>NW_027132543.1:0-1404451 GCF_026122565.2 Emydura macquarii macquarii | reverse complement strand
AATTTCAGGAGCAATTGTAAGGCACTGAGAATGGAAGGACTCATTAGAAACTGCAAAGTGTCTCTGTGGTGCCAATACGCTGCATGATTATCGGTAACACATCCAATTTCAAGATGGGAGTTTTAAACAGAGATGTGACAAACCAGGCTGCAAAATGAAGCACCTAAAAGTTAAGAAATGGCAAAGGTAATGTCTGCCTCACCTTAACTTGCCCCCTCATGGTTAAAGCAGCATCTTCATGGTGGTGAGAGGTTCACAGACTGAGCTCTGATTACATCATCTGTACTCATTCCCTTCTCAGGGGAAGGACAGTGAGACTTAGCATTGGGATGAATCTTGAATTGAGTAATGGAGTTTCAGCTAAGAGAATTAAATGTACCCTAGGAGGCCATTCAACTGGTCCCAGTTAATTCTTGGTGTGGTTCAAAGGGGCAGGGGATCGTAGTCCCCCTCCCTTTGATATCAACGTTAATAAAGCTGTGGCTTGCCACTTTTAATCCATTTATGTGTCTGTGTCATCATTCTTCTGCCTGTGCTGATCAAAGAAATGATACGTTTTCTTATAATTTTTTATCATTTCTGTTGCACAAAGAATGCAGTAGATGATTTACAGACAGGTCAGAAGGTGAGGGTACTGATCCAAAGCGCTCACATCTAAATAAACAGCAGGAAAACAAAGTCTGAGGTTATGGGGAAACAAAAAAAAGCAGGGAAAGCACATAGTGAAGTCAAATATTCATCTTTTTAGCTTTACATTTTTTCTTCTTCAGTTTGTTGAGTTCAGTGTGAGCTTTCCACTAATAATATCCTGAGAGGATGGAAAATGTGGAGGATCTAGCTTTCCAGATGTGAGACATAACCCTTACACCTTTAAAAATGTCCTCTCTAATTCACATAATCTTCCATTTTTCTCCTTGATGTTGTGTAGGAGTCTCTATTAAAGAAGATTAAGCTGTGTAGTTTGTCTGAAGGAAACACAACACATTTTTCCATCTCAGTAAATGTAATTTTCATATAAATAATGATGATTTAAATAAATAATGTTCTCTTTTAGTGATATACTATTAAGTTATGTCTTTTCTGGCAGAGAGCATATGACTAGTCTGTGCACAGGGAGCCTTGGCATAATTTCTGCCTCCACCCACACTTCTTACCTAATACTGGCTTTTCAGAAGCTGGCGCAAAGAGTGGCACTCACTGTTAGCAGTAAAATTGAACTACAGCAGAGTCCTGCTATGCGGACCTGACAGTGCCAGATATTGATCTAGCAGCATATTGGCTCAAGTCCACTTTAATTTGCTTCTTCCATTTTTATCTTCCTACATTTCTGCCTAGAGTGCTGAAAAATAAACCCATTGCTAATTATAGTGGTTCTCAGCGTAACTAGCAAAGCCAGAATTGCAATTCCTTATATGAAGTTGGACCTATACCGTAAGATAATGCTGTTAGGTAGTTGTCTTGTTGAGCTACAACTTGTCATTTCACATGAGAAAGAGAAATGCTGTGTTCAAACTATAACCTGTATCATGCATGTTATTCTAAGTGTAATCCTAATTTTGTGGTGGTCTCTGAATTCTTAAGAGTAGATGGGAAAGCCCATCATATCTACCAATCAACATCCATTTGTTCATCAGATGTATTTAAATCAGTTGGAAAGGATCAAATAGCTGAATACAGTCATTGGCTAAAATTATATTTACAGAGTATTTGATTAAAATGTATTATAATGTGGATAGCAAAATGCTGTTTAATCAACACCCTGGATTAGGATAGACTCTAATGTTGTGGATTAGTTTAGGATTAAGACTAACTAATGATGAATATTCATTACCAAATAAAACCACCAAACAAATCACTTTATTAGATGACACTAATTAAAGTAAAATTACAACTTTCTAAAGTCCTAACCACAACTCTCTGGGAAAACAAATGTTTTAATCAATAATGAATTATTTGTTACTTTAAAGGAAGATCAAAATTGTAAAAAGGTTTATGCCTTCTATATTATTCAAATCAAGACTTTTAATGAGCCCTTTCTTGCCTATATTTCATCTGATATATTTAATTTCTTACTAAGTGTTAAACAGTTTCTACATATTTGAAGTAATATCTACTACACAGTAGAAAGAAAAAAAATGTTTGAGTTTATGTACTCCAGGAATATCTTCATTCTAAGACTTACAATAAAGCATGGGCTGTCAAAACAGGAGATAATGAACAGGAGTCAGGAGCCTTGACTCCTTTGCTCTTTCCCTATTGCTAAGTGAGAGGGAATCTCAGCTGGATCCTAATTAAATGGGAGAAGGTCTGGGGATGAAAAGGGTTGAAAACAACTGTTAAAAAAATCTCTTATCCCAATCTTTCCTTGAGAGTGGAAGCCTTTATACCAGTGATACTCAGACTTCAATGGTTCAGGAGTCATATTAACAATCTAAATTACCCAAAAGAGCCACAGTAATGTGAATTCATTGTTTCATTCATCTCTCTCTCTCTATTTTATATAATACAACATTGACTGACTGACTGCATTGTTTCGTTCTCTGTCAAGATGTTGGATGGCCATTTTATATGTATATAAGCAACGGCCATCCAACCTCTTGACAGATGAAAGGAAACATGACAAAGTCAGTCAGTCAATGGTGCTTGGCAGTAGTGTGGGAGAAGAGCCCAATGTGCGAGTGGCAGATCTTCCCACAGTGGCTACAGGTCCATTTGCTTACCCATGGGCCTCAGCCTTGGCTCGCTGATGACTCTCCATGATCACTGCACCAGCCTTGACCCAGCTTCTCCAGACTGAATGGTTGTGGCCAGGTCTCTCCAGTTATCAGTGGGAATGCTGCATTTCTTGAGACTCTACTTGACCTTTATTACTGTATCAAAGCTTTGGCCTTCCTCTCCATCACAGGTAGTTCTTGAGTTGTCCATGGAGCACAACTTTCGGCAGATGATCTTGAGGCATGTGCTCCACATGTCCCAGCCAGCAAAGCCTGCAAGCATCCAGCATAGTCTGAATAGATTATAGGCCGGTTCTCTCAAGGATCTCATTGTTAGTGATCTGTTGGTCCCAAGTGATTTTTCTGAGACAGCGAACATCGAAGCTGTTTAATCTCCGCTCCTACTTGAAGTACATGACCCAGCTTTCACAGCTGTAAAGGACGGTACTGAGGATCTATATAAAATTCTCACAGCTAAATGCCTGACCAATTATTCTACAATTGGTTAACAGCATGGTAGAAGCAGCCTGACTGATTAATAACTTAGATTGGCTAATAATTAAAATCACACAATGCTTTAATATCATGTGCTGCAAAGAACTGCAGGAGAGACATTAAAGAGCCACTTGTGGCTGCGGAGCCTGAGACTGCAGTATCACTGCTTTATACACAGTGAAGAACCCTCTTTGACTCTAACATACCCCATCACACAGCAATATATCTTTTAAAAAGCTACCCACATGCCACTCCTATCTGTGCCAATATGGAGCTCACTAACTCGAGTCTCACCTGTTCCACTTCATAGCCCTAATTCAAAACCCAAGAGGAACAAATAGTTCTGCCATTCCCTTCCATCTGCACCCTGTTACATATAGATTAGGCCATCAGACAATGCTTTCCAAGCATGATTCCAATAGGAATAGGGAGAAACAATCACAAGAAACAATGTCCAACACCTGTCAGATATTTACAACCACTCCCAGGCACAAAGTCTACAGTCACGCTTCACATGATATGATAGACACAGCCTCATATCCTGATCTCGGTATCAGGTTATGTTTATAACTTTATAGATAATGAGACCCATACACAAAGCTTTTTCATCCAAATCTAGTTATTTTTTACCACAGGCTCAGTGCAGACATCTCTCATCTCCCCATTCCAGGATATTTTTTATGCAACATTTAAAAAGTGCACAAAACAAATGGCATAATACACATCCTAAATTTCACCCAGCCTCAAATACTAGAGATTTCATTGTAAAACCCAAATACTTTGATCTTTGAGTGGGGACTATCCAGTTTATTGTACAGAATGCATAATATATGATTACCTGCCTTAGGGACAGATGACGTATGTGTTGTAGCAAAATTATTTCTCTACCATGGTGGGTCCAGCGCTTCCTTCTAGCAGTAGGTCAGGGATCTGCTTCACCCTTTAGTGTCCTTCCTCTAGTGATGGGGCGGGTAATACAGCCTCTCCAAGATGTCTGCTCCCTGATGGCTCCCGGTCCTGTCTGTGGTTCTCATAAGCCCTTGCCTCTTCGTTGAGGCTCTTGCCCCCGCACTGAATGGCCAGTAAGTCACGGGGGGAGCCTGGTCCCACCCTTTACTCCACACCCCAACCCAAGGACACTACAAGTAGCACTCTCATGCTATGGCTTCAGGAAAGCTGCTAGCGTCCCTGGGTTACTTCCCCATGCCCTTTGACTTAATGTCTGTACCCTGCTTGGACAGGGGTCCTTCCTAGCCTTCTTGCCAGGGGAGGCTCTTGACCCTTGACAACCCCACTGGGTGTGGTTGTGCCCAAACCAAATATTCAGTTCAATCTTTCCCTTCTGGCAGGGTCTCTTCCCTTAGACCTCCAGGCCTCGGAAAGGTCCTTTGCCCTCTTCAGGAAGGGTTTCCCTTCCCCCAGTCTTTGTACCTGCAGGGTTCTCTTCTGCCAGCGTTCTGCTCCTTCTCATAAACCCTCCTGGTTCTTGACAGCATCTTGCCTATTCCCACACTCTGGTAGCTCACGTCACTCTCACAACTCCAGCCACACTCTTTCTGTGGAAGGGAGGCTTTTAACAAGTCCTAGGCAGGGACTTGATTGGCTCCAGGTGTGTTAATTTACCTGGAGTAACGTCTGCTCAGCTACCAGGGGAAAAGGGACTTGGTGAGCCTGGGGCTGATATACTGGCCTTCTAGCACTCTCCAGTAGCCACCTAGTCCAATCCTGTCACAGTGCGCATACCATGGAAGATGGTCCTGGCACTCTGAGACAGCTTACAAACTTTGAAGACCAGAATGGCTGAACTGGAAGATCTAAGGGAGACAGACAGGTACATAGATGAGACTGTTCAAGACACAGTAAAACAGTCCCACTCCTGGTCTGACAGCCTCTTTACTATTGAGGAGGATGAAAGTCTCAGGGAAGGAGAACATGAAACTGGATCAGAGGGAAACAAACCCATAGTTGAGATCCTCCTTCTAGATGTTGGCATTGTATCTCCTAACACTTAGGATACCTCTTCAGAGGAGGGAATTCCAGTTATTAGGAAGAGACAGGCAATAGTAATGGGTGATTTGATCATTAGAAACATAGATAACTGGGTTTGTGAAGATCAAGAGAAGAACATAGTCAGTTGCCTGCTTGGTGTGAAGGTTGCAGATCTCTTAAGACATCTAGACAGACCTATGTATAATGCTGAGGAGGAGCTGGTGGTCGAGGTACGTGTAAGTATCAATGACATAGGAAAGGATAGGAGAGATGGCCTGGAGGCCACATATAGGCTACTAGGTAAGAGATTGAAGTCCAGGACTTACATGATAGCATTCTCTGAAGTCTTCCAGTTCCATATGGAGGGCTAGTTAGATATGCAGAACTACAGGATTAATGAGATGATGGTGTAGAAAGGAGGGGTTTAGATTTATTAGGAACTGGGAAACATTTTGGAAAAGGGGGAACCTATACAGGAAAGCTTGGTCCACCTAATCCCAAATGGAATCGGACTGCTGGCATGTAAAATTAAAAAGGTCATAGAACATTTTTTTAAATTAGGAGCTGGGGGAAAGCCAACAGCTGCAGAGGAGCACGTGGTTCGGACAGAGACATCCTTTGGGGAGGATTTATTAATGGAGATTCTCTACTTCCTAGTAAGGAAGAGAGGATGGAAGATGATAAAATACTGGTAGGATCTGATGAGAAACAGTCAAATGAAAGAAAAGTCCCATTCAATTACATTACATAATAGAAGACATCTAAAAAGTGACAATTTTAAAGAGCTTATATACAAACGCTAGAAGTCTAAAAAGGTGAACTTGGGTGGCTCCTACTAAATGAGGATATTAATATAATAGACATCACAGAAGCTTTGTGGAATGAGGACAATCAATGGGACATAGTAATACCAGGGTACAAAATATATTGGAAGGACAGTATATGTCGTACTGGTGGGAGAATGGCACTATATATGAAAGAAAACAGAGTCAAATGAAGTAAAAATCTTAACCAAATCGTACCATATAATCTCTATGATTAGTAATTCCATGCTTGAATAATAAGAATATAGCAGTAGGGTTATACTACCGACCACCTGTCCAGGATGGTGATAGTGACTATGAAATGCTCAGGGAGATTAGAGAGGCTATAAAAATAAAAAACTCAGTAATAACGGGGAATTTCCACTAACGCCATATTGACTGCATATATGGATATACCTCAGGATATACCTCAGGACAGGATGAAGAGATAAAGTTTCTTGACTCATTGGAGCAACTAGAGCCCACAAGAGGAGAGGCAATTATTGATTTAGGCTTAAGTGGAGCTCAGGACCTGGTGCAAGAGGTGAATATATCTGAATTGCTTGGTAATAGTAACCATAACAATAAAATTTAACATCTGCATGGGGATGACACCAAAGCAGCCCACCATGGTAATGTTTAATTTCAGAAAGGGGAACTACACAAAAATGAAGAACTTAGTTAAAGAGAAATTAAAAGGTACAGTGCCAAAAGTGAAATCCCTGCAACCTGCATGGAAACTTTTTAAAGACACCATTATAGAGGCTCAATTTAAATGTGTACCTCAAATTAAAAAACATAGTTAGAAGACCAAAAAAGTGCCACTATAGCTAAACAACAAAGTAAAAGAAACAATTAGAGGCAAAAAGACATCCTTTAAAAAGTGGAAGTTAAATCCTATTGAGGAAAATAGAAAGGAGCATAAATTCTAGTGAATGAAGTGATAAATATAATTAGGAAGGCCAAAAAATAAGTTGAAGAACAGTAATTTTTTAAAAAGTACTTTAGAAGCAGGAAGCCTGCTAAACAACCAGTGGGGCCATTGGATGATTATGATGCTAAAGGAGCAATCCAGGAAGGAAATTGCAGAGAAACTAAATTAATTATTTGCATTGTTCTTCACAGCTGAGGATGTGAGGGAGATTCCCAAACCTGACCCCCTTCTTTTTAGGTGACAAATCTGAGGAACTGTCAGTAGAGGAGATTTTGGAACAAATTGATAACTTAAAGAATAATAAGTCACCAGGACCAGATGGTAGTCAAATGTGAAACTGCAGAACTTTGAACTGTGATAGGTAACTTATCATTTAAATCAGCTTCTGTACCAGATGACTGGAGGATAGCTAATGTGATGCCAATTTTTTAAAAGGCTCCAGATGTGATCCTGAAAATTGCAGGCCAGTAAGCCCAACTTCAGTACCAGGCAAATTAGTGGAAATTATATTAAAGAACAGAATTATCAGATACTTACATGAACACAATTTATTGGGGAAGAGTCAACATGTTTCTTTGTAAAGGGAAATCATGCCTCACCAATCTACTAGAATTCTTTCAGGGGGTCAACAAGCAGGTGGACAAGGGTGATCCAGTGGATATAGTGGATATGTTGTGGATATAGTGAATATAGTGTACTTAGATTTTCAGAAAAACTTTGACAAGGTCTCTCACCAAAGACTCTTAAGCAAAGTAAGTAGTCATGGGATAAGAGGAAAGGTCCTCTTCTTGATCAGTAACTAATTAAAAAATAGGAAACAAATGGTAACACTAAATGGTCAGTTTTCAGAATGGAAAGAGGTAGATAGTGATGACCCACAGGGGTCTATACTGAGACCAGTAATGTTTAACATATTCATTAATTAGCTATAAAAAAGGAGTAAACAATAAGATGGCAAAATTTGCAGATGATTCAAAACTACAAGAGAGTTAAGTTGAAAGCGAACCATGAAGAGTTACAAAGGTATTTCACAAAATTGGGTGACAGGGCAACAAAATGGCAGATGAAATTCAATGTTGATAAATACAGGGTGATGCACAATGGAAAACATCATGTCAACTATATCTATAAAATTATGGAGTCTAAATTAGCTGTTATCACTCGAAAAAAGATCTTGAAGTCATTGTGGAAAATTCTCTGAAAACATCTACTCCATGTGCAGTGGCAGTCAAAAAAGCTAACAGAATGTTGAGAATCATTAGGAAAGGGATAGATAATAAGATAGAAAATATCATATTGCCTCTATGTAAATCCATGGTACACCTACATCTTGAATACTACATACAGATCAGGTTGCCTCATCTTAAAAAAGATATATTTGAATTGGAAATGGTATAGAGATCATTGGGATATGGAGCAGCTTCCATACGAGGACAGGTTAATAAGACTGGGAGTTTTCAGCTTGGAAAAGGGACAACTAAGGGGGGATATGACAGAGGATATGACAGGGGATATGATCAGTGAGAAGAAAGTAAATAAGGAAGTGTTATTTAATCATTCTCATAACACAGGAACTAGGGATCACCAAATAAAATTAATAGGCAGCAGGTTTAAAACAAACAGAAGGAAGTATTTCTTCACAGAGTACACAGTCAACCTGTGGAACTTTTTGCCAGAGGATGTTGTGCAGGCCAAGATTATAATAGGGTTAAAAAAAGAAATAGATAAGTTCATGGAAGATAGGTCCATCAATGGCTATTAGCCAGGATGTGCAGGGATGCAAAACCATGCTCTGAAATGTCCCTCTCCTCTGTTTTTCTAAAGCTAGGAATGGGCGACAGGGGATGGATCACTTGATGATTGCCTGTTCTGTTCAGTCCCTCTGAAGCACGTGGAATTATCCACTGTTGGAAGGCAGGATACAGATATAGATGGGCCATTGGTCTGACCCAGCATGGCCATTCTTTTGTTCTTATGAGGTAACAGAAAAAATCAACATAAGCAACCAACTATTCTACAGATCTCCAGACAAAGAGAAAGAGATATAGAGATGCTGACTGTGATAGGGCAGAGTTCCCCAAACTCCTTGACCTGGCAGTGACATAGTTGCTTACCACTGGGACAGTGAGGAATCCGGCCGCAACACGCTGACTCTTCCTAGGGGTCATAGTTGTCTTCCTTGCTCTACCACGCCCTCAGGCTGCTTCCTACCCTGTCTCCGTATGTGGTGGCCCAGGTCATCAGGGCCTTCTAACTCCAGCCTGGAGTCTGGATACATCAGGTATCCTGCCCTGTTCTCTGGGTTTCTGGCAGCCTCAGGCAAGGGCTGTAGCAGTTCCTGGGCTGGAATCTCTGGCATACATCCTTCCTCCTCAGTGGTCAGTCTAGAATGGGATGGGCTGCTACCTTTTATTCTGGGGCAACAATTAGACCATTCCCAGCATGACCTAGGGGGTGGGATTCCACAGCCCACAGTGAGTGGTTAACCCTTTCTGGGCTAGTGCAGGGTATGTCCATCCTGTCACAGGCCTCTATAGGCAAATTGGAAAGCACAAATTCCTTAGTCAATATAGGAACTGCAGAAGACACCCTGGGCCCAGATGAGATGCCTCTAAGCACTCCTTCTGCACCTGGACCTCGAGAGGCTGATAGGCTTCTTTGATTTCTGCATGGAAAATAGAAACAATGAGACTTTGAGCTGGGCCTTCAAAGAAGTACCAGTGATAGATGCTGAGGAGGTAGACCTGCTGAGGGCAAGGCAGTACCTACATTTTGCCCTTAATACAGAGCAGCACATACATTGCATAGACCAAGACAAGCAGATGTAGGAGATATGGATTCAATTACTAGTGCCTTGGTATACCATTAGTCTGCTAAGACTATCACTGAGCTGCTGAAGGTCTTTGCACAGATGGGGATTCCCAAAGAGATCCTGACAGACCAGGGAACAAATTTTATGTCACAGTTGATGAGAGAAATGTCTGTAGCCTACTGAAAGTCAAAATATTATACACATCCATATACCATCTGCATACAGATGGCCTAGAGGAAATATTTAATCAGATGCTATGTGAATGCTCAAGAAATTTGTTACCCAGTACCCTTCACATTGGGACCAAGTGACCCCAGCCCTACTTTTCACCATTATCACATGATCGCAGGCTTCAACAGGGTTTTCACCAATTGAATTGCTCAGTGCAGGAGACATGGGGAAGCCAGTGTCCAAGAGCTGAACACCTTTTACAATATGTCTTAAAGTTACACAAAATATTGAAAACCATGAGGGCCTATTCTAGAGAATATTTTGAAGTACTGGAACAATAACAGCCACGTTATAATAAAGGAACTCAATACGTGCCTTCCACTTGGGTATTCTATTGCTTCTTCCAAGCTCTGAATCAAAGAGGATAGTCAATTATCAAGAACCTTCTGAGGTGGTAAAGAAGGTAGAAATTATGGACAATTTAATCAGACAACTGGGGAAAGAAAGGAACAACAAATTTGCTGAAGCCATGGAAAACTAGGGAAAGACTCATCATGCCAAATTAACAACTGACTGAAAGAAAGCTTAGTGCTCCTTGAAGCAAACCTGAACCGGGAGCAAAACAAACAGACATTCCAACTGGTGACTGTTTTTACAAAGGTATTCTCAGGCCACCCTCAGAAGATGTTCATGGGCCATCATCACATTAATACGGAACCTGGTGAAGTAATATTGGAGGGGTTCTGACCAACCCCGAACAAATTGAGGAGGGTCACCAAGAAAGATCTCAAGACTGTGTTAGAACTTGTGATAATAAATGAATCTCTAACTGGAAGAGTTCTATTGTGCTGGTTCTAAATTCAGAAGGTTCGTTGCATTTCTGTATAGACTTCAGAAAGGTGTACATAATTTCAAACTGTGATGCCTACACCATTCCATGGGTGAACAAACTCTTAGACTGGTTGAGAGAAGCCCACTACATCACCACTCTGGATTTGATGAAGGGGTACTGGCAGATCCCCTTAAAGCCTGAGTCTCACTACTTGACCTATTTAATTTTAAGACTATGCCTTTTGGGTTACACAAGGCAGTAACTACTTTTCAACTTTTGATGGACTGATTACTCCAACAGAATAATCAAAATGCAGTGGCATATTTGGATGACAGTAATTTATATCAAGGATTGGAATTCCCATCTGGACAAAGTAGATGCTGTTCTCCTGAGGGAAGCCAGGTTAATGACTAACCCCACCAAGTGCATGATAGGAAAACAGGAAGCCTGTTATCTGGGATACATGGTTGATGGAGGGCAATTACTCCCCTTGATGGATAAGGTTCATGTCTTATATGCATTCAAAACTCACACCACCAAAAGGCAAGTTTGGGCCTTCCTAGGCCTGGTGGACTGTTGCTGGTTCATACAACATTTTGCCACCATAGCAGTCCTGCTGACCAACTTAACTAAGGACACTACCCAAGATGGGTCTTTCAGATGCCCATTTGCAAAAGGGTCTTTCAAGATCTCACAGACACTGAATATACCCAGTGTAGTTTGTAAAGCCCAAACTTTGAGAAGAAATTGGTATTGCAAACAGATGTATTGGAGGTAGGGCTAGGGTTGGTCCTTTCCTAAGAGGAAGATGTAGAACACTTGATAGTATACATCAGCTTGAAATTCTTTCCTCACAAGAGGGCGCACTTGGTGATAGAGAAGGAATGCTTGACTGTCAAGTGGGTGGTACTTTTTCATGGGATAGAACCAATTCACATTCGTTACTGATCATGCCCCCTTGCACAGGCTGAATATAATGAATCTGAGGATCATGAAATGATATCTGTCGTTGTGACCATATTCCTTCCACAAACATCACCGGGCAGGAGGTTTGCACGACAATGCCAATTTTCTGTCAAGAAGATAGCCTTTGCCAGCCAAAGTTGGGCCTCAGCCTTGAAACGCAAAATATGTAATGGGGTTTACAAACTCCCTACTGAGCATAGGCAGAAGGTAGAGGAGAGTCTTCACACTTACAGGCAGCTAGGCTGACCACACTTCAGCACAGCTGCCAGAACTGCCCCTCATGGAAACATCCACCAACAGCTGGGACCAATAAAAAAAACAAGCCCAGATATAAAGGAAGGAGAACAAAGAGAGGTGGGGAGGTAGAAAAGCCTGAGATGGTGGAGGAGGAGGAGCAAGAGCAACAGCCCCATGCCATGCTGCTTTTAAGAAACTGAAATTGTTTTACATTGTACGGCATATTCTTCCATACACCTCCACTGATTCCATATTTTAAGTTTATTTTTCCACTTATTTCCCTGTGTTGCTTTTGCATCATTTTTTTCCCGTTAGTATTCAGCCAGTTTTACTACATGAATGAAAACAATACACTTATAAATTGTGACTTTCCTAGGATAACTAATCAACACGAAGGTTTCTTATTAGACAGCAGATGATAGCAGGTAGACTGTAGCTGACTAGCCAATTGCACTTGCATAGCCCAGTGGTAGGATGTGTAATGTGCACTCATTATTTTAACTATTTATTTCTTTGAGATGCTTCAGATGAATTAATCTACCATGAGGCAAAATCTCCTGTTAATAGTAATGTTTTCTCACTATATGTAAATGGTGTGACTGAAAATATTTCCAGTAATATTGAATATGACCTTGAAAAAGTTTTGCAAGATGACTGCCATTAGAATATTATTTCTCTGGAATTTCCTTTATAGTTTCTCTTTAAATTGAATTTTTAACTTCTTGTAATATTTCAAGCTGTTGCAGTCAAATACATTTCCTTTGTTAATTCCTGCATAAGACCAAAAGCTTAGGACTCAGGACACTCAGCTACAGAGAAGTATACATTAAAACAAAAGGATGTACTGCATATACTGAATATCACTCTCCTTAGATGACATTTTGATTTTTTCTTGAAAAAGTAAACCGTGAAAGTTCATTTTGATAAAGACTAGCTACAAGACAAAATCTGTTCCAGTACTGTAATCTTATATTTTAGTGTTTGGGTTACCAAAATGACAGAACTCACATTCTTATTCCAATTTTGTAGCCAAAAAAAAAAAGCAATTTTGAAGAAAACCACAGGAGGTGTGGTGGGTGCCTAAATATGATATGCTGTTGGACATAGATGATTTGAATTCTTAGGTGTAGAGGAAGAGGTCTTGGGAAAAATGACAATGGGAGAAAACTGCTTGAGCTAGTAGAGTACATAATCAGAAACAACTTGAACTTTGTAAGATGTACTGCCAGCAGGAGGAAAAATCATTTACTCTTCCTGGACTGCTCCAGATTGGTTGGTTGAAAGGAATAGTAATTGTTCCAAAGAGAAAGAAAGAGAACAAGAGAGATATAAAGAGTATGTGTAGAGCTGTTGGTAAAGAAAAATGTATGAGAGCAGGGAAGAGTATAAAAAGACTGTATTAGTGCTGGAAGAAGGAATTCACATATAAAACAAAGTCAATGATACCTGCCCTATCTTTTCAAATAAAAGAATAAAACTATCTTTTCATCAGATCTGTTTACCACCAAAAATGCTATTAATTTTTTTTTCACAAGGAAAAAGTTTTTCACTCAAAAGAAAATAAACATATGGGAGAGGAGGGTCAGAGGGTAAATTCCACTTGTTACAGCTTGTGCTCATTGTTAACTCCAGCAGGTAAGTTAGTGGCAGTTTTGGCTAGATAGGACTTTTTCTCCAGTAATATGCAATGCTCCCACTCATGACTAATGATAAGCATGTTTTCACTTATCACAACAGACAGGATGCATAGATCTAAAAATATAAATGTTTGGAACGTAAACACAGAAAAATCCCCCAAATTCAATATATTTATCCAAAAGCTATTGATCACAGACAAATTTATTTGCTTTAGATATTGGGCATAAGCTTTCGTGGGCTATGTGATTTCTGTTCTACATCTGATGAAGTGGGTTACAGCCCATGAAAGCTTATGCCTGCAGAAATTAAATTTGTTAGTCTTTAAAGTGCTACAGGACTCTTGTTGTTTTTGCTGTATACAGACTAACACAGCTACCCTTCTAGAAGCTCATCATAGATTCAGTTTAGAACAAGCAACTTGTCTTATGGGACTTCAGTCCTTATAGGTCCAGTCCTTCTAACCTTTCCCAAAGGTTTGGGGCCCTCCCTCAACCAGAGATCCTCTCTGTTTTCTGGATCAGGAAAAAAAAACAGTTTAAAACCAGGTTTTAAAGTCCAAAACCCCATTCTTTGTCATGGAGAATCCAGTTTGAACTAGTATATGTCAGCCCCTACCAGGTAGCAGCTTTTCTGGAGATGTCACAATCTGAATGAATTTGCCTAATTGCCCCCTGCTGTTCTCCTATTTACCCTTCCCATTGAAATACATACAATTCCACAATCATACATACGCAATTGCATTTTTAATACAATGGACCCCAAAGATGTCAAACTTAGTTCAATAACGTTTAACTTAATTAAATAAAGTTGATTCAGGATGTTATCAGTCTGTCAGTGCCCAATATGTTCTATGTGCTTTCCATACACTCAAGAAAGATGAGCCCTGCTTTGAGAAGCTCACAATCCTCCTCTACTTAGCTGCTTTTCCCCATTCCCCTTGAACAGGGAGATTTTGAATAGACCAGTAAAAGGGCCAAGGACCACGTGATAGTGTAAGCCAGGAGGGGAGGGGAGCCCCTTTATCAACCTTTCCCTGCTCTCCCTCCCTGATGCTCTGGTGGATGTGCTGAGATCTGGAAAAGAAGAAGGAAAAGACCAATAAGCTTATTTATGCATGCCCTGAGGGAGATGTTTGTCAGGGCCTCAAGATATGCAAATTCTGTCAGAACATACCTTGTTAATTAAGTTCTCTGGTAACCTTAGGGCTAGCTTTTGAAACTTTTTTTGTTTTTCCTTGACGTGTTATTGTCTACTAACAAGGATAAATGGGGGGGGGGGGAGAGGGAGGTGTCTCTGTTTGGACTCAATGAGTGTGTTTTTTGGATCCTACAAGGACAGCTGGAAGATCAGGCCAATTGGAAAGTAGTCACTGTTCCCACTCGAAAGCCGCCTCAGACTTTGGTAATTATTAAGGTTTGAGGGTTTTTACTAACCTGTTGTGGACATGTGTAAGTGCTTGAGCCTAAGTAAAAGTATACCTTCAAAGTAAGAGCATGCTCGGGTGGTGCTCGAGCCTAAGTAAAGGTATAGTTTTGTGGTAAGAGCACTCTCGTGTTGTGGTTGAGCTTAAGTAAAGCATAGCTTTGTAGTAAGAGTACCGTTGTGTTATACAGTTATATCTATTGGCAGGATGGCCGTGTCTCCATTTGATTTATTTCCTGACACCACCTCGCACTAAGTAAAGTTACCACGAGCTTTGGGTTGGCAGAACCCTGGGTAACACCCTGCCACTTGAGGAAGGGCAGCCCCAGCAGAGCTGCTGCATGTGCTGAGGCAGCAGAGCCTGATCCCTCAGCATGTGTTATAGGCAGCAGGGCCCCTTCCCCCTGCAGCACAGAGTGGAGTGCTGCTGAAATTCTCCAGTAAAGAGCTCTCACTTCTCTGCTAGCTCTGCAACTGCTACTGCTGCTGCTCCTCCCTCATTCCAGGCCGGACAGGGGTGGAGAAGAGGACCCCCATAAGCCTCAAAGGTAGGGGTTGAAGAGGCCTTTTTTGAAATAGCTGTACAATATGCATTAAAAGCTTTCTGTGCTCAGATCATGATTCAAGAATATAATTGGTTATGCAAGTGCTGTGTCTGTGTTCTAGCATTTTCAAGGATTCCTTACAAGAATTCCTTCTTGTAAAATAAACAAATAAAATCAAATAAAATAAATAAAAAACACATTCATTTCTAATTTATTAGAATACCCATTATTCCCATTATTAGATACGAAATATAATGTTTTCCCCAGCTTAATATATTACTGATTACTATATATGCAAATTTAATTTCCAAAATCAAAGCTACAGACATCAACAGCGTAGGCTCCAGGTTATCATGTAGGTCATGATTTTACACATTGTGGGCCTAAGATGCCCTCATTTAAAGGTATTCATCGTTTTTGAATTGCATTTCTGCAGTATGCTTCTCAGGTTACCACTTCCCCTCTCCACCCCCCAATGATTTGCTGTTGCATAAGTTCACTGTGTCAAACACAGTCATTTCTTACATGAAAAGGTAAGTACTGAATGTATCTCAGCTGTCTTTTAATGTTGATTTAGCAGCTGGAAACAAGGAAAATGAATCAGCACCATGTTACTACCCAGCTGTTCACTAGCAAGTGCTCCATGGACCGTGGAATGAGAATTCCTGCTGCAGGAGATCGGATTAGGGAAACATGGATTTAAGATATTTTAAAGATTTTCTCACAGGTAAAGTTTGCCAACGACACAAAAATTGGGAAAGTGGTAAATAATGGAGAGGATGGGTCACTGATTCAGAACAAACTAGATCATTTGGTCAGCTAGGTGAAAGCAGATAACATGTGTTTTACATACATTTAGGAGCAAAGAACAGGATGGGGGGACACGATCCTGTTAAGCATCGACTTTGAAAAAAAATTGGGGGTTGTGGTGGCTAATAGTTGAACATAAGCTCCCAATGTGTTGCTGTGGCCACAAGAGCTAATGCGATCCTGTGATGCATAAACAGAAAAATCTTCCGTAGGAGAAAAGTGGTTATTTTACCTCTGTATTTGGCATTACCTGGTGTTACCGCTGCTGGAATACTGTATCCAGTTCTGTTGACCACAATTCGGGAAGGATGTTGATAAATTAAAGATATGAGAAAAGCCACAAGAATGATTAAAGGATTAGAAAATAAGCCTTATAGTAATAGTAGACTCAAATAACTCAATCTATTTAGCTTAACAAAGAGAAGGTTAAGGGTTGATTTGATTAAAGTCTATAAGTACCTATATGAGGAACAAATATTTAAAATGAGCTCTTCAACCTAGCAGCAGAAGGTATCACACAATCCAATGGCTGCACATTGATTCTAGACAAATTCAAACTGGAAATAAGGCGTACATTTTTAATGGTCAAATTAATTAACCATTAGAACAATTTACCAAGGTTCATGGTGGATTCTTCATCACTGACAATTTTTAAATCAAGACTGGATAGTTTTTCTAAAAGATCTGCTCAGGAATTATTTTGAGGAAGTTCTATGGTTTGTTTTATGTGGAGAAAAGATGATCACAATGGTCCCTTCTGGCCTTGGAATCTATGAATCATTGAAAAGTCAAAGGCTATACACGAAATTACATCTCTTTTACATGTGAGTTTCAAATGTGCTCAATACTCTGTTGACCCACAGAGAACAGTGGGAGCTTCTAGGTAGTGAACACTTTTGAAAATCTGGCAATTAATCAGTATGTTTATAGTACCGCAGCTTCTTAATGAGAAATCAGTCATTAAGGTTGAAGACGATCTAGTTTTATTCTTCATCTTCTTTAGGAAGCTTGATTTCTCAGTCATCTAAAAAACCACTCTGCAGTTTCTTGGGTGATAAATGTGTGTCTGCCAACCTTTGAACTAATGAAATGTGGCAAGGGCCTCTGAAAGTACCATCAGAGGAAGATAATATTTATTTAAATGATCTCACAACTCCAATGCTGGCCATTCCTGGAATTTCCATTTACAAAACAAAGGTAACACTTACAGGAATGAGATCAACCCAAGTGCTTTTCTGTCATACCCAGCAAAATTATACGCCTCTTGCACAAGCCTCACAATAACTCTATGAGCTTATCCTATATTCTTTGTGCACCTATGCAGGAATGTTTGTAGATATTCTAAGGGATACAAATCTCTTCTAGTCAACTTTAATTCCTCCACAGTTCTATGATATTCTCAATATCGGCATAAGAAAGTATGTACAGTATTTCTTTGTTTTTCACATGATTTTCTGAAAAG
Source organism: Emydura macquarii macquarii (assembly GCF_026122565.2). NCBI lineage: Eukaryota > Metazoa > Chordata > Testudines > Chelidae > Emydura > Emydura macquarii. The sequence continues at coordinate 1,386,621 of NW_027132543.1, read as the reverse complement.
CTGGGTACCCATAGGATTTGCCATGAATATAACTCAAGGATCCTCAGTATGTCTTACCTGATGGAAAAATCCTTGAGAATTTACCAAAAATGAAAAGTGGAATTTTCAAAAGGACCTAAGAGATTTACCAGCAGAAGTGCTTTTTAAAAAAATCAATGTAATTGTGTTCCTAAATCTTTTAGGATACTTTTGAAAATTGCATCAGAAAATAATAGAGTTCTATAGAAATTACACTAAAAACCTATACTAGTCAATAGAGGATGGTGCATTCTATCAGGATGCTTTTTTGAACTATCCTACCAAATTCTATATGGGGAAAAAGTGTCTATTAAATGTTAGAAAATGCTTCAAAAACTGGTGAAAAGGTTTTACTTTCTTTAAAATGTCAGAAGGTATTTTTCTTCAGGGTTGGGACTGGTAATCAAGTAATTTATATTCATTTGTTAACCTGCTCAAAGTGGATTTATTATTTCTGTATTATTAATACTACAAAGAGATTAAAATATATAAGGATGTTTATTATCATAGCAAGAACAAATGTGGTGTTAATTACTTTAGAATAATATGGGAAAAAATTTTATGCTCCATTTACTGAGTCTTTATTTTGCAGAGGTATTCTAAATTGCTAGCCAGCAAAATATCCTCTTGGCACAAAGTAATTATAATAAACAAATTGATTTAAAAAAAAACATACTCATTTGAAGATACCATATTTCAGATAAACACAATAAAGAACCATTATTAGTCTCTAACTGAACTTCTCATTACAGATCCCCGAAATTATAATTTGTCTCATGAGTTATTTTGACATTATCTATTTTAAAAGCTTATCACTAACTAATCAAGAAATCAATGGATATTGGAAGGGAAGTCACCAATGAATACATTATCAATAGACTCCCACTTGCTGACTCATTTAAAATAATATGAAACCTAACCTGGTGGATGAACAAAGTTATTTAGTTGAGATTATTCATATTTTATACCTGAAATATTCTAAAAGCTGGCCAGATATTTAGTTCATAATCAAAAAGTCAAATAAAAATTAAAAAATTACTGACACAGTAACACTAAAAATTAATGGCATATGAAATTCAGAAATTACTGTTTTTTTTAAAAAACAGTCAGTTATGGCTCTCACAAAATTGTATAAATTACCCCATTTTACCAGCCATAATCCTAAAATTCCTTGAAAAAAAAAAAGTTAAGCAATATTTTGTATAGAAGTGCATGTACAAACAAGCACTTAATACAGTTACATTTTCTCCTGACTGTTTTTCTGTTTGCTGATTGTATTTCTCATTTTCAGTAGACCAATGGTTTTGTGTATACAGGGAAGATACATCCCTTCTATAAAAGGGAGAAAGGAATAGCACCAAGAAGTGTCATATAGACATAAGGATACACAAATGTTTTATGAATTTTTTAGCATTTCTTATATAGGGATATAGGATTTTTGTTACCTGATCTTAATTCATAGTTCCCGTTTTGGACTCTCTAATCTAATTTCCCCAATTCCCAAAGTTTGTCCAGTTCTCTACTGGCCTCTACCCCAAAGGTCCCCCCAATTGGGTCTCCTTTAATTAATCTAATCAGAAATCCCTTTGTTTTGTCTGTTGTTAGAAAAAGCATGATGGTTGAAATTAAAGTACTGTGCTTTGTGCACAGACTTCTGTTAGTAGTACATAAACATCGATATTTAAAAATTGACTTTTCAGTAGGGTATCCTATCGCACTTGTGCAGTGACTCAAGAGCTTGAGTAGCAACCTCAGGGCAGACTGTTAGGAATCAGGGCACAAAACCCAAATAGATTGTGAATGCTGCACTTAGATTTCACCAACCAATTATTAAGTGGAAATTCCTCAGGCACTATAGCAGCTTTAACACATAGTCACAGACAGTCCCTTATACCAAGAATCACAGCAATATTCAGGTTACTTACAGTCTCAAAGGACCAGTCATTTACCCCATATTAATTTCACCTTGAATCTCACAGCAAAGACAATGATTTTAGCCGATCTATAATAAACTATGTAAATATTTCTTAAATAGAAAAATGATATTAAATAATTATTTATATGGTTAAAGCAAGTAAACATAGATACACAGATGAGTTGCAATAATAAGTATCAAAAGGTAATAAAAGCTTTAAGACCAGCAGGCTCCCTATGTCCTTTAGGGCTACCCCAGGCTAAGCACCTGGGGATCTCTTGCTTATACCTAGAAACACTTTGCCCAAAGTCAAGCAGCATAGATTCTGTTTGTCTGGGGATTTTATTTCCCTCCTGCCATTCCTTGAGCTGTTAACTCAGCTGATGGGAGGAGTCCACTTGCATGGCTCTTCTTCATGGGCAGAAGGCAGAACAACAACACAAACTTTGTCCTCTTGCTGATGGTACTTGGGTAAATTCCATCTGCAATGTCCCACAATCTGATATTTATGGACCTTTCCAAACATTCAATAAAGACTAAGCACTAAACACATTCTTATAATTCTAATACCACTGTTAATAATACTAACACACAGATGAGGCAGACTGATTCCAGCTATGTATTTTTCAGTTTTCACTTGAGACATGGGGACCTTGGAATGATTGGACACCTAGGCTGCCAGCATCACTTGTTCCTTAATAGATTTGTGATAACATTTTTTGCCAGTTATTGCCTCCTGAAGAGCAAAAGCAAAGGAATGGCAGAGGTTACTATACCCATATAGCCAGGGCTGCAAAGTAGTCTTGGGAGAGAAAACTGGCCTGGGGTTGGAGGTTAGAACTGTAAAGATGTGGAACAATATAAGATGCTCGTTTCTCTATTATTCTTCTGTGCCACTTCGTAATTCTCTAAAAGAATCATACAGTTCCATTTGCTGTACAGTAATTCCATCTGGTCAGGTTTGTTCTTCATTCTCTGCTGTCTTCTCCTCATGAGCTAAATAGTAGATGCCTCAGCCTATGAAAATTGAAGAACTATTTCTATTGTGAGCTACTTTGTTGCTGCAGCTCTAGCATTGTATAACCTGATGTTGTTTTCACTAAAGGGATTTAATTAAGTATTTACTAACTTTACTTGAAGGGTCCAGAATTGTTTTCCTCTGAATAGGTGTATATATTTATTTCCTATAGTTGTTTAAACATTTAGGAGTGAGAGAGGCCAATCTTTTTCTCTTGTTTTTCCTTTTTCTTTAAAGAGACATTTACTAGGCTCCTGCAGAGTTTAGTCTGGTCATGCGCCTCCTTTACATTTTTTCTGCCACTGTCAGGCTTTTTTGGGAGGGAGCAGGGTGATGGAAGTTACTGTTATAGCTTTTTAAAGATGTAGCTGATTTCTCAATTCATTCAGGGATCAGGTACCATATAGACAGTGGGTGGACAAAGTCCCCAAACAATTTGACAGTTCTAATCTGGAAGGACTGCCTCTGGAATTGAAAGAGTAGTTCATTTTCCATTCCCATTCCATCCTCTGCTTTTTTTATGGGAACCTAGTTGCCAATTATGATGTACATACAAATCCAGCAGGAACTGTATTGAAATCACCAATAAGTTTCATGTACAGCACACGAACCCTGTGCTGGATTTGTATAACAAGAAAATCTTCAAATGCTATCTCATGGAACCATAGAAATACAGGGCTGGAAGGGGCCTCGAGAAGTCTTCAAGTCCAGCCTCCTACACTCAGATCCCCTGGGTCATCCAGTCTGCTCTTTCATGATCTGCTTTTGTCACCTTTAAATCATTCTTACACCACATCATCCTCTTAAAAATGCACACTTTTAAAATGCATCTCCTTGCACTGGGGTCTGAAAGGAGGTTTTAGTGATATAGAAATGAAGATGTCTGTTTTTATACACAACATTATTTTATTCTACAATTAAGGATAACTTTATTTTAGTATCTCATTTTTCTTTTTTGATCCGTAGAGCATTTTTGAGAACTCTTTAAAAAAACAACATCCATCATTTTACAACAACGTAATGTAAAGTCATGATACTCAGAAGAAGGGAGTATTATGGGCAAAGCACTGTAACATAGTGATCAATCAATAAAAATGGCAGTCACAAAGACCGATAAGTCTTCAATGCATATGATTTTTATAAACTGATTTACTTAACATATTAGACATGAATTTTTAAAATATAGCAATAATTCTGGAGTAGACATCAAGGATGTAAAGCAGTGATTATTTACAATTTCAGGTCTAGGAAACATTTTAACCATCTTCATTTTCTTTAATAGTGTTTGATCTACAGGATATATTAATGTGTAAAGCTACCAGGCGGGTGTGCTTTTGAAAGTGAGATTCTGAACCCTTGGAGGAAAATACCTACTGATGCTTTATTTATAACAAATATATAGATATGTGGAATGTGCAAAAGACATTAGAATAGTTCTTATTTGATTCCTGTTTATGATATGTGTCACAAAGGCTGGCTTGGGGCGGGAGGGGGGGCGTTTACTATGTTGTGTAACATTAATATGTCAAAATCATAATGAGTCATGTAAGATATGCCATGTCAGGTACTGTTAGAAAGGATGTAATGCACTGAGAAAGACGGCAACATTTATGTTCATGTGTTATATCTGTAATGGAAGTTATGGACATATTTGTTGCACCTGTGTTTCAAACTATGCTGTATAAGACACACCCCGGACAGAGAGGCGGCAGGACAATAGCCTGCTTAATGGCCCATCAAAACCTTTACAGAAGCAAAGGGCCCAGGAAGAAACTAAAGGCATACCTGAAGAGTTACCAGGATTGGCACATGTGACTCTGGACTCCATTTTAGTTCTTGTAACATTCCACAAGACCGCATGGCCAGGGACAGAGAGTATATAAGAACAAACCACAGAAACCATGTTATCTCTGTTCCTGTTCCTATAGACACATGGCTGCCTCTGGATCAATTCATTTTGCAGCTGAACCAAAGGACTTAGATCCATCCAGGTACTGGATGTGTACCAGAGGAACTGTACAAGCTTGTAAATCCAAAATTCTCCCAGAGACTTGCTGTATATGGACTTACAATCATCTGTATGTATTTGATTTGCTTTGACCCTTTAACTTTTCTCTTATGGTTTATTTATTTCTGTTTACAATAAACCTTTAGTTTTAGTTAATAAAGGATTGGCTGGCAGCATGGTATTTTAGGTAAGATCCAAACTCATATTAATCTGGTGCCGTGGCTGACCCTTTGGGTTCAGAGGGAACACTTTTAATAAAGAGTATAGAGCTTAAAGAACTGATCTCTTTACTGGACCTAGTGGCTGATTTGGGAGCCAGGAACTGGAATACAGTAAAGGGGGCTGTGTACATTTTGTGGACTGGCTTCTTGATAACCAGTGTGGGGAAATCAAAAGCAGTTTGTGGCTGGTTGGAAAGTCTGACTTTAGTGTCACTCACCAGCGCTGGGAGAATCTGTTCTCCTTTTGCAGCCTGCCCTGATCTTGGCATTTTCAGATTGCTACCCTGGGCACAGGACGGGTCACAGTATGAACCCTCAACACAATAACATTAGCACAAGTGATAATGGACACTTTGTGATCAGTATGGATACCAGTGAGACACAGTACGCCCAATTTACAGATCAATAAGGTTTAATGTGCAAGATTTTCTATAAACATATTGGTTAAATATAAAACCTAAAATTAACTACAATATATCATACTCACGAAGCCTGGAGAGCTAAGTAGTCACTCAGAAGGCTGTAAACAGGAACGGATTTCTTCAGGGGCTCTGCCATGGAATCAGTGGCCTCTGGTCTGACCAGGAGCACCTCCCGTGGAGTCAGGTGTTGATGAAGCATGCCCCTTTGTCTAAGTGGTGACTTCTTATACCCTTCCATGAACAGCCTTCACCTAATTATCTCTCTCATTATCATATATGCTAATTACCTACATTGGGTTTTCACCCCTAACTACATTCCATTCTCACCATGATAATTAGGGTCATCAAAACAAGATCTGGTGATAGGAGGGGCAGAGTAAAAGCATGCCCCTTGGTATTGAAACAGTGTACCCCCAGACAGTCAAGGATAATGTGTTGTTCCCAGCACTGTTGTCTATGTGCAGCTGCAAGCATACAGTATCTGTATTTTGTCTTATTATGTGCCGTGGTGTGCAGAAACTGAGACATCTATAAGGTTACTCAGTAGTCCTATTCATCTCTGCCAAGTGGAAGATGTCATGCTACAAAGGTCAGAATATCCAAGCAAACAACGGAAGCTATGCTAGGCCTGTACGACGGTGGACAAGCAACTCAAATTGTACTAGGTCTCCAACAAATAGTACAAAAGGAATAGCAGGTGCTGCCATGCCTGCCACACCTCTCTGTGTGTTGAGAATTGCACAAAAATTAAAGTAACATTTGGGAATATTGTTATGCTGGTGTGTGTTAGTGACTGCCAGCTAGCACTTCTTTGATCTATGGACAATCACAAAATTTATTCAGACTGATGGGCATGCTAGCCATCTTTCTTTGAGGTTAAGTGAGGAAGCAATTAAATACAATTGTTAGAGATAGCAGAAACAATAAAAGCCACCAACCACGGCACTGGATTGCATGGGAAGGCCTGAGGAAGAACTAATGCAGAGAGACTAAGAGAGGTTTCCTTGGGACGGATTTCAAACTCACTGATTGGTGCTGATGTGTGTGATGGTGTGGAGCAGACAGAATAAAAAAAAGAAACCAGAGAAAGCTAGCAAAAAGCCAAAGAAGCACTTGTGGCTGTGCCCTGAGAGGAAGCTGGGAGGGAGCTTTGCTTGCACATAGCACTGGCTGGAAAGCAGGCTTGGCTTTCTGAACATAAGATACTTCCTACTTTGTTCAGCAAAACAGAACTTTGTGTACATTCCTTGTAAATGAACAGGATTGCTCTAAAGATATACCTGATTTATATAATCAGTTTCCCCTTCTAATGGAAATAACCCGAAAAGATCTGAATATTGGCTAATCTCTTGGGCCATGCGGTAACAACATTAATTTGGCAAAGTAAATACTATGAAGCCTGGCTACAATTAAAACATGTTTTTCTATGACTAGAAAGAAAGCTCTAACTAATAGATGGGTATCAATTAGACACACAGGAATTGCCAGAGTGGAGGTCTATCTAGTCTAACATTTAGTCTCCAAAAGAAGCCAATACCAGGTGCTTCAGAGAAAACCAAGAATCTCTGACATTAATGGAATAACCTACCCCAAAGGAAGTTAAATCCAAATATGACACTAATCTATAAGCTTTTAAGGTGTCGTCGGTAGGTCATCCAAGTTTCGCATCAAATTTTTGCATCGCAAAGGAGTATAGGGATGACAACTGTTTTACAGACCTGAATCTTAGTCACAACTCATAGATCACAATCTGTGAAAACATGTTGAAGCAATTACCCAAGCGAAGCACTTGTGCATTGGATCCTATGCTGAATCTTGCTGTCAATTTTTGCATTTTGAGAGAGATAGCTACCAAGGTAGAAGAAATGCTTAACTATCTCCAAAGTCTGTCCCTCAACAGTAATTTGCAATCGATCATGTGCAAGGCTTGAGGTAGACTGATAGAGCACGTTAGTCTTCTTGATATTAAATGAAAGTTCTAGGCTTTGGTAGGCTTGTGCAAAAATATCCAGTGTGGACTAAAGGTAATTCTCAGTATGTACAAGGACAGCACAATCATCAGCATATTGAGGATCAACAAAGGATGGCCTGAGGATTTTAGTCTTCGAGTAGAGACTTTGAAGATTAAAAATCCGCCCATCCTTTCTATATTGAATGTCCCTGTGGGGAGATTGATGGAGAACAAAGTTGGAGCTTTAACCCCAATTTTGATGATAAAAGGGTCCCAAATGACTACTAAATAGATGGAGAACAGAGTTGGAGCTATAACACAACCTTGCTTAACCCCAATTTTGATGATAAAAGGGTCCATCTCAAATCATTACAAAGAATGGTAGCAGTCATCTGATCATGAAGAAGCTTTAGAATCATAGAATATTAGAGTTGGAAGGGACCTCAGAGGTCATCTAGTCCAACCCCCTGCTCAAAGCAGGACTAACCTCAGCTAAATAACCCCAGCCAGCGCTTGGTCAAGCCTCAGCTTAAAATCCTCTAAAGATGGAGATTCCACCACCTCCCTAGGTAACCCATTCCAGTGCTTCAACACCCTCCTAGTGAAAAACTTTTTCCTAATGTCCAACTTAGACCTCCCCAACTGCAACTTGAGACCATTGCTCCTTGTTCTGTCATCTGCCACCACCGAGAACAGCCTAGCCCCATCCTGCCTGGAACCCCCTTTAAAGTAGTTAAAGACTGCTATCAAATCCCCCCTCATTCTTCTCTTTTGCAGACTAAACAAGCCCAGTTTCCTTAGCCTCTCCTCATAAGTCCTGTGCTCCAGCCTCCTAATCATTTTTGTTGCCCTCCGCTGGACTCTCTCCAACTTGTCTACATCCTTTTTGTAATGGGGGGCCCAAAACTGGACACAATACTCTAAATGTGGCCTCACCAATGCTGAATAGAGGGGAATAATCACTTCCCGTGACCTGCTGGCAATGCCCCTCCTAATGCAGCCCAATATGCTATTAGCTTTCTTGACAACTAGGGCACACTGCTGATTCATATCCAGCTTTTTATCCACTGTTACCCCCAGGTCCTTTTCTGCAGAACTGCTGCCTAGCTCGTCAGTCCCCAGTCTATAGCTGTGCATGGGATTCTTCCTTCCTAAATGGAGGACTCTGCACTTTTCTTCGTTAAACCTCATTAGATTTTTTTTGGCCCAATTCTCCAGTTTGTTTAGGTCCTTCTGTATCCTATCCCTATCCCTACCTTCCAGGATATCTACCACTCCCCCCAGCTAAGTGTCATGCACAAACTTGCTGAGGGTGCAATCTACCCCATTTCCAGATCATTAATGAAGATGTTGAACAAAACTGGCCCCAGGACTGACCCCTGGGGAACTCCGCTTGTGACCGGTTGCCAGCTAGACTTGGAGCCATTGATCACTACTCAATGAGCCCTATGGTCTAGCCAGTTCTCTATCCATTTTATAGTCCATTCATCCAACCCATACTTCCTTAACTTGCTGATAAGAATACTGTGAGAGACAGTATCAAAAGCTTTGCTAAAGTCAAGGTATATCACATCCACCGCCTTCCCTACATCCACAGAGCCAGTCACCTCATCATAGAAAGCAATCAGGTTGGTCAGGCATGACTTTCCCTTGGTGAATCCGTGTTGACTGTTCCTGATCACCTTCCTCTCTTCTAAGTGCCTTAAAATGGATTTCTTACGGACCTGCTCCATGATTTTTCCAGGGATTGAAGTGAGGCTGACCGGTCTGTAATTCCCTGGATCCTCTTTCCTCCCTTTTTTGAAGATGGGAACTATATTTGCTTTTTTCCAGTCCCCTGTTGCCACGAGCTTTCAAAGATAATAGCCAATGGCTCTGAAATCACCTCAGCCAATTCCCTCAGCACCCTCGGGTGAATTGCATCCGGCCCCATGGACTTGTGTATGTCCAATCCTTCTAAATAGTCTTGGACCTGTTCCTTCAGCACTGTGGAATGTTCGCCTCCTTCCCATTCTGTGCCACCCAGTGAAGCAGTCTGGGAGCAGATCTTGTCTGTGAAGACAGAGGCAAAAAAGGCATTGAGTACCTCAGCTTTCTCCACATCCTCTGTCACTAGGTTGCCTCCCTTTAGGACCTTAATAAATTTTGGAGGACAACTGAAGCTGGCCAGCACCATCAAGAGGGCTTCATGATTGACAGAGTTGAAGGTTTAGTACATTAACAATTAATTGAGCAGCTTACTCGCCACCCTGCTGAATTCCTACCCAGTCTAAATTCCTCACCCTTTCACTGTGTCTTTCTGGGTAATCTCCTCTTATTAAAAGGGATGATATGAAAAACCATGGCAATTCACTTGTACATTTTAACAAAATGGAAGCTGGCAGAAATCTGGATTTAGAAGTAAGTTTAACTCAGATATTTTATTAATCATCTGTGCTGTAAATTAGAAACTGTCTCCTTCCAGTTGGTGGTAGCAATAATCTGTTTTTCTGTCCGACTCATTGTTTTCCTTTTAGTTTGTAAAATAAAGAGACATTTTTCTTTCATTGACTTTTCGTTATAGTATCTCAACCTCACATAACTGTGAATAATAAAAGTAGCCCAGTTTGGAGTGAAGAACTTTTCTTATCTTGTGTTATGTAATTTTAATGATTGACAATTCTAACATTTATTATTTTCTTCAGGGCATTTTTTTAATTGATTTGGCTTCTTATTGTCCTCCTTAACAATGGTAAAATATATTGTTATGATTAACATTAAAAAAAATCAAAGAGGCTGCAACAGGTCTAATACTTATAATTTTTATATGTTTCTCCACTAGATTAAAAAGAAAGAAAAACTTTCAGAATCTTATAAAACATGTGGTCAAACAAACCAAGCAAGAAATCAACAAAGCTGCACAGTACCAAGGTACTGGCAGATGTTTTTCAAGCTTCCTCAAATAATTTTATCCTCTTCCAGTCCCTGCCATTATAGTTCCAAACACAGTCTATGTGGTCACTTTGTGGTACATGTCTAATATGTTAAATTGAAATTATTAAGACAATTTCACTTGGACCCTAAATCATATATGAGCTAAGGTCTTTAGAGTTAGTGTGATAGCCTATTGTGCCAGCTAATACACATTTTAAAACATTAATAGAGGACTTTCATTGTGATCAGTCATGCACTGTTTACAATCGTGAAGCATTCAGATCCACAGACCAGGACACACCAATTCAAGTCAGCACCAGACGTTGTCAGAGCAACAGATGCAACACCTACAAACATATCTCTATGGCTATGATGATGAATATCCCCGACAGATCCACGGATCCTTCATAGCCTGTCACATGCAGTGTTCTTCATTCAGTGCATAAAATGCCACAACAACTAGGTGGGTGAAAACAGATAAACACTATACTCTCAAATGAATTCACAGAGAAAAAAAATGATAAAAGACAAAACACCCTAATATCCATGGGCAAATACTTTTCATAAAAAAAGTAACTCCATATCTGACCTCTCAGACCTGCACAACACCTTCAAAAGATGAGTTGGGGTCTTAAATTCATAGATAGATACTAAAAATCATGGATTCAGTAGAGACACTGGTTTTGTGTCTCATTACGACCATCTGTAACCCGCTAATCCTCCCTTGTCCTATGACTGTAGTGGTGTTAATTGTCCACTTCATTTTAAGTGGTCTCTTGCAACATATGTTAATTCCTTGTGCTTAACAATGTATTTCACCTTGTATTTTTCTGTGACCCTCTGATTACCTTTCCCAGACCTGAAGAGCTCTCTGTAGCTTGAAGGCTTTTCTCTTCCACCAAAGAATTTGGTCTAATAAAATATATTACCTCAGTCACCTTTTCTCTCTCATATCCTTGCACCAACATGGCTACAATACTGCAAACAACAAATTAATATAACATCTGTTTAGGGGCAGCAGGTGTTTGTGTGGCTGTGAAAAGGAGCAGAGACAATGCATTCAAAAGGAAGTCTCCTTCATTTTGCAGAGCCCTCAAATCAATATGGACATCAGGGAATGTACAAGTTATGGAAGTGGAGCTCCTAGCTTCTTCTGTTCACACACAGGCCATAATGAGGTCCTTTGTGGTTACATAATAGAAGTGTAGGTACAGCTGGTCAAATAATGCAAACAATAGTTCACTAATGTCTTCACTAATAAAAAAAGCAGTGAGGTAGTAGGTTCATTGTTATTTGGGCACGAGTCTTGATTGTTCATGGTTATGTAGATGACCAACAGATACATAAAAAAGAAAGGTTTGTGAATTCGGCAAGTCTTGCAAAAGTTAGTACAAATAATTAGTTTTCTAAAGATTTGTACCATATGGGTGGTGTCCATAATTAACTATAGTCATCATCTTCCATTCAGCTGATCCAATCAGGGAGCAGAAAACAATACAATATTAAATGAGCAATCATACACCAAAAATAACAAATAGTGAATAATCAAAGTGAGCAGCTGTGAATAACCCACAATCAAATATATATGAATAATTAATACATTTATAGACAAGATTAGTTTGCAAATAATTCACAAAATGGGCTAAACTTGCATGAATATTATTTACAATGAATAATTCAATTGTTTCTATTTGCATACAGTTTTCATGACATTTTCTAGTAGTTATTTTTCAAACCTAAACATATGTTGTTCTTTTAATTTTTCCTTATAAATCAGTCCCTTCAGTCCAACCCTTAAACAAAAGACCTCTGATTCCTAAACTCACACCAAAAAGTTAATTCCTTTGTAATTTTGCGTTTTATATTCTATTTAAAAATGAAATCTTTTGTTTTTGTTTGCAATGGAAGATTAGCAGACATGAGTGAAGCAATTTCTATGCAAAGTGTCTTTCTGGTAAAATAGCGGACTTAATAGACTAATGTTAGCCAGTACTCAGAGTACAAAGAGCTCCTGATCTTATTTAGAAATGTCATTCTGCACTTTGTCAGAAATATCCTTAATAATAACCTTTTTATTTATTTTACTGATGTTCAATTTAAGAAAATGATAATTAGAACTAGCTAAAGTATAGTCTACATGCCATACATTTAATCCAAAATCTGACTTAATACTTTCTTTTCTTCGAAATTAAGTAAAAATTATTCTATAGATTAAAGAAAGAATATATAATACAATATACACTAGTATATTGACTAAAGATAAGTTCAACTGCCTGCCCCCAAAGTGACCAAGAGTGGTCTTGGTCTTCTGCTCAAATTCAGGGAATACTTCTTCATCCTTGCCTTCTCTAATGTAAACACCTCGCAGCATAGACATTAAAGACAAATAAAAAATCTACCAAACCAAAACACTTCACTGGACACAGAATTTGCCCCAGGAAGAGGATGAGACACACAACAAACTCATGGCAGATGTTAGTCATAATTCTTAATGGACTACTAGAAGGTGCTCAGATATTACAGTGATGAGGGTGGATTAAGAACCTATATAGAATTACACACAAAAAGCCTGTCTTAAAAGAACATTATTAAGGTTGCGAAGTGAAGCACTCAAAAGTTAGGAAATGCCAGAATTAAGGTTCCCTGTACAATATTACTATGGCCCCCTTGTGTGTGCATTTTGATATGCTGTTTAATTACATGACCACTTTTTTTGTATCCCTACAGGACCTTGTCTCATTCATTGTGCAGGATGGATGGTTCTCATGTAATCAGCAGCCATTGAATATTTTATTTTTTCCTCATTGTTCAGTGTGTGGCCCTATGCCTTATTAATGGCACACTATTCAAACCTTGCTCTGAATACAGAATTATAAATTGACACATGGGCTTTCTATGGCATTTATCACTGTACTATTAGAGTGTTTCACAAACATTAATTGATTTATCTTTACAAAATGCCTGTGGGGTGTGGTATTATCCACATTTTACAGATGGTGAGCAGAAGCACAGAGAGATTAAGTTAAAAAGTGTCCACAAATTTAAGATGCCCAATTTAAGAGATCTAGGACCTGATTTTTCAGAGTACTCAGCTTTACATAGCAGCATTTCATATGTTCAAATCATGGCTCTCGTTGATTATAGTTCAAACTCTGAGTACTCAGCACTTCTGCAGCTCAGACCTCAGGGTATCAAGTCAAGCACCCCAAAAATGAGATGTGTGGGTTAAGTGACTCAACTATAATTACCTAGGGAAATGGGGAAGAGGCAGGGAGAGAAGCCAATTGTCCAGGGCAATGGTTCCCTACCTGGGGGGGGGGGGTGGGACCCCCTTGGGGGAGGTGCCAAAGATAACAGGAGGTCCATGAGGCTTCAGTAATATTGAGGTTATTTAGCCCCCCTCCCCCCCCAGCTCCACGCTGGCCACAACAACCTCAAGCTCTGCGCTGGCCAGAGCGAAGAAGCAGAATCTCGAGGGAGCAGCAGCCCCGAGCTCTACTCCTGCCAGAGCCGAGGAACAGCCCCCACACCCTGCTAGCCCTGAACCAGCCAGACACCCGGCCAGAAAGGAACATCCCCGCACCAGAGGGGGCCTGGATCAGTCCCGGCCAACCCGCCAGGAGCCTCCTCCATATCCCTCAGTACATGAGGGATGGGATGAGGCAGAGCCACACGGGACGTGTGGTGGCAGCTGCACCAGGGAAGGCTTAGTTTCTTACTCAGGTCAGAGTAATTTATTATTATTATTTATGTAATTTAGTATTATTAGTGTCATTATATGTGTTTATGACTGGTGGGAGGGGCACGTGTTTTACCTAGTGTTAACTAGTTGGGCTTTCACTTAAAAAGGTTGGGAACCACTGGTCCAGGGCAACATTCAGCCATGAGACCATCCTTTATTTTCCTGCAGGGCTGGACTACTGAGACTGGAGATCAGGGTTAAAAAAAATTTCGAAACCCCCCTTTTCATGAACATGGCATTATGAAAGTCGAAAAGTATCCAGCTTATGACATCAACAAACCATGTATATTACTGAAAATCAAAGACAATGAACAGGTTATATATTGCCTTGATAAACATAAAAACATAAAACATTAAGAGTCAAATGAAATACTATTTTTCAACTGGCAACTTTAATTGCTGCAAATTCAGTTATTATCCTGAAATGACAGCATCCAAAGTAAACCCCATTCAACTGATATGATAGCAAGAGCATTCAGCTTTGTTTCTGTCATAGTTGACCATAGATTTTTTTTTTAAGGCTATCTTAGAGAATGATTGCACAACTCTCGTTATTTCTGCTTCACAGTTGACAATGGATACAGTCAAATACAGTATCAACATAATGACTGTATTCATGAAGATATTACTAAGTTCTTTGTCATTGAAATATTTAATGATTCCAGTAGCACTCTTATTGTACATGTCACAGATTCTTATAAATGCTGAAAATTGATATATTTTGGCAAAAAAGCTCAGGATCTAGATAATTCAGGTAAGTGTGAAGCAATATCTGAGTGCATTCGTTCATCTCCTCTTCATTTCGTACTTGATCAAGAGAAAGATGTAAAGAAGCCAAACTTTGTGGGTAATTCAGCCTAACATTAACTGTTTAGCTTCTTGAGAATAACATAAAATAACTGAACCTTGAATTTCCTTCTTCCACAAAATATAGTGTCACTTTTGCCATCTGGAAATGTTTATTTTACAGTATGTTGGTATTTTTCATGGTAGGCATCATCAACATCACTTCCTAGTTTTTTTTCTTGAGCCTCAAAATCCTCAAATTGAGACTGTAAGTGTGTGATAAAATCTAGCAAAGAAGTCAGCAAATTA
Organism: Emydura macquarii macquarii; assembly: GCF_026122565.2. Classification (NCBI taxonomy): domain Eukaryota; kingdom Metazoa; phylum Chordata; order Testudines; family Chelidae; genus Emydura; species Emydura macquarii. Next base: position 1,371,318 of record NW_027132543.1, on the reverse strand, counting down.
GCAACAACAAGATCTAGAGTTTTTGAAATTTTACACTACTTTTGTCAAACATTTCTAGTATCACCCTCCATAAAATACTCACAAATACATTTTCCAGTCAGCACATCTTCCTGTACAATGATCATGCTTTTCTTCAAATTTCACCATTTTTCTTGGCATTGTCCGTTATTTCTTTCAAATACTGTTGAATGCCCTCATAGTTCATTACAATTGTTTTACAAGATTCAGCATGAAAGGACAATCTCTTATCTGACATGGTTTTTAGGATAAGGAGAGTTCCTTGCTAAATCTTGGTAAGATTATTGCACAGAAATTGCCATCACCTGGGCAATGCCACAAAAAACACAACACAACACTACAAAACAAACAAACAAACAAAAAGTTTCTGAACAAAACTAAATAAGTTTATGGCTTCCATGCAAGAATCAATGCAAATTCCAGCTAATTTCAGCGAATGAGCTCTGCATGATATGTATACAGCTAATGGGTTTACTTTTTTATCTGAGCTTGAAGACCTTCATTTTTTCCAGACATGTTACTTGTATTATTGTATGACTGACCTCTGCCGTTTTTAATAGCAATGTAATTTGCATCCAATAAAGACTTCGTGGTCTGGAAGAGTCACTTGTCCAAAGGGCTTTCAATTCATATAAACCAAGAGAAATTCTCATATATGGCACTAGGTAAGCAGTATCGTAAAATGACAGATAAGTGATCAATATGAGCATATCAGGAGTTGAATCTACTATCAAAGAGTAGTATTTTGTCTGTTTGACTTCAGTTACAATGAATTCCAAAACCTTACATCCCACTAGCTCAATGAACTCATCACAGATTGTTTTTGACAAGTAAGATTGGGTTTTTTTTGTGTCATGTTCTTGTAACAGATATGGATTGGCTACAGAGCTTGTTTATACATACCTGAGGTGTTCATCAGGAGATCCTTTTATGGCTCAGGTTGGTTTACATAAGATAGTTTATACAATGTACCACCTAGTGGCTGATTGATATAATTAAGTTTATCATTCCATTTCTGCAGCACTTAATATGCTCAGAAATAGGTCAAATTCAGTGATGGCTTCAAGAATACCTACATAACTTCTATTTTGAAGAGAGCTGATAATTTCCTTCCTTCCTTTAAATGCTATACGATATTCAGAGAGAAGGTTAACAGCCATCACAATGTCCATTAAAATTTCCTTCCAGTAAGCAGTTTGTGTTAAAAGCAGCTGTGCCATCTCCTTTTTGATGTGATTGTTGCCTTGAGAAGCTGTTAGCCATGCAGCTTTGGCATTGCAATGTTCCACACTGTTTTCATGAGAACAAGTGTTCTCTGCTTTTTTTTTTTTTAATTCGGAAAAGCCCGGGGTTCTGACGGTGCAAAAATAGTTAGGTGATGAAAAGAGTTTCCACATGAAATGGAATACTACTCCTGTTGATTTTGAATACATCAACCAAAGCTTCTGATAATGCTCTCCATTTGCTAGTTTAATTTAAAAAAAGAGGGGGGGATGCTGTTTATGAAATCCGTACTGCTATAAATTTGTCATTGTGATTCTGAAAATAGAGTGGACCTTTCTTGTTATACAGATTGCGAAACTCCTCTGTTATCAAAGAAGGTAATTTAACTGGATCTTGTTTGATGCTCAAGGTAGCATTTTCCGCTTTATAATTACTATTCCCTCCATCTTCTGTACAGACAGATGGAAGGAAAAGTAGGTCGTCTCTTTGATCACCATCACTTTTGTCCTGGATTTGGAACCTTTTCTTCTACCCTCTCCTGAGGGAACAAGTTCATATCCATATCTTAAGTTTGGTGATCATTTTCTGAGAAAAATAGTCCATCATCTTTGGAAGATTATTCTGAAGCAGCACTAGAAGAGAAGTGGTTAGGAAGTCTGGGTAACTTGCTTGTAGTTTTCTCTCTTTCTAGCTTAGCTTTGCTTTTCACTACTCCACATGGAAATTGTCAACCAGACATCTCATTGAAGTGAGGTTAAAAATACTAAAGAATACTATGCAGTGCTGTCATTATCTGCCAGCAACCTCTGATTAATGCCACCAACTTGCACCCCTGTCACTATCAACTGAAAGTCTGATAAATATGAATTCAACTTTAGCTGTTAAAGCTTAAGAAACTGGGACAAAAATCAGTGTCAGCAGAGGGCATACATGTTTTTGTATTTTGTTCTTTTCTTTTTAGTGTTAGTAGGAATATGAGCAAAACCTCTGTTGTGCATAATGCATATTTATACGAGCAGAGAAGAACTCCTGAAGCAGAGCAGAAGCACCAGCAGTGTAAATCTCACAACAGCAGCATGTTTGCTGTTAATCAGGTAACCCGTAGCAGCATCTCTTGTTCAGTGTGCCACAGACAGTTTAAAGCTCAAACTGGCCTCATCAGCCACTCATGCGGTCACAGAAACCAAACCAATCAGTAATGTCATAGTCATCTTTGAACTCCAAGGACAAAACGCAACAGCATATTTCAAGGTTTGGAGGCCCCCCAGGAAAGCAGAGGCCCAGGGCTGCAGCCTGCTCAGCTTCCCCCTTAATCCAGCATTTTCAATCTGCAACAAATGAAGTAGGGGTCCTATGAACAATAGTCACCTTTAGCAAACAACCCTGATTCATTCCCAGTGTATTTCCATTTTATGCACTGAATGAGACAGTGTATTTCCATGTTATGCACTGTGAATAAAATGGCATCTGATCACTAGAGCAGATGAGAGCATTTTTCATAGAAACGTGTCAAATTTAATGTAATTTCATTTTGAAAAAGAAAACAAACAAACCACAGAAAAATCCCCCCTTCCTCCTCCCCCAGAATGGAGCATTTTGATTTTCCATATCAAAATAACTTTTTTCTTTTAGTTCATATTATATAATATAAAATGAAAAAGTAAAAATTGGAATGCAACTAGTGTAGACTGGGCCTGGTCCCTGTATGAATTCATGAATGAGGGGGATAATAGATGCTATTCCCTCATCTCTTCCCTGTAAGGGCCAAGCACAATCACAGTCAGACAAGGTGATGGGTCTATAATCTAGCACACATCCTCTGCACTGGCTAGCAGAGTTTTAGGATTTGTTTTTTATGCAAAAGTAAGTGAGCTAACATTTTCTGAAAGACAGGGCCAGATTAAAGAATTTTGGGTCCCTGTGCATTATGGGAATTGCCCCACATCCCCACCACTTTCCTTAAACTAGCCAGAGCATGAGATATATAGTCTGTAAATATGAGAACATCTCCATTAATTTATTATTATTATTATTATTACTATTATTAGGTTGGAGAAGACTTTTAAAACAATTCATATGAAATATATTAATATTAATAGATCTAGAATATTTAATTTAAATATACATGGCAATTAATTTTTTTTTAAATGTAATACCTATCTCTTTCTCTTCTTTTTGCTCTGGGAAACATATGCTAACTGCTGGGATGTATTTATGAAATGTGACTTAGAAATGAACTCAACTGGGTCCACTTGGCTCCCCAGCCAGAGGGGAAAGGGTTCATGGCAAAAGTGGCTACCAATTGGAAATGAGAAAGTACATTAGTGCATTGGATAGCTGAGCCTTCTGAGCCAGAGATGCTTTGCTGCCTTTTGAAAAACAGGCAGTGCTAAAAGGGGAGCTTGACCAACTCCTAAGGGAAAGGGACACTGAATCTCAGTTGGACATCAATTTGATCTGAATCAATACAAATAAAGGACTTACTCTGAGACACTAATTACCAAACCTGAGTGGCACTGTGACCCTACACACCAGGTCGCATGGCCACTCACTGAAGCTTAGCCCAATTGCCACCTTCCACCCCCATCATTATTCATGATAGAGGGGCCTATGCCAAACCTGTTCAGGGCCCAAATAGGTTTGTCAATTCCAAGATGGAGAAAAAAACAGCTACTGCCTGCCCCACCACATGTTTGATCCAAGCCCTCCCCTCTCAGGCATCCCTTCATTAACCCTCTTCTTCACCTCCCAAGAGCTTTTGCTTCCCCCACCCTAGTACCTGTTCCTTACCCCTCTTTGCTGGTGACCCTCATGTCCGTTCTGATTTCCAGGGCTGAGAGAAAGAGGAGCCTGCACACTAGGGTGACCATATGTCCTGATATTATAGGGAACCATCCCGATATTAGGGACCTTGTCTTACATACGCAAATAAAAAAAATACATACTCCTTCCCCGGGAAAAAAAAAAGTGTCCCGATTTTTCACACTTGCTCCCTGGTCACCCCACTGCACATGAGGACCTGGCATGCAGAACAGGACCTGGGTGCTGCATCGACAGCACTCCTAGTGGCCATGAGATCTGTGCATCATAGTAGAAGCAGATACCAGGGCCCCCACACATGTGTACAGCAACAATTGCCACTTGCAATATACTATTTTTTTCCACCTGTAATTTCAAGTAACTTGTAAGGAACGAGTGAAAACAAAACCAGAAACAATAACAATTGTGGCACATCACAACTGGCAGTGGGGGAGAAAAACCATCCAGGCTGGTTAAAAATTCTCCCAGTGGTTCAGGAGTCCATAAGACTTGGAGCCTTGTACAAGTGCAGTGAGTGCATGTTGTTTAATCTGGGCCAATTGAAAGGGCAGCCAGGGTTTCTGGGTATATGTATGAAGGGAGAAGAGATCCACTAGTATAAGGATACCTGAAGAAAAAAAGAGGGGGATGGTTTAGAAAAACAACAACAAATATATTCCAAATAGTACAGAAAAGGATATTTAGAACATTTTCTTTATTATTTTTCATAATGGAGGGACACGTACTCTAAATCTCCACTAATCTGTTTTCTCCTCTGATTTTATCTGTCTATTCAGTAGCAGTTTGTCATGTCAATGGACTACTAAGGGGTTTCTGATTAGCCCCCTCATCAAGTTTGATTGACATTTAACAATGACCTAGATTAAAGATTTCCAGTGATGCTGAGCACTCTTAACTATATTTGACTTAACCAGGGTTTTCTTTGTCTTATGTAGGTCATCCAAATTTAAATCCGACTTGGAGTTTGACAGCTTTGGAACCCTGGAATAAGTCTTTAGCACGTCTTACTCTTCGGACTATAATGGCAACAAGAGCACTCTGATGCCATGTCCCAGCATGCTTGGAGTCAGGGGTGGAGAGAGAATGGATTAGAAAAGCATGCTGAAGCAATCAGGGAGACTTCTGCATGGAGTGAAAAGGATAAGCAGTTTTCTGAGTGAAAGATGAGCCAGGGCTGCTCAGACACTTAATGGGAGGGGATTGCCTGACTCAGAGATAGATACTAGTTTTAGTTTCAGTTTTGCGTGTCCCAGAGCTGAGAAAGAAACATAACAGCTCAGTGAGTCTCTGCTTAGCTCCCCCTCACCACAAAGGGAGTCTGAACTGCTGTGGGCCCCGTGCATGGGGTCTAGTGCATGGGGGCAGTTCCAGTCCTGCAGTGACTAGCATTCTGAGAGGCAGAGAGCTGACCTGGTGCCAGCTGCCAGGAGCCATGTGAGATCTCCACAGAATTCCAGACAAATGAGACAGATCCCAACCCATTCAGGAGTGAAGATCCAGTAAGAGGAGTTCCTTTTTTGTGTAAGTCAGATAACATTCAGAGTGCTGCATCACATATCTCTTTACTCAACCTCAGCATACCATCTGCCTAGGAAAATGCCTAGGAAGAATGGGAGGAAGCTAGGGTTTGGGAAGAGTTGTTATTGTTGGGAGGTGAGATATTTGTAAATTCATTGATGTTTTGGTACTTATTAGTTAACCATAGTGCTTTCATTCCCCAGATCCTATTTTCCTGCTCCCAATAAAGTAAAGTCTCCCATTATTATATTGTTATTTTTGGGCGTGTCATTTTTTTGTTTGGGTTTCTGTTCTGTACTTTATTGTTTCTTTCTCAAGGTATAACACTACATGTGTCCTGGGCACAATGAGAAGTCACCTTAAGTGGAGGCACCATGCACAGGCATCACAAAAAAGAGCCCCTGGACCAGCCCATGTGAGGAGAGGGGAGAAGTCACTCCTAATAGCAAGCATCAGGGAGGATGCTTGATCAGGACCATAAGGTTAGGGTGAGCATACACGTTTTCAGGGAGATTTAACTATAAGCAAAGTGTAAAGGGGTAGTAGCAAGCTATTTAATCTAGAAGAAGACAAAGAAATGTTAGATAAAAGTCAGCCTTTCATATAAAGTTATTTTAAAATAACTGGTAAAGCAAAAGGTTTAATACATTTTCTTCAAACTTTGCAAAAACACTCTGTTTTGTCTTTAGAGTAAGTCTGGGTATTATTAGGCCAAACCAGTTTTCCACGCTGAAGTTTTAAGAGGGCTAAAAGTAAGTTTTATCATAGAAGTTACATGCACCATGCGACCTTAATTATGGAAATTACCACGTTTCATAATAAAGACAATACAGATCAGAAACAATTTGCATCTTCTTATTTATTAAGAATTCTGATATCAGAGACAGGTTTTTATTCCTGATATGAAGAATTATGATGTAGTCAATGGGACTCAGAGGAAACAATAACATCTACTGAATTACTAGCACTATTTCTTACAGCACACTGGATACATGTGGCTTTAAAAGTAGTCTGAATCACAGAAGCTTTACTTAATTTCATATTACTTGAAAAGCTATGTTTAAGCTTTCTCTTTCTTTTTTCAATGATGCTCATGATCCTAAATGTCTATAATCTATAGCTGAATTGCAAGAAGTATAATACTGATACTTCTGGTTTTGATTATTGGGAGATTGAGATGAACCCTTGCAAAATGTCTGATGTGAACTTGTTAAAGTATTTTAGCAGGGAGAGAATCCCAATATCTGTTATTTTTCTCTCCTCTTCTCTCTATGCCTCTGCTTGGCTGTTTTTTTAAATATTTTTAATGTCACTATGCCTAATTACCCTTTCCTTGTGGGTCTTTTTCTGTCGTTAGTATGCTAACAGTTTTTACATACAAGAAGAATTATTTTGTGACCCTGTGATTATTCTCTCTCCAGGTCTCTCAGTACCTACTCTTTTTTCTTTTGATGTAGTTGGAAAGTAATTGCTCACTCCTGGGGTCTCTCTCAATTGATCCCTCCAGAGCTGTGATTGATCTTTCTCCCAATCAGTATGGTGATGCACATGCATTACTGCATGTTTCAAACATTTTGTTCAAAAATCAGTTTAAATGCTGACACAGCTAGCAACCAGTTTTCTTTTTAAACTTTGCTCTCTGAAAGTCCTCTACTTTTCCAATTTCCCTGGCATTACTGTATTGCTTTGAAATTACTTTCCAGTGCCCTACCCCACTTCCAATTATAGTATCCTCAAACAATAGTTCCTGAAGGCACAAGGACCCTCTCTGAAGATGAAATAAGCTCTGTTACTGAACCACAACACTGTTTCCAGATTTAAACCCCAGAGAAGTTTATATGGATCCATGCTGTAGAGCAGAGAAAACTTGGAATACCTCAGAACAACTGTTCAGCAGAACATGTCATCCAGCTGGCATTCCACAGTGATTGGGCTTCTATATTTCACTTATGTTTAAGCCCCAACAGGTGGCTGTATTAGCCAATGTCTCTCTTGCCATGTAGCTCTCTACCCCTACTATATAATGACCAATGATGTGGTAAATAGCAAGAACCTGTGCATTAGTAGTAGGCTGTGGGTACATGCCTCTGGTTCTTTATGATGTATGAAGTAGAAGGCAGTGTGCCTTTAGCCATCCAAGAAGCTCACAAAGACTGCTGCTTTAATTCCTTTGGACTCTCATTCTCTTTTCAGCTCCAACCTCCCACTATTTCTTTACATCCCCTATTGCCAGAGGGTGCCTTATTTATGTCCATCCTCCCTCTCATTTAACATAATGCGTGTAGAGATTTTTTTTATTTGTGTCAGTGATGAGGTCACAGCCCTGCACTGTTGGAAGCTGGACAATGGAGGTAATATCAAAAAGGCACAACCAGCCAAACACAATGTGGCTTTGGACAATCAGTGTCCCTAGTGAGACTCTTATTATACTTAGTTCGTTTCATCCATAGATCCCCACTTTTACAGATGAGGCATATGAAGTACAGAGCGGTTAAGCAACATGCCGAATCAGAGTGAGTCAGTACAAACGGACACTAGAGTTTAGTCATATATTAGTACAGGAATCCAGTCTATTATCCACTGGACCATACTGCCTCTCTAAAAAATGTAACCTTAATAAAAGCCTGGTCATGCTTTGTAAATAATAAATTCCTAAAACTCCGTAATAGCTAAGTGTGAGTAAACTATGCAGTTAACTAGATAATCTTAAATAGGATGTGCCTAAATAGTCTAATAGTTTAAGCCCCAACAATAAATAAAGGTAGATTTGAGAATACATACTTTTTTCTGTTTTCTTGATGAAAAAAATTCCTCACTTCAATACTTATTGTTTGTAGGCCATCATCAGGACCCTCCTGCTGGCATTTTCATTCCTATGTGATTAAATTATTCAACCAAAAGATACAGGTCATTAAGATTCAAGGTCAGCACAAAAAATTAATATTTGCTACAGGTAATGCAACAATTTGTATTATGCCACAGAAGAAACACCACACTTACATCAGGAAAATCATCTTGTGTAAAAATAAACGTTATGCAAGAAATATATATATTTTTATATTACAAATATTAAAATGTAATTGGAAAGTATACAATAAATGTTTCATTCAAATATGCCCAATACATTGTTTAGTATACTGTCTGATGAATCAAAATCTATTCCCTGAAAAAAGTAATGTTCTGCTACATATAGTCTTAACAAATAAAAAAAACAGATGTAACAAATTTATTATAATGGTCATGTTTTAACAATAGTTCACCACTAAAATTACAGCTACTAATCACTCAAATGTTTCAGTGGTACACTATAAACTCAAACTTTAACGACACTGTATATATACTTGTCAATGCATAGGTATAGATTTTATTTATTTTAAATCAAATATGAAGATCTCCTGTGCATATTAAGGTCAAGAACATTCCTTCAAGGACTCCAAAACCTCTCATGATATTCAAGGCTGTCATAAAACATTCCTAGTTTTTTATTTCTTTTTTGAAGAACTAAGTAGATGATGATGGAGAATAAGAACAAGACTTTCCCTCCATTTATGGAAAAATCCTGGTCCTGCTCACATCCACAGCCAGATAAACTAAGCCAGAATGCTGACTTCTGACCCTATGGTTGCTCAAATGGAAGCCTCAGGAAAACTTCTTGCAGGGACTGTGGTGCAATTGTTATGCAATAGCACAATCCCGACTCCTGTCCAACTCTGTCCTCCAAGCCTTTTAGGATGTGGCTCAATGTTCATGCACTGAGGTTCCCTTATGCTATGTAGGTGGATTCACTTCTTCAGAGCCATACAGATCAGCAGATATTTCTTTTAACTATGAAACAGACTTAACAATCACTTGGGATGGACTTATCTGGTAAATGTTCCTCCCACATGAAAAAAGTAATAAGATAGGTGGGACGAAGGAAGCCCCATTATGTGCCGAGAATCAGAACACCTGCATAGCTGGTCCATGACATTACTGCTGTGTAAGAAATGAGTAGTGGGGCATTTGGCCAATAGATATGCCCCATTGTGCATTGTGTACATTTTCTCTCCACCTTCTACAAGGTTCAATTCCATACAAGTGACTTCTCAACTTCTCAAGTTCAAGTGTCACACTGGAAGTCTCTCTGCATTGGTTCTCAACTGATGTGATGCTCTGTACAATGTAAGCATATTTTTGCACTGATTTAGTCATTACCCAGCTATATAAGTGCCTTAAGTTTTGGACCCTGAAAATAAATTTCAAATGCTCACTAAAGACAGACATTATTTCTGAGCCTGTATTGTACAGCACATGGATAACTACACTAACTTTGGACCTCATCGCATCAGTGACCCTCAAATGGATACTGTACACTAATAATTATAAATAACGTATTAGAGACAGTGAAATTTATTTACAAGGAATATTAACATAAATGATTATGGTCCAGGACATCACTCTAGGCCAGCTATACCTATATAGTGACAAAAACTCCATGAGTTTTGAATCATGCAATAATTACAGTTGTCATGTAATTTTTCAACTAGGGCTAGATGAAAAAGGTTTTCATAGATTTTTTTCATACATTTAAGGGCACAAGGCACTATTATAATAATCTAATTTGACCTTCTCCAACAGAGGTCATGGAATTAAATCCAGGAATTCCTGCATACCTATAACTCCTGTTGAGCTACAGCATATCTTTTTAAAAAATATCTAATTAAGATATAAAGACTTGGAGTTACAGATAATCCACCAAATCATTAGGTAAATTGTTTCCATGGTTAATTACCTTCACTGTTAAACAGTTGCACCTTTCTTATAATCTGAATTTGCCTCACTTCAGCTTCCTGTCAATGGATATTGTTATGGCTTTCTTTGCTAGGTGAAAGTACACACTACTCATCTCCCCATGTTGGTACTAACAGATCATGAACAAATTACCTTTTAATGTTATCTATGATGAGCTAAATAAAATGAGCTTCTTAAGACTATCACTGTAAGGAATTCTTCCAGAACTTGAATCATTCTTCTCTCTATTTTCTAAACCTATTTCTGACCCATTTCTCTGTGATATTGGCTCCATGCATGAAAGCTGTGGGGAGGGGAGAACATTCACATGGAGGCCCCGTTTCTCTATTGCAGGAGCGGCAGAAGTTGGTGGGGACAGGCATCCTCCAATGGAATTGTTACGGGATGTGATGTATGTTTCAATTCTCAAGAGTGGTGGAAGTCATAGAGAAGTCAAATACCTATTTGGAGGCAATGGAACCTGAGCATGGGGAATGACAGGCTTACTCAGTGCAACTGATATTGAAATAAAGTTCTGGAGTATTCCAAGAATACACTGAGGACTTAGAAGTCAAGAGAAACTGCCCACTCATGGAGCATGACTTTGTGGGCTGATATTTTAGCCAAGCAGTCTTGATGGGGCCCCCTCCAAAGCGGCAATCTTCATGAAGGGGGAAGACAGGATCCCCCAAGCTTTATTTGCATTATGGAAGAGGAAGACATAAACAGAAGGATTGCCCTTTTATGAATTCTTATTATGAGGGAGAGAAACCATGTTCTTAGGGCAGTAGGGAAACACAGTTTGAACCAGGAGTGGGATATAGCCCCCTGGGTGGTCCAGAGAGCACCAGCATGCTACACAGTTTGTTAGCAGGAGTTAGTAAACTGTCCATGTCAGGAAGAGGAGTGGTAGAGGAGAAGGTTCTGACACACTTTGTAGACAGTGGAGAAGCTTCAAGCCTAACACTCACAATGGATGAAACAGTGGAAGATGAAGATGGGTGAACCTCATAGCTGGATTTGCCCCAGATTGAAGGGAGTCTTGAGGAGCAGATGCTGGTTGGGGAGGCAGGGGAAACCCAAGCAGAGCCCAGAAGGGAGCAAAGAGGGCTCCAGACCATACTCCGGGGGGTTGCTGTCAGAATCCAGACAAAGCCAGTGGGGAGGTAGTGCACATCCAATCGATGATCCCTGGGACGACAAGAGAAAAACTGGTAGCCAAAGCTCTCTTCAGAGAACATGGGTGCAGCTAATGGATGAATGCCAAGTCACCTTTGAGGAGTGAGATCACTTGCTTGTCATAATAAGTGAACTTGAGGAGGAGTTGGACACATTACAGACCCAGACCATGCCTTCACGTAGATGATGACATAAATAAAAGAAAGAATGGTGGAAGGCAGGAAAGAAGAGAGGGAGAAAACACTGTTTTCCAGGTACAATTTGTCCAAGGATGGGCAAGGTTTTAAGGGGGTTTGTGAGGGGCGAGGTATGTAACAGACTTGCCTGTGTGCTGGAAAACCTGGGACTAAGCCAGCCCTGATTACAAGAAGAGCCCTACCTGAGGGGAATCAACATAAAAAGACAGTAGGACACTGTAGGATGGTGTATTTGAGAGAGGTACCTGGGATTACTAGAAACAGGAAACTTGGCAGTAAGTTACAAAGAGACTGCGTGGAGCTGGAACTGATGAAAGACTTTGTGTTTGTTTTGGGACTTTGAGGTCCTTTTTTGACAAATCCTGTTGCCAGCCTGGCAAAGAGTGGATTGAAGGACTTTGCACCGAGAAGGCAACTGGACAATGAGTTGTTTTAAGGGGCCCTGGTGAAGGAGAAATAGAAGTGGGTGGTGGCCACAGTGCTACATGGACCAACATGTACATGTATTTTGTCACTGTAAGTGTCTCTACTATCCTTGGTAGTGTGTTATAGAACCCCATGGGCCAGATACGTTCAAATTCATGCAATTGTTGAATTCCAGTTGTATGTTGTCTATATTGACCTACAATGGTGACGCTCAACCAATGATGATGTGGTTTGGGGGCAGGGAGAGACGCTATCTCCCCTGCCTTGCATTGCCCTGGAATGGAGAAACAGGGCTTCTATATGAATGTTCCTCCCCCTCCCCAATTTCCACATAGGTGCTTAGTGGAACTTAAGGGAATGTTGCACAGCTCTAACTTCTTAGTAATTGTTTCTCTGTACACTGCATCTGCAGCAATCCCTAATTTCATTTCTTGTTTGTGGATCTCTTGTATTGTGTTTGTGTGGTGTGTGTTTGTTTGTCTTTTAATATGTAAAACTGTACAGTATTTGAAAATTAATTCTCATGAGTGAGTGAGTGTGTCAGCATGCTCTGAGAATACAAGAATGACTTGTGTCTTGGTTTGTGGGGAGGAGGTGGCATCCTAGCAAGGTATACTACTCATACAGACACTAATATAGACTTTCATATGTGCCTCCAAGCTAATTATGTTCCATAACAAAAGAGTAGTGTGAAGTTTTCATTAAAAGTAATTGAAATGTAACTCGTTTCACCATCACTTGGCTTGAGAATTGGTGGTGGGGGATGGCAATAAGTGCTCATATTTCAAATGCTCAACTGCACAAGGGTATCATTAGGAAGTTTGTTTGAATTCAGAATCTACCCGTTGATAGATAGATAGAAAGATATTAAATTAAGATAATGACAAAATCTTTCATTCAGCTACCAGACTATCAAAACATGTACAGACTTCAGGGAAGGATTTTTTTCATAGGGTCACATTAAAAGGAGACCCAAATGATTCTAAACTACCATAATTGTCCAGGTTCTACATAAATGCACTATTTCCATTGTATGCCTCTTGAGCTGAGTACAACTGGAAATATGTCCCCACCAGTTGTGGAAATGTACAGGATGATATGGGCTTATACTTGGCTTTGTTTTGGTTGGGAATTTGGTAGAGGTAGAGTCATAACTATTTAGCTTCTTTACAAATATGCATTTCACTTAAATTAAAATTACAGATATGTACTACAGGCCTAATCCTGGTCATACTGAAATCAGTAACAAAATTCCCATTTAATTCACAAAGTTTGGACCTATATTCACAGTTTTCTACCATTTGTATAAACTCTGCATATAGTGTTTTCTCCCACCTTTCCCTTTAAGCCAAATCTTTTAAAATTACTTTCTAAACCTGAAAATTGATGTGCATATACAGGATATTTTCTATGTATAAATGGTAATTTTCATATGTGATTTTTAAAAAATTGTCACTTCCTACTTCAATTAAATATTTATATAATTATGTGATACATTTTTACTAGGTTTGAATAACACTACTCTTTTTTGTATTTATAGAGTATGCTTCAGGACTTAGATTAGATTGCAGATTGGCTGCTTCCATCTACTTCACTTGGAGGACAAAATTAATTGTACCTAAGCCAGCAGATGCCACAAATAAGCATGTTAGAGAGCAGTAATAATTCTGAACTATCCAACCAAACAACATCATTTTAAATATATTATTTCTTACATTCACTTATCCGTTCCTAAGCAGTTCTGTGCATAATGTTAGAGCTGAGCAAAATTTGTAGCAAATAATTAACTTGATAAATGCAATCTCTTTTTCTGTTCATGGAATGTCTGGGGATAGATTGTGAATTCCTCAGTTTATTCATTACTTGAATTATTATTTGCAATTCTTTTATTCTGCAGATTAATCATAAATATTTTAACAAATTGAGCATTAGTATTTGAAATCCATGTTGTGTTGGTCGGTTATGATTCGTCACCAGGTATTTTTTCTGTCCCATAAATGACCAGATTTGATTCTTCAGTCATCAAGGTAAATGATAACATTCCCATTGATCAGAATCATGCCCATACTCAGGTCAGAATCTTGGAATGGCCACTTGGGTTCTTAATTCCTCGGGGACAGGTAGCAGAGAAATAGGACTAGGCAATTTTAGAAAATGTTAAACCTTTTCCTTTCTGGGCCACAAAAGCCTTGCATAATGCATTAGTCTTAGAAACATCGGTCTGACTGATACTCCTCACAACATATCTTTCAAGATCCATGGATCCTACATATACCTATTACAACACTGAATGCCTTGATAACAACTATGTGGGTGAAACCAGACAATCACTATGCTCTCTAATGAACTCACACAGGAATATGATAAAAAACAAAAACACTCTTTCATCTGTGGGTGAACATTTCACAAAGCAACCAATATATATCTGTATATCTGATCTATCAATCCTCTGATTACAACAATCTGTAACCTAATAATCCTTCCTTTTTGTCCCCTGACAGTAGAGGTGTTAATGGGCCTCTCCACCTTGAATTGTTTCTTAGAGTATGTACTAACTGTGACCCCTCTGTGCCTAGGGCCGCCACCTGAAAATGCCAAGGTCAGGGCAGGCTGTAAAAGGAGAGCAGATTCTCCCAGCACTGGTGGGTGACACTGAAATCAGACTTCCCAACCAGCCACAAACAGTGCTTCTGATTCCCCACACTGGTTATCAAGAAGGCAAAATAAAAATATACACAATCCCCTTTATTGCATTTCAGTCTCATACTCCCAATCAACCACTAGGTCCAGTAAAGAGATCAGTTATTTAAAACTCTATGCTCTTTACCAAAAAGGTTTCTCCTGACCCCAAAGGGTCAGCCAAAGTACCAGATCAATATAAGTTTAGATCTTACCCAAAATACCACACTGCCAGCCAATCCTTTAATAAATAAAATTAAAGGTGTATTATAAAAAGAAAGAAACAAACTATAAGAGAAATGTTAAAGGATTAAAGCGATCAGATACATACAAATGATTTGAAAGCTCATATATATATCAGGTTTCTAGTAGAGTTGTGGAGTTTGCAGGCTTGTATAATCCCTCTGGTGCACATCCAGTATCTGGATGGGTCTCAGTCCTTTGTTTCACAGCTTCAGTTCAATTATAGATGAGTTGATCCAGAGGTAGGTGAAGACTGAAGACAAAGACAGACTAAAGACAAAATGGATGTTGTGCAGCTGCCTTTTATGTCCCTTGGCCTTGGCCGTGCTGCTCATGGAATTTTACAGGAATAAAATGGATTCCAGAGTCACATGAGTAAGTCCTGGTGACTCATCAGGTATATCCCTGGCTTCTCCCTCTGGGCCCCTTGTACCTGTGAATTTCTTAATGGACCAGTAAGCAGGCTAGTGCTGCAGCCACCCTGTCTGGGGTATTACCCAGACAGAGCACAATTTGAAATACAGATGTATCAAACATACCCATAACTTCCATTACACATATAACAAATGAACATAAATATCATCATCTTACTTAAAAAATTATAGCCTTTCTAACAGTAGCTGACATGGCATATCTTATATGAATTACTATGATTTTGACATATTTATGTTCAATAATATAATAAATGCCCCCCCCCCCAAATCCAGCCAGTGTGACACTAACTACCTATGCTAAATAATCTGTTACACCGTGTATTTAGTTGTGACATTCACAGTATCTTTCCCAGATCTGAAGAAGGGCTCTGTGTAGCTCAAAAGCTTATCTCTCTTACAAACAGAAGTTGGTCCAATAAAAGATATTACCTTCTCCACCTTGTCTCTCTAATATGACTATTATTAGAATTTACTTTATATGTGTCATAGGTCATTTGAGGGTGTGGTTAATAAAATATGCTTGTAAACCCAAATAATTGCTCTAGGTGGGTTACTCCAATGATCCACCCCACAGAGGCACAGAAACACTGTGTCATTCTCATGGATTAAACCTGAAATTCTTCAGTCAAGGAGGGTGAGGTGGATGATTTTATCTCCTTTCCCCTCACCCTACCCATTGGAACAGGTTGGGCATTCCACTTCCGAATCTAGCAAACCACCTGAGGCCTGGACAGTCTTGAGTCTATGCAATGCCTACTGAAACCTCAGGTGTCCTGTCATCATGGATCATATAAGAACTATCCTTCTAGAGGATTTCTTCAGACTGGTGATTCTAAAACAGTCCTACTTATGATTCTTAAGACCTTAGAGATGAACAGTAATTTACCTAGCAAAATTCCAAGGGTTGAGATTAATGCTGTGTCAGCATCACTCTGGACCCATCACCCAGACAGAACACTAAGAAAAAGTTTACTACAGGAAAAGGGGAAGGCATGATGATATGGAGGTAGCTCTCTGCTTTTCTCGTGGCCAGGATCCACTTGATCTCTTGGCCAGGATCCTTTCCTTCAACTAACCAGAATTCTCACCTTGAACAACACCATAGTTGCTGTTGGCAATTTATGAAGTTATTTCAAGAAATTGTCTGAGCTCCTTTTACTTTACTTTACTGTTTTCTTGTGTTATATAAGATATTGTGACATTCTGGAAGGATCAGGGGATAATAATGATTAACCTTCATTTACGGTCAAGAAAAAAGTTACATTAACTGTATCATCAGGAAATTTTGCACTCCAAAATGCATTCAGAAACCACAAGCAATTCTTTAATATTTTAGGAAAAAATATTAAATAAAATCCAATGTCATGAAAAAAAAGTTACATTAACTATGTTGTGAGAGACTTTTCAGAAACTAAGAACATTTTTTATTTTTTTTAATGTTTAATGTTAATAACTTTATTAAACTAGCAAATTGAAAGAACTAGATGGAGTCTCATTCAATGTGAGCCTATATGCAATTTTCAGAAACCAGCATCAGTGTGAAGTGGTCAGCGTATACAAATTCATGGCATTCTCCATAGTGTTTATGGCTCTTCCAGTCAGCTGACCTTGGGCAAATGTGGTAGCATTCTGTCCCAACTCTGCTATGTGCTCCATGGTGTCTGGTTTTTATGGTAGCCAAGGAACAAGAGTGCTACTTTGATGGCATGATGAGCATGATGATTGATATCAAATATTTTTTCTCTTTATATGTGCATGAGTCATTCTCCTAGATTGACAAGGAGGAAGAGCTTGCTTTGTCTTGGACAAGTGTGGTGCCAAGCAGCATTGCTGGTGAAACTTGTAATACCAGCAACATTAAGCACATTTAAGAAAAGAATCATTGGCCACCTGTTTATCTTGCACCTGTAAGAGTAGATTCTTGTAAGATGGTCAATGTTATTGACATCAGTTTTAGTGTCATAGTGGAGAATTATGTCTTTTTGTCTCCTTCTACAAACTTGTTATGGTACATTATTGATAACATTATTACCGACTTGCCCTTCCTTGGAACGTAAGAAACCATGAAGAATGGCCCAGAAATCCTGAATGCTGAAAATTTTTCTCTCCAGCAGTGTGGATGCATTTAACTAGGTAGATCTGGCTTGTTTTATCAAATTGTTCCAACACAGGTCAAATTCTTCTCAGTACAACACATGACGTAATCTGGCACAAAGTCACTATCATCTAATATGTTGTTATCATCACTTTCAGAATGGCAAATCATTTTAATAAGATCAGAGACAGAATATTGTCCCTGTTCACCATCTTGAATTGTGCAATAGTGGAAAATCTCAAGAGTATCCTGAGTCTGCAGTGTTTTGAGCACAATACCTAGACAGAAAATCCCATTAAAAGTGAAGTTAAAGAGACTCAGCATCAGTCCCCTCATTGCTGAGGCCTGGTCTACACTGGTGACTTATTCCGAATTAAGGACCCTTAATCTGAATTAATGACAGGTGCATCTAAACTGATGCTACTGTTAATTCGAATTAAGGTGCCTGTAAAACCGAATTAATAAGATCACCTCTGCAAGTGGCGTAGCACCTAATTCGTAGTTGTTAATTCAAATTAGTGATTAGTGGTTGCAATTTGAATTAATTGGCCTCCAGAATGTATCCCATGGTGCCCCATTTCAGAGTACCTTCCCCCAAAGCACCCGCGGGAAGATTTGATTCTTCATTTCCTGTGCTTTCTGCCAGCGTAGAGAGAGCTTTCCCATTGTTCTCAGCATGGCTACTGCAAAGCCCAAACCTGCTCCAGCTGCCCGTTCTCCCACAAAGTCTGGAGTTATTCTTGATACCTGAGCAGTCCATCAGCACACAGGACAGCACAAATGATCCCGTGGAAGGTACATCTGATACATTCTTATTAGCATTTCTATCCTTGCACATTGGTTGGGGGGCGGGGTGAGGGGGATCTCATGCATTTCATTGAGTGCCATGGGTGCTTACCCACAGCTCTATTTTTTCTGTGTTTTCAGACAATACGCAGTTTGTGTCTTTAAGGGGTGGAAAGATCTCTCTCCCCCTGCGTACTGCATGGGTTTAAAATGCCCAGCAAGCCCTGTGCAGTGTGTCTTAAAGGGAAAGATTTCACCCCCCCCCCATTCCCCGCGTGCTGAATGGGTTTTAAATCATTTGCTACATTGTATTATGTGCTCATTATGGTAATTATTACTTTATTAAGAGTTTCTTCACTATGCTACATGCAGATACATTGTATCTTGGGCTCATCACTGAAATGGAAAGATTTGTATCAGTCTCTTAATATGTTAACTGTGGCTCCCTTCTTATTTGTATTTCATTCTACAGACACCTCGCCAGTGGACCGACCCTTAAGAAGTGCTGCTGACAGACTGTCTCAGATTAGAAAAAGGGAAAAAAAAAAAAAAAGAAAAAAAAGCAGAGATGATATGTTTGAGGACCTCATGAACATCTCAGCAGCCGCAGAGGGTACAGCAAAGAACCAGTAAAATTGGAGAACTGCAGGACAATGATCGCAGCACCGCACAGCAGATGCTGCAAGTCATGCGGGACCAGGCAGACATTCTACGGCGTCTCTTGGACAGATTCCCCCTGCAGCCCCTCAATAATGCTCCCCAACAGATGGCTATGCCGCCTTCCTCCTCCCCAGTCCCCAATAGATCTTGGAGGAGATTGTCCAGGAGGCATTACATACTTATATCCACCCCAGATGTGAGCAGAAAGCTGCGGCGGCCATGCTGAGTGCTGGCCAGCAAGCTACCACCCTATCCCTGGAGACAGTGAAAGAACCCTTCCCCCATTAATTGAATGTAAAGAAATAAAGGTTTGCATCATTCCACAACGTTTCTTTACTAAATCATATGTAGGTCAGGAGGGAATTCTTGGGCACAGATATCGAATGGGCTTGGGTGGTGGGATTATTATTAAAGACAAACAACATACAGTGTGTGGATTGGTGGAGGGAAAAATCAAAGGCAAGCAATATACGGGGGGTTTGGGCATTAAAAGAGAGCAGCATACAGGTGGGGGGGTTGGTTTGGTGGAGGGAAAAATCAAAGGCAAGCAATATCTAGGGTCATTGTTCTACTGGATCTCTTGCATCACAGCATCCACGGAGGCATCAATCACTAATCTTCGCATTCTTGCTCGAATTCTAAAGTAATCCAGGATAAGCCATGATCAAAATGAGAGCACAGTTCAGCTGGCTCCATGTTTCTGCAGCAATGGCAATCGAGGATGTAAAAAAATAGCATGAAAATCCTTTTCCTGTTTGTTTGGGGGTGGGGGAAGAGGGTGAGGGAAGCAGTGCTGCATCCTGGTACGATGACACTTGTCACAACAGCCTCCGTGGTTAGTTGCACTGTGGGATAGCTTCCCACATTGCACTGCTTTCTAATTCAAATTAAGGCTGGCCAGTGGGTATGCAAGAAACCAGCATAAACTCCATAGTGTGGATAGTCTGCAGCGTTTTCTATAAATCGGTTTCTGAAAGTTGAATTAAATTAATTCAAATTAGCGATGCAGTGTAGACATAACCTGAGAATACCTAACAAGTCCGAATTTGAACTAACCAAACGTCCCTGGAGTATATTCTTCCTTAGGGTGACTGTATAAAGCAATCACTGTCACTGCGATGCATTTTCAATTAGCACATGCTAACTATTACAATACATGATATTCTCACTAGAAGCAAACATACACAGAGCTACTAAAAATACAGGATAACAGTTCAACATATTTGGAGCACATTTGTACCCCCACATATTTTTCATTACATATTAATATTTTTCCCCATTCAATTGTGTATAGAGTCCAGGTGACAATGTCCTAAAACAGTATAGGTGGAGGGCCACTAGTTCATGATTTATCACAGTGAATATGCTCATGGAGTACAGCATTACCCCATGGATGTGGATGAGGGTTAAAATATAGCTGTAACTACACTAAAGGCTTTGTACTAACCACCACACAGATCTTTCAGATTAAGGGCAAAACTGCATCTTGTCTTTTGAGTAATTTGAGTCACAGATCTATTTTGCAGTTGTATTTAGCGAGGCAGACCAGAAAGAATCTAAAACTCTTGTATAACAAGGTAAAATTATCCTATCAAGATATGTGAATTCTGGACTGTTATGGAGTGTCAGAAAAAATAATTGACGAATTGCAAATCACAGTAGATGAAATGATTGCAGCAATATCTATCTGTCTATCTATCTATCTAGTCTACAATAGATTGCAAGGACTAAGAGAGTACTATATATTATGTACTGAAAAGAAAACTGGCTGAGGAAATACTTTATAAAGGAAATATGTATAAGAGTTAGGAGTATCTGCAAAAACTCAGATGCATAATAAAGCTAGTGTGATCCAGCTATATGAGAGAAGAGTTCTTGCAAAAGCTTCAGGAAAGGGCACACAGCTAAAACTGTATAGTTTTCTCTTGGGAAAACATGTAATGCCTGTGACAAGATGGAGTATTTGGCAGTTATTAGCATGAAATAATAAAAATAATTAATAACCATGAGTTCTAGATTACTCCAAAAGAGTAATGTGATATTTTAAATATACACACACACACACACACACACACACACACAGAGGAGATGACAAATATATAGTTTATATTAGAAGGACCCTCCAAAGGAAGAAATCTTGCAGTTACAGCTGTACTACAGAGCTTCAAATGTTTACAGAGTCAAGAGCTACCTATAAGATTATAAACAAATCATGGGAAACCACAACTTAGAAAGAGGTTATAGTATCTTCCTACACTGTCAAGCAGGATGGAGATGCTGGCGTATAATATAGTAATCTGGTATAACACTGATACCCAATGTAGTTGGCAGCACTGATGAATGTGGCCTTATAAATCTCAATGCATGAGCTTCTACTACCGGAACTAAAAGACCCAGGTCTTTTAGCCATGGCTGTACTGGGCTCAATCTCTAGTTGCCCCAGCCATCACTATGGGGGGGGGGCAGAGGGGGGACACAGTATCACACCAAATAGGTAATACTTACAGTAGTTTATATCTATTCCTTACTCTACAATCAACCCATAAGGTTATTACTGGGTTATATTGCATCTGGTTGATCAGTTTGTTTTTCACTATTGTCTGATATTCCCTCTTTGCTTAGAACATGCATGCTTAATTGACATTTGATCTATTGATTTACCTTGTGTTATGTTAGACTATATAAGGACTAGCAGAAGTTTGAATATATATGTATATATTATTTATAAGTGTGTTTTTATATTCCCACTTCTGTTTGCAACATGTTTTATTTAGTCACATAGGGTGTGTACACCCTTAGGCATGGGCACGTGTGAAATATTTACTCATATAAATAAGAGTTTCAGGATCAGTCCATAGTTGCTGGCGAAGCAGAGTCTCTCTGAAAGAGGTGCAAGAAAACAATAGTAGGCCATTAAGAATGACTATGGGCAAAGATATTAAACAGCAAGATAATGTAATATCGGGACATGGACAATTTAAACAACCTTGCTTAAACGGCACTATAAAATCTAGAGGCTCTGTTCTATCTTTCTGTTTGATTGTATTTATTTATTTACTTATTAAAAAGAAAGAAAACAAAAAAGTAACTATAAAGTAATACTAAGTCACCGTACTATTTTATGATCAGCTCTAACCATGTATGCTATAAGTTATTGTATTTCTCAATCCATTTTGTGGAACACTACAGTATACTTATCAAATAAAGTACAAAAATACACAGTATGGAGTCCTTCAGCATATAAAAGATTCATCCCTAATTCATAGTCTTTGTAATTGTCTAGTGAAGAATAATTCATGTAACCAGCAAGCATATAGTACATGCTGTAGGTCAATAATACAAAAGTTTCTACAAATGGTCTGAACCCAGAGCTTCAAGGAAAATAACTCTGCAGAGTAATTCACTTTTAATCCATGACCTCCAACTTTTGGCCTTACTTCACAGGCGACAGATTCCTGAAGACCTCAGATAGTGTTCCTCCTGTGATACATTTGTATGACTGATGTTATATAAACGTATATTGTATTGCTCTGTATGCAGTGATGTGACCCTGACCTCCTTCAATTATTTGTATGGCACACAGCATTCCCATCTTTCATGGTGTCACACAACTGTGAAACAGGCTT
This sequence comes from Emydura macquarii macquarii, assembly GCF_026122565.2. NCBI lineage: Eukaryota > Metazoa > Chordata > Testudines > Chelidae > Emydura > Emydura macquarii. The sequence goes on along the minus strand of NW_027132543.1, from coordinate 1,348,643 downwards.
TATTAGAAGACTGATCATGATGAAAGAAGAATTTACAGAATAGCTTGTAGCAAATAACTACAAAACAATATAACTCCTAATTTCAGCACTGATTATTATCTAGTTGCCAAGACCCGGGAAAGCTAATTGATTGGATTTCACTTTAGGTGTTTTGGGTTTGTTTGCAAGTATAGGTTTTAATATTGCTCTCTTGTCTGTAGCTTTGTTGATGGGATAACCCTTTAGTTCTGAGGAGTTGAAGAGTATTTTAATCTTCGCCATTGTACATTATATTTGAGGGTTTTTTTCCACCCATGGTTCTTATGGGTAATTTTATGTATATATACATTACACAAGCCTTCCTTATGTAACAAGATCAAGACAGTAATTTTATATTGTTTGTCTTCTTGTATACTGCACAGTATTCCTTGTGATATTTTCTGTCACAATGTGTAAGTAACATGATAGAGGCAACAAATCAGATAGATCGTGTCATAATGCAAGGCTTCATATGGGAAACAGAAGTAAAACTGTAAACAAAAATCCATGTTTCGTTTAGCGACTCGCTACATATACCTTCTGTAAGAGACTATTACTTGTTCACACTACTTCAAACCCATTTTTCTAAGCCATTTGCTGTTAGGTCTCCCTGCTTCTCCAAACAGTTACAGTATTGTTGATAAGTAAAGAACCAATTTTGCTATTCTACCAAAGCTTACCCTTTGTTCAGTTACAGGAAGGGAGTGCCTTTCCATGTCTGTAGTTGTAGCAAAATATTTTTAAAAATATTTCTACTTTGAATGGAAAACTGGAATAAATATTAAAATTACTGCTTGAAATATGTGATGGGTGAAGAGAAATTTTTGCAGTGAAGTGCCTTGATAACATAAAATATTTTGTATTCATCTGTCTAATGCTGGTCTAGAGAAAAAAAGATTAAAATCATCTTTACACAAAACATAGAGTAATAAATAAATATTAAAACACTGTTAGGCTTAGTGATGACTTACAAAGAGCTATGGAAAAATGTATATGTAAAATGTGGTAATTGGATACTCTTATCCTCATTGATTCTCAAACAGTGAGACAGAAAGTCATTCTGTGTAAGGTTTTTACTAGAGCATTTTCAGGCTTGCCATGTATGGAACTCTCACAACTCTGCAAAAGAGAAGGCAAGTAAATTACTGTAGAACTGTTGGGCTCCTTTCTGATGCATGCAATCTAGTTCTGTGTCTGTGTGTTGTCAGCTTAGGAAATCGCTATAGGATACAGTTTGATTGCTTGGGCTCCCAGGCTGATTGTCAGTGTGTGGATGGAATTTTGAGTGGTCGGACAGCAGATGTCATGTATTAAAAAAGTACATGCTCGATCATTTACTTTATTAAATGAAAATAATTAATAGTGAAAATTAAGCAAATTACCTTAAAATATTATTAACTATGTGTTTGTATGTATGGAGGTTATGTTCTAATAGATTAAACAAATCCTGTGAATTTGTATGGGTAACAACAATCACATTATTTGCATCAGAAATTATAAATTTGGAAAATTGTCACCAGGTCTATCTGTGATAGACTTGTTGGACAAACTGAGTGACTGTGGGCACAATCTGTCTTGCCCCACTGCACTTGCAGTAAGTGTCAAACCTGGAGGGAGGAGTTCAAAGAATTGACCATGGCTCATTTAGGGCCTGACCAGGAAGGAGATCAGGTCTTTTGCTCTCAGTGAAAAAAGACTGGCTAGAGTTGGGGAACTGAGCTGGACTACTGGCTGAACTGAGCTGGACAGATCATGCCTAAGGGAAGGTACATCTGAAACAGGGAACCTAAGGGAGTTGGGAAAGAAAGCAGCAGGAAGTGAGTCTGCTCAGGATTCTGTGCCCTGGTGAAGGAAGTTGCAGGGAGCAAAACGACTCCTTTTGAATCAAGGACTGCCCTGTGAGGTGTGTGGAGAAAACTCTCCTTCAGCAGAACAAGTTGAGTGGCAGGAAGTGCTAAGGAACTCTATAGTGAGCCTGGGGAAGAGGTTTAGAAAGGCTATATTTACACTATGAATTAGGGCTTTGATTCCCCTGGTCATGTACAGATACCTGCACTAACTCTCATCAAGTTAGCGTGAGAATGATCAGCAGTGTACCTGTGGTAGTCTGGATAGCATTAGCAAAGGCAAAGCTGAACTGTGCCAAGTACAAATCGTAACTGAAACTGGCGGGTGGATATGTATTTGGCATGGCTCAACTTTGCTGCCACTGCCTGTGTCACCACGGCTACACTGCTATTTATGCTTAAGCTAGCTTGGTGAGAACTGGTGCATGTATCTGTATATGACCAGGGGAATGACTCTGCAAGACTGTAGTGTAGATGTATCCAGAGAGCAGAGCTGATACACCAGAAGCCTAGGAAGAGGCTGAGACAAAGGTCAAACACAGGGCAAGATAGGAAGTGGTCCTGGGAGACAGACATGTATTTGTGTAGTCAAGTCTTGACTGTCTATTCAAGGGTCACTGGACTGGAACCCAGTGGAGAAGGAGGGCCTGGGTTCCCTTACCAGCCCACCAAGGAAGGTGGAGATGACCCCTCACCCCCAACAAGGCATAAGGACTATTGAAACTCCCTGATACCAGGGATAAGGACTAGTGAATCTGGACTCAGACCAATGGGCCAAGGTGAAGTTGATGGGCTATTGGTTATTGGACTATTAGTTTACAGAAGGAATGGGGCTCCATGAGATCCAGTGAGAGGCCTGAGTTGCAAAAAGAAGCAGACCACTGCAGGGCTGGCATGGCTGTCAGCAGGGGACAACAAGGAAGAGAGCCTTCTATGCCAAAAACCACACACCGGGGGATGCACCTGATGGTGAGTCCCATGCTTCCATGCAGATTTTTTTAATGACTTAGAAAACTCTATTGTTCAAAATTGCAGATATGCCATCTGTGAAAATCAAATCCCTATTGTCATATTTGAAGTTTTAATTTTTTGTTACCATCCCTGTGGTTAAGTTTACCTTTTAAAAATATCTGTTTTGATACTGAACAAGCAGTTAATACAGTCTCCCGTTATATTATATTAAATATCTACCAGAAGATTTCCCTCTCTTCACAGTATAATAATAATAATAATAATAATAATAATAACAATTGATAAATCAACATGATACATTTTCTGTAAAATCTAGATTTTATTTCAGGGAATGAGGTCAAAGAAATATTCCATAATATTCAAACAAGTAGGTAATTGTGAGGAGAAAAAGGCAAAAACATCACTATTTTAAAATAAGTTTTAGAGGCTCTTTCTATGCAGGTGACTGCACTAATACCAGTTTAAGGTGGACAGGTCAAGTTTTTTTAATATAAAATACCAAATGATGATATGACACAATATAGAATATATCAAATATAAACACTTATTATATATATATGAAAATGCAATTATGTGGTCTACACAGTGGCTGCCATCAAAAAGTAGATTTTGCTAGCAATTAAGAACAGTTATTTTCCTATAATTACAACAGTAAAAAGACATGGTAACTCAGATATCACTCTAGCTAACTGCTGCAAAGGATGCCTTTTTCATGGAAACCACAGTAACTTTTACTTGATTATTTTAATTTAGGGAATTAAAAGGATTCCATATATAATATTAAGGAAAGATTATTATTGTGCTTTCATGCAAATACCCTTTCATATTTAAAATCATGAAGATGGAAAGTGTCCAGTGATCAACCCACAACTGAGATTATTAATCTCTCTAATAATGGAGAGTGTTTTCAGTGGAAGAAGTGATCAAGTGCATTTTCCTAATCTTTTCTGTAGAAGGAGTTTATTACACTCAAAGCAAATAGTTTATTAGACTCAAAGCCAATATAATTCTCCCTGTATTTCTCGTAAACACACCATCTCCTTTGCCCCACAAAGGTGCCAATCAAGTGCCAATTAAAGTTAATAGGAAAGGTCCCATTGACTTCAAAGGGCAAAGGATCAGGACAATGGAGAATAATCTGAGCCAGAGTACCATTATTTCCTCAACATGACTAGCATGAATAACAACTTGTCATAAGCAAGTCATGAACATTGCAAACATTTCCGGAAACAACATTATTGCAAACTCTGATCTCTGGTAATCACTTTACATACATTTAGAGTGGCTCCCTAGAAAGCTTACATTTGCCAATTTCACCTTCTAAATGTCATTTGTGATAACTTCTCCTTCTATGTATAGGGCACATACACAAATACTGCAAATGATAGAATCATAGAAGATTAGAGTTGGAAGGGACCTCAGGAGGTCATCTACTCCAACCCCTGCTCAAAGCAGGACCAAGCACAAATAAACCATCTCAGCCAGGGCTTTGTCAAGCCGCACCTTAAAAACCTCTGAGAATGGAGATTCCACCACCAATTCCAGTGCTTTACTACCCTCCTAGTGAAAAAGTTGTTTTTCCTATATCCAACTAATATCCATCCTAATTGTGAAAACAGTAAACAGACTGAAGGCTGCTCATTGTACATTTTCGAGGCTATCTTCACAAAACATCCTTTGATTTCAATGGGGTCAGAATACACATTGACTCTAGTGACACCATCACAGGTCCTAACCACATCAGCCACACCATAAGGAGATCATTCACCTGCACACCTACTAATGCAATATTTGCCATCATGTGCCAGAGATGACCCTCTGCCATGTACATTGGCCAAATCGGATTGTCACTACACAAAAGAATAAATGGACACAAATCAGACATAAAAAATGGTAACATCCATAAACCAGTCAGAGAGCACTTCAATCTCCCAGGACACACAGTGGCTGACTTGAAAGTTGCCATACTTCTACAAAAAAACTTCAAAAACACTCTTCAGTGAGAAACTGCAGAGCTGGAACTCATATGCAAACTTGACACAATCAAACTGGATCTGAATAGGGACTTGGAATGGTTATCTCATTACAAGAAGTAATTGTCACTGTTCACACATTCTTACCTTCTAATCAATAGTTGTGAATAGGCCTCATCTACTTTAACTGAATGGACTTTGCTAACACCTATCTCTTCACTGTTGTTCCTTATCCTTGGATGTATATATATACCCCCTATCTGATTTCTATTTCTTGAATCTGAGGAAGCGGGTTGCAGCCCACGAAAGCTTATGCCTGCAGAAATTAAATTTGTTAGTCTTTAAAGTGCTACAGGACTTTTGTTGTTTTTGCTGTATACAAACTAACACGGCTCCCCCTCTGTAGTTTAAGACTGTTTCCTTGCTTCTCTTCTTTCAATACTGAATAATTTCCTTTCTTTTCATTACTAGTTGTTGTTGTTTGATGAAACTTTTAACAAAAACCCCAAGCACAATGCAGAGAACTGGCATGGAAAATTTTAGCCCAAATAATTAAAGTTTGGTAAAGTAATAAGCAACTGAAAAGAGGCTTATAATGGAAAGTATTAGGCAACCTTATTAATAGGTATTGCTACCAGCTCTACCTATAACTGATCCTTCAGTCATGTCCTCTAGCCTTTCTAACAGTCTTAAACAATTTTGGTATCATTTTTTATGCCAACATTTATCATGCCAATTTCTATTTCCCCTCTACTTTTTCTTTTATCACTCTTAAACTGTGGATTCCCAAACTGTATCCTACATGCAGTTTTCCATGTTCAGCAGCACCAGAGGTTTCAAAAAATTAGTATAATCTTACAAATAATCCATAGTTTATATATGTATATCATGAGTGTTTGTGATACTAGTGTTGAGTATTGACACATTATCACACTGCAACCTTACATTAAGGACATCATCCCAAGACCTATGCACATACAACTTGAAACACATGACTAATCTCAATGAGTTGAAGTTAAGCACATGAATGCTTTTGCAGGATCAGGGCCTTAGTTTGCCACATGTCCTTGTTCTTGAATCTGCAGCTTTCTATATATTTTTAGGTATGTTTTGAATTTCCTCTCCCTTTGATGTATGATTGTATAGGTATTTGTATTTTATCTTGGCTGAAGAATCATTTAGCTTTTTACTAATCTGCTATTGCAAAGTTTGGTGAGGCTGGAGCTTATGTCTTTAGCATGATTGAAAGAAGCAAAGTTAAAGAGTTCTTTCCTGTGAAGTGGGTTGAAAATGGATGGCATGGATAATTGAAGTTTTTATTCTCTTTTTATTTTTTTTCAACGACATTTCATGCATTGGTAATTTTAATTTGAAATACATAACAGATTCCAGTTTCAGAGACGATAAATGTATTAACCTTGTGCAGGAAGGGACAAATTAGAATCCTACTGCAAAGGACAAGTAGCAGGGGAGCGTCTGGGACATTCCGTGGAGCCTGGAGAGGGTGAGAAGACATTTCTCCCCTATAGCTGATCCAGAAGCAGCCTCAGTGCCACCTGTGGGCAGCTCTAGCAAGTCCCTCCTGTGGGATAGACTGGCTAGTGAAAGTTCATCATTAGATCCACTGTCCCAGATCCTGACCCCATTTCTTCTTATGTGGCAAGCTAAAGTGCAGGAAGGCCCTGCTCAAACTCCCAACAAGCTAGGCTCTCCACTCTAAGCCCAGTGTCATGGTATGCATGTGCAGTGCTCTCTCATCTGTAGTCAGGGATCTTCCAAGTCATGGAGGAAGGGACAGAATTTACCCATAAAACTGTGTATATAACATAGATGGGTATAGAGGGCACCAATGGTATAGAGAAAAGTATCCTGTAGCATACAAGGGTGAAATCCTGACCCATTAGAAAACAATATGGCCTGTGATAGACAGGTGGTCAGACTAACTGATCTAATGATTCCTTCTTGTCTTAAACTCTGTGAAACAATGGGAGTTTTGCCACTGATCTCAGTGGGGCCAAGATTTCACCCCACATGTGTGAGATACCAGCATAGAGTGTCTGACTGATCAGTGCATATGTTTTAAGGTATCGTGTGAAGGATGAAATGTAAGATACATTTATTTTCTTATTTGAAGAAAGAATAGATGTCCCCCTTCTCCCTAGTATCTTTAATAGTTTTCTGGTAACATTTTATTTTAGGGGTTAAAGGAAAAGTTACAAAGGGCTGTGCATTCTGCAATAGTTATTTCCATACCATATTGTGAGCAAAGCATAGATCTAGCTAGACTTGGTTATTTGATTCACCAACCTCAGATGGACCACAAATATTCTTAGCTTCTTCTTTTGTACTTAATATTCCCAAATAGTGCTAATGCTGAAGCACATGAACATATACAGCTTTTAGTGATTGAAGCACAATTATCCTACTCTATCTTTACAGTGTTCCAATCAATGACATTTAGAAACAAAAAGAGAAAAAAAATCCCCAAATTATAAAAATAGCATCTATTCTCAAAAAACTCAACCATGCATGCAACCAAAATTGTTTGCAGATATTATAGCTCCTAAGGATTGTCCTATGTCCATTGCAGGAAACTACATAAACTGAAATTAATCTATTCCAGAGGGATTCTTGAAAAATAGAAAACTGCAAAGGAACCAGGCAGGATATGTGGCCTCCAGATTTTGATCCCACGGTATCAACTTGTACATCTCTATCTGCCACAACACAAATGTGGAATGCCATGTATGAAAAACACAAAAGTAAGACAAAGTAATCATCCATGCAGGAAGCTTAAAAGGTCATGTGAATCATTCCTGAATCATTTTGGCAACCTCACTTTCATGATTCTGAATTTCTGATGGAAATCATTTTCAATGATGAAAGTAAAGGGGCATCATGTTGTGGAGCACTCATGTAACTTTGGTACTAAAATGAGCAATGTTACTAGAAATACTAGAAATTTTAGAGGTATGGATCTGCTGTTGGCAAGGACCACCCACATGGTGATACTAAACCTCTGGAACAGCTCTTATGTGACATCCTAGTGCCCTGGAGGGGCTCCAAAGGAGATCTTCCAACACCCTTGAAGCACTGCCCTGAGAACCCCCTTCAGAGTAAATCCATAAGATTTGAGTCAAAGATCACTGATGTTTAATGTGACTCTTACTGTTTACTAAACTGAGCTTTGCATCAGGACCATAATGCAAAGTGGGGCTAAAGGCAAATGTCAATGTAGTTTCAGTGTGGGGTAATTTTTTGATGGACTCCTTGCATGATTTTTGATGTGGGTGTGTGTTGTGGGTACAGCATACACACAGACTTTAGATAAAAACATAAATACTCTTGCTGGATGATTACAACATAACACTAATTTATTTCTGAGAATTCAGAACACTTAGGAACCTCCAAAAGAGGCTCCTTCCTAAGACAGCAAGGCATAACACATCCCACCTTGCTTTAAACTGATTTTTCCCTCAATAACTATCTGCTGACTGACTCAGGCAACCCAGATCACATGACTTCCCTTGGAATAGCCTTGCTTGCTGGACAGAGAATTGCTCACTTTTAAAGTGATAGCCTGTCATTTTTAACCAGTTCTCAATACACAGTGCATGTGTGTGCATGTGCTCATTTCCCCCCCAGCTCTGTTCCTGCCTTTCCACTATCCCTCCCTGACAGTTATTTCTAGTAGGATTCAGCCACTCAGGCAACTGACCCCTTATGTGTAGAGAGACAAGGCGGGTGAGGTAATATCTGTTATTGGAACAACTTTTGTGGCTGAGAGAGTCAAGCTTTCGAGTTAACACAGAGCTCTTCTTGAGGTCTGGGAGGCTTGCTCAGAGTGTCACACTCATGCATAGACAGTAGAAGAGTTGCTCACAGAAAACCTTCATGCATGAATCTAAGGGTTACAGTCAAACTATGGGTGGCTGCAGCAAGCTCCGCAGGATTAATTTGACATTAAGGGTTAAACAGCAAGGCACATCACCACTACAGATCTTAATCATTTCAAATCCCCAGGAGGGTTAACTCAAAACAGTCCCTGCAAAATCCAGAGTCTTATGATCTTGAAACAGCCTACGTCTGGAGTCTTTTACACTTAATGTTGTTCAGTGCTGGACTTTCCTCAGTTCATGGTGCAGACAGAGCATGTACCTCCCAGAAAACAAGATGAACTTCCGTGGTTCAACCCTTTCTTTTGAAGATCTTCTTTTTTAGGTCCCAGTTCAACAAAGAATGTACATACATTTTTTTTTTATTTTAACTTGAAGTCAATGGTCATTGTTGATACTGGACACTTAATGATCAGCGTGAATACCAGTGAGACATGATACACCCGATTTGCAGATCAATAAAGTTTAATGTGCAAGGTTTTCTATAGATATACTAGCTGAATACAAAGCCTAAAATTAACTACAATATATCATACTCACTAAGCCTGGAGAGCTAAGCAGTCACTCGGAAGGCTGTATACAGGAACGGCTTTCTTCAGGGGCCCCACTAGGGAGTCAGTGGCCTCTGGTCCGACTGGAAGCACCTCCCACAGAATCAGTGTTGATGGAGCATGCCCCTTTCTCTAAATAGTGATTTCTTATACCCTTCCATAAACAGCTTTCACCTAATTACCTCTCTACTCATTATCGTATATGCTAATTACCTACATTGGGGCTTCACCCTTAACTACATTCCATTCTCACCATAACTGGGGTTGTCAAAACAACATCTGGTGATCGGAGGGACGGTGTAAAAATATGCCTCTTGGCAATGAAAAAGTGTACCCCCAGACGTTAAAGGATAACTTGTTCCCATCACCATTATCTATGTGCAGCTGCAAGCATACATGTGTATTTTGTCTTGTTATGTGCCATGATATGCAGAAACTTAGACATCTGCAAGGTTATTCAGTAGTCCTATTCATCTCTGCCAATTGGAAGATGTCATGCTATAGGGGTCAGAATAGTCAAGCAAGCAACTAAAGCCATGCTAGGCCTGTAGGACAATGGTCAGGCAACTCAATTGCACTGGGCCTCCAACAGTCATTAGGCATACGGTTAATTGATTTTTGAATAGGGTCAGTTTTTATTTGACAGTTGAATCAGGGCCCTGATATAGCCCAATTTACAGGCCCTCAGTCTCGGACTTTAAGCTGTATGTTCTCTTTGGTGTGGGCAGGTACTTTTCTTTGGAGAGGAAGAAGTACATTAGCTTCTTACTAACCTTGCTGGTGGGGAGGTACATACACCTAGTCAAATTGATCTAGTGTCAGCAGATAGGAGCATACTATTTCTGTATACCCATAGCTATCTAAATATTGCTACTAAGAAAAAAATTATCTTCATAATGTCAAAAACATCTTTTTATTGATCATTAGATCAAGCACAGCAGATATAATTCTAATTTTATACAAATCAAATTTCTGACAAAACAACTTGATTCAGACAGACTGTTATTAAGAAATCATAAACTCCATTTACCTTAATTAATATAGTTCACTTACATCTAAAAATACAATTTTGCAAGTGTTTTATTTATCTCAGATGTTAATGGTATATCATGTGTTTCAATAATGAATAATTACAGCATGTCATCATCAATTAAATTATCTTAAGCAAGAACATCTGTAAGCATATAAGATAGAAGCAGTTTAATTTAAAAATGATTGGATGCCAGTGGCATAGATGTAGCACATTATTCGGCCAACTGAGACTTAACATCAAAACTGATTAAGGATCCCAAACCCTTGGCCCGTGAAGGCTGGCTGTGCAGTGGAAGTGATGTGCCTTGTCTGACAGGAAAGTGGCTATCAGCAGTGTTTTATAGAATCCCAGCTACCTGATCCTTACGGTTTCATTAGTCACCAAGAGTGAGCTTTTCTCTCTGTACACCTGTGTTCCATGCAAGAGACAATATGCTGAGACAGAAGTCAACAAGCAAAAGGATAAATGAAGCAAAAAAAAAAAAGGAATTAATTGGGATGTAGATAATGAACCAAAGCCAAATAATATATTTCTCAGATAAAGGCTATAAAACACGCTGCATGAGGTAGAATAAACCTATAATGAAAATATTGAATAAAAGTCTTACTCATTTATAAAGATTTATTTAGCCTTTTATAAAAAGAGCCTATTTAATTCAGCTCTGTTAAGTCTTAATTCACATTCAGTTTAAATGTCTTTCTGCTTAATCAGCATGCCATTTGGCATGGATATCTTAATAACTTTCCTGCAGTTATTTTGAGATGCAGATAGATCAAAAATAAGAGCTGAAAGTTTTACTTGTCTCTTGATATATTCTAGTTTTCTGTATTTGCTGATTGATCACTGGGTATGTGTTTAACATTTCAGCATATGCTTAACTTTTCCCTGAATAGGAATGGACATAAACATGTATCTAAGTGGTTTCTGGAATCGTACTGAATATTTTATATGTATATATTAGTCATTCAACATTCAACTCTACTCTGACATCTTAACAATAAAATGAGCAGTTAAAGTGCAGACCATAAGCATTATTAAAGATGGTTCTAGAGGAAACCAGAGGGTATAAGAGTGAGATAGGTGCAGGTTGCTTGAGCTCTGAAGTGGCCTACAGGGAATTTCCAAATATCATCCATTGAAAACTCACCATCCATATCTGAGAAATATTGTGCCTGACTACTGGAACCCCTAAGATGCCTTCTAGGTCTGTATCTTCCTCTCTGAATCTGAAAGCACCAAAAAACCCTAGAGCAGCAAACAAAATGGTACCTGAACCTGATGAAATGCAGCTGATGGCTGTACTACAACAGGAGGCTGCAGATACTCTTGAAATTATGCAGACTTTATCCACCCTGCAGACCACCATGACTGAGATTCAGAATGCACTGCAGGCTCTATCCAGTCAATGGGCAGAACCCAGAATTTCTGAGGTGGAAGATGATCTGAGAGAGAACATATTACAGGTTATGAAGAACACTAATGATATAAAAAGTATTAAGACTAAGCTAATTGATCTAGAATGCCTCTCACAACAATGTAACCTGAGAATTGCTGGTTTAAACTAGAGTAAATGGTGGAGTCTCTGTAACTTGAAGTTTAAATCATGATTTGAGGAGTTCAGTAACTCAGCCAGAGGTTATGGGTCTATTGCAGGAGTGGGTGGGTGAGGTTCTATAGCCTATGATGTTCAGAAGATCAAACTAGATGATCATGATGGTTCCTTCTGGCCTTAAAGTCTATGAGTCTGTGTGTCTATGAGAATTGTGGTGTCCGTGAGAGAACAGAGAATGGTAAACCCTGTTGATTTGTCCATAAACTGCTAACTAAGTTGTTGGATCTGCTGGTAGATTTGTTTTGAAGTAGACCAGGAACACTGGGCCCCTTGCCAGAAGCCACTTACTGGAGGTCAGCATTGATTGTGAAGTTCCATTAAGGAACTTATATTGCAGAAATCCAGAAAATGTTTTTGTTTTGTTTTGTTTTGTTTTAAAGAGTTATTTTGGGGAGAATGATTAAAATACTACTCTTTCAAGATTATGCCCATGATCTGATTACAATAAAGTTAATTTTTAACCAAGTAAAACAATTGCCTGGGAAGATGGACTTGAAGTATTTTATTAAATACCCAGCCATGCTCCATTTTAAGAATGGCAAGAAGATACTATCATTCAGTTGCCCTCAGGAGTCTCGTTACCCATCCTTGTTGGGAATTTCTTTGTCACTTCTGTAGAATATATACTAGGAAGATGCTTCCCCTCCCCCGCTTAGATATACAGGAACTGTATCCTGCTCAGGAAAATTTGCAACTTCTCATTTATTCACAAAGCGACTTTATATGTTATCCAGTATATTTTAACAGTGATGGCTCTGATAATTAAATGTGTCTCCTGGAATATAAAGGGTTTTAATAGCCCTATTAAAAGACAAAAATATATATACTCAGTGCTAAAGAGAATATCAACATGCTCCGTGAGACACATCTGACAGAACTTGAAGATTGTAAACTGAATAGAGATTGGGACGGCCTCCCAGTTTCCAGCTGCTTTAATTCTCATGCAAGATATGTTGCTATACTAATACCTAAAAAGCTGAATGTTAATATTTTGAGCACAATTTCTGAAAGTGAGGGCTGATTTACCATCCTAAAGGCTGAAATTGACAATTCTATAATCATCTTTGCCAATCTGTATGGGCCAAATCAAGATGATGCCATTTTTAATTTTTTTTTATGAATATAAAAGACATGATCCATCATCCTTTTATAGCTGGAGACTTGAACAAAATTCCAGACCCAGTCTTTGATAAATCTTCTCCATCTCCACATATGAACACTAATACTTGCCAAATACTACATACATACATACGTACATACATTGCTGATTTAGATTTACATGCTGTGTGGAGACTGGGAAATCCTATAGACAGATTATAGCTTGTTTTTCTGCTGCTCATTCAACATAATCAAGATTGGACTATTTCTTAGTACCACGAGTCTTGACTGATTCTGGCACTGGTGCTACTCCTATATCTGACCATGCTCTTATACATCTGTCTTTTAAGCCCCCGAGGTATTCACTCCCAGATAAAATATGGAGATTAAATATCTCTCTGCTATTTGATACATCATTTGTTAATGCTATGCAGCACGAGTTAGATAGGGTTTTTTTGTTTGTTTTTTTTTAAACAAATACTCCCAGTGCTTCATCAGATGCCACACTTTGGGAAGCCTTTAAAGCCTTCATCAGAGGCCATATCCTCACTTAGGCCACCTTTAAAAAAATGGAGAAAAAATAGAATTGATACCCTTATGAAAGGAATTAAGACTTTGGATGTAGACGATGCTTCTGCCTCCTCAGAGAAACTCTTAACGCTCATCAATCTAAAATATGAAATCAAGAAACTTCTGTCCCAAAAGGCTGAGTTTGCTCTTTTCTGTTTGAAGCAAAGCAATTGGGAATCTGGTGAGAGAGCTGGCAAGCTGTCTACAAGTAAAGTTAAGCAAAAGGTTAACAGAAATAAGATTGCTGCTATTTGTGATAGTAGCAATAAATTATATACAACAGTCAGATATTAATAAACAACTTCAACAGTTTATTCAAAACTATATTTAGCTGAAAAGGGAATCAGTAAAGGTGCTATAGATAACTTTTTTAGTGGAGTATCTCTGCCACAGATCTCTGATTCTGAGAAGAAACTTTTAGATGTTCCTCTTGAAATCATGGAACTAACACAGGCTATAAAAGAAATTAAATTGGAAAGACTGCTGGTACAGATGGGTTCCACACTGAATTTGATAAAAAGTTCTCAGAAACTTTAACACATAGATTATTGAATATGTTCAATGAGGCAAAGAATGAACAAACTCTTCCACCTACTTTAAGAGAAGCTGTAATTTCGGTTACTCCTAAACCTGGGAAAGATCTTGGATTATGTAATTATTACAGACCAATTTCTTTAATCAATTGAGATACTAAGATTTTAGCTAAAGTTCTTGCTATGTGATTGGATAAAGTTCTCTCACATATTATACACACAAATCAGGTAAGTTTCCTTCAGACATGGCTCAGATAATTTGTGTTAACTGATTCCTATTATTGCCACTCTGAAAGATTCTAAGAATCCTTAGCTGTCACTTCTTTAGATGCAACAAAGGGCTTTGACTGCATAGCCTGGGACTATCTTTTTCAAGTATTAGCAAAATTTGGATTTGGTAGCCAATTTATTGCTTGGATTAAGATTTTATACTCAAACATGACTTCCAAGGCAATTGCCAGATTATTATTTCTTCCTCATTTCTATTACAAAGAGGTATAAGGCAGGGCTGTCCTCTTTTTTTCTCTTCTGTCTGATTTAGCTCTAGAAACTTGAGCTATTGCCATCTCAGCAAATCAACATATTCATGATATGAAGGTGGGCTAAACAGATCACAATATTATGCTCTATGTAGATGATGGTCTTGTATTTGTATCTAAGCCTGAGGTTACCATACATAACATTCTTACTGTTATTAATAAGTTTGGACACCTCTCAGGACACAAAATTAATTGGGTGTGAATCAGAAAACCTAGGCATTAACAAATATGCCCACAAAGACCTTTTCTCAAACTGGGACTTTCAGTGGCAATGCTCTAACATGAAATATTTAGGAATACTGATTCCCAACAATATTCCGGACATCCCTATGATAAATATGCAACCAATTATTGCTCAAGTGGCTAACAATTTGGGAAGATGGAGTTTGTTAACTCAGTTTGTGGAGTAAAATTAATATGCTGAAAATGAAAGTTCTTCCCAGAATTTTGTATGTCCTGAGGGATGTCCTCACTTCTATTCCTCAAACTTATTTTAAGAAATTCAATATTTTTTTCACAATGTTCCTTGGGGGTGCTGTGACCGAGTAACAGTGATCTGGAACCACTTGGGGTGAAGCCAGTCAGGACTCTAGTGGTACAGAGTCTGCCCCACTGGGTCTCCACATACCAGTACAGCCGCCTTCTGAATCTGGTCTTGGAGCGTTCAGCACTCCTGCTTCGCCTGAGCTCCCTCTGTGATTCCCCCTAGATGAGACCCTGGGGAGCTCCTACACACTCTCAAAGGGCCACGCACCCTGCCTTGCAGTCAGAAGCGATGCACAGCCAGTGTGGAAATCAGAAATGTTTATTAGTTCTCAGGATCATTGAACAGAAAGACTTTGTTAGCAGATTAATTAGAATTTACAGCAGCAACCAACTAGGGAGCCTCAGAGCCCATTCTCAGGCTCTGCTCCTGAGCCCCCCTTATGGGGGGACTTCCCTTCCACCTAGCCACCACCCAGACCTATCCTCTTACCCCTCCACAGTCCTTTGTCTCTTTCCCAGCCACTCCTCCTGGTCTCCACCTGCTGCAACCTATTGCAGCTAATTGACCCAGGAGGTCAAAGGGGTCTGGACATTTTCTTCATATATGTGACTGGGGAAGGCCCATCTGCCCTCTAGTGGCCTCTGCAATGATCATACACCTGAGTCCCATCACCAAAATACATGAGTAACATATGGGGCAAACTGAGGCACACACACAGCACTCAGAGAAAACCCCAAGAATATCTCCACTTCATCACAGGTGCACATAAGAAACCTAGTCTGGTTCTTAACAAATTTCAGCTTCCCATATCTCTGGGAGGATTTTGTTTTCCTAACCTGAAAAATTATCATAACTCCTTTTTCTTAAGCCAGACATCTTTGTGGCTTTGACTCCTTTTAAAGATTTTCTGGCCAGAAAAGCTCTGCCAAAGGTTCAAAATTTGAGAGTTGATTGGAATAGAGCTTTGGACACACAACTCTCTCTGACCCAATGGAATACAATTATATCTAATGTTAAAAAAGATAGATTTGAGACTGCGGCTTACACACCAAAAAATACTTTTTCAAATATATCAGTCCCCACACAGGCTAATGGCAAAGAGCTTCATAAATGCTGATCATTGTTGGAAATATAACTCCCTCTGTGCTGCACTAGATCATATGTTCTGGGAATGTCCCGTATTGAGAATTTCTGGTTTAAGGTGGGTCAAAGGACCAATTTGATATTGGATGCTAAGTTGGATCTTTCCCCCTTAAATTTTGTTCTTGGACATATTCCTGATACTTGCAGATTGCCTAGTAACAAGGCAGCGGGTTCCAACATACTGCTTTGGTTGCTAAAAAAATTAATCCTACAAAAATGAAAATGTTTATCTCTACCAAACATTGATGCTCGGCTTAAGGAAATAGCTGACCTTGAAGCTAAAGAGCAACTGGCATTCCTGAGAAAGGGTCCACCCAAAGCAATTTGGGCTCATTTTTAGAGGTCTCTGATTAATGCAGATCCTTAAAATAGATATTCCACTTCACCTCCTCTCCCTTCATCCTTACCCTCTTTACTTTGCGTATCAAGATGAATCTTGTATTTTGGTATAGTTCTTGTATTTGAAAAACAAATACAATTATAATAAATAAAAAGATGGTTCAAGTATTCTAATAACTAGTATAGTAAAGGTTTGACATATTACTAATCAATTTTTAGAATGTCTTTTGGAAAATCATCTTTAGAAGAACATGCCAATGTTTTTGTAATATGTAAATGATTTGTAAATGCTGCTATTTATAGCTTTATATAGCACCATATGGTCCTAAGAATACAGTATAACAAAGAAGGCAGCCATGTGACAAATATTTGTCTATCTGTTCTAATTCTGGTTTGTTTGTTTTAATAGATGCATGTTGGTGGTGGACCCTTATTTCCTCTTTGACAGATGAAGTAAAGTGGTAAATTGTTTTAATAGGCATGGGGAATGGAGGAGAAATATGTACGTATAAAAAAAAGGGAGAGGAAAATTAAAGAGCCCCGGAGAGGTGAAAGAGTTTGGATTCACTTAAAAGGTTGTTGAGCCAAGGGATTATACGGGTGGCCTCCAGCCCCAGAAGCTCAGTCCAAGTGAGGATCTGATAGCAATTAAATCTCATCTCAGGTAGTTCAACCAGATGTCATCTTGGGTGAGGGAATCAGTGCAAGAAGCCTGTAGTGGTTCATTTCCCAAGTTCCATGAAGCCACCCAGGTCAGGTAAGTTTTAGATGGTCCCTAATCTCCATGCAATTTAAAGCTGCTTTCAGATGTCTCTAAGTGCGTGACCCTGGTGTAGAAACATATGGGGTCTAACTTAATTGAAAATCTGGCTCAGTGCAGTTACATGAAAAACCATGGCAGGCTGGTTGGATAGAGAGAGATAACAGGATCCTATTCTCCCACTGCAGAATAGAAATAACCACCAGGGATGTAAAATATTTTTTTTTGTTGGAGGGTGGAGCTAAAGGACTCTAGGGGACATAGACTCCTCCTGATTATTGTGTATAACTCCCATTACTGCTCTTGAACAGATACACCTAACAAAACAGATACTCAGGTTTGGTATTTATCCTTCTATGCAGTTTAACATAACATAGATTATATACGGATTTTTCTTTCACTGTAGATATACTTTAATTAGGTTATGATAGAGCTGTAAGGACAAGTACTGCAGTATTTTCTTTCCAGTAACTTTAACTCTTCTTTGGTTTAAGAAACTTAGAAAACTAAAGGGACAAAGGCCCTGATTCTGCAAACTACTCTATATATGGCATTTGTATCACCTTGCAGAGTTGGGGCTACAGGAAAAGAAGACCTAGCTTGTTTTTGAAAGTTTTACTACCCTCTCATATTAACTATTCCAAGCAAGTGGCCATTTAAATGTTTTTCATATCTTGCCTCATGATGATATTTATCTCAGAAAGGTTGTTTGCATATAAAGAGCTTGAAAGTATATTATTGTATAAAGCCATGAATACTAGGGAAAAAATTAGATACACAGCTCATAGTCTGATTGTATCAGCAATTTTATTTCAAAGCATTTCTTCTTAAAAATGTATTCTGGCAGCAGTATGTGATGTTGCAAATGTATAATACAAAGGAAATAAATGCATATTTAAACATCAGAGCCTTTATTTTTCAAATCTGTCTTTTATAAGCCCCATATAAACTTGATAGGATGAATTCATACACATTTTTGCTCCCATGCTTTTAGTCTCAATTCAGATAGTTAGTGTGCATCTAGGAGAATGATTTTGTGGGTACATATATCCATGTGATAAATTGCAGAACTATGTGACCACATCAGCTGCTCTCTGTTATTAATCTCTAATTTTATTACAATGTTCTAAGCCAGTGAGAAGCTTCAAACAAACACACTTGTTTCAGGGTTTAAGTTAACATCCCTCTGTTCCCTTCTCCCCTGTCCAAATAATGGATATTTTTCCCCAAAATTGAATCTGCTTGAGGCCTATGATGAATCAGATTCTGTAACAGTTTGTTTCATAAGAGAACTCATGACTTTAAAGTATAAAAATATTGCACCAACATATTTGTATGTGATGTTATTTGGCTGAATGGAAAAGCTGACTATATATGTATTGCCTCTTGTTTGTAATTTTGAATAAATGGCTGGCTGCAAAAAGCTGGTGCAAGGGTGATTTTTATTTATTCTAAAGAAATAAAAAAAATGTTTTTAAAGTTCTATAAAACATTCCTTCTCCCCTCTCCCACATAATGCAGGGTTTGAATCATGCTGGTACATGGCCTCTCTCCCAAATTGCCTCTCTTATTCTCCAGCGTTTCCTGTTTAACAATGGAAGCCACTAGCTATTATGATTGCAAAGAAGCTCTTAATATGAAAAGAGTGAAAATGGATGTAGAGATGTCTCCCTAGCTTTGCAGAGAGTCTGAAACAATAATTTTTGAGACACATGAACTGCTCTATTCATCTCACTTGATGACTCATATGTCAACTATGATAATTTGAATTACATTAACTATTCCACTGCTCAAAGCATATAGGAAGAGAAAGAAAGTATCATATCATGTAAATCTACACAATCTACTCTATAACAGTTCATTTTGATTCATGAATGGATAGGCTTGGGTGAGAGCATAATTTATTATTTTCCCCAATCACAGAGTCAAGCCAAAAAGTCAGGTGGAGTATGGTTGTTCAGATATTCAAAATATAATCTACTGAGAGTAGCATCTCATCTTTGTGTTCAGGTGGGAGCTTATTTTACAAATGGAGTTTGAAAGAGTACCACTACCTATCTATCCGCGTCCCCCAGCAGTGGCCTCTGGTACATGTAATAGACAGCATACATGATTGTGTGGTAAAAAGTTTTGACCATGAGTAGTGATGAATGCGAGAATACCAAACACTTGAGAGAGTAAGAGAGATCAGATTTGGTCCTATAGTCCAAATGTAAAGGTGTCTTCATGGACTCCACCATGTTTCTAATCATAGGGATTTAGATACCCTGGTCCTTTTCACCTGTAGTGGACACACAAGTTGTAGAACATTGTATCGCTATTATATCTCATTCATGCTTTAGCCACACCTACTGTCAATTATGACAAAGTTCTTTCTTTGTGGACATGATAATGAACTGTCTTCAGTGGTCACAGTTAAGACATTTCTCCTGTTTGAAAGAATTTGAAAAGTTCCCTGTATTAAAATGAAGAATAGCTCTGGAACAAGTACTATCTCCTTGATCTTTTGAAATGCACCTGCTGTATGAAGTTACGTTTATTTAACTGACTGATTTTGTTTTATTTAAATGATTAACTATGCAATTCTATAAAGCTAATTTTAAAAATATCCCAGTTGCCCAGCCTGTGGGTCTATGCCAATGTTTAAGAGGGATAATTATCAAAACCTTAAAGTTTCTTCCACAAAATAAGTATTTGGCCATGTGGTATCAGTGAATTCATAAGCACACTACAACAATGAAGAGAGATTAAAATGCAGTTTCCTCTGTCCTTGTTTTGGCTGTCTTTGGAAGGACTCCAAAAGAAAAGATTGCATGGGAGGCAAAATAGCTTAAATAGGCTGAAAGCATGAAGAGCTTTTCTGCTGAACAGGGCTCTTCTTTCTTTTCATGTAAACATGAATCTTTAATACAAATCTAATAATACACTCTATCAATGCATGAATAAAAAAGGTTGACAACATAAAACTTTAAAATGTGTTATTCCACTGGGGAAAAGTTAATACAGTATAAAAGCACTACAAATGCTGTTCATATTTAAAATGGGATAAGTAGATAATTGTGATTGTCTGACATGGATATTATAATAATGCTATTTTTCTTTCACTAAATCTGGAAGTGTGTGTGAGGCTTGTAATCTTACATTTCCCTATATTGGAAAACAATTATTGACGAGACCACTTTTATAAACTTAACTAAATACAAACTGTGACAAATCCAGCTCATTTTCTCTAAATTGTGATACTGGAGCATTATTAACCAGCAAAGATTTTATATTGTAACATTTTATTTTGTTAGGCTTTTGAGCAATAATTAGTTTTGTTACATTACAGAAAATATAAGATTCCTCATAATTATGCTTTGTCCACTTTGCATCTAAAAACTTTTAATTAAAAGCAACATTAATGATAACTTGGTTGCAAAGACTTTCAAGGTGGCGAAATGGCAGAGTTCAGTAAAACAATTTTGCTGAAAAAGAGCCCATTTTGATATGATCTTTTCACAAGGTCATAATCTTCAAATTTTGAGCATTTCATATTTTATTTCAAGTTTTTTATTCAACTTTTTCAGTGACATCTCACCAAAGTACCTGTCAAACCTGTTGACAAACCAAATGTGGCTCTTCAGCTTTGCAATTTAGGGTTTTTTTGTTTTCTTGGACAATTTTAGAGGCAACATAATTGATGTAACCTCATAATTCCAGGTTCACATGCAGTGGTATAGTGACAACATGCTCGTGCATGACTCGAGAAGCCTGTGTGAATGCTTCCTTCCACTCCTTAAAGGAACAGTATATAGTGCAATTGAATATCTGGTCTGTCTCCAAAGATTACTGCTCCTTCGGTGTCCTTATATTGCTGAATATATTGTGTAAGTGTTAACGAATGTATCTGGAAAGCCTGTGTTGTTGTTCCAATTTGTATTATGCTAGTACCTCCAGGCCCCAACCAAAAGTACAGCCCCATTATGCTAGGCATTCTACATACACATAGTAAAATGTCCCAAGGAGCTTCCAGTTGAAACATACAAGACAAAGGAATGCACACAGAGATGAAGTGACCTGTCTAATATCCATAACAAAACAGTGGCTGAACCAGATTTCCTGATTACCAACCTAGTGTCCTATCTACTACTGCTTTGCATGTTCACTATGCTAAGTTTTTCAATACATATTATATTAAACATGCCCACCCCTACCCAAAAGGTTTTTCTCTCTTGAACCACGTAAGTATGGCTTTTTTCCCATCATTATTCATTTATGGCCAGATTTTCAAAAATGAAGGTCCAATATTTTCATATAAAGTAGTACATGCAAATGTACACTACAATATGGTGCATGCAAATCAGATAACTGCATGTGCAGTTGGGTAGGTAAGTATGTCTTTAGCCTCTTGCACATACCTTTGCCTGCTTTGTGCACAGAAAGTCAGGTGTAGCATTAACCCCATTATTCTAAATTTCCCCACTTATGCCAAGGAGCCCAAAGAAATTCTAATATTTCCTAGAGCAAGAGCAAATCAGACCTACTCCCTGTAAGTGATGTACCACAAGAATAGACTCATACCCATTCATCTCTGAGACTGTTTTGTCTGCTGGTTTCTCCATCAGATAAACAATTTACAACATTTTGGGAGAAGGCATAAGGTAATTTATACTGGAGGATGAGCTTCACATAGGTGATTTCCTTTGTTCCAATTTGGCTCGTTGGTTGACTTAACTTGATATGTTTTTCTCATATTTGCAGTAACACATCATGTAACCTTTCACTGCTCTAAAATCCTTGACTGACACCAAGAACAGAAAACTTTTTTTCCCTTGAATATTCTAGGTATAATACCCTCTATAGCTCTCACTGGGCACAAATTACATCAGATTGCTCTGTTTGTGTCTTCAGGGTACATTCCTTGGCAGATATATCAGAGAGTTATTAGGTTTTATATAGGTATGGTGATATCACTTTTATACAACCTGGTCTATGAAAAATAACTATTCTCTGAGCATGTGAGATACATTACCTTCACCCTCCCTGACTTTATTTATTTATTTATTTATTTGCATTCTACTCATGTGATGAACCTTAGCACTTGAAGGAACATTCAAGCCCATGAAAAACTCTGTACACTTGTTTTGTGCTTTATACTGACAAGCCAATGCACTTTTCCTTCATTGATTCATTTTATAATTCCCACAAGCACACTTTCCACCCCCATTTTCTGAATAGGGAAGTCAGTCACTATTTTTAATGCAGCTTTTGTAATGATGTTAGATTCTGTTCTTCTTTATATAAAATGATACATGTGAGTTATTAATGAAAAACAAGTCACGCTACATGCTTTGGTTGTGACCTTTTTATTTTGTCTGTCAGAGCACCACAAAGAATTTTACATTGATCTGTGATCTACATTGTCGTCTTGTTCTAGATATTCCTTTTATGTACACCAGTATACTCTGCTGGCTTCAGTGCCCTGCACTTTTCACTCCTGGCATGAAATAGTTTGCAAGATGATTAGGTTCTGTTTGCTCTATTTGTGCTGGTCACTTGTTTTTTCTATGGCAACTGCCAAGCCTAGTACAGATTACTGAAATATATGCAGTTTGTGCTTTGTTTAACTTGCTTTTGTCTGCCACTTTGCATTGCAGTTCACTGCTTACACTATCAGCTCAGTTCAGGCCGTTGAGCTGTGCAGTATTTGCTGCTTTAGCTGTGCCAGTATCAGCTTCTTGGAGTAGCATGTTCTCCAAGTAGCTATGAACTTGCTTTTTATTTTTTATTGATTATCCTCCAATAAGTCTGTCTCTAATTAAACTGTCTGTGAGCTGTTCACATTTATCTCCACTGGACAGTGATCAGTTGTTTCACCTATTTCCTTTCCATTAAACTTTCCGCATGTCAAACAATGTTTACTGCAGTATTGCTGTTACTTTTCAATGTCATTTATCAATGTATATCTGATTTTATCTTGTTATCTCTCTGATCTCACTGCGAGGAATTAGAGGATTGTAGCACTGCTGAGGTATCTGATTTTTGAATGACTCTACTAGGATAGACACATTTGTCAATCTTTACAAGCCATCCTTTCAAGTTTTCAGCCACATTCCCTTCAATATTAAGTGCATATGTTGTCTTTTATTAATTTTAATTTGTTCCCATTACTTAAGTAACAATTTTAACAGCTCTGTTTACTACTTAGACTTACTGGGACAAATTGGGTTCGTTCAAAGCAAAACATGATCTACTGATGGTTTGCACTTGTTAACTGGAATAAGGAGTCTATGTTTTTGCTTCTAGGTGCAGCTTTCCCACTTAGGCCAAAAACGATAAGCTTTGATGCCTAGAGTGAGGCACCCTTATCCATGGGTGAGCAATTCAAACCCTGCCAGTGCAGTAGAAAGAAAAAATTTTTATGAAGTTGGACAGTGGAAGAGCTCAAGAAGGCCGAGGTTTAATTCAGACAAGACCAAAGCAATGTTCCTGGTATGGGGAAAGCATTTGGAAAAGTTGACAAGGGTACTAATAACACCCTTGCTTTGACAGTCTGTGTGCTGGTGTTTTTGATGTGAGCCTTGCTATCATCATTCATTCCTTTGTCACCTTTAGACTACACTGCTGTAGGCTTTGTGTCTGCACACTGTTTGAGGGCTTGTCTTCACAGATACTTACTGCATGGCAAGCCAGGGTGTGAATGTACAGCATATTAGCCTTATGCACACTAAGTTGCTGTGAGGACCCTGATACTGTGAACTAAAAGTTTCATAGTGCACTTTGACATACTTTTGTTTCAAACCACAGTATGGATGTACTTGCTGCACACTTACTGACTCTGCAGACAAGCCCTCATATTGCTGCAAAATGGCTGCCTGCTTGAGTAGGAAGTGTATAATAGCAACACTCCAAGAACTGCACTGTTTGCCAGTGAGATTTTGAGTAGGGTTTTAGGTACTAGTTTAGTCTGTAAAGCCTTAAATGTTTAGGGTCCTACTTGCTTGAGGGCCCATCTCTCCTGTAACACACTGCCACAGCTAAGATCAGAGAAGGTATTTAGAGTTTCTTGGCTAGAGTTTCTTGGCTATAAATTAGAAAATTGGATCCAAACTAGAGTACAAGAACCTAGGGAAAGATTTTCTCCTATCAGAAAAGTTATGTAATTTATTGTTGGACTACATATGAATACCAGATTTAACAGAATTCTCTGTGTCACTGCAAGGAAGTAAAGAGAGGGAGATTTTAGGGTGCATTGACCAATTTCTGTCATAAGGTGGACGTTTCGTTAAGCAGTTAAGTTTAGGTATAAATCAGTCCATTAGGAATCCTGCAACTTGTAGCTATAAGTGGGAGGGAAAAAAATGTCCTAGCTATTGCAGTAAGTGATCACAAACCAGATCACTAGCAATTCATTATTACTTAAAATCTGCCGTTAATTTTGCATGAAATTCCCATGAACTTTAACAAGCAATATATATAAAATGTATAACGGAAAATAAAGAGAAAGATCAGTTGTTTGATGGAATACATAGATTGGAAAGTGGAAAGAGTAAATCTGGTCTTTAAAAATGGACAAGGATTAAAATTATAAGGAGAATAATTTTACTGTTTTCCAATATAGCATAAAGAGTAGTCAATTAAAAAAAAAAAGTTCATCTACAAATGCTAAGTTTATAAGTAGAACATAAAACATTGCAGAAAAATATTATTTTGTTACATTGGTGGTAGCTCAAGCTGTGATAGTTTGGAAAGTAATGAGTTTAAATATATTTTTGTTTGAAAACTCAGTACTTAAAATGTGCAAGATCAGATTTTAGCAAGCTTGGGAGACTGAACTGTCTTGTCACGAATGAGTATGTTAGATAAAATCTTCCTTCAGCAGCAACAGCTTCTAATAACCATTTCACAGTAAATCAGTTTCACACTAAAGTTATGTGATAATCTCCACTGTATAAACTGTAAATCACAGAGTATGACAATAGATATTCCATAAACTCCTTAATATTGCATAATAAATCATGAAATTTCACAAAAAAAATGGCACAATAAGATCCAATGTGTTGCCCAGAAAAACTAGGA
This sequence comes from Emydura macquarii macquarii, assembly GCF_026122565.2. Taxonomy (NCBI): domain Eukaryota; kingdom Metazoa; phylum Chordata; order Testudines; family Chelidae; genus Emydura; species Emydura macquarii. The sequence continues at coordinate 1,323,211 of NW_027132543.1, read as the reverse complement.
GTTTCACAAGTTATATAATAAACTATGTTATATCTGCTGTTTTAATGGGGGACCTGTCAGCCCAGGGAACATCAAGTGAGTGTCTCTTATAAACTCCACCATAGCAAGTAACGTTTATTAATGCTATTTCATGTTTATTTTTGGAAAACATCCATACTGGGAAAATAATGTAATAAACAGCTACTCAAATTGCACCTCTTTGGCATCATTCATGATACAGTTATCAGTGCTTTACAAAAAATCAAACTAGTTATTTTTAAAAGTTAGCAAAAAGCAACCTAACTGAACTGCAAAGACTGTAGGAAAACAAATTCCTGATAGACCAAATAAGGAAAAATGTACTCTAGGTCCTCAAAGCTGTCAGTCATGTAAAACAGATGAAGCAGCTCTACAGATTTTGTGGAGTGAAGCTGAGGGATATGAATATCTTTTGTACACAAAGTAATCTTAAAATCAAAACTCAGCTTCCATTAAACCAATGACATTCTTTCCAAAGAAATAATGGACTCAGTGATTTTAACTCCCATGAGTACTGTGAAATTGGAGGGCTTTTTCCAAAATTGTATATAATGAAAGAAAATCGTAAGGATGGAGGAGTTTAAATTACAGTTCCCTAGCATAATATGGCAGGGTTATAAAATTTATTGCTGCTAGAATGGTAGGATAACATTGTGCTGGTATTGGTTATGACATTTTAGACGAAGCTTAGGTGTTAAATATGAGCTGATGTTTGCAAGCAAAGTACTAATACGAAGGGAAATATATGAGGACAGAGACTTCCAGACACTTACTGATCTTGGGGCTTGATGGAGCTGTCTGTAAGGCTGGTCATCTAATCCAGCTCTTGCACAACTTCATAAATTCACTATGTGTTATAGCTACATTGGTAATGAAAACAAAATCTAGTGATTGTACCTCAGTGACTCTCGTGCTTAACTGTCACAGTTAATTGTTTGCTAATATCTAATAAATTTTTCCTAGTTCAGATTTCTAGTTTCAGGCTGGCATATTTAAAACTACCCATATATTTCCCATATCATATCTCAGTCATTCATCGATCATTATCACATCTCCTCTTTGCTGCCACTTTTTGAAGATGTGTATATTTAGTTCCTTCTGTTTTCTTTCAAATGATACATCTTTCATTTCTAAAAGTGCCCAGGCATGGACACAACAAATGCAATATTTGAAAATCACAACACTAGGGCTGAGATAGTCCAGGTGCAGACCTGCTAGTACTACCAGAAGAGAAACTGAAAGAGGAATCCTACTATATCTCAGGAAAAGAAAGGAAAGCAGGAAAATTAATGTGGATAGTTCTAGGAATGTCAAGGTCTGTCGTGTTTGTCTTCAGAGGATGACAAAGTGTTCTTCCAAACCAATTTTTATGTCACTTAATCTATCATAATAGTTATTAAACAGTGGAGAAATTCAATTTGGAAATAAGATTTTGTCCCAACTGATCAGAATGATTGATAAGAATTTGCAAGAAGAAATTGTCATTCTAGTTTTACAAGAGGTGGCCTGGTTTTAGTAACAGTATTTGTCTTATCAAGTTTCTTATTAGACTTTCAAACCTTAGTAATTGCACCCAGTGAGAGCAGATGCAGGGTGCAGAGAAACCAGCAGATATATTTTAGTGTTATCTGCATGACCTAGGAGAGTATTAAGTATATTAATGCAGGAGAGAATTAATTTCAAGTGAGGTCCCTGGTATTCTAATATTCCTAAATCTGGATTGGAAATATGGGAGACACAAAGACATGAATGGTGTGTTCTAAGAGATTGTGTTGTATCTGTAATGCCTAATTTGTCATGTTTTATAACTGAATTAAATAAAGCCTTTTTAACATAGGAAAAATGGTCTTAATATTTTATTTGAAAAAGTTATAACATGTTGAATAATTCAGGTGAAATATAGGTATTTTCTAATACTGAGATATCTACAAATACATTCAAGGAGACATTTTCATATAGGACCTCATCTGTTAAGAGCTGTACCCTTAAGTTTAGTTGTGATTGTGAACTGAGACTTTGTGGTTTATAGACTTTTTCTTATTTTGTTGTCTATTTTTAGAAAGCATGTTTTCCGCTGTCTTGGATGATGCATCCCATTACATTGTTCTCGCACATCAATTCAAACAATAGCCTATGACAGCTGCAACCTGATATGACTCATAAGAAAGCAATGACTGAAAAATTTAGAAAAAATGGTTTGTTAAAACACAATTTGGGGAAAATAGTTTCCAGTGATTTAATGTCTTATTAGTGCTAGTTGTGGTACAGATCCAGGGATAAAAATTTGTTTTAATTTACCTTCTAGTAAAAGAGAACAGAACTTTTCCCCATATGTGAGCTATCAGGTATAAGGTGTAAATCCTGCCCCTACTGAAGTCAATGGAGGTTTTGCTATTGAATTATTAAAACCAGGATTTTTGCCATGGAGATTAAGAGATCCAGAGATGAAGGCTCTCAGAAGCTCTAAGAAGAATCACCACAGGGACTCCAGCATGGTTTGGAACTACCAAAAGGACATGTACAAAGGAGTTGCAAGGCTTATTCAACTGCTACAGGGGTTCTTGACGAAACTTTCCCTTTACTTGGAACCTCTAGCTTTCAAATTACTATAGGTAAGTTGTGATGGGGCATGCTTACCTCTTGTGAGTGCTCCATGTTGGCTGTTGCCCTTCTCAGGTGAGCCTTCAGTCGCTCAGCCCTCCACCCAAGTCACAGACAGTCAAACACATGAAGGAACCCCTTCTAGGGTAACATAGTCCAACAGATGGTTGGCCCTATCTTGGGTCTTCAGCCCCCTCTGTAGGCATGTTTAAATTCTAGCCTCTTTCTTGGGCTTTTAGTACTGAGTTGTATCCCCTTCTTGGGGCTTAGACCCCTTACCCAGTGGCTAGTGGGGAGACCCAGGGCTGTCCACTACTCCAGGTCCCAACTGAGGGATCCTACAAATAGCAGCCACATGCTGCATTCTTTAATATATGCTGGTGCTGCATTCCATGGGCTGCTTCCCACTCTGTCCCATCACCTTCTTCATTTTTCTGTCTGTTCCCTGTTTGAACAGGATATCTCCCAGGCCTCCTTGCCTGGAGAGTTACTCCTTCTCTTTCCTGACTTCTCATGGTCTTCTCTAAGGCCTTTTTGCCTGGAGAGTTTATAACAGTCTCTGTCTCGATTTTAATCAAAGTTCTCTCTCCTAGGACTCTGTGCTTGGAGAGCTTCCCATTCCTATATCTATTTGAGTAGGATTTCTCCCCAGTCTCTTTACCTGTGGAGTTTCACAACCTTTTAGACCTTCTTCAGCCTTCTGGTCCCAGTCAACAATTGAACTGTTTAGGCCATGCAGATCCTTTTAAATGAACGTGCTGAACTCTGATTGGCTGTTTCTCTGCAGCCTTTCTAGGCAAGCCTGGAGGACCCACCTTCATTGCTGCTTACCTGCAGTGGGGGGTGGTAGGACGACTGTGCCTCCAGCAGGGTGCCTCAAAGGGTCTGGTACACCCTATCACATATGTGTATATTACTTTGAATTTATCACTCTTCATAACGATGACTTAACTTAACCAAATCTGTCTTCTGGATATCTAACAGATATTTAGACATATCTATTTTATCTGTTCAAAATTACTTAAAACTCCTGTGACCTGTTTACTATATCCTCGAAAATCAGGGAGTGGTTACAAAAATATCAGGCAAGAGATTGGACATAGAGCTATGAGGTTTTCAAAATGAATGAATAAATGGTGAATTCAGCACATACATCCCGTTTCAGAGAACTCTCTAAGTGTGATCTATAACACTTATTTAAAATATAGAAAAGCATAATAAAAGAGTGATTTTTTTAAGCAGTAGTTTGCTCCTGTGTAAGAAATACACTGAGAATTTGGTGTAGTTCTGAAAGGCAAATTCAATATTTTATCACTTAGGTAATATTTTACAACTGTTGCCATCAAAACTAACGGCCATAATGTGCAATATTTGTTAGTTTTAAAGTGCAATGATAATTAAAATAATGGACAAGGTAAATACAATAGGAAGAAGGTGGCCTTTAGGTCCCTGTCTATATTGGGAATTGTATTAAAAATTCCCACCATTACTTACATCAGTTCAGATCCATCTGTGTTATGAGAAGCAACTTTTAAGAGCCCTAGTGTACAAAGGCCATTACCCTATCAATTAGACTATCTCTGAGTCCTAGACTGAGTTATAGCATTTTACATGCACAAACATAGATGTCAACACAAGGTATAAGGCAATGAAGTATTTGACCTTCTATTTATTTGAGGAAATCTTGTTTTGCCTCAGATTGCCTCCATTATCTGCCTCCTTTTTAAGCTTTAACATTGTAATGTGTTTATTTAGGGCTGCAATACTATTACTTGTGATGAAATGATACTTAACTGTGACTAGTTCTAAGTCAATGGGTGAAATCCTGGTTCCATTCAAGTCGACTGCACACTGTGTGCTTACTTGTGGAGTATGTTGCTACTTAGCGTAGGCCGTGATATTACGATCTGGCTCATAAGTAGTTCTATTGGTCTGAATTGTTCCTTTGCCATCCACCAACCACTTTCAGTTCTGTGCAGGAAGTGAACCAGTGTTGCATTATATTCTCTGCTGAAACCTAACCCACAGCCTGGATATGGTGGGGGTGGAGAGGACACTCCATTGCTAGAGTGGGTGTAGGACTCATCAGGGAGAGGTTGTAGTCCCTTTCTAACTTTTCTGCTTTTTGTTCAGGCAGAGTTTGCTATTTGCCAGGTAAATGTCACAAGCTTTTTTAGAGAGACAAGGTGGGTAAGGGGATATCTTTTTGGACAAACTAATAAAAAATATTACTTCACCCACCTTGTCTCTCTAGTATCCTGGAATCAACACGGCTACAGCAATACCACATACAACAAGCTTTTTTGACATGAGAATCTGAGTGAGCCCTCATCTGATGTCATGTACACAAGCAGACAACTATCAATAAGAAAAATAACATATCCTTATTCTACATTCCCCCCACAAAAGACAAACATAATTATTCTTAAAATCAAAGTTACCCATGTCTATTTCACCTACATCATTTCAATAAAAATGAATCAGCATTTCCTGCTGGTTGATTTTTCTGTAGCCAAACATCAGGGGTGAAAGCCTGATGTCATTTATTTCAGTTTGGCCAGGATTTCACCCTGGATATGTTCTCCTGATAAAAGCAGTAGAACTGAGTATGAAAACATACTCCTTTCCTTTTATCTACTTCACGTTTTGAAAAGCTCAAATCTGTACAGGAATAAATATGACAACTCTGTTGTACTATTTTTATTCTTTTGTTCATTCTCTCTGTTAGTAAGGACATTGTGGCGGCAGTCTCAAAATTAATTTAAGGAATTTTAGCCATCCAACTCTCACTTTAATCTCATTGCCTTTTCTAGGAGGCCAAAGGTGTGTACCATAGATTTATTGTGTCTGTTAGACAGTTATAAGTGTAACTAGATTTTCTTTGAGTGGTTGGACCAAAATTGGATTACTATGGACACAATGATATAATAGGATGATTATGTTTTTCCATTTTGTTAAATGACAATTTATGGAATTTTAAAAAGCTTTATTTATTATTGTTAATGCTGTTTTCCATTTTTGTTATTGCAAATTCTAAGAACAAGAAACTTTCTGAAAATTATAAAACTACAGCAGAATAGAAGAATAACATCTTTGTAAATGCCCACATGTTATCACATTAAAAGTAAGACTGTTAGAGATATATTGAACTTCTTGAAATGTGTTATTGAGAGCAGTTCAAGTGGTCATCAAAAGTGAGAAATTTATCTTACCCTAGATTAATTTTCTGGCCATGACCATCCTACATCCTGGCATTCTACAAGATGGGAAGGGGTGCCCAGAAATTAATTGGGAAGTGTTATCCCTGTTCCTAGCTAGCACCCCTTGCAGATTATAGCTTCCAAAAGGAAAAATTAAATACTTACAAATTAATTTAAATAATGGGTCTATTATAGAACCGAGCAATTTTTTTTTTAAAGATTCACAGATTTTAAACTGTTTTAGCTGCAGCATTGCATTGGGAGCTTATGCTCAATTGGTTATCTATCATGACCCTAAATCCTTTTCAGAGTAACTGTCTTCTAGGTTACAGTCTCCCATTTTATGTGTGAGACTTAATTTATTTGTCCCTAGATGTCTGTCCATGGATTAGACTATGTTAAAATGCATTTGTTCAAATGATGCCACATTACTAAGAAATCTAGGTCAGTCTGTAAAACTCATGTCCATTATTGTTTATCACTCCACTATTTTTTATGTCTATACATTTTACAAGTAAATATTTTTCATTGATATCTTGGCTTCCCTATCAATTGTTTGCATTTCTTATCTGCCAGTTTGTACTTGTAACTATCAGCACTCCCATTTTTTATATATTTAGTTTAGACATTAGGAAAAACTTCCTAACTATAAGGTTAACTAAAGTTAGTTAAGCACTGGAACAAATTATCTAAGGAATTTGTGAAATATCATCACTGTAATTTTAAGAACAGGTTAGACAAATACCTATCAGGGTTGGTCTAGACCAGGAGTTCTCAAACTGGGGGTCATGACACCTCAGGGGGTCATGAGTTTTTTATGGGGGTGAGGAGTCATGAATTGTCTGCCCCATGCATGCTGGTAAGGATGGCATGACATGGAGGGGGTTGTCACAGCCTGAAATATTTTCAAAGGGGGGTCCCAGCAAAAAAAGTTTGAGGACCCTTGTTCAAGATACATATTCTCAGTACATATTCATATTCTGCTGCTCAGTACATATTCTGCTGCTGTTCTTGTCCTGCCTCAGTACAAGAAACAGGACTGGATGACATATCAAAGTCCCTTCCAGTCCTTCATTTCTATGATTCTTGTGTCCTTGCATGTAGTTGTTCCATAATCTTCTACTGGCCACATCTAAAACCCAGAAGCACACATCTGAAGGTAAGTAGATGACAGGTAAACTAGCACACCTGAAGGGTGTGGGTAGTTACACATCTTAGGCTGTGGCATGGCCCCTTACCAGGTCTTGAGTTTCAGTAGTCTCCCACACTCAGGTTCAGAAATATTCAGAGTTCCAAGGATACACGAGAGAGATAGGGAAAATGCAGTTAGTGTTACGTGCTTACAGAAACCATTACTAGTTTTAAACTCAACAGAGTTTAAGTCACAGAGAAGTGTTAGATGAATGTGTTTATGGCTTAGTTAACATGAAGATAATCAAAGCACAATTCCAGTAACAACACAGGCAGTCGTTGAATCATAGAAGATTAGGGATGGAAAGGACCTCAGGAGATCATTTAATCCAACCCCCTGCTCAAAGTAAGACTAACCCCAAATTAATCATCCCATCCAGGGCTTTTTCATAGCGGGCCTTAAAATCCTCTAAGGATGGAGATTCCACTACCTCCCTAGGTAACCCATTCCAGTGCCTCACCACCCTCCTAGTGAAAAATCCTCCTAATATCCAACATAGACCTCTCCCACTGCTCCTTTTTCTGTCATCTGCCACCACTGAAAACAGCCTAGCTCCATCCTCCCTGGAACTCTCTTGTCAGGTAGTTGAAGGCCACTATAAAACCCCCCTCACTCTTCTCTTTTGCATACTAAATAAGCCCAGTTACCTCAGCCTCTCCTCATAAGTCATGTTCTCCTGCCCTCTAATCATTTTCTTTGCCCTTCGCTGGACTCTCTCCAATTTGTCCACATCCTTCCTGTAGTGGGGGATCAAAAAGCAGACACAATACTCCAAATTTGGCCCCTCCAGTGCCGAATAGAGGGGGAATAATCACTTCCCTTAATCTGCTGGCAGTGCTTCTACTAATGCAGCCCAACATGCTGTTAGCCTTTTTGACAACAAGGGCACACTGTTGACTCATATCCAGCTTCTTGTCCACTGTAATCCCCAGGTCCTTTTCTGCAGAACTGCTGCCTAGCTAGTTGGTCCCCAGTCTTTAGCAGTGCATGGGATTCTTCCATCTTAAGTGCAGGAATCTGCACTTGTCCTTGTTGAACCTCATCAGATTTCTTTTGGTCCAGTCGCCCAATTTGTCTAGATGACTTTGTATCCTATCCCTACGCTCCTGCGTATATACCACTCCCCCCAATTTATTGTCATCAGGTCTGTAGTTCCCTGGATCCTTGTTCTTCCCTTTTTTAAAGATGGGCACTATACTTGCCCTTTTCCAGCCATCTGGGGCCTCTCCCCATCACCACAAGTTTCCAAAGATAATGGCTAATGGCTCTGCAATCACATCAGCCAAGTACCTCACTATCCTCGGATGCATTGCATCTGGCCCCATGGACTTGTGCATGTCCAGCTTTTCTAAATAGTCTTGAACTTGTCTTTTCACCACTGAGGGCTGCTCACCTCCTCCCCATACTGTGCTGCTCACTGCAGTCTGGGAACTGACCTTGTCTGTGAAAACAGAGGCAAAAAAAATCATTGACTACTTCAGCTTTTTCCACATCATCTGTCACTAGGTTGACTCCCCATTCAGTAAGGGGCTCACACTTTCTCTGACCTTCTTGTTGCTAACATACCAGTAGAAACTCTTCCTTGTTTCCCTTCATGTCACTTGCTAGCTACAATTGCAGTTGTGCTTTAGCCTTCCTGATTTCACTCCTGCATGCTCGAGCAGTATTTTTATATTCCTCCCTAGCCATCAGTCCTAGATACCGCTTCTAGTAAGCTTTTATTTTGTCTTTAAGCTCACCGAGGATTTCTTTGTTAAGCAAAGCTGGTTGCCTACCATATTTGCTATTCTCTCTGCACATAGGAATGGTTTGTTCCTGTGCCCTCAATAAGATTTCTTTAAAATACAGCCAGTTCTCTTGGACTCGTTTTCCCCTCATATTAGCCTCCCAAGGGATCTTGTCCATCAGTTCCCTGAGGGAGTCAAAATCTGTTTTCCAGGGTCCATATTCTGCTGCTGTCCTTTCTTCCTTGTGTCAGGACCTTAAACTTGACCATCTCATGGTCACTGCTGCCATCAACTTCTAATTCTCCTATCAATTCTTCCCTGTTTGTGAGCAGCAGGTCAAGAGGAGCATGCCCCCCAGTAGGTTCCTCCAGCACTTCCATCAGGAAGTTGTCCTCAACGTTCTCCAAAACCTTCCTGGATAGTCTGTGCACTGCTGTATTGCTCTCCCAGCAGATGTCAGGGTGACTGAAGGCCCCTTGAGAACGAGGGCCTGTGATGTGGAAATTTCTGTTAATTGTCTGAAGAAAGCCTCATCTACCTCATCCTCCTGGTCTGGTGATCTGGTGCCCTCCACGACATCACCCTTGTTGCTCTCACCTCTAAGCCTAACCCAGATACTCTCAACAGGCTTTTCTCCAGTTTCATACTGGAGATCTCAGAGGTCATATTGCTCTTTTACATACAGTGCAACTCCTCCGCCTTTTTTCCCCTGCCTGTCTTCCCTGAATAGTTTATACCCATTCATGACAGTGCTCCAGTTATGTGAGTTACCCCACCAAGTCTCTGATATTGCAATCACATCATAGTTCCCTGGCTGTGCCAGGACTTCCGATTCTTCCTGTTTGTTTCCCCAAATTCTTGCATTTGTGTACAGACACCTAAGATAACTAGCCAATTGCCCTACTTTCTCTGTATGAATCAGGAGGCCTCTCCTTTTGCACCCTCATCCTTGTGCTTCCTCCTGGTATCCCACTTTCCCATTTACAACTTCCCCACTTACGCAATGATAGCGTCTGACACTACCCTGTGCATAAATGGCTATTCCTTCTCCCCACTCTCCAAAAATCTTAACTGATTTCAAGCTCTTTATCAGCTGCAAAGTGCCATTGACAATGGTTACAAAAATATGGCTCCTTACCCCACCCCCACTCCACAAGCAAAACTTCATGAGATTGTTAAAAACTGAGTGCTCCCTGTAACAGAATTTTGTAAAAGTGTGAATAGTAAAGACAAAATCATTGCACGGTGACTGCATTACAACTTGGCCACCACTCTCCACAGAACAAACACAACCCTAAAGGGATAATCCAGTGGAGGTGCCCTGTTATAATTGTCTTTAATGTGTGCAATGTGACAAGGAGAAATGACCTTTGGTTACAGGGAACATTATACTCCCAAAGCTGCCCCAAAAGCATGTTCTACTGTTCATTCATGTATTTCCAGCTGCTGTACAGGGTGTGAAGGTGTCCTTCAGCATAAGCTGATGCCATCCTCTGACTTCCTGCTATGGCAAGGTATACCCACAGAAACTTTATAGAATTAAATGATTATGCAAATGGCATTCGCCACATAGGCTTCCAAATGGTTGGGTAGGCAACAGCAACAAGATTTCAGTCTACCAATTGCATGCTCCACAACCATTCTGCAGACACGGAGTTTGTATTTTAATTCCCTTTTTGTCAGGCTATGGTTTTATTAACCCAGGTAGGAATGGATATGCGAGGTCCCCCAGAATACCAGTTGGCACAGACATACCATACAGACATCATCTTTTCTGGGGAACAAATTCCCTACTTTCCCCTTCAGGTACAATCCTGGTCTCCTCAGTTCCCTGGCATCATGATCCTTTCCACTGTTTCCCATGTTAATATTAATAAATCTGACTCCAGGGTCTACCACGCCTTACAGAATGAGTGAATAGTAACCGTTTTGGTTCACCTACTCACTTCCCCATTCTGGGGGAGGTGATCTGAGTGCCATCAATGACTCCTGCAGAGTTCAGAAACTCCATCCTCTCAAGTCCTACTATTGTTTCTGGCACTTTTCTCATGGCAATAATTACAGTGTTAAATGCCTCACAAACCAGTGGAACCATGACCCTGACACTGGTCTTTCCAGTCTCATAGTCTCCAGCTGTCTGGTGTATCGAGCTTCCTCAGAGCAATAGCCACCTGCTTCTAAAATGTTATAAGTTCTCTGAATCAAGTGTTCTGGCGCTGAAGGCTTGGTGCAAGCTCCTTTCACAGTTCCATGAATGTCTGCTTCCTCATTCAGAAATCATGAAGTCACTGCTGGTTTCCAAAACAGGTTCCAAAACCCAGGTTTCCAAAACAATGTGATCCCACCATACCATGCTGCTTCTCCTGCACCAGTAGCAATGGTCCACCCAAAGCCAGGCCATATCAATATTGGCATTCACCATATCTGTATCATCTGAGCTGAATGAATTGTCATTCTCCCTTAAGGTCAGCTGTCTCCAACATATCAGAAAGTTCTGTCCAAATTCCATCCAGCATCTCACTGATTGCCCACTCCACTACATAAACATTTGTCCTGCAATAAGGAGCAGGAGCAGAACCAGATTATCACCCCATTCCTGCATGTCTTCCACCCCGTTTGGCAGGGGATAATAATGAAGAGCAACATGATCATGAACTGCCATTGGCAAATATGTGAAGTTGGGAGACAGTAACAACAATACATAGCAGAGTAGTTCCTACAATGCCTCCCTGTCTACACAAAGCCCTGGGATACTGACTCTGATGTGGTAACATCACGTAACAACAGTGCCAGTGAGGCTGCAGGTATACATGTGTAGACAGCATTTTACCTGTGACCAGAACAGCATAATGTGGTCACATAATGTGGGCATGGGGGTGAAGTACTTGCATATGTGCACCAGTGTAGACATAGCCTTACTTACCTTTAACAAGTGTCTGTCATCTTGATATGAAACACTTAAACCACACTCTTCCAGGTACATAATGGAAAGACCAATTACTTGTCAATGCTTTGCTTTTACCCTGTTAAAGCTGCATTAAGGATCACAAGAGCTTATAAAATGATCTTAGAATCCAGTGAAAATTGGTACTCAGGTCTTTAAAGGTTGAATAATAATGGAGATTTCAGACTGCTTAAAGCAGATTTAAACATGTTTAGTCATGGTTTATTCTATTCTATTCTATTCTATTTTCTTTTTCTGTTTTTTTTTTTTTTTTTTTTCTTTTTTTGGAAGAGGAGAATTTATATATTCACTTTACTATGAAAGTTAGGTAACATCCATTCCAGAAAAGAATTCAAGGCACTAAATAGCCTTTATGGCCTTAGGCTTTATAAGCAATGTAAGCATTAATATAACATGCAGCATGAAGGGCTGAAAAACACAGCGTCTTTATGATGATATAGAGAAGAAGAATATATTAGAATAGAAAATTGAAAGCAATGGAAATATTAATATAACTAATTATGTTACAATATATACGAACTTTCATCCTCTGTACTTTGTTACTTCTATTAAAAAAGCTCTTGAACTAAAATATATGGTGGCACATTGATACATATACCCATTTGAGCATAGAAATCACTGATTAGCTGACTGTAATATCTAACAATTAGTTCTTTCTGACAGAATAATTATGATGTCACCAGCATTTCTATAGGTCAGATATATTAATTCACAGAACATTTTAAGTTTTAGTAGTGAATGGAGTGGATAAAATGTACAGAGCTGTATTTAATGCTGGTAGAACACTAAAGCATTCATAGCAGAGAAATGTGTAACGTTACACTGCCTGGAATTTGACGCTAGACAAATTCAGACTGTAAATAAGGCAAACATTTTTAGTGGTGAGAGTAATTAACTATTGGAACAATTTATCTTGGTGGATTCTCCCTCACTGACAATTTTAAAAACAAGATTGGATGATTTTCTAAAAAGACATGCTCCAGGAATTATTTTGGGGATGGTTTACAGACTGTGTTACACAGGAGGTCAGACTAGAAGATTACAATGGTCTGTCCTGACCTTTGAAACTGTGGATTTAAGGTTTTTTAAGTCAATGCTCACATTTGATGTTTGATACAAGCATAAGTTGTAACTTAATATTGACTCATGCGAATGATAAATATAAGACTTTAAATTTAATTCCTGAACATCCTTGTCATCAATTAGATTGATGTATAATTTATAAAAATTACTTCTGTTGCCTGCTTTTCTTCACGCTCTTTAATCATCCATCAGAAACATACATTTAGACAAAGATATAAGTAAATATACAATAATAATTAATAAAGCAGCACAGGCTCAAGTGAGAGTCTCTATCTCTCTATTCTTTTTTCAATTTCTAGTGGATGATTTTCTTTTTCTCCATATTTTTTGTGCTCTAAGATGCCCAAGGGTTTCTCTTTATCTACTGCTCTTCTTCGTCTGTCTTCTAGGATATTTCACTGAAAGCTTTAACCTTGGCCATCACTTATGTGGATGACACACAAATCTGCACCTCCTTTGACTCATTCTCAGATCTCTCTTTCTGCTTTATTTCTCTGTGTCAGCTTAAGCCATAGGTTCTTTTTATGTAGTGCTTTGAAGGCAGAAGTCTTCCTCCTAGCTAAAATGCCTTCGTGATCTGTCTGTACATCGTCAGTCTAATTTGCTCAAGATATTATGGTCCTGATTCTCTTCTCACTTTTCCTAGCTTTACACTTTTTTTATTCTCTCCTCTTCAGCAGAGTTATTCCAGACTTAAATCAAGAAAATGGAACAGAGTGTTAAATTAAACCCTTGGAAATTACTTGTACTCAGAGAGAAATCAGCTCAGAACACAAAGAGAGATATAAACCATGGAAAGTCTTTACTGAACTACAAGTGAAGACCAGCCAGAACTGGTTGAGCTATCCCCTAATATTCTAACTCTGTTGCTATGACAATATGCTAGGTTTTGTTGCTACAGAAACCTAGGCAACTAGGCAGGACACAAAATACACAACATATTCCTTCCCCCTTAATGAAAACGCCCATTTAACAGAACAATCACTAAACTAGGGAATAAGGGTAGACTGCCTCATTTCCTGGCTAAACCCCAGAGATTATTCTGCCCCATAAACATGGGTTTGCCCTAGCTAAAGATCCAGCTGTTGAGGAGGCCTTCTCTCTCTAGATGGATTGTGGCAGATTTCTGGTGTTCTTGTACTCGGAAGTGTTATTGGTGCAGGTCAAACAATGGGCTCAGGAGTCATAGCTCAAACAGGTGAGGATGTTGTATCTGCTTGAACAGGTGAGGGGACAGTATCTGCTACAGAGGTGGATGGAGGAGGGTAGTCAGGAACGGGTGACTCTTGACTTGTTGATATCTCACCTGCAATGGTGAGGTCAGGCAGTTCAACTGGAGATGTGGCCTTTGAACTTGTATGACCTGGCAACAACTGGTCTACATGTCGCTGCCAGGTGAAATCATTTGCAGTGTAGGAAAAAGGTCCTGTCTGGGCAATGAATGTAGTAGGGACCCATTTAGCTCCAGAAGCTTAGTTTCAAGCTAGGACAAGCTTTCCAGTACTAAAGGTTCTGTCTTTTGCTCTGATTACTTGGATTTGCTGTTGACGTTGCACAACTTGTCGTGCTTTGAAGGGTTTCAGCAGATCTAAGCAAGTGATCAGTTGTTGTCCCATCACTAGAAATGCTGGAGACGCTTTGGTTGTAGCATGAGGTGTGTTTCTGTAGGATAGTAAGAAGGTGTCCAGATGCTTTTGAATGGACAAATGTACCCATGCAGAATTTAAAGCTTTTTTTCATTGTCTGCACAAACCTTTCTTCTAATCCATTGGTGGATGGATGGTACAGTGCTGAAGTAATGTGATGTATCCCATTCGCTTTCATAAAATTTTCAAACTCTTGAGAGATGAAGTGCGGTCCATTGTCGCTCACAAGTTGTTCTGGCAGACCAAAATGACTAAAGATTTCATGCAGTCTCTGGATAGTGCTTTCAGCAGTAGTGGATGGCATTACAGAGACTTCTGGCCATTTGGAGTGGGCGTCAACAACAACCAGGAACATGCTTCCTTCAAACATGTCGGCAAAATCAACGTGAATATGCTGCCACGGGTGTTCAGGCCAGTTCCATGTGTGTAGGGGTGCCAACTGAGGTGCATTTCTCATACTCTGACATGAAGTACAAGCTCTTGCTTTCTCTTCAATGGCACTGTCCATGCCAGGCCACCAAAAGTAGCTTTCTGAAATTTCTTTCATTCACACTATTTCTCAATGACCTGAACATAGCTATTCCAACATCTGTGATCTCAGTTATGGATTAATAACTTCATCCTCCCAGACATGTAGGGACGAAGGTCGGGTGAGACATGGAGAGTCCTGTAGAGATGTTCCATGCATCACTAGGTCCATAACTTGGGACAGTACTGGATCAACGTGAGTTTCCCTCCTTACTTGAGTAGAAGGGATGGGTGTGTTCTCTACGTGTTCAAAGTAGATTTCTTTTTGGCCAATATCTTGATGTTTAATTTGTAAAGGCAGTCTTGAAAGACCATCTGCATTGCAGAGCAGAGTGGATCTCTGATATTTTATCTCATATGTGTGTGCGGAAAGCAACGATGCCTATTGTTGCATACGACTTGCAGCCAATGATGGAATGCCTGTGTGTGGTCCAAAAATAGATGTTAGACGTTGATGGTCAATGAGAAGTATGAACTTCTGTCCAAACAAGTACTGGTGAAATTTCCAAATTCTGAAAACGATTCCCAGTGCTTCACGTTCGATTTGGGCATGGTTGGTTTCTGCCTTGCTTAAAGTGCATGATGCAAATGCAATGGGTCTCTCCCCTGCAGAAGGCATAATGTGTGACACGACCGCTTCCACGCCATAAGGGGAGGCATCACAGGCCAACTGTAGTGGCAAGGATGGATCAAAATATGTCAAAACCTCTGAATTTAGCAATGCACATTTAGCCTTTTTAAATGCAACATCACAGACTTCAGTTCACTTCCAAACCTTGTTCTGGAAAAGGAGTTCATGTAGTGGTTTTAGTAGTGTTGCTAACTGTGGAATAAACTTTCCATAATATTTCAATAGCGTTAAAAAAGCGCGAAGTTAGCTTATGTTTTTGAGGAGGTGGAGCTTCCACAATAGCATTGACTTTTGCAGGAGCCTTACAAAGGCCAATAGCATCTATGGTATGTCCCAAATATTCAGCAGAGGACTGGAAGAATTCACATTTGTCTTTGCGGACTTGTAAACCATACTCTTCCAGTGTTTGTAGTGCAGCCTTCAAATTCTAAGGTGATCCTTCTCATTTTTGTCAGTGACCAGGATGCCGTCAAAATAGCCCTGGACTCCTGACAAGCCACTCAAGTTCTTATCCATAGCCCTCTGGAACACAGCTGGAGCAGATTTTATTCCAAAGGGCAAGCAACAGTATCTTTATCATGACCTTTATGTGTCTTGATAGTCAACAGCTCTTGGGACTTCTCATTGGCATGCATCTATAAATCCGCCTGACTCAGATCAAACTTGCTGAACTTTTGTCCACCAGCCAAGCCAGCAAAGAGGTCATGGAATGATTGGGGTTGCCCACTAGCTGTAGCCCATTTTTAACCATGCGCTCCAGGTCAACTTCAACTTTTGGCCTGATAGCATATGACACTGTTCTGGCTTTCAGACATTTTGGCTGGCTGTCAGGCTTAATGTTCAATTTCACAGTGATTCCCTTCATACTTCTCAGATCCTCTCCAAAAACAGCAGCATGTTTCTTTAATACAGACCTGTTTCTTCTTTAGCTATCCTGTGCACTTCTTCCCAATTCAGCTGGATCTTCCTAAGCCATGACCTTCCAATTAAGGCTGGGTAATTGCTTTCCACCACAAACAGTGGCAATTTAGCAGTCTGTCCATTGAGCTCCACCTTAACATCAGTAGTGCGCAACATGGGTACAGGTTCTCCAGTGTCTTCAAAATAATTTTTGTCGACTTTAGTGGGAGATGCTTTAGCTTCTCTGTATACACAGTGTCTGAGACCAGTGAAACTGCTGTACTGGTGTCCAGTCCCATGTGTACAGATTTACCTTCCAACAGCGGGTTACCCAGTATTCATCTGATCCAACTGCCGTGGAGTAGCATTTCTTCTTCTGACTGGGTGTCACTTTGTTCATCCTGAGTCTGCTGTAATGCATGAAGATTTTCCTTTTTGGTCTGCCAGACAGCAGCCTTCTTTTTCTCCTGCTTGCCTGTTCTGTTTGATTCTTCTTTCTTTTGTTTGCAGGCACACTCAATGTGTCCTTTTTTGCCACAGTGTCGACACACTAGGTCTTTACACTAGCATTCCGATGCATGGTGACGAGGCTTTCCACAGCGGTTACATTCCCAGCTTCTCACTGTCGTGTGGGTAGGTTCTTGTGACACTTGATGCACTGAGCTGTTGTGCTTCCTTTGCTGGCAGCTCCACAGAGACTGCAATTTCAATAACCTTCTCCAAGGTGAGCTGGGCCTCTGTCAACAGGTGCTTCTGAATTGCTTCATTGGGCAGACCACACACTAACCTATCATGCAGGGTGTCATTTAACACATCGTTACATTCACGGTGCTCAGTAAGCTTCTTCAGAGCTGCTGCAAATTGCACAATTGTTTCTCCTTCTTCTTGATTCCTTTTGTGGAACCTAAATCTCTCTGCAATTACCAGCAGTTTTAGGGAAAAATGTGCCTCCAGGATTTTCACAATGTCACTGTAAGATTTTGTCTCTGGATTATCCAGGGTTCACTAAACTGCATGTAAACTATAGGTTTTGGCTCCCACAGGACTTAAAAAAATTGGCACCTTCCTTGCATCTGTAATTTCATTTGCAATAGCAAAAAGCTGAAAACGCTCAGTATATGAATTCCATTGCTCCAAAGTCTCAGCAAAAGATCCCAGAGGCTCCATAAGTGTAGCCATTGCTGCCCTCCTTTTTTTCTTGTCTTTTAGTGTCTTTTATTCATGTGTGTTGGTGTCATTCACACACAATTACTGGTGATTTCCATTCACTATCACTGCTTTTGTTTCTTCTCTCTTCCCAGTCTGTGTGCTTGACTTTCCCTCAGCACAAAGCACAGCCTGTTTTACTTTC
This sequence comes from Emydura macquarii macquarii, assembly GCF_026122565.2. Taxonomy (NCBI): domain Eukaryota; kingdom Metazoa; phylum Chordata; order Testudines; family Chelidae; genus Emydura; species Emydura macquarii. The sequence goes on along the minus strand of NW_027132543.1, from coordinate 1,305,369 downwards.
AGTTTCACAGTCAGTGCAAACAGCCCAGCCCCCAGAATAGCAAATGGTTTTTCTTACATTTACTTTTGCTTCTTGCCAGTGCAGCACAGGTCCGTCATCCTCGTCACCACTTTTGTTATGTTAGATCCTTGGAAATTATTTGTATTCAGAGTGATATCAGCATGGAACACAGATAGGTGTAAACCCACATAAAGTCTGTATTGAACTACAAGTGAAGACCAGCCAGAATTGGCTGAGCTATCCCCTAATATTCTAACTCTGTTGTTATGGCAACATGCTAGGCTCTGTTGCCACAGCAGCCTAGGCAGTGAGGCAGGACCCAAAATAGAGAATCAGGCTCTTTATTGGCTCTGAAAACTAGAAATCTTTGAGTCATGATTTCTCTTTAATTTTCTTTAACATTTAATATTTCTTTAATAATTAAATATATAATTAATTCATATATCTATTGTATCTAATATTTAATTTCTTGAATCTTCCTTGTGCGCTTCCCTGTAATCCCTAATGTGTTCATTACACCAATGGTCTGTGACACTTCCCAGAATCTCCATAGCTCTCCCTACATACTTCTCCTACCTCCAGCTCTGCCCCTAGCACACTTTCTCCTCTCCTTATATGAGGGCTTGCGAGGAGTTCCTCAGAAGAGGCTCTCACTCTAAATTGGTGTAGCATACACATAAAGAAGAAGCTCAACCAACTTTGTAAATTACATCCATTTATATGCCTGTAGGCCAATTTGCATTTTCTTTGATTCACAACCACTGAAAAACATAACTTGTAATCCCTGACATATTATGTATGAGTATGGCCCACTGACTTTGAGTGCAAGAGAGTCTAAGTTCATTCAGTATATACACTGAAGGAACAGAAATAGAGTGTAGCAAGAAAGTCAGCTGGAAGAAGGGTATAAGACAATGTAAGTTAATGTAAGCCAGTCACCTCTGCCTTAACTTTTACACTGAATTCTGGCTCCTTGGCATATATGTTACATACATTTAGACAACTTTACATGCCCTTGAACACTGAATGGATGTCAGTAGTATGTAGGTCTAAAAGATTTCTCACATACCAAGTTGCACATCACCTCTGAATATAAGGCTGTGTCACAAAGGGGACTCAGGCTCAGTGTTGTAACTTTTAGGTGTCCTGGAACCTGAAGAATCCACAGCTCCAAGTTAGGAGCCCTGGTTCAAGCTGGGTATTTAAGAACAGCATTCACAAAAGCCAGAAGGCTGAGAAGGGAGCTGCCTAAACTAGCCAAAAGGAAATGATGAGTAAGGTGACAGTCTCTACTCAGGATTCAGAGCCATGAATTATCTCCTGGAGTTAGGCATCTAAGCCCAGCTAGCCCTTTCTCATAAAAAAAAAAAAAAAAAAAAAAAAAAAAAAAAAAAGACAATTGCGCCATCCCCACATGCAATAGCCCATGCAATAGTTAGAACACTTAACCAGGCCGTAGGAGACCCAGCTTCCAATCCCCACTCTGCCTGATTTAGATCAGGGACTTAAATCCAGGTGCACTATAGAAGGGCTTCCAGGTCTCTCTCGATTGTTTCTGTTAAAACTATTTTATTTTATATAAAATATTTAAATACTGGGCCACGAAGAGTGAGAATGCACTAATCACTAGACAGCAGTCACTCGGAATCCAAGGTTTTAATCACTGCTCCAGTGGCAGTGAGATGCGTAAGTCCCTTTGTGAATATATCCCTTATCCTTTGGTGCCTGATTTATTTGTGCCTATTTTGACTGTTTCACTGTATGCCCAAAATATGTCAAATGGGTAATCCTGGTCTCATCCAATATCTTTATCTCTGAGATAGTGGAAATATTGTTCTTGCCTGCTGGTAAACTGTGTGGGGAAATGCTCATGCCATATACTACTGCTAACACCTAACTGCGAGCTGTATGTGTCTGACGGTTTCTGTGGAGGTATTCTATTTTTAAGCATTATCCGGTGGGGGTCCAATCTGTTTCTAACTGACCAGACATTATTGTGGTTTCCTAAGACATCAGTCCTTCTTGAGTTCCTGCAACTCCATACAGTATCACACATCCCTGTGGTCATTAGGAACAACCTGATCCTATATAATTAATAATTTTAAAGTAATTGTTTCAATATTGTTCAAGGAATTTATCATCAGTGTGTCACCTTTCATAACATGTGAACTAAACTAAATGGATGTCAAGGCCCAGCTTCCAGGCATACTGAAAAAGAAATCTCACTCATCTTGCTGCAGAGTTGTGTATGGTAATTCTAGAGGATGCACAGCTGGATTCTCCTCACCTAAGGTTCATTAACTCCTCCTTTGTCTCCCCATACAGGCTTCCATTTTCTTAAAGGAAGAGAGACTGCTGAGGTCTAGCAGCTCTTTCTTGATTCTTTAATTTGCCAATTGAACAATGATATGAGCTTCTTCTTCTGAAGCGTTTGCATATTAGCTAGTTTCCATCCTGGAAAGTGTTGAGTACCCACAATTCCTACAGAAGACAATGGGAATTGAGGGTCATCAGCACCTTTCCAGCAAAAGTCCACGACTAGGCGGAAGTACAACTAAAATCTTTAACATTTGCTTCTGTATCTCAGTTGCCATATCTGTTTAGCTCTGTAATTTTTATGAGCATCCTCAGTCCTGATGGAAAAAATTTAGTGTCAAGCTACAATTTATTATAAAATAGGCTAGAACAATTTGTTGCTGGCTAACAAAACATAGAGCAGTTAATTTTGAAAAATGCTCTTATTTTTAAGGAAGTTGTTGTTTCCTAAGATTCCTTTGACATTGCATTAGGCCACTCATACCAGCTGCCTGTCTTTCATACATATGAAATAATTTATGCTTTATAAAGAATGCTTTATAAAGAAAATAATTTAGTGAACATTTGAAAAGCTCTTGTTTTTCCTCATATTGAGTTTTTTTTTTTGTGGTATTATTACAGTTTATTTTACTGCATCTGAAAGATAATTGTATTTCTCAATATGGAATCTTTTATGTCGTGCCAGATATTCTTTCACTGCCTGAATAATTACATTTGCTATATTCCATTAAATACCTGTCTATGCCTATATACATTATGTTACTTTATCTCAGTGTCAGAACTAGACATATGTTTCAGAATGAATTCAGTTGAAATGCAAATTCGATTTTCTAGCCCTGTATACATCTCTTATTGTCAGATAACTTCAGGGACAAAAAGTTTTCTATAAAATGTCTTTAGTTCCCTTTTCTCTCACACACACAAAAGCAGTTAGGGGTTCTAATCTTAAACTATTAATTCAGTCATTACAGCCCTTTCTCTGATTGATTGATTGTTGTTGTTTTATTTAGAGATAAAGTTAGGAATTTTTTTAGGGAGAAAATAACATTTCTGAAAACAGGTTGCTTGAACAGTACTCATCTTGGTGGTGTTAGCTTGGTGCCACTTCAGTTAGTTAGTGGAAATTTTGCCATTGATTTAAATGGGAACAGGATTCAGATCCAAATCCTGAACAGTGGGGCTTTTGTAAGAAGCATTATAGTGAAACATAAAAAGAAGACAAAATTATAAGCCCTTTTAAATGAAACAAAGTAATGCCACATACTAAATTCCTAATCCTCAAAACACTCACATACATGCATAACTTTATCTGCATATATTTGTTGCATTCAATGAGACTGCACAAGTATTTGCAGAATCCAGGCATAAGAGTGAACACAGCCTGAATGTCACATCCTTATTTTGTAATTAACTGAGGACTAACTGCTACAGTCTTTGGAATGTGCACATGTTTTTTGACAAACTACTGCAGCATTTTTTTTTTAAAGTTACTTATTTGTGAATGATGGGATCCTTTTGGGGTAGTTTTCCCTAATTAACATTATATTTATGTTCTGTAATACTTGAAAGAAACATAAAATAAAATAAGTGTGATAATAAGGCTGTACAAAAATAAATAACACAAAGCACAATAGCAAATGCTGATTTTCTGCTAACCTTGCAACATAACAATCAGTTTACTTTTTGCTCTGTCCTGGTTTCTGAAGTCTGTTGAAAGAAAAAGCTGAGAGGGAGTTATGTTTTTTTGTCAGCAAAAACATTTTGCTTAGTAAAACTGAAAGTTGCACTTTACATTACAGGTAGATCATCTGAAGGTCAAAGATAAAATTAAACTTGATGAGTTATTTGGTCCCAGTTTGTGTTTTACCCTCCAACTTGGTAGTGCTCACTTGTTACATCCATGAGAAGATAGGTTAGGAAAGCCACATGCTGTGGAAAACATAAATAGTTATAATTATTTATAGCTGATAGTTCCCAAAAGGTGCTAGAAGCTGTACACTCAACAGAAGGCTATATGATTTTGTTGGTTGTTTTCTGTAGCATTAAACAGACAACCGCAATATTAATATATTACTATCAAAATATTCTTCATATTTATGAAATGATTAAGTATTATGGTAATTGAGTCCCATACATTTTTAAAGATAGATAAGAACTCAGAGGATTCCTTTATTAAAAATATCTAATAGGTAGGAGACTTAAGAGTTCGAAGTATAGACTGAAGAAAAGTTACTCCACTTCCACAATAAGATCCATCAAATTTCAGTAAGTAGAACTTCTATGTAGCTATCACCATCATCATGACAAATCCCAAAGGGATGTGGCCTTTGGATTGTGTGCCATGAGGATAGATTTCTGGCGAGGTCTTTAGGGTGGGATCACTGAGTATTAACTTTGTGATCATCACTGGCAATCTTAGTGTGCTGCCAAAACCTTTGGTTGCACATGATTGCCAGCTTTATAGAAACATTCTTTGGTAAACACTCTTCAGAATTCAATGATCTTTCATTATCACATGTCCATTCCAGGAAAGCCACCAAAACCAAATTAGTGCTGGTGGAAGCAGTAAGTTTGGGTTCCGCTTTAAATATGCTCATTTCTGATCTTGTCTTGCCATTCGATATGGAACAGCTGGCAAAAACAACAAGAATCAAAAATGTTAATGTAGTGTTCTTAAGCCTTCCTCAGTGCTCACATTTCAGTTCCATACAACACAGTTGGTATAACTGTGGTTCTATAGATTTGCAGGAAGTTTGATGTCAGACTGCCCCCACTCAAAACATAACAGCAGCTGCTGCTATATGAGGGTCCACATCTTTTGAGCATCCTCCAGCACTTGTCTGAGCCTTCCCAAATACTTGATAGTTGCCACCTACTCAATGTCCTGTTCAGACTAGTTAATTTTGAGAAGGTTGTAATCATGAGCTGATGGCTGCTTGATGGAAATGGAAAGGAAATTAGTATTATCTGGATCTAGACCATCTGACCAGATTGGCCATCAACTGCAGCACTTCATCAAACTGGGCCAACCAGACGATGTCACTGGCATAGATGAGATCTCTAAGCAGAATGGTGTTCACTCAATACCACCAAGAGCTGCCTCCTCAAGCTTATTCATCAACCAATCTATGCCCATATTGAATCTATGCCAACCAATCTATGCTCATTATGGGTAGCTAGCAACCTTGGTAATCCAGGTTGTTTCCAGCCAGTAACACAACCAAAGGTTACTCATTGTGAGATTTCCATATAATTTTGTGGATGAGATCATTCAAATACAGTTTGAGCTGTCCATCCCCGTGGTAGCAGAACCAGTACTTTGGGAATCAAACAGAATTTTCTCTGCTTTACCCTCATCCTGTGACAACCGCTGAGTCTCTGCAGATACTAGTGGAATGTGTGGGTTATCACGTAGAAACTGAGTTAGATCCACATTCTTCCTGGGTCTGGCTGGTAAAATCAAAAAGGGAGATATTGCAGCCAGTGTTGCACATAATTGTCATACCTGCTTCCCTTATAAAGCAAGCATTAGACTATTGCTCTGGAAACGATATCTTGATTCCAACAGAAAATCTTTCCAATTATTATTCTGTTTTGGATCTCACATTTTTGAGGAATTTTTGGGGTGGTAGATAGCGGCAAAGGAACTCCAGCAAAATCTAAGGTCAAAGAGACTTAGACACTCCAATCTTTTTTTTTCATTTTAGGCCTGAATATATATGGCACAAAGATTCATGCTGTTCATGGATGACAATTAGCCATCCATACATGATTCTTCCTTGCACTGAATGAAGATCAGTTGTCAATCTATTGATGTTTGTCAGCTGTTTCTGATGCCATTGGTATGAGGGATAGTTGACATACCCTGTGCACTCTTCTAACTGATCCTAAAGACTAGTATTAGGCTTATCCTCCCTGAAGACTCTCTTATCGAACTCATGAGAGTTCTGCCGTACCAACTTTCCTATTTAAGGGACCATTAAAATGATTACAGAAGAATTATGGTTTGCAGTATTGACAGTATATTAATACCCTGGTCTGTGGGGACTTGGACCAAGACTAGGGCTTCCAGGCACTACAGTAATAAATAATAATAATAATAATTAAAACCATCATATTTGACCTTGTTGGTAAGGCAGATCAGCTTACTTACTGGAGCATGGCTAGTGGCTATGTGGCTGAGGCTGAACATGAATATGGCTAAGAGTACTTACAGACTTTGGGAAAAACTGCAAGGAATGATACATTTATTATTACACCATGTTGATGGGACTTGTTTTCCATTTTTTCCTAATTTTATAAACTGAGGATCTGGTGCAGTATCTGCAATAGTGGTTGCAAAGAATTATTTTTATCATCCAACCTTGGCAAGAAATTTGTCCTTTTTTTCTTGGATGTGGACCTTGATATGATTATCCTTGCCTTTGTCACATTGAGGCTGGATTACTACAGTGTGCTCTACCTCAGCTGCTTCAGAAAACCTTCAAAAGCTACAGCTAGTGCAGAAAACAGTGGAGGTTAAACTTCAGCATGGAGACAATCCCACTAAACCACATGATGATCTCCTTGGGGTGCATTTAAGGGTAGGAAGGTGGGTCAATGCCTGCACTATCCCTATGTGCCACCCTAAGTTAGCAGGTGTCATAGCAAAGGAATACTCATGCCAGTCTGACTAATCGTCTGGCCTTGTGTCCCTGTTCTGCATTTCTCAAGTTTTACCATCCATTCACTACAATATTTGAGGCGGGTGCCTAGGAGCTGTCTATGGCATATGTGCAATCAGCTCACCAATTGGAAGGATGTATAACAGAGGGAAAACATGGAGAGCTACAGTACCCTATAATTGCTGTGTCCGATTTCTAGTTGCTATCTGTATTTGGTATGCTCCATTCAGGAGTTCTGTGTTCATATTGTCAGAACTTCTAAGTCTTCAGGATGAGAGGGGAGTTATCTTTGTAGAGAAGCAGTGAAAGGACCAACAAGCTCATGGGATAGGGATACATAGACCCCTAAACCTGATGCACTTGACTGGACATTAAAGTAACTTCTCCCATACATTTCAAAAGATACAACCAATGGGGGGCAAACCGAGATTAAGATGGATGCCAACAAGTAGAGTAAGAATGTTGAGATGATATCTGTTGAACTCTTTCTGTACATATTGCAAAAAAAAAAAATAGCTTGTGGCTACAAAATGTATGTTCATACAGAACTGATGATTAACATTATGTACATAATAAGACCCTGCCTAGGACATTGACTGTAGGTGTCAGCCACTGAATAAAAAGTAATTAAAAAACAAATACACTGGACAATTTTAGGAATCCTCTTTATGACAATGTTGCTATTAATACACACTGGGAGAGTTCACAAAATATATTTCTTGTGACTCTAATTACAGCAATCCCATCCTAACTAATATTGTGTGAATAGAATAAACAACTTCTGAATTTTTTCAAGCCAATGTAATTTCCCTTTAGCATAACTAATTTTATCAAGAGGATTGCCTCATTTTGTTAACACTCTGTTTTTCAAAAGGGAGGCTCCAATTTTCAGTTTTGAGTAATTTGTGACCTAGACACTATAAGAATAACATCTATAAATTTGCACTGAAACCTACTCAGGCTGAGCATTGAAAAGTCATTTAGCAATCATAACTTATGCTCATGGGAGTTGCTCTAAGAAATTCTACAAATTACTCTCTACTAGATCCTTCTAATCAGATTGACTGCATAGCATATGAACATAACTACCCATAAATATTCTAAATTTATAACAATATAACATTGCTGAATATCACTTGTACTATGTTCCCCGTTTTCCAGAGATCCAAAAGCTCCAAGTAGTTGGTATCTTTCTGCCCAAAAAATAATCACAATTAACTCTGGCTATTTTATTATTAAGAAAGGAAAATAGAACATGAAATAAAAGAACACAAATGATAAATTGGGTATTTCCACTACAAACTCTTCTGTATGTCTCTGTGTGAAGGGTATTAGAGATTACTCCTTTTGAGAGTGAAGTGCCTTGGGGGTGTTCTGTATTTGAATAAGAATATAAGAACAGCCATACTGGGCCAGACCAATGGTTGATCTAGTCCAGTATCTTGTCAGCAACAGTGGCCAAAGCCAGATGCTTCAGAGGGAATAAAGAGAACAGGGCAATTATTGAATGATCCGCCCCTGTCATTCAATCAGATTCTTGAAATCAGAAGCTTAAGGATACCCAGAGCATGGGATTGAATCCCTGACCATCTTGGCTAATAGACCTTGATGGACCTATCCTCCATGAATTTATCTAATTCTTTTTTGAACCCCCATTATCATTTTGGTCTTCACAACATCCCCTTACAACAAGTTCTGCAGGTTTACGGTATGGTGTGTGGAGAAGTACTTCCTTTTGTTAGTTTTAAACCTGCTGCCAATTAATTTCATTGGGTGATCCCTGGTTCTTGAGTTATGTGAAGGAGTAAATAACACTTCCTTATTCTCTTTCTCCACAACATTCATGATTTTATAGACCTCTATCATATCCCCTCTTAGTCATCTCTTTTCCAAGCTGAAAAGTTCCATTCTTTTTAATCTCTCCTCATATGAAAGCTGTTTAATACCCTTCATCATTTTTGTTACCCTTCTCTGTACTTTTTTCAATTCTAATATCTTTTTTTTTTTAGATGGAGTGACCAGAACTGCATGCAGTATTCAGGGTGTGGCCGTACCATGGATTTAGATAGTGGAATTATGATATTTTCTGTTTTATCTATCCCTTTCCTAATGGTTTCTTACACTCCATTAGCTCTTTTAACTGCTGGTACACATTGAGCACATTGATGTTTTCAGAGAACTATCCACAATAACTCCAAGATATCTTGAGTGGTAACTGCTAATTTAGATCCCATCATTTTGTATAGTTGGGATTACGTTTTCCAAAGTGCATTGCTTTGCATTTATCATAATTGAATTTAATCTGTCACTTTGTTGCCCAATCACCCAGTTTAGCAAATTAAATTTAGTAAATTAAGACCAAGGTATATTGTTTCCTAAACATATTGTGAATTCAGTCTTAGCATCTTATTAGATACTTAAAACTGTTTATATACTGGCAAAATAATATAAGGTAAGGTGAAAACTTTCTAGTTGTTGATTACCTGCCCAGTTATAATTCAACAAAGTAAGCAATTGTAACTAAATCCGATGAAATCTAAGAAAATATTTAAATCAAGTATTATTTAAAGAAGCCATTTAAGAAATCTAAGAAAATATTTAAATCAAGTATTATTTAAAGAAGCCATTTAAGAAATCTAAGAAAATATTTAAATCAAGTATTATTTAAAGAAGCCATTTAAGGAGCTGTCTTGAGACAGGCCAATTACAAATATTAAGAATCTGAAATCCAGGTATATCCCATATTTCTGTTTACCAGTGTTTAGCTTCTGACTCCTTTCCAGCAATATATCATCTAACCATTTGTTGATTAAGAGGAGAAACTCTTTATCCAAATGTACAACAGTATTTCCATATCTGAATAAAATAATTATAAGAATTTAAATATAATCCTTTTGCAGTGTCTTAACTTCCATTCACCAATCACCAATGTTGAAGTTTCGGAGTTTTTCTTGGATTGGATTCTTCTTGAGTCTTCCCTATTTTTCTCAACCATTCTGGCAGTTTGGTTGTAGAATTGAATAAGGTAAATTGATGAGTGCTAGCGGTTTAAGAAGGATAGTAGAAGGTGAGTGTGTGAGAGGGGTGCTCACTTCAGAGGGTTTTTATATACAGCTTCTTATTTCTACAAAATTATAGAAAAACACAACTATTTCAGGCTTGTTTAAATTCAAGTTGACTGTTGTCACCCTTTCACTGGCTGCATATTTTTGGAGTTGGTTTAAGTAACACCTAAGTTTGTCTTTGTTCTCCTTGTTGTGGGGAAACATAGATCATTTTAAAGTTAGTTTTAACTTTTTTTAATCTATTAATTTCTGATATTTTTTTAGAGTTCAAGAGGAAATTAAATTTTGTTCTAAAATAGTCCAAAACTCTCCTGTTACATAATAGATTTTAATTTTCAAAATAGTTTTTAAATTTAAATAATTCTTAGTCTTTAGCTTAAATAATTATTAAAGAAGTTCTATATGACAGTTGGTAGAGAAGAGTATTCATGTCTTTCTGAGTTGGGTGTGAAGTTGCTTAACTATTTCAAGTAATTAATAATTCCTTATTAATATAAATATTCTATGCATAAATAGTTTCTTACCTTAGCAAGGCCATTAGATTCTTGGTTGGTACATAAAAATTTTACCATTTACATAGGAATTATATTAGGAAATCATATTAGGTGTTTTGAATTTAACTAATGCAGGCAAGTATGCATTTAAAAAGATGTTTTCCATTTCAATATTTAAGAAAATAAAAGTTTCCCAGTATTTCCAACTACACATATTTAGGTTTTCATGAATCAAATTTTCATAATAATTATAAAATTCATTTCAAAAAGGATTTTTCTAGAATTTTTTGTATGGGTTTACTTAGGTTTTTTGTGAGGGTGAAAAAGCCTACTTTACTCCAAGATGTATTGCTCCAAGCCCCATTGTTCCCAGCCCCTTTCTGTGCTGCCTTTGAGGGGCTTTGTGAGAAAGCACTCAGTCCCCAGGCTGGTTCCCTTGGAATACCATTTTCAGTTCCTGCTGTGCACCAGCAATTCACCTACACGTTCATTCACCAGTTGACTCCATTGACTTTGCATTCAACCCTGCCAATCAATCTCATCCCCTTCAGTTATTTCCAACCCTACCCCCATCAGAAACATGAAAACACTACTGCATACTGAGAACATTGCTCTTTCAGCCCACAGATCAGAACCACTTCTCGACTCAGAAAAACCTTATTCAGGCTCAGAACTGTTTCCCCTCCTGCCTGACACTAACCACCATGCACCACAGTCCTTCTGTTTCTTGGAATATAGCTTCTACGGGGATGGAAAAAACAGAAGCAGAGGCAGTACGGCAGGGAGGAGGTAGTTTGGTCTGGCTGCATGGATATTTTTTCTACATATAAACCTCACCTCCCTTAGTGATGAAATAATATATTCACAGGTTATATGTAATCTGTCATACTTGGAAAAAATCAATATATTGTGCAACAAATCATGAGGTCTAGATGATAAGCATAACAAAAACTTATAGTTGCTTAGATGCTACTATGAAGAAAGCCATATAACAAGATAAGTAAATAGTTACTTTTGAGAAGTCACTGAGATTTAAATAACTGAACACTGAACACACAAAAAAGAAGTATAAGATTATAGGAAAATGTAGCAAGTGGTAAACAAGGAGCGATATATATATTTTAAAAGGGGAGGGGAGTGAGCAATTGTGCCAGAAAACCTAATTGTGTCTTTTAAAGATAAATCAAATTGCAACTTCAGTGGATAAATGGAATGAAACACATATAACTAAATTTAGTAAAACATTTGACATAATGTCTTTTGAAATATTTCCTGGAAGTTTAATTCAATGCAGAGTCAACTTTTAGAACTCATTGCCAGTGGATGTTATGAAGGGCAAAACTATAACAGGGTTCAAAAAAGAGTTAGATAAGTTCATGGAGGATAGGTCCAACAATGGCTATTAGCCAGGATAGTCAGGGATGAAACCCCATGCTCTGGGTATCCCTAAGCCTCTGACTGCCAGATGTTGGGACTTGATGACAAGGCAGAAGTATAAACCCTTAGACAAATAGAGAGATACATAGTTAGGGGGTATTGTATACACCTCTAAGAGTGTAGAAATAATTCCAAGGTGTAAGAGGTAAGAAATATGAGCAGGTATGCTATTGTCTCTGCACATATGGCATGGATAAGAGCTAGAATTCAGTATTTGTTTCTGAGTACTGCAGTACTAGAATGATCAAGATGTCAAAAAGTTGAAGAAAATTCAGAAAACAAAAGCAATTAAAGAGCATGATGAATTTCTTAACAAGCTTCTGAGGTACCTGCCACTTCTTTAAAAAAAACCCTTTAAAATACATTATGAAGGGGCTGGAGGGACTGAGTTCTGAAGAAAAAGAACTAAATAAATAATGGCTTGGCCCAATAAATTAGGAAGTGGCAGAATATGAGGATTATCTAAATATATGTTAACAATGTAAACAGCAAGGGTAAAGAAAGGCTGTTATGATGTTTCAGTTTGCATAAATGGCAGTAAGAGGATGAAGTTGGACACTCAAAATTTAGGATCAATATTAGCAATAAAAACAGAAGAAAACAACAATAAAAACCACCACCTCAACTGTTTTAGTAGCAGGGGCCCCCATTCATCCAAGCATTTAAATACATACTTAAGTTTAAGGATGCACTAAAGTGATTTACAGAATCAAATGGACTCCAACTAAAAATAATGAATTTTTCACTGCTTGCATTGTATTTAAAACTGGAGTGGACAAAGTGTTGGAAAATATGCTGACTGTAGGGAAATATTTATTGTCAGGGGAATGGACACCATGAACATAAAGATCTTCTCCATCACTAGTTATATGAATCTGTGACATTTCCCTCTGCAATCTTGACTGGTGAATTGCTGTGTAACCTCAATCCCCCACGCCTCGGGCCTATCTCATTCTGCCTTGCTGTGTGAATTCCCGCTCCTGGGTAGATCATACACAGCCTCCAGTAAGCAAGTTGTTCCCAATCAGTGACTGAGTGCCTCTAGCCAGCCATTCATGGGATTATGCAATGGTATAACCCCAGCTAACATCGTCCAGTCCCAGATGCAACCCTAGAACCTCTTTCTTACAATGTTCTGTGCTGCGCACCAGACACTTGAAACTCATTGGTTCATCAATTTATCAAAGAAATTGATATGTGCCAGCCTTGTCACTTCAAATGGAATCTCTAACACATCTTAAACCAAATGCTTTAGATAAGCCAAACAAATACATGTATTAAGTACAGAAAGATTTTAAGTGATTATAAGTCAGAGGAAGGCATGTCAGATTTGATCAAGATAAAACAAGAAGCAAACATATTCTAAACTAAACTTAACACTTTCAGCAACCTTAAATACTTTGATAATTTTCACCAACAGCTGGCTGGTCTGCCTCCAGCCAGGCCCTCCACCTGTGATCAGTACTTCAGTTGCTTGGTGGTGTATATAGCTGGAGGTGGAAGAGTCAGCCCAAATAGCAAAATGTCTCCCCTTTTTAAAATGTTCCTTCTTCCCTTTCGGGCTTTGCTCCCCTCTTCCCCCCCAGGGTCAGAAGACAGTGTCTGTGTATGGTTCCCTCCATGCATTGAGTCACTAACATCCTTGTGGATTCATTTGGTGACGTCTAGGCCAGTACTTTGTTCCTGGAATGCTGAGCTGGGTTGTTCTATGCAAGTCCCAATGAGGTGTGAACTGCCCCTCTGCTCAAAGAGTCTTGCTTTGGTATTTTTTAAGCCATTGTTATACTTGTAAAAGAAAAGTCTGTGGGATCTTTGTTAGACTGCAGCGGATAAGGCAATACACCACATTTATTGTAAATACAAAAATCTTTAAAAGTTATTTCATTCACACACCCATTCATAACAAAGAGTTCTGTAAACAGCTTTAATATAATTACCTGTTCTTATTATGCATTGCTCAAGTCAGCCTATTGGTCAGGTAGACTGAGCATGAGGAGGGAGCTGAGCCTCTGTCGGTGTGCAATCCGATGCTCCATGATGATTGTAGAAGGAACCCAAAGTTTCCATGTTCTCACCTTGTCTTTTATAGTGGTTAGTCCCCATACAATCCTATGAGTCTTGCTGTGTCACGCAGCCTTCAGATTCTGTATGGTAGTTAATCACCAATCAACTACAAGCATGGCCAATCCTCTTCTTATTTCACACTTTGTTCTATTCTCAGGGTGGATTCTTCCACGTGTTAGGGTTGTTATGTGAATTCTTTGGCCTTCAAGGTCAGGATGATAGTTGCAGCTGGCATCTTTACTCTCCTCTTTGTTGTCCAAAGTGTTTAGGCTGGTGTCTCTCCTTATCTATTCACATCCTACACACACATTCCTCACTCATACCCAAAAAAACAGTTAATCAAAGTATTTTTAGATTAAATAGTACAAGGTTCAGAAAAACAACAAAATGGAGGAACCTAACAAAATGGAATTCACTTATGTCAAACAATAACAAATTCCATCATTATGTAATATTATACTTTGATATAATAATGATTATTGTTTAATCTTAAAAATATAAAGGAAAAATCTATCTACATCTATTTCTCTTTTACTCAAGCAATTAAACTAGGAATCTGATTCACCTATACAATTCTTAGTGAGCCAGAAATCTGATTTGCTTATACAGTTCTTAGGGTGGCTCACACCAAGAGACACATCTTTGGGCATATCACATAACGAATCCTCATAACCATACACATGACATTGCAACCTACATATTGCTATAACAATAATGTTCAGTATGTCATGAGCATTCCAAAAACAGCTCACATGACATACTTTGCATTAAACAATACACGCTTACACTGAGAGGGTGATCATGGGAGGTGCAATGTGTCACTGAATCTCTATAATCAAATCATACAAATATATTTAAAAATAAGCATAAATACAGGTTAGTAGTGAAAACTTATTATTTGCCTGGAGTTCAGCTGGCAAAGGTATAATAGGCATTATTACTAAGAGTTGGTTTCATAGTATTCTTTGGTGAGCATATTTGTTGAGAATGATATTTGATAATTATTTAAGAATACCTTAGCAGATACTGAAACAGTCACAATCACACAATCAAGGAAGAAGACTATATTAGTTAAAAACCTGATCAGCTTTAGAGGGGAAGTGAAGGCAGCTATAAAAAATAAATATGCATAACACATGGAAGAAAGGAGATAATGATAATAATTAAAATACATTAGAAGCTTGGAATTCTAGAAAATTGATAAGGGAAACAAAGGGACAAAAGGAGAAATCCATGGCCAGAAGAGTTAAGGACAATGAGGAGGATTTTTTTAAGTATATTAAAAAGAAATAGAATCCTGACAATGGTACTAGTCTATTAATAAATGTAAATAATAGAATTATAAATAATAATGCAGAAAAGACAGAAATGTTCAATAAATATTTCCCGCATGTGGGAAAAAACAGATGATGTGGTCATATCATATGATAATACTTTTCTCCATTCAACTAGTATTTCAGGAGGACATTAAACAGCAACTACTAGAGTTACACATTTTTAAATCAGAAGGTCCAGATAACTTATATCCAAGAGTTTTAACAGAGCTGGCTGAAGAGCTCACTGGATCATTAATGTTGATTTTCAAAAAGTCTTAGAATACTGGAAAAGTTCCAGAAGAATGGAAGGAACTAATGTGCCAATATTTAAAAAAGGTAAATGGCATGACACAGGTCATTATAGGCCTGTCAGACTGACATCTGTCCTGGGGAAGATAATGGACTGGCTGATGCAGGACTCAGTTAATAAAGAATGAAAGGAGGGCAATAAAATGTAGGTCAATTAACATAGGTTTATGGACAACAGATCCTGTCAAAATTACTTGATATCTGTTTCTCACATGTTGGGTTGATCATGTAATTGTGTTGATGTAACAAATGTAGATTTTTCTGAGGCATTTGACTTGGTATCTCATGGCATTTTGATTGAAAAATTAGAAACATATAAAATTAACATGGCACACATTAAATCTATTAAAATCTGGCTAACTGATATGTCTCAAAACATAACTGTAAATGGGGAACCATAGAATCGGTGTATTTCTAGGTGTGGGACCCACAAGGATCAGTTCTTAGCCTCTCGCTTTTTGTCAGTGACCTGGAAGAAAACATTAAATTATTACTGATAAAGTTTGCAGATGATACAAAAATTGGTGGAGTGGTAACGAATAAAGAGGACAGGTAACAGCTGTTGCAGAGTCTGCATCATTTGATAAGAGCGCAAGCAAACAATATGTTTTTAATATGGTTAAATGTAAATGTTTACATCTAGGAATAGAGAATATAGGCCATATTTACACAATGGAGGACTCTGTCCTGGGATGCTGGGATTCTGAAAAAGATTCTGGGGGGTGGGGTGGAAAATCTGCTGAACATGAGCTTGTATAGCAAAACTGTGGCCAAAAGGACTGATGCAATCCTTGGAAGCCTAAACAGGGGAATTTCGAGGAGGAGGAGAGAGGCTGTTTTGCCTCTGTATTTGACAGTGATGTGACTGCTGCTGGAATACTGTGTGTCCAGTTCTGGTGATGACAGTTCAAGACTCATGTTGATAAACTGGAGATGGTTCAAAGAAGAGTCACAAGAATTATTACAAAATTAGAAAACATGCTTTATAGGATGCACCTACACAGTGAGTGGCAGCCTGACCCAGCAAATCTCCAGGCCCAGGTCAACGGACTCAGGCTTGTAGAGCTCATGGAACAGCACTAAAAATGTCTGCATAGACAGTGCTTTTAAGTTGTGGCTTGGGCTGGAGCTCAGGCTCTGAAGCTCATTCCCTTCTATAGGTTTCATAGCTCAAGTTCCAGCCTGAGCTGCAACATCTACACAGATATTTTTAGCATGATAGCATGAGCCCAAAAGTGTCAATCTGGACTGAGAAGCCTGCTGTAGGTTAGGTGAATGTACTCACAGTGATAGACTCAAGCAGCTCAAACTGTTTCAATTAACAAAGAGGAGGTTAAGGGGTGATTTGATTACAGTCCTAAATGGGGAACAAACATTTAATAATGGGCTCTTAAATCTAGCAGCGAAAGCAATAACATGATCCAATGGCTGTAAATTGTAGCTAGACAAATTCAGACTGGAAATAGGGCATACATTTTTAACAGTGAGGGTAATTAATCATTGCAACAACGTGCCCAGGGTCATGGTGAATTCTGCATCAGTAACAATTTTTAAATCAAGTCTAGATGTTTTTCTATAAAATATTCTCTAGGAATTATTAAATTTGTTTATTGAAAATATCCTCAATTGCCCAAAAATATTTAATGTCTTTTATGACACTTGGATGAACAATGTTGTACTGTACTTCACAAATCAATTTAATTATAGGATGATATCATCACGGACCTTCAGAGGATTGATCACCTTAGGATCAAAGAGGATTAATTTTCCTGGGATCCCAGTTGTACTATTAAAATACTTTTATGTAGCTGATGAACCACAGATGGTTGATGGTTGTTCTTCAGTATGACTACCTCAAATCTCTCAAATTAAAGCAAAAAAATTCTAGAGGCTGTCTGGAATTTCTAGTCAACCTATATCCTTGCAACCACTTTCATGAATAACCACAGAAGGCTTCTATTAGTATTCAGTGCAGGAAACTTATTACTTAGTTGAAGCACACATTGCACTCATGAAGACATTTATCTGTATAATCACCTCACCAGGTGAGCTGATTGATAATGTCCTTTCAATTACCCCTCCTCCTCCCCCAAAAAACCTTGTAGGTGACCCATACATAAATAGAGCAGGTGCATCTTTGGATTTTTAATTAGCAAAGATAAAATGGCAATGATGACTAACAGAAAAGAACTTTTAAGAATTCTTGGGAATTCTTATTCTCATTCCCTGAAAGAAAAAAATGGAAACTATGAATGAATGGAGCTAAACATATATACAGAAAAAGAGAAGCTGCAAAAGCTACCAAAGTTGAAGTGCAATGAAAATCAGAAAAGAAAATTACCAAGTCTTTCACCTCTAGGTCTCCTGGTTCAAATCCAGTTTAGTTTTCAAGGAAAGTTCATGACATCTGACAAAGGTGTGGGGGTCTATGTGAAATGTATTTGTGGCCTTAATTTGAGTCCTAGTGGATAAATGTCCATGTAATGAAAAATACCACAATTAGCATCTTTGTTTACATTCAGAATACAAAGGCTATAAATCACATGAGTTTGACACGAGTGTAATACCACTGAACATAACAGAATTACCCCTGATTTATGGTGGTGTATGTGAAAGGAAAACAGGACCAAGGGTTATGAGCTATCTTTCTACACTGCTGGAGTTGAGCCCTCTAGATTAGACACATTGTTGAGCTACTTTAAGTGTTATGAGGGGTCACAAATCTGGACCTGCAAGGTTCGTGGGAGCAGTCACAATCAAACCATCCATTTAGCAGCCTGCTGGCAATGGTTTACCAGAGACCCACAAAGCTCAGCCCCAGTGTGAGGCTCCATCCCCGAGGTCTGATTGTCAAAGTCCCAGAGAGGCTGATTGGCTTAATGGCCCTCCTTAAACCAACAGGAGGAACAGGAATCTGTCCAAACAATTGTGCTCCATCCCCCTCTGGACTGCATGTTTTGTGCTTGCTGCTAGCTGGTCCTGCTATCCACTTTTATTTCTGCTTCCTGGCTATATCTCCTGGCATTCCAACCTGGCTTAACTCCTGGTATCTGATGTGTGGTTCCTGACCTCCAGTTTTTCTGCTCTCTCTGATTCTCTTTTATCCTGACCTGGCCTGTCTCTGGTACCCAGCTCATGGTTCTGCTAGCCAACCCTAGAGTCTTGTATCGTGACTGTAGATGCTGGCTCTGACTACTAGGTCTGGCCACTCATGACCCAGTCATGATAACTTGTTCAGACTACAATAATTCTGTAGGGCTGAACCTGGTGAGAAAGATGGATCCAGCAGCACAACCGTGGCTACAAAAAATATTGGACTCATCTGAATTGGCCTCCGGCCAACAGCTGGACAATCAAGTACTGCAGGCTCAAGTTGTGCAGCTGACCTCGGGCAACCTGTGGCTGCATGATCTAGCAAGACAGCTCAGTGCTGGGAACACCTTGCTTCAAACACAGCTTGCAGATCATTTTCCTGAATAAAAACCTGCAATACCCTTGCCTGAATGGTTTGACAGGAAAAGCTGGTGATTCTGGGGTGTCTGTTACATCCCCACATGTATGTCTCTGACCATGCCAAGGTGGTTTTGGAAATCAGCCTGCTGACAGGAAATAAGCTAGGCTGGGCTTCCTTCCTGCTGGAAGACAATAACCCAGTTCAATGCTGTCTTACTGGGATGCCTTCCTCCAATCAATATTAGCAATCTTTGATGACTCAAATGTCTGAGGAAACCATGATGGAAATTCATCAGGGCCAGGTAGAGTCACCTCCTATGCAGTGCACTTTCACAGCCTGACAGCAAATACATAGTGGAATGAAGAAGTGAAGCTTTACCACCTCTGGTGAGGCTTATGGGAAGAACTCACAGATAAACTGGCCCAAATAGAGACATATAGGGGCCTACAGGCTCTTCTGAACCATACTATCCACATAGCTAATCAGCTGAGAGAACAAAGTGAAGAGAAAAAAGGTTCCCTGCAGCCCCCTACCCATGTACCATGACCTCAACTTCTGTATCGCTCACCAAACCCATGCAAGCAGATCTGACTCATCAGTTATTTAAGCCTAAAGAAAAGGAACAGAAATTAGTGCCACCTGTGCTTCTACTGCGGTGAACCTGACCATCTCACCTTGTTCTGCCTAGTACACTGAGGAGCTCAGGGAAACAAGCTGACTCAGGCATGGCAGGAAGAACCAGCCTGAGCCTTGAGAAAAGAGAACTTCTCTAGTCCTCCTTGAGAAGCACCCTGAGCTCCATCCAGGGGTTATCATTTTCAGGTATCTATGCAGCTATTCTATCTATGCAGCTGAACATAATACAATTTGGCATGATCTATTCACCGCATTTCCTCCTAATGCTTGGCATATCCTAGCAGACCCTTTATGACCCCTTCTTTTTCACTAGTGAGAGAAGAAGGTCACAATTGCATTGTAATTCTGCAAACAGCACATCCAGGGACCAGGGAATGTTGCTTCCAGATCCAAGTAGACCACATTGAAACACCTGCGGGGGGAACTATGAAAGTTCCTCCTAGATACCATGATTGCACCAATGTCTTTGAGAAGAAGAATTAAGAAAATCTCCCCTACTTTGGACAAAGACTGCCCAATAAAATTTCAGCCAGGAGCAAATATAGTATTTGGATGGAATATGCAATGTCAGAGCCTGAATTGGTGGTGTTGCAAGAATATCTCCAAGAGAATTTGGCCCTGGGGTTTATCTGCAAGTGAACTTCACAAGCTGGCACCCTGGTCCTCTTTTGAAAAGTCTCTGCCCATGTATTAGTTACTGAGACCTAAATCAGATAAAAATCTGGAACCATTACCTGCTATCCCTGAACCCTGAGTTGTTGGACCTCATGCGGGCTGACTGCATATTCACAAAATGGATCTGTGAGTAGCTAACAACTTCATCCATATCCAAAAGGGGGACAAATAGAAGACCGCCTTTCAGACCTGTTATGGCCATTTTGAATATTAAGTTGTGCCATTTGAACTGACTCATGCCCCAGTGAAGTTCCAGCACTTCATTAATGTTCTGCTACTGGACCAGTTTGTGATGATATAGTTTAGATATATTGATTTTTTCAGACTATCTAGATCAAAACAGCACTCACATCAACACTGTCTTAGAGAGACTACAACACGTACTGTACACTAAACTTGAGAAGTGAGCATTCAATCAAACCTCAACCTAGTTCTACCTCATCTTGTTCCCAGAAGGAATCAAGATGGATCTGCACAATGTCCAGCCTGTCTGTGACTGCAATGGATGACCTATGACATTTTTTAGGCTTTGTGAACTTCTACCAGAGGTTCATTTCAAATATTTCAAAATAAGTGAAGCCCCTCAGTACCTTACTCTGGAAAAATACCCGATTCCACTGATCTCTCAAGGCTCAGGTTGCATTTGAGCAGTTCAAGCTTGCCTTTGCCACTGATCCAGTATTGACCTACCCAGTCGTGATGCAAGCTTTCATTGCAAAAGCCGACTCCTCTAGTATGAGCAGATACTGTCTCCCATACTATATTACATGAGGAAGTTCACCCCGGCTGAGGAAAACTATGAGATCTTCGACAAGGCACTCTTCAAAGAGTGGCAACGTTATTTGGAAGGGGCTTATCATCCAGTCCAAGTGTTTACCAACCATTTTCTGGAGTACCTGCTCAGGGTCAAACCTGTACATCCATGACAGGTCTAGTGAGCCCTATTATTCTCCTGGTTCTATTTTATCTTGACCTACCTCTGTGGAATCAGAAATGGCAAGCTCATGCCTTGTCCCAAAGATATCCCTGAGGCCCCAGTCTGGAAAGAGTCCACATTCTCTAGCCCTTCATTTCCTTAATGTGACTTGCCACAAGAGGTAACTTGCACTCATCTGCTCTGCCTATGGCTCCAGAACTCTGCCTGAGAAGATGTCTATTATCAACTGACAACCGCACAACACCCAGAAGGGGATCATGTTCATTAGGGACCACATCTATAGTCTCCCAGGACCAGGGAGAGTGTCAGTTCTTCAACTGTGCCACATCTCCACGCTGGAAAGACACTTATGGTGGTATAAAACTGAACAATTAATGTCTCAGTTCTTCTGGTAGCCCCAAATGTGTCTGCACCAGGATCCCTCACCAGAGACCCTACAGTCTCCTCCAACATCTGAGCATCCCATCTTTGAGCTCAGAGGCCATTTCCTTGGACTTTGTCGTGGAATTACCAGAATCCAGTGGTTTTACAACCATCCTGATGGTGGTAGATTGCTTTTCTAAGGTGGCCCATTTCATTTTCTGCATGGATTTACCCTCTGCAGAGGAAATCATCCAAATAAAGAACACAGTCCATTTTCATGGCCTCCCAGATCATGTCACATCCGATCAGGGGCCACAGTTTACTGTCTGCTTCTGTCACAAGGTCCTACGTTTATTAGGAGTCCACACACTCCTAGTTTATTAGGAGTCTGCCTAGCATCCTCAGTCAAATGGCCAAAGAGAAAGAGTCAACCAGATCATTAACCAGTATTTACAGTGCTACAACAACCATCACCAGGGTGACTGGTCTTCACTGTTACCCTATGCAGAGTTCTCATAAATAATGTAGATCACGCATGCACAGGCCACAGCCCCTTTTTTATCAACCCTCACTTTCACTCACAACTGCCCTCATCCTCCCCCAATCATCTGCCTAAGACCTAGTACAAAACATTAATCAAATTCAAGAGGAGTTGAAGGGACACTTTGAAAAGGTAAAGGAGGACTGCAAAAGAGATGTGGGCAAACATAGACTTCAGCATCTGCCTGATCCATAGGACCCAAGGTATGGCTTTCAACAGAACATCTCTGCACAGACAGACCCTCTTGGATATTAGACTATTTGTTCCTTGGTCGGGATTTGGTGACAAATCAACCTGATTACCTTTGAGCTCCATCTGTCTCAATCCCTTAGAGTTCACCCTGTATTCCTCATCTCACTTTTAAAGCCATACACTGAGAACACATTTCCTCACAGAGCCCAATCACCTCCCTCATCAGTGCAAGTACAGAGTAAGAAGAAATAATTGTACACAATGTCTAAAACTCTAAGAACAAATGGGGCAAATTATGATACCAAATTGATTGGGGAGGTGAAGATCCAGAGGAACACACTTGGGAACCAGCTGATGTAAGGTCTAGTGGTCTCAAAACTAGGTTTGCAAAGCTACCAGGCTCCAAACACTGCCACACTTCAGGAGCTGTAACCAGCTTATATTCCATTACCCACGACCCACTATGGACAGAGACCATGGAAAGTCTGGATCCTAATTGGCTCCCCACCCTAAATAAACAGAAGAGATATTGCAAGAAGTGTCTAGGCAACAGCACAGATATCCTGTACCATGACCATTCTGCTCTTGAAATACTGGCTTTGGCCTTGGATTGATTTGGACCTCACCTCCTATCCTGGACCCTGAAACCTGACTTGAAGTCTGATCCTTGTTATCAACCCAACCTGGAACTTGAATACACATTTCTCCACTACTCTCAGCCTCAGGTTTTGCCTTGCTCTGACCCATGGTCCCTACTGCTCTTCTCAGGATTCTGACAGTTTGCATGGACCACCCTAGCTTGTGGTGATGTCCTACCATAGGGAAGCATAGAGGCAGTAGGCCACTCCCTGCCCAGCATGCCTCAGAGTGTACTGGAGATGCCTGAATGAATTGATTGCTCCTAGGAGGAGCTCCCCAAGCTCTGAACCCAAGCATCACAGCTCATAACAGAGAACCAAGCTCTGTGCAGGCAATCCACTCAGCTCCATGACAAAAACCTGTCACTGCAGGCCCAACTGGGACAGCATGTCACAGATAACCAGATGCTATGAGAGCTCGAGGCCCAGCAGTGGAGTGAGAATGCTGCACTCCAGATTTCTTAACCAATGATTCCTGCTGTTTCTGCTCCACCCTCACCCCCAGCCCTAACCCACTGCTGAAGCAAAAGTAGGACTCATTGTTTGCCTCCTGACAGATGTATTGGACTGGGCCTTGCCCTTGCTCGAATGAGTGAGCCAATGCTATCTAACTGGGATGCCTTCTTCCATGCATTTTCTGCCATATTCTATGATTCACACCATACTCACTTGGCAGAGGTGGCCGTGTGCAAACTCCAGTAGGGGCACGGACTGGCTTTCCCCTATGCCACTCATTTTTGACAACTAGTCTCCAACACTGAGTGGAATGAAACAACCCAGCTCTATCAGTTTCGGTGCAGACTACATGAGACCATTAAGGATGAACATTCATGAGTAGGCCCCTGCCAATTTAGCTTTTAATGATCTCGTTATATCCATTGACAATATGCTCTGTGAGTGACATGAAGAAAAGGGGACCAGGCCACCTCCCATCTGGTATCCCTTGGTACCCATCTCTGATCTAAACCCTGAAACCATGAAGCTGTATATCACTAGCCACCATATGACCCCAAAAGAAAATGCTCTGATGCAGTAAAGGATCTGGTCATGCTCTCGCCAACTGCCCATCATGAACTCTAGCACGACACAGCTTGGGAAATAACCATGACCAGACTCGGTAGAGGAGGTTGTGTTACCCTAAAACTTTTGTACCCATGAGATCCTTTACTGACTTGGGTGTACTAATGAGCCAGTCCTGGTCCCTACATCTATAAGCGGGTAAAAAGTGGCCGACCCTACGGGATTTACAAGATTTTACCAGGGGTTCTCTGTTTAAATGACTGAAAAACTTTGTATGCCTGTCTGCTTCGGTCTACCCTTGCAAGGACACAGATACAGCCCTCTTCTAAAAGGACTGACACTCAGACAGCAAATTCTTCAAAAACAAAATGTTTCTTTATTAAATGCTAATTCTCATACAATTTGATTTTAAATCAAAAATCAATACACTATAACATAAAATAAGTCACTTGAGACAATACAATGAACACAATAAACTATACAGGGCATACCATTACATATAACGTAAAACTCAAAATTGCAATACGGTTCTCACAACATAATGCAAAATTTCCTTAGAACATTTTACAATGTTAAGTATACTTAATTGTAGCACAGCATATTAAATATATAATGTTGCAACATAAAATATATTGAAATCCTGTATACATACGTATAAAGCCTTAATACAATATTATATTAGAATACCAGACTTATTACAATATAACACACAATTCCCTTATACATACGTATACCTAGTGACATTACAATAACATACTTATTAATATTACTACAAATTAACTAATATTCTATGAGTGCTGATCAGGTAATCATGGAAGGGGTAGGGTTAGAAATTATTCAAGCTTTATTTACGATCATTCACACTCATCCTGTCAGCTCTCTGCCTTATATATGATTTTTTCTGACCTTTTCTGATCGGTTGCTTTCTTAATATCAATTAACAGCATCTTCCCTCCTAGGGGTGAGATAATTTTTTGACCAATCATCTACCCAGTATGCTAATTAACTTCATTTGTTTACTTCAAACTTGGACTTCCTTTGGATCCTCCTTTCTACCTACTGACCCCTCTCTGCAGTTATTAGGAGTGACCTTTATTTCACCTTATACCCTTCCTGCTATATTTTTTATCCCACTCTGCTGGATTTTCAGCAGTGTGGCTAAATGCTGTCTCTGGTGCTGGTCTCCTTATGCGTGCTAGAGCATCTTTAAAAATCTCTCAAATCAGTTGGCCTGGGTGAGTTCTAAAATAATCCCCAGGCATAGGGAGTGCTTCCCACACCTCAAACTCCAGGTTTGCTTCTGAGTTTTCAGGGACCCTTATCAAATTCCACCTCAGTGAGAACTGGGGCAGTAGAAACTTCAGAGATGCCAACAGGACCCAAGCCCTGGGTATTCTGGTACAACCAAAGATGGTCGCTGACCAAATGGAAATTATAGGTGGATCACTCCTTTCATTGGGGCTAGTGATGCGGCAGACGGTGACTCTGGAAGTTGCCATTTGGGACCATTGGGAACTGTTGATTGTGGACACTTTGTGACCAATGTGAATACCAGTGAGACATGGTATGCCCGATTTGCAGATCAATAAAGTTTAATGTGCAAGGTTTTCT
Source organism: Emydura macquarii macquarii (assembly GCF_026122565.2). Taxonomy (NCBI): domain Eukaryota; kingdom Metazoa; phylum Chordata; order Testudines; family Chelidae; genus Emydura; species Emydura macquarii. The sequence continues at coordinate 1,279,637 of NW_027132543.1, read as the reverse complement.
ATAAATACCCTAGTTGAATAGAAAGCCTAAAATTAACTACACTATATCATACTCACTAAGCCTGGAGAGCTAAGCAGTTATTCAGAAGGCTGTATACAGGAATGGCTTTCTTCAGGGGCCCCACCAGGGAGTCAATGGAGCCTCTGGTCCACCCGGCAGCACCTCCCTGGAGTCAGGAGTTGATGGATCGCCCCCCTTTGTCTAAGTGGTGACTACTTATACCCTTCCATAAACAACCTTCACCTAATTATCTCTCTCTCATGATCATATATGCTAATTACCTACATTGGGTTTCCACCCTTAACTACATTCCATTCTCACCATGATAATTGGGGTCATCAAAACTACATCTGGTGATAGGAGGGGCGGAGTAAAAGTGTGCCTCTTGGCAATAAAACACTGTACCCCCAGACTTTCAAGGATAACTTCTTGTTCCCATCACCGTTATCTATGAGCAGCTGCAAGAAATACAGTATCTGTATTTTGTCTTATTATGTGCTGTGGTATGCAGAAACTGAGACATCTATAAGGTTATTCAGTCTCTGCCAACTGGAAGATGTCATGAACAGGGTAAGAATAGCCGAGCAAGCAACTATGTTAAGCCTGTAGGACAGTGTCAATCAACTCAAATTGTACTGGGCCTCCAACAGTAACTACTTTGGCTGTGAACGATTCACTTGCCACACTTCCCCATATTCGTTGATATTTAATGGCAGCTCATAATCAGCACACCCTTTTGTATAAGAATCAGGTTAGCTTCTGCTCCTAATTCTGCCACGCCAACACCTCTGTGTCATAAACTGTATTACCAATGTCTTAGCTATTTTCCATCAGCTAGGTAATCAACCCAGTGACCATGAAACTTGACTTGGACTCTGATCCTTGATATTGACCCTACTTGGAACTTGACTGCAAACTTCAATACTCTTAGCCTCAGGTTTGACCCTCGGTCTGACTGCCCTTGTCAGGATCCTGACAGCTGTAAACATTCACTTTCCTACCCTAGTTCAGCTTCCATAGAGCCACCCTGAGAAACCTGGACCCATGTCACACAGAGGGCAATGTCATGACCCACAGGTCTTGAACCCAGGTTCACAAGGCCCATGGCAGCAGTAATACTCCAAACCTCGATCTGGCAGTTTGTTGGTAACAGGTGACCTGACACCCATGAAGTCCAGCCCCAGTGTGAGGCTCCACCCCTGAGGTCCAATTGGTGGGGTCCCAGAGCAGCGGATATATTCACTGGCCCTATTTAAGCCATCAGCAGAACTAGGAAGCATATGAGCAACTGGGCTGTAGTCGTGTCTGTGCTGCATGCTCTGTGCTTGCTGCTACATGTTCCTTCTCCTCTGGCTTAATCTCCTGGCATTACGACCTGGCATCTGACTTACCGTTCCTGACCTCCTGCCTCTGACCGCCTGGTATCCTAACCTGGCCTGACTGTGATTCCCAACTGTGGTTCTGATCTCTAGTTTTAATCTTGCTTCTGACCCCAACTGTGCTGCCTGTTGACTCCTGTCTCATGACAGTGGACTCTTGCTCTGACTACTAGGTGTCATGGCCTAAGACCTGGCCATGACACTAGGGGACCCTGCATTGCTGTGACCTTTACTGATCCTATTAGATGTTAAATAAAGGACTTCAGGATCTAGAGCTATCAATATGACACTTTTCATGACCAATAAATGAATTTTGAAAAAAAAATGAGGAAAAAATGGAGGAGGAAATTACATAATACCAGTAGAAATACAGATTCTACGGTGGGCATAAAGATAAAAATTCTGAGTTTCAACTTTGTTCCTGTGACAGAATGACTTAAAGAAAGAAAAGTTTCTGTGCCTCAGCCAGTTTAATTTCTACTGGTTTCTTCAGCTGTCTCTTTTCTTCCCCTCTCCCAGCTGCAGCCAAGGAGGGTGAATTTTTCTTGTTCAACCAGTAGTAATTTATCAGTTAGATTATAAATTACAAATCCACCTAGATCTGAAGGGTCCTCTCCTTTTCTGATACTGGCTCCACTATTTCTAGCCAAGATCCCTACACCTCCATGACACACTTAGACTTCCCTGGTGTTAGACACGTTTCTTTTAATAAGTTGTAATTTAAATAAATGGCAACACACATTGTTGGCAGCTGTGCAGTGTGGAATCTAGGTCAATGTAATAAACAGGAGCCCAAACCAGTGGAAGGAGTAGGGAAGAGCAGCAAATTCCTCATCTTCTGTAGTACATCAGGCAGTCAGTGACCGCAGAATGCGTGCCAATCAGAAAGTGCAGGATACACACTTTAACACAACTTAAAACCACCTTCACCAAACAAGGACACTCCACCAGAGAAATAGATCACATTGTGGAATGGGTCACCCAAATACCCTGAGAAAATCTGCTTCAATACAAAAAGAAAACCCCCTCTGACCTCAAACACCTAGTTGCCACCTACCACCCTATGCTGGAACTCATATGGGATATCATCAAACAACTACAACCCATACTCAATGAAGACCCCATCCTGAAAGAAATCTTTCCTGATCCCCTACTTCTGGCCTTCAAACAACTCCCCCAACTTCTTCAAGCTCATCATCAGAAGAAAGCTCCCAACAGACCCGGACACACCTAATCTAAGTGGCACCAAACCCTTCCCGAACAACATCTGCAAAATCGGCAGACAGATCGCCACTACTACAATGATCAACATACCCCACAACAACCCTTTCAAGATCAATGGATCCGACACATGCAGGTGATATATCTCTTCCAGTGCACTGAATTCCCCATTAACAATTATGTGGGTGAAACCAGACAGTCACTAAGCACTCTAATGAACTCACACAGGAAAATGACAAAAGAGAAAAACACTACAACACCTGTGGGTGAACATTTTTATAAAGCAATCACTCTATGTCTGACCTATCAGTTCTCATCCTCAAAGGAAATTTGTGCAACACTTTCAAAAGTCGAGACTGGGAGCTTAGATTCATAATTCTGCTAGACACTAAAAATCATGGACTGAAGACAGACAATGGATCTAAGGCTTATTACACCAATCTGTAACCCACTAAGCCCCCCTTTTTTCTTATAACTATAGAGGTATTAATTATTATCTTTTAGAATATGCGCTTACTACTTATGCTAAACAATCTCTTCCACCTTGTATTTTGCTGTGACTCTGGGAGTACCTTTCACAGACCTGAAGAAGAGGTCTGTGTGGCTCAAAAGCTTGTCTCGCTCACCAACAAAAGTTGGTCCAATAAAAAGTATTATCTCACCCACCTTGTCTCTTTAATATTCTGGGACCGACACAGCTACAACTACATTGCATACAATATAGATACTATCATTTAGGGTACATAGTTGGGATTATGTTTTCCAATGTGCATTACTTTGCATTTATTAAAATTGAATGTCATTTGGAATTTTGTTTCCCTGTGGTCCAGTTTTGTCAGATTCCATTGTAACTCTTCACAGTCAACTTTGGATTTAACAATCTTGAATAATTTTGTATTGTATGCAAATTTACCATCTCATTGTTTATCCTTTTTTCCAGTTCATTTATGAATATATTGAACAGCACTGGTCCTTTACTGACACCTCAATCTGGGACAGTACCTCAGATTTGTCACCTCAAAAAATGGCTCCAGTGTGGAAATCTCCCTTACATATTCTGCAATGAAGACCAATGCAAAAAAAAATCATTTAGCTTCTCCATAATGCCTTGTCTTCTTTCAGTGCTCCTTTAGTACCTCAATCATCCAGTGGTCCCACTGATTATTATGGAGTCTTCCTGCTTCTGATGTCTTTAAAAAATATTGCTCTTACTTTTTGTGTCTTTTTCTGGTTCTTCTTCAAATATTTTGTGGCCTGTCTAATTATACTTTTGCAAGAGTTTATGCTTCTTTTAATTTTCCTCAGTAACATTTGACTTCCAATTTTTAAAGGATGCCTTTTTGCTTCTATCTCCCTCCTTAACTATTGTTTAGCCATGGTGGCATTTTTTGGTTCTCTTACTGTGTTTTAATTTAGAGTATACATTTAATTTGAGCCTCTAATATGGTGTTTTTTAAAAGCTTCCATGCAGGTTGCAGGTATTTCACTCTGGTGACTATTCTTTGTAATTTCCATTTAACTAGTTTCCTCGTTTTTGTGTATTTTCCCTTTTTTGAAGTTAAATGCTACCGTCGTGGGTTTCTTTGGTACCTTCCTCCCCACAAGGAAGTTAAATGTAATTACATTATAGTCATATTTATCGAGCGGTTCAGCTGTATTCACCTCTTGGACCATATTCAGTGCTCCACTTCGGTCTAAATGAAGAATTGCCTCTCCCCTTGTAAGTTCCAGGACTAGATGCTCTAAGAAGCAGTCACAAATGGTGTCTAGAAACTTTATCTCTGCATCCCGTCCTGAGATGACATTATCCAGTCAATATGCAGGTTGTTGAAATCCTCCATTATTATTAAATTTTCTATTTGTGTAGCCTCTCTAATCTCTCTGAACATTTCATGATCACCATCATCAAGAGATTCGAACTGCAAAGCTTGAAGTGCTACAAGCCTCTTTTTTTTCAGGTTGAATCTACTTTTTTGAATGTAAGTAGCACATCTAGTCTCAAAATTGTGAACAAGATATTCTGGGTGAAATCCTGACCATTTAAAGTCAATGGGAGTTTTGACATTGATTTCAGTGGGGCCAGGATTCCATATTTTATGTCTACAAATTAGCATGTCACTATGTATAGAGTCCAGTAATATTGGATCTCAACAGCTTGCAGTGTTCAGCAGGTCCTAGTGGGTCAGGGAGAGGCATGAGGGGCTGTTGATAAAAGATAAGGGAAAATATTTTCAGGAACAACATGTTATCATGATGTCAGGATCAGTTAAGGAACTGGAAGTCTTAGCTCATTATTTCTTTATTTTGATTACATTGTTAGCCAAATTTTATTTTTATAAATTGATTGATTTTCTGTTTTAAAATAAAAATAAAAAATAATTTATTTTTTTACTTATAAAATATACAAAAAAAAAAAACAAAAAACAATGAGAGTCTCTCCAACACATCATTAAAGATCTACAACCTATCCTAGCAGATGATCTGTCTCTTGCTCAGGCAGTGGGTGACAGACCCATCTTGGCTTACAGACAGCCCCCCAACCTGAAGCAAATACTCACTAGCAACCATACACCCTACAAAAATCCAACCCAGGCACCTATCCCTGCAACAAACCCCGTTGTCAGCTCTGCCCGCACATGGACTCCAGTGACAACATCACTGGTCCTAACCACATCCATCACACCATAAGGGGCTCATTCACCTGTACATCCACTAATGTTATATATGCCAGCATGTGCCAGCAATGCCCCTCTGACATATACATTGGCCAAACTGGACTATCACTACGCAAATGGATAAATGGACACAAATCAGACATAAAAATAATAACATTCATAAACCAATGGGAGAACACTTTAATCTCCCAGGGCACACTGTCACTGACCTGAAAGTTGCTGTACTTCTCCAAAAAAACTCCAGAAACAGACTTCAAAGAGAAACTGCTGAGTTAGAAATGATCTGCAAACTTGACACATTCAAATTGGGTTTAAACAGAGATTTGGAATGGCTCTCTCATTACAAGAGGTAATTGCTTTGCTCACCCATTCTCACCTCCTACTCAATGATTGTCATTAGACCTCAAGTACCCAGCTTTCATCCACCTCTCCCATTGTTCTCTATGCACTTGTATATTTATATGATGATCCTATGTTTCTCATTTCTACCTCTGCATCTGACGGAGTGATCTGAGCCTCACGAAAGCTTATGCCTGCTAAAATTAAATTTGTTAGTGCCACAGAACTCTCGTTGTTTTTGTTGTATACAGACTAACACGGCTACCCCTCTGGAAATAATGTACAAAGGTTCTCAACAAGAAGCATGAGCCAGGTTACCTGTTTGGTGCAATGAAGAATCCAATTAAAAGCTTGAGAAATTAAATTTGGCAGTGTCAGAGGGAAGACCAGGTAACTCTGGTTGAGCTTTCATGTCCTGCAAGTCAGTCAGTACTTTTTAATTTTTGTTCAGTTTGTTCACATAATAAAAATCTACATGCAATTGCTGTATAAAGTAGTTAAAATGAAAAAGCATAATTTCCAAGAGTGATTTACAGAATCTGTTGAAACCTGCATGCGTCAAATAAATCTCTGTTGTCGCCTGTTGGGGTTGCAGCAATGCTTAGTGGATTTCATGATACACTACAGATTTTTGGTAACTCTAAAACAGATATTTTGTGAATAGCCATGGTCTGTAATTTTTAATAAAATCTACCTTGCCCATATATTATTGTATCTACTGGTCATGATGACTGCAACTCAAATTTCTGTTGGCATGAATGGAATTGGAGGCTCTTTGTCACCAGTCAAACTTTTCAGTGTCATATAGTAAAACTCATGATACTTCTGAAATGAACAGGTTAGCAATAGTATTTATTCAGTAGCAGGTAATGGTGTCACTCTAGCTATTTAAAACTGGATTGGATTGGAGAATATACTGCAAGCAATGACATTTCATTGATGGGGGATGATCAAAATGATTGATTATTACTAGAATGGCTTAAATAAATTTACTTTACTGCTGTACTTATAACAAAGTCTGAACTCTAAAAGAAATATTCATTTTGTAGATTTTGAAGGCCAGAGTGACCATTATGATGAACTTCCTCCTCAAAAAACAGCTTTTCCAAAAGACCTATCCTGATCACAGTGAAGTGCAAGCTAATAGAAACATTAACTAACTATTAATGACTGACTGATTAAAAGTATTAAAAATAAAAAAACTGTACAAAATGTGGAATGCCTAGCTGAGATTGTATCATACTGCTCTGCACTGCCCTCCAACCCACATCTGTAGTTTGTATGTTGTCTATTTAGACAGTAAGCTTTTTGGGGCAAGGATCTTGGAACCAATTTGTTCTTCTGACAGAAGTAAGCTCATAAAAAAGCTTGAGAGTGCAGTGCAGGGAAAGTTGGATGTACACCACCTTTGCATCTCTCCTATTCTGTCTGGAGACACCTGAAAGCCATTTTATCCCCTAATGCATGCTAGAGCAGAAAGAGGACTGCCTTAGCTGAATCCAAAGGGTTTTTATGGCAGACAGAAATTTATGGAGGGCAACAGCACAGCAGTCATTCACCTTTTTCCTTTGAAGGAACACTCCTGACATGCCACAAGTTCTAGCAGCTCCTGTGCAAAATGAGTGATTGGCTTTGCTGAGCAGGGAAGCCCCTTATGTCAGGGGAAATACCTACGGGCTACTTTTCTAGTTAAAAGGGGATGAGAGAAAGTGATAAATTGGGTTTCTAGTCTTCTTACTTCTCTAAAGAACCTACAGCAGCACTGTATGCTAATAACCATGCTAATGGTGGGACAAGGTGTGTGGGTTGTTTGAACTCCCCAACTCTTTTTGACAGTGGGATTGTTTATCCAAATATTTAATAATTTAGTCTAGACACTATAGTGATGGATAGATAGATGGATGGATAGATAGATGGATGGATAGATAGATAGGCTTTAATTCTAGGGAGGGGAAATTTTCCACAGGATTTTTCCCCCTGAAAAACTGATCTATTGATCTGTGTTTCAGGTAAGCATCTGAATCTTTGTCTGATTAATTCAATTCAGAATGTTTACTGTTTACCCATCACTGACAATGGGTGATTTTTGACTCTGTGTGAGAGAAAATAAAATGGCAAAAATGAAAAGTGGCTTGTAACTGGAGTAAATGCTAGGCAATTGAAAGTGTTATATTGTAAGAGATTGCAAAGCAAAGGAGATAGCGGAGGGCAAGAAATCATGGGAAGTCAGAACATTGTTGAGGGAGGAAAAGAAAGAAAAACTGAAGGGAGTTTGGTGGAATGGTGAGTGTTTGTGAAAGAGATTGAATAGGAAGTAAAGGCGATATTTAGAATAAAGACCATCGCTCTTCTATTTGTGGGCTGAATGTCAAGGAGATCTGATAAAACATTTTATATTGCTGGATTTAATCTACTTCCTCTCTGAAGTATTTGTAAAGATCTTCAGATGAAAAGCACTATACAAGTGCAAAGTATTCATGAGAAAATAGTTAGGGCAAGAAGTAAAAGAGCAGAATGGAACAGAAAGGAATGCAAACCAAGTACTAAGTGAATGAAGGATTGAAAGCCATTTTTGAAAGAGAATGAATCTCTGTTCCCTGGGGTTTTGACAGAAAGTGGATCAGAAAATAATTCTCTCTTCAGTAGAAAAAGTAGTTTTGGCCCAGTAGTTTCACATGCTCCATCTTCCTAACAATCAAACTCTCAGAGATTTGAGATGCACAGTGATAGGCATCCCAGTATCAAATATTGGTGTCCCTGGAATCCAATCCTCATATATACAATTTGCATCTCATCATAGATAATCAGCCATATATTAACCTCATTGCACTATTTATAGAGCAGTGAAGGATCTCTCTGATATCTGTGATAATAGCAAAAGGTGAAATCATAACTAGTAACTACAATTTTTAGATTTTTTACATAATTGGAAATGAAATGTGAATATTCTGTATTTGTTGTGCTTTGAACATTGATCATTTTTCCTCTACAGGTGTTGCTTGTGGTTTTTCTTTCTACCCTGACTGACAATAGATTAGGGCTGTAGCGGAAGCACAGGCAGTATATTTACAGTGGCTTGAATTCTGCCCCTCTCCATGCCCCTGTATCTTCTCATTTCCTTTCCTTCATCATTCTAATATTCCTTCCTCTCTGTTCTCTTTGTCCACGTTCACTTCCTCCTTCCCTCCTCCTTTCTCTGAATCCCCCCTCCATCTTTCTGCATTTTCTCTCTCTCTCCACTCCATCTCCCTACCATCTATGCATTCTCCTCTCCTCTCTCTAATGCATTCCCCTCCTCCCTTTCACTCACTACAATTCAGTGCAGGGTGGGGAAGGAAGGACACCTGGGCCTGGGTCCAGTGGTTTAGTAAGTAGTGGTCGCAGCAAGGGGGAAGAGCTCATACTGCACAGATGCTTCTTTTTTTGCAAGCAGCACCATCTCAGTTCCAGGCAGTGTCTGTCTGAGGTAATATCACACTGCAATTCATGCAGAAGTTCTTTCTAAGCTGTGACTCCTACAGTCTGGTAACACATAGCGCTCAGGTCGTACAGGGTCACCAGGGAATGGCACATTTTGTGGCCCCCATTCTTCTCTCTTGTCCATGTCATAAGAGCATCATAGCCCATCCCAGTGCCTGGGCCACCAGATTATCTGAAAATACACTTATTATAATATATAGTAATAGTCACCTACCTTTGTGTTATCAGCTTTCAGTATTTGGCATAGCTTATGTAACAAGTCACATTTTAAAAACTGTTTGAATGTCTTCATCTCATTTTTGTGAAGCAATTTATCACTGGAAAGAGACCTGTTGCTAGTGCTCACAAGTTCAGCTCCAAGAATTTTTATCCTGAGCTTCTGTATACTCAATAAACTACACTTAACACAGAGTCTCTTTGAGTAAAATAGATAGAATTTTATTATAGAGCTGAGTGGAAGTATGCACAGAGATTCAGCTGTTTGCCTTCTGTAGATGTTTACGGAATGCTTTTAGGGGAAGTGGATATGAAACTAGAAAATTTCAGCCCACTGACCCAAAAGACAGTGCCAACTTTCAGACAGGTAAAGGAGACTTTACAAACATTGGCAGCCTGAATGGCTGCATCCAATGCCTCAGCAGAGTAACAATTACAAGCAAATTGTTCCTTTGCTAATTCTATAGTTACTACCAAGGCGGAGAAGATAAAGGAAGGGGTGAAGCCTTAGTTAGATATTCACCATTTCAAACCCATAACTCCCTTCCAGATTAAAGCTCAATAATAGGTTTGCTGAATGATCAGACCATGAAAACTAATACTCTCTTAGCTATAAATATTCACAAATAGGTTACATTAAAGCACAGATCAGCATTCAGAATCCCAGCTGTTAATACCAGGAAAGTGATTTTTAGTGCATATCCTATTACGGTTACTCCCACTTCCCAGTCCTTAGCTTCTGGGAGTTAATGTACTATACTCTGATAAACAAGACAATATTTCAGTTAATGTAATATAAAACTAGATCTCTTAATGAAATCTTGACCCATCATTGATTTCAGTTCAAAATTGCAGACCATTTTATCCCTGCGATGAGACATGTAGGTTATGTAAGTCTGTGGGTATAAATTTGAAATATGATGAATGCATTGAAACATCCTGTACATTCCATTGCTTCCACAGCTAACCAGACAATATTAAAAATGGAACGTCCCCTTTCCTGGCCACTGGAAGCTCTTTGCTTTGCTCTGCTGATCACAGTAGATTAAGAATTACCATTTAAGTCTTCCACAAAGGCCCTATACTCCTGTTAGTGGACATGGCAGGAGCACAATGAAGTCACACACTTCTACCACTCAGAGAATTTCTGGTATGAGCCCATCAATCTTCATGAACTCAAAAGTCAGATTCACAGATTGAAGGGCCAGAAGGGACCTTTGTGATCATCTTTCTAGTCTGATCTGCATACCATAGACCATAGGACTTCTATGAATTAATTCCTGCTTCAGGTCCAATAGATGTGATTGAACTAAAGCATATTTTTAGAAAAGACATCCAATTGTGATTTAAAAATTTCTTGCGACGGGGAATCCACCACAATCCTTAATAAATTGTTCTGATAGTTAATTTTTCTCATTATTAAAAATGTCCACCTCATTTCAAGTCTGAATTTGTCTAGCTTCAGCTTTCAACTGCTGGATCTTCTTATACCTTTGTCTGTTAGGTTGAAGAGTCTTCTATTACCAAACTTCTGTCCCCCATGTAGGTACTTAGACTGTGACCAAGTTTCCTCTTAACCTTCTCTTTGATAAGCTAAATAGATGCAGCTTCTTGAGTCTAACACTATAAGACATAAACAACAAGAGTTCTGTGGCACTTTAAAGACTAACACATTTTATATTTGCAGGCATAAGCTTTCAAGAGACTTCAGCTCTCTTCTGCAGATGCAGTAATACAGAAAATAGGTAACACAGAGGCATCTTATAGATATCCTGGTGCATTGAGAACAATGGAGGAGGTGGAGTCCGGTACTTAAGACCTAATGACGACCATTGAGTAGGAGGTGAGAATGGGTGAGCAAAGTAATTTACCTTCAGTAGTGAGACAGCCACTCCAAGTCTCTGTTTAAACCCAGTTTGAATGTGTCAAGTTTGCAGATCATTTCTAACTCAGCAGTTTCTCTTTGAAGTCTGTTTTTTGGAGGTTTTTTGGAGAAATACAGCAACTTTCAGGTCAGAGACAGAATGCCCTGGGGAATTAAAGTGTTCTCCCACTGGTTTATGGATGTTATTATTTTTTATATCTGATTTGTGTCCATTTATCCTTGTGCGAAGTGATAGTCCAGTTTGGCCAATGTACATGGCAGAGGGGCATTGCTGGCACATGATGGCATATATAACATTAGTGGATATGCAGGTGAATGAGCCCCTAAGACATGTTTTCCAATACTTTAATCATTCTCCTAGCTCTTCTCTGAACTCTCTCAACTTTTTTCAAAATGCTTCTTGAAGTGTGTTCACCAGAACTTGACAGAGTATTCCAACAGCAGTGGCAAATACAGAAGTAATATAACCTCCCTACCCCAACATGGTATTCCCCTCTTAATAAATCCAAGCACTTCATTAGCTCTTTTGGCCAAAGCATCATTTAGGAGCTTATGTTCAGATGATTAGTTCCAATAACCCCCAAGTCATTTTCAGAGTTACTGCTTCCAAGGACAGATTCTCCCATTTTGTAAGTATGTCCTACATTCTTTGTTCCTAGAATCCACCTTGCATTTGGCTGTTTTGAAATACATATTGTTTGCTGTACCCAATTTACCAAGAGATTCAGATTGTTTTGTATCATTTACTTGTCCTCTTTGTTATTTACCACTCCCTCAATCTTTGTGTCATCTGCAAACTTTATCAGTAATTATTTATATTTTATTCCTGGTCACTCATTGATAACAAATATTAAATAGCATAGGGTCAAAGAACAAAAGGTCATATTTCTGGCCATGCAAGTGACCTGGCCCTAATGGTCAAAAAGCCATTCAAAGGCCCTGGCTATTGACACAGATAAAGTAATTTTGAGACAATTTTGTTGAAGTCATCTTCTCCTATTCCTTCTTCCCTTATTACTGCTTGCTTGGGGAAAAACATGGAGACTTGTGGACATGACAAAGAAACAATTCCCTAGGAAGGACAGCCCCAAGTGTGGATCAAAGGTCAGATTTGACTGCACTTTACCAGGAATGAAAAATGCAGTTGAGATGCAAAATCTGTGAACCCCGGATTTTCTTAGAAGACCTCTAGGGACGTCACCAGCTTGAATTTCAACCTGAAAAGACCAGATAAACAAAGAAGTGTGTTTCTTTCAAGGTGACCATGACACCAACCAGACAGTTGACAACTCCTATTTCCTTCCCAACAAAATGGAGACAAAAGCGCTTCTACACTGCATGTTTGGGTTTTTTGGGGTTTTTTTGGCAGTGTGTAGCAAACATACACGGCTATAAATAGGGTAAATGTGAGGCACGGTTTAGGTGAGTAAAGACACCCCTGAAGGGAGTGGATATATACTCAAGCACCCTACACAGCTCTCTACTTGCCCAAATCCTGCCTCTCTGCCTACATCGCTACCTCTGCTGCCTCCCTGATGCTGGAACCTTTCCATGCTTCAGGAAAAGACTCCAGCAAAGAGAAAAGGCTCTGGTGTGGGAAAACAATGGGAAAGGCTCTGGCAGCTCCCTGCTGCTGGTGTCTTTTTCCCTGTCACAGGAAAAGACTCTAGTACCTTCTGGCTGGAGCCCTTCCCTGCTGTGAGGAGAAGCCCCAGCAACAGGAAAAGGCTCCCTTTTGCTACAGGCTTTCCACAAAACAGGGAAAGACAAAAAATTCTGACAGTGGGGACACAGTGGGGAAAGGTTCAGACTTTCCTCAAGCCCTGCCCCCACAAAAGACTTTCCTTCTTGCAGTGAAAGGTTCCAGCAGTGGTGAGAGGCTGAATACTTTCCCTGCTGTCTCCCCTCTGCTAGAGCCTTTCACTGACATATATACCTGAGTGTGGACATGTGTGCTTTTCCCTGGGGCACTTAGTGTGTAGTGTACATGTAGCCAAAGACACTGCAGACCAGAAAGTTAACTGGAGGAGACACCCGCTAATGTAACAGCACCTGAGACAGATGATATCACCAGATTACCAGCTGCAGTTCCTGACTGACTCTAAAACTCCACAGACCACTTTTTCTTTTCCTGAGTAACTTTTCTTTCACTGTTGTTTTTTTTTTTCCCATTAAGGAGAATACCAGTCCAGTGGGTGCCTACTAGGAAATACTTTTTGTAGCCATTGAGAGTGTGTATTCAATAATACTATGTACATATAATCCCATAGTACAAAATTACTACTGGACATAAGTTGCTATAGATTCAAAGGATATCTTGGCACAGATGACTAGAAGTCACCCTGGGTATATAAGGATTCCAATTTAACCCATTCTTTCCACAACAGAAAGTATAAGCTGCTAGGTAAACTGAATATACATTTAAAGACTAAGTTAGCCATTCAATCATTGGCATTTATATTGGTTTTGTGAGTTGATTATTGATTATGTTTATGCAGCAATTTGATTAATTGTTGGTTTCAGACTGTTTCCTGCTTTGTTAACCAATTTTAACTTATATTATTGTTAACTCCTTGATTTGGTTAATTTGAGATGTATTTGGAACATCAATCTGAATCTCATATTGTTTAGAATGTTGGGGCAGTATAATAAATTAGTTAGCCTTATAGTTGTTTATGTTGCTAAATAAAAGTCATAAAAACACACCAAATTGGTTTTCTCTGATCAAATGACAATAAGGTAAAAACAATCTCAACTAATAGGACTTTAATTAAATGTTAATAAATCACAATTTGTATCAAGTTAGTTTGACAAGATCTATTTTCCATAACCACATGTTGATTGGCTTTAATTATATTATCCTCCTTTATTATTTTATTAATTGAGTCTCATACCAGCCATTCCGTTATTTTCCCAAGGTCAGTGTCAGGCTAACAGGTCTATAATGTCTCAGTTCATCCTATTTACAGTTTTAAAAATATTGGTAAAACATTAGCTTTATTCCAATCTTCTGGAACTTTCCCACTTTTCTGAGACTTATTAAAAACAACATCAATGTGCAAGTAAGCTCCTTAGCCAACACTTTTAAAACTCTGGGATGCAAGCTATCCAGACTCGCAGATTTCCAAAAATCTAACTTCAGTAACTGTTGTTTATCATCCTCCTTAGTTATTCCTGGAATGAAAATTATTTCATCATCATCTGATATGGATATAAGAACGGCTATACTGAGTCAGACCAATTGTCCATCCAGCCCAGTATCTGTCTTCCAACAATGGCCAATGCCAGGTGCTTCAGGTGCTTCAAGTGCTTCAGGTGCTTCAGAGGACATGAACAGGTAAACATCACATGATCCATCCCGTCAGCATTCCCAGCCAAATACATCATTTGTCCTCTTCCCAAATACAGACAAAAATATGTATTGTATATGTCTGCCTTTTCTGAATTATTACTGACAATTCTACCATTTTCATCTAGTAATGGACCAATACTGTTGTTAGAGTTCCTTTTATTTCTGATATACTTAACTCTCCTTCTTATTGTCCTTAAATCTGTAGGCCATAGATTCCTGCTTGTCTCTTTTTACTTCCTTTATCAATTTTCTACAGTTTCTAGCTTCAAATTGTTATTCAATGCTAGCAACTACTCTTTTTCCCCCTCATTTGCTATCCAGCTAAATATAGCAGCTTTCACTTCCTCTCTAAGTCAGGCTGTTTTTTAAACCGATGCCGCCTTCTTTCTTGATTATGGAATTGTGAATTCTGGCCATCCAGTAAAATGTTCTTAACAGATCCCAGTTATCTTTCACATTTTGTTTTCACATTTTATGTTTATCTTCTTTCTCACATCCGATTTAGCTTATAATTATTTTTAGCTTTGTAAAGTGGCCAGGGATGCTGGAATTATTTTTAGAAGGGAGCTGGCGTGCTAAGAGACATTGAACCAAACTGTAAATCCTATATATAATGGAAACCACTTCAGGTCAGGGGGTGCGGTAGCACTCTCCATGCCCCTAGTTTCAGCACCTATGAAATGGCTCTTCTAAAGCACCAAATATACATATATATAAAAACTGATTGGGACTTTATTTTATTTGTACATAACAAATGTCATCAAATCATGATAAATTTCACCTAAGAAACCACTAACATCTAGTTCTGTGATCAAATCTTCTTTATCTCTCAACATAAGGTATAATATAGAATTTCCCTGTGTTGAATGCAACATCTTTTGAGGTAGGAAATTGTCATCTATATTTTTTTGAAATTCCAATGATGTTTTAGTGCAGACAGCATGTGAGCTCCTGCATATGTTTCTCCAATTGAAGTCCCAGTGTCATTTTGGGAATGACACACACCAGCCTTGTGGAAAGAGGAGCAACTGTCATTGTCATTAGTGCTTCATACTTCGGTGTGCACATGTAGCGTTGTGACGTGCCATATCCTGATAATACTGCAAAGAGCTGAGAATCTCCATACTGCAGCTGAGATTATTAATTATTCACCAACTAGTGCAACTAGCAGGATTTCCACTATATTGCCTCAGAAAAGTGTACACTGAGTAAATACTGGTATTAACTCCTTCTATCTCTTTACTTAAACTAGTTACTAGAATTGTTCTGTTTGTCTGTCTAGAAAATTAAAGAGAGATTATAATTGTTTCATGTCCTGTATTCTGGATAATAACATAGGAGGTCATCAAAAGCATGACATGATTATGATGATCAACAGATGACTCAGGCAGTGGTGCTATAAGGAGGCTTTGGGATGTATGGCCACTGGGAGGCATTCATGGACAGAGGACTGTTCTCCTCAGATTGACTTCACCTGAGTAGGGAGGGAAATAGAATTCTAGGGTGGAGGTTGGCACAAATGATTAAGAGACCTTTAAACTAGGAATCTGGGGGAGACGGTGGGCATAAATTAGGGACGCATCAGTTGGAAGTGACAGAGGAGAAGAAGGACCTGGGCTTATTAGTTGATCACAGGATGACTCTGATCCACCAATGTAATGTGGCTGTGAAAAAAAGCTAAAGCAGTCCTAAGATGCATCAGGTGAGGTATTTCCAGTAGAGATAGGGAGGTGTTAGTACCGTTATACAAGGTTCTGGTAAGACTTCATCTGGAATACTGTGTGCAGTTCTGGTATCCCATGTTTAAGAAAGAAGAATTCAAACTAGAACAGGTGCAGAGAAGGGCTACTAGGATGATCCGTGGAATGGAAACCTGCCTTATGAGAGGAGACGCAAAGAGCTTGGCTTGTTTAGCCTAACCAAAGGTAGGCTGAGCAGTGATGTGCTTGCTTTCTATAAATACATGAGAGGGATAAATACCATGGAGGGAAAGGAATTATTTCAGTTCAGCGCCAATGTGGACACAAGAACTAATGGATATAAACTGGTCATCAGGAAGTTTAGACTTGAAAGTAGACAAAGGTTTCTAACCAACGGAGGGGTGAAGTTCTAGAACAGCATTCCAAGGGGTGCAGTGGGGGCAAGATACCCAGATAGCTTCAAGACTGAGCCTAATAAGATTATGGAAGGGATGATGAGACAGCCTGATTTGGCAATTAACTGATCTTTGACTACTAGCAGTTAATATGCTACGGCCTGTCGTAAGATGTTAGATGGGGTGGATTCAGAGTTACTACAGATAATTCTTTCCATGTGTCTGGCTGGTGAGTCTTCCCCACATGCTCAGGGTTTAGCTGATTGCCATATTTGGGATTGGGAAGGAGTTTTCCCCCAGGGCAGATTGGCATAGACCCTGGGATTTTTTTTTTTTTTGTCTCTATCCCTCTGCAGCATGGGGCACGGGTCACTTGCTGGTGGATTCTGTGTACCTTGAAGTCTTTAAACCAATATTTGCAGACGTCAGGAACGTAGTCATAGGTTAGGGGTCTATTATAGGAGTGGGTGGGTGAAGTTTTGTGGCCTGCATTGTGCAGGAGGTCAGACTAGATGATCATAATGGTCTCTTCTGACCTTAAAGTCTATGAGCCTGATTTTTACTAAACTGGCTCTTTATTAAATCAACTGTTACAGAGCTGTTCCTGTGCAGTTTAGCATTGTGCACACAGCCATACGAACACTGACTGGCTTCCTGGTGCCTCTTCCAAACTCTTCCTTCCTGCAATTTATATTCCTCCCTGTAATTTCCATTCAGGTTACTGAAATCACCGCAATATGTAATTATAAACTGGTGAAGTAAAGAGTAATGGGAATTAAGAGTATGTGACAATTTAAATAATCTCAGCTGTTTATTTTAAAGTAAATTTCTAGCCCTCATGGTTGGGGAGAAAAGCTTGAAAACATGATATAAGTGTATTCTAAAGACTCATAAATCAAAAGACAAGTAAAAAGATCTAAATATGTATTATTAAAAAAATCATAAATATTAAGACGATGACTCTTGACTGCTGACTTATGGTTCATGAATGCTCAAGGTTGGCAATACTGTAGGATAGCTTAATGACAGTTTTGGAATGTTGTTCAGATAGAAGAAAGTCAAGTCTTTGACTAAGGGCCTGATCCAAAGCTCCTTAAAGGCAATGGAAAGATTCCTACTGACCTCAGTGGACTTTGGATCGAGCCCTAAGTTTACATGACTTCAAAGTGGTATAAAATTAGGATCACAATTTGACAGAAATACTGAAAGAGTAGCGTTTGTGGTTTCAGCTATTTCTGATACATAATTTTGATTTGAACCATTCTCCATCTTAACTCTTCTTTATAACATGAACTATTTTACTCTGCACCTCTGTTATGCCACTTGTGTATCAAATTGTTATCCCAAATTGGTTGAGAAATCTTCTTCTTTTGGTGAAAACCCAAAACCTTTTGTGAGATGTAGAGTTCGGCCATTACAATATTATACTTGCATGTGCTATACGAATTAATTTTGGAAACCAGGCCACCAGAGAAATGAAGGTCACCAATGAATCTGTATTTCTAAATAATTCTTAGTATTTGCACTTATGTAGCAGCTTTTATCCCAAGGAAATCAAAGCACTTTAAAATGTTTAATTAAACTTCACAACACTGCATTATGGTAGGTATTGTGACAAAGTCAGATCTGACAGTTTTGGATAGGTAGTTGAAGAAAGGTATATCAGTCTTAAAATGGTTAAAGCCTTTTCTCCTATGCACTGAAAGAAGTTACCTCAGGTTAATTATGGACATTTGAGTCCAATTAAGGGCAGTCTGTGACCTTCAAAAACGTCTTCCAGGGAGAGAGAAAAGAGAGGCGGGATGAAGGATTGTGTGCAGTGAGAAGACAAGGGCTCTCCTAGGTAAAGAGCTGTTTCTCCCTAAGAGGGGAATCTTGTGTGTTTTTTCTATTTAGGGAGGGGGCCTTTGTTCCTAGAATTGGAGGGCCCAGAATGGGTTAGAGAGGGTGGTTGGCAATTGGTAACTGGCATAAGAAGAGGCAATACTTCAGTGGGAGTTAGGGTATGTAATTTTTGTTTGTTTATTTTTGTTTAACGAAGCCCTTAAGCCTACCCTGTAAAATATTGTAAACAAACACATCTGAAGTATTAAACCCCCAGAGTGGGACTGATTTATGCCAGGACCCCTCAACAGCGGAAGGAGAAAATGTGAGCCCTGATAGGATGAAAGAGATGCATTGTCACAGTATGTATTATTCCTATTTCACAAAAAAAGTAAAGAAAGGTGAAGTGACATTGTCTATATTCATACAGGAAATCAGTGGCAAAACCAAAAAGAAAATCCAGGGCTCCTGAATCTCAGTCTTCTGCTCTGTTCGTTATACCACACTCCTACCTTTGTGAGATGCTCAGGAATATAGTACTATACTTGAGAAGCAGACACTTTTTGAAATTATAATCAGTGCTGCAGAGAATAGACTCCTTCCTGGATGTTGAAAGGATCACAAACATTGTCTAGCAAAATACCACCTTACCCCCGCTGGCTCTGCAGATGAGCCAACTTTATAATGTTCTAGAATGTTAACAGGCTTTATTAGATACTTCTAGATTTAGTTGTTTTCTCTACTGGAGGGATACCTTCCTTAGTCTTTACACAGATAAATCTTTCTTGATTTCAATGAGAACTTGATATATGCATGGAGTATGGAATAGGATCATTGGTGTACAAAATTCAGTTTACTATTCATTTAGATTTTTTCCTGTGATAAATGAAATGTCAGCATATATCCTGCTTTTAATAGATCTCTTGACTGCCTGGAGTCCAATCAGGTAATATGTGACATGACCTAATGTTCACAGATAGTTCTGTGACCAAATTCAAATACAAAACAGTACATTTACCCAATATTCATTAACACAGCAGGTGTCTGACATTTTGGGTAATCTCATCAGACCAGATACCCGTGCAAAGCATTTTATCTCTTATTCATGAATAGTAAAGATGCAGACATGTACAGAAGTGAACAGAATTTAGTTTCTTAAAGCACATGCTGTGCTCAAGTTATCTCAAAGCTCTTGATAAATAAATGAGTTAAATAATGACACTGCAGGTAAACATGAAAGCATTAAGAACTCCCAAGATTTTACACATAGCTCAGGATATTTGAACAGGTTTTGCTGAGAGAGTGCTTGCTCCTGAGTACACCTGGATTATTTCCTACTCTTCGAGGCAAGTCTCATTCACTCTTTTATTTCCAATGTTTGACACATTGATTTAATCTGTTCATCATTTTTGGCATTTTCTTCACTTCTGTCCTTCCTGTGTACCATTTTCCTAAGACTACCAAGATATCCTTACTTATAAGAGTGCCAGAGAGGAGTCCCACACTTTTGTACATGAGCCTTTGTATGCAGACTGTTACATATTGCTCCTGGGCCCAGAAGAAATGGAATTCAACTCTTGTGCCAGATAGGAATCACCACCTTCTGAAAGCCTCACCTTCTCCCCACAAGACAGCCCTTCTCATACTACCGATTGTCCTTCTTTCCCTCTAAACACTTCTCCAACCAGCCACACCATGTTCCATGACCTGAAATTGTTTTTCTATTTTCCTTTTGGGAGTTAAGTATTAGAAAATAATATTAACTTTTTAAATATTATTTTGTAGCCCTGCAATTCCGTAAGGAAAGCTCTGATAAAGCTGTATATTTCAAATGTGTCCCATGCTAATTCAGCATGCTAAGGATATTATAAACTTTTCAAATTGTCAGGTACCATAGCCTCCAGCTTGCCAGCCTGATGTCTTTTGAAAACCATGATTCCTCCATTTGAAGTTGGTGAGCGAGCCCGCACATGTATGTCCATGTGAATGATCTTTTTATGGCGTATCCCCCAGGTTATACAAAGATTTTAAATCCTGCATTCTAAGTCCACGTAAAGTTCCAGACACAAAGGATTACCCCAGTTTTACCAGGTGCTAATAATGTGAATACATTTAGCATATTCTTCCTAGAACCAGTTTTGAAAAATAATTCGCCTTTCTTCCAGTAGTTGTCTCAGCAGTAGAGACCACCAAGGACCATATAAGAGGATTCTGCAATAACATTTGGAATTTGTTTTTTCCCTTGTCAGTTCAGATTAAATTACAATAGGTTTCAGAACCCTGATGCTTTAATTAAATTTTGGTACGTGTCAGCTTACATAAGCTTTATTTTTAATTAAACAGATTGCTATTTGAGTATAATGTCTCTGACTCTATAGCATATGCTGCCTGTTATGAGATTTAACATTTGCTGCACAAGGTACATTCAGATCATACTGAAAGTACTCATGTTGCTTTTTTAATATGCTTTTAAGATGACTAACTTTAAAGTAGTAAAGTAACTGGATGGATAAATCTTCGAAGATTCATAGTTTTGAAGCTTATTTGAAATCATGGGTCGTCCACAACCATCTTTAAGTCCAGACTCCTTTCTACTCACCTTGTTGAGAAGACTTGTTGCAGGTAATTTCCTGCAGCTGTGTAAAGATATGTGCATTCCAGCTCAAAAGCTACAAAAGGCAGCAGTCTATCAAAGAGAAATCTAGTAGAGCCAGATCATGACTTTAAATTTTGGGACTACAGAAGTACTGCTGAAGATTGTCATGCAGTGTGTCCTGGTGTTCACTTGTTCTAAGGCCAGGTTAGAGGAATTGAGTTCACATTGTCTGGGTGACATTAAGTATTCATTCACATACTTTCTAATATGTGGGTTTTTTGTTTAAGTGTAACCATATTTTTTAATTTCAAGATCTTTATTTAATTTCTCAGAAAATCACACTGCTCTCATCGGATTTTTCCTTTAACTGATGGATATTTACAAGCTACTCTCAAGTTTCACAAACCTTCCTTTTGACAATCACCTTACCTTTTGCAATTAGGAATTTTTCAAAGTCACAGTTTGAGGGCTAGCTGCATTTCAGCCTCTTTTTGGGCTTTGTGAGTGCAGCTCCCTCAGGCATTGTGCCTCTTGTTTTTTACTTGTTTTGAGGTAGAGTCTACCTATTCTTTCACCATTAGACTGGGACCTATGTTCACTATCTGGTGTATACCAATCGCTTATCTCCCTGCTGGCCCAAAGGTGTTTTGGGCACCTACTTGATCCTCCCATTGGCAACCTGTGATCAGTTATAATGACCAATATCGTTGTGATGGGGTATGTTCTCCATACTTGCCCAGAGAAGGTTGAATTAGGCCAGCCAGGCCCAATCAACCAGTTAAGCAGCCAGTAGGCTGTGAAGGGGCCACTAACTGGGACAGGCTCAGCTGGACAGGAACAGGAGGGGCCTACATAAAATCCAGAAGGTGGGAGCAGGTAGGGGCTGCAGGAAGCCAGGCTGGAGTCACTCCCTGGGAGGAGGGATGTGTGTTCAGGACTATAGACAGCAGTCCATGTTTTCTCCCTAAAATAAGGGAATGGGGATGCTGGCAAACCCAGACAAGGGAGTAGCAGCAAGAAATAGGGTTGCAGACCTTGGCTGCTGACTATAGGGAACACAAATACAATTTTAAAATTTCCTCGAATGGAAATTCTGGAAAAATTGATTCAGAATCAATGTCAGAATTTCCCACAGAATGTAAATTCTGGTTTCTGACCAGTTCTAATGAATAATTTTAAAACATTCCTATGTGTGTCACAGTCTGTGAAAAGAACATCCATAGATCCTGCAAGGTATTCAAAAATTCTGCTGAAACTTGCCAAATATAGTTTGATTGGTCAATGATATTTGTTATAGATATTTTTATTTTTAAATTTTGTCCCAAACTAGATATAGAACTGTTTGCAATTTTTTTTTTTTTTTTTGGGGGGGGGGGAGGGAAGGATGACAAAACTTCTATTTCCAAAGAAAAAAATACAACATTTTAGAAAAAGTCACAATTAATTATTCTACTCCCTTTTTTTTACCATCTCTAATCTAGATGAACCATCCTTCTCCCCAGACTGCACTCTTATTTTATGTGGTTTCTCTCTTTCCTCATCATCAGGACCAGGCTGAATCCCTCTGTAGCTGCCTGTCTGTCAGAAGGAAAGATATATATGGGGTTTGAGAAGAGACTGGGGAGACCCTGTGGTTATGTGTGCAGAGTGGTTAACCTGTACTACCATTCACCACTGCCTGTGTTACCATGGCTACACTACTAATTTTTGCATGCTACCTGGCTGAGATAGCATGAGTATATCTACTTGAGCTTGGAATCATACCCCCAGCTCCAAGTGTAAGACATTACCAAAATTGCAGCACGTAAAATAGATTTATAGGATTTTTATGGACAACAGATAGCAGATTTCTGCAGGCTACCTTCTTCTACCCAGACATTTGCAGATGATACAAAGCTGGGCGGGGTATTGCCAATACTTTGGAGGATAAAGCTAAAATTCAGAAGGATCTTTATAAATTGGAGAACTGGGCTATAGTCAACAAAATTAAATTCAACAAAGACCAATGTAAGGTGCTACACTTAGGAAAGAAAAAAACATATGTACAAATATGGAATGGGGGAAAACTGGCTTAGCAGCAGCATTGCTGAGAAGAATCTGGGAGTTGTGATGGAGCAAAACCTCAGCATGGGCAGCAATGCGATGCTGTTGCAAAAAAAATGCAGTTTTAGGTTGCATGAACAGACGCATAGAATGGAAGTCATGGGAGGTGATAGTACTGTTCTACTTGGCACTAGTTAGTCCTCAGCTGGAGTACAGTGTCCAATTTTGGTGACCAATGTATAGAAAGGATGTAGAGAAACTGGAGGGGGTTCAGAGGAAATCAACAAAGATGATCAAAAGAATGGAATGCAAGCCATATGAGCAAAGGATGAAGGACCTGGCTATGTTTACTTTGGAAAAGAGGAGATTAAGGTGGGACATGAAAGCAGTATTCAGATTCTTGAAAGGCTGCCATAAAAAAGATGGGGAAAAGTTGTTCTCTTTTGCCACAGAGGGCAGGAGAAGAGGCAATGGGTTCAAACTACAGCATAGCAAATTTAGATTAAATCTCAGGACAAGCTTCCTAGCACTAAGAACAGCAGGACAATGGTACAGACTGCTTTGGAAGGATGTGGAAACTTCTTTGCTGGAGGTTTTCAAAAGCAGGCTGGGTAGACATCTGTCTTGGATGGCTTAGACAACAAATCCTGAATCTTGGCAGGGGATTAGACTAGATGTTCCTTGTGGTCCCTTCTACCCCTATGATTCTATGACTGCCTCTCTTTCTCTCTTTGTGAACCCCATCTTCTTGCTTCTCTTTAGACTCAACACATAACTTCTGGCCTGCAACTCCATAATCATTTGTGTCCACAATGACAGAGAGTTCAGAAAAATCTGGCCCATAATGGAAGCAGAAACTGCTTTTAATAATTCAGTAATTCCATTCCCAACACCTAAATGCCACACCGACACCAAGCAGTCAAAGGCACCAATCCTCATCAAGATGAACCAGTGAAAACAAATTTGCCATTACTAAGCCAAAGCAGAATTAATATGAGCAAAGACAAATAAATGAATAAACAAAGAAAAATCCCAAGGAGAGGAAGCACCACATTTTTTGAACCACCATATTTCCTACACATTTTGTCTGGTTTGTCTCAGAATTACCATTAAAATTCTAGGCTGCCATAAAATCATAACTCTGTAATTACAGGCATGCTGATTTAAGTTTAGGAGAGCAAGGGGAATGGCTAATATTAAGCATGCACTTTATTCTTAACTACAGAGAAACTAATCCGGTCTTATCCTGCTGCCATTGAAATCTATCGCAAAACTCTCATTGACTGAAGTGGGACAGAATAAATCCCTATAAGACCAAAGTATTTTACATCAATGATCTTAAAGTACAAACTCCTTGACCACTCACTTCATGACAAAGGGAAGGGTAAAGATTGAATGCTTATTCTAAACAAAGAAACCAAAGGATCCAGAACAGATGTTGTTTTTTTCATAATCCCTTAAACACAGATAATTGCCTCAGATATAATGAATATTAAGCTGTCACATTTTCTTTTATTTGTGCTTGAAATCTGCACCCAACTCTCTTCCCACCACTTTGAAGGAATTCAGAACTATTTCTGAATACCAGACTTCAAAATTCAGACCTCTCTCTATAAAGAACTCTGTCAAATACCCACAGACTTTGCGGAACTTCAGATTCAGATCCAAACTCCATGACTCAAACCAATGTTGTTTCCAAATCAGTGTGCTGTCCATATATTTTGATTAGTTATACTACCTTCCCTTACCAGAACAGTGGTAGATATCTCACTCTCTTCTGAATTAGGTGCACAGAATATGTTAAAATACGATTGTCCCTAGAAATATATTATTCATTACAAACTCCAAAACTAATTGTTCACTTATTTGGAATTCAGAAATTAAGTATGATTAATGAGTGGTAACATTCCAGTGTGCATTGTCACATTAGCTTTTTCTATCAATCTGAACTTTTATTATCTATAAGTAAGCTTTGTGTATAATAGCTGATACATTAGCACAGAAATGTTTCATTTTGTCAGTAATGTGTTGCTGAAGATGCTTAAGACTTGTTTGATTACACATAATGGTGGAAAATGCTTCTATAATAGTTGTCATGGGGCTGAGTCTATACCATCTGGTATGGAATAAGAATGTTCACATCTAAATTTACTAGAGGAGAGTATATACCCTTTGTAGGTATAATACATTTCAAGCCATTCTCCCCAAACCTAAAATAATAAATAGTCATGAGCTGAAATATTTGTCGAATTGGGTGAATTTAGTAAAACAGTCTGCTTTTTTAAAAAATAACTGGAAAAAATTCTCACCCTCAGGAGAGCTTAACTTGCTGCTACTTGAAATATGCCTGTCGGAAGACTTTTTAAATTTTGAAATGTGAAAGCTCAGTATAATTGCATAGACTTAAAGACATATAATGAATTGATTTTTATCTTCACTTTGTATGAAAACAGAGTAAGAGAATTGTAAGGAATAAAAATAAAATGATGTTCCCTTTCCCAGCTTTAAAAAAAATCCCAATTCACTAATTCTCTCTTTGACAAAGATTCAAATTAAAAATAAAATACTGTTTAACCTCTAATCCAATGCAGAAATAATCCCCTTTTTATCCACTGAACAAAAATATTTTATCAAAGGAAATAATCCTAAACACAATATCACCAAACCTAAAAGCTGCTTTAGTATCTCCACTTCTATGGAGTGCTTCAATGTAAGAAAGACCAGACCAAACCATAATACTTAGAAGCAGTAGCACATTCTGTGCTCATGGTGAATATAATTTATAACAATTTAAATTATTTTTCTAATAATACAAAGGACAAATATTTATAATCTGTACAACAGGAAGGGTCAATGTCTTGCTCTTATCTTTGGATATGCAATTCAAGAGCAGTGGGAAAAAGAACACAGTCCACATGACTTTGCAGAACTATTCCATGTTTCCATTCTCCCACCTTTGCACAGAACAAGACTTTCCCCAACCCATTTCTTCCACAATGGCCAAAATAATTGAGTTTTCATAAAATAAGAATCCTTAACTCATTCTCTTTACTGGATTATCCAGTTTCCTTTCTGTGTCTATCTTTATAGCCCTTTGCAGCTGAGTTGTCTTTGTCGTCATTTGTGTATCTTGTACAGTACCTAACATAGAATCATAAAGTTGGAAGGGACCTCAGGAGGTCATCTAGTCCAACCCCCTGCTCAAAGCAGGACTAACCTCAGTTAAATAATCCCAGCGAGGGTTTTGTCAAGCCGCAGTTTAAAAACCTCTAAAGATGGAGATTCCACCACCTCGCTAACATATTGTTAGCACTCTACAAATAAAAATCACTAATGCCTACTAATCGAATTGCACAAACATAAATGACCTAGTTCTAATAAAAATGACTATGTCATGTACAGTTAGAAGACCTGCATTCACTAATGACTGATGAATTCTCCATTCAGCAATTTTTTTTATATTTGGATGTGTTATGAAAGTAGTGTCTAAGCTGTTACAGAGGTAGAGCATATATCTACATCTGCATATATCCCTCCTGACTAATACAGAGACATAAGTAGATATCAGACTTGGCACTCACATGGGGACTGTGATTGTTCTCAGCTTCTGTAGAAAAGAATATATATGAGAGAGTGAAAGAGAGACTACTTGAGCCCCATCCCATGCTTTGTTCATCTTTGCCGAAGCCAGGTACAGATTAGCCTTTCAGTTTCCTTGGGTTGTCCTCTTAGAAGAAAGAAGCTGCTATGACAACATACCATCATGGAGGAAATCAGGAGGAAATTTCAATCCCTGGTAATAAGACAGGCAACTACTATAGTCTAAGAAGCAAAAGGGTTATGAGCAGTAGATGATCAGGCATTTTCTTCTGAGTTTCACTTTTCTACTTCTTACTTTGATGGTAACATTTTCTGAAAAATTCCTGATCATTTTGGTGCCTCTTCTAAAAAGGCAGGGCTCAGGAAACAGAAAGTGTTAGATATTTAGGGAAAAGTCCACATAGTCTGGGATCCCATTATACCCTAACTCTCTGTAGCTGCCTTTGAAAATCCTAGATGTAGTTTCTGGTCCCCAATTGGTTTCAAGTATCTTCTTTTTTCACCCCAAATACTAAAGAACTGGGGAATAATTCACCTAATTTATAAAAACAAGCTAGGGAAAAATGAACACCTAGTTGTGGCAAACAGCTCCCGCATAGACAAGTTGTTTAAAAAATGCCTTCATCAGTTTAAAAAAATGCCTTGCATAAAGTATTTATCTCAGGAATCTGGTTTCTGTTGCCATTTTCTCAGCTTGGAAAGTCACCTGTGAGTTGATTGACCCATTGAGCCAAAAATAAATGTTGCGTATATGACTATAGGTTTATGGTACAGTCTTCATTTGATCTTGTGCTACAATATTAATCAATTGTTTTCTATTATGAAACTCTCCATCAATCCATCTAGTAGCTTTCTTGGCAGCAAAGACATGGTAAATAGGAGTGAAGTAACTATTTATGAAAATAGATTTGGGACTAGAGTTTGGGAACAGCTCATTGACACGAGCTCTCTATGCTTGGCTCACCTTTACTAGTTCATTAACTCACGCTTTGTTAGATCCTATGGGAATATGCAGAGCTCAAACAGATTAAAATTCTGAAAGTAATACTTTTTGATGAAAGCATTGTAATAAATCTATCCAGAACTTTACTAAAAAAGTACTGATTTTGAGTGACAATTTGTTACCACAAAGGCTTGAATATGCAGAAAACGAATGCTGCAAACAAAATGCAAGTCTGAAGTAATTAACAACTTTCATTTGAGTTAAATTGTACTCTGTTCTGATTGCAGAGATGCAGCAGCACACAAATCCTGTAAGGGTCTGATCCTGCACACTGAAATCAGTGGTAGTATCGCTACTGACCTCAGTATAAGCAGGATGTGGGTCTAAATGCAGAAACCATGCTAACGACATTAGGTCTAATATAAAGTCCAACATGAGCAGATGAAAATGTTTCCACCTAAAGTATTTCAGTCATAAATTATTGTAAGTATACAGCAAAACAAGTCAAGAGCGACCACTCACGGGAATTGGCAAAAGTGGTTGCTGGTAAAAGATAGTCTCTCTTCAAAGGTTTGCATTCTTCAGAGGCATTCCATGGGCTCTGAAAGTGGTTACTCATGACAGGTGGTCTTTCTTCAGAGATGGTCTCTAAAGCAGGTTTTACTCTATCTTTACACCTTCATTGGTTATGCTCATAATGTAGTTGATCTAGATTTCTAAATATGTATTTGCACCTGCAAATATTTGCAAGGACAAAATGGAGGCTTCAGTTTTTAAATTTAGACCATTATCCAGAGACAAGTGTTCTAAAAAGTTTCATGGTAATTCCCAGAGGCACCACCTACAAAAAGTAATAGTTCCAGGATTATATTTCATTGTAAACCAATCAATGTAAGCCAGTTCTATGAATTAATTCACATATTTCTTTTTATAGGCAGCTGACATGGCTGAGGGCTGGTAGTTTTCAAAATAGCAAATCTAAGTACAGGCTTCTGAATTCCATGGTGTACGATGGATCTCAAATTTACCTACACTACTTCAGCTCATTTCTGCATGATGAGCTTTTACTGCAGTTCTTCTGACTAGGATGTTATCACACTTGCTTTATGTCTCCTAAAGTCTCAGGGGACATAAACTACAGCAATCAGGATCACAAGTTACTCTTGTGTAACACACTGGGCATCGTGTGTTACAAGTCATCCTATGTGACCAGCCCACAGAAGATGTGAGTGGTACATATCCTATCTTCAAGCTGAAGAGACTTTTTTCTTTCAGCTCTGAGAATCCTCAGTTGAGTCCCTGGTACATGGACCAAGTTGTCACTCTAGTTTCCTAGTCTTATTAAACTCTGTGTTACTACAGAAAAGATGTTCTCTACAATCTAGTCACTCTTCACAGTAAAGAGTTAATCCTATTAGTGATAGCCCTGTTATAGAACTTATTTTAAGACTTGTAAATGTTATTTGGCATCTAGTGGCATAATCACATTGTTTAGACTGAGAGCATCTTCTCAGAAAAAAATTGAACGAAGAGCATCATTTGAAACTTTTTATTGATTGTTGCTTTAAGGTGAAATTAAACACTCAGCAATACATGGCAGTTTTATGATGGCCTCAGCAGTCCAGGAGCCAAAGAGAGGGTTCTAAAAAGTAGTTATAAAAGAATACACTAGGAAATGCAAAATAGAGCTTTGATAGTGAAGTGCAAACAAAGGGAGAAATCTTAAACTTGATGTCTGATGTTTAAGACCTTGTCACTTTCAAAATAATTTATGCTACTGAAATGCAACAGCACAATGGTGGTTTTTCAAGCAACATGGTGATCTGTACCCCATGTTGGAGGATAGATTCCAAGTGTTTCCCATTAGTGAATCCAAGTAGCTTCCTTCAACCTAATTCCACTACTTCTATTTCACCTTTTCTTGAGGAGCTGGTGGTAATAGTATATTATTTTCACCAAAACTGAACTACCTTAATATAGCCCTACTTTTTAATATATTACGTTTAAAGAGATTGTTTATGGGTATTTTCAGTTTTGTCTAGAATGTCCAGATCTTGACCTTCTATTATCTGGGTACTGATCATAGATGAATTATACACAAGTGCATGGGTGCAGGTTCTACTTAAAAAAACAAATCTTGAGGATAGTCAATCCAGTGAAATGGGGCGTAGAGTAAGCTCCTCTATCATTCTACCTGGCTGAATACCAAAGGATTGCTAAAAAGGGAGCTCATGATGGGCCTGCACAGATCAAAGTCCTTTGTCTTGTCTGCTCAGAGACTGCAGTTCTAGAACAAAACAGACTGACGGGTGGGAGACAGTGAGTGGGGGTGGGCATTCTGAATCCCCCAAATATTTTCTTTCTGGACTGATGGGTTGGGGGCTTCCTGGCATCTCTGCTGCCCTGGAAACATTTTTGATAGAGAAAAGTTCTGTTCCAAGATATCGGATGCCTCTGGTGGGTCTGAGATCTTGCTTGACCCATTCATTGTCTTGCAGGATTCAGTAAGCCAAAGAGACCAAATACCTGACACATTAGAAAAAGCATTGGGAGTAAAAGGGAGAAATCAGAGGAAGGGGTTAGTGTAACAACTGCAGAGCTTCACAGTTAGCGATGTTACCACTAGAACTCTCACTTCAAGACAAGAAACAAATGCTTCAATTGAACAGTTTTACTGCCAGTTTTTCACTGAGTGTTCAGGCAAAGATGATCCTAACAAAAACAACATGGTAAAAAATCTCATTTACATTTTACAAGAGCCTGATATATCCTCATTGTCATGGTCAACACTTTTTCATCTCAATTAAAACCAGTGTAGATTAACAGGCCCTGTGGAAAATATTCCAATCTGCTGAGTGCATGGCAGCTGCACAGTCAGTCTAGGACAATGCAATATATTGCTCTGCTAAGCATCTCTAGATAGAAAGATTTTTTTATTAAGCTGTCAACTTTCCTCACTCATATGAATCTGTCTCACAATATAGATCTGACAGTAATTAACAGTGATATGACAGGACAGTAAAGTATTAATTTAAAATTAAAGGGAAATTGCTTTATTGAAGATTTTATATTATAACATTAAGTGTCATTTTGGTAATTTATTCTGCCTTTAATAGGCTCATTTCATATTTGATTTTAGACTAAAAGGTAAGATAAAAAGTTGATACAATGTAAATAATACAATAGGAATTCACTGTAATTGAGCTTTCAAGCTCAGAATCCATAGCTGGCTGATGAAACCTAACCAATTTAAAAGGTTAATTTTCATAGCTAAATTACTAAGTAAGTTTCCTGTAGAGATTTTCAGACAACACAAAGATAATCCTGTCATTTAGGTACATTACCATGAGACTTAACATTTTAATCTCATGAGTTTTTGAAGATTAGATCCATCACTCATTAATGATATTCAGTCTCACTTTTCTTTTCAATTTTTAACTACCATGCCAGATAGCATTTATATATCTATAAAGTTCTGAGTTTTGTGATACCTTCATAGGGTCAAATTCTGCTTTCTATTATCTTGAATAAAATCCAGAGGAACTCTATGGCCCATAATTTGCAGAATGTATATTTTTATATAATATCTAATAATTATATATATATAATTCAATACAATACTATATAATTATATTTAAAATGATATATTTATAATATTAAAAAGAACATTTTTCCAGGGGAGATTTTTAGACAATATTGCCATAATACAGAAAATTAAACAGGGAAGAAGATAAGAGACTAACCTGCATTGCTGGAGTCTTTGCTAAAAACCAAGAAATGCCAAGGTGCCCATCAAGATATTAGGGAAGGTTCTTGCACTTCAGCTGTGAAGCCTCTATGTTCAAGTGTACCTAATTACTTGTGAAAGAGGCCTCATTCTTTCCATCAAACATCATGTTTGCTTGAACTACTGCTTAGTTATTAGAGAGACAAGGTGGGTGGACCCGCTTCTGTTGGTGAGAGAGGAAACCTTTCAAGGCACACAGAACTTTAGGTCAGGGAAAGATCTCTGTGTCAAAGCTAATGCAAGATGTAATGGATAGTTTAGCATAAGTAGTTAGTACATATTCTAAGGGACCACTGAAGGTAGAGTGGCTCAGGGACTGACACAGCTACAACTACACTGCATACTGCTAAGTAATGTCAGACAGTGTAGTTGCCTTACCTGTAAATTGTATGTGTTTATCCATATATACATAATTTTAAAATGGTCCATCCTTAAACTAGTACTAAAAGCAGTGCAGTTTCCAGAATTGTTACTGCTAGCTGCTTACTTTCAGGCAAGCCACCAGTACTCTTGGCATTGTAGACTGTGTTTCTGAAAGCCAATTCTGTGACACTACTGCACCATGCATTTTCTTCACATGTGACTAATATGCAGATTTCTGTTCATGCCCACCTGATTTTTTGGCCTTTGGGCTAGACCTGCTCCAGCATGTATAAATATGTATAAGATGGTCAAGTTGTACATATATTTAAGAAACATGGTTAACATGAGCCAGCTATATTTCCATATTCAATCTCATTGGACTAAACTCTCCCCATGTACACAAAGTTACTTCAGTTTTCATCAAAACAACCAAAGACATTTGGGGATGCATTCTGTCAGATCTCATGAAGAGACATATCAAATTTACTTACCATTTTCAGATGCTTGCAGCCAGCCCTGATTAAAATACCATACATATACACTTTGAACTTTTTAAATTAGTCCAATTTATAGGATACTAATCAATACAGAGGCACTTCCATTTCAGAGACTTATATAGCACTTACTCAGAAGAAGTGGGGGGGAAAGACTTGAAGGAATAGAAATAGGTGAAGGAAGAAATCCACTGAAGACCTGAAAAATATTTGCTTTTATCTTTTAAAATCTAAAATATAAACAATACAATTATGGCCCCTAAAATTATGCCAATTCCATTACATAACCAAAATTGTTTGCAAATAGATAACTTCAGTATTTGTAACTTCATGCAATAGCCTGTAGTAAATACAGGGAAACATAAAGAAGCATTGTAGATAATGAGGATAATTATGTCAGTATAGCATGTGGACTGACAAAGCACTAGGAAAATGACTGAGTGAACCATGAAGAATTGGCAGAGGTTGCACTAAATGACCTCACGTGTTTTTCATCTCAAATCTAAGATTTTGTTATAATCAGCTAATTTGTATCATTCACTCATCATAAGGAATGTGTTTACAAAATCCAAATGATTTGAAAAGACAAAAAAAACCCTATTACATTGGAAGCCTCAAGGGTTACTTTTTCTAATAAGCAGAGGAAATGAGTAAAGTTTTAAAAACTGGCATACTATGAACAAATGAAGAGAATCCAAAACTGCTCTGTGCAGAAACAAAAATTACATAAGTGTGTAAAAGGTATAGCAGGACACAAAGTATTTTATATACTATTTTAATTTACTTCCATGTAATGTTTTTCCCCCATAACTTCAGGTTCTCATTTATTTCTTATACTCTTTCCTATCTCAAGCAACCTTCATAAAATTATTGAGTTGCACTGAACTATTAGCAAGTATTTGGAATAATCAGATGTACATACTGCTTTCCTAAATGTACAATATAAAAATCAGATACAGGTACTTTTTATCTAAAGTTAATATGAAATTCTGATATTTCTGATATTACAATTAGCTTTTCTTTCCAATCAAAAGTTACAGTAATTCATCTTTTTAAATCTTAGACACTTAAAGATATAATAGCAAACAAACAAAAACCTTTGTTAGGAAACTTTTAAAAGTTGAAAATGTTTAGCTACTTAATTTCCAGAAAATGTACTATTTCTACTGAATAATTCCTGTATCTTAAAAAAATCTCAAAGCTCTGAAGTGAAAATCTGTTAACAGATGTAGCCACTTCAGTTGTTCCATGTATTCCTTCTTCATTTTCATCACATTCAAGGGTGAGGGAATGGTGTTTCCATATATTTCAAAGTGTTCCCTTCTTCTGACTTGTGTCACTAAAATCTATCCCAATTTCAGCTTGAGCCAGTTCTTCTATGGTCATGTAGATGAAGGATATTTAATCTTATTTGCAGTTGACAATATATTTGTTTGAATTCCTCATGACAGACTGAATGTTTGTCTAAAAGATACAGACTAGGAATTATTTTGGGGAACTTCTATTGCCTGTGTTATACAAGAAGTCAGACTAGATGATCACAATGGTCCCTCTGGCATTAGAGATCAATGAATCTCTTAGAGATAATATGTAAATTAAAACCCCTTACCCTTTACCCCTAACTTGGACTTAGGGTCCTTAGGCTTGGAAGAGTTACAATTTTATCAGTAAATATCAGTAAATGTTGATTTCAGCATACACACACAAACATAACAAATATTTCCATTGATAATTTAAATTTTGCAAAGTAAGAAAAATGTTGCTTCAGAACTTATTACAGGTTGATTTAAGGATATTTGCTTTGTATATTTTGGCAGGTGATATTGACAATATGTGTTTTAATATCTGTGACTGGGTGGCTGGATGGGCCATACTGAGAATGTCATGCCCTGGTCAGACTGCAAAAAATAGGGCAGACAATCCCCCAGACTGGCGGTTTATTCTATAACTAGATTCACCAAGCCAGTAACAAAAAAATCTTCTGTAGTACCATACCAGTTAGCAAGAAGCCAAACATAGTCCCCCACTTAGGCATTTCAGACTTCTGTTCTGTAGTAGGTGACACCACCCAGCTAGGGTACCCCCGCCAGGGTACCCAGAAGTCACCTACTATAGCACAGACCCAACAAAGAAAACAACAGAACACCACTGGTCATCATTTTCAGTCTTCAGCTAAAATCTCTCCAACACATTATTAAAGATCTACAACCTATCCTAGCAGATGAACCGTCTCTCGCTCCGGCAGTGGGCGGCAGACCCATCCTGGCTTACAGACAGCCCCCCAACCTGAAGCAAATACTCACCAGCAACCATACACCCTACAGAAAGTCCAATCCAGGAATTTATCCCTGCAACTAATGCCGTTGTGAGCTCTGCCCACACACTGACTCTAGTGACAGCATCACTGGTCCTAACCACATCCATCACACCATAAGCGGCTCATTCACCTGAACATCCACTAATGTTATATATGCCATCATGTGCCAGCAATGCCCCTCTGACATGTACATTAACCAAACTGGACTATCACTACACAAATGGATAAATGGACACAAATCAAACATAAAAAATAATAACATCCATAAACCAGTGGGAGAACACTTCAATCTCCCAGGGCACTCTGTCACTGACCTGAAAGTTGCTGTACTTCTCCAAAAAAAAAAATTCAAAAACAGACTTGAAAGAGAAACTGCTGAGTTAGAAATTATCTGCAAACTTGACACATTCAAACTGGGTTTAAACAGAGATTTGGAATGGCTCTCATTACAAGAAGTAATTTTCTCTGATCACCCATTCTCACCTCCTACTCAATAGTTGTCATTAAGCCTCAAGTACCCAGCTTTTATCCACCTATCCCATTGTTATCTATGCCCTTGGATATGCATATGTTACCTCCTATATATATGTTTCCTACTTGCTGTATCATTTCTACCAACTGCATCTGAGGAAGTGAGCTGAAGCTCACGAAAGCTTATGCCTGCTGAAATTAAATTTGTTAGTCTTTAAAGTGCTACAGAATTCTCGTTGTTTTTGCTGTATACAGACTAACACAGCTATCCCTCTGGAACTCTTCTATATAGAAATGAGTGTGAGTCCTTAGGTCTGTTTCATAGTGATGAGGCTGCTGATCTGTAAACGTCTCTCTGGAATCAATTAAAAGGGTTATAATTCAATAGGCAGTTCAGGTGTAGACTCTGTTAGAGTTTTGCCATGAGAATTCCAGAGTAATACAAGTAACTACCTGGAGGTCTCAGTCTTATGGCTTAGAATTTAAGAGGAAAAGTTTAAGCAGACATGAACTGAGAGGATCAGGCCCAAGGCTTCACCTTCCTAGCTCTCTAGTATGCTGACAAGCCTACTCATAGAAATTGTCACAGTAGGGCTCTCCTCTGAGGAAGAATAGGTATGCAGATAGTTTACAGACCTTTGCTTTGAAGTTAATCTTCTATTTCCTATGCATACACAGGTAAATTAATTACATTTATTTACATCAGGCAGTTATAACAGAGATAGTTAAACTGAAGGAAATGTAGATAATACCTTTAGTTTCCTGCAATATCTTACATCATTGATCTTGAGGTTAACTGAAGACAGTCTCATACATAAGACAATTAAGAAATGGATGGGAATAAGCATCTACAAGGTAATTTGGTTACATTGTTAAAATTCTATCAAGATATAGGTAAACACTTAGCATCTACCTTTGATTTCCATTACTAAAAATGAATGAGTTGGGGATTGTTTGCATAATTAACATTTCTTTGATACCCATACATAAATGGATTGTCTCGATTACAATTGCAATGCCTCTTAAGTTATTATGGGTCATACACATGTTGGCTGGTCTGCCAGTGTCATAACATCTATAAAGCTTTAACTTTTTGAATTTGTGACACTATCATTAAATAATGGTCTGACCCACTATTGTCTGATCCTCCATAACTTCCTGCGAGAGTAAAAATTTAAACTGACAAAAAATAAAAACATAAAAATAAAACCTATAATTTTGCCCAGTGCTGAAAATTTAAATTGATAAAATTTTAAAAAATATTTTAAAATGAACTTCAAAATTATCTGTCTAATATATTAAAAAAATAAAACTGAATTCTGCCAAGCCTATTGATTCTGGATACATTGAAGTAAATGACAATGTGCCCATTCTAATATCCATTCTAACGATATCTAAGGAAACCTACAAATAGACACACACAGGCTGGTGGGCAAGGATGAATCTAGGGTGTCTAAAATTATATTTAAGTCCATTTTATGGATAGGAAACTAAGACCCCAGAAGATTAATTCGCTTGCTCAAGATTACCCAGAAAGACTGTAGCAGCCCAGATCTCCTAATGTCCACTGCTATGCCTTAACCAATAGAAAATACTTCCTTTCCCAGGTATAAGAGCATGGAGATATTCAAACTGGAGTTACAAGGGACAAAGAAGACCAAATATATACCACTAAATAGCTCACCAGTGTTTATTATTCATGTAATTTCCTAAAGGCTACTGATGATCCAAAATCATCCAGTATGGATAAATACAAGTAAGAATAAAGAAATGAACAAGTTCCTGGTGGACAGATTGCACTGCAGCAGAGCATAAGAATCAGTGACTCTATAATTATATTATTTGTCAGATCCCAGTGGATTTGGGCATTTGTTCCTACCAGTTCAGTTGCTAGGGGTCATAGGCGGAAAGCACATTTTGTCTCTGAAAACATTGACTAGAAGTTTAAAGATGAGGAACATTTTGCAAATAAATTTGTTAGCGTCTTTGCCTTCAAACCTCTGGTGGTAAAAATTAATCAGGACGATAGACATGAAAAATAGCTAGTAATCATGAATTTATCCCTAGGAAATATCAAAGTGACTTTTCTTTGTGCGTAAGAACTGGGATTATTCAGTTTGGACAGCTGTTCCTGGGGCCTGATCTGAAATCATACCAAAGATATGGAATATTGTATATAATAGAGATCCCATACTTTCTCTATTTACTAAGTCAAATATTTTATTGTGAAATTTGGATACAAGATGGCTCTATCTAGACCTTTAATCACATTTGAAGAATTTACCCAGGAGCAACCTGGAACAAAAGGTTTAATTTCTAAGATACATACAATTTTGACAGAAAAAGATGTAGAAAAGAAAACAACCTAGATGAAAAAGATGGGAGGGGAATTTAGATAAATAAATCCGTCTAGATAATGGTTTCTCTAGGGGAAAGTGGATATACATCTTCAATTTGTGTAGTTCATCTCATATTAAATATATTACTATATAGATGCATGTGACTCCAGTTAAGATCCATCATATTGTTGCTACTAGGGAGTTGCTTTGTTGGAGGAGTTGCCGGGAAAAGGGAACATACTTCAACATCTGGTGGTTGTGTCTAGGAATTAGATGTTTGGGGAAAAAAATTATTGAAGAGATTTATCTTATGACAAAATGCCAGTTTCCTAGAGATCCCCTGACATGCTTACTTAATGCTCCAGTAAAACATCTGTATTTTAAACAGAATGACAAATTCATTTCTTTTCTTTTTTTCTTATTTAAAGCAGCTAAAGTTCTGTGGTTCTTAATTCAGATAAGAAAGATTACTGCACAATTACACTAGGTGACATTGATTAGCTGGCTTTAATGACTGGAAAAATGAGTCCTCAGACAACTCTTTACAAGGTAAATTAGAGACTACTGTTAACATGGGTATGGCTGTAAAGTTACAGAAAATAGTTTAATCTAGACAAAACGAAGATCTGAAGAGCTCCCTTGACTAGATACATTTTGCAATCAAGACTTTATGTAATTATACCTGGAACAAAACAGTGGAAGTGGAATGGTAACAGGAAAGTCCAACTGAAATAATACTGGTAGCTTGAAAATAGTAGGTCTCCTGCAATTAATTGATTTAATAACTTCACAATTAGTAGATTTTTTAAGGACTATTGAAATCAATGTGACTTTTACCACTGACTTCACTAGGGCCAGAATTTCAACCTACATATCTACTAACATAAGAATGGCAATAGTGGGTCAGAACAATAGTCCATCTAGCCCAGTATCCTGTCTTCCAACAGTAGCCAATGCAATTCAGCCAATGCTGAAGCAGATGCTTCAGAGGGAATACACAGAATGGGGCAACTATTGTGTGATCCATGATTCTTGCAGTCAGAAGCTGAAGGATACCCAGATAATGGGGTTGAATCCCTGACTATCTAATAGCTATTGATGGACCTATCCTCCATGAATTTATCCAATTCTTTGTTGAGCCCATTTATACTTTTGTCTTTACAACATCCCCTGGCAATGAGTTCCACTGATTAATTGTGTTTTGTGAAGACAAGAAGAATTGTGTTTCCTTTAGTTTGTTTTAAACCTGCTTCCTATTAATTTCATTGGGTGACACTGGTTCATGTTCTATGTGACGGGGTAAGTAACATTTCCTTATTCACTTTGTCCACACCATTCATAATTTTATAGACATCTATCATATCACCTTTAGTCATCTCTTTTCTAAGCAGAGCTGTTTCTGTCTTTTAAATATATCCTCATATGGAAGCTATTCCATACCTCTTATTGTTTTTGTTGCCATCTCTATATTTTTTTCCATTTCTAATATATCTTTTCTGAGATAGGGTGACCAGAACTGCATGCACTGTTGTTATGCCAGGCACTGCTGCTCACAGCTGCCTGCAGGTTCTGGATACCAGGTGAGGACTAAAAACACTCCCACATCAGGTTGGTACACTTATCTTTAATCACGGCTTACACTCCAAACAGCAATGGGAGACTCTAGGGTGTGCTGCAGAGCGAGCTGCCGGGGGATTTTGCCTTGCAATCCAAGTGGATTCATGGCCGAGTCTCGTTGGGCAGTTTGCATTTCAAGCTTTTATACAGCATTCTCTAGGGAAAAGCAAGCATTGGTTGATTTACAGCACCTGACCTTGCTTCCTCACTTTCCTCCTTTTTTGGCACCACAGACAAATTCACACGGCCTTGCACAGCCTGTTTACCAAGCTGAGCAGTGCCTCTTATCAAACCGGTTCTGACCAGGCCCGTCAAGCCCTGATCTCTATCCAACACATCACAAATATCTTCCTACAACTGTTCAAGGTAAAAGCATACCAGGGATTTATACAGTGTCATTATGATATTTTCTGTCTTATTATTTATCTCTTTCCTAAGGGTTCCTAACATTCTGTTAGCTTTTTCTGGCTGTTGCCGCACATTGAACAGATGTTCTCAGGGGAACTATCCATGATGATTCCAAGATCTGTTTCAGTGGTTATGGCAATCAGTACCCTGGAACCCTGTATACACCACTGTCAGAATTATGATATGTTTTGTACAAAGTATGCCTTGTGATGTATCATTTTAAAAGTCTTTATCTGCTGAATATTAATATTCTTGTTGCATTGTTTGTACGATCATTGTATATGAAGTTCTGAAGTATTGCTATATGTTACTAAAATATGTTCAAGTGGGAAACACCCAGAGCCAGTCTTCCAGGCATAACTATGAAATAGCCAAACAGCATCAATGGCTCACCGACACGCATCATGAAAAGTATTCACTATCTCTGGAACTGTTTACAATGACAACTTCACAGAGAAAGCACATGGATCAAGTAGTCTTCATTTTCTATGGGGGGTGTCCCCACACCACATAGCCAGAGATCTTTCCAGCAAAATGGAAAATGCTATAAAAAGAAGAAGTGACATCATCACTTGGCTTCACTCCCCCACAATGCAACACCTTGAAACACATCTGGAGGACAGACTTTTGAACTGGGGAGAGGGGTCCCAGGCTAGAGGAGTGTTCCAGCCTATGTATTGAGACCTGCTTGTACCATCTGTCAGGGTGAGAAATTGCTTGATTTAAATCCTGTTCAGTTTGTTGAAGTTAGACTGTGAATTTACTTTTATTTCCTAAAGTAATTATGTCTGATCTTTTATGCCTATCACTTCTCATCACTTAAAATCTATCTTCCTATAATTAATAAATATGTTTTAGATTTTACCTAAAACATTATGTTTTGGTGGAAGTGATTGGGAAATCTGCTCAGGTAACAAAGATTGGTGTATATCCACTTTCCTTTGAAGTGGTGAACTGAATAATGAACTTACACTGGCCAGGGTTTCTGACCAGTGCAAGGCAGTACAGTTCTGGGGTACAAGGCTGGGAGCTGGAGGGAATTGGCTGGTGCATTTCTCTGCGAGATTCGTGAGTAGCTCTGGGAGCATTCATGTAAATCAGTTGGGTGTGCCGCTGCCTATGGATGTCTGTGTAAGGGTAGCTTGCTAACAGCACCACAGTGTGAGAAGCAATCCAGGTAAACATTCATGCAATATAGCTGTGTGTGGTGATCAACATGCTGGTGTGCAGGTAATAACAGCGCCTGAGGGGTTTGCTGCGTATCACTAGCAAGGCACGGTGAGAGACATCCCAGGCTGGAGAGTTAAGGGGGCACAGCGGTTCCACAGTTTTCAGGTTGCACCCCAGGGGATCCCGTCACAGTGATAACAATTAGTTTAGACTCCATCCTTTTATATGTGCGTTACTTTGCATTTATCAACATTGAATTTTATCTGCCATTTTGTTGCCCAGGCACCCAGTTTTGTGAAATCCCTTTGTAATTCTTTGCAGTTAGATTTCGACTTAATTATCTTGAGTAATTTTGTGCTGTCTGAAAACTTTGCCACCTCGCTTTTTACTCCTTTTTCCGGATCATTTTTGAATATGCTGAACAGCACTGATGCCAGTATAGATCCCTGTTGGACTCCGATATTTACCTTTCTCCATTCTGAAAGTTGACCATTTATTCCTACATTTTGTTTCCTGTCTTTTAACCAGGTACTTATCCATGAGAGGATATCCTGCAACTGCTTACTTTGAGGGACCTTGTCAAAAGCATTCTGATTACCTTTGTCCACATGCTTGTTGACAGCCTCAAAGAATTCTAATCTATAACATGAGTGAGTGAAACAATGGGCCAGATTCTCTACTAATGTAAATCAGTGTAGTTTCATCAGAGCACAGTGGTGCTCTTTTCATCTACCTGAAACAAAATTAAGTTGTTAGGGATATCTCTGCAGCTGTTGAACTTTTTCTTAGAAATGTGGATGCTAACTTGAAGAAAAAAAATAAGGTTTCAGTTTTGACAGCTGGAATATTTAAATAAATAAACTATAAAACAAGTACTGGCCAAAACTAAGAGATTATATAGGTGCATGTTATTTAATTGTTATACTCCTTTACTTAGGTCAGTCTTATAGGACACATGAAATGAAATTATAATTTCATTTTTTAAAATTATTAGCCAATGACTCTGCTACTTCTAAAGTAGAAAAAAGTTGATAAATATATTTAACATGTTCTCATCGGTTATATTCTTTTTTATATATCATTAGGAAA
The DNA here is from genome assembly GCF_026122565.2 of Emydura macquarii macquarii. NCBI lineage: Eukaryota > Metazoa > Chordata > Testudines > Chelidae > Emydura > Emydura macquarii. The sequence continues at coordinate 1,237,934 of NW_027132543.1, read as the reverse complement.
ATGATAAATCTAGTCTTTATAGTAAATATTTGGTTATTTTTCAGAAAAAAAATATATACAGATCCTGAATTCCTTGAAGTCAATAGCAATTTTGGATGAAAGAAATGCCAGATTTCAACCTTAAATGGTTTAATCTAAAGCTCAGCCTAGTTCAGCCTCAGTCCCAAAACATACCTTAAACCTAGTACAGATACTTTTGAAAGTGTCAAGGATTGGGTTTAAGATTGTATGTTTATTTCCAATGAAAATCTATTAAGTCCAGTATGATCAAATTGGCATGCTGACCCCAGTCTAAATCCCACTGAATCACAGAAATGGAGGTCTCGAAGGGATCTTGATGTCATTAAGTCCAGCCCCATTCACTGAAGTGGGACAAATTGACTAACCCTGATAAGTGTTTGTCCAACCTGTTAGTAAAAATCTCCAATGATGGGAATTCCACAACCTTCATTGAAAGCCAATTCCAGATTTTAACTACCCTTGCTTGTGTAATTCTTTTGAACTCCTCCTAAGCAATTTGCCTGTCACTTTTTGTACGATTTCTTTTGATTTTTCAGGTCACTAGAGAGCTCCTGATGGAGTCATATTGGCCTTTTACTATTCTTGCTGTCTTTTCTTCACATTGAAATAATTCACAGTTGTGCCGTTAATATTGTCACCTTGAGAAATTGCCAGCTCTCCTAGACTCTTTATTTCCTTAGATTTTGTTCCCATGCAACTTTACCTACTAGTTTGTTAAAGTCTGCTTTTCTGAAATGCCTGGGTCCTTATCCTCAACCAAATGAATGGATGAGAACACCATCTGCTCTCCCAACTCCTTCAATCTCACTCCCTGGGCCTTGTGGTCACTGTTGATCTGCTCAGGATTATATGTGACAGTATCATTAGTGCCCACGCGGATGAGCAGCATGGGGTAGTGGTCAGAGGAAAGGATGAGCCTCAGCAACCTTTCTGTAATGTCTCAGATGCAGGCTCCAGGCAAGCTGAACATCTCACAGGATGTCATAACAGATTGTCAGATGGATGCTTCTTTGCCCCTCTGAAGGGAGTCCCTGACCACCAGAAACCTAAATCTCCTCTTGTTGGGTGCAGTGGCCATGAAACTCCCAGCTCTGTGGGCAGAAGGTTCCTGCTCCTCAACTCCTGATGCTATTACAGCATATTGTATCATACTGTGAGCTCATGAATAATACTGACAAATTCAGTCTTCATTCCAAAAGGAAGGTTGGAACCCAGACTGGGGACTACTCAGCATGTTATTTGTTTCAAGTCCATTTTGAATTCACTAGTCACTACATCTTTCTATCACCCTCCTCAAAACAGAGTTTGGAAATTGGGTGATAAATTATGAGAACACCAGCACTTAGAGAGGGTTTCATAAGCAGAAGTCTACTAATAAGAATTGTTCAACATGATTTCTTTGCTTAGCATATGAGCTGATAAAATTTGTCAGTAATGGCACCACCACTTGCATTAAGCAACAATCATGAATAAGGCTCAGAGGTCTTGCAGCAAACCAGGAAGGCAATAAATATCTCTGTCAAAAACTAAGTCAACACCCATTTGAAGGTTCTTAGAATCAAAGGAGACGACACAGAGACCATCTCATCTGCTAAGAATGTAGCAAACTTGTCCTATTGAGCATCTGAAGGAATGGGGACAAGGCATCTGGATTAAGCAGACTGCATACTACCATAAAGTTGGATTGTTTCCTACCATCTGCCAGGCAGAAGACAAATGACATATATCTTTAGTCACAGCTCATTGGTGCAGCTGCATACACTTTTTTGTAGAGAAAAGGATCAGACTCCAAGCACGTACAATAATGTCAGTTATGTTATGCTCCATTTTTTAAATGAAAAGCAACTTGTATATTAATTTTCCCCCATTAATTTTCCCCTCTCTTGGCAGGACAACAACTGGAGATATAGTTAGTGATGCTGTTGCCATAGGGGCACTACCATCTTCAAGAGGAAAAAAAGATAAAATCAGAGAAAAATAAAAATACTTTCAACCCAATCCTGTGCTCCATTCACAGTTGTCAGTGCCAGAGATTAACTCTTCCAGATAAAGGCTCAATACAAGGCTCCGGCTCCAGAGCCTCAAGCTATACAACAAAGGTACATATTCCAGTGTGTGTGTGTGGAGGACTGAGAGGGTCCAAAACAGAACTATACTAAATAGTCCGGCATGATCAGTAGAACACTTCCAAAAGTGCCCTTAATTAATTAGCATTTGTGCAGCTAGGTGGAGGCAAGTGAAGGTGCTCCCTAATATTTTGCCTAGAGCCACCACTTCATTTGCTCAAAGAAAGTATTTAACTTGTAGTCCCTGGAAACTGGCAAGCAGAGGACAGTACCTCATCTTTTTGGAAACATTTAAATGTCTTGAATGACAGTCCTACTAGAAATTCAGAGATCACCACCTGGAGAGTCATGAAAAGAGTATTCAAGATTACAGCTATACTTCAAATCAATAGTACTCAGCTTCAAATGTTTTAGAGAGCCTATATAGGTAGTATTCAAATGAATAGAAAGAGAGCCTCCACTGATAGCTTGGCAGAGCTGAAATATTTACATTGTGATGATGCCATTGAGCTATTGTCGCTCATCATCAGAATGTGATATCACTTATCATCACCATCACTCACTTGCCTGGCGGATAAAGAATTTTGCTTTTCTGTTCCTGGATGTCGGAAATCAAGAGATTATTGCCCAATTGCCTCATATATATTAGACAATATGGAAACTGTCCTGTGATCTACATTCTGCTTACTGTGCTCAAGATTCTGGAGGACTTGAGCACTGGTCATATCTGCAGTATAACAGCTTCATTTATAGCTCATTGTATATATCAGTCATACGAGATATGGGTGCAGTTCCATTTTTGTAAAATGTCAAATAACATGTTTAGGAATTCAAATAAGTGCAAGACTGGAAAAAACATATTAGAACACCAACAGTTCATTCATTATCATATCCTTCCTCTTGACATTTTCTATATTAGGGCACTTTCACTTTTTTTAAAAAGCACCTATATATAGCATCAGAGAAATTCTTGATGACTCCAGTTACAGATCTGTTTATTCTCTGAAATATGAATACTGATGTTCTTTAAAATACTTTTTCTTACCTTATGCAGCTGTGCTAGTCTTATTATATTCATCCAATCTTTTTTTAAATTCAGAAATGAAGAAGTAGTGAAATCATTGACAGCTGGGACATGATGTGTGTAGTGGCTATTGTGTTGGTTTTAAGTGCTGTGGAAGAAAGGGAGAGGAGTAAAACAACAGGAGAAAGCCAGTGTACTTGTAAGTAGAAAAAAAAACAGAAGAAGCAATTGTAGACTTTTGAAGATATAGGTGAGAGCCATACATGTAGGAATTTCTTGCATTGGATTGATAAGTTGGTGAGAACTTGAGAAGACCCTAGGAAAAGCAATAGATGACCTTGATAGGATGGAAGAAGTGAACTGGAGCTTGGCAGGCCAGTAAATATGAGTACATGTAGGATTTCGTTGTGAGCCAGGTGAAACATAATGTAATGGGTCCTGACCATTTCCGTGTGCTGTTGAATCAGCTAGAACAAGCTGAATGTCAGCTGTGGATGAGTTGGTGTAGATGAAAGGAACTGCTTCCCAATCTGTTGTGTAGACACACTGAGCTAGACTTCCACTTCTAATTGGCCCGTGATGTCATCCTCTATTGGCTATTAGTTAAATTATCAAACAAGCACGTTTGTGCTTTCTCCCATTGTACCCTACATGCTTAGAAGAAGCTCCCCATAAAGATCTGCAAAAAACAACTCATGATCCTCCTTCAAAACCCCCCTTTGCTGTGATATCTACAAAACACTTGACAACAGGTTGCTGATGTGCTGACTACTACCTATCATGCTGATTGATACTGTATCATTATTTCCTCATACTCCCCTGTCTGTCTGTAGCCATCTGTTGTCTCTTGTTTTAAACTTAGATTGAAAGCTCTTTGGGCATCATTTTGTGCTGTGTTGCACAGTGCCTAGTACAATGAAATCCTGGTCCAGGACTGGGGTTCCTAGGTGCTACAATAATAATACCTGCAACCCCATTGAAGTGAGAGACCCTTTCACGTGAATAATGTGGCACATCAGTGCAAAGGAATTAGGAATTCACTGTAGAAGTGAGTTGCACAGGTTAATTAATAATATGTTGCTGCATGAGCAGTTCCATTTTGCTAGTTATATTTTTTATTAAAATGTCATCAAATATCCCCTGGTTCTTGTTTTATAGGATGGATAAATAGGAACATTGTAGTCTTCATTCTTTATGCCTCTAACAGACTGCTCTTAGTCCTCTCCATGCTAAACAATATTAGTCTTTTTAATCTCTTCTCATATGGAATTTTCTGCCCCTAATATCTAATCATTTTAGTTGTTCTTCCCTGTTTCTATGACCTTTCTTAGACGAGATGAGCGAAGTCAATTGCATTTAGTCAGTATGACACTGTAACACTGTTTTTTCCATAAATCCCATTATAATTTCCACACTTTTCTCTAGTTCTTTCTTTGCAAATTAGTGAAAAGCAATAAGTGATAAATATAAGCATATCTACACTGTACACCACTGGCAGCTGTGTGCAGGTTACGTGCACCTATACACCACAGTGAAAAGTCAGGTTGCATCCACTCCAGTGTGCAGCTCCTTGTGTCAATGAAAGTGTCTGTCAGTGGGGAAGGCAGCTTGGAAAGGCTCCTGTAGCCACCCGCCTGCTAGATCCCTTTCCCCATTGCTAGGAAAAGACTCCAGCAGTTGGACACTACGGGACACAGATCGGGGAGACGCTGCTTGGGTCAGTAGAGATTTAGATAGGGTACATGCCCACGGTGTTCAGGCATATGTTTACTCTATTCACCTAAGCAGTGCTGCACCATCTACACTGCTACTTATACATTGCCTAGCATGGGTAGGTACTTTACACCCCACCAAAATGAATGTGCAGTGTAGAGGTACCCTGTAATTTCTAAATGGATTTTTTTTCTCACTTTCTTTGTCCTTCTTCTAGAATGACAGATTATGAATTCTTTATATAGAGATTAATTGTATTATATATTCAGTAAAACAAAATCTCATTTCCCCTTCAGCACAGATACAAATAACTACAGGTCAGCACTATTTTATGTTTTGTCATTTAGTTTGATAATTCTAGAGACTATTTTTCGATCAACTTTAACATTATTTTCCTAACCCATTTCTGCACCAAGCAATTCTTCTCACACAAAATCTTAGATATAGCCATGTCTTCACATTATTATTTCAGGCATGGCTTTCATAGTACTTTCAGAAAACTACCTATAAATATAAGTTATTATATTTTTTTAAGGTTTTAAGGTTCTTTGCTCAGAAAATATGCACACTGTATACTGTAATCATGGACACATTGACATCTTGTGGCAAGCAAATGCACGTATGTTTTTGCACAACTATTTTAGCACCAAAGCATTACAAAGAACCAACATTTATACAGGGGACTCAAATTGGATTGTCATTCAGCTCAGAGAAGACTCAAAACTACAAGGTTAGACCAGGTGATACAGTTTTAGCTACTGTTAAACTGAAAATTTCCTACTGATATCACAATTGACATTTACAATACGAAAAATACAAAAGAAAAAGGTTTTCCTACAGAATGGCAATTTTCTGATCATTAGGATCTTGCATCACAGATCAAATTAACAAAGTAAAATAATAATTAAAAGATTCTGTGGCATTCCCATGCATTCTTCAGTTTATCTCTCCCCCTCCTCCCCCCATGGTATAGATGGTGAGGCAAGAGAAGCATTTAAATTAAATATACATATATATAGTACAGAGTAATCTACAGCTAGAATAAATTGATAAGATTATTTATGTAGGAAGGAAGTACCAGTTAGATGTGATTTATGCACTGAATTCATCCAATTAAAGAATGAATTGGTTCACAATGAGCCATAGCCACCCCTCTACAGACATTATGGCTGATATAGAGTGTCTGCTGAGAGCCAGTCTGGCTCAAAGTGCTGACATGGGCAACCCTCAAGGCACCCCTACCTTGTGCCCTGCTGCAGACTCCCCCTCATGGTCCTTTGCAATGGAGCAGAATCACTGGAAAAACCCTTAACTCCTCTCCTTTCCACTCTGGACTGGTCTACACTGGCGATTTAGGTCGACTTAAAGTCACTTAAGTCGACTTATTTACATCCACGTGTACACTGGCACCACTCTTAATTTGAATTAAGATGCCTGTAAAATTGACTTAATAAGACCACCTCCGCAAGTGGCGTAACGCCTAATTCATATTCGTTAAGTTGATTCAGTGTCAGTGTACATGCAAAGGAACTTAATTCAAATTAATTGACATCCAGAATGTATCCCACAATGCCCCGTTTTGACCGCTCTGGACAGTTACGTTGTGCTGCTCACTGGTCACACTAGCAGGAAAAGTCCCCTCCCCTCAAGCCCCGGGAAGATTTGAATTTTCATTTCCTGTGCTGCCAGTGTGGAGAGAGCTTTGTCACTGTTCTCCACATGGCTACTGCAAAGCCCAAACGTACTCCAGCATGGAGTCGACCAGAGGTCTTAGACCTTATCGGGCTGTGGGGCGAGGAGTCTGTTCTGGCTCAGCTCAGCAAAAGGAATCTGGACATTTATGGGAAGATATCCCAGGGCATGCTAAAGAAGGGACACCAGGGGGACGCTCAGCAGTGCCGCGTGAAGATTAAAGAGCTGTGCCAGTCGTATCAGAAAGCCAGGGAAGCTAACAGCCACTCTGGCTCCACACCCAAAAAATGCAGATTCTATGATGAGGTTCACACAATTCTCGGTTGGGATCCCACCACGGTGCCTCCCCACAGCATCGATACCTCCACTAGGTCACAGTCCATGATCAATGATGAGGACTCCATGGACGAGGAGGAGAAAGAAGCTGAGGAAAGCAGGGTGCAGGAAAGCGGGGTGTCCATTCTCCCCAAAAGTCAGGACTTATTCCTGACCCCCAAGCAGTCCAACAGCACACAGGACAGCACAAATGATCCCGGGGAAGTCACATCTGGTGAGTTTTCTTTCTTATTATCATTTCTCTCCTTGTACATTGGGGATGGGGGGCACAAAGGGGATCTCAGGCGTTTTGTTGACTGTACTGGGTGGTTACCCAGGGATCAGTTTTTTTGTGTGATAAGAAATGCTATGTTTATCATCAGTTGATATCTCATGGAAAATTTAATGCATGTAATCTGTTATCCCTAGAAAAACTTTTCAGGAGAGGGATGCCTTGTTCCTCCCTCCACAGTAGGATTCTTCTCCGCAATAAAGGTAGCCAGCATCATGGCTTCATGTGTTTTAAGCATAGCCTCCCCCCCACCATGCCACCCGCAGTTCCCTCTGTACGGGTTTAAAATACAAGCAGAGATCTCCCCCCACCACCACACTGTCCACAGTTCCTCTCTGAAAAGGTTTAAAATAGCAGCAGAGATCTCCCCACCACCACCACCACGCCGTCCGTAGTGACTCTCTGCAATGGTTTAAAATACAAGCAGAGAGATAGAGTTTGAATCATGCGCTACATTGTATCAAGGGAACCATTTGCAACATTTAAATGGAAACATTGTGTACATTGTTTCACTGTAATTATTTGCTACATTTTTTCAGGGGATCATTATCTAAATTGTTACATACTTTTCATTTTCTTCACTATGGTAACTGTGGCTATCTTGTTACTTCTCTTTCATTCTGTAGACACCTTGGCACCGGACCGACCCTTAAGAAATGCTCCCGACAAACTGTCGCAGATTAGGAAGAAGAAAAAAAAAAGCAGAGATGACATGTTTGCAGAGCTCATGAACGCCTCAGCAGCTGCTGGGACAGAGCACAAAGCATGGAGGCTGACATTGTCCCAGAATATGGACATGGACAGGGACAGTCGACGAGAAATGATGGAGCATGATCGCAGTACCACACAGGAAATGCTACGAATCATGCGGGAACAGGCAGATGTGCTCTAGCGGCTTGTGGAGCTTCAGGAGGAGCGGAGGCAGGACAGAGTCCCGCTGCAGCACCTCCATAATGCTCCTCAACCCTGGGCTTTGCCACCCTCCCCTCCCCCGCCCCCAAGAGGTCTTGGAGGAGATTGTCCAGGATGCAGTACATGCTCTCCTCCACCCCAGTGTAAGCGAGCAGAAAGCAGCAGCGGCCACGCTGATAGATGGCCAGCAAGCTACCACCCTACCCCTTGATACAGTGAATGAATACTCCTCCCCCTTTCCCCACGACTTGAATGTTCAGAAATAAAGTTTTGCATCATTTCAACGCGTTTCCTTATTAAATCATATTTTGTTTAGGAGGGATTTGGTGGGCACAGATATCGTTGCGGGGGGAGAGTACACCAAAGGCAAACAACATACAGGAACAGAAATCAGTCCTGCATCTCATTGCAGAAATTGGTTTTCAAAGCTTCCCTAATGCAAAGCGCTCCGCAGTTAGCTCTCAGCGTATTGCTGGCATCTGGCTGCTCATAATTGGCGACCAGTCTTTCTGCCTCCACAGCCCAACCCTGGGGGAACCTCTCACCCTTCGCTTCACACACATTATGAAGAACACAGCAAGCAGATATCACAGAAGGGAGGTACTTCTCACTCATGTCCAGCCTAGTGAGGAGACTCCTCCATCTCCCCTTTAAACACCCAACGGCACATTCTATAACCATTCTGCAACTGCTTTACCTCTTATTAAAACACTCCTTGTCACTGTCAAAGTGGCCGGTGTACGGCTTCAATAGCCAAGGAAGCAAGGGGTAAGCAGGATCCCCCAGGATCACTATGGGCATTTCCACACCCCCAATGTGAATTTTTGGTCAGGGAAGAAAGTTCCCGCCTGCATCTTAGAGAACAGCCCTGAGTTACAAAATACAGGAGCATCGTGAACCTTCCCAGACCACCCCACATAGATGTCTGTGAAACAACCCCTGTGATCCACAAGCCCCTGTAGAACCATGGAAAAGCAGCCCTTGCAGTTTATGTACTTGGTAGCTAAGTGGGGATGTGCATCCCATCAATGTCTCCCCGCAGTTTAGGAAGCCCATCATGGCAAACCCCTTCACTATGTCCTGCACATTTCTTTCCCAAAGTCACTAGCCTTCGTAGCAGAAGTCTATTTATGGCACTTCACACTTGATGTACAGCTATGCCCACTGTAGATTTACCGACTCCGAATTGATTCCTAACTGAGCGGTAACAGTTGGGGGTTGCCAGCTTCCAGAGAGCGATGGTGACTCTCTTCTCCACCGTCATAGCTTGTCTCAAGCAAGTGTTCACATGCTTCAGGGATGGTACCAGCTCCAAGCACAGTTCCAGGAAAGTTACCTTTCGCATACGAAAGTTTTGCAGCCACTGATCATCATCCCACAGCTGCATAATGATGCGGTCCCACCAGTCTTTGCTTTTTTCCCCTGCACCAGAACCTGTGATCCACGGACTGCAGATAACTCATTACAGCCTGCAGCAACTGGGAATTGTTCTGCTTCAAGTCTTCTAACAGGGCAGCCTTGGTGGCATAGGTGTTGTCTCTGCTTCAGCTTCTTGATCTATTTCTAAAATAATCGATGATAAGCCGTGATGTATTTGTCATGCTCACAATTACAGTGCAGAGTTGAGCTGGCTCCATGTCTCTGCAGCAATGGCGATCGTGGGGAGTAAAAAAACGATACAAAACACTTTTCCTGTTTGCTGGGGGGGGGGGGGGAGGAGAGGAAAAGGGTGCGGGAAGCAGCATTGCATCCTGGGACAAAGACACTCGTCCCAACTGCCACCGTGGCTAGTTGCACTGTGGGATAGCTACCCACATTGCACTGCTTTCTAATTCGAATTAAGGATGGTCAGTGTGAACACAAGAGACCAGCGCAAACACCGTAGTGTGTACACTCTGCTGCGATTTCTAAAAATCGCCTGCTGAAAGTCAAATTAAACAAAGCCGACTTCCCGCGGCAGTGTAAACATAGCCTATGACACACTTTCATCTGCCTGCAGCACACCTAAAAAAAATGCATTGGTGTCTCCTGAAGGGAGGGCACAGAGCTAGCTTTGCCAGCTCTGTACCACCCATAGAGAGACTTTTTTGTATTGCTAAGGGGGTGGCATGACTCAGGTCTAATGAAAATTAAGATCTCTGCAGAACGTCTCTTGCCACTGCAAAGGGGCTGCAGTTTAGTCATGGCTCCCCTTTCTCCCCTCCCTTGTGCACATGGGCTAAGCCTCACATCATCTAACCCTTAGTTTGGAGGCGGCTGGACATAACACCAGTTTAAGAGTTTCTGCAGAAGGCTGGGCATTGTAGGAATTTGTAACAGAAACTGCTTTTTTGCTCTCTAAATAATAATAATCTGTGTGTAATAAAAGCCATGTTAAGGAAATCCAAGTGGGTAGTTCATGATTCATTACCAGAAGAAAAGTTTTGTTGATAAGATTGTTAAGAACGGCCAATGGATTCCTAGTTTTCCTATTAATATCATAGTAGACAGGATCCACAAGGAAAAGAAACCTCAGTGCCTTAAGAAGATGTATTGAAATGCTTGTGTGTTGTGACAGAAGAATTTTAATGTAATGGCAAAGATCATATAAAACTCTCATAACGGAATTGCTTACAATTCTAGAAGTAAAAAATCAGGTTTGTTAATGGTGTGCAAATACCACTTGCTGCAGTCTGCAGTGTTGGCGTTGGCTGTAGACTCAGCTTAGATTTTTGATATGACAAAACAGAGGATGACAATTTGAAAGTAAACTGTTTCCAGCTAATCTGTAAAGAAACAGCGGAATGTTTTGCTTTCCTTAGAGGTATCTTGGGCACAGTCCCCACTGATTCCAGAAGGATAATTTGTTCACTGTTAGAAGGCAAAACTGTGAGAATTGTCTAGGATGTGGAGCAAGAGGTGGGAGCCAAAGACAGCAAACAGCAGCACAGGAATCACAGACAAAACTGTATACTGGAGTAAAATATAATCACTACAGAAATTGGAAAGACTATGCTAGAGTTGAGGACATGGTTAAATTATATATAGCTCAGCTTAGAGAAAATGCTTCATATCCTTATTATGTGCAAGTAATGATCAGTTATTATGTAGTTAAACTGCAAATAGATAGTAGGGCTATAATTTTTATGATTTCAGAGAAGCTGTTTAGACAGAGAGTCAGTAAGGTGTGTACTTAAATCCTATACCAAAGGAAGACTGGAGGTTATCAAAATAAAAGCAAAATAGCAAGGTAAATAGTTTTCTAGATGTCCTTGTAACATGGATCGTGTCAAACAATATTGAAAGGCAAACCCAAGTTTTGTGCTATGAAAGAAGGTGTTGAAAAACAATTCAAGGAATAGTTAGCCCAGGAGTCCAGCATGCAATGTGTATCTTAGCAAACGGCATGGCACTGTTTGTTTTCACAGAAATTACTGCATAAGTGTAACCCTTCTGCCAGGCAGAGACAACAGCAACAAGAGCCGGGTTCAGTATCTAAGGTTTCCTCTTAACAATACAAACCAGAACCAGCTCGAGCCCCATCTGCTAATCTGGGAAAACTAAACATACTAGGCATGTCTAAGAGGCAATACATACCCACTTGCAAGCATTGAGTCTGTGTATAAATAAAAGAAAATTTTTATTAAAAAGGGAAAGGGAAGCCAGCATTAATTTGGGAAAACATCACAGCCACATTCAAAAGCATGTAACCATAAGCAAACACCTATCCCACAGTGTGTTAGACAGTGTCCTTTGCCAGTTTCCCACCTTGCTATGTGAAAGTCTGAACAAATGTCCCTTTAACCTGACATTCCTCTTTCCCTCCACTACATCCCACTGACGATTATACTGAGTTATTGAAGACCCAGACTTAAGGACGGCATTCTCATGGGTCCACCTCCTATCCCAGGGAGCTGAACAATACCTCCACTGCTGCCACTATTTTTGCAGCTGGCTCACTGTTGCTTGCTCCTGTTATTTCTGCCATTGCTGCTTTTATTTCTGCTGCTACCTCTGCCACCACTCATCTCTGCCACTGTTATCACTGCTGCTGCTTGCTGCTCACTGTCACCTCTGCGATGCTGCATTCTGGGGTTCCCCTACTTAGCCCAGCTCTTAGTGATTTCAGCTCTGGGTGACTTCTTTGGGTAGCAAGGAACCTCTATGCTGCTGCTTCTTCGTTGTCTTCCACTGCAATACCAGGTCTAAGACTTAGCCCCTTTGTAACCCCAGAATTTGACATTCCTGTGTGTAGCCCAGAATTTGACAATACAGCAGTCAGCAATTTGTGTATGTTCAGCCACTGCCAGCTGAACACTAAACAACATATAGCTAGGAAACCTTTAGGGCTTTGTGAGGCAAGGTCAGACAGCTGCATACTGGCAGTTTGCCAATCAGAATGGGAGGCTGGGACAGAAAGTTATGGAGGAAAGTGAGTTTTAAGTGGCCCCAATTTTTCATATGATGTGCCTGTGTCCAAAGAACTTCTTTTCGGTTTTCTGAAATGTCTCACTTCTTTTTTTTTTTTTATTTCATCAGTCAGAATACTTGCAAAGTGTGACTTGCTGGTCAGTGTGCCCCTTTCTGGCTGGGCATAGACTAACAGGCTCTCTTTAGTGTCCCTGCGCCGGCTTCTTGCGGCTCCAGCTGGGTCACATATAATCCTACCCCTTCAACACTAATCAGTTGATATCATGCTGGGCTTTTGCTCTAGACTCACTAGTCTTTAACCTGGATAAACAAGGAGTTTTCAATAGTCCTTATTGCTTGCCAGGGCATTTCTACTCTTTTTTCCTTAGTGGGCCAGTAGGGAAACCCAGGTCCTTCATCTTCACTGGGTTTCAGTCTAGGTACCCATTAATAAGTAGTCAAGGCCTGATGATTCAGACCCTTGATTGCCTCCTCTAACCAGCCCTGTCTTAAGTCTTTCCCACAGCCTCTTCCCAGCCTCACAATGTATCGGTGTCATTCTCTCTAGGCCTCTTCCCCAGGCTCACTGCAGAGTTCTTTAGCCCTTTCAGACGTGCAGGTGGTTTTGCTGCAGGAAATCCTTGACCCTGCAGGAATCTTCCAGCTCCCTGCAGTCCTGCCTACTAGCAGAAAGAACCCTAGGTGGACTGACTACCTCCAGCTTTCCTTCCCAACCCCCTTGCACTCCCCGTTGCAGGACTGCAGTCTGGCTCAGCTCCCTGGCTCCAGCCAAGCTTCACTCACTTAGTGAGAACAAGCAATCTGCTCTCCTCTCTGATCATCCACCACTGGAACCAAGTTTCAGCCTTTTTAACTCCTCTCTCCAGGTTGACACCTACTGGGACCAGACTGATTGTCCCCACCAACTCTCATCTCTCCTGGCCCAGTGGGGGGTTAGTACAGCCCATCACAATACTGTTCTTGTTTTATCACTTCAAAATATTTGACATACTGCTGCACTGATATAAAATGTTCCTTTCACCCCTATTTCACTGTTATCATTTATTATGTGTGTGTTTTGCCCAATTTTTGTTCAAGTCCAAAGCCTATAGGAAGATCAGTTTGTGTAATAGTGTGAATGTTTTGAAAGACAACAGGCTTGAGCCCTGTGCATTCTGTAAAGGTGAACCTCACAGTAGAAAGTAACTGTGTTGTGTTTTATTTTTGGTCGGCAGAAATCCCTGCAAGTTAGGTTATCATTGTGTGAAAGGTAGACTGCAAGAGCTAAAACAAAACCTGTTAACAGAAGACACTTTTGGTGGCCAAGTTTGCATCAGAACATAGCTGATGAGTGCACTCAGTGATGTTTGACAACATACCCACATTGTGCTTAATGCTGCATCCATCCCATCCTGGAAAATGGAATCAGAAACCATGGCAAAGAAGTTGTATTGATTTTACAGAGTCAGAAGAGCAATGTTCCTCAAAACAGCAGATACACATGCAAAGTGATGAGAGGTAATGAGCCAGATTTGGCACTGACTTACGCTTTATGCAATAATTTGGCTCCTTTATTTTTAATGAGTAATACTTCCAGCAAAATAAGTAAAGTTTTGAGAAGTTAGTTTACTGCATATCAACTTCCAAAAGAAGCTGGATCTGATGATGGTATTCTATTTACATAAAGAGGCATTTAAGATATTTTTAATTCAAACAGTTGTCCACTACTTTGCATCAAATGACCAGGCAGAAACTTAATTAAAGAATAAACATCAAGAAGAACAATGGAAATGTAACTTATGTCACTGTCAAGTATGTCAATGATGCAATATATAGCTAAGTTTTACTTTTTTATTCATTGATCAATAGAAGTACATCTGTCTAGAGATCAGAAGTGTGATCATAATAGGGTCATGGGCTGTCCATTCATTCACATAGGAAATGAAAAGGACATTTCTAACAGTGTGGGTAATTAACCACTGGAACAATTCATCAACGGATGGATTCTCCATCACTAGATTATGTTTTTCTAAACGATCTCCTCTACTCCAAACAGGGAATAATTCAGGGAAGTCTTATTGCCTATGTTATACAGGAAGTAAGAATAGAGATAATCACAGTGTTACCTTCTGGCTTTATAATCTACAAATCTGTGAAAACATCAATCTACTGCAGAAAAGCCCAGCTGACGTGTTGTTTAAAATACAATTTTAAAATCTGTTTTCCAGTCTTAAGACCTCAAACAGAAAATCAGCTGCCCCCAACCCTGAAAATTGACAGCAAAAAATTTTGCATTGGATTGAGTAGTCTCCCCTAAACAGCACATTTTGGACAGAAATTACAAAGGAGGAGGGAGAAGGAAGTGGGATAAAGTTTTTTTAAAAGTACTTGATCCATTGACATATCTTGTGATTGTAAATGGTGAAGCATATAAAAGATTTATTTTAGTTCAGTTATTGTTTGTAAAGGATCAAATCTTATCTGACTGAAACTTTGGAAACACCTTCAGAATGAAATTTGAGATTATCCAATTTGGAGAATATTTTTTCTCCCCACTTTTGGATGATCCAGTGCTTCAGAAGGCTTATCAAGTGTTTCAGTCAACTTCTGCCTGGAATACAGATTCTGTTAGAGGTAAACAGCCCATTTGAGAGCTGACAAGAAAACATAAAAGTCCAGAGAGTATGTGTATACTGCAATAAAACTCACAGCACGCCCGTGGCTCTCTAGGGTCTTCTAACTTCAGCTCATTGAGCTCGGGCTGCAGGTATATACAGTGGCAGTGTTGGGGCTGGAGCCCTGGAATGTGGGTTTCAGAGCCCTGGCTCCAGCCCAAGTCTGAATGTCTACACTGATGTTTTTAGTCAGCTGAGCCAGGCTCTGAACTTTTTTTATCACAGTGTAGATTTACCAAGAGAGTCTTAATTTGAGATTTGGCATAACAGGGGAATAAACTGCTTTGAACAACAATAAATTAATTAATTATTAAGTACTAATGAACTTTCACATGACCTATGATCAGGTCAATGAAAGTGGCTGTGTACCTATTGGTTAGAACTAGAGCTCGTCTGGAATTTTCCAGATTAAAATGCAGTTTCATGGGAAATGTTTGATTTTGCCAAAAATGTTCACTTCTCCATCAGGAAATCAAAGTAAAACATTCAATTTCAGGTCATTTTTTACTCAAAACAGAATATTTTGATTTTTGAACTGACCCAAAATGTTTTGTTTTGAATCAGTTAAAAAATAAATAAACTGTATTTACCCAGCACACATTGACTGCCTTAGAGGCTCCAGTTCTCCCCTATGGCCCATGCCCCCTGGAGGGCTACACCTGTCTTAACGCAATTCATTTCCTCTGTGTGGTTCATCATGGAATCACATGTCTTGATGTATTATGGGAGATGTATTCCAGCCAGAGAGCCTGGCCCATAGGAAAAAATGGAGGCTGAAACTATAAATCCCATAAAGCAACTGGGAAACACAGTTTAATGTTGAAATGTGGTTCAGCAGACTGAAAAGAATATTGCTAATTCAGAAATGTCAAAATATTTCACTTTGACCAAACATGTTGAAATGTTTTGACATTTCCAAAAAAAAAAAAAAAAAAAAAAAGTTCAGAATTTCCATTCCATGGAATATTTAAGTTTCAATATTTTGTCCCATTTCAGAACAAAAACCACTGTTGAAAAGTCAAAGTATCTCCTTGGATGGAAATTCCGAATTTTGCTCAGGTTTAGTTAGAAATATCTGTGAACAACAGAAATAATTCAACTGTAATGTATTAGTTTAGAGAAAGAGGATGCATCTATATGAAAAAAAATGGCAAAATCCTAACGAAGACTAGAGCTGGTTGACATATGTTCATTGGAATTGCATGTCATGTTAGTCACTACATCTTTAGAATACATCTTTCCTTAGTGAAGACAAAGCCAAAAGTCAGTTGCTTCTGAGTTCCCAGAGGGAGTAACTTCTGGAAGCTCGTAACAGTCTGTGTTTTGCTTTCTAGATTCATTTAGTTAAGTCTTATTTAGAAAAATGCAAGTGGGTGCTTTGTGATCCTTCAAAGCCTAACAATAGCCCTTAACAATACCACAGAATTAAAAGATTCTTTGATATCTACATTAATTTAGTTAAGCCTTGTTAAGGAAATCTAAATCAGTGCTTTGTGTTCCATCAAATCCTTACATTAGCTAGTAACACTACAAGATGTGTTTCCTCCTCCTTCTTTTGTCTACCTCCTCTTTTTAATGTTGTGGTTTAACATCCTTGCCTAAAATTGTGCAACAGATTCTCCAGCAATTTGGGGAATTGGAATATGCTCAGATTTAATTTATTTTAAATCCCAAATTTACCAATTGTCAGAGATCTAATTTGCTTATCCTTGTGCAGTTTGAGTAAATCTGTTTGAAATAAACAGATTAAATAATTCAGTAACAAAGATCAAGAAAATAAGGAGCCTATTCCACCCACGAACAATGAGACAATCACCACCTATAATTGCTATTTCATGATTAAACTAGGAACTTTCTCATCCAGTTTGCTCAAAACTGCCTTACGGCATCTGCCTCTTTATTGTCTGAAAGCAGTTTCTGAACTCCTCAATATCAATTAATCTTTTCCCAAGTGGTGATCTGAACCCCCATTTAGCATATAAAACAGGTGCCTATTACCTGTTTAATTGGTTAAATAGGTTAAAATTAAATTTAAATTCAATTAACAATGTAGTCAGGGTTTGCTATAATCCCCTCAGGAAGTAGGATCATGAAAATTAACTAAATTAAATAATGGAGGAGAGGTGGAGGTCTTTATGAAACTCAAGATAGCAACATTTTAAGGGTTTGATTTACCACCCCATCAAACTGGTTTAATCCTGGCATAATTCTCAGAGATGACAAAGAAAAATACAAAGTTAAATTTATGAAAAGCAAATAATATTTTCCCCATTGTTAAAACTGAAATCCAAAGGGAGATCATATTGATTCCATATAAAATGGTCTTCAGCAGATGGGTGTCAAGTTGATTCTTGAAGCACCCAGGAAAGCTAAAAATAGCTATGAAAATTAAACCATATTTTATATCAACTGGGAGTAAACATATGAATACATGGATCCAGTAGTAGGACACCCCCCTGAGATTCTTCAGTGACACATTTAGATGTTTAACTTTTGATTATCTTCTTTCATAGCCATCTTGGGGCTAAAATCATAGCAAATGTACCTCAACTGTGAATATACATAAGAGATTATACCTCAATTGCAATTACCCACTAAATGTATTCCCAGTTTCTGATTACTATGCTGTTAGACATCATGTCTTCTTTAGATGATGACATTTGGAAAAAATATTCTAGTTCAGTGTAACATGGTTGGCCGCCTCCCATTCTGCCCCTCATGACCAGAGAATGCCTCTGCAGTGCCCTGCTAATAATTTCTGCTTCAAAGGTCTCCTAACACAAACTCTGCACATTTTTCTGAGTTCAAAATATTCCTCCTTGAGGTCTGAGTTTATTCAGAGCAAATAACTCATAATAAAACTCCAAGTCCCAAATTAAAGTCCCACAAACAAATGTTTCTCTTCCTACTCCCAGGCCCTCTTGCCTGGGGAGTTTATACACTCTTCCCCTTGCCTCCTCAGGGTTTCTCCTGCATTGGCAGATTACACCCAGTCCTTCTTGGCTGGAGTCTTAATCCCAAACCACAGGACTGTGCTGGAGTCTGTTCCTCCTAGTAGTCTCTGTTCTCCCTACACATCTCATTACATCACATCTCCCTTTCACCTCCAAACTTCCAGCTGCTCTTTATAGGGGAATCACCTGATCCCTCTCAGGTCCGACTCATCCTGTAATCAGGGCTGGATTAGCCCCGCCCCTCTGGCCCATGGGCAAGGAAGCCTGTTACATTAAGAATTCACTTAAGCCCAATGTAATGTCTCACATCCAGGACCTATAGTTACTGTTTATGTTTTTGTGTATATCACATATGTTATATTTCAAGAACCAATGGCAGCATGTTTAGAAGGGGATGGTGTTTGTTGTGAGTTTACTAGATGTGTTGCCTAAATCCATCTTTATGGTTGAACTAGAGTAAATTCATCCGTCCTTTAAGTTTAAGTCATTCCATACTTATCATTTCTGATTCTTCTTGCAAAAAGTGAGGAATAAAAAAAAAATAACCACCCCAAAATAAGATCAACTGCTACATGCAACTCACTGCTGTGTCTGCCATCATGTGACCTCCGTTTGGTTATCATTATATCCTTTTCAAATTGGTAGACAGATTGCACATTCAGAAGGCTTGGTACTTTTTCTGCTGTTCCTGCTTGGGTCGTGTTGGGGACAGAAGTGTAAGACAGCTCTTTCTGTACTTCAGCTGCTGCTATTGAAAAAGCTAGCGTCACTCACAGGCACCACTTTGCTTCCTCAATGCTTCTGGGGATACATATTGCTCCGAGGGGGACAGTGAGGATTCAGGTCCCTGGACTCACCTACCTCTGTGCCAAGCTATAGGACTGAGTCCAGATTCACTGGGCACCCTATGTACTGGATTTCCTTGGGAAGCTTTATTCACTGTCTAAGCTGTCCATGGGTAGGGCTCTGCTCTCCCCCAATGGAAGTGAGTGCCTAAATGACACAATTTTTCCCTTTTCTTTCTCCTTTTAGTGGAACTGTCTCTCCAGCATTGGGGGATGGAAGTATTCATATTAACTCACTGATATAGCTAATTCTCAGAAGACTACCTTACACATGCTGATAAAAATGCATAACTCTGTTTTATGTTCTAACTGTAGCAAAGCTTTAGTTGAACTTCAAACAATTTCTTACCAATCACATGCTATTCCAGATACTATGTTCTTTAAAATGGCAAATATGACTCCATCACTCAGGGAATATAACGTTAAGAAATCATTACATTTGCTAACGAACTGAACTCGATCATTATCCTTTGTCCCTCTAAAAGTGGTAAAGAATAATTTTACAGTCAATTTCCCATTCCTTCATCCAGCTTCTCAAAGATCATTTCTACTACAGCTTATTTTGTCTGAATCAAATGTTTCTTTCATTTCCAAATTGCCCTCTTTCTACCACCTGCTGTGCATTTAGAAATTATTGCTCTTATTCTGAGTGCTGTTCTTTTAGGGCTTAATCTTATATGTCCTATGGGCTTGGTGGACATGACTATTACCTACCAAAAGGCATCTATTGGTCTGGGACAAGGAAAGACAATGAAGCATAGAGGGTTTTCTTCATCCTTCTCAGCCACAGTTTAGTTTTTTGTGCTCAGAGATGCACTTAACCTGATGTACAATTAATGAGTCCTTTTCCAGCCAACATGTTCTTCCTTTGGGCTTCAGCATGAACATCAAGAAGGAGTACAGAGTGTCCTGTATATTTGACCTTGTCTTTTTCTTTAGCATGCCTGAAAATACTTTTTTTTCCTAGTATCTGAAATATGTGTTTTCTGCTTGAGGTCTCTGACTTGGATCTAGCTTGAGTTAACAGATGTAATTACTTGTTTACATTTTTTAAAAGTTTTTGTGTGTGAAAAGTACTCAAAAAACAAAGGAACATTGATGTAAATGCACTGTATATTAGTGAAATCTCAAGATAATATTAAAAGGGTGGATGAGTCTGACTGAGCCAAATTCAACAATCAGATTTCAATATTTTATGTAGAGTGGCTATAGCTCCAATTGATAGAAATGGCAGTGTCATCAGTAATTCCCCAAATAATGTATTGAAAATGTGCCCCTACACATTCAGTCAGACAGCCAGTATCTAGTCTATTTAAAGATTAATTAATAGCTACTAAATTCACATTCATTCATGGCAGAATAAAAGATTTTAAAACACAGTTATCCATCTTTGAAAGTAACAGTGAATCATGGCACATTTTTAAACCAATGAGTGTTTTTTCTGTGTCCATTAAGGTGTCAATAACAGATAGCAGAGATACTAATGTTTCAGAGGTGGCTTATCTTTAGTGACTGGGAAATAAAAAGATGACTGAAACGTGATCTTTTTGCATGCAAACTGCAGTTACTGAAAACCTACAGTGTGACATCTGTTGCTGCATGATTAGAAGTAATTAAAGACAAGCAAAACACCTGAAACAATCACTTTTGAACTTTTGTCTTTATAGGTTATTGGATTTGCAGCCAGTTTAATGAGCTTGCTGCTACATTTCTGTGGAGCAACAGCAGCATCCACTGGCCAATTAGGCACAATCAGTTTGTGTATTCCATAGACTGTGGATGTGTGATAGACTTTTTTATGTATTTACAGTATTCATCCCCCTCTAATGGGAGCAGATAGAATTTAAGGAGGCCCTGGCAGGTTTTGGCACATCTCAGCAGAAAATGTATATAGGTTTCATTTGTTGCTTTCTACAGTGATCTACATAACAAAAATGGGGTTGAGAGTGGGGGAAAGGGAAAGAGGCTTTACTATTTACAGAGTGGGGAAAATACTTTGATAACTATTTGAATAAAAGAGTAATTTTGAGATCAGGTCATACCAATATGTTGATTTAAAATCAGTGAGATATTTCACTTTTTCCCTATTTGGGATATTAGTACAGTTTTCAGATTTCCTCAGTAAATGCTTATTGACAGACACAGGAGCACAGGTATCAGATGGAAGATATATAAGGTTATGCCTACACTACAAGCTAGTGGTATGATTCCCCTGCTTGTGTACACATACTCCAGTTAGCTCTCATGGGGCTAGCATGAGTATAAATAGCCGTGTTGCTTCTGTAGCATGGACAGTTGCAGCAGAGGCATGGCTCAGCCATGCCAAGTACAAACCCACCTGAACCATGTGAGTAAGTATATGGCATGACTATTGCAACTACATTACTATTTATCCTTGTGCTAGCTCAGATGAGAGCTAGTGAGAGTACATATATGTGAGATGAGACTTGCCCCTTGGCTTGTAGTGTTGATGTAACCTAAATGTGTTATGGGCCTCTTCTGTTGACCTAGATGCCTATTAATGATGCACCCCATCTTATTAGGTTTTGTTTGTCTTCATCTCAACCATCAGGTATTGGCTACAGCTGGAGACAGGATATGGGACAGGATGGACCGGTGCCATGAGGTGGCACAGGGAATCTTCATTCTTTAGGTGACTATCTGGTGTGGCTTGCTCACATGATCAGGGTTTAACTGATTGTCAGATTTGAGGTCAGGAAGAAGTTTTCCCCCAAGGTCAGACTGGCAGGGACCTTAGGTTTTTTTCCCCCCCTTCCTCTGCAGCACAGGGCATGGACCACCTGGGTGTCTCTCATGTAATCAATTTCCTACCATTGCAGAGTCCTCAGACATTGGTGACACCTCAGTTTCTCCTGTTCAGGGCCAGCAGCAAACAATTTAGTTTACTGATGACTGAAAATTTCTGGTCTAACTAAAAATATTGGGCTTAATATTGGGTTATCTGGGTGAAATGTAATGGCTTGTGACATACAGGAGATCAGATTACACCTAATGATCCCTTCGGGCACTAAACTCTGTGAAAAATTCACCTCCAAACACCAGAAGTGTCACATTTCATTTTTGAATTGTCTTGTGAGCACATGCCACCATGATCCTTTCACTGCATAGATTCTCAGTTGTAACAAGTTGCTTTCACACGATTGTGAGAAGTAGTTTGTTTCTAAATGTCATGAACCCCACATCTGCAGAAATGTTTTGATTCTACTGATTTGTAGAATGAGAAATGAAACCATGTTCAATGTGCCTGATATATAAGAACCCAAATACACCTTTTTCTTTTTTTTGCACTCTGTGAAGGATATGAAATGTGTGATTTCTGGAATCAATTATAAGTAATGCACAGTATGAAATAAAATAGGCCTGGTCAGTGTGTAACAGTGTTATCTGTGCTTTGATATATATTTACTACTCACAATACCACCTTTTATATATATATATATAATAATATACAGGAACTCTGTCTGAGAGGCAGCATGGGTCAATGGAGTGGGGACTGCAGCGGGAATCAAGAGACCTGTTTACTATTCCCAACTCAGCCACTCTGAATCTTGTCTCCTCTCTCATATTTCACTTGTCTATTGGTTTGTAAGTTCTTTAGGGTGACACCTGTCTCTTACTATATATAAGGCCTAAGTGGACCCTGATCTCATTTTCGGGCATCTAGGTATGTTACTGTAATTCAAATAACAAATAATAACATGCAAATATATAGAGATATGTATGCAGAAATACACACACTGACACACAAAATGGCTTTTTAATGCCTACTAATTGATACTACTTTTTAATCCACTTTCCTCTCTCCTCTCCAATAACCAGCAGCTTCTTGCAAGAACTCACACTCTCTACGCTCACATTTCTCTCCTGCTCTGCGGAAATGTTACAGTGCATTTCCTCCAGCTCTTCAAGGGTTGAGTGAGTTGCTAGAAAGGATGAGTTACTGATGTACTGCTGTGTTCAATTAAGATGTATGGAGAGCAGTATTAATGGGCAGCAGTCAAGGACAATGGGAGGCTGCTTTTGAAAAAGAAGTGGAGGGAAGAAAGAGACAGATTCATGTTGAAGGTGCTTCGTGTTTGGAGTTGGCTGAACTGATGGTGGGGAAAAAAATGAATAAGGTTTTGAGCTGGTTTTTATTGCTATTATAGTAGGTATCTTTTCCCCCCTTTTATTCTTTCATTTCCTATGCTTTTATGTAGCCTTTTGTCACAAGCTTAAGAGTTTTATAGCTACCTTCATTTTATAAAATAGCTTTGAGAGCAGCAGTCTGATAAACTAAAAAGGCTTCCATCCTGCTTGTTATGAGTGGATATACAGTGTCTTCAAGATACAAGTCATTCTACCCATACTAGGCAATATTTAATTTTAAAGGGCTATCTACGTAAAATGATAAATCACAACATATTAATATATAGCTAAGCTTGAATATTTTATTTAACACCACTGTATATTAATTCCTTCTTTAACTGTCCATTAGTCTCTTCACTTTAGCTTAAGACCTGATCAATGAAGCTACAGCAACATAGTTCATGCCACCTGCCACAGAGATTCTTCCATCCAATTACATGTGAGATTTTAGCTGTCATGTGGAAGGAGGAGGAGGAATTGCAAAGCAGCCATTTTACAATGCTGATACCTCCTGGCTTGATAACAGGGACAGCAGTCAGAATAGCACAGCTTCTGCTGGAGCTATGTTGCATGAGGGAAGTTGGGGAGAATAGCAATACTACTCAAGAACAGAGAGTTGCTTGAAAATGCTCATGTTACTTGTTCTGCAGGGATTCAATTCCCACCTTTTTAATGGGATTTCTGGCAAATCTCCAAGTTTAAAATCTGTTTTTTACACTTTTTCCTCCCCCTCCCATCCAGGTTTCTCCATGTAAGTGAAAAATAAGACCCTGTGGCTGTGTTTGCATGTGAAATTACAGAAAGAAATTCCCACTAGTGCAGCTATACTGGTGGTGGTGTGTTGTCTTGTGAATTCATCAGAAGGAGAAACAGTTTGGACTCTAAGGAGTAAGGCTTTTCATTGTTTATCAACATAAGCTCTTTTTCCTGTTTAGGCTGATATTTTCTACATGTTTTACATGTTAACAATTTTCTCTATCTCATTGTTCATTTGTGGCCAATAAAGTATCTCTGGCTCTATGTTTACATTTCTCCATACCCAAGTGCCCTTCGTGTATTCTTGTGAGCATGTCAGCTTGTAACATCTTATGCACTACTATTCTATTTCCTCTAAGTAATATGCCACCAATAACAGACAGTTCAGCTTTGAATTGGGAATAAGGACTTGGTATGTAATATCCTGGCCACCCTGTGGTAATAACCTTTATCTTCTATAAAGTCTCACCATTAGCTGTAACCTCCATAAATTCACTCCACCTCCTTTCTCAGAGGACATTTTAAAAATCCAGTTGACTTGCACTATATCTGACTCCAACTCTGTTTGTACAAAAGTTTTATATCCTGATCTGGACAATGTGTCTGTTACCACCAACTCTTTTTCTGGTTTATATAGTATTGTCAAATCACACAAATGGAGCTGAAAAAAACCCACAAAACCTCATGTGCTGGACAGAGCTGCCCCTTGCAAACTCTTACCCTTTTCTTTTTTCATGCTTCTCTCTGTTTTTTTTTGTTCTGTACTGACTTGCTGCTTGCCATTTTTTCCCTTTTTTGTCACTCTACTCAGCATGTCAGTGTTGTGTTTTCCATCCATAGTCTTCTATTCTGTTCAGAAGAATTTCTGCTGCCTAACAGTCTTAATGCTTTATCCAAATTGAGATCCACATCTTCCAATAGTCTTACTTAGTCTTTTTGATCTCCAATTCCAAGTACATATTGATCCCATATAACTGAATCTATTAACTGTCCAAAGTTCTAGGTTTGGCGAATTAGCTTCAGCTTTGTTAGGAAATCTTCAAAAGACTCTCCTGCCTTTTGTCTTCCAAGGTGAAACTTATACCTTTCAAATGTTTCACTCTTTTTAGGTAAGCACCTCTCTTCAAATTACTGCAAGCTTGTGTCATGACTTGTTCTCTCTGCCTGACTTAGTTGCACGCTATTAAAGACATCCACTGCCTCAAGTCCTGCAATGTTTAAGAAGATCGTTATTTTCTGCTGGTCTTCTTTTTTTACCGAGACCAGCTGCTTGCATTTATTTATCAAAACTCTGTTTGAATCTCTTCCAGGAGTCTGCTGCATTATCTGAGAGTTTCAGTTCTTGGGGATTTTTTAGTTTTCTCACCTCCCAGATAACTCCCATACTCCTTCACCAGAGTCCTCTTTTTTTTTTTTTTCTGTCTTTACTTCAGTTTCACTCTGGTACCATGTGCTGTCTTGTGAATACATAAAAAGAAGAAACAGTCTGGACTCTAAAGAGTAGGGCTTTATTAGAACTAAAACACAGTTACAAAAAACTAAGGTAACTATGAGCTCCCAGCTGTGTATCTGATGAAGCTGCCACAAGACTGCTTCCAGCCTGTTCTTCCTACCATGTGTTCTGCTCTTAAAGGCACAGTACATACTAATAGGTAGCACCAATGGAGTCCCTAATGTAGACAAGGCTCCAGCTTCTTCCAAAGTTTTACTTACCTCCAGTAATTATACCTACTTATCACAAGTTCCCCTAATCCTGCAAAATGTAATGTAATGTTCATATAACAAAGTGAATTATTTTCTTTGTCCACATTTATTCATAAAGGGATTTAAACAGTGCAATGGTCAGCTCCCCTGGCCTGCTCCCCCTCACCACCCCCCGCCACACTTATAACCATTAACTGAGTGGTTAGATACTCACTCCAGATGTGAGAGGCTCTGATTCAATTCCTCTGTCTACCACAGGTGGAAAAGGGATCAACGATCTCCTACCTCTCAAGTGAATACCCTACACACAGGACCACAGAGTCATTCCTACACTTTCTTTGACCCAATTAATATTTAATTAATGTGGAACAGCTTCAACAGGAGAGATTGAGAGAATTAGCTATCAGACTATCCACCTGTCCAGTGACTAGACACTCCTCTGAGAGATTGGAGATCCATGTTCAAATTCCTTTTTTCCTCATCAGCCAGAGGAGGGAATTGAACCAGTGTCTCCCACATCCTGGATGAGTGCTGGAATTACTGAGGTAAAGGTTATAAAGGAATCAGCCTCCTCCTCCCAGTTTGTGTGGAGATACCTTAGCTATTACCCACACTCTACAATTAAAAATTCATATAAATGGGTTACTGGCTTTACTGGATCTATTTATATAAGTAAGATGACCAGGATTTGGCTCATAATATTCTGCTAGCAGTTAGTGTAAAACTCTTTGAGTATGAGTTACAAATCCCCCTCTGTGCCAATCCACGTAGCATATAAATTGTTTAAGTATTGCCCTGTTAGAATTTTAGTTAAAGCTGTAGTGGCTCACACTTTTTGCTTTTGAGGTCTCTGGTTCAGTCCCTGAGTTGCTGTCTTGACTGACACAGTAGAATTGAACCAGATAATTAACTTCTTTATTATAAGCACGGCTAAAATTCCATTTGGCAGGAATATGGAAACCTGTGCTTAAAAAAAAAGTCTGAGCCTGGGCAGACATAACTGCTGGAGGTAAGTAAAACTTTAGTAAAAATCAGAGCCATGCCTGCAGTATGGCCTCCATTGGTACTATCAACAGTACAGCTAAATTGGTGGGAATTTCTTTTCTTAACTTTATGTGCAAACACAGCCAGAGAGCCATGGTTAAAAGCATGAGCTGCTACATCTTGAGCTAAGGCTCTGTAGCTGGAGGCTATAACAAATCCTGTCCTCTGTGGATTGGCACAGAGGGAGACTTGTAACACACTCTCACCACTGGGTTTCAACAGCAGACCTGCTGTAGGAGTACACTGTGTTCTGCACGTATCTTAGCGTCACTTGTCAGTGACTATGTGTGTTAGCTACAGCACTAAAGATGAAGGTAAGGCACTTAAAATCTGTAGTAATTTTGCACCGTCTGTAGTTACTTAACCAATTCTGTGAAAGATGTGAAAATCTCAACTGAGCTACAGTGGGAAAACAACTTACCACATCAGCAGGAGTGCAAGATTCCATCTCAGGGGAACACTCTATAATTCCTGCTTGAACAGGCTGAAACAGTACGGACCTTAGCATAAGTGAAGCAAGTAGGTAAAGCAGTTGCTATAATGATCACCACTTATTAAATAGAAAGCACTGTTATACTGTGAAAGTGTAAGAAGCACATATAGTACCTATTACTATTAGTACCTATTACAATTAGTACCTACTACATATTATGATTGCACGATTAGTACAATTAGTACCTATTGCATATTACTATTATGTGAGCAAGGGGAGACTGCATAAAGAGCAGTCTCTTTTGTATTTCCTCTCTTGTACCCTCTATGTAAATCCCAGCCTCGGTTGTAGTCCATCTATTCTCCTTACATAGCTTTAGTAAGACAAGGCTGATGTTTGCACACTATTCTCTATTCTATATCTCCGGAAGAAGCAGGGCAAATTATTTAAAGGGGAAAATGAGATTATTATTTCAGGAAGGTAGTCACAAATTGTGTTAGAGAAACATGGAAAATGTAAAATTTCCCCTTCATTCCCTCCCCCCATTATTTCCTGAAATAATTCCTAGAGCATATCTTTTAGAAAAGCATCCAATTTTTATTTAAAAACAGTCAGTGATGGAGAACCCACCTAAACCCTTGGTAAGTTGTTCCAATGTTAATTACTCACTCTTATGGCAAATTTTTATTTTTATTTCCCATCTACTTTTGTCTACTTTCAGCTTCCACCCATGGATGATGTTACACCTTTCTCTGCTAGATTGTAGAGCCCATTATTAAATATTTGTTCTCCATCTAGGTACTAATAGACTGTCATCAAGTCACCCCTTAACCTTCTCTTTGTTAAGTTAAATAAGTTGAGCTCCCAGAATTTATCACTATAAGACATATTTACTAATCCTTTCATCATTCTCACTGGCTCGTCTCTGAACCTTCTCCAATTTACCAATATCCTTCTTGAATTATTGGCACCAGAAAAGGGGAGAGGATTCCAGCACCACTTGCACTAGTGCCAAATACAGAGATAAAATAACCTCTCTGCTCCTACTTGAAATTCCCATTTATACATTCAAGGTCTTCATTAGCATTGGGAGCTTATGTTCAGTTTATGGGGCTTCTAAGCAAAGAATCCTCGAAAGCACCCACTGCTATAAAAACAAAACAAAAACTACTAAAACCACTCAAACAAATAACAAAAGAAAATGCTGTTAGTGGAGGCTTTGACCAATTAGTGCCTAGGGTAAAAACTTGAAAATGCCAAGCTTAGAGCAGGATGTAAAAGGAGAGCAGATTATCCCAGCAATGGTGGGTGACACTGACGTCAGACTTCCAAGCCAGCCACAAACATTGCTTCTGATTCCCTACACTGGTTACCAATAAGCTAAAATACAAACATTACACAGCTCCTTTTACTGCATTTCAGTCTCTGGCTCCCAGTCAGACACTAGGTCCAGTAAAGAGATCAGCTATTTAAAACTCTATGCTCTTGACCAAAAAGGTTCTCCTGACCCCAAAGAGTCAGCCACAGTACCAGATGATCCTTATAAGTTTGGATCTTACACAAAATACCACGCTGCCAGCCAGTCCTTTAGTAACTAAAACTAAAGATTTATTATAAAAGGAAAGAAACAAACTATAAGAGAAATGTTAAATGATTAAAGCAATCACATACATACAAATGATTGGAAAGTCCATCTATATCAGGTTTCCAGTAGATTTGTGGAGTTTGCAGGCTTGTATAGTCCCTCTGGTGCACATCCAGTACCTGGATGGGTTTCAATCCTTTGATTCACAGCTTTAGTTGAAGATGAGTTGATCCAGAGGTAGGTGAAGAAAGACTGAAGACTGAATGATTGAAGACTGAATAGATGTGGTACAGCTGCCTTTTATGTCCCTTGGCCTTTTCCATGCTGCTTGTGGAACTGTACAGAAATAAGATGGAGTCCAGGGTCACATGAGTTAGTCCTGGTGACTCATCAGGTATATTCCTGGCTTTTCCCCCGGGCCCATTGTTCCTTAATGGGCCATTAAGCAGGCTAATGCTTCAGTCCTCCTGTCTAAGGTGTTGCCCAGAAACACAGCACAAGTTGAAATACAGATACATCAAACATATTCATATCCAAACTTCCAATGCACATATAACACCTGAACATAAACAATATCATCATACTTAGCAAATTATAACCTTTCTAATGGTACCTGACATAGCATATCTCATATTAATTATTGTAATTTTGACATATTGATGTTCAATAATATCATAAATGGTCCCCCTAATCCAGCCAGCATCACAGAGGCCATACAGGGGATCTCTGACCAGATGTATGGTTGAACAGATGCAGAAAATAGGCTCCAAAGTCACAAAGAACACTCCACCCCATCCAACTTAGTCTTTCTGGACTGAGAAATGGACATTTTGGTCAGAGTTAGGGGTAGGTACCTGGACTTTGTGGGGCTAAGAATAGGATAGTAGATAAAGGTAACAGTGTTGATGTAATATACTTAGACTTCCGTAAGGCACTCGACTTGGCACCGCACAACATTTTGATTAAAAAAACTAGAATAATATAAAAATAGCATGGTGAACATTAAATGGATTACAAACTGGCTAACTAATAGGTCTCAAAATGAAAATGTAAATTGGAAATCACCATCAAACAAGTGTGTTTCCAGTGGGGTCCTGCAGGCATCGGTTCTTAACACTATGCTATTTAACCTTTTATTCATGGCCTGGAAGAAAACATAAAATCATAACTGATAAAGAGTACAAATGACACAAAAACTGGGGGAGCAGTAAATAAAGAAGAGGACAGGTCACTGATTCAGAGTGATCTGGATCGCTTGGTAACCTGGGTGAAAGCAAATACAATGCATTTTAATATGGCTAAATGTATACCTCTAGGAGCAAAGAATGTATACCATTCTTACAGCATGGGGGACTCTATCCTAGGAGGCAGTAACTGTGAAAAAGATTTGGGGGTCCTGGTGGATATCAGCTGATTATGAACTCCCATGGTGATACTGTGGCCAATAATATAATACTTGGATGCATAAACAGGAGACTCTGAAGTAGGAGCAGAGAAGCTATTTTATCTCTGTATTTGGCACTGGTACAAGGCATACTGGAATATTTTCTCCAACTCTGGTGCCCAGAATTCAAGGAAGATGTTGATAAACTGAAGAGGGTTCAGAGAAAATCTCTGAGAATGATTAAAGGATTAGAAATCTTATAGTGATAGATTTTGCTCTTTGAATCTATTTTGCTTAACAAAGAGAAGGTTAAGGGGTGACTTGATGACAATCTATAAGTATCTAGATGAGAAACAAATATTTAGTAATAGGGTCTTCAAGGTATAACATGATCTAAAGGCTAATAGTTGAAGCCAGAAAAATTCAGATTTGAAATAAGGCATACATTTTTAAAAGGGAATGTAATTAATCATTGGACCAACTTATCAAGGGTTGTGGTGGGTTCTCCATCACTGACTATTTTTAAATGGGGAATGTTATTGTCTGTGCCATACAGGATGTAAGGCCAGATGATCACAGTGGTACCTTCTGGCCTTGAAATTTATTAATTTATTTTGTCATAAATAAAAAGTTAGGGGCAAATGTTCAGCCAAAACTTCACTACATTTTTTTGGAGGAGGTGAAAAAGCAACTGCAACCTGGCACACTGCTGTGACTGAGCAGCCCCACTCACTAATGGGTTGCTGCATTCTACAAAAGCTTAAACTTCTGGATTGACTTTGGTGATTCCAAAACTTGGCTTGAATGATATGAGATTAAATGCAAACAATCTGCATTCCTCCTGTTTTAAGAGCGGATAGACTCTTGAATTTACAAGGGTGCAATGGAAGATTTTGGCCCAATATATACTAACCTCACACTTTCTAAGTTCACACACACACTCCTAGAAGAGATTAATTCTTGCTATTAGAATTTTGCATTCACTCTTCTGAATTACAGATAGCATATTTGTATATGCATGTGTATGTGATGGGGAGTACTGACATTTAAAAGCTAAACCCAGATAAGAAAGAGAAATGAAACAATCAAACAGCATAAATTTACCAATGTAAAAGATAAAATATTTCAGATCTTTAGGTGTGTATCTTTTAAACTGCCTCCATCTTTAATGCATGGTCCATTTATGCAACCAGTAAACCTGGGACTCAATTAACTTGACAGTATTAAAAGCGATAATATAATCTGCCACTTCCAAGCTCTTTCCACCACTTTCTTTTTTTCTTTCATTGTACAGACACATATGTTGTGTCCAGTCTAAATGCAATTCTTCCTGTCTTTTTTTTCTGTTTAAATTTCCCAGGGGTAATAAGTAAAAGAATTGTTTCCCCAGGCAACTCTGTTTGATCTCTCCCAATATGCATTTGGGCATAGAATCCAATCTGTTTTTACAAGTATCAGATCATTTAAAAAGGGATTTTTCCCCCCTCCTTGACCACATTTTTACTCAACCACATCTTTTCAAATTTTTCTTACTGATGCATTAAGCTGTCATGTATCACATCTGGCTGCATTAGTCATTTTGCCATATGTTGCATTGTGTAACAGATGTGCCAAATGGATTACTAGGAATTATGAACATACCATAGTTGTCCAATGGCTCTTGCAACTTTTGCTGTGGAAAATCATACATTCTACAGTGATGCATCAGAATGGGCTATTTCATTTTTTTTCTTTGGTGTGAAATTTTCTCCCAGGGTCTTATTGGGAGCCCTTCCTCACACAACAGTCCCCTTGGTTTCAGTGAGACCATTGACATGAGTAAGTGCTCACAGACATAAATAAAGTCTCCAAAGTCTGTCCCAAAGTTTCCAGATTTGGAAAAATTAAATGCTGAAATCTATCTATCACTTGAAATGAAGTCACAATAGTGCTGTACTTTGGTGTATTGATTAGCATATTGCTATTCAGATAAACTAATCTAATAAAATTCTCTGTTCACTTGAAGTAATATGTTATTCAATTTAGAAATCATTAATTTAAAAAAATCTGAAAGCTTTCCACTAAGTGTGAACAAAACTGCCCACAGAAATTGTGATGAGAAGTCAACACATTCTCCATTGAACAGAAGAAATAAAGCTAGTTAAAATTCTCTGGCTTCTTTGGACAATAATGGCTCAGCTTCTGCTCCCCAACCCTTTGAATGTTAATTGGAAACAATTACAAAATGTAAATATTAATGAAGCTTCAACATGTTGGAGGGCAGGAGGGAGAGGGAGACTAGTAAATTACTTCCAGAGCATTTTATTCAATAAGTATTTGCTATTATCATGTCCTACTTTTGGTAAGTTGCTGTAGGTAAATGTAAGGTTGGGTTCAGAATATTTGGATAAAGCCTGATCCAATACATGAAATTCCATTTGAATCAATGGGCTTTAGATCAAACTTATACTTCTTATACTTTAATGTTTGCACCTAAATAAGCATAAAAGTTTTTCAAGTTTAATTATATTTTACGGTAAAATAATGTTTTTGTTCTTTTTGCAAACTTCAAAATAATAATTTTCTTTGAACTCTTCTCCATATTGTGAATATCAGTCATGTCAGTTTCTGTGTGTCACATAATTTTAATTATAAGTCTTTTCATAATGGACCTTAATAAATAAGGCCTCAGATAAATAGATAGAATTTAGCATTAAATATTTAGGCAAAAAAGTTTTGTTACCTATTCATTTGATAGGAAGTATGTTGTATATTTAATATAGACACAAATATACAAAAAGAATGCTTTATGCCATGTATATTTAATTCAGGTACAAAACATGTGAATGTGTGGAAAAACTCAATGTCCAAATTTCTCGTCCTCCCTCAGTGAACGGAGCTGAATTTGATGATTTCTCAAAGTCCCTTTGAGCCCTACATTTATATGGTTCTATGTATGTATGTGTATTGATATCAGTATCGAGATCTGCCATTTGGATCAGAGAGGATTTTTTCCCATGCTGAATACAAAGAATGTGAATAAACGCTCTGGATACATCATTATTTTACTTCTTGACTTTTTCTCTCATTATATCATGGATACCATCCAGACCTGAGCAATACTCTATTTGCTGGCTTACTGTAAATGAAGAAGGGCTATAGAATGAGTACGGTACCTCTCAGGATAATGCAGAATTGACTGCTAGATTTCTCATTTGATACCTGAACATTTTACTGTGCAAAATAGTGAGTCCGAACTGTAAAATTTTACACATCATTACCATATGGCAACAAGATCCAAGACATTAAATTAACATATCTGAGACCCACTGAGAGATTTCATGAGGTATTCTTTTGGTCATTAAATCATTATGAGCTAAATTTTCAAAGAATACCTTTTAAACACACAGTAAGTTCAGTTAAGGACAAAATTGCTCTCATAAAGATCTATTGAAGCATAGGCCCAGAAATACTATACTTTTTCTCTAACTGTATGGTTGGTTTGTAGGATAATTGCTAAGCCAAAATATCATATTTTCATTAAAAATCGGGAAATATATTTTGCACACTTTGTATGCTGCTCAGTGACACTCGCTCATTAACAGCCATGTTCCCTCCAGTTTATCTCATTTGTACTTTGTAAACAGTTTCTAACAGCACCTTTTTCCTGAAGTCAAACACGACTAAAAAAGCCTTTAATAAGAGATGCTATTATTATTATTATTTATTTATTATTACTGATTCTGTTATTGTCTACCCTCTCTTTTCCAGACTTAGCCACTTTGCTACCCATTGTGATCGGAAATGCTCTCTCTCTCCTTGATCTTTAACAATACCCCAGTCTTAGCACTCTCCTTAACTGTCTTACAGTTGTTGCTATTCTGTTGAGCAACACTGTCTTGTGATATCAGTGATTTTCTTCACTATAAGTTAGTCCCCTCTTCACTGAATTTCTATTGCTTTCTCACCAAGCAATCCTCTTCTTCCTTTATCCAGTCTCACACTTCCATTCCCTGGCAAATCTTTACAACCTTTAAAACTCTGCTTAAACCATTTTCCTCACTCCACTCAAGTAAGTTACTAATGATGACCTCCTCCTTGCCTACTCAAAGTCCCTCTCCTCTGTATGCTAATCCACTTAGCATTTGATCCTTGATGCTGCCATAGAAACTACAGATCACCCATTTTCTTCAACTTCCCCCTTTCTTTGAACTTCCATTATTCTTACCTCTTGGCTTCTCACCATTTTTACTGATCTGTCCTTTAATATTGTCTTAGGTTTCCTCTTTCCCCTTTCTCCCCTTCTCTGCCAGTGTTGCTTACAGACAAGTGTGTTTCCAACTGTACACTGTATCTGAGATACCTCCATTTCAGTTAACACTTTTCTGAAAATGACACCACCAACACTGTATCTCTTCCATGGCCTCTTCCATTTGTATCTAGATGCATCTCACACAGACATTTTAATTTCTCCAGTTGGATGTCTTGCAGCTTTCTCAGGCTAAATTTATAAATAACTGAATTTCTCCAGTACAGCTTACAATGACAGCCTGTTTACTAATTCTTACAAATCATCATCAAATGTGCATAATATACTGAGGACTGTTGTGTGAGTCAGAGTGACCACAGTTAATGGCACTGTACCAAGGACCATAGAATAAAGTTCCCAGATCTGGCTCAGTCCTGAGAATCCACGTATCTTTGGGGTGGCTCCATGGACGACACCAGCTTCGAACAAGGTGTGCACCCCTTTGCATGTCAATGGAGAATTTGACAACACGGTGAGCTGGGGTGTTTTTATCCATCCTGGCTATATGGCCAAAGTAGCATGCAACACTGCTGTTGAATGCATAGAGAGATTGGAAGAAGGCCAGATTTCTATGAGATGATGGCATTTTGCACTAATTCAACCACATTATGCTCAGGATTTGATGCTGACAGCTCACATAGAATGTCTCTAGCTGCTCCAAGTCTGCCAGTAAGAGGGTCCAGGTTGCTGACCCATATAGCAGTACAGGCAGTACACAGGGTTGATAGATCCTGTACTTTGTCTCAACGCAGAGATTTATTTGCATTCATAGGCAAGATATGGACTTTATGCAGGAAGCTGTGAGACCTATTTGATGTAAGATGTCTGGTTTGTTGCCACTGTTTATCTTGCTATGCTTCAAGCGTTTTTCAAACTTGTCAATGCTTTTCATGGTGCTTGACCCCATCTGCATTGGAGCTTCACAAAGCAGGAGGTTATCTGTACCAACTCTCCATCCTGTTCTTAGATTCAGACACCCACCATATCTTGGTGCTTCCCTTTCAATAATGTCTAAACTCCACTTTTCTTTTCCATCCTCATGTTAGAAGCTGGATTCATGATTTTATTCTCTTAACTACTGGAGGACTGCAGTCTCCTCCTTTCTAGAATGACTGCTTCTTTGCCTTTCCCTCAGCAAACCATTCTATTAAATCTATCTGCTTAATAGTAATCATTATGTGTCTTCAACAAACCACAGATAAAAGATGATAGTTTTCTTCTCCCTCTGCTTGCATATTACCTCATACCTTGTCATATTACTTTCCTTCTCAAATACCTTTACTGGCTGACTATCTTTTTGAAACAAATTGACTCCTTGCTTTCATCTTGAAAAATTGATGTTCTTCCCTCATTTCCATCTATTTTCTCTTTTTTTACCTATTTTCTAACTACTCCTCTGGCCTTGTTGCATCTTTCTTTCTTTCACTTATATTTGCATGCTTATTTCATTCTTCCACCATGCCTTTAAACAGCCTTGCACATGAGTGTGAGAAAGGTCAGACATGTTTCTGAAATACTTTCTCCTCCAAAAGAATGAAAATCAAACCCAGTTCCTGTGTGATCCATTACCAGAGTAAAAACATTGGCTTTTTATTGTTTATTTTTCCCCAAATACCTCTCATATTTGCATAATTATTGGAATATATTTAAGCATTTCATAAGCATATATTTTACTTGAACTGTGAGTTCTAATTTTAATTAATTGAAGAATATGTTCCTTGCTGTTTGAATAAGAAGTTGTAAATAAATTCAATATGTCTTGATATGACCAAAGCTGTCCTACACTATTTTCATTTCATTATAGTTCATTCATTTCTTTTTGGTTTAAATATTGTCACAGTTGGTTGGGTTTTTACAAGAAAATTAAACAGGTCAAAATTATTTCAAAATCAGTTCATGGTTTGCTTTGGTCATTTGATTTGTAACAAATGTATTTGGGAGAGTTACAAATAGAGCTGTGTACATTTTTCACAAGAGAACTGAAAACTCACAAAATAAAGCCATTCCATTTCAGAAACATTTTGTACATTTGGACCACTTTTATGTGAAAATGGGAAGGTATAATTTTAAAGCCCCAAAAGATGACATTTGAAGTAAATTTTGTCTATTTTGATCAAAATGGAAATTTTACTCCACACATTTGTAAATGTCCTTTTTTTTTCTTTTTAGATAGAACACACCTTCACATACTCATGCAAACACAAAAATATCAGTTAAAAAATGAAGGTGTGAAATTGAACAAAATGAATTCTCAATGTCTTCAGAATTAGTTAGTTGTATAGCACAGAGGGGTAGGGATAATGGAAGGGGACGCAAATCATTCCCCCATTATTAAATGGTGATTTCAAATGAATAAATAACACTCTTCTGACATATGCAAATACATAAAAATGCTATTAGGTCAACAGTTCTCAAACTGGGTCGGAAACCCAAAGAGGGTTGTGACCCCATTTTAATGGGGTCACCAGGGCTGGCATGAGACTTGTTGGGGCCTGGGGCTGAGCCAAAGTCCAAGTCCCACCATTCAAGACTGAAGTTGAATCCTAAGGACTTCAGTCCTGGGCAGTGAGGCTCAGGCTTCGTCTTCAGTCCCAGGTGATAGGACTCAGGTTACAGACCTCCCTCCCTACATGGGGCAGTGGGCTCCCCACCTGAGTTCCTAATAATTTTTGTTGTCAGAAAAAGAAAACATCGCAGTGCAATGAAGTTTGAGAACTGCTGTATTACGTGCTCAGTTAGAGATGCACTTGTATTTTAA
The DNA here is from genome assembly GCF_026122565.2 of Emydura macquarii macquarii. Taxonomy (NCBI): domain Eukaryota; kingdom Metazoa; phylum Chordata; order Testudines; family Chelidae; genus Emydura; species Emydura macquarii. The sequence goes on along the minus strand of NW_027132543.1, from coordinate 1,200,935 downwards.
AATAGATGTCCACAGTGTTTAATTTATCTCCTTGTTTTTCTACCTGTTTAGATGCAAAACATTCTTTTGTTCTCTGAGGGTGATATATACCTGTGGTGGTAAGTGCTAATGCAGAAAACTCTGCACCATTTAAATCTGCATAGGGGCTTCTCTGTCAGAGCACTGGTTCAGGGGTGCGTGTGCATAATTGGACAAAAAAAAGCCCACAATAGGGAAAGATGCACAGAGCTACAATTACACACATGCACTGGCTCCAAAACACCATCCACAATGTTTAGTTCAGAAGGCCCCCTATATTCATGTTCTTTCTTATAATTACTGAATAAAGTGATTGGTATTTTCGACTGAGTAATCCAGATGTACCTTATAATGCATATTTTAATCAAATGTTGTAGTAGAAGGATAAAGTGACATCTGTTTATTTAATGTCTTCTCAAAATTATTTTATGCATGCACCTGACTTATAGCAGGATATCACCCAAACCCAACGCAATCTGAAATGTTCCAACGCTCATTTCAGAGACTGCTCTGAATACTCTGTGCAACACTTGAATAATAGGGTTAAACCTGAATTTTCCCTATTAAATCGTAATCAGGTTTTTATTCTGTGCCTATCACTGTGAGATCTGAGAACCATTCTGATTTGGCTTGTGTGTGTGCCTGTTCCTAATTTAAGAAAATTCAATGTGTGAATGCCAAACCAGGATGTCTGCCATCTTTAGATTTTTGCCCCTAGAGATAGAAGGTATTATAAGCATAAACTAGTCATATACCAATTTGCAGATGTTTCTGAGACAGAGATGCAGTTGTGACGAGAAACTATCCCAATGTGTTTTACATTTGTGTTTCTGCATAACATTAATTTATGTCTGTAAAATAGATTTAAAAAAATCTAAAAGACCATAAACAAAAGGCATTGATAAACAGCACTATGTTTAAACAAAAGGTAAGCCTGAAGTACTGCAGGGATCAGCTTTCCAACTGGTGTTACCGAACACCTTCATAAATTATTAGAAAGAAAAAGTTAAGATCACATTAATGGAATTCAGAGATTATATTAAATTGGAAAGAACACTTGTGAGATTCATGCAATGCAGAAGCATGGATGGTCCCTATAATATTGCATTCAATTCTGGACATTATATTATCAGAATGCAGAGAGGGAAGGAGTGCAGTTAAGGGCAAAAATAATTAGGCAGTAACAGGGAAAGGTTAAACCACCTAAATATATATTTCTTGGCTAAAAGACTACTAAGGGACAACTTTTCAAAAGTGCTCAGTACCTAAAATTGGGGCCACATTTCCAAAAGAGGTCAGCTCCCAATTAAACACCTAAATGACACCAGATTTTCCTCAAATGCTCCAGCAAAGGGCTGCTGGTGAAAGCCTGCTACAGTTTTTAAACAGATGTAATAAAAACCACTACACACCATGTTCCCCTGTGCCTGTGGAGGTATGACAAATTCCAGAGTTATAATTAGAACTAGGCAACATTTTGGGGGTGAAGAGGTTATTTGTTATTTTGGTTGGTCTGAAACTATTTGTGAATTTGACATGAATTTATTGAATAGTTGCAGCCAGAAAAAAACCCTCAAAATCTGCTGGATCCACACAACAGTCAGACAAGAGGTAGTTTGAATTCCCCATGGTCTCCCACATCTCAGGTGAGTACACTAGGTTTCAAGTAATAAGGGAGGCACCACCTCCTTAGGCCCTTAGGCCATTTTGTGAATATAGCCATTCAAAAACCCTGAGAATAAAAAGTTTCAGATGAAACGTCATGTACTGGGGTATTGGTCTTTAAGGTCAGAGGAGGTAGTTTGTGAGGCTACTTACCCCATTTCATCTGTCCAGTGAAGTGAATGAAACAGTCATTAGAAGAGAGGAAGTTTTGTTCTGGGGAACAGTTAATGTTTGCAGTGGGGAAGGCATAAGAAAAACTCAGGCTATGTCTACACTGATGGCAGCAAAGTCGCTGGTGTCATATCAACTTATCTGGATTGATTGAGTGGTCAGTGAAGACCCACTCAGTTGATCCAAAAGTCGATGTACTAAAACCACCTCCTCAAGTGTCTCAGTGCAGTGAAGACGGCTCACAGAAGAGAAGCACAGCAGTCGAAGGGAGTTACACAAGTTCCTTGCATAACTCCTGTCGACTGCCGCTGAATCGCCGAGGTAAGTGTAGACCAAGCCTCAGACCACTGTTCCTGAAAGACCCTGGGATGAGGAGCCTTATAGAAAGGTTGGGACAAGGCTCCTCTCTCATTCAGCCAGCACAGACAGATGGTTGGAGTCAATAGGTTCACCTGAGAAGACTTAAGAGACTGCTTAGATGACTGGGCAAGTGACTCAAAAGGAGGTTACAAGCTCTGTTCAAGAGAGCTGTTTGGAGAAAGACATCAACCAGCACAAAGTGCCTTGAAGGAGGACTGTGAGACCCTAGACTTGAGAAGTGTGTTATGGGCTGGGGTGGCCAAAATCTAAAGCCATAGTCCCAGAAGGAGGATGGTGAGATCTTAGACATGAGTAGTGAGCAAAAAGGGGCTTTTGGGGGGAACTAAATTACATTGAATAAATTAGACCTCATTAGAGGGGGGATATTATTTTAAAAGCTGTGAGCTGTGACTGAGTTATTCTGAAGAACTCAGAGAAAATGGAGGCATGGTGTCTGCAAGGCCATCTCAGCCCATGAGGTGGCACACTGGCACAGCACCTGTTTACACTTACCCCTTGACAATCTTAGACCACACTCTACTCTCTGGTCATTAGAGCAGAGGGAAGGGCCTGTCAATAGGTCTCCCATGAAAAAGCAAGAACCGAGCTGGAAGCATGTAGAGAATGAAGGGATTTTGTGGGGATGTGCAGAAAGGGATCTGTTCTCTGGTAAAGGGTTGCTTCCACAATTGACTTCAATATAGCCAGCTCATAACCCTTTCACTGCTGTGAAATATTTGTACAGCACTTTGCATATATATGATGATTGCTATTAAAACAAATATTATATAACCTTTGTATACAAAGGGACCTCATTTATGTGGTGTATTGAAAATTGTGATAAGATTGTAGGCTGTCACTTTAAATGTCAGGGATTTTCTTGGTCCTACATTCAGGCTAGAGGACTCTGCGGGGAAGCATCTAGAAGCCACCTGATAAGAAGGTTGCATATGTTGTGCTTTATTGTTTTAGAGAACAGCCTGCTTTGTCTGTTTCTACATTTTTCTTTCTTTTGTATCACCATTCTGAATTCTAAGAAATAAAGTAATTTTACATTGCAACCTCCCAGCAAAAGTATTTGTGTTTTTTATCTGTATTCTCTGATGTAAATTTTGTGTTCATATCATACACACAGTACAAATCTGGAATAACTTGGTTGGCCTCAGTGAAGATCAGAATCTCACCAAAGGACCCTGCCCCAAAGAAAGTTGAAATAGAAATAATAAATAAATAGAATTCAACTAATAAAATATACTGGAGACTTCACAGGTTAGAGACATGAAGGGAAGGAATAAGGAATACACAGGATGGGGTTATTTGGGGGTACATTTTTATCCAGCACATTAGTTGTTGTTTTAAGGGGTTTTGTAAGAGGACGGGTTATAAAAGAATATGGATGAGTTCAAGACTGTATGGTCCACAGACCTGAGAGGACATCCCAGGAATAGCAAGTAGCATAGAATGATTGAAGTACTGTCAGACAGAGGAGCAAGTAAATTCTGAATTATAGTACAAGCATCTTGAAATATTTATGACATCCACACTAATACTGTGAGATTAACATGATGAATGGAGTTATAATAGGTGCATAATTCCTTAACTACTTATCTATAATTTGTAGGAAATAAAGCTGCATCATTCTGTGGGACTTCAGTATGAGTGACACATGTTGGAGGTCTCTTGCAGCCAGGACTAAAACATCCCTGGAATTTCTAAATATTATAGATGACAATTTACTAACTCAGAAAGTGTTTCACACAACAGGGGGGTCATTCCATATTAGATCTCATCTTGACAGACAAAAAGGAATTGATCACAGAACTAAAAATTAATGGTAGCTTAGGTTCCTGTGATAATTACTTGATCACATTTATAATGTGAAAAAAGAATAGCCATATATATATATAATTTTTATATTTTTAAGAACACTTTACTAGATGACCAAAAGATAGCAGTCCCACAATCAAGGAAGAAGGTTGTATTGGTTAAAAAAATGACCTGGTTTTGAGGGGAAGTAAAGACAGCATATATATAAAGCAAAGTTAAGGACAATAAGAAAGAGAGGTTTTTTAAAGTATATCAGGAACAAAGAGAATCCTACAAATAATGGCATTGATCCATTACTAGACAGAAATGGTAGAATTATCAACAATAATGCAGAAGAGGCAAAAGTGTTTAGTGATTTTTTTCTGTTTTGTATTTGGGGTAAAAACAGAGTATGTAGTCATATCATATGATGATCACTATCTTTCCATTCTGCTAGTATCTCAGAAGAATGTTAAACAGGAGCCAGGAAAGTTAATTTTTTTTTTAAATCAACAGGTCTGGATAACTTGCATCCAAGAGTTTTTAAAGAGCTGGCTGAGGAGCCCAATGGGCCATTAATGTTGATTTTCTAGAAGTCTCAGAATACTGGGGAAGTTCCAAAAGACTGGAAGAATCTAATGTTATTCCAATATTTTAAAAGGGTAAAAAGGATGACCTAGGTTACCAGAGGCCTCTCAGTCTGATATTGATCCCACACAAAATAAAGGCGCATCTAACACAGGACTCACTTAATAAAAAGTTAAAGGAGGGTCTTATAATTAATGCCAATCAACATGGTTTATGGCAAATAGATCCTGTCAAATTAACTTGATATTTTTATGAGAATACAAGTTTGGTTAATAAAGGTATTGGTATTATTGTAATGTACTTAGACTCCTGTAAGGCTTTTGACTTGGTACTGCATAACAATTTGGTTAAAAAAATAGAATGATATAAAATGAATATGGCACACATTATATGGATTAAAAAGTGAGTAACTGGTGTCTCAAAATGTAACTGTAAATGAGGAATCATCACTGACTGGCTGTTTCTAGTGAGGTCCCACAGTGACTGGTTCTTGGCCCTATGTTATTGAACATTTTTATTAAGGTCCTGAAAGGAAACATAAAACCATCACTGATAAAGTTTGCAGATGATGCCAAAATTGGGAGAGTGGTAAATAATGAAGAGAACAGGTCACCTATATAGAGCAATCTGGATCAATCAGTAATCTGAGTGCAATCAAACAATATGTGTTTAAATATGGCTAAATGCAAATGTATACATCTAGGAACAAAAAATGTATTTACAACATCAGGGACTCTATCCTGGGAAGCAGTGACTCTGAAGAAAAGATTTGGTGGTTGTGGCAGATTATCAGCTGAACGTGCGCTCCAAATGAGATGCTATGGCCAAATATGATCCTTGGATGCATGAATAGGGGAATCTTGTGTAGGCATAGAGAGATTATTTACCTCCATATTTATCACTGGTGCCCACAATTCAAGAAGAATGTTGATAAATTGGAGAAAGCTAACAGAAGAGCCACAGGAATTATTAGAGGATTACTATCCATGCGTTATAGTGACAGACTGAAGGAGCTCACTATATGTATCTTAACAAAGAGAAGATAGAGGTGGCTTGAACATAGGCTATAAGTATATCAAGAGGAAAGATATTTAATATTCAACATAGCAGAGAAAGGTATAACATTATCTAATGGTTGGAAGTTGAAGATAGACAAATTCAGACTGGAAATAAGGCTTAGTTTTTTAAACTATAGGAGTAATTTTCCATTGAACAATTTACCAAGGGTTGTGGTAGTTTCTCCACCACTGACAATTTTTAAATTAAGGCTGTATGTTTTCCTAAAAGATCTGCTCTGGGAATTAGTTTGGGGAAGTTCTATGGCCTGTGTTATACAGGAGCTCAGATTAGATTATCACAATAGTCCCTTTTTACCTTGGAATCTATATATCTAAAAATGAGTTGTTCTCTGAAACATGAGTAATAGTGAAAGGAAAGAAGATTTACAAATGTGGATAGCTTCCCACCCCCCATTACTCAGATTTCTTGCATTCATCCTTTACCTAATATGTAATGTTTTATTCTCTCTACCAATTAACTAAGGGTTTGTCTACATTATACTGCAATGCATCCCACCAGGGCATGAATTTCAGTGACTTCTGCTTCACTGCCCCATGTGGAGGCTACTGGTGTTAACTGAAAGGTACCTTGCTGACTTTAATTTAGTCCTGTTTGAAAGAGGACTAAGTTAACGCAAACTGGTTAAATATTAGTTCATCCCAGCAGCATCCACCTGGGGTACTTAGAATGTACATTTCTGGTACATTCTGTGATTCATATGCCTATCGGCTGCACAACAACAAAGTGTAAACATAGCCTAAGAGCCAAATACTCAGAGTTCACTAATCTGAGGTCCACAGTTTTTGGGTGACTAACCTGAGACAGCTCAGTCCTAATTTTCATGGATGCTGAGGATCCACAGATCCAGCTGAACTCAATACCCCAAGTAGAATTCACATTATGGAACGCTTCTGAGAAATATGAAATCATTCTTTTTGAAAGCCTCCAGAAATCACATTTTGAATAGAGCAGAAATACCAGAAAGAATATATTCTAATATATATAATATTTCCACTCTCACATGAGAAAAGTATTGGCTGAAGTGATTGTTCACGGGAAATAAAAAGCCTAAGGTAATGTTTTACCTGTCTCAAATTATCACATATTTAATAGAGTCAGACTTTTGCCTTGACACAAGGAACAAGCTTTGAGTCCTGTTTCTTTTCGAGCATCTTACTAAACTAATTTCCGTTACAGTGTGCTTCAGGCTAGGTGTCACCTATGTCCATACGTTTCTTGTCAACATGCTTCTTTGGATATCAATCAAGAGTTTAAAGTAGCCTGTCATGGGGGCTGAGCCTTTAAGAGAATCAGAGACCAGCCTAACTCTGACAGGCTCCTGTAAGGGAGAAGGAGCCAACTCAGTAGACCTAGAGGTGACTGATTGGCAGCTAATTAGCAGGAGCATCATTTAGGGAGGGCATAGGGGGACAGAAGCCCCCCCCCCAATTTTTATAGCAACAGCTGGGAACACTGCCAGAGAAGTGGGATTAAATAGCAGAATAAATGGCCACACTGGTACTACTGCCATTCACTAAAAAATCAGAGAGTTGGAAAAAAATGGGAAAGTTGTAAGTGCAATTTAAACAATATTTGTGGTGTGACAGCACATGCTTATTTCCTCACAGCAGGGAATGGTTACAGGTGGTCATTCTTCAGTACTGCTCCTGCAGCCTCAAACTGCCAAAGCTGGGCTCTTTGTGAAGATCATTTATCCCCTGAATGTGCCTGGGGCAGCAGCCTCTTCTCCACTTAAACAGCCCTGTTTCTCCTGGTGTCACAAGAGGCTTGCTCCTGCCTTTTTAACATGTCAACGTGTGAAGGTGAGAGGTAGATCATGATGAAATCTTCAGACCTCAGCACAGAGTTTGAGAGCTTCCTTCCTCCCTCTAACTGTGGGTGTTTGTTTCAGGAATGAAAAAGTGGTACAGAGGCTCCCTGCCCTGCTGTTGGCTCTGCCAGATACACCTCTGCATTCTTATTTGCTGAATAAAGAATAGGCCAGTGAGAGGAGCGGGGAGAGGAGCAAGCCTTTCCTTTGCCTACAATGGGCTTTGGTCAAGTTACCAGATAGTTCCATAGAGGCTATTACACATAAATGCTGTGAATGCCTTGATCTTACCAAATCTCCCCAGGGTTGCACTTTTCTAGGACCTTTTTCCCAGAATACCTTTTGAGGAGCTGCTGGTCCTTTATATGTGCAGATACAAACAATTCCCTTCAAGCAGCCATTTTGTAGCTGTGTCTTTGCTGTGCTGTATGTTTTTCTCTTCCATCTAGTAAGTAATCTTAGCTCCTCTTATACTTACTCTTTATAATTTCTGAGGAGGGCATAGTCTCACAAACTTCAGTACCTCAGCAAATTTCATTTTAAGTGATGTTAACTGAAATCCTTACAGCAAAATACAGGAAACTCCTTTCCAACTTAATCCTTTGTATTTATCATAATCATATGTATAAAACTTTCAGCATTCATAAACCCAAGCCAATCTGAACAATTTGTAAGATTTAGCTGCTAAAATTTGTTCATTATAGATCCATGCTGCTAATATCCATCATTTAATTATACACTAGATAGTGATTTTTAAGAGGTTTTAAAAAAAAGTTTGGTATCTCAGCTACTTTTGAGCCATTAAGTGCATCCTTTCTTTCATTTGTTAATTAATGCACATACTTTCTTTCTAATAGTACTTTCCCCTTTGACAAACTTCTAAATGTTCATCTTAACCCCTGTAGATTAGCATCAGCTCTTTTATGTTAGTGGTGAAAAACGAAGTTACAACACATAATCAGAAAATTTCTTTCGTGATGGATTAGAAAGATCTCCAAAAACACCATGCCCAAGAATAATCTAGACTAGAGATTATGCAGCCACTGTGTTGGCCCTGTATATGATGGAAACCACTTCAAGGCAGGGAATGCTGCACCCCCATCACCCTTAGTTCCAGCACCTATGATTTTTATTTTTTTTAAACAAAGTTATAAAATCATAGACTACCAAAAAAAAAAAAAAAATCCCCAAACCTTTTTTTAAAAGGGTATGTATCTGACTGAAAATAGTTCTTAGACCAAGATTCCTGTGCAATGTTTGAAACCCAAACGTTGGCACACTCACTAGCACACTGAAAGTTAATGAATTAAAAATAGTAGACCTGATTTTTTTCCATTGTCTACACTTAGAGAAAATCAGAAAGTAAAGCACATAAGTAGTTACCAACTACATTACATTTTTTAAAATTATTTCATTTGTAGTGGCCTAAGTCAGTGTTGTCATCATTATCCACCTAGTCAGATTTGGGATTGTGAATATTTTACTGTATTATCTCCTGGTTGTTCTAAATGTATAAATAAACTTAAAATATGGCTTTAATTGTTATTTGTTATATTTTTATTTATATAGGAATTAGATACAATGTGCCTGTCAGCTAATTTCTAAGTTATTACCTGCCAAAAAACTAGAATTTTAAGGTTCCTAAGTAGCCCCTGGAAGCATGGTTAAACTTGTTTCACCCCCCACCAAAATCTGAAATGGCATCCCTGCTAATTATCTAGATGTTGGATTACCAGGGCTCAACTGGGGTTATTCCTATTGACAGGAATCTCCTGAGGGCAGAAGCTTCCAGGAGATCTGAGTCAGAAAGATCACCAGAGAAAGAGGGCTGAAACCTGCCCTGAGGGACAGGGAACTCACAGAGGCAGGAAACCCAGCCTGTCAGGACCCACATCCTGCTCCAGAGAAGAGCTGCAGTTGACAGATATCTACAGACACCTGGCTCTGGAGAAGGTTTCTTCCTAGGTAGTGGCAGGAGACCTAATTCCAGTGAAGGGACCCGAGGCAAGAGAAACATGCTCAAAGGAACGGTGGACCCAGGTGGGAGTGGAAGAAACTAACACTGACTCTGTCTCTCAGCTAAGACGCTAAAATGAAGGCTTGCTTATATTTTCGTTGGATCTTTGGTTAAGAAACTAGTCCTTATGTAAAGCTTTGAACTTATTGATGACAATAGGGGAAACTGAGGCATGGAGACTCTACAGCACCGCACTGGTTCTAGAAGGCAAATATGCCCTGTGACATAGCCGTTAAAGATACAGACTCTCAAAAACTTAGCAGTTAAACAAATACACCTTTGTTCATTTTTAAAGACTCAGGCGTTTCCTTCTTATCTCTGATCCAAGGGATTAACGTTTCTTTATATTCACAACCAACAGCATGCCTTCTCTACCTCTAACTCTTTCTAGAACCTTAGCATTCATTAGACATAGGGGCTAGAATGACAACAACTTTGGCACTAGGTGTCAGGCATCCATTGCAGCACACACATATTGAAAGGCACCTACCCATTATTATCTCTATTCCACTCTCTCAAAACCTCATTGTTTGCTTCCTTAAGGTGAAATGCCACTGCATCTCTGTCTTCATGTGATACAATTTACTTGATTATGGTTTGTTTATTTTTAGTGCCACAAAATGAAGTCGAGAAACCTCTGCTGAGAAGTAAAAGATCCTTTTATTCAGAGCCCCTCTTATTTCCAAATATGGTATTTATATTCTCCAACTACTTACTGTGAAATTTGCCTGTAAGTTTTAAAGAAGAGGAATAGCAGTTAATGAGAGAACAGGGAAAAGGTTAGTGCACTAGACTAGTGGTTCTCTAACTGAATTCTAAGGAGCACTTGCTGCTTTCCCCAGACAGCTGACACAATAGATAAACTGTTTTTCCCTCTATAATTCCTGATGCTTGTCCAGGTATCCATGCTCTTAAGTGCAAAGGACAGTCTGGACACATGGAAACAAGACTTGAGAAGTGCCCAGCTTCTACTAAGGGCTACTGCTACAGAAGATGAGAAGAAGTAACTGTAGCCATTCTCAAGGACAAGAACCACCAGAAAGAATGTTCATATGAGAAGAGAAACTGAGGTACTGGGAATCATGTCAGGTACGCAGAGGGCTTCACTAGAAAAGGAAGAGAAGGATGTGATAGGCAGATGAAATGAACAAAATGAGAGATTGAGATTAATTTATGCAAAAAGCGGATAACATCTACTGAATTAAATATTAAAATACACCAATTCTTTCCTAATATTTTTGTATTAGCAATTAATGTACACAGAAATGCGCAGGTGCTGCATGGTCATGAATGGAATGGGAAGTGATCCATAAAGCATTGATTGGGAGGCAGAGGTGGTCAACATGATAGTGACTGGGAGGGGAATTGGTCCATGTGAGAATCTATTTCTTAAAACATGGTCAGCTGTTGAAAAAGCTTGATAATGCTTTCCTTTCACCATGTTGTCTTCTTCAGAAGTTAAAATCAGTTTGTCATCCTGATTCTAATTTATACGAATCACAAAACCACCATAAAACTATGCTTTATGTGAGAAAGGCCAAACACAAGGATAGCAATGGCAGTGCAACCCACTGTCTCCTATACCGCATTTCAGAATACAAATAACTCCCACTGAGGTGAAAGAATCAGGACCTATGATTGAGGTCTGAAAGCAGAGCTCAATGAAGCTGTAACAGTAACCTGTTCTCACAGTGCTTGGCTGAAGACTAATAAAACCCTGAATTCATTCATGAATTGTGTTTTTATAAAAAACAAAACAAAAAACACAAAGATGGGATGGGGAAGGAGATGACATCAAACAGTCACATCTATCATTATTCACTTATTTCAGAAGTGTCTACGTTTTTCTCTTTGCCTCAAAATAAACAAACAGAAATACATTTTTCAACTTCCCAAGTAGAAAAAACCTTTGCACTGCTTTCTTTCAAATTTGGATGCATTTTTAATGCAGAACTATTGAAATGTGAGTTAATTAGCAAATGGGTAAGATTAGTGCCATGCAAAAGAGCAACCAACAAGCGTATGTTTAACATTAATATTATTACTTTATGAAACCATGGATAATATAGCTCCCACCTCCTCCTCTTTCTCAAGGGAAAAACAATCTACAGCTTCCAGTATGCTTTTTATATACCACAGGACAGATTACTATATTTCCTGCCAAAAGCTGACATCTCTTCCTCCCATCTGCCAAGGATTAGTAAAGTACATCTACACCAAAATAAAATCTCCTCCTATACTTTTTAAAATGGAAGTACTTTAAATAGCTGTAGTTTTTGCCTAAGTAAAACTCATGTTCTTAATTATTCCTGATTCAGAGAAATCTTTCAAAGCCATGGGTACAAGTGAAAATGCCATGAACCATCATAAAATAGAAACATATCTTCTATCTCTAATTCTTGGGGTGGATCAGAAACTTACAGGAGTCACTGGTGCCTAAAGTTCCCTAATTAATAAGTATCCATCTGTGATTAGAAAGTTGACATTATAAATCTGGAATTATTTTTTTAATAAAAAGAACATACTTAAAAGCCAAAAAGATCATTTCTGCACAGGGGTTATGTAGGGTTTTGATATTTCTGTGTCTTGTCATTTATGCAGTTTTCATATCATCACTGCCTTGCAGAGCAAGGTTTATCCCCACCATCATCATGTATTTGGGGAATGGCCTCAGCCTGAACCCAAAGATCCTGCCAGGTTTGCAGAGGTCATGAAGCACCATATTTTCGAAGGTATTTAGGCACCTAAAGAGCAGAGAGGCACCTAATGTGGTTTTTTTTTTTTTTTTTTTTTTAATCAGCTAAGTAGGTTAGGCACTTAATTCCCATTGAAATAAACCTAACCTACTTAGGAAATTTTAAAAAAAAAATCCCATTACAGCACTTATCTGTATCTTTAGGCATCTAAATTCCTAAATCTGGTCTTTGCTGACCTTTGTACTTGTTGAATATTTATAGCTATCTAATAAGAAGAAAGTAAAAAACCAGCATAGTTCTAGCAAAGTTGTGCAATATATATAGGATGAAAAAAATACCTTCCTGAAATATGTAAGCCCTCAGGTGATATTTTGAAATGAGGTCAGACTACCCTTGTAACATTGTCTTTTCTTGCATAATTGAAAATTATCATAGGTCATACGTTTATCTAATCCTTTTTAGAATCCGGCTACAGTACATGTTAATCCCAGTGACGTCCTTGAGCAGTGAATTCCACAGGTTGATTGTGCATGATATCTTCATCATCAATTTTCAGGCCAAACCAGATGGTGCATTATATCAGTTATATTACTTACTTTGTTTTAAATGAACTGCCTTTCACGTTTTTTTATGGAAGCTACATACAGACATACTCTGAATACACAGAGCTACTTACCTCTAACCATCTTTATCACCCTGCTCTGGACTTTCTAATCTCAATTAAGTCTTTCTTCAGGTAAGGCAACCAAAATTGAACAATTACTCTAAGTCAGAATTTACTTGTCTACTCTGAGGACCTTATTACATTTTTTTTAGTGTAGGATGTTTAGGTGTTATTACATTAGTTGTGTACATTGATGTGGATGCAACAGGTAGTGAGACACAAAGTAACATGATAAATAATAACTGCAATTTTATTAATATAAATATAACCCAAACACAACAAAAATTGTGACAGTAACTGATCTATGGCATTTATATGGTCTTCCCTAAGGCCCTGTATTAATGGGTGTAGTCTTGTCCTCTGCCCAGTTCAATAGATTTGGCCATGTCAAAACCCTCTGTCCATCTTCTCCACATCTGAGAATTGAAGGTCCATGAAAGAGGCACTTAACTGTCCATGAAATTGAGTTTCAATGTGGCCTTAACTACTTCCTTTCCTGTTTTCTGGTTTGGGGTGTCAGTATTGTCGCCTATCATCTAAATTCCCACACTCATCTACTACCTCTGGAAGGCATCATGTGGTTTGGAAAAGGCCAAAATAACAAACAAACAAAACAAAACAAAGGACCAGGTCAATCTACAGTGTAGGAAGTTCTTTCTTAGTTTCATACTGGTGAAATTACTTCAGAAAATACAGGACACCTAGTCACATAACAAACCAGTCCATACCCATTACACTAATACTTCAACTGAATAAAATAGACATTGTACCAGACTGGCTCCTTCTCCCATTATCATTATCGTATAACAGTCATGAGAGTAGTGTTGGGGCCCAAATTATACATAACAACAATTGTAATTCAAGATTTTAACCATCTATTTTCTTCAAATCAGTGTTAAAAATTGGCAAGCCTTTGGAAAGGCTGAAGAGGGAGTAGCAAGCTGTGTCTGAGGCAGAGGGAGACAGGGAACCCTACACACAAGTCAAAATTTCAAATCAGGGTAGGGATATAGCAACAGGAACAGTCCTAGGTCCTGATTCCCGTTTATACTGAAGCCACTTCACATTGTTTTAGCAATGCAAAAGGGCCCTGAGCTGGGCATAAATTACATCTACAGCCACTTTAAGGCTCCTGTACAGCATTAAGTAGCCTTAGTGTAAATGAGAATCAAGCCCCTTATCTTTGCAATCTTTCTCTACATGGGAGTCTTTCCATGTCGCTAATCATTTTCATCATCTGTTGTTAGGGTATAAATATATAATTTAAGTTTGTGTAGGTATTTAGGCCTGTATAGCTGCCTGAGATGGTATTCTGGGCCTACTTTTGAGCCTGTGTGCCTGCCTGAAAGCTAAAGTCCCTGAGATACATGTTAGCAAAGACCGAGTGTGTTCCTTTTACCTGCCCTCAATTAGATGGATTTTCTCTATTACTGTGGATAAGATAAGGGATTTAGTTCATATGTTTGAAAGTGTAGTGAAGGTGTGATATATGAATGCATAATGAGGGAAAGCTCTGTCTCCTCTTCAAGACAGACACCAAAGCAAGGCAAAGCAACCAGCTGAGAAAGCAAGAGAGGTGTTAAAAAGAAACATAAACATATGGCTATGACCTGACTGTGACCAAGATGTGATCCCGCTCCCTGCCCCATCCATGCCCCCAGCCGCCAAAATGGAACATGACCATATATATTGGAAGGGGTGGTACTGGAGTGGGGGAGAATAGGCATATATAATTAAGGCTATCAAGAAGAAGGACAGGGAGACGAGGTTTCGTCGGCGTACAGGACCATGTTCAGGGAAAGAGGGAGTTCTATGGGAATATTAAAGTACAGTTGGGGGGAAGAGAACTCTTTTGGTGTATAGAGAGATAAGCCCAACTGGTGTGAAGGGCTTGGAGGTACTGTTATGGTTTTAAGCTTGTCAGTTTAATTCTTAATAAACCCTTTACGGAGTGCCTGCAGATTGGACTCTGTACTGTCACTTTCTGGTGAACTGTGTCCAGGAAATGAGAGGGAACAGGACGGGGGAGCCCTAAGACCTGTCTCTGGATAATTAGTGACTGAAAAATAGAAGGAAAAGGGCACTGGTTTTCATGCTTAGAATATATTTTGCAGCTTTTTTGAGCATTTATTGAAACGTTTATTAAAATATGCAGATATTCTTATCGATCTCACTATCAACCTTGAAAGGTCACTTTCTTTTGGATTCTCAAGAGATTTCAGGTAAAGTCCTAATACTGTAACATAATAAGTGTGTTGGCTGGTTCAATTGATGGTATATGGTGTACATACAGACTCTATGTGCATTTCGAGCTGGGGGGGTGATTCCCAACTCTCACAAACATACTTGTGCTAGTTCACATCTGAGACACACACTAATAATAGTACTGTAGTCACAGTAGCATGGGCAATTGAAGCGGTGGCAATGCGGTAACTGCCTCGCATACAAAAGCACCTGAACTCCTTGGGTAAGCACTCAGGGCAACTAGCATGTTCTACTGCTGCTGCTACCCATGTTAAAGTGGCAACATTACTATTTTAGCATGTTAGCTCAGATAAGAGCTAGTTCAAGTCTGTCTTTGTAGGCTGGAAATCACACCACCAGCTTGTAATGTAGACTTAACCTCAGATAACTTTCACAGGTTGTGGATAGCTCTTTCCGTATGGAGAGGAACCTGTGAAGTAATTCTGAGAAGAATTCTGGGATGTGTCTGTATGTGTGAGAGGGAATCTGTAAGTTACAGCAACAACAGTTGTGAAGCTCCACCTTCCAGTAATAAACAGACATGATTCTTTATTTCAGTGCCCGCTGTCATTATTTCAAAGACTATGGTGACCTGTGCTAGCTCACCATAAGGTCACAAAACCACACTAATTGTTTCTACAGAATTAATCATAGTTTTAAACATAACCTAAATAAAATCCAACCAATCGGTTAGACATTAACAAAGGTGTTTTACTAGTCACAACATGTACATTCTCTGAATGTAAGTGAACAGTCTATACATTGATGGGTCTTTGTCTATACTGCATCTGAAGTTATGAACACACAGAATATTTTACAATACTTAAGTGTCAACCAGGTAATTTTTAAATTACCTATAACACAAATACAGATATGCGGATATACATATATACAGAAATATTATCTTTCTACGTTGAAGAAACGTTTGTCGTTTCCTTCATAGCAAATCTGACAATTTCCATGCCAATAGGGTTTTCCAAGTGGGAGTATATGTGTCTGTGATATAGCTTTATAATGAAAGGTGGTTGCAACCTCAGTTATGGAAGGCTATCACTTCTCTTTAATGAATAAAGAAATGGCAAAATCCTTAGTGCTATAGTATTTATGGAATTTCCATTTATTGGAGCAATTTCTATACAGTAACTGGTATTCCTAGAAACATCATATTTATATTGTTATGGCTGGAGTCACCAGGTTGCACAGTTACACACACTTTTTCAAAGCTCTTTTTCTTATCATGCAAGCAAGTTTTAACTCTTGGGAAGACATGCTGTGGTGGTATTAGTTTGGAGTTATGCAAGATTTTTTGCTGTAGAGATAGCTTGGGAAGAAAGGAAGCTATCCAATTAATAGGCAAGTTTTCTCTCTACTTTGGGCTCTAATTAAAGTCAGTTCTTGAGACAACAAATTTCTGTAGGCATAAGCTTTCGTGAGCTGCAGCCCACTTCATCAGATGCATGAAATGGAAACCACAGATAGGAGGTATATATATACAACCAAGGGTAAGAAACAACAATGGGGAGGGCAAGTGCTAACAAAGTCAATTCAGTTAGGGTAGATGAGGCCTATTCACAACCATTGATTAGAAAGTGAGAATGTGTGAATAGTGACAATTACTTCTTGTAATGAGATAACCATTCCAAGTCCCTATTCAGACTCAGTCTGATTGTGTCCAATTCTTGAGATTGGGAAGCAGGCACTAGTATTGAGCTGAGATTCATAGAAGGGACTGACCTGAAATACGTCTGACCATTTCATTTAAGGACTGATGCATATGTGTAAATAAAGTATTTAGAGTATACCATACCCATATCACTGTTTTCTTCTCCACGACGAAGCTGACCTGCAAAGCACCAATATCTGCTACTATCCTGGAGAAGAGCAACACCGGTGTCAAAAGAAGAGGTAGCAATATATTTAAGTTCAAGATATGTGTATTACAATAAGACAAAAGACAGTATTGTATAAATGATGGAAATAGGAATTAATATTTCATATCAAAGATGGTCTAAAGTTTCATACTCTTAAAATCAGAAGCCTTAAAGTCTTTAAAGTCTGGTTGAGAACTATAAATTGTAATTTAATTCAGAGAGTATCTATTACTCTGGAGGTTATTGCTACTACAGTAATTCTAACGACAAGTATTAGCACCTTGAGACCATTTGGCGATCATTCTCTCATAGGTGTTTTTTTCTAGAATAAATTAATACATTATGGCAATGTGACTGTGAAAGTGGTATTATTTCTAAAATGCTGAGGAAAGTGTAGTATTACACTACTTTTCTCAAATCATCCATAATGATACCACTATTTACTCAGGTCCCAATCTTGGGTTTGTGTGCTACCCCATTCAAGTCAAGCTCATTTCAGGATTGGAGTCTAAATTTGAAATCCAAATTATGGTTGTGGCTATGGAAGTTGTAAGAAAGCAAATAGGGCCTGACCCAAATCCCATTAAACCAATAGAAATGCTCCTATTGGAGTCCCCTCTTCAATGGGCTTTGGCTCAGGCACGTAGGGCAATGCTGGACAGAAGTTTAGAATCTCTTGTCTCTTTAAATTTCTATCTTTATTGAGACTATATATGTGGAAACAAAATTCTCAGATTTAGAGGTATGTTAGGACAAATTTTCAATAATTGTACAATTATCCAGTTTGTTAGTGGGAAGTATAAAGAAGCACAGGTCATTTGCTATTTTGTAACTGGTCCACTATTATTCCAGACAAAAGAATGAGATGTGGATGTGGAATACATCAACCTGGTTATGTTCTTTTTCTTTTTCTTTCTTTCCTGTTTCTACATAGAGATGCCTGGCTTTAATCAATCCATTTTCTAAGCTTAAATTGTTTGAGTTAATTTAAAATATTTATGTAAATACATGTGTATAATCAACCTCTGCTCCCCCCCCTTCCCCATTTCTCTACAATAATAGTAGGGCATAGTCCCCGAATCAATGGTACTACATACAGGGTAAGGATCCACATCAATGGATACCAATATAGGATTAGGTCCTAAACTGATTATTTGTTTCAACATCTTCTCCTTTGCCACATCATTCTTTGTCAATGCCTCATATTTATTGCCCACATAGAGTGGAGATGAAGAGCTGAGTGTCAAATCAGCCAGATCTATGGAAAAATAGATATACCTTAGATACAGTGGGCAATAGTTTTTTTTTTTTTCCAATTTTATAATTTGTATTTAAGGTAATAATGTATTGGTGAGTAACAGGATCCTGATTTTAATTCATGCAGTAAGAAAGTTTAGGATTTAGGCTGATTCTTCATTCTTAACCCAATATCCATTGGAATGAGATTTCTTTCAAATATGCTTCCAAGCACCTTCCATGAACTTTATTTTTCAGGTTTCTTGTTAAATGTCATGTAACATGTTAAATGTGAAAGTACATTATTTCCATTTCCCCACCTCAAAAAAAATGGTGATTTGCCAGGGCTTACCATATATTTATTTTTCTAATGTCTATTTTTGTCTATTATATTTCAGTTACACAACACCCCACCTCCTCCCTCAAGAAATAATGGATGGAAACATGGAGGGGGAAGCAGGGCATCTATTATATTATTTTACTGCTGATTCTTATAAGCCCAAGGAAGGACCAGGACCCAATTATGCTGGGAGCTGTACAAATAATTCCTATTATTCCCCTTCATTGTTCCTTACATTTTAGCTGTTGTTGAATTGCTGCCTCTCTCTTTATCCGATGCTTTTTTTTTTTAAATAGCTATTTCATAACCTTAGTTCCACCTGCTCTAGGTTCACCAGTGGCTGGCTGGATCAGGGGGACCCTTAAGGTGTATTCAGGAGCTCTGATTACTCCCTTCTACACCAGTCTCGCGTTGGGGGTGTCATGCTGGTTACATGGGGGGGGAGGGGCGTTTAGTATATGGTTTAACATCAATATGTCAAAATCATAATAATTCATGTGGGATATGCCATGACAGATAGTGTTAGAAGGGTTAGAATGTGCTAAGTAAGATGATAATATTTATGTTCATGTGTTATAAGTGTAATGGAAGTTATGGATATCTTTGAGATATTTGTATTTCAAATTGTGCTGCCTGGGATACACCCTAGACAGGGTGGCGGCAGAACAATAGCCTGCTTAATGGCCCATCAAGGCACCAAAAGATGCAAAGGGCCTAGGGTGAGAAGCCAGAGACAGACTTGATAAGTCACCAGGACTGGCTCATGTAACTCTGGACTCCAGTTTGGTTCTTGTAAAATTCCACAAGCAGCATGTGAGGGGCCAGAGGGTATATAAGGCAAAGCTTTGGAATCCATTTTGTTCTTCAGTCGGAATTCAGCTTCAGATAACAACCTACCTCTGGATCAAGTCATCTGCAACTAAAGCTGTGAAACAAAGGACTGAGACCCATCCAATTACTGGATGTATACCAGAGGAACTATATAAGCCTGAAAACTCCACAATTCTTCTAGAAACTTGATGCATCTGGACTTTCAAATCATTGTATGTATCTGATTGCTTTAATCCTTTAACATTTATCTTATGGTTTGTTTCTTTCTTTGTATAATAAACCTTTAGTTTTAGTTACTAAAGGATTGGCTGGTGGTATTTTGGGTAAGATCCAAACTTATATTGATCTGGTACTGTGGCTGACCCTTTGGGGTCAGAGGAAACCTTTTTAGTAAAGAGCATAGAGTTTAAATAACTAGTCTCTTTACTGGACCTAGTGGCTGATTGGGAAGCTGGAGACTGGAATGCGGTAGAGGGGGCTGTGTGTATTTGTATACTGGCTTCTTGATAACCAGTGTGGGAAATCAAAAGCACAGTTTGTGGCTAGTTGGGAAGTCTGGCTTCAGTGCTACCCACCAGTGCAGGGAGAATCTGCTCTTCTTTTACAGCCTGCCCTGACCTTGGCATTTTCAAGTGGCTGCCCTAGGCACGGAAGGGTCACAACCAGTACCCATCTAATATTATGTAATGTTATTGTCTCACTGCTGCTATGATGATTATTCCGGGAACATATACTAAAATATTATTTTGTATAATGTATACTAAACGATCAACTGGAGGGGATGGATTAAGACTAATGTGTAGGAGAATTAAAAGGAAAGCTTGGATTGCATTTAGATAACTATATGAATGTCAGATTTTGCGGGAGTAGATATTGTTAGACGTATTTGGATATTTGACTGAGCTCAGACAACAGTCATTTGCCAAAATTGAAAGCTTCATAAAGCAAGATATATATATATATATATCTTAATCTTTATAATACAAGTTTTATACAATATTTAGAAACAACTGAATTCTGACAATTATACAGTGCTCTGTACAACTCATATTCTGGCAACCTGGTACAATATGTTCTTGTTCAGGATTTTTGTCCTGCTCTTCCCCCTCGCCCCCTCACCCCCAGAAGAGCCAAATAAACAGCAACGTGAGCTTGAGTCTGTTCACCTCCATGGGAGTTTTTCCATTGTCTTAGATGGGAATAGGATCAAGCCCTTTCAAAAGAACAGCTCAGAAGAAGTCATCTCAGTTACAAATAATAGATGCTTGTAGGCTCACTAGCTTTTTGTGTCTCTTTTGGGAACACTGCATTCTTTATCCAGGCAGTCTTGAGATTAGCCAATCTGCCACCAGGCTGTTTTAGCATTGTTAGAATGCAATCTAAAAGTACTGTGGCTGCCAAATGTAATGACTGTTAGCTTGGTCACCATTGAGTAAAGGGACATAGGACCTCCAGGATTAAAGAATCAACCAGTCTAGCTGAAGCCAAAGTACTAAATCTTCTAGCTGGCAGCCCCAGCAGACTCACACCCTATTTAGGTCAGCACAAAGGGGGACACATAACACACACGGAACAATGAGGTAGAAGTTTTATTTATCAATAATTTTTAAAAAATGATTCATGCACATCCTTATAAAATGAACCAGAATTAAGGGAAGGGGCCTGCTGTTCCTACAAAAACAAAAAAACCCACAAACCCAACAAATAAAATAAAACCATCATATTTTTAACTTAAAAGACAATTGCATTTATAACACTGTCCCCTCCAACCACTTTCCCAAATAATATAATTAATTAAACTTCTTGACTTGCATGGAAGAGGCCCTTACTCAGCAGCTTCCTCTCATGGGGCCATAATTCAGCACTTTCTCCCTACTGGCCAGCATAACTAGTCATGTACAGAGAAGGAATGTGCTGTATACTCTCAAAAGGTGGTGTTGAATCCACAGTAGTACATGCTGCCTGGAAATCCCTCTTGCCAGTTCAGACTGGGGACGCAAAGTGCTCTGTGCCTCTTCACACCCAGTGCAGTACTTCTAATAGTGCATATGGCAGAATTTAGCCCTTAGCATATCTGCATCTTGTCCTATTCTGCATTGTTTCTCTTATCTTCTCTTTGCAGGACTCAATCCATGGCACTAAATTTCAGACTTAAGATATGAAGTCACATAATACACAGCAATGACAATAATTACTGATGTATATTAAGCAAAATCAGATGTTCCATGAAATCTGACACATACCTTAGGACTAAAACAATACAAACAGTTATACTGTATTTTGCAAACATTCATTTGTAACACCCAGTTTGTAATTTACTATAAATTTTCATAGAATCATGGAAACAGAAGATTATGGTTGGAAGGGACCTCAGGAAGTTCTCTAGGTCAACCCCCTCTCAAAGCAGGACAACTGGATTTTGACTGGACGTTCTGGAGAGAAGGACAGTGGACCAAGAGTCAGGAGACCTGGATTCAGCTTCAAACTTAAGCATGGACATTTTGTGTGATCTTCGGCTTAATGTTTACTTAATCTATTCTGTCCTTCAGATATCTTTCTGCAAAGTGGGGATACTTTACAAATGTGTAGTGAAGTTGAAATTCCATCAATGATCATGAGACACTCAGACGCTACAGTGACATGATTCTGACACATAGACAGACAGGCAAACAAAATTAGTTGTTACTATAATATTTTTGGAAAGAGGGCTATGTCCATTCAAACTACTTAAACTTATATTGCTGGATTGCGTATATCTTCTGAGCTGATTTATAGTTATTTCTGCTAGAGAAATTTCATTTTTGTGTTAAAAACTATAACTGCCAACAAGACACTGACCTTTTATGTAATAACAACAGACCTGAAGACCCCTATCCTGAACCTCAGATAATATAATGATAAGTAACTACATATGGATGAAATCTCCTGTCAAGAGACAGAGCAATGACACCTCTGCCATGCTCTTGGCACAGTTAGGAAAGTAGTTCAGTCAGAGAATGTGTAAACTGTGTGAATAAGCAATTCTTAGATCATCCAACATGAGGGAGGTCAGAAGAGCAATCTTTAGCACTGGTTTCCCCAGTTTGTTCTGCATTACTGACAACAGACAAGTGTACCAGTTGCAGCTGTTCCTGTACCCTTTCATTCCCTGCACAGTGATTACATAACCTGTCACAGCAGCCCAGCATCTGACATAGTATCTATCGCACATCAGATGCAGAGGCACGGCATGTTTGCAATTTGGCTGTCAGAAATGGCATAAGGGAAGAGGATCAGGGCTCAGACAGCAAGCGATTTTCATTTTATTTGTGGGGTTTTATTCAAATTATTCCATGTGGCTATGAAAGTGTTGCCAGTGGGAACAGTCATGCCTAGTCATCAAATTAAGCTGGTTTAAAAGAGGAGCTTGATGGCAAACCTTTTTAAAGGGTGATGGTTTTTTAGCATTTTTTTCTGTGTGTGTGTTATACTTTGACTTTAATAATGTTGGTTGATGCACTTGCCTTCAGCAAGCACAGCCAAACAGCTCTCATTGGAACTAGCACAAACACTGCTGTGTGCATTGGTTGTCTGTGGTACAGATCAGGCAACATTCTTTCTTCTGACTAAGCAATTCACCTCAACTATGTGTTTGGCCTTAACTAGCTTTCAGCGTGTGAACCAGAGCCTGTTCTTAAATCAAGATTAATTGGCAGCGCAAAATATACTGCTGTTGTACCACTGAACTTTAGATTGATCTCAGCTATACCAGAAAGAATGTAATGGGTGGGGAGATTTTTTTATATACTTAAAGTTCCAAATCCTGCCCCTCTCTTTGGAGGTACCTTGCATGCATTAGAACTGATAGTTCTTGCTGGACGGAGAACTCAGAAATTCAGGAAGGGGTGGGTATAGATTTGAACAGTGACTCTTTTAAGACAGGCCACAAACAGACACACAAAGCTGCTGGATTCACCACTATTCAAATCCACTGGCTATTAACTCCCTTCAACATTGTGTTTAAAGGCTGCTGAATCTACTGCAGACTTGAGGCAGAAGCAATGCAAGTGGAGTAGCTCTGGTTCCGCTCCATGATTTGGCATGAAGGAGAATTCGTCCCCAACTGTAGAATTTTCAGATTCCCAGCCAGCAATCTGAAACAGGTTTTCCATCATTATAAGAGCATCACAACAATGAAACAATATGTTTTTATTTTATTCCAAACTCAGGATAGGAGAATGGATTAGTTTCCTGACTTTGTTTCTTTGTGATGTTCCTGTGTTTTTTGGTACTCCTTATCTATTATGCTATTTTATCAAATGTGTTTGAGAGGATATCTATGCCCTCCTCTTCTTTTTACTATCTTTTTAAGTTGATTAGAAGAACATCACTACAAAATCTAACAGTAACTCCAGGGGCCTAGTTTATAAAAATCTTACCACAGAATTCTAAGGCTATACAATACTAGGGGTATTAACATAAACTGCACCATCCCAGATGTAGCCCTGTAATATACCTACCAAGGTGAAGTATTGTAACTCAGTGTCACTTCCTCACTTGCCAAGTTCCTGGGAGTTGGGGGAGAATAATAAATACTACTAACACATACCACCAGTACATTACCATCTCACTGTCTGCTATCCATCAACCTGTTCCAGGGAGGGAGTAAATTAGCGTGTAGTTTCTCTCTTCCTCTTATATGTCTGCAAAAAGGGTCTACTTAATATTCAACTTTCTTAGAAGGTATTGTGCCAGGAATTTTTTGTTATATATTGCAGGTGCAGCGCATTTTTTACCCCCAGGAAAAGATTTTCAAAAGTGACCAGGTATATGGGGAGATTTTGATAGACCAGTAAAAGGGCTAGGGACCACTTGATAGTGTAATATTGATTATCATAATTTTACTACCAGCAGTCAAACGTCATAGGACTTTTTACAGTCCTGAGCAGCCTTGGAATGACTAAGCCAGGAGGGGCGGGGAGCTTGTTGCTCAATCTTTGCCTGACCCTGCACTCCCTCCCTGATGCTTTGGTGGACCTGCTGGGATTTTTGTTTCAGGAAAAGACCAATAAGCTTATTTATGCATGCCCTCTGGGAGATGTTTGTCCGGGCCTCAAGATATGCAGATTCTGTAGGAACACATCGAGTTAATTTAGTACTCTGGTGACACTAGGTCTAGTTTTTGAAACTTTTTTTTTCTCTTTCTTGACCTATTATTATCTACTAACAAGGATAAATGGGGAGGAGACGCTTGGACTCTTTGGGATCACAGCTTCTGGGTCCTCCAATGGCAGCTAGAAGATCAGGCTAATCGGAAAGCCATCTCAGATTCCACTCAAAAGCCGCCCCAGACTTTGACAATTATTAGGGGTTGAGGGTTGGGGTGTTTTACTAACCTGTTGTAGACATGTGTAAGTGATTGATCCTAAGTAAAGTATAGCTTTAAAGTAAGAACATGCTCGTGTTGTGCTTGAGCCTAGCTTTAAAGTAAGAGCACTTTTGTGTTATACTGTTTCATTTATCTATCATCACAGCTGGACGGCCTTGTCTCCATTTGACTTATTTCCTGACACCACCTCACACAAAAGTAAAGTTACCCCAAACTTTGGGTTAGCAGAACCCTGGGTAACAGAATTGGAGGCCCCAGCAAGGATTGTGTAGAGGAAAGTACAAAAGGTGTAGAGGAGAGTACAAATAATTTGTAGTTTGTCCATATCCTTAGGAGGTAAAAAACGGCGTGGTGGGATCGCTCCCTACAGTGCCCATGTTGCAGTTCGTGAGTCAATTTACAGATACATTTTGTTACTGGGGCTCAGGACTCAGGCTGGATGCCTGCTTGAGTGAGGAATTGTGTGCAAAGGAAAGATAACATCTGTAAGGGGAGAACAACTGAAACTGATGTTGGGAAACAGCTTGACTGATTCTGTACCTTGCTGATATCTGGCAATTGCCTGGAAAAGCAGTTTTGAGAAAAGTAAATTAGCAAAGGAAGGATATTGCTGTGTAAGGCTCTTTCACTGGGAAAAGATGCTGCCCTGAGTCCACTGGGAATCGGTGTTAGCCCAGAATCCACAGAGAAGGGTGGGAGCCTAAATTGTTGACTGAGAATGCAGGCAACCTTAGCTCATTTAGACTGAATTGATGGATCCTAACATAATAGCTAAGAGCAGAATACCTGTGCCTTCTGTCAGAAAGAATCACCACCTACCTGGCAAAATGACCACCCCAGAGCAATAAGAAAGAAAGAGATTGAGAAAGCATGTTGGGAGCCCAGAGGGGCATTGTGGCAGGAGAAAGGAAAGGAGTAAGTGCATGCACTGGGGATTCAGATTCCTAGGACAGTACTTGGAATGGTGATATCTGGGCTGATGGAGGTGTCCTTTTGGAAGATAAGCAAGTGATTTAAGGAAAGAGAGTGAGAAGTTAACACTACCAAGGCTGGAGGGAATTAAACAGTTGAAAGTCGTGGAAATTGTTATAGGAAAATAATTCTTGGTTTCTTTGCAGCCATTCTGAAGGAAAAATGGGCCCTTTTCCCAAAGGAATGGTCTATGAAGAATCCTGACTGAAATTATTTGAATAAGGATGATTTAGTTAAAATCACTCGAAGGAAAAAAGGGTTTCAATTGGAACTTAACTGCCTCCAAATATATAAAAGGGAATGTAATTTGTGTACAGCAGTGTGAAAATTATTAAAGCAGTGCAAGGGAAAAAGAGAATTTGTGTGTGCAAATATATTGTGTAAATGTGTATGGTTTTAAGGACCTAAACCAACACTCTTGGTCTGTAAAAATAAAATAGAATGTGATCAAATGGATGCAGAAATCCTAGTCTCAGGCCCTGATCACTTGCCCCAGAAACAGTATCAATATCCAAAGGAGGCAGAAACTATCCTCAAGGAAACAACTGATGGTCTTTTGAGCCAAGAAGGCTTGTGGTGGATTTTTGCCCCCCTTAATTGGGTGACCACACTGATGGCCCCATTGTGGTGAAGTATTAAGAGATGATGGCTCCCATTGTAGGAGTGGCCCAGTGATTTTCAGTTTTGAATCTGGCCAATGCTTTCTTTGCTATCTCTTTATATCAGGACAGCTATTACAAATTTCTTTTAATCTCTCAGGAAAAACAGTTGTGTTTTGCCAGGGTCCCCATGGGCTGGAGTAATGCCCTTATTATTTGCCATGCCCTGTAGTCAAGATGTGCGAAGGGATGCCTGAAAGAGACAGTGCAATTTCTCATGTGGATGATATACTGGTTTGCACTCAGACCAGGGAATGGAGTCTGGAGGTAATGGACACAGTCTTACAAAAGATTCAGGAAACTTGGTTTAAGGTGAGCCAAAGAAAGCCCAGTTGTGCTTCCAACAAGTAAATTATTGTGGAGTTGTTTTTGGACACAAGGGGCGTTCCCCTGACCAACAGAGAGTGGGGCTGAGTTTCCTACACGAATCTTCAGAACAAGCAGGCACGCTGTTGAAGGTAGGAGTATGAAAGCTGAATCAAAGTCCTGGAGCAGGGTTCTTCCCTGCAATTTATGCCTCCAAAACTTTAAGTGAAGTAGAAAGGGGATTTACTCCCTGTGAAAAGGTTTGGCATTAGTTTGGGCTGTGCAGCATTGGGAATATCTGGTGAGATTGTCCCTTGAATTACTGAAAGCTGTCCGCCACTCTCCTGTAAAACATGTACTCACTGGCAAGATCAACAACAGTGTCTAGCCTCAGCAAGCCCTATGCAAACCAAGGCTGATGTGATGAATTTGCTGAGCCCCATGTGGGTGCTCAAAGCACAGTTAAAAGCTCAAGAGTCCCCTCCCAGGGAAAAAGGGGAGTGGGAAGAGGGATTCAGGCCTGGCTGGATCTGAGTAAATGTTAATTAAGTTAGCTTAAATGTTTTAGTGATACCTCCTGCATAGGGAGGGGAAGGTTGTTCTGTTTTGTGTTTCAGATTAACAACTATGTGAATGCTGGAAGATCTTGAAGATAATGCACTCCTGTGTGCTTCTGTCACTGGCATTTGATTTGCAGACCTGCTTCTTCGATGATGTGAATCAGGAGCCCACTGTGTCTGCAGCATGAGGAGACTATCCATGAATGACGGTGAAAATGTAAAGTGAACAATACCATTGACATCACTACTGATCCCAACATCCCAGGAGAACAAATCACTCTTTTAGGCCCCTTGTATGGATATAACCCCGCTTCAGTAAAAATGAAGGACTGGGATTTGGACAAAGTAAATATTAGCATGGAAATGAGCAAGAACTGGCAATGTATCGTGGTTTGGATTGCAAATGTTCTACAATGGCAACTACAGAATCCCTACCATTTTAGTTGCAACCACACCATCCTCATGTGCTAGGAAACCAATTTTTTAGTGGAGAGAATTAAAAGCTGCCCAGGTGGATACAGTTGCTACTGCATGGAAAATAACAGGTTGTAATTTAATTGTAATAAACCCAAATGTGTTTATTCGTGGACTGGCTTCCCCAAACAAACAGCACCGGGGAGTTCATTTTAGGCAGAAACAATCCCTTTCTCCCCCAAACACTGGACAAGAAAGTCTGGGGGAGGCAAGGTTACAGAGAGTGACACAAAGGGGGGAATGGGAGGTTCCTTCTCCCTGCACTTTGGAGGCCCTGGGTTCTCAAGAAATTTATAACAGGGTTAAATAATGGGTTAAAATGGTGTCTTGGTAAAATAGTTATTAACATGTGGCCCAGTATGATGGGAAAATGGATCCTCCAGGAACTCTAAGGAG
Source organism: Emydura macquarii macquarii (assembly GCF_026122565.2). NCBI lineage: Eukaryota > Metazoa > Chordata > Testudines > Chelidae > Emydura > Emydura macquarii. The sequence goes on along the minus strand of NW_027132543.1, from coordinate 1,172,803 downwards.
TAAAAGGTACAGAAGTGTGAATTTTAAAACCACACAAAAAGATCATCTTAGATGTGAGTCTAGCAAACATTTTGGCACTAGAGTCCCACTGTGAGCAGTTTGTCCAACCATTATTTGAAAGATGGAATAGCTGGATAAAATGTGTCTGATATTCCCAAACTCAGCCCTACCTGGAAATGAAGAAAGGTAAAAAGGGACCTATGGGGAGCAATTGGAAAGAGGGCAGGAATTCTTAACAGCATCAAGGAAAATGTGCTAGCAAACAAAATGAATGCAATGGGACTAACATCAAAGATTTAACAACACCTATCAAGGTGTCATTCCACCAGTTAAGCTCTGTAGAGTATTAGGTGGCACATATCCTAGAGGAAAGGGAGCAATCCCAAGAGAAAGATCACCATTGCCTTTTGCAGGCTGTCAGGATCCTTCCAGTTAACACTTCTTTGGCAATGGTATGTATGCAAATGCAAATGTGGGTAACTGATGTGGTTAAAGAAATGAACAATGATGATATGAGTGGGGTACTCCCAGTAGAAGTCAGAAACTGTATTTGGAAATATTCCACCCAGATTGAAAAAAAATTTACAAACCTGGTGGAAAATGGTAAAGAGTCAGAAGAAACCATGGTCTTTGTTTTACTAGTGTCAGAAGCAGAAGTAAAATGGGTGTCCCCTACTGTGGCTTTAGGCCTCAGTATTACTCAGACTGTATTGGAGCCCATAGATCATAGAATGTGGATGATAAAAGATGACCAGGAATGGAAAACAGTAAAATTGGAAGCCTGTTTAAAGGAATGTAGAATTGGATATGAATGCAAAAAAATGCCTTGCAAGTATGTTGAAAATGCACCAGACAAATGCCACTATGCTATTAACCCTTTTGCCACTAGCAACTCTATGTTTGTGTATATAGAGCTTTGTGTGTACCTCTGAAGCTGGTGTCCTATGCTTCTTGTTAAGTTTGTGCATGAAGTGGAATATAATCCTCATGAAAATAGATTTTTGTATCATATTGTAGCAATTAGGGGATGTGATTTTGAATTTTGAGTGCCTAAACTTAGATATAATCAGTTCAAAGTGATGTATACTTTTTATTCTGCTGTGAAGCCTGTACCACTTGGAAGGAATTTAACCATCTTACAAATGTTGATTATACATCCTGATTTGCAGAACCAGCTGCACTGCCAAATAGGAAGAGTGCAGAGCCATGGTTATTGTGCCTCATAATGTTAATGAAGTGGGCATTTGCAAGAATAGGCCAGGATCTAAAATATGAGGGGTGGGAAACATGGTTGGGATGGTCCCTCACTGCACTGGGAATCTTGACTTTGGCCTTACGTCCACTGTGGTGATTTTGGGGTTCCAAATAATAGTACTTCTCTTTATGAACTAATGGCATGCTGGATCTGGCACAAAATTTGGCAACTACAAGTCCCCTGAGAGATGAGCCAGTGGCTACTGTCACCCTCGTTCCTACCCTGGAAGAGAACTTTTGAACTTGTCACCCCTCCCTTGAATGGGAGTTAGGAGAGATGGCTGCTCATCGGTTGCTGGTCTGTTGTGCTGAGTTTGAGATGCCAACAAGAAGATAATTTGCTCGATCTCAGCAAGAGCATAGAGCTGTCGTTGGCCCACAGCTCTGGTGCATCCAGAATAAATGCTATGGCGATTATGTAAAGGCTTCCTTCTGTAAAAGGTGACCTTTAAGGAGAGGAATTGTATGCGAAGATTTTGATAAATCAGTAAAAGGGCCAGGGATCACTTGATAGTGTAATATTGATGATCATATTTGTTACTAACAGCAGCCAAACTTCATAGGTCTTTCTGCAGGCCTTGGCATGACTAAGCTAGGAGGGGAGGGGAGCCTCTTGCTCAAACTTTGCCTGACACTGCACCCCACTTCCTGCTCTGCTGGTGGACGTGCTGGGATCTGTGTTTTAGGAAAAGACCAATACGCTTATTTATGCATGCCCTTTGGGAGATGTTTGTCCGGGCCTCAAGATATGCAGATTTTGTAAGAACACATCGAGTTAATTAAATACTCTGGAGACCTTAGGTCTAGCTTTTGAAACTTTTTTTTCTCTTTCCTGTCCTGTTATTGTCTACTAACAAGGATAAGTAAGGGGGGAGAGGCTTGGACTCTTTGGCATCTCTTCTTGGACACAGCTTCTGGATCCTCGAATGGTAGTTGGAAGATCATGCCAATTGGAAAGCTGTCGCTGTTTCCACTGTTTCCCCAGACTTCGGTAATTATTAAGGGTTGAGGGTTGGGGTGTTTTACTAACCTGTTGCGGATGTGTGTAAGTGCTTGAGGCTAAGTAAAGTACAGCTTTGTAGTAAGAACACTTTTGTGTTATACTGTTTCTACCAGTCCATCTATTGGCAGGATGGTCGTGTCTCTATTTGGCTTATTTCCTGACACCATCTCGCACAAAGTAAAGTTACACTGAACTTTGGATTGGCAGAAAACTGGGTTAACAGAGGGACCATGATTGCCTCAATTTCTAGATGCATAATTTGAGATACCTTAAAATAATTTGATTATGAGAAAGTGCTAAGTCTTGAAAATTGTTTTAGTTGACTACCAAAACATTGAGGCAATCTGAATTACTAGTCATTTGTGAAAATCTTGGTCTCAAAGGGATTGACTGTAGAAGCTCACAATAAAACCTACCTGATGCCGCCTTTCTTAGGCTGTGATCTCAGCGGTATAGCAACACTCACACAGAGTCCCACTGAGGCCAATAGGACTCTGCATGGAGAGAGCGGTCCTTCTGCATGCTACCAAATGCAGGACTGGGAAGTTAAGAATGAACACACTAGATTTTGATTAATTTTCAACCAAAGAAAAAAGATTTAGACCATCAAAAAAAATCTTGAGCTTTATACAAACTCTTATTAGTATTTCTTGGACTAAAACTCAGGCTGGATGCAATTACAGTGTAGATCATCAGTTAAATCTGCCTTGTTGTCAGGTCCTAATTGGCTGCTGAAAGGACTCCCACAAGGGCTTTCCTCATCAACACTGTTTGTTTGAAGGTCAGTTGCTGGAATTATAGCTCTATTAAAGCTGGTGGACTTCTATAGCTCGAGAAGTTGAAATAGATGTTTTGTTTGGTTCTGCTGCCTGAAGAAAGAAAGAAAGAAAGAAAAGAGAATCAAATTCAAATTCCTTTTATTGAGAGAGAGAGAGAGAGCGCAATTTCAAACATGAGTTCTGCAATATAAGAGAAATTAATCCCTATAAGAATGAGAGAGAAAAGAAATTACTGAATATTCAATAAAATATTGAAATACATATTATTTGAATAAAGGCAAATATAGGAAAATTTAATTTCCAGATTTGTAGTCTAAGGATCAAATACTGGAATAAAACTGAATTGTTATTTATGAGAGAATTATTATGTTTTGGCCATGCATTATTTACACTTTTAGCAGAATCTTGAAGATTTCTTTTCATATATATTTTTGCTATAGATATTTAGTTTTTAATAGTGATTATTTTTGAGCAGTCATATACAAGATAGATATCACACAATAAGAAACACCAACGAGCTCTCAATCCAAGGCTCCAATCCTGCAAACACTTAAACATGTGCATTGCTTTACTCATGTGTATAGCCATATTGACTCTTTTGGAACTAACAATGTATGCAAAGTTAATGTGCTTAAGTGTTTGCAGAAACAATAAACAGAAAGAGAGGGACAGAGTGGCAATATCATCTTATGCATATTCAGAAAAGGTGTGCAGGGCAGACTTGAAATATCTGAGTTAAATTGCTGACTCCATCACTGATCTGATGTTTGATGTTGGGCAGTCATTTCTCCTGTTTCTTCTCCCTTGCTTCATCTCTCCCAGCTGTTCAGATAATACATTTTTCAGGGCAGGGATTTCTGTTATGTATTTATATGGTGCCTAGTAGAGTGGAATCTTAATCTGAATTGCGGCCAGTAGGTGCTACTGCAGTGGTGTTGGAACAATTTTTATAGTGAAGGTCCAGAAAGCCATTGAAGCACCACCTCAAGCCAGAGGGTGCCACTACACACCCCCAGCATGCTTAGTTCCAGCGCCCCTGTGCTTCAAATTATAATACAATGTAATATAATTTGTGTTACAAATTATAAACTATGGTAATGTTATGTATAATATACATCTTGATTGTTTCTTTTTATTATCACCCTTCCTTCCATTTTATTACTTGTTGGTTGAACAAAAACAAAGGGATAGAATTCAGCATTGCACATGACTGAGCTGTTAACAGAAAATTCATTTGAGGCCTCTTAGCCCTCATGCTGACAGTTTATCTAAAACCAGAGAGATTTCACACCTCTGTTGTTCTTCCCTAGGCAACAGAAAGTTATTTCACCAGCCGTCCTCACTCTTCTGTTGCTGCTCTCCCCTTGGTTTTGTGTCTGTGTTGTTTAGATTGTGCTGCTGACATTCTAATTGAGATTGGTTTGTATCTAGGAAAACCAAATCCTTCTTGTTTCTTTCTGTGCTTTTTTATAACTAAAGCCCCAAATTCCTATCATTAGATTTTCCCTCTCTTCCCACTCTGAAAGGATATAAACTAGTGATGGGCAAATCAACTGAGTAAAAGGAAGACTGATCACATATATCTAGCCCCCAGTTCAGATTTGTTTTGCTTTAGATCCTCCTTGTTAGAGGAATGCTATATTAAAATAGTAAATACGTATGTTAGGTTTGCGCACAGCCAGTTAATACAAAGGGTGCCTTCTACTGATATATGGGAATATCTACTACTTTGTGTAGCATGAGTCTTGTCATTCAGATCTGGAGTAGGTGATGGAAAAAAGATCATGGGTAGCTGCTCCACTGCATTTCTACCTTTCCCCATTCCCAGTGAAGTCCCTTTATGGGTATGTGTCAGGGGATTAGGATCCCTGTATTAGGGAGATAGGTCACTAGGTGGAATATCTCTCTCCCACTTCCACCAGATGGAGATATGCCCAGTAAATAATGCTGACCACTCTCTCATTGAACAGCCACCTCCACCAGAGTGAAAACCACTGGTGGGTTTCTTTGGAGCCAGTGAGGAGGCATTGGCAGCATGGCTCATGAATAAGCCGCTCTTCCAGGAGGCAGTGTGGAGGCAAGAGGCTTCCAAGTGGATATCAGAGGCCTTTGCAAATGGCCAGAGACCTCTGTTGATCAAAGGACGTTCAAAGGCTTTGAGGGATTCAAACCCTGCCTACTTTCCTCCTGCTTCCCCATTTGCCACAGTCTGACAGGAAAATTTAGAGGAAAGTGCAAACAAAAATCCATGGAGTCTCCTGGCCCCTGTGTAAGTTCTCCCCATGTAAGAGATGACTTAACCCTATGATTAGGTTCAAAATGTTATTGTAATACTGCATACAGCTTCCTGAGCAATACACTTAACATGGTGCCAGAAGGAAATTATTTTTTACTCCAGAAAACTGGAATTATTTAGTCATGTCAGCAATGGCAAGAAGCAACATGCAGCAATGCAAATAAATAAATATTTGAGTTTCTTGCAGAAACACGAAAAAGTTCTAAACTGTCTACAGGCATGAGAGAAATGACTTGACAGGGAAAGTGGCCATGCCGAATGCAGAAACGCAAAGGGCTGCTTTCTAGCTGTCAGCTCTCACTGCTAACAAATGAAGAGTGGAAAGTTAACAACTCCTAGATGCTTTAGAGACACCACACCTTAGACATTTAATTCAGGAGAAAAACATTTTTAATATAATATATATAATATATAATATATATGAAATGGAACCCATAGAGCACCATGCAGAAAGACTTTGTCAGTTAATACAGCATACAAAGTTCATATGTCTGTGTTCCAAATTAACAATAAGGGGAGTGAACCCACACAACATACTTTACTTCAACCTACTTTGTTTCAATTTGTAATTCTACTGATGCTATTGATAGAGACAGAGAACACGCATAGGGAAAATAAAGCTTAAAAAATATCTAAAACTATTAAAAACAGAGTGATGTACACTCCAAGTTTAGGCAAAACCAGCACAGATTAAAGCAAAAAAATGCCCCAAAAAACAAACACAAAACCCAAACCCAAAATACTTACCTCCTATTATCCCCCCACATTCCCCTCCTTCACAAAAACCCCCAACATCACAGTGATGAAAGCATGGCTGCAGCATGGTGCCTCATGAGATTACAACCCCAATGAGTCAGGATTGGAGAGCCCACCTGGTGTTTGGAGACTTTTTTCTCTTGACCAATTGTTAGAGTCTTAAAACCATGTCTTGCACTCTCAAGTCTATACGTTTTTATCTTTGCTCAGTGTTTCACACTATGGCTTTTCCATGGCCCCATTGTCTCCTCTGAGCTTTTTTACTGTTACTGTCTCTTAAGCAGAATACAAAGCCAGTAATATTTGAATTGTTGCTATTATTAGTATTTATTTGTTAAGCACTAATAGTATGATCAGTACAAGAGGCCGAGATCCCCAGCTGATGTAAATTACCATGGCTCTTTGACATCGGGGGGTATTAGATCAGGCTCTAGGTGGTTAATGGTAACATCATTATGTGTAGGCCTACCTAAAGAAAAATGAAAAATATTATGCAGCAAATGTCAGACTGACAGTATCAAAAGTTGTTCTCAGTGTTGTAGCTGAGTTGCTCCCCGAATAGCAGAGAGACAAAATGGCTTCCTGTCTTGCTGCACAATATATGCCAGCAGTCTTCCACAGAGAAGGGGCTGCTGGCCTGCTGGTTTAGACGTTCTTGATACCAATCTCTTTTGTCTCTATCCTCTCCTCTTCTCTCTAAGAAACAAAGAGGTCTGTGACAAAAGGAGGAGGTTCTGCACAGGAGGGCCTGACAGTTTTCACATGTGAAAGGGGTGAGAAAGAAGGAATTGCTGGACCAGCACATTATTTACAGAGGTTACAGAGGTACAAGAAGAAGCAGATTCAACCAGGGGCTTTTGTACTCTCCCTCCAATGATTAATAGTGTAAGGCCTGAAATTGTTTTCAGTTAACAAGTTGTAAATCGAAACTCATGTAAATGGCTAACGAGCATACCAGATCCTCAAGGACAATGGCTAGTGTAAACATCTGATGGCTCAGGAAGCCAGATGTCCTCTTAGTGATTCTAATTCCAATGAGAACAGCACATTTGCTTTTAGAATTTCTGTCTGTCTGCCACCTATCTGTAAGGACTCCTCCCACCCTTCTTCTTCCTACCCCCCACCGACTGTAACTCTTGTATCCTTGATATTAGTAAAGTGATTAAAAGTGTCTCTGCATGTATGTAATGACCATTATCACTGTTGTTCTCTCCGGATGGGACAATATCTGTATTTGTAAGTGAATGGATAAAGAATTTAAAACGTACTATGTAATCGATAAGAAAGGGTATATAATTGACCACTGTAACACCATGAAGTTGAAGCTGATTTATCAGACTTCCCGGTATTGTGAATAAACTTCTTCAGTATTATCTGTGCTACCTGATTCTTGGAGAAAGAATCCTTTGTGCTTTACAATAGGTTAGTCCAGAGGCTCTGTTCCAACTTATCCTTTTCCTATCCAGATCTACTATGGGATCATCCTGGAAAACTCCAGACCTTGCCTCATGGACTTCTGTATGCTTCATGGAGGAGACAGGAGGAAGGATCATTAGCTGGCATTAATTGTCAGTGGAGAGGATGCAAGTTGCATTTCTGGAGCGGGGAGAGCAGTCAACATTAATTGTAGGTGAAGAAATGGTGCATTATATAAAGAAAGGGGGCTGTGATGCTTCCCAGAAGCACCCAGGCTTGTGAGGCACCTCACTATTACCTGCCTTAGCATGAGGAAGCTTCATCTGTGCCTTCTGGGGGTCAGCTTCCAAACTCCGCCAACTCAGGCAATACAAATACTCCTCTCGAGGCCTCACAGGCCCTGCTGTCACTTCAGATTAACGACTGGCACACCTCAACCGTTGAGCCGTCTGAGCATCCTCCTGGAATGTCCAGGTCCTGGCCCACTGGACACATAAAGTATTCACAGATCTTTTGCTTCAAATAAAAAGGACACTCCAGCTTACCAGTTCCACCACAGATCACTGCTCCACTTAACACATGAAACTGAGATATGTTCAAAGTGATATAAGATTATATAAGGAAGCATAGATATTCAAGTAATAACAATAGAAGTTTTGGCAACAAATGATTACATATAAAATCATAACACACATTTTAGATTCTTGGCTCAATTAACACGATACTCTAATGTCTTGTAGAATAGTGCTCACCCAAACTCCTTGCAGCCCTTTACCATCCTGCTGGCTCTGATCCTCCTTTCATGAGATAAGCACAATGTCAGTTTGCCTTCTAGGTGAAGAATCCAACGTTTTCCTTTACTACTCAAGATATACCAGGCCAATCATTTGTCTTTATTTATAAACAGGATGCCCTCCATTTATTTGTTTCTTCCTATTGGTTACAGTTTCTTAACTAGCACTTGGCTCAGTATGAAATTAGGCATATAATGTAAGGCACACAATACACAAATGGCCAGACAGGGAGATAAGTGCCTGTTATCTTTGTCTGTTACATTTTTCAGGTGTGTCACCTCATGGTGATCCCCTTAATTCTAAGTCAGTAAAACCATAACTTTCCATATAGCTATATAAATCCTCAAAAGGCAACAAAAATGTTTAGAGGGTAGAGCACAATACTTATGAGGAGAGGCTGAGGGAACTAGGCTTGTTTAGACTGCAGAAGAGAAGAATGAGGAGGAATTTGATAGCAGCCTTTAATTATCTGAAAGGGGGTTCCAGGGAGGATGGAAGTAGGCTGTTCTCAGTGGTAGTAGATGACAGAACAAGGAGCAATGGTCTCAAGTTGCAGTGGTCTAGGTTGGATATTAGGAAACACTTTTTCACTATGAAGGTCATGAAGCACTGGAATGGGTTACCTAGGGAGGTCATGGAATCTCCATCCTCAGAGGTTTTTAAGATGCAGCTTGACAAAGCCCTGGTTGGGATGGTCCTGCTTTGAGCAGGAGGTTGGACTTGATGACCTCTGAAGTATCTTCCAACCCTAAGCTTCTGTGATTCTACGATCCTGTTAAAATCCATATATCAACACTGGATGATGATCATCATCATATATATCTGTATCCCTAATGTGTTTGTAGCTGGGGTAACATCCACCAGGTAAAAAACTGCATTGAAGCTAAACTGATTTGTGTTGATGGCTCATCAAAGGCAATTAACTCTAACAATGGGCCATAGAAGAAGCTTGTCCCACCCCGTGAATCCACGCAGTGAGTCTTCCTATGGACATCCCAGGCAGAATATGGGCAATGGCTGCCCCTGTGAGCCAACAAACATGTAAGGATATGTGCTCATGTGATGTTGGAGTCCATCTTGTGACTGTAATTTTTCACAAACTGTGCTGTGAGCTTTGCTTTGGGACAGTGAAATTCCAAGCACATAGCTGAGGGGATAAAAGAGCCTGGAAACATCTCCATCTGTCCTCTTTCCTGCTCTGATCTCTGGACCATGGACCTACACTAAAAGGAGCATTCTAATCAATTGACTGAGGCTCTTTCAATCTTTTGGGAGTTACCAGAGACTTTACAAGTGAGCAGTTTATTTCATAACTGCTACAAACCTCATTTAAGAATGTTACAATGATTATATGTATATGATCTAATATCCCTTTTAACTCTCTTCTTTTCTCTTATAAATAACATTTAGATTTCAGTTGCTAAAAGACTGGCAGCAGCATGGTTAATGGGTAACTTGGATTGCATTGTTCTATGGACTTTCTTGTTTTAACTCTCTTCTTTTCTCTTATAAATAACATTTAGATTTGGGTTGCTAAAAGATTGGCAGCAGCATGGTTAATGGGTAAGATCTAAGTTATATATTGAACTGGTTATGTGGTTGATCTTTTGAGATCAGAAGAACCTTTTGTTTGATGAAATTGGTTTTCAATAACAGGGAGTCTAGGGAGTGAAATAAATGCTGGGATGCCTAAGTCTGGTGTCTAGGGAGGGAAATAAATGCTGGGATGCCTAAGGAAACTGCATTTTGATTAACCAGTGTGATGAGATGGAAGATTACTTTTGTTACTGGTGTGATATATGTAATGATAGAATAACCAACAGTCTGGGTTGAGTTTGCCCTATTTCTCAGCAGTTTGTCCTAAATCTGTCATCCTCAGCTGTGACCCACTGAGGCACAGAGGCAGAAATATTATGTATATATCTGACCAAAGAGGTGATGGCTTTGGCATTAATTATTTGTTGGGAGTGGGCACCTGTAATCGGTTGTCTTCCTAGTAAGCTGAATAGACTGTAAAACTGGTTTATTTGTTTATACCATGAGAATCCATACTTACAGTTTTTATTCTTTAGAAAATTATACACTGTCAGCTATGACACAATATGCAACAAAACAGGCTTACCTCAGGTTAACCATTTGTTCTACACTTTCATTGCTTCTGTCAGATATTGATGGGTCTTCAGGTTGTAAGGTATGGACAATGCTTTTCGGATTGTGCAAGAAAAATAGCACAAATTGCTGACAATCAATTCCAAGTTAAATTTTCCCAATGGTATATGACGAACGATTAAAAAAACTGGTAATGTTTAGTTTTGAAAAGAGAAGACTGAGGAAGGATCTGATAACACTCTTCAAATATGTTCATGGCTCTTACAAAGAGGACGGTTTATCAATTGTTCATGTCCACTGAATGTAGGACTAGAAGTAATCTGCTTTCTCTGCAGCCTGGAAGATTTAGATTAGCTATTAGGAAAAAAACTTTTTAGCTATAAGGTTAGTTATACTCTGAAATAGGCTTCCAAAGGAGGTTGTGGAATCCCTATCAATGAAGGTTTTTTAGGACTGGTTAGGCAAACACCCATCAAGAATGGTTTAGATTTACTCAGTCGGATTTTTGCACTTCACGTACAAAAAAAAAAAAAGGTGTGTAATGTTATATAAAGGTTCAGCCATGGCTCTAGGACAGAAACAAATAGTGAATCACTATGGCAATGTTTTCTAAAAGTGTCAGATGTTCTCCCGGAAATTAACATTTGATAATCAATAATGAGGAAAAGCAGTAAAATGAGCAGCACATAAAGTAGTGGGTTTTTTAAATGGATTAACAGTCTCTGAGATATGGGACTCCTAAAGAAAAAATCACATAACCAACAGTTTGGCTTCACAAGATGGTGGTAGTCACAAACAAGGCTACTACTTTTTTAAAGATATCTTACATCTCAGTAAAGTTTTTAAATGATTCCTCTAATGACAATTGATATGATTTTTATTCAGAAAACAAAGGTCTCTTCAATCATATTTAGTTTCCAGCATTTAAACTTGGTATAAGTTTTGGTATTTCCAGAACCTCAGAATAGGTGTTACCATTTCTAGAAGCTTTGCCAACTGCTTGATTGGACCATGGTATTCAACTTGGATTGTATTGTTCTATGGACTCTCTTGTTATCCTTTATTGCTAGGCAACCATGCAATCATATTTCAAGGTAGCTAGACAAAAATATAATATCAGGTCAGTTAAATTTTAGTGTACCAAAATGTAATTATTTCTTTTATCGTTGCCTGTCCTTTTATCACATCCTCCTGCTGTTGTCCATCTATAAGAAAGTGTCATCTTGTGGAAACCCATTAGTAAACTGGTGTTACTATTTTAATTTGGTATTCTGCTCTCAGTTTTTCTTCTGCAAATCCCAAAATGCTGCTCTCACTTAATAAGTATCTAGTGTCTCATTACATTCTTCATCAGATGGAGGTTCTAGGCTGATGAAAAGAGGTGGTAAAAGATAAGTAATATCAGGACATTTGCATCTGCCATTTATGTACTAGGTGCTGCATTTTTAAAGAGAGTAACTATTTGACTGAATTCTGGCCCCCTTTCACGGGAGAGAGAAGGAGAGAAAGATGGCTTTATATGCCATTTTTTTCATGCCACCCCATATTGCTGGACATCCATGTCCAAGTTAAAAAACTATGCATCTTCATCAGAAAACATTCAAGCTCTGACAAGCTCATCCTGCTCTGTATTTTTGGTGTGTCTTTTGCTGTCTTTTCAGCTGTTAATGCCGCCTTTGACATTGAAACATAGGTTAGTCCATTAATTAGGGGGGTTAGCCTAGGGCTTGGGAGATCTGGGTTCAATTCTTTGCTCTGCTACAGCCTTTCTTTGTGATCATGAACTATGCCGGCATAACCCCAAACATGTAGACTCAGCCTGCAGAGATTGAAGGGGGTTTTCTGTTGCTATAGGAACACCACCTCCCTGAGTGACAAACTGTCTTTCATTGAACTAGTTGCATCTGGGGGGTTAGGTCGGCATAGTTGTGGCGTTCAAGGGTGTGGATTTTTCACACTCCTGAGTGCCACAGCTATGTCGGCTGAAACTTTTAGTGTACATTAGGCCCTAGTCATCCTGAGCCTTAGTTCCCCATCTGTAAAATGGGGATACTAGCACTTCTCTACCTCACACGGTGTTCAGAGATACCCATATACCATAGCAATGGGGGCCATAAAAATACCTTATTGTTGCACATCCAGTTGTGAGCTAACAGTTTATGGAAGAAAAGGAGAGCCATAGTACTATTTAACATCAAAATCGGGAATTACACAAAAGCGACAAAGCTAGTTAAATTGAGATTAAAAGGAACAGTGACAAGAGTGAAATACATACAAGCAGCATGGAAACTATTTTAAAACACCATAATAAAGGCTCAAACTAAATATATAATAATTAATAATAAAACAGAAAGAGCACCAAAAAAATGCCACCATGTCTAAGCAGCAGAGTAAAACAGGTGATTAAAGAAAAAAGGCATCCTTCAAAACATTGAAAGTCAAATTCTACTGAGGAAAATAGAAAGCAGCATGAACTGTGACAAGACAAGTGTAATTAGGTAGGACAAGAAAAGAATTTGAGAACAACTAGAAAAAGACAGAAAACAACAGCATTTTTTAAGTATATCAGAAGGAAGTCTAACTATCAGTGGGGTCATTGGATAATTAAGGTGCTATAGGAGTATTCAAGGAAGACAAGGCTGTTTAAGCAAAACTAAATTAATTCTTTGTATCTGTTTTCACTGCAGTTCTGAAGGAACTCATCTGAAATTGAAGAACTACTAACTGTGGTATGAAACCTATTGCTTAAATCAGCCTCTGTACCAGATGACAGGAGTATAGCTAATATAATGTCAAGTTTTTAAAAAAGGATCCAGAGACTATCCTGGCATATACAGAACCAGGCAAATTGGTTGAAACTATAGTAAAGGCCGGACTTATGAGACCCATAGATGAACACAATATGTTAGGGAAGAGTCTTTTGTCTTTTGCAAAATTGCCTCACTGATTTATTAAAATTCTTGGAGGGTGTCAACAAACACGTTGACAAGGGCAATTCAGTTGATTTAGTGCACTTGCACTTTCCAAAATCCTTTGACAGCAAAGGCTCTTAAGTAAAGTAAACAGTCATGGAGAAGAGGGAAGGTCCTCTCATTGACAAGTTACTGATTAAAAGATAGCAAACAAAGTGTATGAGTAAACTATCAGTTTTTGCAATGGAAAGAGGCAAACAGCAGGGTCCCTCAGGGATTTATGCTGTTCAGCATATTCATAAATGATCTGGAAAAGGGGTAAATAGTGAGGTGGAAAAGTTTGCAGACAATACTTAATTACTCAAGATAGTTAAATCCAAGGCTGACTGTGAAGAGTTACAAAGGAATTGCAGAAAAGTGGGTGGTAGGGCAGATGAAATTCAATGTTGATAAAGGCAAAGAAATGCACATTGTAAAAAATAATCTCAACTATATATACAAAATGATGGGGTCTAAATTAGCTGTTACCACTCAGTAAAGAAGTCTTGGAGTCACTGTGGTTAGTTCTCAGAAAATAACTGATTTATGTGCAGGGGCAGTCAAAACAGCTAACAGAATGTTAGGAACCATTAGGAAAGGGATAGATAAAAAAACAGAAAACTGCATAGTGCCATTATAGAAACCCATGATACGCTTACGCCTTGAATACTGTGTGCAGTCCTGGTTGCCTCATTAAAAAAAAAAAGATATATTAAAATTAGGAAAAGAGAAGGGCAAAAAAATCCATTAGGGATACGAAACAGCTTCCATATAAGGAGAGATTAAAAGACTAGAACTGTTCATTTCAGAAAAGGGAACACTAATAGGGATATGATGGAAGTTTTTAAAACCATGAATGTTGCGCAGAAAGTGAATAAGGAAGAGTTATTTACCCCTTCACATAACAGAAGAACCAGAAAACATCCAATGAAATTAGGACAATGATGGTTTAAAGCAAATATAAGAAAGTTCTTCATATAACACACAATCTACCCGTGGAACTTGTTACCAGGGAATGTTGTGAAAACAAGAAATATAAGTGGATTTTAAAAAGAATTAGGGAAATTCATGGAGGATAAGTTCATCAATGGCTATTAGCCAAGATGGTCAGGGATGCAACTCCATGTTCTGTGTGTCCCTAAACATCTGGCTGCCAGAAGTTGGGACTGGATGACAGGAAATGTGTTATCTGATAATTGCCATGTTCTGTTCTTTCCCTCTGAAAGGAAAAGTGGCACTGGCCACTATTGGAAGAAAGGATATTGTGCTAGATGGACCATTATAGTCATTCTGATGTTCTTATGCTATGGAATTTTTCATCAATCAGTGGTTTGTGGTCAACTTTTATGCCCACTGGAAATCCCTTAAATGTTCATAAAGTCATTTATTGGCTAGGGATCCTTTTTATTTATGTGTAGTGCTGCTCTGTATTGGTGAGGCCTCATGAGGCATACAGTACAGCACACCACATTGAAGGTGATTATCCCTAAAAGAAGACTTCCCCATCCCATCAGATGAGGAATCAGCTAAAATTGTCATGGTTTTATTTATGATATAAGGTCAAAGCTGGTGGAATGTTCAGGTTCTGTGTTCATTCTCTGAATGCCTGACACTTTTTAGTTCTCTAATACCAGGGATTTTGTGGTTTTAGGAGATCTTGTAATGGCACTGACTTCTCTGCCAGGTGAGAGAGAAATTTTCTCAGGTATGTCACCATGCCCATCTCTTTCTGATAGTTGGTTGTCCCTCAGTCCTCCAACAAACCTGTCTATGATCAGCCCTTCACTCATCTCCCTGTAGCAACAGTGTTGGGTTTTCCTCTTTTTTCCTTTTTGCGGTGTGTTCTGTGATCTCTTGGATCTTTATTTGATCTTGTTCTGACACCATATAGATATTGAAGACCCGACACATCATGGTTGGGGTGAATGCAAGACTGCTTTTATTTCCTGTTTACTCAGTCACTTACCTTCTTGTTTTATGTCCCAGTAATTACTCTAAAATTTCACAACTAACACCACAGACAGTATTGATCCTGAAGGGGCTGCATTCTAAGGGGGAGACAGTGGTCCTAGGATCCAGTGTACAAGCATATGGTTTTCCCAGCCTCTGCAGATTTCTCAATATATACTGGCTTTCAGGGCCAAACTCTGTGTTTGTTTCTGTGACATAGGGGCAGCAGAGTCTTGTTTTCCTCCACTCCAAAAGAAAACTCTGTTAGTTTCTGATACAACTAACACTAAAGTGAATGGGAGTCTTTTCCTTGACTTTGATGGGAGCTGAATCAGACTGTTAGTGCAAAAACAGTTTCCTGTCCTTCATGTGAATAGCTTCTGTCCTTGTATAGTAAATTATTCTACAGGATAATGCTCTTTCTTTAAACTCACAATAACTTTCCTCCAATTGTCTTAGAAATATTTTAAAGAATATTTGAAAACAAAAATTGTCTGATTTTTCTTGCAGATAATAATTAACAATTTTTTCCAGTGCCTCACAATCAGTTAGATATTTGCTATTAAATTGTATTGCAAGTATCTGATCTTAAAACAAAAACAACAACAAAGGCCATTCTTTCTTTACTTTACTGCATTCTATGTGGGCTTACATTTATTTCAATGAAGTCATGTCATATTGTACTGCCTTACCTCATGTTATAAGTCAGCATGACCTGGTATAAGAGGCAACATGACATGAGGTGAAGTAATTCTCTGTGACATGAGAGACCACCTCTCTTCCAATGCTTCACTGCCACTGCCAACATTTGCCATCAGTGGAGAAGTTCAAGGTGACTATCCCATGCATTTAAAGATAGGGTAGTGTCAGTGCTCAGGTTTGGAACCAGCTGACACCCTGGTTCTGAAATAGCCCAGGTCTGTTGACCTTCAGGGCATGCTGCAAGGTGCTTTGATTTGTTCAGGGTGCAGCAAAGGGAAAGGTGTGATTGGGATTAAATCTGCATGAGAGAGGCAGTTTTGTGGAACTTTCATAACGGACTGAGAATGTTGATGGCTGTTGCTAATTATTTCTTTCCTTTAATTAGTGTTAAGGAATCAGGGAGCTTCTCTTTGTATATCTGTCTGTAACCCTTCTGCCTGTGGTGTTGGCAGCTTAAAGGGCCAGATCCTCATTTTTTAGGGTTTCTTTTTTTTTTAACAAATAACTCTGGCTCAAGCTTCCACCCATTAACCTGGGAACCTATACGTATATCTCGTACCTAAGTAGATAGAGTAGATAAACCTTCATTTGGGAAAAATGAGGCCAAG
Organism: Emydura macquarii macquarii; assembly: GCF_026122565.2. Taxonomy (NCBI): domain Eukaryota; kingdom Metazoa; phylum Chordata; order Testudines; family Chelidae; genus Emydura; species Emydura macquarii. The sequence continues at coordinate 1,156,185 of NW_027132543.1, read as the reverse complement.
ACAAATTGGTGTGAGCATACATTCAACCCCATTCCACTTCAGAACTCTGAAATGCTAGATGGTTCCATTACTATACCCAATGGAAATCCACAGATAATGCAAAATAATGCAATAATAATCACAGTTGGATATAGCTGAAGTCAGTGGGAATTTTGCCACTGACTTCAATCGGGCCACAATTTCACACCAATCTTTTCTCATCAGTGCAGCAAGACACCTACCTGCTTCCTATGCAGGCCTAAAAGACAGCTCTAACATGAATCTCAAAATTTGTTTTGAATAAAACAAATGTTCAGACATTTATCAGAGTCATTTCAATAAGAATATTAAAAAGACCTAATAAAACCCAGGGCAACTGGCAGTAGCACTATGGGCAGTATCCAATGGCTATAGAAGCTAGTGGGAGTTTTTCCTACAAAACTCTGAAGGCTTTAAGTTATCATGGCCATAGTGCCCCCAGCACTTTTAAGTCAGATGCTTCTGCATGACTCACTTCTTAGTCAGTGGGCCAGCCTTTGGAATGTCAAAATCTCCACAAATATAATCACTACAAGTAGTACTTTCAGCTGCTATATAATAGTATTGAGCAATGCAGATCGATAATACTGTAGTGACATTTCTCAATACACATTTTAAAAGAGGAATATGGACTTTTTTAGGGGATGTAAGAGAGGGGGGAAGGGAATTTTTCTGCTCTTAGTTATTTCCTGTAGATACTACGGCTTATGGGATAGCACAGGTTCAGTACATCTCTATTAGCAAGTCTTATTCACAACTGAAAAGTTAATAGTTTGATTACGGAGAATTTCTTCTGTATATTTAATCTTTCAGTCTCATAGAATATGTTTTTAATTTAATGATATGGAGGAAAGCAGAATGTGAGATTAATAACAAATTCTTTCTACTAAAAGATGGAAGAGAGGAGGCATAGACATTTTAAACTGGGATCTTTATTGTTATAATAAAATGAACAGTACAGGAATACTAACTAACTTGTTTTGCTATGCTTTTCTGAAACTTATGTAATTAAAAAGGAAAATGATGCTTTACTTGGGTATTTAAAAAAAACATTTTAAACAATTAGATATTTATACACAGTGATTTCTGTATCTCTTGAGCTTTAATTAATTTCTTAGCCATTACTTGAAAGTTTTTAATAAGATTCTGAATTTGTTGGCATTTCAACTAGATGTGATTTTGTAATTAATTGTCTTTCAGAAAACAAAACAAAACAACCATAATAAACAAAACACTAAAACAAACAAAAAACACCACCACCAACAACAGTCCAGGACTATCACCTTCTGATGGAGAAGATGGATGGTTGACATTCTGACAGAAGATATTCACCTTCCATTTGTGGTGCAGGTGCATAATGTAGCTGTCTGATTGGATCTCAGCTGCTATTAGATGATCATGTAGCAGTTGTGGTCAGATCATCTTTTTTCAGATGAGAACTTTGTAACTGTCATCTTCACATTTTTCACCTTCAGATTAGGCTACTGTAGTACATTCTACACCAAGCTACATTCTAAATCTATTCAGCAGTTCATTTGTCACTGGGTACGTCTGGTGATTATCTGCACCAGTGTTTTGGATCTCCACTGGCTACCCGTTAGGTACTGGATAGAACTGAAATTATTGGTTTTGACCTATGAAGCCCTAAATAGCCTGCAACCAAATAATCTAAAACCAATGCCATTCTCTCTGTGCTATACTGCTGCAGATGGGGTCAGCACAGATACTCAGACTGGACACTCTTGTATTAAAGAGATGGGGCAACAACCCAGATTTATATATGAGGGCCGCTCATCATTCAAACTTGCTCCCCACTAAGTCTGCAGTTACGTTTGTTTATTGGTCTTTGGGGCAAACTGCAAAGACCACTTGATTTCACATTCTATGAAGAATGGGAAGGTCTTGTTGGGAGAACTTTAAATGTATTTTTTGCCTCTGGATTATTGTTGGTTGTTGTTTTGTTAATTAATGATTGAAAGAAAAACGATAGTAGTGTCTATTTTACAGTTGTGCATTTAAGTGATTGATCAAAAATATACAAAATATATGGACAAGTGTCCTATGAATGTCTGGCATGCAAACAGAATAGTAACATGCCCTACTAAGCATGCTATATATCACTGTGCTGCATTATGGTTTCAGGTGATGGAAATCTTCATGGCTTTTGGATGTGCATAACAGTGGCACTCAAAGATTAAACTGAAATTGCTTAAGTAGGTTATGTTATTCCAATTACAAATCTGTAATGACTTTTATTATAATCAGGTATCCAGCTTTTTCTAGGTAATTACTGTAGGTTGGCAAATAACCAAAATCTTTCTCTAATTTTACTTCATGGAACTTTATTGTTTGTTTGTTTTTGTTACCCAAGTGATTACTGCTGAGCATGAATATCTTATTGTTATTCATGGCTTGAAGCTTTTCCTTCTCTCCCCCATCCAAACTCAACATTCTCCTGTTTGTAATTGTCTCTGTAATTGGTCTCATAGTGATATATGCTAGTGGATTTTAAAAATTAGAATGTAATCACAAGTAAAGCAGCATCTTTAAAAAATACTGAGCATCTAACACCTGCCACCTCATCAGTGTTTGGTCTACATCTCTGCAAATTGCTACATATATCATTCCTGACATGTAAAGTGATACAAAGATTAAAACACAGCTTTCAAGTGATCTAAGATACACAAGTGAGACTTATATCTTGTTGAACAACCTTCCTGGAAAATAAATTAATTTTAAAGAAGATAATTAATTATACATATAAAATCTGACTAAAGGCTGACTTAAAACTTACTCACGTTCTATTTTCCTGTAAAGATGTCAAATAATTCTTTCTTTGATTTGTTGGTTTAGAAACAATAATAAGAGACCATAAATGATGTGGACATTTCTTCCACATAGCAACCAAATTGCACATGATTTAGTTCCAGTTTTATATTATACAGAATTAAATATGTTCAGAATGATTGGATAATAATTGTTTACTCCAGTCAGCTTCTATCTATTTTACCCACTCCTACATGCACCGTATAGGGGTCAAAATTAGGCCTTTGATTCACTGGTGACTCTCTGGCTTCACATAAGCCCACATAAACATTATAGGTCAGAATTAGTCCCAAGTATATTTGACTGTCACTATCTTTCAGCTTGTTTAAAAACTGTACTTCCTGCTGTTCTGGGGGGCTCACTGTAAATTGGAGACTCCTGGAGTCCCTAATTCCACCCACTCCTAATAATAGAGGAAACAGTAGGGCTCATTCCCCATTGCCCCCAGACCATTACCTCATGACTTTGGGAATCTTGTTGCTTGGGTTTTGTCATTTTGGAGACTGGTTTCCATATAATATATCGATTTTCAGTCTGAGTGAACTATGGCAAATTTGATAAACTATTGTAAATTATTATATTGTAAATACATTATGCTGTTAATTTCACATGAATCTCTTTCTTTTCTGTAAGGGTTTCTGAGAACTTCACCACCTCTCCCTTGTGGTCAAAGAGGCTGATATATGGTCAATCAGAAAACATATCAGTTTATCGACGGACTATATAGGCAGGAGTCTTTTTTCACATTCTATGTGTAATTTACAAGTTTGTGCAGCAAAATCTTTGTATTCATGAGATTTTCAAAAATCATGAGATTAAAAAATGCCAATAGATAATCAAATAGTAATACTTAATATTCAGGAAGAGTGTTAAGTGCTCACCTTTATTTATTTATTTAAACCACAAAATTACTACTGGTTTCACCAAGTTTTGTTTTGTTAGCATTCTGCACTGCTGACTTCAGGTGATGGAAAAAAAGAAAAATACAGACACATAAGAATATGAGAGAGAGACAGAACTGAAGTGAATGCACAGAGGTAAATTACTTTTTTGTCAGTGCAAGGCAATGGAAATATGAAGTGTCAGGCACAGCCCAATATGCCAGACTTGCAATGTCATTATTCCTAACAAGCCACAACTTTCAAAACCCATCAAAGATTTTTTAAATTATTTTATTTAAATGGTACTTGGAAACACTCAGTCCCTGCCCATTTTTTGCATAATTTTTTAAGTTTGTGCTTAGGAAGCAGCTTTAGGCCCCACTTCAGAAAGAATTCATACTAGAATACTATACAACCCAGTAATTTGGAGGACTCAAATGGGAGGTAGGAGACTTATGTTCCACAACAAGAAGTATAGGTCTGCATCATGGTTCTCCATAGCCTGGCTGAGTGTTGTAATCACTGTGCTTTGTAATCACTTGTTTTTCTGCAAGACAGGACTGACCTGGTTTAGGCACCTAACTCCAGGAGAGGGTACATTGCTGTGAATCCCAGATGGAAAGAGGATCCCGTGGCATTTCCTCCTGGCCACCTTCCATGGCTCCCTACTCAGCTTGCTGTCTTTTGTGGATCCCATTCTTAACATGCCTAACTCTCCGAATGAATTGTATAGGGATCCTTGGCATCTAACTCAGCCTGTGGATTTCATTTGGCAGCTGGTTGCCTAGAAGTTAGGTGTGGCAATGCTGAGTCTAAGTCCCCTTTGGGGATCTAGCCCAAAATTCCCACAGAAAATCAAAATACTTGGTTCTTCCAGAAAAATTTAATATATGTGATTAACTATAATCCTGATACAAAAATAACAACACAAAAGGAACGCATCAGCACCATTCTTCAATGTCTGCAATTTCCTCATAAAATGTAAACTATCGTACAACTAAAAATAAAAATGTTTAGTGAAAGTTTATACTTATTTTAGCACTATAGATTGAACATGGAAAAGAAATATTATCGTTCCCTTACAGTCCCAACTTTATCAGCCTAGGTACTGTATGCTTATCGCATTTTAACTGCAGTTGGTTGGCAGTGTTCAAGAATCTCAGTATAATGCAGGGATTTCTTTGGTGCCAACTGGCAGAGGGTACAGGAGTGCATAAGGATTATCTGGGCCTAGTATCTACATTCTAGTTCAGGGGTGGCCAACCCGCGGCTCTCGAGCTGCATGAGGCTCTTTGGTCGTACAAATGCAGCTCGCGGCTCTTTGTGGCTCTTTGCTCTTTGCGGCTCTTTGCTCTTTGAAATTGACAAGCTTTTCGGCAGAAGGCAAGAGACAGGGGAAACTGACAAGTGAAATTGACAAGCCGCTGCTGAAATTGATGGATCAGCGTGAATTTTCTGCAGAGAGACAAGGGGAAACTGAAAAGGGAAATGTGGCTCTTTGTGGCTCTTCGTCTCTGACTGGTTGGCCACCCCTGTTCTAGTTCATCAAAGAGTGTCACGTATGGTTGCTTCTGAATGTTGTTACTGGATGCTTAGTGAACAATATGAATACCAGTAAGACACGGTACGCCCCATTTGCAGATCAATAAGGTTTAATATGCAAGGTTTTCTATAGCTATACTTTGAATAGAAAGCCTAAAATTACTACAATATATCATATTCACTAAGCCTGGAGAGCTAAGCAGTTACTCAGAAGGCTGTACACAGGAACGGCTTTCTTCAGGGGCCCCGCCAGGGAGTCAGTGGCCTCTGGTCTGATCGCGGAGTCAGGTGTTGATGGAGCATGCCCTTTTCCTAAGTGGTAACTTCTTTTACCCTTTCTTATACATTTTTCACCTAATTATCTCTCTACTTATTATCATGTATGCTAATTACCTACATTGGGTTTTCACCCTTGACTACATTCCATTCTCATCATGGTAATTGGGGTCGTCAAAACAACATCTGGTGATAGGAGGGGCAGTGTAAAAATATGCCGCTTGGCAGTGAAAAATTGTAGCCCCAGATGTTCAACGATAACTTTTTGTTGCCATCAGCATTATTTATGTGCAGCTGCAAGCATACATGTTGTGTATTTTGTCTGGTTATGTGCTGTGATATGCAGAAACTGAGACATCTGTAAGGTTACTCATCTCTGCCAATCATTCTACAGGGGTCAGAATTTCCAAGCAAGCAACTAAAGCTATGCTAGGCCTGTAGGACAATGGTCAGGCAACTCAAATTGCACTGGGCCTCCAACACTGAAAACCTTTGTCACACTGGCCATCATAATTGTGAAATGTATATATGGATAATATGAAAGGGGTTATGTGCATGTTCTGAAAATTATATTCTTAAAGTCTGTCACTTGAGGCTGGTCACCAAAACAAGAAACAAGGGGATTTTAGGCAAGAGATCTTTATTTATTGATCTGTCTACATGTACTTGAGTAATGTATACTTTACAATGACCTCTTATTTACAGTGTAAGCAAAATGCCCATCAAGAGGTTCAAAGTCTCCTGGGGAGATTATAGAAAGGAAAACACAAGCAAAGGGGTTATCCTGTTTGCAAGTGAAGACAATGGATTTTTTTGATTATGAGGGCTTGACTACACTACCACTTTTGTCAGTATAACTTATGTTGCTCAGGGGTATGAAAAAAATACATCCCTGAGCAACATTTGTTACACTGACAGAATTGCCAATTTAGACAGTGGGAGCGCTTCTCCCACCAACATAGCTGTCACCACTTGTGGATGTGGTTTTATTGCGCCGACAGGAGAGCTCTCTACCTTTGGCAGAGAGCGGCTACATGAGCGATCTCACAGTGGCACAGCTGAATCGGTACAAATGTGCTGCTCTAAGCTCTCTAGTGTAGACATGAGCTAACTGTAGAGACAGTGACAAACTCCATATCGTTCCACCGAGGAGGCAAGAAGACAGCGTGCTTGTCTCATGAACAAAAAATCGCAGCCAAGCCCGGCTGTAATATACTGAAAGAGTTTTGGGTGAGTTTTTTGCACTGTATGACATGACAATGTCTTGGTAGTTAAGTTTAGGTTGTAATATGTGTGTTACGATTTTACTGAATATGTAATCCTTTGTTTCTATTATTTCTGCTTGCCAGCATTTGAATCTCTGGTCACCAAATTTATACTTGTTTTCTCTGTGTGTTAAAATGAGCTGTGTTCTACAGTGTCACTGGTAAGCTGTGGTGTACTCTTCCTTTGGAAACAGAGGATCTGGAAATTCTCTGAGTGTCCAGTGGATCAGAAGCTGGGCACTCCAGGGATGTCTCTATTTGGGGTACACTCCAGACAAGTGAGGGGATTTGTCACCCCCGTTCTGTACCCTTGTGTGTCCTGAATGTTCTGCTGCTGTGGCTCACAGACTGGGCACCAAAAGCCAGCAGATGAGCTTGCATTGGAATGTCTCTTTGTTAAGCAGCCTGATTCAGCAACTTTGATTCTAGTAACTTTTGTTACCCCAGCCACACTGTGGTATCCACCAGCATTGGTTACTACTTGCCAACTGACTCCAATTTACTCCCAGTCCTGATTTTTTTCCCCCAAAACCATGTGCTCTGCAATTTCTAGCCCTTTCCTGGACCATTTAGAGGAATAATAAGGCTTGTGTCCTACTTTAAAGGGTAATTATCCAGAAGCTTCACATTAATTGGAGTTAACAATCACTTCAATTCAAACACAACACCTATTTGGTTTAGATTAAAAATAAAACAAGTTTATTAACACAAGGAGATAGGATTTTAAAAGAGTTCATGTGTAAGGGATATAGTTAAAAATGGTTACAAGCAAATAAAAGTGAAAGAAAGGTGTTCTAGGGACTAAGCCTTAACAAAATACTGTCTTGGTTCAAGGTAAGATTCTTACCAAACTTTCTTCCAGCAAGATGCTTGACCATCCCTTTGGTCAGGATCTCCAACAAACTTCAAGGTTCTCGGTTCCTTAGTCATCTTAGGGGAAAGATAACTTGGGGTTCTTTGCCCCTTTAGTTTATAATCCAGTGACTCTTTGAAATGGATCCTTCTGAAAACGTATAAGATAAAGTTTATAACAGGAATGAATTAGGATACAATGATGTGGCCAGACCTGCCAAAACTTTTGCTCTCTTGCTCCTTGCTCTCTTGCACTCGGATTCTGTTAGGCTCACAGGAGGCTGAAGTGTACTTGTCATTCACCTATAAAGGGAGAGCAGGGCCTCCGGAATACAGTGCTTGCATTGCCAGAAGTTGGTGATGCTGGGGAGCTGACCCCCTGAATGTACAGACAAGGCTTTCTCACACTGAGGAAAGGTAGTAGAGAGGTGTCTCACAATGCTGGTTACTCCCAGAAAGTGTCACACTCGGCACTCTTATTTCTTAGGTAATGCTATTTAAAAATTGGGTCAATTTCTACTCTTACTCACTTGGGAATCACAACAGAGTAAATAGTTACTCCAGATTTACACCACTGTAACTGAGAGCAGAATTTGTCCCATTTTCTCTACATGAGACCTAGTTGAAAAGGTTATATCAGAGACTCGTAGAAGTTAGGGTTGCAAAAGACAAGTTAGGTCCCAAATTGCCATCCTTTACCCATATATTTAACTTTATTGATGTGAGTAGTCCAAATGAAATCAATCAGACTACTCATGTCTGTCAATTTAAACTTGTCTCTAAATATTTGAAGAATTGCAAGCCAGTCTATCCTTTTGCCACTGTAGGTTCATCACATCTATCTTATTTTATTCATGTTGTAATTAAACTGGTAACATCTTTCATGCGGATTTGGCCCATATGTTATTATTCTAAAGGCGACAGAAGAAACGATGTTGATAAGTAAAGACACCCAAGTGCATCTTGTACAATAATAGCACACTAAATAGACTACTTTACAAATATAAGCAAAAGCAAAAATAGTTTCAATTACTTAAGTAGTAGAATTAATTTCTAATGGAAAAGTAATAGGAGATCTGATGAGAGAGAACATCATAGAATCATAGAGTTGGAAGGGACCTCAGGAGGTCATCTGGTCCAACCCCTGCTCAAAGCAGGACTAACCTCAGCTAAATAATCCCAGCGAGGGTTTTGTCAAGCTGCATCTTAAAAACCTCTAAAGACGGAGATTCCACCACCTTCCTAGGTAACCCATTCCAGTGCTTCACCAACCTCCTAGTGAAAAACTTTTTCCTAATGTCCAACCTAGACCTCCCCAACTGCAACTTGAGACCGTTGCTCCTTGTTCTGTCATCTGCCACCACTGAGAACAGCCTAGCTCCATCCTCCCTGGAACCCCTCTTCAGGTAGTTAAAGGCTGCTATCAAATCCCCCCTCATTCTTCTCTTTTGCAGACTAAACAACCCTAGTTCCCTCAGCCTCTCCTCATAAGTCTTGTGCTCTAGCCCCCTAATCATTTTTGTTGCCCTCCGCTGGACTCTCTCCAACTTCTCCACATCCTTTTTGTAGTGGGGGGCTCAAAACTGGACACAATACTCCAAATGGACCTCATCAATGCCGAATAAAGGAGAATAATCACTTCCTGCGATCTGCTGCCAATGCTCCTATTAATGCAGCCCAATATGCTATTAGCCTTCTTGGCAACCAGGGCACATTGCTGACTCATACCCAGCTTCTTATCCACTGTTACCCCCAGGTCCTTCTCTGCAGAACTGCTGCCTACCTCGTCAGTCCCCAGTCTGTAGCTGTGCATGGGATTCTTCTGTCCAAAGTGCAGGACTGCACTTGTCCTTGTTGAACCTCATCAGATTTCTTTTGGCCCAGTCCTCCAGTTTGTTTAGGTCCTTCTGTATCCTATGCCTACCTTCCAGGGTATCTACCACTCCCCCCAGCTTAGTGTCAACTGCAAACTTGCTGAGGGTGCAATCTACCTCATCCTCCAGATCATTAATAAAGATGTTGAACAAAACCGTTCCCAGGACCAACCCCTGGGGCACTCCGCTGGTGACATAGTAGCTAGACATAGTATCCCCTAGTACATTTCTCAGGTATTGTTTTGTCTGAATAATAGACTTATGTTTTATTCTTTCTAGTCATTTACAGAATCAGCAATTCTATTTCCCATGTTGTTTATAATTTCTTTTCTTATTTTGATTTATCAGTATAAAGCACCCATCCATGTCAGTGGGAGCTTCCACAATATGAAATCATCAAGCTAATATAATACAGTAAAATGCAATATAACAAATAACAATGACTGCTCAAACAACTTAGAAAAATAGCAATGTTCTCCAATTAATGGACCGGATAATGAAGGTCCTGAGCTGGATCATAAAAAAGGGAGTTTTCTGCTCCAGATATCTTCATACATTGAACAGATCCACCTTTGCTTGCTTTGCAAAATCTAAGACAAGACCACTCAGTGCCTGAAGTGGTAAGGCAACAGTCTATTAATTCACTACATATTCCATTGTAAATTAATTATTTTTCTTACATGCACCAAATTTATTCAGATGTATGTGTGAAGTGAATGTTTAATTACAAGTTGGCTCACTAATAACATCATACTAATTGAGGTGTATAATCTTCCTAGCCAGTTAATCTGCAGAATACTCAACATGCAATTCATATTACTACTTAGCTAGGTAAAGAAAAGTAGGGGAGCCAGTGAGTTCTTGTACACCACCAGTTTCTTTTTTTTCCATCTTTCCTATGATGTACCTTTTCTGTCTGCATCAATCATGTGCCACAAGCCTGCTCAATCTATCATGTAGCTTCACCATTTCTGCTATAAATGTAAAATCTTCAACTCAGCATAACATGAGTAACAACCCCCTGTTGTTTAGCCTACATCACTTTGCTCCCTTCAAATCTTTTACATTCCAGTCACCTAGCAAGTACACTCAGCATTCTTGTTCTGCTGCTGAACCTACGCATAATGTCTGACTTATGTCTAATTTGCTTTTCAAGTTTGACTATTTGTAGTCTGAGTCTAGTAATCATGCTACATATCAGGAAGTAACTGTTTTTAAATGACATATGTGGCAGATCACATGGTAGTATTTTTCAGGAAAAGAAGAATGAGTCAAAGTCAGGGATAATAAGAAAACTAACAGCCATCTTTAACTACTTTTTATTTCTGAATAGTAAAATATAGTAATTAATCTACTTGCTGTGAGTATTCATTTTATGTTTTATGTGTTCATGTTAGCAGAGGAAGGCATTATAATGAATAGTAAAAGTATACTATAGTACTGTATAGTGAGGTCTAAAAGGTTTTATCAGCTTGAGTTTGGTATGGCTGCATTGCTCCCAACTGGTGAAGCTACATGTCAGTGCCACAAATGAGCTCTAATGAAACCTAACGGACAGGTCATATTTCTAAATATGTGGTATACTTTACAGAAAACACTGTTTGAGAAATGCTTTATAAAGTGGTTTAAAATGTTATTTGCAGTAATTTTCATATCCCTTCAGCTATATAGCTAAGGACATCTTAATACCATGAGTCTGACGTGGAAGCCTCAGAAGAAAGACTCTAAGGATTACCTGAAATTGCTTTTCCATCAATAATAATGTCAGAAGCTCATAGAGGTCCTTCACTGACTTTCTAATTGAATAACAGATTGTGAGATACTGGAATTTAAATCTGCCTCTAGCCCATCACAGATGATTGCCTGTCCTGGGCCTCAAACCTACAGTATATAAATTTGTGCAGAAAATAGCACATCTCAGAAGCTCATGGAAGAAGGAAACACTTCTCTGGATGGTTGTTTTTTATTGTAAAACATGTTTTTTGGAAGCTGCTCAGAGGTCTGCAGTGTTAGAATTGTTAGTTACAGAAGGATGGAGTAGTATGAAGGGTGAAGGTGAAGCACGCAGAGGTGCATAACAAATGCAGTTTATAACATGCCCTTTGAATCATGATCAGTGGAACTGGAGTCAGAGAGTTCATGTTCCCAGGACTGACTATTATTGACAGGACAACAGGGAAACAAGGAACAGGTAGAAATAGGGTTAGCCTATCAGCCTCATGGACAGAGCAGTGCACAGGGTTTAATAAATTTACACTTGTCAGCTACATTCAGCTTCATTTTTTGCTAATGAAACATGGTGATAGCTCTGTTAGATGGGCTCAAGAAAGTGTTTACTGGCTAGGAATGTGTTTAATCTGCTTCTTGATTGAATGGTGTGACACCTGCCACTCATCTGATAACACACAGCAGAAAGAGACTCTTTTACCTCCTGAGCTACCCACCCGACCATGGGAAAAGGTGGGAGAGGACTTATTTATCTTCAAGGAAAAGCAGTACTTGATTACAGTGGACTACTATATGTGACATTACCCAGGCTCCAATCTGGAGTGATGGATAGCTGTGTCTTCTCAATTCTCTAACCTGGGGTGCCCTTTACATTGTTTTGCCATAGAGGCAACCATTGCTGGTCTACTCACATACAGGGTCCAGAAAGTAAGTTACTCCCACTTATACTGTATGACTGATATAGCCAGACACTCATGAATTACATTGCAGGACAACACCAGCAAACTCTCAGGCCCAGACTTTCCCTAAGAAATGTGCATCTTGTACTGCCCAACCTTCTCCTGGGCAATGCAAGCTCATATAAAGTCTGTCATTTCATTAATAGAAAATGATATCCTATAGTCTTCTTATCCCAAATGAAGTTTCCCGAACACTTCAATATCTAAACCAGTGTCTTTGTAAAACAATAAGAAAAAATTATTAATGACAGAAAGATAGATTTGAAGTGCGTACAAGTAATGAGGTGCAACAGTCAGAATAGATTATAAAGAAATAAAAGGTAAAACACAACTAATACCTAACTCAACAAGCTAGTGAATTCAAAGCAAAGATCTGTCTCACCACAAATGCCAGCAGTCTTACTGACTGAATCTCTCAGTCAGGATCTTTTCCCAGTCCAGTGCTGCTCCTTTGTTCTTCAGGGGTTGTTAGTGCCATTGGTAGAGAGAAAGGGAGAGATGATTTTGGGCATCTGCCCTCTTCTCATATAGTCTTTTCTCTTATGCAATAATTATCTCCAGCTGAGGTTCAAGAGAAAAAAAGTCTGTGTGAACAGGAACCTCAAGCGGTTTCTTTGTTAAAATGTAGATTTTTTGCTCACACTCTCCTGTTGAAGAGTGGCCACTTAATCAGGTGATGGTCCATTTGATCACACTGACACCTGCCTGAGGTGTTGGCTATCCTTTTGTCTCTGGGGGAAGTGGTTTGTGACTGTCCTCCAGCACATGTTGGAACCTGTGTCAGTAATATCACATAGTGGAATCTTACAACTTTATATACAATGCTGCCACAAAAATTTTACCAAAGCAATAATGATCAACAAATCAAGAGTTTTCAAATGATACCTCAAAAGGCATACTTTGTACAAGTTTTATCATAATTCTCTAAAAGGGATGAACATAGGGGTACAGACTGTTACACTATTCCATTTTTGGGAGGTTGATGCCCTGCCTGATACAAACAGCAAATCAGTGACTGGCAAACTGAAAGCTCACTTTATGAGCTATGGAATTTTGGATATTGTATTCACCAGTAAGGACTTCAATTTGCCTCAGAAGAATTCATGGAATTTGCATGCAGATGGATCACCACACCACCTCCCCAGCATCCACACAGAGTAACAAGAAAATGCAGTTAGCTGTGAAAACAGATGAAACTATTATACAAGGCTGTTTCTTGTGGTTCAGATACCCTATTTACATTTTTTGGCACACAGGAATCACAAGGGTGCCAAAACAGTCCAGTGCAGACTCTGATAAGACAAAAGACCAAAACTCTGTTCACAGTGAGGGGTGACCTCTTGCAACCAGAATAATAGGGACACTACCAAGAGGAGATGGCTAACAATCACAGAAAGCAGGCACTAGAGTATAAAAGGTCAACGAATGACCTACCATCCCTGCAAATAGAATCACCTGTGAGGATCTAGCCATTAGAGAGACACCAGAAGGAGTGGAATAAAGAAGATGTGAGATGTGCAGGCATACAAGATGACTATGCTGTAGGGTGTGGCTCAGGCCCCCTATACTGTTCTTCCCCTACCTTGTATATAGTTATATGCTTTTGTATATAGTAGACATTAGAGACTCTACTGCCCTTGTTAGCAGTTGGACAGTAGCTGTCAATCATAGACCGTGAGGTCAATAGTTCATGCCCGTTGGCACCTCATTTACATAGGCATAAGGTAGATAGCCAATAGCACAGTGCCATGCTCCCTTAAGGACCGTGTGCAAAACAGTTAGTGCCGTGTGCACACACTATAGGGCCGTGTGCAGATTTCCCGCTCTTGGTGAAATCCCGTTCACCTGATTGGTCCTCAGAGACCAGGGATAGCCAATATAAGACCTTGGCAGATGGCAGTTGGTTGCTGCCGCCTTGCAGTGCGAATGAGTGAGTGGGTGAGAAAGATCATATTGGTTATAGGTTTGGGTAGGCTCGCCGAAGACCAGGACGAGAAGCAGACGCAGCTAGGAGGAGAAGTAGACGACTGCGGACCAGGCCGAGAAGTAGACGGCACCGCCATCCGGCGAAGAAAGATCTGTAAGACTGTCTAAGATCAGAGACACTTGGGCCCCCTTGGGTTGTTACACTGGGAACCTTGGGTTCAGCCCAACTTACCTTTTGTTGTGACCCTGTTTAAATCCCCTAATAAATTGTTATATTGTTTTCGAAGAATACTGGCATGAGACTTTATTTCTAACTGCCCGAAAGGGACACCATACTGCTTGCTCTGTGAGAGTGACCTGCAGATCCCTCCTTTTGAGGTTAACAATGCAAAATGGACAAGTGATCCAAAGGAACTAAGACTCTTATGAGCCAGCAAGCACTGCACTCAGCGAGCTTGGCTATGTACCTGGCATGGTTTAAAACTCCCCAACACCTCTGCCTTTTGCGGTGAGAGGGAGACTCTGGCACACATCTACGTAGAGTGCATCAGATTGCACCCCTGCTCCAACACCTCCAGAACCTCTTACTGAGTTTCTGTCTGCACTTCTCCCTGCACTTTCTCATTTACACACACCCCATCCATGGCCCTACAAAGTCATGGGATCTCCTCATCAACTTCCTACTGGCATTTGCCAAGATGGCCATCCATCATACCTTTAGAAGGAAGATAAATGACGTGGTACTCTGTGACTGGGCCTATTTACGATCCCTTGTCCAATCATGCGTCTGGGCAGAGTTCCTCAAGGCAGTATCCACTGACTACCTAGAAGCCTTTGAGGAGCAGTGGGAGATGTTGGGATCTCTCTGCTTAGTGTGCCCTTCTGGTTCCTCGATTTTTAGCCTTTGACCTCACTCCCATTCTGATTTTATTCATTGCTTTCCCACTTAATCAATTGGAGTCTGGACTTAATGGTTCCTCCCCCTTAACTGAGGGGCAGAGCATTTAGTTTTGGGTTGGTCTAGACCACTGAGATAGGAGAGAGCACCCAGAGATAGTCTACAGAGATCGTCACAGAACAGAGTTATAGAGAAACTTCTGGAGGCTAACCACAAAGGGAGGGGGGAGACTCCATAGAGAAATAGATTGCTAAACTCAGAGACAGGTGACAGGGAGCCAGAGATAAGTCATTTCACAGAGCAGACTGTGGTAAAGATGAGATTCCAACTCAGCTATGTGATAACAGCTTCTGGCTGAATGGACATGGGATGAGGGTCTAAGTGTCAACTACTTGTTCTTAATGTTTGTAAAATCAGAAAGATGTATCATGATCAGTGGAACTGGAGTCAGAGGGCTCATTTTCCCTGGACTGTTATTGACAGGACATCAGGGGAATGGGTGAAGTTAGGCTGGAAGCAACTCAGCCATATGGACAGAATAGGGCAAAATGATTGATAAAGTTCCACTTGTTCAACTTAACTGCATTCAGCTTAACTCTTTATTGATAAACCACCCTTCACCACTGCATATTCAGTGTATTATATCAAGTTGTAGGTCCCAATCTAGCATCAGCATGCATGCTGACAGAGCTCTGCTCCCAGATGGAAACTCCATTGACTTCAGTGTAGGACTCAGCCAGCATATATGCTGTGGTAGGATTGGAACCTGACATGATAAAAAATGTCATTTGCGCATGTCATGCCAATAGATTAATTTAATGTGTCCTTATCTCTGAACTCTAAATTGGTGCTGCAGTAAAACGCCACATATTATCTAAAGATTTACAGATAAGGAAAATGTAACATTGGGTAAATAGCCAGTGAAAAATTTGCTTCTCTCCATTTTGTTTGCATGTTTAATTTTTGTTGTGGGATTGCAATGACTCAATCACTTATTGAATGACAAATATACAGTAGGTCTAAGCCCATTTCTTTTGTTAAATTGTGAGCTATGACAGCTAAGATTAAAAGGGAAATTTCAGCTCACCCACAATGTTTCCAACTTTGGCTGTTTTATTGCAAGTTTTTTATATTTATTTTTTTGGGTTTTTTTTTACTTCAAGTCCCAGCTCCTAGCATCAAATGAATGTGAAACTTTCATTTTAAAATACCAGTAAAATCCTAGTCCTCAAGGTTAGGGAGAAAAGCTTGTACTCTAACAGCTCAGAAACCTGAAAGAAAAGGAAAAAACCTGCAATGTAATCTGTTTGAGGGAGGCGAGAAAAGAACATGACTCAGATTCCCAGAATTTGATGCATCAGTTTACAGAATCTACATTCCAGTAATATGGTGATGGGTGCCTGAAAAACATAAAATTTCTTAAAATTGCAAGTGAGAGAGAGACTGTCCCTTTATCAAAAAACACAGACTGTTATTGCAGGACTATTCTATTTTCTTATACCTATGCCAATTTGTCAAAATATTTCTGTTCCTAAACATGTGTCAGGTATTTACAACCCTTGACAGGTTCCTATTTAATCCAACTGTGTTATTAGTCAAGAGGTGATCTGTTGATGGACAGCTGCGAATGTGGATGTATAACCATCAATAATTGAGGTGATGCCATTCTTGTGTAACCTGGAATAACTTGTTGCTGAAAAAGCTGTTGTTCCCTTGGGAGGTCTATGGGTAATATTGCTATATCAAATTTTCTTTTCTATAATTTCTTATTTTTCACTAGATTGACTGTTGACTAGTCCAATGAACTTTGACTTAGATTCAAATAAAAAGTCTCTGTTTCTTCTGTTTTTCCTCTGATAGGTCTTCAGTATGTTATAAAAGAAAACAAATTACCAAGGAAATAAAAAGCATTTCAAAATAGAATTCCATTTTTCTTTTCACCCTAAGAAGTACTGTATCTTGTTTCTTTTGATTATTCTTCTTTAAACCACATACAAAATACGTGAAGAAAGAGGACTGTCCAGCCTTAGTATTGACTCAGGCGAATCTCCTTTTGAAGTCAAAAGGAGATTTGCCTGAGTTAGGATTGAGGAAAAAGGGGCAAAACTGGATCCTTGCTAAGGGAAGCATTTGCTGTCATTCTGTTTTTCTATAAATATATACAGGTAAAACAATTGTCAACTGATTAAGGAAAGAAAAGTTTCAAATTTTAGGTTTAAATTCAAATTGAAAGGAGCAGCCATCAGTCTGTCTATGAATAAGGAAGGATCTCTGTTGTCTCTGGGTTTCTGCTTTGTACTTAGACTTTCTGAGGATCTCTTCCTGAACAGGGGGACAAAGAGGAACTTCATTTGAACCCAAAAAGAGGGATCAGATATCTTCTACAAAAGGAAGAATATACTATGGCCCCCGGCGCTTTACTCTTTTGCCCTGCTCCACTACCATAAAAGGCAAAGGAAACCAAATTTGTTGGGATTCCCTCGAAGACCTTTTCCACTCCACTTATCTAGAATACTTCGTCCAGTTCTGAGAGAACACTTCATCCAGTGCGCTGGGATCCAAAGCCTCAGTTTGACTCCAGTTTATCATTCAGGTTACTTCATTAGAGATATAACATCTCTGTTATATGTATATATATATATATATATATATATATATGTATGTATAACATCACTGGTCAGGCCCAGACATAAGGATTTAGGTACAGGCCGATACAACAATTTCAAATCATACCACACACTACAGTTTATATACGTTTCCTAGCTACTAACATTTAGACTATTTGATTAATTTAATTAAGTGACATAATCTCTGACAACCTTCAAATCCTTTGGATGTCTCTCAGCTAGGGTTCTCTGGGACCAGATCTATCTAGAGTGTGAGGCCAGGGTCAGATACTGCAGCTGACTGTTATCTGCTGTGCAATCTTTTGCAGCCCAGATCGATTTCTATCTAAAACTCCCAGAGAAAATTAATACAATTGTTTATTTCTCTGTGGGTCTTCACTGCAACTGCTACTGATTTTGAATGGAACTCAGCCAATGGCAGCAAAGTTCCTGTCTGAAATCTGTATGAATATGCCAGAAGAGTATTAGGGGACAGCAAAGTAGTAGAGAGGTGGAATCATCCATCCAGACTGATCCATGTCATTGTATCTAGGGTGTCCCTTTCCTGCAGATACTTTGTATCTGATGAACTGGGGAGCCTCACTTCTTGCATATCAAATCAGACTCTAAAATCCTCTCTTTTGAGGAAAAAGTTAGCAGGAAACTTCCCACAAAAATGAACCTCTTGGAGTTTTCCTGTTTCTGACACCCCCCGCTGTGACTTTAAATAAGAAAAATTGGCAATACCAACACACACCCTATAGTTTTGTTCCTGAAATTAATACTGCTTTCTGAGGCTTCAGAGCTTGTCTTTAATGTCAACATATCAGTAAATGCTGTATCATATGGGAAAAAGCTCTGGAAGGGAGCATTGGTATCAATAGGGAAGACTTAGTGATTAGTGACATTGTATTGCATAAGAACATACATTGAGTGTCAACATATGCCGATGACGTTGTTACAAGGATGACCCTGTCTGATAACATGGAGGGTTCAAATTGATAGGGTGGTAATATTTATGGAAGACATGAAAAATCATCTTGTAAAATAGGTCATAAATGGGCAGAAAAGCAAGAATATGATGTACCACTGACGAGTTTTTTGAGAAGACAATTGCTTTGATCCATATTTTATGATTTATACCAGAAGTTTTGATTTGGAACTTTTGGAGTTTTTAAAAAAAGAGACAGTGACCTGCTGTATAACAGGTATCTCTCCTCTATTCCTTCTGAAAAGCAGTAATATTTTTATACAAATCCACTAAGTAACTCAGATTACAAAGAACTATTGCAAAAGTAGGCTTATATTCAAGTTGTTTGAATTTAACGTCAATGTCCTTGAAATTCTACTATGAGAAAAATATTTCAACACTTTAAAAAGACTAAATTGTAAAAACACAGTGTTCCTATGTACAGTTATAACATTGATATGAAGCAGCTCTTTTATTAATACATAAGGAGACTGCAGCCAAGAAAATTTCTTATTTCTTAAGCCCTCACCTCTCCACAGCAAATAAGAAAGAAAGAAGAAAGAAAGCAGAGTGATACATATGTATGTGAACATAGATAATTTGAAATGAAACAATAACATTATTTAGTATTATTGTTTATTTTATAGTCCATTGACCAAATAATGACAGGAGCAATAAAGTATATAAAATGTTGGTATATATGTTTTATTTTCTTCATCCTTCCTCCAATTTGAAACATCATCTTAAAATTCCCATATCTATCATCAATTATAAATGCAAATCCCATCCTCAAAATGATTTTTTTTTTAAAATACTGTAGCAGAAGTCTAAATATAAACTACATTTAAATATAAAATGAAGTGTCAGGGAAAGAATTACAAGTGTTTGGTGGTGAAGAATATACACAAGTCTCCTTTCACTATCAGAGAAGAGTTAGAAAGTTGGCAAGCAATCGAATTCACCTCAAATTATTGTGCAGCCCATGGTAGTAATTTGTCAGGGGAATTTCTGAGGGATCTCCTGCTAGATATAAACTACATTGCTGAGAACCTAGAGTACCACAGAATGTGATTAATAGATCAGAAAAAAAAAGGAAAGTGCATAAAGAGCAAGAAGTAATGAAAACTTTAAAGGGAAAAGAATTAATTTTAGACGAAATGCTTAATTTTTTTTCCGATGGAACTTCAACAAAATTAACCATTATATCATTATATATAAACCATATATCATTATATATAAAGATTAATAAATACCTAAAAAATTCCTATGTTCAATGCTTACCGTATATAAAAATGTTTGAAAGTAGCAATTTAAAAAAATGTTTAATTAAAAGTTTCTCTGATTCCAACATTTCTGCATGCAAAACTCAGCCCATTCTCAAGAGAAATTAGAAAATATTGTTAATTGATTATTCCAATTTATAAAGAGGTTGGAGGAAATGAAGGAAAATCTCATGTGGGAAATATTTTTTAAAATTATGCCCTCTCTTTTCTGTATGCAGTAAAATGGCAAATATAAGGAGTCTCTCAAGAATATATATAGTGAACTCAGCAGAGTGAAACACCAATTAGGGCCAGATTCCTATGCTAAATTAAGACTATCTTACCCCTCAAGTGACCCTACTGAAACCTATGGGACTAATCGTGGTCCTGTTTATGTAAATAAGAATATCCAAACTCAATAAAGTACAGTAACAATCATGAATTACTCTAATAGATTTCAAGGAATTTTTACATGGTGTACAGTAAAGCTTCATATCTGATCAAGGCTATTGTGGAGAATTTAAAAGAATTACCCACATGCTCAGGATCCAACTGATTGTCACATTTGGGATCAGGAAGGAATTTCCCCCCAGGTCAGATTGGTGGAGACCCTGGGGTTTCTTTGCCTTCCTCTGCAGAATGGGACACAGGTCACTTGCAGGCTTACACTAGTGTAAATAGCTGATTCTCTGTACCTTAAAGTCCTTAAATCATGATTTGAGGAATTCAGCAACTCAGCCAGAGGTTATGGGAGTGGGTGGGTGAGGTTCTGTTGCCTACAACGTGCAGAAAGTCAGATAAGATGTTCATGATGGTCCCTTCTGACCTTTAAGTCTATTAATTTTTGCATTGGTCTTCACTGTAGATGATCTGAGGAAGATTCCCACACCTGAACCAGTTTTTTTAGATGACACATCAGAGAAACTGTCCTTGAATTGAGGGGTCAGTAGAGGAGGTTTTGGAACAAACTGATAAACTGAACAGTTAAAGTCACCAGGAAAAGATGTTATTCACCCAAGAATTCGAAGGAAGTCAAATATGATATTGCTGAACTACTAACTATGGTATGTAACCTATCGTACCAGATAGCTGTACCAGATAGCTAATGTAACACCAATTTTTTAAAAAGGATATAGAGGCAATCCTGGCAAGTTGGAGACCAGTAAAACTGATTTCAGTACCAGGCAATTTGGTTGAAACTATAATGAAGAACAGAATTATCAGACACATAGATGAACACTATTTTTTGGGGAAGAGTCAACACAGCTTTTGTAAAGGTAAATCATACCTAACCAATCTATTAGAGTTCATCGAGGAGGTTAACAAAAATGTGGACAAGGGTAAGCCAATGGATATAGTAGACCTGGACTTTCAGAAAGCTTATGACGAAGTCCCTCACAAAGGCTCATATGCAAAGTAAGTAGTCATGGGGTAGGCAGGGAGATCCTCTCATGGATCAATAACTGGTTAAAAGACAGGAAACAAAGGGTAGGAATACATTATCAGTTTTCACAATGGAGAGAGGTAAATATCTAGGCTCCCCCAGGGACCTGTCCTGCAACAGTGCTGTTCAACATATATTCATAAATGTTCTGGAAAAAAGAGGTAAATAGTAAAGTGGCAAAGCTTGCAGATAATAGTTAAGTCCAAAACAAACTGTCAAGAGTTACAGAAGGATCTCCCAAAACTGGGTGACTGGGCAATAAAATGGCAGATGAATTTCAATGTTGATAACTGCAAAGTAATGCATATTAGAAAACAGAATCCCAATTATACATACAAAATGATGGTATCTAAATTATCTGTTACAACTCAAGAAAGAGATCTTGGAGTGATTTTGGATAGTTCTCTGAAAACATCTGCTCAATGTGCAGTGGCAGTCAACAAGGTACTGTTAGGGAAAGGAGCATTGTGCTCAGATACCCTCACTAAGCTCATAAGCTAGGAGGAAAAGGGGAATAGCGTGAAGTTTTCCGCTAAGAAGGAATTGGTGGAACTGCCGAAGAAGATGAGTTCGTCAGAAATTTGGATCATCCGGTTGGGAGCATCTGATAAATAAAAACAGCTTGACTTCGTGTCTCATGGGTCTGGAAAAAGGAAAGGATCCGTGAGCAAAGAGGTTGTTTCAAGGGAAATCGACGTATGAAGATTTGTGCTCTCGGTGGGAAGAGTGTATGGTGGGCAAGCCTAAGCCAACTAAGAAGCAGATCAAACATGCCCTATGGTACGGGCTAGACAGGGCAGTGAAGGAGCTGCAGAAATCTGTGGGGGAGCTAGAAGCTCAAGTGACCCAGCTGAATGGTGAAGTAACTCAGAAGGGAGCTCAAATCAATGAGCTTTAAGGGGAAAGGGAATGGCTCACCCCACAAATCCTTAACCAGACCACTCAGATAGCCAAACTGGAGAAATAAGTACAGGATCTATCTGAAGTGCATTTGCACAAAGATGAGGAGGTCTGTAAGCTTGCCGATGGGCAGGAGGAGTCCTGGGCAGCGGTGAGGAGCCTCCTGCAGGAACTGAAAAAATCCCACTATTGTGGCACTGACCACTTGACTTGTGAGAGACATGCAAAAGGGTTAGAAAAGGAGTTAAGAGAAATTAAGGGTATGCTTTCCACTTTAATGGGAAGGTGGTTTAGAGGAGCATACAGTAGTTCTAGTTCTGATTCGAGGAGTGGAAATCCAGAATAAAGTAGTAGTGAGTCTGATTCTCACAGAGGGGGAACCGGACCTCTGCCTCCTCCCCTCCAGAGCTAGGAGAAAACGCATATATCCGCAAATGGGAAAATGGATGAGCTACCAATGGCGCTGGTGGTACAGTACTCAGGCCAGGACAAGCCCAATGAAACTAGGAATGAGTTCCGGTTGCACACAAAGGAACAAGCCAAGGCCATGGTTAAAACTATGGGCCCACTCAATCATGAGACCATGGTGAACTGGGTTGGTCATGCTGGCGGCAGTCCAAATTTAAATACAGAAGACCTTATTGCCCTGGCATGAGAGTGTATTGCTGCGGAGGATTTTAATGCCCTCCCTGCCAAGATTCAAATGGCTTTAATCGCTGACACATTAAAGGTATTAAAAGGAGGGTATAAATTTTATTTTCCGGGAGCCAGCCTCATCAGGAAGTTTTATTCAAACAAGTAGAAAGCCTATGAGAGGTTGGAAAAATACATTCTATGGAAAAAGGTTTTGTTTTGGATGACGGGAGCTGTGCAGCCAGATACTCCTGAGTATAGAGAAGCCTTATTGCAGGGCTTGCTGCCTACACTAAAGGTGACCCTAGGTCCAGTGGATCCTGTTACCCTCCTCCTTGTGGTAATGGAGGACAAGATTAGGATTGCATACGGGTTGCATCAAGAAGCCTTCCCAGGGCCTAAAAAGAAGGAAGACTTGAAGGGTACAAGAGGAAGGTCACTTCTGAAAAAAGCAGCTTCCCAAAAGGGAAAGAAAGCAGGAGGTCCAAAGCTACTCAACCACTATTAGAAAGGCAGCAGCTGTGGAATGCAGTGTGGAAGCAGCTCCTCAAATATGAATACAAGGAATTGATTCATGGGTTAGACATCAGTGAGCTTAGGAGATTGGCAGCCCATGAAAGGGAAAGCTGTGTCAGCAGCTATGGATCAGGAAGACAGTCTCCAATGATGGAGTCAATCTTCTCCTCCTTCCCTCCAGCCAATAGCACTAGTACAACAATACTAGTGAGAAAGGCTAGTAGTATCAATGATTCTACATGGGAAGTTCAGTGATATTAGACAAGACTTCTTAGTTGATACTGGTGCAGTGGGGTCTATTATTTGCACCAGGGGAAGTCCATTGGCCAAGAAATTGCCAGTTAAGGAATGGAAAACCCTGGACGGTTATAATGGAAAAAGTAACCTGCTTCCATTTACAAATACTATTGAGTGCTCCATGGGATCCAAGTCATCTTTGGAATCCAACTCTTAACAGGTGAAGGTATAATGGGAATGGATTCCCTTGAAAGGATTGAAGTTATCATTCATCTGCCTAATCAAGTTATCCTGTCTCAGGGAAAAGATATGGAGCCCTTTATTGTGGCAGCTTCCCACAGAGTCACTGCTGTAAAGGCACCATTAGACCTTGAGCTGCCCAAGACATTAAGGAAATAACCCAGTTGCATTTGGCCGCATTCACAAGGAATAAGCTACATTGTGGCAAGACTAAGAATATGGTTTGAATATTAGGTCCGGACCCAAATCTCCTTCAATGGTACAAGTACCCCCTTCAAGCGGAGGAAACTCTGTGACAGATGACTGAAGCTTTGAAAAAGCAAGAAGAGGTAGTGTGCGTATTAATCCAGTGTGACTCCCCTATTTGGGCAGTGAGGAAAGCTGAGGGGAAGACATGGAGACTCACTGTGGACACAGGGAGTTGAATAAAGTGACACCATGTCTGGCACCAGTGGTTGCAAAGTTCCAGGATGTGATGAAACTATCCTGGCAGGAGCCCAGTGGTTCTTGGTATTCGACCTGACCAATGCTTTCTTTAGCATACCATTGGATGAAAGGGACCAGCAAAAGCTGGCCTTCACCTTTGATGATGAACAGGTTACCTTTACAAGACGACCTCAGGGCCTACACAATGCACCCTTGCTATGTCACTAAGATGTGACCAAGATGTGGAAAGACATGAAAAACAATTAATATGTGGTGTTCTATGTTGATAACATCCTGATCTCCACTTTGACGAGAGCAGACAACTTGAAGACACTTCGGGAGGCACTTGAAAGCATACAGGCAGCTGGATTTCTTGTGAATCTTCTGAAGGCACAGCTGGTCATGCAGAATGTGACATACTTAGGAATGAACTTGGTCATAGAAGGAAGATGCCCAAATCTACAATGAGTCGAGTTAATAGGCAAAGTACCAGTGCCTCAGGATGTGAGCGTTTTACACTTGTTTTTAAGACTACTGGGATTCTCCTGTGATTTCATGAAAAGGTATGCCATCATAGCAAAACCTCTCTACTGCTTATTGAAAAAAACATGTGGATTAGACTTGGGGAGAGCCATAACAAGAGGTTTTGGAAATTGAAAAAAGCTTTGGCTTCAACGCCTACCCTAAAGAGGGAGTGCCTTTTATTTTGCAGTTGGATACCACTCCGGAGGGGATAAGCACAATATTATCCCAGGACACCAACACCAGAGTGAAGCCTATAGCTTATGGATCAGGGAATCTGACAGAAGTAGAAAAACAGTTTACACCATGCAAATTAGAGGTGTTAACGTGGTCCCTACAACATTGGCAGTACATCATTGGACTATCTCCCATCATCCTTCATACATCTCATACTCCTATCAAGTACATGTTATTGGGAAGAACCAATAAGGGAAGGGTATCAAACCACAGTTAGCTGACCCTGACTCTAATTAACAAGGAGATCTCTATAGACAAGGTCAGGCAAGAGATGTTGGCACCCTATGCACTTCTGTCCCAAGGCACAGAGCATGAGAATATGTTGCCCGTGGAATAATTTAGGAAATTTGAATCTCCATTTCTTCTGGGAAAAACATTGGAGGAAGCCATGAGGGACAAAATGGAGATATGGGCCACTGATGGAAGTAGGGCGTATGTAGTGGGGAAACCACGGGTGGGCTATGTGGCAGTTCAACTGTCCGACGGGAAAATGTGGCCGCATTTGTGGTGCTGATAGAAGCAAACCCATAATAGTCTACATGAATAGCTTTGAACTCAGAATGGGGAAATTCGCATCTTAACAGACTGGATGCCCATCTGACTAGAACGGAGAATGACAACTGGAAATGGAAAGGCTGTCACCCGTTGTAAATGCTTACTCCACGCATGGGAAGTGGCAAAAGGAATATCTGGAAGAGTCTATTTACGCAAAGTCAAGGCACACAAGAAGAAATAGTCAGTTGAGATCTCATTGAACAGCAAGGCAGATCAGCTAACCAAAGAGGCAACTCGAATGGGGTCAGACACTTTGTGGAAAGCCTCAAATGATAAAGAGCTTCCCATTCATGCTCACAGGATGGATAGAAGGACTCCACCACAAGACATCTCCGAGATGCAACAAAATCTGGAAATACAGAATTTGTTAGAGAAGGGCAAGGTAAAAGGCCTAACTATTGATAAGAACAAAAATGAAGTTATCTTCGCCTTAGACAAGAATGTGCACAATGATGTTCCGGTGCTCTTAGCCCTGGCATACATAAGAGAAGAACTGATCAGATTGGCTCACGATCAGGGCCACTTCACCAAAGAAAATACCTTAGCTCGTTTGAAACCAATAGCTTGCTGGCTGGGAATTTCGGACCAAATTGAACTATACATTAACAAATGTTTGAATTGTGCCCACAATAATACAGACATGCATATTAATAAGGGTCCATTAAAACATCAGCCCATAGTAGAACCCTGGAGAAGGATCCAGATCGACTACATCAGTCCTTTGCCACAAACCAGGCATGGCAAGAAGTATGTTTTAGTGGTTAATTCATTCAGTAAATGGATAGAGGCATGTGCGACAGTGAATAACACTGCAATTACCACTGTAAGGGTATTTTAAGTGAAACCTTATCCAGGTTTGGTTTACTTTTTGAAGAACACCAGTAATACCAGTAATATGGAAAGGGTTTGGTGTCACCAAGTGATTTCTCCTGTAACAATAGGGCTTGTCCCCTAGGTCGCAGCTTGACTCAGAGTCAGACCCTCCATCCTATGGGGTCCTGGATCCAAGCCCTAAATTAGCATGATTTGTGTGTAGGTGGAAAGGTGAGTTAGTCTTGAGCCTGAATTCAAACCCTGGTGTTACACCGCATTGTAGACATACCCAGAGAGAGCAGGGATGGGTAGGACAGAGGGTCCAGCCTCCTCAAAGAGGAGAGGTGGTGGAACTCTCACTAGCCCATCACACCGGTGGAAGGGCTATTGCTGCCACATCAATAAGGGACTGGACTGCGGGGTCACAAATTGGCTTAATCTAGCCTTAATGAGAAAGATGGTGTATTTTAAAGGATGACAGCTACTTTCATTTACACATCATCTTAGAATTTTTTCCAGCATCTTGGTGTCTAAGTTATGCTAATTTTAAGCCTTTTACAAATGGCTAGAGTGTGTGTAAATAGTTCTAGGGGAGACTAGCCAAGTAGAGAGAATGAGTAAATAAATCTAAATTATTAGCATAAGGGGCTGAAACTTTTAGGATTTAGGTTTGTATCTTTATTTTCCTTAATTTAATATTGAGATGTGGCCCTTTATCTTATTATTTACAACTGCTAAATGTGTAAAAGTTTTCATGTGTGCATTTTTACAGCACCACAAGAAGCCTTAAGGAAAATATTCAAATACTATTTATTTACTATCTAAGCTTTTCCCTTTAGTCATTTATTGCCCACATTCCAGAAACATGAAGAATCCTAATTAGATAACATTTATACACATTTATCTTCATGTAGGAGACTTTTATTCACAAGGAAAAAAACTATTGAATAAAGTATCAGAATTACTGAGCAACAGATCATCGATCTATTGTAGGAAAAATATTAATGGAATAAAGAACCTCCACTTTTAGGTCAGCTCAGGTTCGTAAAGATTTAAATTGACATACATAACATAAAATAGTGGTCTCAATCCAGTTATTTAAGGAAACAGTGCTTATCCCACAACCACCACTGTAAAACTTAGACTTTTTGACTATTTCAATGAAGTCAAGGATTTGAATCGATACAAAGATTGAACATTTCTTGTTCTTTCTATGTTAAATTTGAGTCACATGTACTGTATAGGGCAGCATGATGTTACTTTCACTCTCTACGGCTATCAGATTAGAATAATAGAATCATAGAAGATTAGGGTTGGAAGGACCCCAGGAGGACATTCAGTCCAATTCCCTGCGCAAAACAGTACCAACCCCAACTAAATCATCCCTGCCAGGGCTTTGTCAAGCCAGGTCTTAAAAACTGCTAAGGACAGAGACTCCACCGTCTCCCTAGGTAACCTATTCCAGTTCTTCACCACCCTCCTAGTGAAAAAGTTTTTCCTAATATCCGACCTAGACCTCCCCCACTGCAACTTGAGACCATTGCTCCTTGTTCTGTCATCTGCCATCACTGAGAACAGCCTAACTCCATCCTCTTTGGAACCCCCCTTCAGATAGTTGAAGGCTGCTGTCAAATCCTCCTACACTCCTCTCTTCGGCAGACTAAACAAACCTAGTTTCCTCAGACTTTCCTCATAAGTCATGTGCTCCAGTTCCCTAATAATTTTTGTTGCCCTTCGCTGAACTCTCTCCTATTTGTCCACATACTTTTTGTAGTGGGGGACCCAAAATTAGAGACAATACTCCAAATGTGGCCTCACCAATGCCGAATAGAGGGGAATAATCACTTCCCTCAATCTGCTGGCAATGCTTCTATTAATGCAGCCCAATATGTTATTAGCCTTCTTGGCAACCAGGGCACACTGCTGACTCATATCCAGCTTCTTATCCACTGTTACCTCCAGGTCCTTTTCTGCAAAACTGCTGCCTAGCCCGTCGGTCCCCAGTCTGCAGCAGTGCAGATTCTTCCATCCTGCACTTGTCCTTGTTGAAGTTTCATCAGATTTCTTTTGGCCCAATCCTCCAATTTGTCTAGGTCACTCTGTATCCTATCCCTACCCTCCAGGGTACCTACCACTCCCCCCAGGCTAGTGTCATCCGTGAACTTGCTGAGAGTGCAATCCACCCTATCATCCAGATCATTAATATAGATGTTGAACAAAACCTGACCCAGGACCAATCCCTCTTGATGTGGGATGCCAAGTAGACATTGAGCCATTGATCACTACCTGTTGAGACTAATGATCTAACCAGCTTTCTATACACCTTATAGTTCATTCATCCAACCCATGCTTCTTTAACTTGCTGGCAAGAATACTGTGGGAGATCATATCAAAAGCTTTGCTAAAGTCAAGATATATGATGTCCACCTCTTTCCCCACGTCCACAGAGCCAGTAATCACATCATAGAAAGCAATTAGGTTTGTCAGGCATGACTTGCCTTTGATGAATCCATGCTGGCTGTTCCTGATCACCTTCCTTTCCTACAAGTGCTTCAAAATGGATTCCTTGAGGACCCACTCCATGATTTTTCCGGGGACTGAGGTGAGGCTGATTGGTCCGAAGTTCCCTGGATCCTCCTTCTTCCCTTTTTTAAAGATGGGCACTATATTTGCTTTTTTTCAATCGTCTGAGACGTCCCCCGTTCATTACAAGTTTTCAAAGATAATGGCAATGGCTCTGCAATCACATCAGCCAACTCCTTCTGTACCCTCAGATGCACTGCATCTGGCCCTATGGACTTATGCATGTCTAGCTCTTCTAAATGGTTCTGAATCTGTTCTTTCACCACTGAGGGCTGCTCACGTCCTCTCCACATTGTGCTGCTCAGTGCAGTAGTATGGGAGCTGACCTTGTCAGTGAAGATAGAGGCAAAAAAAGCACTGAGTGCTTCATCTTTTTCCACATCATCTGCCACTAGGTTGCCTCCCCTGTTAAGTAAGGGGCCCACACTTTCGCTGACTTTCTCCTTGTTGCTAACATACCTCTAGAAACCCTTCCTGTTACCCTTTATGTGTCTTTATAGCTTCAACTCCAATTGTGCTTTGGCCTTCCTGATTTCACCCCTGCATGCTTAAGCAATATTTTTATACTCCTCCCTCATCATTTATCCAAGCTTCTACTTCTGGTAAGCTTCCTTTTTGTGTTTAAGGTCACCAAAGTTTTCCAGCCTATTCGTCTGCCATATCAGCACTGTACACAAACACTGAAAATCAAGAAAGAAAAAGAAAGAAAGAAAGAAAGAAAGAAAGAAAGAAAGAAAGAAAGAAAGAAAGAAAGAAAAAAAATCATATTTCTGCTTCTGTAACAACTTGCTGAAAAAAATAAAAGATTGTAGCAAATGCTGTAGTAAAAAAGTAGTGGATAATAATGGATTTTTTTTGCCTTGAAGTCTAATAAAGGAAGATCCATTATATTAATAAAGTCACAAAATATTTAATTTTTGTGTTATTCATAGACATTATATAATCCTAGTGAAGAAACAATGCCTGACACATAGAAAATTACAGAAAATAGGCATTCAATGGGCTATAAAAAGATGTTATGCTCTCATTGTCAGTTGAGGAAACAGCTGCATAAATGTGATGTGATTTAGGTTGTTTTTAAAAGTCTTGCAGATGACAGCCATAAGTAAGTTAGTCATGAGTCACTGAGTTAGCCAAACTGTTATTGTTCATGCCTTAAATAACATGAATGTTACACCAGTACATCGCTTCTCTGCCAAGCTGAAGAATTTATCTGAGTAATTGTTTTCTTTTTATAGTGCACGTACACAGGGCACTGTTAAATCTTAACTGTGCTTAATGATGGACCATGATAAGAAACTTAAGGTATGTCTACACTGCAATATAAGCCCAGGGTTAGTGGGACTCAGATCAGCCGACCCTGAGTTACAGAACCCGGGCTTGAGCATTTACACTGATTGTTAACCATAATTTAAAAATTTCCTAATCTTGGCTTGAACCTGTGGCCCTCATTACAGCATACAGACCCAAGTGAAACCAACCATAGCCCAGACACTTTAGTGCCCTCCCCAAATGTGACTACTCTAGTTCTTTGACTGGGATCCACAGTAGGAAAATGACGAGCCACACTGCTTGTTACAGAAAGTTTGAACACATCCTGCCACGGAGTCATTATGGTCTGTGTGCTCCCAGATACCGAAGCCAGCAACATGGAGGAGAAATTTGAAGAATTTCTCTCGCTTTCACTTTCACTCCTGCATCAGGAAATAGGCAGAGCTTTTCTAAGATGCTGGTGGACATTTCAGCAGCATTTTCTGATCCACCAAGGGCAACTGACAGAGTTTGTGATGGAGCAGGAGGAAGAGGACACAGAAATGGCAGACTCACACTGGTTGATGCTACTCTTGAGACTTGGTACAACCAATTTTGTTCCTTACCCAAACAGGCACTTCTGTCCAGGGCCACAAGTACAGAGTGGAGGGATCACATTTTCATGCAGGCCTGGGATGATCAGTAGTGGTTCCAGAACTTTCAAATGAAGAAAGCTACATATCTGGAGCTTTGTTAGCAGCTTGCCCTGATCCTCCAGCATAAAGATACATGCATGGGGTTGACTTGTTGCTCCAGACGCGGGTTTCTATATCTTCTGCAAGCTAGCCATCCCAGATTCGTACAGGTCCATTGCCAATCAGTTTGATGTGGAAAAGTTGACTATGGATAAAGTGGCAGTGGAGGTTTCTGAGGCAATCAGGCATGTAGTTTACCCCAAAGTGGCAGGCATAAAAGATATTCCTGAAGTAATGTTGGCTTTGAGAGAATGGGGTGTCCAAACTGTGCTGGAGCAATTGATGGGACTCATGTTCACATAGTTTGCCCTCTTTAAGGAGCATAAACCTCAAAGGGTACAAGTCCATTGTTTTGAAGGCCCTCTTGGACCACAAATGTCAATTTCTAAATTTCAACATAGGTTGCATTGAAACAATTCATAATGCTAGGTTTTTTACCAATCATGAATCTACATTCATGGACAGGCTGGGACAATATTCCCAGCAAATTACATTGTCATAAACAGAGTTAGTGTCCTGACTGTTATTCTAGGGGACCTCACATACCCTCTTTTGCCCTGATTTATGAAATTGTACCCTGATTTCAGAGGTCCTGGCGAAAGATGGTTTAATTACACTCTCAGCAAGTGTAAAATGGTTGTTAAATGTGATTTTGGCAGATTGAAATCTCATTGGAGATATCTGCAGACCAGTTTGCATTACACTGTGATCAATGCTGTCTGCATTACAGTGGTATGCTGTTCTCTACACAATCTTTGTGAAACCAGAAGTGAGACTTTTCCCCCTGAATGGATATATGATAGTGATGGACCACTGAATTAGTGGACTCAGCCAGAAAGAGCACCTACCACAAGTGGAGCAAGGATGCTTTGTGCTCCTGTATTGTGGATTGTGATTGCCCAATGGAAGAGGGAGAATAGTACATTTGTGAATGTGCTTGGAGGGAGAGAAAGATGGGGCTGATTGATTGAGGAAGTTTTCAGTGCTTGGGGAGAAGCGGGGTGTTGATTAACATTTAATATACTTATGAATGATCTGACAACTTATCAAATGGAATAGGGGGGGTTGAGGGAGGAGGAGACTTATTCACTGTTAGAATAAAGAACATAAGAATGGCCATACTGTGTCAGACCAATGGCCCATCTAGCCCAGTATCCTGTATTCCACCAGGGGCTGGTGCCAGATGCTTCAGAGGGAGTGAACAGAACAGCGCAATTTATCGAGTGATCATAGTAGTCCCAGCTCCTAGCTGTGAGAAAGTTAGGAACACCGAAAGCATGGGGTTGCATCCCTGATCATCTCAGCTAATAAACAGTGATGAATCTATCCTCCATGAACTGATCTAACGTAAAGAGTAATGTAAGGAAATGACTGAAATATGGATTGATGTAGCTACATGTACCAGAGGATAAATGTTTGCACACTTATTCCTAATTGTCCCTGATCAGGTGTTTATCTTTATTATTTTAAATACACATTGTAGGATGTGATAAAAATTTAAAAAAGCTTTATTTATAAACATGTGTTAGAAAAGTAGAACATTAAACCATTGCCGGGCAGGCCAACTACCATTACCATGCCAACACAGCAGTATCAATAGAGCCGTGAAAAAACAATCAAACAAAAAAAGTGCATGAACAAGTGCAAACAGGTAAACCATATGCAAGACAGAAATCTCATTCTATTGCATGTCCCATGGCCCCTATTCTCCTTTCCCCATTTGCTGTGCACTTGATGCAGGGAGATAGGGATGGAGGCACCAACAGGGGTGGGGGTCAATATGGAGGACTGCATGAGGCAAAGTTGTCCTGCCCAGTCACTAAGAGGGCCTGACTGCATAGGCTGTACAGCCATGGAGTTGTCCAGGCTGTTTTTGGACTGGGCCACAGGACACTGCACAGGCCATGGTGTGGGTGACTCAGCAGGAGCTGGTATTCTTACAGCCATTATTCTTCCTCATCCTCATTCACAAACGTATCATCATTCATCCTGGCCTCAGATTCCCCTGAGGTATCAACGCTACATAGTGGCATAGTGGTGGGGTCTCTGCTGAGAATCGCATGCAACTTCTCATAAAAGCAGCATGTTTTTGATGAGGAGCCAAAACAACTGTTAGCGTCCCTAGTTTTCTGATAAGCCTGCCTCAGTTCTTTGATCTTAACACGGCACTGCTTCACATCACTGTGGTGCCCCTTCTCCAACATGCCACAAGATATCTTTTTGTAGATATCAAAATTTCTTTTGCTTGCACAGAGCTGAGCCAGAACAGTCTCTTCGCCCAATAGACCAATGAGATCCAAGACCTCAGCTTGACTCCAGGCTGGAGCAAGTTTGGGACATGTTGTGTTGTGCGATCATGCCTGAACAATTAATAAGAGAGTGGTGAGGGAAAGTGTCCTATCACGGTGGAAGAAATAAGGCTGCACTCCCATAGGATTGCAGAGTACTACATGAAAGCTTCCTGGAGATATGCATGATCAGTTATGCTGGCAAGCTTTCTCCACACTGACCAAACAGGAAATGGGAATTCAAAATTCCCTGGGGTTTGAGGGGAGGAGCTATTTCCTGTTTACATGGCCACAGTGCAGCAGACTGCAAATGTGTCGAACAGGCTCAACAGAGCATTATGGGATACCTCCTGGAGGCTAATGACCTTAATTTACATTGCGCTCAGCCTACACTGATGCTTATTCAATCCACAGAATTTGACTTCAGCGTTACGCCTCTTGCGGAGGTGATTTTATTAAGTCCAATCTTAACCGCGATTTAGGTCGGCAGAACTGACATGTCAGTGGAGACACATAATTTATGTGGTCAACGGAAGCCGCATTCCGTCAACCTACATTATCAGTGTAGACCAAGCCTGAGTTATTGAAGATCTCAAATCATGGTTTAAATACTTCAAGGTATAAAGAATTCACCAGCAAGTGACCTGTTTCCCATGCTACAGAGGAAGTCAAAAGAAACCCAGGGCCTCTGCCAATCTGCCCTGGAGAAAAATTCTTTCCTGACCCCAAATATGGTGATCAGCTAACCCCTGAGCATATAGGCAAGACTCACCAGCCAGACATTAAAGAAAGAATTCTCTGCAGTAACTCAGAACACACCCTATCAAGCATCCCATCACAGACTAGTGGCATATTTACCACTAGTAGTCAAAGATCAATTAATTGCCAAATTAGGCTGTCCCATTATCCCTTCCATAAACTTATCAAGCTATGTTTTGAAGCCATCTGGGTTTTTTGCCCCCACTGCTCTCCTTCGAAGGCTATTCCAGAACTTCACTCCCTTGATGATTAGAAACCTACGTCTAACTTCAAGTCTAAACTTCCTGATGGCCAATTTATATCCATTAGTCCGCACTGGCATTGAATTTAAATAATTCATTTCCCTTCCTGGTATTTATTCCTCTGATGTATTTATAGAGAGCAATCATATCTCCCCTCAACCTTCTTTTGGTTAGGCTAAACAAGCCTAGCTCTTTGAGTTTCCTCTCATAAGGCAGGTTTTCCATTCTGCAGATCATCCTAGTAGGCCTTCTCTGCACTGGTTCCAGTTTGAGTTCATCTTCCTTAAACAGGGGGACCAGAATTGCATACAATATTCTACATGAGGTCTCACCAGCGCCTTGTATAACAGTACTAACACCTTCTGATTTCTGCTGGAAATAGCGCGTCTGATGAATCCTAGAACTGCATTTGCTTTTTTCATGGCCACATCATATTGGCAGCTCATAATCATCCTGTGATCAACCAATACGCCTAGGTCCTTCTCCTCCTCTGTCACTTCCAACTGATGCGTCCCCAGTTTATAGAAAAAAGTCTTGTTATTAATCCCTAAATGCATGACCCTGCACTTTCCACTATTAAATTTCATCCTATATCTATTACTCCAGTTTACAAGGTCATCCAGATCTTCTTGTATGATATCCTGGTCCTTCTCTGTATTGGCAATACCTCCCAACTTTGTGTCATTTGCAAACTTTATTAGCACATACTCACTTTTTGTGCCAAGGTCAGTAATAGAAAGTTTAAATAAGATTGGTCCCAAGACGGATCCCTGAGGAACTCCACTAGTGAGCCTGATAGCTCTCCTTTCTGTATGACCCGTTGTAGTGATGTGGGAAGGGACCAGAAGACCCAAGCCACTGGCATAGAATCTACCATTAACAGATACACACTGCTAGGCGGGGCTTCTAATAACATTTGCGTTGGTTCATAGAACAAAAATCTCTCCCTTTCTTATATTAATAAACATTATAATGGAGCTGGAACCTTAACAGGCTCTTTGGTGGCTTCTATACTTTCCCTACTTCTGCAGGCTCTGTGATAGGCTGTTCCTCAGGTGGGCCGTCCAACATCTCCTTTGAGTGTTGCCCCTGCTGAAAAGCCTCCTATGAAACCTGTTTCACCAACAGAGTCACTTCACTATCCTCACTTGTTGCCTGCTGCTGGCTCCCATCTGTCCCCATAGTGGATTCTAGGAACACCATGGCGTCTTTCCAGCTGATCAAGTCATCCTGCACCACTGCTAGCTCCATGCTCAGCACAGTGCCCAGCACCTGGTCAAATGCCTCAAAACGGGAATGATGTCAGAAAGTTTCCCAAGGTGCAGTTATGGTCTCTGGTTTTAATGTACTCAGCCTTGAGCTGATTAATCCTCTCCCTGCACAGGTTCCACTGGTCTGGTAAATTTACAATGCTGCCAGCTTCTTTGCTATTTAATGGTATGCATGGTCATTCCTGGTATGCAAGGTCATTCATTCAACAAAAAAACTTCAAAAACAGACTTCAGCGAGAAACTGCAGAGCTGGAACTCATATGCAAACTTGACACAATCAGACTGGGTCTGAATAGGGATTTGGAATGGTCATCTCATTACAGGAAGTAATTGTCACTGTTCACACATTCTCACCTCCTAATCAATGGTTGTGAATAGGCCTCATCTACCCTAAATGAATTGACTTTGTTAGCACTTGTCCTCCCCATTGTTGTTTCTTACTCTTGGATGTATATATATATACTTCCTATGTGTGATTTCCACTTCATGCATCTGACGAAAGCTTACGCCCGCAGAAATGTGTTAGTCTTTAAGATGCTACAGGACTCTCACTGTTTGTTTGGTTTTTTTATGGTCATTCCTGATATTGAAGTTCAGTGTTTTTCTGGCCTCGCACCAGAAATTTATCAAAATCTGTCTGTGCTTCCATGACTATAAAGCAGCACACTTTGAAAAAGGCTTCTTTTGTTCAGTCTCCATTGCAAACAGAGAAGGTTCTCTGCTGATGTGCTCAGCAGTCAAAGGACAATGGAAGGGTTAAAAGTTGACTCACTGAGCTGTTGCACTACAACCAGGGGTAGAGGGTGCTTCCATTTTCCCTGGAGTTGACTGGAGATTCATGGTATAACAAGGACAAAAGAAGTTGGATCGAGGGATACTTTTGGCTGACTCCCGGGACCTGAATCAGGGGTGTTGCATCTACACTGCAAAGCACTAGGACTCAAACCCTAGGTCCAGGCTTGACTTGGTCTCAAACCCTCTACACCCACAGGACCTAGGACCTTAGGTCTGAGCCATTTGTGTGTAGATGGAAGGGGGGTTTGGCCTCAAGCCTGAGTCTGAGCCCAGATTTACATCTCTATACGTACCCTTAAGGTGCACACCTGAAAAAGTCAATGACCTGCATATACCAAATGTGTTCCTGCTTGGATTGCACAGTAATTCCTTCAAGTTATTATCCAAATCTTTAAATGGCTCCTATGACAGCTTTGGGAAAAGGGAAGTTACCATATACTGATATAATTTTTTACGTTTTCCCCTACAAAATCTGGTACCCAGGAAAGAGTAGATCTAAAACTGTTAGAAATGCCAGCCTCTCCCCCCCCCCCCCCCCCCCCCCCCCCCACCCTTCACAGATTAACTGGAGAAGAAAAGGAGATTTAAAGATTTGCTGGAAGGACCTATATTTTTCTAAATGTTCCTACTTATTGTAGGTGCCACCCACAGTTATTTGATTTGTTTTTGAGAAATGCTTTTTGTTTCTTAACAGTCAGTATGGAAATACCTACTTCACTACCACACATTAGCATTTTGAGGATATTTCCAAGGAATGTGAAGTATAAACTCAAGATCCAGACTTATACTTATAAATGGACATATGGCACATCTCTTTTTATTTTTCATTATATCTCTTTCCAGACATCATCTTCTCTCTTAGAGTATCTCATTTCCTCCATCATTTAAATGTCAGACTTATTCTTTCATTTTTATATGAAAAAATATACACAAAATGCTCACGGCACATTCTCCCAAAAATGATATTAAATTAAAAAAGCAAAACAAAATACAGTTTGCTCTTCATTAAATAAAGGAAGAAGAAAAACTTTGGTTCATATAAGGTAAATTACTGTACAACAGAACTGTCAGCTTTAGAACTTATTTTCTGCTCTAAAAAGAGAAGTGCTGAGGTGTGTAAAACTGCAGTATTCAATACTGAATCTATAATCTGAGAAAATATAATGACACTAAAAACTAACAGTATAATACTCTCATTAACCCTTACATAGAATTAGAATAAACCCACGCCATAAACTCACTGTTATCCTATTCATATGTAGGATTTGGATATTATGTAATTACCTGGTCAGTGGTAGTTTTGAATAGAAATTCAGGTGCTATTAAACTGAACTGTGCTCTAAATATCACAAAATAATGGAAAATGGAATGTGAATAGAAGGCCATATTTTCAGCTGGGCTAAGAATCTGGCTTGTACATAGCCTATAAGGAGCTTATTTTAATGTTTCTATATTGTAATACCATTATTGTAAGCTTGCCTTTCCAGATTTTTAATTTTGCTTTGAAAATATGTAGAACATAAAACTCTTTGGGTAGTTTAGCTATAGTGTTTTTAAGCAATTGTGTTGTAAACTTCCTAAAAGATAAAAACATATTGGATCTGTTCTTCCTTTAGCCTGAATGCATAACTGCTATTTATTTTAAAGGAGATTAGAGGTAGGAAATTAGGGAGAATAGAACCTTATATATTAAACATCCACAGTAATTAAACTAAAGCAATTAAATAAAATTAATGGGACCAGGGCCAGCCCTAGACCAAATGATGTCCCAGACAAGGAGCGTCTTTGGCATCCTCCCTCCATTTGTTACTTTTGAATTTTTATTTTTATTGCATTTCATGACTTTGATGCATGATTTGAATGCATGATTTATCCCTGTCATATAAGACAATAACTTTGCACACTAAGATCTGAAAATCTGCATTTATTCATGTCAGATGTAAGCAAATAAAAAATAATTTGTTTCTTCTAAGCTTATAGAAACTTTTTAATTTTAAGAACAACTGAAATGTATTAACATCAAGAAATTGAACTCTTCTCCAACATTGGGTGGACCAATATTAAATAGTGTCACAGTAGGTGACAGGCTTAAAATGTTAACCTTCAAAAGGTCGCTTTTTTTGCCTTTTCCTTTGTGAACTGAAGCACAGCATCAGAGAGATCCAAAGACAGGGGAAAACAGAAGAAGAACAGTATTAAGAAGAGCAAAAGTCTATGTTCTGCAGTCTTAGAAAGTCATCAAAGTTCATAGAGCAAAGGTCCAGCGATGGCTGTTAGCCAAGATAGTCAGGGACGGAACCCCATGCTCTGGGTGTCTCTAAACCTCTCACTGCCAAAAGCTGGGACTGGATGACAGGGATCACTCGATAAATTGCCCTGTTCTGTACATTCTGTCTGAAGTATCTGGCACTGACCACTATCGGAAGATAGAGTGCTGGGCTAGGTGGACCATTTATCTGACCCAATATGGACAATCTTATGTTCTTATGTAGTATGTCTCCTGTATTATTGTTAAATTATTTAAGAGTTTTGCCAAAGTGGTTGTAGCTTGTGTGTGTGTGTGTGTGTTTTACAGATGTTAGAGAGGGAATGGTAAAGATTAGAATGCCATGGAGATTCTATCACTGATAGGGCAGAGATGAAAAGCTTGTGGTGTTGTTGTCCATGCTATATCTACTTCAGGGATAGACTTTGATGTTGATACAAAAATGGTTATTAATACAATTATTAGAATTTATTCTTGTAATGTTAGTGTGATAATCAGGGTCCACACACTGGAAAGAAAGAACAGGGGATCTGAACCACAAAAGAGTAAGAAATTAAGTTAACTGGTTGTATAAAATGTTATTGTAAGGTCTTTTATGAAAGCTTATAATGTTCTGTACTTGATGGTCATTAGAAGATATGTATATGAACTCGTTATGAATTATTAAGAAGAATAATAGAAGAAGGACTTCCTTACCAAACTGAGAAAGACAAAGGTTATTAAGAAGAAAGGTCAATTATTTTTTTAATGACCATTCAAATTTAAAATACTCTCTTTGAGAATTAAGTTTAAAAATGTCAACTCTTATTAAACCTGGTGGAACTCAGAGGATATATTTAGAAAAATGGACTGAATAAAAAAAAAAAATTAAAACTCATATCTTTCTTAGACTCCCCTTTTGAAGCTGTTCCACTGAGTATAAATAATTAAATATTCATTCCTACATAGACACTAGAACCTGAGACTATGTACACACTGACAGCTGTAAATTCGCCACCGTCAGATCAATCTTTCTGGATTACTTGAGTAGTCAGTAAAGACATGCTTAATCGATCAGGAAGTTGATGCAGTGAAACCACCCCCTCAAGTAACGTAGAACTGCATCTATGGGAACACATTTCCTGTCAGCACAGTGCAGTGAAGACTCCGTACACATCAGAAGTTAAGAAGTTGATGGGAGTTACGCAAGCTACTGCATAGCTTGCGTAACTCCCGTCAACTGATGCTGAATTCTCAGGTAAGTGTAGACCTGGCCTGAGTCTCCCCTTCCCCAATGAGGGCCCTATCACCAAACTATGGAGTCATTCTCATGGCTTTGCTTTATTTAATTTTTATATACAGTGAAACAGCTTCAACAGGAGAAGTTGAGAGAAGCCTATCTCAGAGTATCGCGTAGCCCAATGATTAGGGCTCTTTCCTGGTAAAAGGGAAACCCAAGTTTATCTCCCTAGTTCAGCAGAGGGGGGAATTTTAGCTGAGTCTCCCACATCCTGTGTGAATGCTCAAACCATTGGGCTAAAGGTCACAAGGGCTGTCTAGTGCGGGTTTAGATGTAATCAGAGCATACTTACCTCAGATGCTAAAGGTAAGGTAGGGGGAGAAAAGTGTAGGTTGTGAATTTTGCAAGGAGTTAGAGACAAATCTGCTGGGCAGTGTCAGGATTCTAGGTGGCTGTGTATGCCCCGCAGCCAAAATTCAGGACCCTTGTGGACTTTAATTGTGGAAATGTAGGGACTTTATGTGCCTCCAGAGTTAGATGGAAGTAGGAACATAAGCGGCTAAACGTTTAAACAGTAAGCATCGGCCTTACCGTTTATTAATTAGTTTAAACATTGCCCTGGAGGGAGGGGGAGTTGCTGAGTCCAGCACGGCTCCCTGTTAAGCGAGAGCTGCCAGCATGGATCCTCCCCCCCCCAACCCATGCAGAGCTGCATCTGGGCAACTGTCGCTTGGAAGCTGAGCTCAGTGCAAGAGCTGCCCAGATGTGGCTCAATAAGCACTCACCTGGGGGGATCGGTGCTGGGCTCGGTGTCTCCCCGCTGGGCAGCTCTCACTTGGCAGGGAGGAGCCGAGCCCAGCACAGCTCCCCTCCCCCTCATGTTTAACCGTTTAAACTTTCTATTTTTAGAATGGATTATTAATTAAAGGAATTTTTACATCCCTAGATGGCAGCCGAGTGGGGGTTTTGCAAAAGGGTAGTTGTGCCTCAACTTAGATGCCTACAGGCTTATCTGCTGCAGAAAGGTGGAAATTCCATTTTGCTCTAACTGGCTCTTGTGTGCCTTAGTGGAAAGCACTAAAGTTCCTTATCACACATTAATGTAATCCAGCTTGAACCAGGACTACATTAATGTGAACAACAGAACTTCTGCTCTCCAGCAGG
Source organism: Emydura macquarii macquarii (assembly GCF_026122565.2). NCBI lineage: Eukaryota > Metazoa > Chordata > Testudines > Chelidae > Emydura > Emydura macquarii. The sequence continues at coordinate 1,115,186 of NW_027132543.1, read as the reverse complement.
GTCCACATGGGCCAGTTAGTGCATGACATGCTAATGCGCATTAGAACTTATACCTTTATAGTGTGCACTAATGCACTTTTTGGACAACTCCTAAGATTCACTTGTGACCCATAATGTCCTTCTTGGGTTTTAACTCAGTGAGCCAAATTATTTATTTCAACTGAATTGCAGATTGCTTTTTAATATGCTGTTTGTAATTTTAAAGTATATATTTTACCATTTAATTCATCATCATATTCAAATAAATATTAATATATAAATATAGTATGCACCGCTGTACTAGTTTTCATCTAACATGTCAAACCTGCTCATAAACTTATTGGTTATGGGCTTATCATGCCATCATTGCACAATAGCTCTTCTTTATTGCTGATAAGAATATGTAAAGTCAAGGTTCACTGATTTACTTCAAGAATTTTTGTATTTATTACTCATGAGCCTGGCAGATTGTAATGGATCCATCCATCAAATCTTACAGGTGTTTGAAGCATAGGGCCCAATCCTGCATTTCTTTCCTTATGAGATTGGTCCTATCTCACTTGAAGTCAGTGCAATGGTTTTCGTCTGAGCTGAGTGGATTGTGTAAAAGGAATTTCAACATATGTTTGAAAAATATCAGTTATATATTTGCCATTTTCAAATGCATTTATCTTGATGGATTCCTGGTCTGGACAAATAAACAAAATTTGAGATAAGATAGTACATTAGTGAATAAAGAAGACATATACTGTGAGATATGCAGAATATGAGACTGTTAGGACTTCCAACTGAGGCCAGCATAGCATTGCTTCTACTTTCTCAAAGGAAAGCTCCATTTTCACACATCTGGCAGAGAAATAGCAGAGTCTTGATTTCAGTTGCAATGACATGCAGGATATACACACTAAGCATACACTCTAGATGCTCGTTCCAGTTAATTTTCTTAAGCCCTGTCATAATCTAATAGACATGTAAGCAAGGTCTGAGTGTCTGAGTGGCACTTTCCCTGTTCACCAGCTGAAAAGGGGGGCACTTTATTTGCATGGGCTTTGTATCTGCATGAGTACAATTAAGTATTTAGCATAACTTACCTAGGTGCTGAGCATAATGGGAAATGGTTAGCAGGGCTGGTTTTGGGCTACAAACCACTTTTGTGTTAACTGCTGGGGTAATGAAATGTTGTCCTTCAATTGTATGAACAGGTATCAGCAAAACTGTGCTTAGTCTGTTATTATAGAATCTGCACCCTAAACTAAACAGAGCTCCACAAGGGTGCTGGACAGATGTTTCAGCCTTGTAAAGGGAAGAGGAGGTGGAGGAGTCTCCTATGGTGCTGAAGGTCTGCCCCTCCCCAGCCTGGAGTAACTTTCTTCTTCCACTGTTAAAAAAGAGAATTAATGACTCCTCTTGGAGTCTTTTGTTCCTTGAAAGGGATATTGCCTGTATGTCAGAAGAAGATTTACCCATGAGCTGAAATCACTAAAAGCTGAACCAGTAGAGGATCTGGGAAACCTTGTCTGACAACTGACAGAGTTGAGTGAGCAACAGGCAACTCTGGGGATAGCTGGCACAGTTTGTGCCAGCCTGGTGTGGTTGGCAGAGGAGCCGGCACAGTTGGTGCCAGCCTGATGCGGTCAGCGGTCAGTAGAGGGGCTGGCACAGTCAGTGCCAGCCTGGTCAAGGATTGGCAGAGGGGCTGGCACAGTCAGTGCCAGCCTGGTCAGCAGAGGGGCGGCACAGTCGGTGCCAGCCCACTGCAGTCAGCGGGAGCCAGGTGTGGTCGGTGCTAGCAGTCGGTGGGAGCCAAGCGTGGTCGCTGCCAGTGGTCGGGGACTCAGCGAGGCCCTCAGGCGGTAGGAGACAGCAGCAGAGGGGGCCTGGTCAACCCTGTGTCAGACAGGAGCGGCATAGGGAGTGGAGCCACACCCGAGAGGTGGACATTGGAACTACGACGGTCAGTACTGGGGGAAGAAGAAAGGGAGAGGCGAAGGACACGTCCCGTACTCTGGGATGGGTTTGGCTCATGGAGTTCATGAACTCTGTTTGCACTGTTTTCCCAAACCAGTGCTGTGTTACCTCTCTTTTGTTATAAAAGGTTTACTTTCTACACTCAGAGTCTGTGCTTGCGAGAGGGGAAGTATTGCCCTTTGGGGCACCCGGGGGATAGTATGTGATTTCCCATGTGACTGGGTGGGGGCTCGAGCGAGTTTGGTGTTGTATAATTAACAGGGACCCCTAGATATAGAACCCGGCCCTTGCTGCTGCCGACTCGGTCTGGCAGAAGGGTTACAGATGTAGCAGGCTCAAATCCTTGCTGTCTCACAGCTCCCTTCAAGTAGGAGAGAAGTAAGGCTTTAGGGGGATGATTATAACTCCCTGCTTCTATGCCAGCCCCATTGTGATTTAAAGCAGCCTCACTCTAACTTACAAGATTCCCATATAATCCCTATGGGACCTTACAAGAGTGAAGGATCAGTAAACCAGAGCTCCAACACACATACCCTTCATCTGCAATACACACCTGTTTCCTGTCATGTCCCAGACACTAGGGGGTGGTGGTGAAGTGGCTGGTACAGGCATTAGTTCCACTGGCATTGCTGCAAGATAATTGTTACTTGTTAGTTATGGCTAGAATTTGGCCTTCTTCATCTTCTGAGTGATGAAAACAGGCATGAACACAATGCAGATTCTGGTCCTATATATGGAATCAAGTAACCATTTTTAGGATTTCATAGTTTAAATTAATTCACAGATTTTAGTTCCTGAAGGGCAATTGTGATCATCTAGTCTGTGCTCCTGCATATTACAGACCAGTAGCTGATGGGGACCTGAAAGAAATATTTCCTGAACCACGTCTTCTGGCTTTTACACTACAGCCCAACCTCTCCAAGCTCATCATCAGAAATAAGCTCCCAAAAGACCAGGACACATCAGCTCAAAAGCAGCACCAGACCCTGTCAGAACAATAGATGCAAAACTAGCTGACAAATCTCCAGCGCTATGATGATCAACACCCCCATCACACACCTTTCAAAACCCATGGGTTTACACATGCCTATCACAACCTGCAGTGTACCTCATCCAGTGCATCAAATGGCACAACAATAACTATATGAGTGAAACCACACAATCACTATGCTCTTGAATGAACTCACACGTCTACTGTACAGAGTGAAGTCAACATAAGTTATGTCGAAGATCATAAGTCATTTTAATAACATTGGTTGAGCACCTCCAGACACTGATCCTTTTATTGGCTGAGCCCGGTCAGAGTCATTGCTCTTGCATCAACAGAGAGAGAGTTGCATCGTATGTAGCTATCCCACAGTGCAACTCACTACCCTTTGTCACCCTCTGCTACTGTGAGCTTTGGGAACAGATCATGGTGCATCATGGGGACATACTCACTGTCCCGTGATGCAGTTCTTTCTGTCTTATCATTCCATGGGCTTCCAGCTTCATTTTATACCATTTTTCAGCAGCTCCTGTAAACTGTGTCCACCATTTCTACCTGACAACATGGATCCTGAGCTGCTGATCATTGTGATGATAAGCATTATGCACACAACACAACTGGTCCTTCAGTATTTCATCAGCTGTGAGATAGAGAATAAATGAGTGATCCCTGCCCTGCTGTCTGCCATGGAAACCAATAATTCAAGATTGCTGCTGGCATTCACACAACAGCTTTCCATGGTGGACTGTCGGTACTGGGCTCGGGAAACAAGCACTGAGTGGTGGGATCTCACTGTGATGCATGTATGGGATGACGAGCAGGGCTACAGAACTTTCGGATGTGCGAATCCGCCTTCCTGGATCTGTGTGCAGAGCTCTCCCCAGTACTGCAATGCAAGGACACCAGAATGAGAACTGCCTTCACTGTGGAAAATTGAGTCATGATCGCTGTGTGGAAGCTGGCAACTCCAGACTGCTACCAATCAATTGCAAATCAATTTGAAGTTGAAAAGTCCACCGTGAGGGTTGCCATGATGCATGGCCATTAATAGCCTCTTGCTATGAAGGATTGTGACTCTTGGTAATGCACAGGAAATAATTGCTAGCAGTGACGAACTATCTGGCACTCACTGCCCGACGGGCATCTGCTGCTGGTGTTCTGGGAATTAGCTCGTGGTGACACCCTCCGTTCACGGCCTGTGCCCCATCACTCTTCCATTCCTGATGTTGTCAAAGCCCTCTGCTGTCTTTGAGGCTTGGCCGTCTGGCCAAGCCACAGTCTGTGTTGTGTTGGAAGAGGGCAGGGGATTATGCAGTCCTGTTCCTACCACTCATTTCAGTGGCCGCTATAGTCTGCTGCCACTCCACTGGCGGCCTATGGGAGATGCAGTGTGGACTGTCAGCCTTCCCTTGCATCCCCTCCAACTCTTTTATAGACTTCCTCAGGCCACTTCCCTGCAGGCCCAGTACCTCCTCCCTTTTATCAGGGCCTCGGTAGCTTGTCTGCCCTTGTATCAGGGCCTTCTGCTCTCACCGAGCCATGGCCGTCAGCCACTTCGCTGCTCACGGTGCTGGTCTCCCTCAATCTACTGGGCAGCCAGCCTTCCCTCCCTGAACTCCTGGGAGTGACTGCCCTGCTCTGCTTGCTATTCCCCTTTCTATACTGGACTCCTGGATCATGATTGGTTGCTCTTTGCCCAGCCCTCCTTAACCTCCTCTTGGCCAGTGCCAGGTAGGGGCCCCACCATACGCCCTCCCCCTCAAGCCTGTCATCTGGAGGGAGGGGTAGTAATGCCTCAGGCCCTGCACCAACCTGAGATGATCTTTCAGCGCCTCCCTCTGTTCTTCAGCCTCTTTTAGGCGTAGGCACACATCCCTCTTCTCGGTCAGCGCACTTTGCAGCACTTGTTCAGCTGCCAGTAGCTTCTGCTGTAGCTCGCTTATCTGGCCTGCTGTGTCTCCCAGTACCTCTAGGGTCTGGGTTACCTTCTGCAGTGGTTCGGTTTTCACCTGGGTCTCTTTATCTAACTGGGCCCTTTCCGTCCCATCATCTTATCAATCATCATCAATCAATCAATCATCAATCAATCCCATCATCTTATTAATCACCTCTCACTCTCTCACCCCATCTCCACCCGGTCCTCAGTCCTCACTGGCCCATCACCCTGGTTAGCCACAACCTGACCTGGTTCCCAGGCATCCCTTTCCCCGCCCACCTTTTTGTCCGAGGGCAATGCCTTTTCAAATGGCCCTCATCATGGCACCAGAAGCCTTATATTGCCCTGGCTCAATCCGTTCCCACGGACTAGTCTGGTCCTTCTTTCCTCTATCTAGGCATACCCTCCATAAATACCCTGTTCTGCCAGATGCCCAATATGCCCACCCCCAACCTGTTCTCCTCACAGGGTGGGATTCCTTTGGGTTTCCTTTTTGTCCTGCTCCCCAAAGGAGGCTTCCATCACCTCCCTTGGTAGGGGCAGTCCCTCTGCAGGTGACCCTGCTGTTCAGAGGTAATACCTTGTTGCATGGGCCTTCACCCCCCTGCCTTAGGGTCTTCCTTCATGTCCCCAGGTCTTATGGCCTCTCTCACCCTCAGGTTTCCAGTTCCAAATTAAGCACCACTGTGGTTCTGCAACCCCAAGCAGGTACCCCTCCACACACCGATTCGCCTTCAACAGTTTTTGCTGATTGTTCAGTAACTGCATCAACAGGGCCTGGATTTTTCCAAACAGTCTGTCCATCCCCTTCGTTGGGGTTGGCCAGTTTAGGGTGCAGCTAGGGAGGGGTTCACTTCTCTCTGAAAAAAGCACCTCTGCATATCTTGGCTCCATTCTTCCAGCTCTCACTCCTTCCCTCAATTTTAGCTCTGGATGCTTTTCTACACAGTCCTCTATTCCCCCTTTTATCAGGGAAACAGCATGTCTGCATTCTCCACCACTTGTGATTGACTGTCTGCCACTCGCTACCTGACGGCACCTCATGCTGGTGTTCTGGGCGTATGGGAGATGGGGTATGGCCTGGCAGCCCTCCTTTCCCTCCCCTCCAGCTCCTCTATAGCCTTCCCTGGGCCACTACCCCGCAGCCCCAGTATATCCTCCCCTGTATCAGGGATTCAATACCACCTCCACCCTTGTATCAAGGCCTTCTGCTCTCATTAAGTCACAGCCATCAGCCCTTCTCCACTCAGGGTGCTGGTCTCCCTCAACCTATCAGGCAGCCAGACTTCCCTCCCTGAGCTCCTGGGTGTGACTGCCCTGCTCTGCTTGCTATTCTCCTTTTTCTACTGGGCTGCCCTGCCACTCCTGCCCATTGGCTGCTCCTTGCTCAGCCCTCCTTAAACACCTCTTGGCCAGTGCCGGGTAGGCCCCCCCATCACACTAGCTTTGAAGCAATGGGATTCCCTAACTGTGGCTGGACAATAGATGGAATGCATGTTCCAATTTTGTCTCCCAAACCTCTTGTGATGGAGTACATCAACCAAAAGGGCTACTTCTCCATGGTCTTGCACATGCTGGTGGATCACCAGGGACCTTTCACTGACATCAGTGCTGGGTGGTCATGTTCATGATGTACACAACTTTCAGAACACTGAACTGTATAGAATGCTGCCTTCTGGGACTTTCTTTCCAAACCAGAAGATCCCAAGGGGGGATGTGGAAATGCCCATAGTGATTCTTGGAGACTCAGCCTACCCCTTACTCTCATGGCTCATGAAGCCTTATACCGGGAATTTGGACATCAACAAGGAATACTTCAGCAACAGGCTCAATAGCTGCCAAATGACCGATTAATGTTCTTTTGGCTGATTAAAAGGGCACTGGGTCTGTTATTTTGGCTGGTTAAACCTCCGTGTGGAAAATATTCCCATGGTCACTGCAGCCTGCTGTACTGTCCGTAATATTTGTGAATTGAAGGGAGAAACATTTATCCAAAGTTTATACACTGAGGCTGATCAACTGGCTTCTGATTTTGAGCAGCCAGATACAAGGGCAATTAGAGGGGCTCAGCAGGAGGCTATTCAAACCATGGAGGCTTTGAAGGAGCATTTTGACAATGATTCCCAGTAATAGGTCTTTATGTGATGCATTGGGCCAGGCAAGGTTTATTTGCTGCCTTGAGTTATCCTATAGTGCTTGCTTCCTGAGCGTGTTAATTTCAAGGAGCAAATATTCCTACCTATAGCCACTGTGTTTCAATGTTAGCACTGAGCTATGTACAAAATGCAAACACAATGCCATGGGTGGATCGCAACTTTGTCATGCTGGAAAGGCCTGCATGGGCTAAAGAGCTATATCATCCAGAGCTTTCATACTCCTGGTAAGGTCATCCTTGACAAACAGGTCTGAGGCGAGGCTCCTGACTAATGGTCCAAACCCCACAAGACTCCAGTGATGGATGGGGCACATAAGAGGAGCTTTTAGAACTCTGTGGCTGTAAAGATGGATGAGGTCTGCAGCAGGAGGGAGGCCCCTAGTTGTTTTGGATCTCCTTGCCAGTGGGTCTGGGTTTTCCTCCTGTCAAGCTTTGTGTGGTTACAGTCTGTGCACCAGTTTCCCTATGTTAAAAGTTTTCACGTGCAGGACTCTGACAAAGGGCTCACACCCGCATAAAGTCCTGCAGCAATGGACAAGTGGCTGTGAAGACAGGAGCAGTGATCTCTGGGAGTCTTCAGTCACAAATTTGCCCACAGACGGCAGCCATGTGATGGTTGAATTGTGCTTGGATTAGACAGAAGTGCATTTTGGCAACAGCAGCTGCTATTGAGAAGGCTTTTTTTAGGATCCCCTCTGCTCCCCCCAAATGGGGAGCACGCTAGAAAAGGTACCCAAACATAGGCTGTCTCACACTCCTCCAACTGGATGGCCACACAGAAACATGAGCTAACACCAACTTTTGGAAAGTTTTGGAAAGAATATCCAATCACAAGAGTGCCATGGCAATGAACTGATGTACAGGATAATAAGTTGAGATCATTAATATACTAACCTATAGAAGAAAGATACCACAACAAAAGGTGAGGAAATACAAATAAGGAAGAGTTTAGCATGTTTTAGGTGTGTAACATTGAAATGTATAATTATATTTCACTTATATGAAACCATATGTTTCTATTTTTAAATGTTTTTACTGCGAATGTCAGAATGTCCTGGACTTGCTCCCTCTTTACTAGATTAATACTTATGCCTTCTTATGCCTTTGATTCACTATGCTGAAATTCGAGATCTTTAGTTCAAAGGAAAGCATGAGAGTTACTGTTTCCAATAATGTTTTAATAGGAACTACTGACATCCATATTTCTGGACACCAGTACTTTCAAATATGTTTCTTACACTACGTCCTTCTAGAGCAGACACAAACATTGCACCACATGTTAGAGATTCCCTTTTTACACTGCAGCCCGAATGCCTTGTCAGTACAGGCCAAGTCTCCATTGTATACAAGCACACTATAAATATATCATGGATTCAGCAACCAGAAATAAATATGTATTTCACTCTGTCCAAACAATACCGTTATGGTCAAAATGAACACACAGCGCTTAACATACTTAGGAAATAAGCCTCAAGCAAGTTCTATATCAGAAATGCTAGGTGTTGGTGCAAGGTCCAGTGACTAGAGCTATTTTCATCTTATCCAAAGATAAGGGCTAGATGGAGCAGGGTGTCTGACAATAATAAACTGCATCTCTAATATATTCATTTATCATTAAAAATAATAAAGTGCCTTTTATTAATGTACAGTATATGCTGTATAATATTAGGCTTAAATAAAAAGAAACGTAAAATGAAGTTATAGTGATCAGCATTAGATCTTAAAATTCCATGACAGAATGATTATAACCCTTTGGTATTGTACCTATATTTACATTTAATTGTTTATTTTTATTGCTACTTATTTGTTGAGTCGTGTTGTATTTATTTTTATCCATCGCTTTGGGGACATCAAATAAATCTAGTATCATTAGTATGTTCACGTTTTGACTGATGGGTACATCACTGTGGCACACTTGGCACACAGCCCATCACTCTTCTTCACCAACATTATCACTCAGATTGAGGTGCTACTTTTGTGTGGTTGATCTTCTCAGGATCTTGGCACTAATACCAGCAATGATTGCAGCAAATACTAATAGGCACAACCAATCTAGGATAAATCCATTTTGTTTAAAGAAAAAGTGACTCTATGACATATAGACCAAGAGGAATATTCTAGAGAAAGTTATACTTATGTAACAATAGGGATTTAGCTTAATTCTATAAGAGCCAGAAAAATCTGAATGTTGAGGAAGAACTGTTGCTTATTATCTAGAGCAAAAGAATGAGGAGTAAAATCCCGCCCCCGTTGAAGTCAATGGCAAAATTCCCATTGACTTAAATGGAATCAGAATTTCACCCTAGGGATCCAAGCGCCTAGATTTTATTACTGGCTTTCACTAACTCTGTTACCTAAAACAAGTTACTAAACACTCTAGCTCAAATTCAACCTTAGTGTAACTACTGAATTCAGTAGAAGAATTTGGCTTTCCGTGCTTCAGGTGGCCTATGTGTAATGGTAAAGTGAGCATAATCATTGTCCTTTCTGTCCTCCAGATATTGTCTTGCTGTTCTGTATATGCAAAGAGTCCTCAGTGCATGGATCTTTGAATACTTATGGGAAGGGGAGGGGCCACCTAGAATTGTATAAATTCCCTGTGGGTCCCCTTCAGAGCTGTTATGTAGAAGCCACATGAGGATTAGTTCATGAGAAGTGGATGTAAGGCCATAGACTCTCCTTTTCCCTCACTCCCTTTATGCATTCCTGTCCTCTTGCACACCACTGTTGTAGTTAGGCGTTAAGCGCCACTCCCTCCACCCCCAGTTCTTGGTTCGCTGAAGCAGAAGTCCATAGTCCAGCAACAGGCAATACAATGGATTTATTGGGATAATCAAGTAAGCATTAATTCCAATTTTTCACACCAGTTATTTTTTCTTCCCCCTACTTCCTGTTTGACCTTAGTTTTTATAGTGTATCTTAACCAATCATTTAAAAAAAAATATTAAAAGATAATTCTTTAACCAATCCTAACATATTGTAACATAATTCTCTAACTAATTATCCCCAACACCTTAACTGTTTACAATTAGTTATGTGACAGACAGAAACAATCAAAGAATCAGAGAGAAATTATCAGAAAAGTGGGTACCATAAAGACCAAACAATACAAAGTGTAGATTCTACAACCACAACTGTTGACAGACAGACTGTTATCAAACAAAGTTTTCTTTAAACATTCTAGGATCTCTTCTTTATCTGGAGTCGTTAGACTAGATCGCCTTCTTAACAGCCTGATATTGCCTTATTTTAATGTAATTTGTTTGGAATGTGCAGATGTGACCACACACTTCCCATCTTATGGATACCCCTGCTGCTTTTGTTTTTGCTTAGCCAAAGTACAAGGCCTCAGACTGTTACAGTGAGAGAAGGTCCATAGGCAGGTGGCCTGTGATTTTCATTCTTTGTTTCTTTAGCTCTATAACTAGCTAAATGATAAAAAAAAATACTTTAAAATCATATGTCTTTACAGGCAGGCCTAAATATCTATATTCTAACATTAAGCACAATCAGAATTTCTGAACCAAGGATAGGTAAAGAACTGGGATCTTGAGAAACCAAAAGTGGCTCATTTATTTTGAGTTTCTGTTATACTTTTAACTTGTTCATCCTACTATCTCATACTATGGCACAACAGGAAATAGAGTACTGTCCTTGAAATCTTGTTTCTGTTTCAGTATTATAACATGACTGGATATTATTAGGTCTTTGTTGCCCTATTAGTGTTCTTGAGATCATCAGGTTTTTTAAAAATGCTCAATGATAGCTATTTTTTACTCCCCCAGCTTCTCTTTTGTGCTCATGTGTATCTCCTTTTAATTACTGTGGCCCCAGTCCAAAAGTGCTCTCCAGCAAATTCTAAACTTTAAGTATCTGAATATTTTAATTTACTTTAATGGGCCTACTCACATGTTTGAAGTCAAACATATGCTAATGCTTATGCTATATCCATGCTTTGCTGGATATAGGCCTATCTGAATCAAGCCTTGATCTCCTCGGTGTGGGTTTTCCGTAAAATTCAGAAGTATTTTTTCAAACTTCTGAAACCAAATCATGAGAGTTTCTGAGCTACTCAGCAACCAGAATCTCCTTTAAAGTCAATGGAGCTGTAGGAACTGAGTATCTTTCAAGATTTAGCCCCTGGAACATTTTCAAAAAGCACTAAAGGTTTTGCAAAATATATTTACCATTCTCTGGAGTTTCCTTTCATCATATGAATTCAGAGTAAAAAAACTACTCAATAGCTTATGATATGGTCGGGTAGAGAAATGGAGATTCAGAAAATAATATTACCTTCAAAATAAAGTAAAGTGTTTGCTAGACATAAATGATTTGAAGATGAAGAAGCTAAATGCTTCCTAAGTCAATTTTGAAATGTCCTATTAACTCAGGAGTTCATAAATTCTTTTTAAAGTATTACAGTAGAACATAGCAGTTATTTGCATAAAATGAATACATCTTTAACTGGACTAATCTTCATGTGACATAAAACATATTAAAATTTTGGTCAATAAAAGGACATACTGGAAGGTAATAACTTTACCTTAAATGCAAAGCTTATTGGGAGCATCCACATAATTGATAGAGCAATATCATTCAAATCTGTTGGAAATCATAAGATTTTAGCTACTGAAAAAAATGTAAAAAGATGAAAGATTTGTTTATAATAAATATCAATAAAGCTATAAAATGGAAAATTGTGTTTCATGTTTCAGGTTTAGGTATGATCATCTCTTTGTAAGTCTATATACTATTGGGACATACACACACTCCTAAAAAGGAATAACTGGAGCCTTTCAATAAGTTATGGAGATTTGGTGATTGTTTCTCACAGTGTGTATTGTTAATGGAGATTCAATTTTTTTTTTAAATGATGAATTATATATTACTAATTAATCTAGGGGAGCACTAACCTGCTTGGTAAGGGCCAACTTGAATTAATGAAACTCAAACTTTAGCATATGGAAACAATTGATCATGTATTTTATGTCTGGAAGATACACTGGGAATTGTTCCATTACACACATTAAATTTATGTCAGTATTTCTGGTTTTTAAACTCTTTTTGTAGAAGTTTGTCAGCCATAAAAATATCCTGTCTGAGATAAGGTCTCAGCCAGAGTACATTTGTGAGTGTTAAAGTTAACTTCATTATAACATTTTTTGTTTAATGAGCACAGCTAAATAGAAATGGGTTTAAAATGCTTTTCTGCACTATTTCTGGCCCTTTATGCAGCAGATGGGATCAGCCATCCTCTTAGAGATATAGGAGTATTACTTCTTCTCTCACTGTCACTGAAGTGAGCCATTCAGAGTGTAGCACCCTCCCTGGAACTTGAGGAGAGGAGCACAGGTTGCCAGAGGGAACAGATTTAATGAGGCACCAGGAAGATAGTCTGTATGTACATGGTTTAAATGCTAGCTGCAATTGTGGCATCTCATTAAATAGCCAGTAATAATAAAATAATAAAGAGCCAGTTTTGGTTTTGAAACATGGATTCCTCTCATGTTATTACCCAGCAAATAGACATGAAAAGGATCTTGTTCACTTTCTGATAAAATGTGCATTTACTGTACCATTAAGCAAGATGGAACAAGGCAAAATCCTCTATTCATTTAATAGCTTTTAAGGCAGAAGGGTCAATTAGATGATCTAGTTTGACCTCTTGTTTAACACAGGCCATGGAATTACGATTTAGTAACTCCTCTACTGAGTCCAATAACTTGTATTTGGCTAAATCATATCTTCTACAAAGGCATCCAATCTTTCTTTGATGACAAGAGATGGATAATATACCTCCTCACTTGGTAATTTGTGCCAATAATTACTTACTTTCACTGTTAACAAATACTTCTAATTTGCATTTGTTGGTTTAACTTTCAGCCACTAATTCTTGTTATGCCTTTCTACACTAGATTAACCAACCCTTTAGTACCTGATACATTCTCCCTGTATAGGGTAATTATACATTGTAATCAGGCCCCTCTCCCCCTCTTTCTCTTCTTTTTGATAAACTAAATATCAAGTTTAAGTTTCTCACTTCAAATATTTTTTTCCATCCCTTGAATCCAACACCTTTCCCTCACCATAGTACTGTTGAATGGAAGGCTTGTTTTTGAAGCCCTGGATTCAAGTTGCTTCTTATAATTTATAGTTTAGGTCATGTAATCTTCCAACTCTAAATTCTTTGGATGGGAGGAGTACTAAGCAGAGTCCTATTCTCAACAGGGAACAAAGTTGCTTACTGATGCTGCCACTGGCTCAATAGGGCAATAAGAAGGCATCTGTTGAGCACCAAGCCCTGAAAGAGGAAGGTAGGGATGCCAGGTGAGGTATCCTTGGACAGTGAAGAGTTAAAACCCCTCACCCCACAAGATATTCTGTCAGAGATGGCTGTGATGTCTGTGGTATGGTGTGTTGGCCACCGGTGTTTACCAGTGTAGGCGGTGCGCGCGTGTCCCTGTGTAGATGCTGTCACAGCTCTGATCAGGAAACCGAGACAGCTCTCACGATCGAATGAATCGACATGACCATGGATTAGCTGAGCAACAAAGGCACCCAGGGCAGGTTTATTGCATGCGGCACGATGAGAAGTGACTTACAGAGTATCTCTGGGTCAGTTTCACATAGATGGCGTTACAATGGCCATGGCCCAACGGCAGAACTTTCCGTTATCCCCTAGACCGGATAGCTTTGTTCCCTCTGACACCCTCTTTTATGCATTGTTGCATACAATTTTGTCCTGCCCTCTTTGACGTAGGTAGTTACCACCCTCTTGACGTAGTCTAATACCACCTTTTTCCGTTAATTGGCTGATTTGGGCAAAACAACTCCATTTATCACTTTTTAGTCTTTTCTATTCATCAAAGTGTCATTTTAGGGAGTTAATATCTTGGTACCTCCTATACCTGCTATATAATTTAATATTTTGACAACACTTTCCTGTGCCAATTTCAGCTAGCCTGGTTTTTTCCACTTATACTCCTGTTCACTTGGTTTTTCCACTTAGGCCTTAGCCTGTTTTACAGGCCTTATGACAGGTCTCATTTTTACTACAATGTCAATCTGAGTCCTATCAATTATGCCCAAATGGATTGGTAAAGTCTTTTTTGTTGCAGCAGCCAGGATATGAAGAAGGAGTTCAGTTTATTCTTGCAGATAAAACCTAGTGAAGAGACAAAGGGTCTATTATTGTAAGGGGTTGTCAATGTGAGGACAGAGTGACAGCTTTTTCTTAAAATCACACAAAACCAAACCAACAAACAAACAAAAAAATTGCAAGGCTCTTGCCTAATAAACTGTCTCCTGGGAATTTTTCTAATTTTTCCTCAGTATGTAACTTGTTTTTTAGGGGAAGGCCAGAGAGGTTTCTCTCCTGGTCTTCCTGATTTGAGAGAGATCAGTGGGTAGCAGCCCTGAAGCCTCAAACACTCCTGCAGCATTCTGCTCTCTGCAGCTTCACTCTGCCTTCTCCAGTTTCCTGTTTCTCTCCTTAAAATGGGTAGGTGCCTTCACTTAAGCACAGCAGGGCTGTAGATAATCAGTCATAGGTGCATTGCACCCTTCTCCCTCTTAAAGAAGCCAGTCACCCTGTGACAAACAGGAAATGGAGAAAAATAGCTCATAAAATAGGGAAAAAGGTTGGAAATCAAATTAGATAGAATATAAATTTCAATATGAACTAGGAGTTTAATCCTATCCTCTGATATCTGAACAGATATTGCTGTGTATTTCCATCTGTTATTTAATTCACGCTTTATTGCAAAACACCTTGTCTAGTATTGGAAACCTTCAAAATCTGGCAGATATTCAAATTTTAGGTAACAGTTCAATCCTGTTTTTATCTAACTAACCAATATCAGTCTAATATTCATGATCACACAGGGTAGCTGATTTCGTGAGAGAGACATGATAGTATATTTCTAAGTTCTGCAGAGCAGGACTGAACTTAAGTGTACATGTCTGTCAAATAATGTGTGGATTTAAATGTATCTCTTTATATATATATTGACAATAATACCTAATGTACAACCATTTAGCCACATGGTTCCCATTAACGTTAGAAGAAGATGTCAAACCCTGCACAATTCTAATTCAGAGAAATGTGATTCAGAATATCAGGCCCAACAACAGAGGTTACTTTAAAAATGTGAAATCCCTTCATATATAATGTAAAGGTCTAAAAGACACATTTTGTATCAGAAAAGAGAGATTTATTTGTTAAAGCCTCAAACATTCTTGTTGCTGTGTTTAATGGAATTGACTTATCTAAAAGATTCTAAAGAGTACTGAGAAAATAAGAGTTCAAGTCTTAGGTACTTTTTTTCAGCCATGCCTTCACAAATAAAAGCACATAGTGCATCATAAACAAATACCAAACCCATATATTATTTTCCCCATGGGAGAGGAGAGGAATAGAGAAGGCACAGTATGTGAAGAAGCCAGTCATGTCACTTAATGCATCTCTGGAAAGTGTTCAGCTATCATAGTGATGAGTGTGATATAAGAATCTAAACAGAACAGAAGAAATAGTACAAACTTCTACCCTCTTGTAATCAATGGTAAAGTTTCCATTAACTTAAATGCTGTTAGGAACTGAACTAGAATTCCAAAACACATTAGGCTCCATTCTCTTTCAGTATAAATAGATTCATCTCCTTTGTCTTCAGTGGAGTTTTGCCCAAATACATCACAAGAGTATTTAGCCCATTAATTGCAATAAATCTTCTCAACTGGGAAAAGGAAGTGGGAGTTGGCCCTCAAGCCCTAATTGTGAAATTTGATAGTAGGGTAGCTGATTCTGTTTCCTTCCTTGTACAGCTGAATGAAGCTGAAAAAAATATGCTATGGTACAGTAACAGCCAGTACATTTATCCAAATGTTTCTAAATTATCCAGTCCAGAACTGTAAATCAGTGAAATGAAAATACATAAATAAAAATAAAGGCAGGATTAGAAAGGAGGAGGAAAATAGTGGTACTTTCCTGTTAATGTAAATGGAAAAAAACATGATGTAATTTTTTCAGGGGAAAAATATATTTTCTGGATATAAAATCCTGGTGAAAATAGAGGATATAGAATATACTTCTAGAATGATAAATGATTGTAAGGCTTTTAACATAGCTTTAACCCAAGATCAAGCTCAGCAAGAAGGAAATGTAGAAATTACTTAACACCTTTATATGGAACTGAAAATGACATGGATTCTTGCCCTTTATTCAGTGACTCAGAAAATTAAAGGGAGAAAGTAAAGTAAATGTTGTGCATTCAATGATTAAAAAAATATTTTGATGTGCTAGGAATGTGGTGGGAATATCATGGTTATACTAAAATTATTTGTTTTATAGTCTAATCAAAAGTTGAGTTATCATTGGGTTCCTGTTTTCTCATCCAAGTTAACACTTTAAATGAAAGATTCATTTATACAAGTATCATTTATATTTATGAAAGTCTCATTCGATTCAGCTGCATTATTTAATAACTTGTTAGCATTAACTCTACAAACTGCATTAGAAATATACTCTTTAGAAATGATGACCTATTAAGTATATTTAAACAGAATATATTGTTGACTCTTTTGGCCTTCATGGTAAGCCAATTTCTGGGGCCTTGTGAGTTGTTCCCATTAGGAGAAATTGATGATAGAGTCAGGCATTTTTTTGGTGCATCCCTGTTTAGATACAAAGAACATACATAAGTCCTGTTTCTTGAAGCACAGTAGGATAAAGCAACAGGAGGTAGTATCTTCACTCACAATTACAAACCTCTTTCCAGCCACCTCTCTGCCCAAAAAGTTCTCTCTTGGCTTTCCCCTACAACCACACTACCAGTACTTCTCTTGCTGTCTCCTGCTTTCCAGCTGTGTTCTTTTTGCTTATTGCTACTATCACTCTTTGTTCTCTGGTTTCTTTTTTCCCCATGCACCTAATTCCATCCTTAGCCCCTGCATTTGAATTCAGTCTAATCTTGGAGTGATGGCTTATATTGTTTCAGCTATCATTAAATAAAAGGGCCTTTCATTGTTCCTTCATTTAGTCCAAATGAGAGGCAGCTAGCACACCCGTCACCTTCAGCAGGGTTTGTTATTTCCTACCTGTATAACGATATTAAAATGTGGAAACAAAATGTGTGTAAATTTTTAGAATATCAGATTTTATTTATTATAAAATGTGTTGCAATCTACAATAATATAATAAGCCAGAACTTTGCAGAGGGAAAACAAGAAAAATATGTGTCAATGGACATGATAAATTTTGTGTCCTGCAACCATTTCTGATAACTCCAGAACCCAACTAGCCTGGACTGAGGCCTCCTTAGTATAGAGGCAAATACAGGCTTAAACTTTATTCAGCAAGTTAAATGTTAAAATGCCAGAGTTATGCACACCAAATGTATTTAACGCTTAGAGAATATCATCATTTAAATATTTGTCATTAGATAAATTAATCCATATTAAGTATAAAGTGTGCTAATACCATCCCCTGATTAAGTCGCAGCATCTATATTTATTTTATTACATCATTGTCCCATGAGGTGTCCAAACAAAGCCTCAATTCCAAATTAGCTAAATCATACTAATTATGAAATTCACAATAAAATATGTTACATGTATATAGCAATTTATCTGCAAATATTTTACTAATGATAAACAAACAGCACCACCAAAAATGCCCTTTGGGGCGGAAGGCATCAGGTAGGGATAGGTTTAGGGTTCTACACATCTTTCAGTAATGCACATATTTCTTTTGAAAAATATGGAAAATACAGTATTCGATAGCATTAAAGGTGGTGATAATCTAAAATCAGCTGTATGCAGTATTGTAGTAGCTGTATTGGTCCCAGGATATTTCAGAGGCAAAGTGGATGAGGTAATATATTTTATTTAACCAACTCCTGTTGGTAAGAGGGACATGCTTTCAAGCTTATACAGAGCTCTTCTTCAGGTCATAAAACGATCTCTGTGTAAACTCAAAAGCTTATCTCTTTCAGCAACAGAATTTGGTGCAATGAAAGCTATAACCTCATCCACCTTGTCTCTAATGCAAAAATAATAAATAACTGGGGAAAGAACACATTACACTAACAAAAACAGAAAAATAATGTCCTTTTTTTAACTGCATAAAATGTATTATTCTTACACCTTTTGGTTCATACATTATATTCCCTCTTCTGTTGAATTAATGTATTATTCATTATTCTTCATTCTAAAATTACTAGAAAGCTCAAATCATTTTTGGCTGGGATTGAAGTAGTTCACTTTAATTAGTGTACTAGTACTATTAATAATAAAGCCTAATTATGAAATCCATTAAACATTGTACTATTGCTTTAAAACTAACAAGTCTACAGTTGCACTAATTTTGTTTGTTTGTTTGTTTTTAAATAATAGATGTACTTGATGGTCCTGTAACATGCAATTTAAATAGACATTATTAATGGAAGGTTTACATGCATTGCAACTGGCCTCAGTCAATGTAACTGGCTCTCTCTCTCATACATCCTTACATACATTCATTGCTTAGAAAAGAAAAGCCCAGGCCAACTCGTCAGCTACAACCAAATTACATGTCTACTGAGGCTAGATCCAAAGGAAGCTAGGAGCTCATCCTGACCCTGCAGCCACTGTGTCCAGTGCTGATTCTCTTTTGCATAAGAGCTGCTCTAATTTATATCAGCTGTAAAGAGTGCCCATAGCCCAAACAATATCTGGGGATTTGTGTGGCATAGGAGATTTCTTATTCATGGCCTTTTTTTTTTTTTTTTTCTGTTTATGCTCCCTTTTCCATGAAATCTGGCAGCAGAGAATGGGGTGACCTACGAACCTGAATGACAGCTCTGTGCCACCAGAAGAGCCATCCCCTGGAATGGGGTGATATTCCCGTGCTGGATATGCCAGCTTCATGACCAGATTGAACTGGTGGTGCAATGCAAAACAACGCACTGTAGTAGAGAATGTAGTCTCCAATCTCTTCCCTTGCATTGTTATAGGACAGCTCTCCCACATGGCGTACTTAAAGGACCATTATTCCTATTGTCTTCACCAGATATTCTTTTGGGTAAATATTAAAATAGGCTCAAGCCACGAATTTTGGACTCGGGGCTCCAAAATTTGGTGATGAGTTTGGGCTCCAGTTTAGGACCATGTCTAGCAAATATAAATCTGCCACAATAATTTTTATTTGTACTTTCAAATGGATATAATACTCTTCATCTTTGCCCCTCCTCTCTCTTTGGCCCAATGTATCTTTAAGTATTTATCCCCTGTACAACAGTTTTAAATACTTAAATTCACTGGGCCAGAGAGAGAGATTGAGTGTGACTGGGTAGCTTCATGGTTTGGCACACATCTGAATGGTGGGAGACACAGGTCCAGTCCCCCTGCTCCAGTGAGACTTTATTCGTTCGAAGTGTAACAGCTTACTCAGGAGAGACAGCGGGAGCCCCACATCAGATTGTCCCATGGCTCAGTATTAAGAGCACTCTTCATCATTTGGACACCCTTGTTCAAGTCGTTTCTCCCACTCAGGCAGAGGGGAGTATTGAACCTAGATCTCCCACATCCATGAGGCTAAAAGTTTGTAAGTTGGGCTATAACATTGCTTCCGCCAGACAAGTTTTGAATGAGATCTAATCTGTTAGGCAGCCTCTGAGCATGCCTTCTGAATTGGGCCCTATATACGAGTTTGTGGGCAAATGCCTGTTCTCCCATTCATGAATCAGTCTGGGACTTAAGTGGGAGATAGGTGTCCAGAGACCTAGAGAAAGGCAGCAGTGCATATGCACAGAGGCATAAAATTAGGTTCCTAGGGAACTTTTACTCTGAAAATTTAGGCTCTGTGTGTATTTAGTGGTTCTCGCACTTTTTTTGGTGGCCTCAGAGTGTGGCCACCAATTCTTGCTGGTGGCTGCATTGACAATTTTTCCTATTATACTCAGTTAATGTTAGGAAAAATCAAATAAATATGCACATAAGTTCTGGGTTTTGATCCATCAATTGTGTGGTCAGAATATTAGCAAAAGTTGAGAAGCTCTTTGAATGGAAAGATTGCCTCACTTGCCCCACTCCTCTTTCAGGTGAGAAAGGTGAGTGGGGTGCATGAAGAACTGCAGCTCCCGACGCGTGGCTGGAGGGAGGCAGCCAATCTGACTACATGTGCAGCAACTGCCCTGAGCCACCTGGCAGGAGGCAGTGAGGGGGCTGCTTTGCAGGGGAAAAGCTGCAGCTTAGGGAGGAGGCTGCTGGGGGTCACTTGCATGGTTGTAGGGAGGGGGGATGATTGGGTGAATGCAAGGTCCCTGGAGGCAATTGAGCAGCTGGCAGGGAGGGAATAAAGAGGAGGGTTGCTAGAAAGGCAGGGAGGGAAGTGGGGTGGAAGTTGTGACCCAGAGGCATTGACATGGCTGGCAGGGAGGGGGGAGTGAGTGGATGAATGCAAGGATTCGGACTGGTATGGGGAGGCAATCGAGCGGCTAGTAAGGAAGAAAGGGGGTGGGTAAACGGCAGGGAGGGAAGGAAAGGGAAGGGAGTGGAAGGCGGGACCCCAGGCACTGTCGGACAGCCAGTGGCTGGCAGGGAGGGGTGCGGACTCCGAGGCAGACGTGCGGGGGGGAGGGGTCACTTACCTTGGCATTGCAGTCTGGCGGCGGAAGGTACTTCTGGGAGCCAAGGGCCCGGGGTTATTCACCTTGTGGGGGGCTGCTCCCAACAAGTCCCGGCTTGTGGTCGGGTGAAACCTGGCTGGGCCTGGTGGATCCTTGCTCCTCCCTCCCTAGCTGCTTGTGGCAGCACAGAAACCCCCTGGTGGCCGCATTTGAGAACCGTTGGTTTAGGCACTGACATTACTCGGAGTACAATCTGGACTGATGTTCAGCTGTGTCCTCTCAGTTCTCCAACCTGGAGGGACCTTTACGCTGCTTTGCTATGAGAGCTACTTCTCATCTGCTCTCACACAGCCTCCTGTATGCCTTCCCATTATACTGTATGAGTATGGCACTTATGAATTACACTGCAGAACAACAGTAAATTCCCAGTCCCATACTTTTCCCCAGAAATGTTCATCTTGTACTGTCCAAAAAGTACATTTTGTACTTATAATTACAGAGATGGCCGTAAGTCGACCTATATTAAGTCGACTTATTTTTTAAGTATAGAGAAGGCCATAGTTAATCTTATGCAGGAAGAAATGATTGTTTCTCTCCCCACACAACAACAGTGCATACTTGTAAATGAATAAAAGTCTAAATTTTCTGCAAATCAGAAGTGTCTTTCAAGCATGACTCCTTAGGATGGATTGTATCTGGGACTTATGAACACTTTATTATCACACAGAGCTCTCTGCAATATGCACATACAAATATTTTTCAAATTACTGTATCAATATTTTATTTGTTAGAGAGAACAGTAATTTCCAGCAGATTCTGGTGGTGTTTGAGTGGTAGGCATATCACATAAAGTCATTAACTGTCATCCAACTATTTCCACACAGGTGTCTAGATCCTCAAGGATTGTTCTCACACTGTCACAACTGCAGCAAGGTTCCCAGCCAGTTCATTTTTGTGTGTTACATACTATTTTCCTCCATATTTGTTTTTCTATGCCAGTGCTGTTAGTAATATTTTTGTATGGTTTGACAGAAAACATAGTCTATATGATGATATACCTCCAGGCACCTTCTGGAATAGTACATTATCAAGTTTGTGGTTGAAATATTTGAGTAGTTTAGGTATGTTAGCCTCTAACACTTTAACATTGAGCTAGTATTCTGCCACAGTCTCCTACAAAGTCTGTTTGCTACTGGGAATGTGTCTGGCCCACATGTTTTCTCTCATCAGAACTGCATGTAGTTGATGTACTCTTCCTCCAAGTGTGAGTCACTTTCTTCCCTTGAAGAAAAGCTCAAAACTGAGGCTTTAAGGTTTTGCCCCCTTCTCCTTATCTAGCAGAGTCATTTTCCCTTCTTCTCCACTCAATCAAATGTCTCATCATCTCTTTGTGCCAGCAACTCTTATCAGGTTTGACAAAATCAGTACACCTAACAAAATGCTGTCATAATATTTAGCTCTAATAGAATGTCATGTGTCATGTCAAATGAAAGCTTATATCATATTGATCATTGTAAGCATTGTGAGACATAAGTATGGGCGCCATCCAAGAAGTTATATGCATGTACTAAAAGTATGTTTTAAATTATGTAACCAGGTATGGTTGAAAACAAGGTTCTCTCAGACAAAGGAATGTTGGTTTACCTGGCTGCCTTGCTCTCTGATGTAAATTAATCCAAATAAGCCCAATATAATGGGAATTCATTTGCATCTCAGGTAAACAGGAAGAACAAGTTAACTGGAAGCTGAGAAAGCAGCATGATATCAGCACACTGGAGCACAAAGCAACGAGGAAGAAGAATCTTGTTTAGTGGTATACTTCAAAAGGATATATTTCAAGGTTCACTGGGCTATCAGAAGTAGGGAAAAGAACCTCTATGTTATTTATCACAGAGGAAGCAATAAGGACAGCATTCTTTCCATCCACGGAAGTTGGATCCTTGGAGACTGGTGATACAGAGTCACTGCTTTCCGTGAGAAACGTATCTTAGACAAAGGTTTTCGCCTGTTAAAGGTTATAGTTAATCTCTTAGAAGGATGTTATGCTTTTGTGTTATTTGTAATCATCACTGTTTCTATTATTCTTACTCAATACTCACTTGAATCTGTGAATCTCTATTCTTTATTAATAAACGTATTCTCCTTGTGTTATTAAGTAATCTCAGTGCTTTTATGTTGAGCGTGCCATATCAGTTGAGTCAAGTAAGCTAGTGTGAACTCTGTCTCTCTGGAGTCAGCGGACTTGGTAATTATTGTGGGTGTCCAGTGACCGGGTTGAACACTACAGGTGGATGCTTCTGGGACGTTCAGAAACTGGGGTACACCAAGTGTTACTCTGCAAGACAAAATATGGGCTGCCATAATCCTGCGAAGTTTTACGAGGTGGGTAACATAATGGGGAACAGAGAGAGCTGCTGTCACCCAACTTAGCACCAACAAGTCTCTCTCTTGCTGAGGCAAGGGGAGGTAACATGGTGACCTACTGTTTTGGCTTCCCTCAGCAAATGGAACAGTCAGACTTCATGTGTTTTTGTAATACTCCCTTATGGGAGTCTGGTATATTAACATTTCATGATCCAACAAATCTTCCCACCCACCCTCCTCTTGGGACATTTACAACTTTTACTGCAGGGTCTTAGCACTGCTGCTGCAGAGGCTTTCCTCTGAGCAGGCTTGCTTCCCCACAATCTTCCTAACAGATACCTCTTTCCTGCATATTTCCTGGTAGGTTCAGTTAGTCATCTGGAGATTCCCCTAAGTTCCTCTAACTGACTGAGCCCACAGGATCCTTTTAAATTGGGTCCCTTTAAGACACCTGAGTCTTGGCCACAGTTCTGCCACTTGTAGTAACCTGACAGAGCCGAAACTGAGCCCTACTCCCTTTAAAGGACCAGTCGTGGAACAGTTGCACTAGGACAAGCATGCACCATGGAACCAATGCCCTTGTTACGCTGTCTGGAACGGTTCACCATTGTGAGTGACTGTCTCAAGGCAGACTGGCAGAAAACTAGGGCATCTACCCCAAACTGGTGATATAGTCTATAATTAGATTTCACCAAGCTTGTAACAAATGTGAACTACTGGATCAATATACTAGTCTTGCCATGGAGTCACAGACAATCCCCTTAGCTTCTCCAGCCTATCTTGCTTCCCTGGGAGATGCTTTCCTGCTGACATAGCTTCCACTTCTCACGGAGGTGGAGTAAGTATGCTGAAGGGAGAGTGCTTTCCTGTCAGCATACAGCATCTTCACCAGACATGCTACAGTGGCACAGCTGCATTGGTGCACCAGCCACTCCCTCATGTACTACAGTATCTTTGCCTCCCCACCATGGATGTTCCCAGCTAACCTCCACAGGTCTTTGACTCTCCACTCCAATGCAGAAACCTGAAATAGGACCAAATTAGGTGTGGAGGAGGGCACTCACCTCTCATACCTCCAGATTTACTGCTACTCCGCTTCAGACAAGTTTAGTATCCAAAGAGACTACAATCCCAATCCAGTGCAAGATCCTTTTAGGGCACTGTAGTTTATGTGTGAGTTTGTGTGTGGTCTCAAATCAAGTAAAAGAGTCTAAGGAGTGTGTGTGTCTGTGTGTGTGTGTGTGTGTGTGTGTAAGACAGAGAGAGAGAATGAGTGAATAAATGTTCTTTCTTGGTGGTGGGACAAGGAATGGGAAGGAAATCTAGACTTGAAGTTGAAGTATGGCGTGGAGCTCTTCAGAATTATGTTCTACTCTACCTTCCTATTGCATAATTCAATTTAGTCTCCCTTGATGAAGATAAAATAGAACAGTGCAGACAATAAGTAAATGAGCTTCTTTAAGAAAACGTATGTTCTTAGAGACTCAGCTATATTTCAAAAGGAAATGACATGCTGAACTCCGAAGGCCAAGTTCTGGCAGCTCTTGAATAGATATGCAGTGGGTGAAGGCTTCAGGGAGACTTCTATTCATCTATACATACATAAAGTGGGACCAACCAGAGTTCTGATGCCAATGGTGCTAAGCATCACAAAAGGGGGTGGCCCTGTACCGATGCCATAACTGGGGCCTGTCTAGTGTGCTCTCTTTGATGTCCTGTTCAACCTCTTTGAATTTCAGCACCTTATCTGATGGAGTTTATGATTGCCAGGAGAACAGCTGTTCAGTAGCATGGTTTCAAAAATTCAACAATTTTAGGCAACATCTATATAATATGCTGAGATATTTTAACCCCATTGAGAGTTTTCTAATAAAAAATTTACCATACATTAGTAAAATGAGCAAATATAAAACACAGAACCCCATTCTCAACTCAGAATTAATATGCATTTATTTTTTTCTACAGATAATATTTTACTGAAATTTTCCTTTATTGGTCAACTAGCTCGTTGTTGGTGGATATTTCCGTAAATAAATTAGGACTCCTTTATCTTAAAATTCATTCTATTAATTAAAATTGTTAATTACATCTAATTATATATATTCACAAATACTATAAATAAAGTTTTTGTCACTGGATTACAATAATCAATTTTATGGGTGCTTTGATTTTACATAGTTCCTTAGTATTGAAACATGCCTACCAACACAGATACACCTAAGTTTTAATGAGGGGAAAAGTTAACATTAGCTCTCAAAGTCTTTTCCAATGTCTTAAAGCACAAACAACAACAACAAAAGCAAAATTCAGATATATGAAGTTTGCTTCAGACAATGGTTCTATAATAGACAAAAAGAAAGATAGGAAGGTCTTAGGTATCAGTCTATCTTTCAAAAAAAATAAAAACAGATCCACTACATCTTTCCATGTAATAAACTTCTTGACAACGTATATTTTCAGAAAATAGCAACTCACCATGCTGTTGGATGGTAGGATGGTCAGAGATTTAGGTTCCCTATGATTTCTTATCTTTCTTAGTAGTCGAATTAAACTAAAATTGTAGATTCTGAAGTTAGTGATGGAGATGATTGGCAGTATAGTGTATTGTTTTGAGAGTTATTATTTATATTAGAATTACAATATGATACATTGTTTCATCTTTTAAATAGCTTTATTGTATCTCATTGAGAATCACCAGGATTTTTTTTTAAAGTACTTCAAATAATTATTTATATTTGTAGTTATTAATGACATGATGAAGTTATTAGAAAGGGAAAATATCAGATTTCCATACTTAACAGAGTTATATTTTGGCAGATGTAGTTACTGGGCTTTCCAGGCAAGTACTGCAGATTCTTCTGTCTTCTGGGTTTGCAGAAGAAGTCACCAGGTTGGGCTCTTCTTCTCCCTCATTCCCAACGTTCTTTTGGAGGGACAGGAAGTGGTCTTCCATCATTAAGCAGGGAAAGAGAGCAATTGGCTTTGTACTATGCTTTGTGCCAGGTAGCATCATTAGATTTAGCATAGTAGTTAGAACTCCTTTGGGGATTTTATAATACCACACTTTCTGAATTTTGCAGATACACTTCCTAGTACCAAGGTGTTAGGGAAATCCTAAAGGTTCCTTAATTACACTCCCTGCCTGAAGATTTAGTGCAGGACTTGCTCAAAAGGAGATGGAGGTGGACAAGTTACATCCATACTCTGGAATCCAATCCTAAAGGAAAATTGGAATGAGTGTCAGGGTTGGTCCTTTCTAGTTTCTTCCTGGGGATAGCACTTAGTGACCTGGTACCCATTTAAAGATCCAGGAAATAAATAGGATAGTTAATGGAATGAAGAGGAGGCCTTCCTCCACCAACCCTCATGTACATGGCAAAGGTAAATAGGGATCCCAGGGCTTAGGTTGAAGAGAAAAGATGAATGGTACAGATGAGAGGAAAAAGATGTTCAAGAGAGGAGAAAATCGTCCCACTATGTTTGCAAAATGAAATGAACATCAAACCCGGATTTACTCTGAGTGTCTTGGAGGCTTCCTATCCAAGCCCTACAGAAGGACTGGGATCCCATGGGTCCCACAGGATCTGCTGCCATAGTAGTGGGAGTGGGCAAAATGAACTGTTGTGAGCAGGATTGGGTGGGCAAAAAAACCCCAGACTGTGGTAATTTGAGGTAAAACACTTTAAAACTTTTAATACATAAATTTAAGTGAGGGAGAGAAAAAAAATTGATGTCTATTATAACAGGAGTTAAAATATTTTTTTACATGGTTTAAGCAAGATTTGTTTTATTCTTTGAGTGGTAAAAATTGTGTCTGAAGTCCGTTTATATGTATAATATATTAACCAACTCAGGGTTTTTTTGGTTTTTGTTCATTTCTTTGTTTCTTTTGTTTTTTAAGTAGCATGGGGGAATCTGTCTCTCTTGCTGGATCTAAGGCTTTTGCACGTGGGAGCATGCTAAAAATGCAAAAAACAACGTGAGAGCGGGTGGGAGTTTGTATTGCAGGGCGGTATGAGAGCAGGGTTAAAAAAAATAGTCCCACACAGGGCTCTACTTCCTATGAATACTTCATACAGCTTTACTTTGCTGAATAATTATTTAAATCTCCCTTTGTTCTTTTAGCATCATGCTTTTTCCATTATATTTCTTCCTATTCCCCCCAACCCCAACAGCAGTAATTTCAGGTCTTTTTTCATTTCCCCTGTCTGTACACAGGGTAGTTGATAACACTTCTGGTACCACATGTAGGGCAATTGACAATTCCAACCCGCTTTTCTGTGAGCAGGGACATACTAACTGCAATCCAAATGTTTCTGTGGTTTCCTTACTTAACTGAAATAAAAACAAACAGACTTCTGCCTGATCATGACCTCTGGGTCTTTGCACCTATTTCTTCCTACATCAGAGTGATTCTCCAACCCATTTTGTATTCTTGAGTTGGAGTAAAGAGGTCTGGCTACGAAGTTGAATGGCCAGAAGAGCTATGCATCTCTGCACTGTAATACATGGAATAAGCTTTATTTTCTAATTAATTCTGATATGTCTCTTTGTTCTTTTAAATCTCTTCTCCTCAAATAACAAACCCGTCTCTCTCCCTTGTTTATGCTTCTTTATATTTCTTCTTCTTCTTCTTCTTCTTTGTTTCTTCCTTTTTTCCAAAGGCTTGTCTCTTCAATCTGTCATTTTATTTATACCAAAACACAACAAAATTAAAATACCCCAAAAACAAACAACAACAAACACACCCAGAAAACTTTGTTTCAGAAACCAGTTAAGATTATTGACACCAATGTATTTGCCTATTATAACATTCACAAAACTCAAGCACTTAAAAGCAAGAAAATGAATTTTTAAGGGCATCATAAATCTTATGCTGCCCACGTAATAAACAAATCATTCTTATCATGTAGAAAGTAATGCTATATTAAATCACAACAACTTTGGCTCACAAGGAATGCAATTCTTTCATCAACAGTCTCAGTACAAAAGCACAATACAGAACCCTTTGGAAAAACAAACAAATAAATATATATCTTCAAATTAATGACACATTCTGTATTTATATATATCTATATATGTTTTGTTTTGTTTTATTTTTACAAGAATAATGGCCCTGACCCTTAGGTCCAGCTGAGTTGCACTTGATGTAAGACTCAAGTCCAGGAGATACAAAGTACACCACTTTCTTTCTACACTGAACTCCAAAACTGCAAGGGGCTAGTTTGGACCCCTGAGCAGCCCCAAAATACTCTAATCTACATCAGTTTATACTGGCACCTTACACGCTCTAGTAATTCCCAAAGCAGAGCAGCACACCGGCCGCACTGAGTGAAGGTTTAACCGCCCAATTAAGCAAGCTTTGCAGCCATATTGCACTACCAGAGAGATGCAAAGGGTCCCTAACATAAGCCAGGATTGGCTGATTTTGTACTTGTGCAAATAACTATCCAGGGTGCAAGGCAAAGGAGAATTGGATCAAACATTTCTATTTAACATTCTATATTTTCTATAGGAGAGCAGAACAAAGCATCTTGAAAATGTAACACCTGTTCTGTTTTCTGATCTTTTAATTCATAACCTCCCAAAACTGTCTTCAGTTTATTTTAAATGTCCTTTTGGAAATTAAAACTTCTATGCCAAATTTCTTTGCAAAGCAAATTTTACCTCAGAGTTATAAGAGCCTTGAAAATCTGGATTTATAATGACAAGACTAACAGTGCCTTCACTATAATGTTACTAATGCAACACAATAATGAAATAACTCCTTTGGCACAACATTCAGTAGTCATGTACAGATTAGCTGTGTTCTGCAGCCTTCAGTGACTGCAAGAGAAATAATGCAACATCTAGAAACTTAGTTAGTGATAAAGGAAATTAATTAGTCCATTTTCAGAAATTGTCTTCTTAAATACTTTAGAGCTGCACTGTGCAAAATCTTGCAAATCATCATCAATATCACTGAATCAGTTCACTGAGAAACAGATGCTTAAAAATCTGGGGAATATGAAACAATCTTGTTGACCTGACAGAAAGTAAATAGCTGAGTTTTGCAAGTAGAATAATAATGTTATGCATTGGCAAGTACACAATTACAATCATCCAGATGGAAGAAAAGACAAATAAATGCATGACAATCTTCCCAAGTAGGATGCATACAGAAAAATTAGGTCTTTGCAGAATACGTTTTGTAACTTTTAAGCATTTGGGATTTTTGTTTGTTTAGTTATTTTTTGTAGTTATTCAAGTTAAAAATATCTTTGGATGGATTCTTGTGTGTGGTATAGCTCCTTTGTTCTTTGCTGTTGGTACATACTGGCCATAGAACGGGAGTATCTTTTCCCAGGAAGAGCACACAGCTTCTGGAGAAATAGGAAATTACAAATGAGCTGTATGCCACCTTTACACACAAAACTTGCCCTTACTTGTTCTCTGTACGCCTTAGCTTCAGCTGAGGATCTGGTTGTTTATGTTTAAAACATGCAGTTTTACTGGCCATTTATTCATAACATTTTCTAACACCCTTAGGTTAAAAAAAAGCACATGTATACCCACTCACAGTGCATAAATAGCAGCTGACTGGAAAATTCTATTGAGATACTGCAAACAGTTGATCATTAAAATACTCAGCCATGCTGTACCAGAGGACTAAAAGGGGATATTTTCAAAAGTTCCTAAGGGAATTAGAAGCACAAGTCTCATTGAAAATCAGTGGGATTTGTGCTCCTAAATTTCTTAGACACTTTTGAAAATCCCACCTCAAATCACTAACAGTGAATGTTTAGCTCTGAATTGTATTGTCTTTATGGGTTTTAGTCATGCTCATTTCAGTTGTCTAATGGTACTGGTGTTGAAGGGTTTCAGGAAGGTGTAAATATCTGCTAAAGCAATTCAGAAGGCGTATCCAAATAGTGGCTCAAATTGTGCCTTCTGGGGCATTGGCTACATTGTGGCAAAGCTAAGCAACATCACCTTCTGCTGTTCTAGAGCTTTCAGAATCCCCCTCAGAGCTCATTGTTGTTCAATGGGAGTAAACTTGCTCCTTCATGTCTTCTAGGAATGTGCCTGGATAGTTTCACCCAAGGGAGTGTTGGAATTTTTCCTCCAATATCTTTTTCAAGTGTCTTGCAGGGACTGTGATTGTGCCCAACAGCTATGCAGGAAAGACCAGAGAGGCTGCAATAGTAGCCATCTGCTTTTGGCTTCCTCCTCTTAGCCCAAAAACAGATATATTTTTTCTAGTAACTGAAGGCTGGTTCACACTGACTGCGCCATTTGGCAGCAGTCGACAGGAGTTACACAAACTATGCAGACTGCTAAGCTTCCCTTCTGCGCGCTGTTCACACTGCGCTGAGCCTGTTCCCGTCGACTCAGCGCTACACTACTTGAGGGTGTGGACTTACTCAGTCGACTTCCTGGTCGATTGAGTGGGTCTCACTGTCCGCTCAATCGATCCTGAAAGATCGATCTGGCGATGGCGATTTTGCCGCCGTCAGTGTAAACGTAGCCTTAGAGGGCTTAAAATTCATCTTACACAGTAAGCACATTAGAGTGCTTGGGTAGATCTTGGGTAAAATCCTGAAGTCCTTTCTCATCCTTACTATTATATTCCATTAAATAGGAATTTTGTCTTATATAGTACTTATAAAAGTACTTTAGGATTTAACCCCTTATTTGTAATTATTATTAAAACCGTGAGAATAAAGATGAAACATACTAACATTGTTCACTATCCTAGTGGAACACTGTTTAATTTGCACCTTATTAACCAAAATGTTGGATTACCAATAAGTACTCTTGTGAAACAACCACTTAATGCTACATTTTGTATCGGAGTGTATGTATGTGCCTCACAGTGATATTAGTGGAAGATATTAGTGATATTAGTGGAAGTAAAACACAAACATCAGAAGCAATTTTAAGTTACAGGCGGGACAGAGAAATGTGGTCCCAAATCTTCAACAGAAAAGGATTAACTGTTAGTGTTTCCTGAGTATAAGAGAATTAGGACCAAATTAGCATCAGATGGTGAATAATTGACATAAGTACATGCACCATTTTATCCCAGCTGAAGATCTGACTATAAAGATTGTCACAACTTGGCCCAGTCTCATTCTGAAGGGCCTGCAGTTTGTTGGGATTGGATCCCAATCAATAGACGATTAAGGTGCTAAAGGAGCACTCTAGAAAGATAAGAATATTGCGGAGAAATAAAGAAATAAAGTGAGTTAGGTCCCCACATTCTTTTCAGATGACAAATATCGGGAACTGTCCCTGACCTTCTTCTTGTTGCTAATATACCTGTAGAAACCCTTCCCGTTAACCCTCACGTCCCTTGCAGGTTGCAACTCCAATTGTGCTTTGG
Organism: Emydura macquarii macquarii; assembly: GCF_026122565.2. Lineage (NCBI taxonomy): Eukaryota > Metazoa > Chordata > Testudines > Chelidae > Emydura > Emydura macquarii. The sequence goes on along the minus strand of NW_027132543.1, from coordinate 1,083,830 downwards.
CCTTCCTGATTCCACTCCTGCATTCTTAAGCAGTATTTTTATACTCCTCCCTAGTCATCTGACCAAGCTTCCACTTCTTGTAAGCATCCTTTTTCTGTTTAAAGTTATTGAAGAAAGGGAAGGAAATAAAAGAAATATCGTAATGCCTCTATATAAATCCATTGTACTCCCACATCTTGAATACTGCATACAGATCTGGTCGCCCCATCTCAAAAAATATATACTGGAATTGGAAAAGGTGCAGAGAAGGACAACAAAAATTATCAGGGTTATGGAACAGCTTCCTTCTGAGGATAGTTTAAAAAACTGGACATTTTAGTTTGGAGAATTATTTACTCCTTCACATAACACAAGAACTGGGGTTAAATTAATAGGCATCAGGTTTAAAACAAAAGGAAGTATTTCTGCACACAGTGCACTGTTAATCTGTGGAACTCTTTGCCAGGGGATGCCGTGAAGGCCAAAACTATGACTGGGCTCCAAAAAGAGCTAGATAAGTTCATGGAGGATAGGTCCATCCATGGCTATTAGCCAAGAGGTGCAGATGTGCAACAACATGCTCTGAGTGTCCCTAGCCTCTGTTTGTCAAAAGCTGGGAGTGGATGACCTGTGACAGATCACTTGATGATTTCCTGTTTTGTCCATGCCCTCTGAAGCTCCTGGCATTGGCCATTGTTGGAAGACAAGATACTGGAGTAAATGGACCATTGGTCTGACTCATTATGACCATTCTTATGTTCCTATATTCTTATCCAACTACTGAATTCTACTTACATGCTTCAGAGGGAAAAATACCAGGGATGGAGAGAAATTATTTAAGTTCAGCACCAATGTAGACACAAGAACTAATGGATATAAACTGGCTATCAGGAAGTTTATACTTGAAATTAGATGCAAGTTTCTAACCATTAAAGGAGTAAAGTTCTGGAATAGCCTTCCAAGGGGAGCAATGTGGGCAGAAAACCTAGCTGGCTTTAAAACTGAGCTTAATAAATTTATGGAGGGGATGGTATGATGGGACAGCCTAGTTTGGCAATTGACTGATCTTTGGTAGATATGCCAATGGCCTCTGAAGGAATGTTAAATGGGGTGGGTTCTGAGTTATTATAGAGAATTCTTTCATGGATATCTGGCTGGTGAGTCAGGGTTTAACTGATTTCCATATTTAGGGTCGGGAAGGAATTTTCCCCCAGGGCAGATTGGCAAAGGCTCTGGGGGGTTTTCACCTTCCTCTGTAGCATGGGGCATGGCTTACTTGCTGGTGGATTTTCTGTGCCTTAAAGTCTTTAAACCATGATTTGAGGACCTTAACAACTCAGTCATAGGTCAGGGGTCTATTACAGGAGTGGATGGGTGAGGTTTTGTAGCCTGCATTGTGTAGGAGGTTAGACTGGATGATCATATTGGTCCCTTCTGACCTTAAAGTCGGTGAGTCTAAGCCTCCTGGGTCTGGTAGGAACTAATTATTCTTCCTAGATCTGAGACTTTCCCGCACACTCCCAAGGACAGACCCTGTGTCTGACACCCTTCTTGGGACCCCACTGCCTGGATGCCTATTTCCCTGAACCAGTGATTCAGCTCTCTGATCCCACAGTTGCTTCACCAAATCCCCCACACCAGAGTCCACTTGGCTGATGGGGCTCTGGTTTTTACATGCTTCCCTGATAATGTGGAGAGAAAGCAAGAAAACACTGGCTTGGCAAAGGAATATTTTATACACACATCCTTTTTCTTAAGACACACAAGAGATTTACAAAAAACAAACTGCTGAACACATACCTCTCAGTCTGACCTCATCAACTCAGGGAGTCCTGGGGTTGGTCCAAGTCCTTAGGCCAGGCAGCTTGTGGCTTTGGAATGGCTTCTTACTTAGAAAAGAAACGTACTTTTAAAATATTTTTTTCCTCTGCTTGCTCATATGCTCAGACTGAGGAACTGCAACCCCTTTCCTTAGCCAACCTAAATATGTAGAGAGTTCAATGTTCTTGTTGATGGGCTGATAGTTGCGAGACAAACAAAACTGATGACTCTTGATAGTTGTCTCATTATTAGACTTTTGCTAGGTGTATCTTATTCTAGCATGAATACACAGTGTTCAGAATAGGCTGTTGTTGTCAGGACTAGATTGTATTTTTACCATACACTTTGGGTGTCTCAGTACAATGTGGAGGTTACAACATACAAATAAAGGTTACATGAATGTTACGATCAAAATTCTGATTCACAAAATAAAATGGAGTTTAAAATTTGACTAAAACATATTCTCAATTTGTCACATATTTGGCCCCAGAAGTAATTAAAAAGCAAGAAACACATGATTCTGGTTATCCCACCTATGCACACTATACAATTAATCCCTTCATTCTCTAAACATATATCTGACCTATCTCAGTCAAGATACTCGGGCATGGTCTAAACTGGCAAACTTCCCCTGTAATCCAGAAGGGCCTGCAACACCATTGAGAAGTATCCCTTCTGGTTTATGTACTCTGTCGCAAGGTGTTCAAGTGCTAGGCTAGGGATATGCGTGCCATTTATTGCCCTCTGACAGTTTGCGAACCCCACTGCAGCAAACCCATCCACTATGTCCTTCACATTTCCCAAAGTCACTACCCTTCTTAGCAGAAGCCTATTGATGGCCCTGCACACTCTCATCACAACATCTCCAATGGTGGATTTACCGACTCCGAATTGATTCCCAACTGACTGGTAGCAGTCGGGGGTTGCCAGCTTCTACAGAGCGATGGCCACTCACTTCTCCCGTCAAAGCTGGTCTCAAGCGAGTATTCACATGCTTCAGGGCATGGGACAGCTCCGCGCAAAGTTCAGAGAGTGGGGCCTTTCACATTCGAAAGTTCTGCAGCCACTGCTCATCACCCCACACTTTCATAACGATGCGATCCCACCAATCTATGCTTGTTTCCCGGGACCAGAACTGATGCTCCATGGACTGAAGATGATGTGTGACAGCAAATGGGAATTTTTCCACTCTATGGCTTGTAGCAGGGCAGCCTCAGTAACTTCATTATTTTCCATGCTGCGGCTCCTATCTTGCCTTTAAAAATTCTGCAGGATAAAGTCATGAGGTATTTGTGATGCTTACAATGATAGTGCAGACTTGAGCGGGCTCCATGTCTCTTCAGTAACGGCATGCGCACGGCATAGAAAAATGGCTTGAAAAGCATTTGCAGTTTGTTTGAGACAAGAAGGGAGGCAGAGGGAGCACGTTACATCATGGGAGGATGACAAGCTTCCCAAAAGCCTCTGCAACTAGTTGCACAGTGGGATAGCTACCCACAGTGCACTACTTTGAATGTCGACCCAAGTGTAGCAAGAGACCGGCACAAGGAGTGTGGTGTGATCATACTCCTGCAACTTCTAAAATTTGGCAGGTGAAAGTCAATTTAAAGTAATTTGACATCAGTATGCAGTGTAGACATACCCTCAGGTACCATGGCGATGAGTACAGTATGACAGATGATAGATAGATAGATTTAGAAAGAGATCATTTGTATACACTTGACTATAGGATAACCAATTGACACTTAGATGTATATTTTATATATATTACATACAAGTCTATGGTAAAAGACAGTTAAGTTTGCAAAGTTAAGCACTGAAAAGTTAGGAAGTATCAGATTTAAGGTTGCAGATTTAATCTTAACTTTTGCATGGACATTATGGTACAGTCTTTAATTACATGATCACATTCTATTTTTCCCGAGAGACCCCTGCCTCATTCACTGCTGGATACAGGTATATTATAAATATTAAATAATAAGAGAGGATGTGACTTACTGTCAATATTAACTCTTGAAAAGAAGAAACAAGCATACTGAATTTGCTGTCCAGAATCAAAAATTTATCTTTCAATTTTAGAAATCTATTTCTTGAAAATATTTTACATTTTTTTTCTCTGCAAGCCTTATTTTCCAGTACAGGACACTATAACACCATATCATTTAGTGGAATAACATCACTGAAAAAAAAAAAACCTAATTTGAATAGGGGAATGTGGTTCATTGTCTTCAAGACAAGCTTATACAATAAAGAAAAGAGAAAAACAATTATGACTGGTCTTCAAGTAACTTGTCATGTAATCTCCATATGAATGGAAATATAATTTACATTGTCTGATCCCTTCAACCAATGACTACAAATTAACTGCTAAATAATATCAATAGTGTCTCCAAGAGAAAATGCTTGGGCAAACTAGAAGCTAAGATAGTGGTTGATTTAAAGCCAGCAACAGAAGCAAAACTATGCATGATGAAGAGACAATCTTTTGAGCTACACAGAGCTGTTCTTCAGGTCCTGAAGCATGTCTTTTTCAACAGCAGAAGATACAAGATATTACCTCACCCACCTTGTCTCTCTGATATCCTGTGACCAACATGGTTACAACACTACAAACAATATACATGATCAAATCATTAGATGAGAGGTGTTCTTACTAAATGAATACAATATTTCAAATTACTTTGTAGAGATGCACAATCACTGTTACCCACTGAAGTTTTAGATCCACATCTACACTACAAAATAAGCTCTGTCAGAGAACCTAAAAAGCCATGAGACTTTTCTGTGGTGATGACATTGAATATCAGACTGGTCATTACACCAATCTGCCTGTTGGAAATACATCAGCTCTGTGGCTGAACAATACAAGAAAGCTGATGTGACAGAACTAGTACTGTCCAAAAAAAAAAAGTGGGTTCATTGTATGTAACCACTACATCAGAGTAGTTTTCTTCATTGATTACATATGTGGACCTATTGGTCAAAATGTTCATGGATTCCTTCTCCCTTTCTGAGAGGGAAAGAGAGACAATCAAATAAACAATGGAAGCAAAGATTAATTAGTATAGTATATTGGGTACATTCAGGAGGACCACGATCCAAATACAAGCCACCATCAGACCACTTGGAAAGAAGCTCTGGCAGCAGCATAAAAGCAGCAAATCAGGAGGTCGTTGTGGAGTAAGCTGGGGGTATTGGCCTTTTTTGTCTTAGCCCCAAGTTTCAGGAAGGTTCAGTTCAGTTAAAGCTAGGGTCACACAGATGGATATCTCCAGGATACCATTGCAGTGTCTACAAGTATAGAACTTTTGCTGCATTTAGTACTGATGAAAAGCCTGAGTATTCGCCTATTACTGTAGCTGGCCACTTGGTATTTTATATTTTACAGATGTAACACTTGTAAAAATTCTCTTTGAACAGAAGATTAATGAGTAAATTATAGGTCTTTGAATTGAAGGCAGAAAAAAAAACTTCTGTTCTGTGTTTATTAAATTCTCAGTGCCTTAAATGGAAGGGAAGACAATCTGTCCTCAGTCTCATTTCTTCTGTAGAAGGATGTTTTTTTGTTATCAATCAAGTGAAAGAATCTCATTTTTCTCTGTTTAGCCTTGTCTGCAATACATTCATTAAGGAGAAATAACCCACCCCCAGCAAAAAACAAAACAAACAAAACAAACCCACAAACAAAACCCCAGAGAACACTAAATATTTCTTCCTATATGAATCAAGCAGGCAAAGGAATCTTTTGAATTTCAAAAGTGTACTAAACTAATGTGAAACTCTAATAAACATCACAGGGTGATTGACAGCTATCTATAGGTTACATATGTTTGCATCAAAAATCATTGAATAACTTTTAATAATGAATGAATTATTAAAAATATACTCTGTTACTAAAAAAAAAGCTAAATTAATAAAATAAGTTATTCTTAACTGTGAATTGTTTTCCCAGATATTTTTCTGAGGGCTGTTGAGCTCCTGCACTCCTACTTATAACAATGGGTGCTCCAAAGACTCAGAATGTGTCAGGAACTTAACCTAACTATTTCAATTTACTCAGGTAATCTGAAGCAGATAAAGACTTTAAAAGATAAATAGCTTCCTCAGCATTATTAGTACCTTATCCAAGAGTGTTTTATTACGGATGGAAAAGAAATTGGTCACTTCATTATTATACATTTACCATTAGAAGCATCAGTCTGCTAAATGGGATACTTATTGTCACATGAAAGATATATGTGAAATGCAAAAATGTATAACAAATCTAGCATAAATTACTTTTCTGTTGAGATTGGGCATGAATTTCATCTACAAGTAATGTAGGAGAACTTCACACCTGACTATGTGGAATTTCTAAATGATGTGTAGTATTTATATAATTTAATCAAGACTTCCTTTCCTCCTTCTAATATAAATGAGTAATACTGTTTTTTAAAATTTGTCTAGACCCTACTAACTAGAGAATAGACAACTATAATCACATATTTATTAAATGACCAATCTCACCATTAGGGGAAGAGATACAGTGTTGACATTCATTCTCCAGACATCTTAGTTTTGTAAATGTCACAGAGTAAAATTCTCGCAGTAGATCTCCAACAGTTGATCGCTGCATTGATTTGTTTCTCCTTCTATATGCATGGATCTCCCATTGTCAAAAGTAGGAATTACATCTGTGTCAGGAGAATAGCAAATCAATAAGCAGATCTGAGAGCACAATTTTACCCATTTGTTACATATTGACTTCTGAGGTGGAAACATCCAAGATTTTCACCGATATATTCCATTTGAAAAACATATATAAAAAGAGGTCAGTTAACTTTTGGCAATTGCACTACTAATACAAAGTTAAATATTTCATCATAGATGCAAATGCAGAAACTTGTTTCCAGGCTGGAATTTCTCTTATTTCAGAATCCTTTGACAAAATGCCAATGACTACAATATACAAAGTCAATGAGAGAGAATAATTTTTCTTGTAGTCTAAAGAAGTTCAACTGCACGCCCTCAGTTCCCATAGGAGTGTGAAAGACCATGTAGATAATGATTCAGCCCCTGTTGAAAATGATTTCAACTTCAATAAACTACCCCTTTTGGGCCACATACAAGTTTAGTTTGATCATACCAAAATTATGGAAAATTGCCTGGGTGGGAATTTGAAATTACTTCTTTTTTGGCCTTTCCTTGAAACCAGAATATAATCATTTGCCAGTTTTGTTTTTATCTTTCGTACTTTCAATGTACTGTTTGATCCCTGAATGCCACTGATTCACCAAATTCTTTCTCCAGAATAATGCAGTACATTGCAGTCTTTGACGACTGCTTCCCAGATTTTGCTATCATCTCTCAGCTCATTTGTGGAGAAGAGCAACACAAGTTTCCACTATAAGTTTTACTCATAAAAAGACACATGAACAACTTACCTTTTTGAGCAAACATTTTATTTACAGACAAAAGAATTACATTTCTCCATATCTAGGAATTATCAGGTTTTAACAAGCAATGCATTTTCTCATGTTGTATTTTTTTTCTGGGTAATTAGTGAGCTGTAATCTTCGAGAAACACATTTCAGCACCTATAGTTATCAAAGGATAGTAAGTATTTCTAATCCTGTATATTTCTAGCATTTAAGAACACACACAAATGAATATGCATATTTTATATGTAATAACCCAGGAATTTAAAATCACAACTGGCAAGTCTCAGGGAGATGGGTTTAATGATTCATGAAAAAGAAGTCATCATGCAAGGATAAAGTATGATACATTGTAGTTAAAGGAAAACTACAATTTTAAAATTTATGCCATTATGTATATTTTTATACTAGTCATAATTCATTTTTATGAACCATCCAGGAGCATTTATATTTAAAAAATGAAAAAATAAATGAAAACGGTGACAAGATTTTGCATCACACAAATCTCCAAAATAAAGTCCTCTTAGCTCCATCTACCTCCTTCAAAAGCCCAAGTAAATAGACAAGTCTTGCAGTATACCTGCAAGGTCAGAAAAATCCATCTCTGTTTAATTGGTTGCAGAGCAGGCAGTGTTTAATTTGTGCTGGGGCTTGCTGTGGCGCTAGGTCTGGCAGTTCATAGACCCAGAACCTTTGGGCTTGCCATATCAGTTATGAAAGTAAAAAAACAAATCTCTATTTTTTGCTCAGAAACAGGGGTGCTGGAACTGGAAAGTTGGAGGGGCTATGGCCCCCCACTTTTAAAAGTGGGAGGCCGTACCTGCCCACTTTTTAACATGGACATAGTTCTGGGGGACCAGGGACCACATTGCTGCCCCAAACTGCAAGCTTCTAGCCTGGCGTGCTGCTTGGCCAAGGGACGGGGCCTCAGGGGGAAGAGGAGGAGCAGTGGGTGGGGCCACAGAGAGGGGCAAGGCCTTGTACCTCCCCACTTCTACAGAGGTTCCAGCACAACTGCTCTGAAATGTGTTTTTCTCAAACAAGTTATTTCGTGTGAGTAAGAGCTCAAGCAGCAGCAGTGCAACACTGTGTCTCCACTCACACATCACTCAGCTGCCAGAGGAATGTCCCTTGAGCATTGCACTGCTGCTTGTATGATGCTTCAGCCCCTGCACCTCTTGCTTGAGTCCTGGCACCTCCTTCATTACTAATTAAGCAATGAGAGCAGGGGACCCTGAGAAATGGATACATGTAATGTAATGGATACATGTAAGATCTACCTAGTTATCCTAGAAATGGATACATGTAATGATACATGAAATGGATACATGTAATGTAATGGATACATGTAAGATCTACCTAATTACTAAAAATGCTAAATTCATAAGATTTTGTCAATATTTCACAATTAATTGATTGGATCTACCAAGAGAAACTTTTTATAGTTATCTGCTAAAGGTAATATTCTACCATCTTTTAATTCTAAATAAATATTTATAGAAAATCAGAATAGAGTTTTTGTGTTTTCCTCAGTTGAAAAGCCGGCTGCTGGCTTTGCTGCTGCATTCATTCAAAATCTCCTTGTTTAAAATATCTGAACTTCTATTCAATTTTAATGTACCTAGCCTGTTTTCCCAGCTTCCAGTCAAACACACTCAGTCTGTTTTTTGGTGGGTTGTAGGATTTCCATCACATGCACCCTTAATCTTCTGTTTCCAAACAGGACAGAACATAACACAGGTATACAGCAGGAGGAGCCTTTCACACAGCTTTTCTCCTCCACCCAGATCACCGTCAAAGCTCCCTCATTTCCTGTTCCTGCAGATTAAATATCTTCTCAGTTACTGAGCCAATTGTATCTCATTAGTTCAGTAATTACCATCCACGTGTCAGTATGCCCTCCAAGAGAAGCGGATTAATTGCTTCCACTAAAGCCTGCAGCCATCTTTGTCCTGTAGCAACCTCAGTGACCAGGGTGCTACAGCTAGCACACAGTCACAGGTGGACAACTGATCCCAATATTTAATGTGAGATTTAAATATCCTTGCCTGCCTGTGTGCATGATTGTTTTGCTGGTCAGGAAACAAGAACTCCACTACACTCTATTTCAGACATTTCAGTTCTACTCTGATGCCTCCCTCATGCTGAGTAGCTCCTTAATCCATCAACTGTTCCAGTGGTTGAACCTACTCACGGAGTAGAGATGGCAGAATCAATCCCACATTGCTTTCATTGGAAAACTATTCATATTATTTTCAGATTGTTTTTTTATTGAATCTTTTAACTGCCTGAAATATGTATTGTTCCCTATAATAAAATTTAACCTAATAACTGTCACAATTTCATAGTTAACTGCACCTTCAGTCCCCCTCCTGGTCTTTCTTGAGGGCACCCACTTAAGGTTTTCAGCTCCCTAGTTGTCACCTTTCTTGGTCAGAGACCTGCATCTCTCTCCCTTCAGACCGGGGGTTTCAGTGTGCACGTCACTGAGATTTCCCAGTTGATCTGACTCGGGTTCAACATCTGTAGTTAACTCTTTCTCCAGGGACTATAACAGTATACACTAGTTACCTACCCGCCTTCACAATGCAAACTGCATTTATTCTCAGGTCAAAAGCATTACAGAGAAAACATATAAAAGCAATAAAAGAAAAAATTACTAGAGGCCACATAAAAAGCCACATATTTTAAATAAATGCCACAACTCAGTTTTTCCCCTGGGTTACAAGTTCATGTTAGTTTTTAAATCAGGAGCCAGACACCCCGCTGGACAGTTCAGCTGTTTCTTTATATATCTCAGGCCTTGATCTCCAATCTCTGGGAAGAGCTAACCATAAGTTAATGGCCCTCACCTCAGGCTGGGTTTTTGCATAACCAGCAGTTGTGGAGTTTGCATTAACCATTTCCCAGGATTCCCCAGGAAAACCATTTAACCTTTATTGTCCCAAAAATCCATGTCTGTCTGGCACATGTCAGTATAATAATTTGAACTCCTTATACTTCCAAGACTCACCTCTGGTACATTTCCCCACTAGAGAAGTGGGAATAAACAAGAGTCGTTGTACAGCATCCATTGACTTATTTCCTGAACAAAGCATCAGCAACCAAATTTTGCATTCTCTTTAACAGGAATCACTTTCATACCATAAACTTGGAGCCCAATGCTCCATCTTAGCAACTTGCATTTGGCTCTATCCTTTGATATAACCAGGTGAGTGGTCAGTACGTGCAATGAAATGTCATCCAGAAAGTCAGGGCTGTAATTTGCTGAGGGCCCACACCATTGCAGAAACATTGTTTTTCAGTTTTTGCATAGTTTTTCTCTATGGGGAGCAATTTCATCACTTTGCATTAGCACAGCCTCAAACCCTGTGTCAGAGGCATCCAAAAAAACCTGGATCTGTACTCAGGGCTTCCTTCAGTTCACAGAGGGCTTGTTGTTACTCTTCATACCAGATGTAAAGTGGCTTGCACTTTACATAGATCAGTGAAAAAGGGGCCAGAGTACTAAAGTGAAGGAAAAATCTTCTATTATGTCCTGCCACCCGAATAAAGATTTGTATCTGTGTACTTGTCTCGGGAGTGGGCCGATTCTTAGTCTCTTCTATTTCTGCAAGCTGTGGTTTGATTCAGTTCCTCCCAACTCTCCCATCTCTGATAGCCTACTTCTGCCATCCCCACCTTGCATTTCTCCACCTTTCCTGTCAGGACTGCTGTCTGCATGCTGTGACACATCCTCTTTATGTGGATCCTATCTCTTTCCAAGTCTGGCTGAAGATATAAATATCATCTATATATGCCAGAGCAAACTCCCCCATACCATCTAGTAACCAATAGACCAACTGCTGAAAAATAGCTAGGGCTCCATAGAGGCCAAAGGCAGAATCAGGACTCAAAGAGTTCTATAGAGATGATAAATGTCAATTTGAGCCTAGTATTTGGCACCTGCTAATAACCTACAAAGGCACCTGCTAATAACCTTTAGTGAGGTCATTCATTGTCAGGAACTGGGTCCCTCCCAACTTGTCCAGTATTTTGTCTGTTCTATGAAAGGTGTATGCGTCAAATACTGTAATGATATTGAGCTTTCTATAATCCACACAGAATCTGATTGACCCATCCTGTTCAGGAATGAGTACAATGGAGGATGCCCATGGACAACATGACCATGGGATCACCCCTAATTCCAGCATCTCAGTGATTTATCTCTCCAGGCCCTGGGCTGTTTTCCTAGAGAATCCTGAAAGGCAAACTTTCAGTTAGAGCCTGGGTTCTCGTCTCCATTTGGTGGATAGCAAGCAAACGGCGTCCTGGCTTACAGGAAAAAAACTGGTTGGTAAGCCAGCAGCACCCCAATGATCTTTCATTGCTGTGTGAGGGTTATGTGATCAGAAAGGGCTATGGAGCCCAGGAAGGAGATGAAGCCTGTTTCTGAAACCAGATCTCTCAGCTGATTCTCTCCTTCTGCTTCCCAATGCCCACACACAGGCAAGGACACAAGGACAGAATCTCTCTGTCAGAATATGTTCACATAATACATGTTCACATAATACACATGGCTAGAGCATAGGGCTCAACGTGTAGTGATCAATGGCTCCATGTCTAGCTGGCAACCGGTCACAAGTGGAGTTCCCCAGGGGTCTGTCCTGGGGCCGGTTTTGTTCAACATCTTTATTAATGATCTGGAGGATGGGGTAGATTGCACCCTCAGCAAGTTTGCGGACGACACTAAGCTGGGGGGAGTGGTAGATACCCTGGAGGGTAGGGATAGGATACAGAGTGACCTAAACAAACTGGAGGATTGGGCCAAAAGAAATCTAATGAGGTTCAACAAGGACAAGTGCAGAGTCCTCCACTTAGGAAGGAAGAATCCCATGCACAGCTATAGACTGGGGACCGACGAGCTGGGCAGCAGCTCTGCAGAAAAGGACCTGGGGGTAACGGTGGATAAAAAGCTGGATATGAGTCAGCAGTGTGCCCTGGTTGTCAAGAAGGCTAATGGAATATTGGGCTGCATTAGGAGGGGCATTGCCAGCAGGTCACGGGAAGTGATTATTCCCCTCTATTCGGCATTGGTGAGGCCGCATTTAGAATACTGTGTCCAGTTTTGGGCCCCCCACTACAAAAAAGATGTGGACAATTTGGAGAGAGTGCAGCGGAGGGCAACCAAAATGATGAGGGGGCTGGAGCACAGGACTTATGAGGAGAGGCTGAGGGAACTGGGCTTGTTTAGTCTGCAAAAGAGAAGAGTGAGGGGGGATTTGATAGCGGCTTTTAACTACCTGAAAGGGGGTTCCAGGGAGGATGGGGCTAGGCTGTTCTCGGTGGTGGCAGATGACAGAACAAGGAGCAACGGTCTCAAGTTGCAGGGGGAGGTCTAGGTTGGACATTAGGAAAAAGTTTTTTACTAGGAGGGTGGTGAAGCATTGGAATGGGTTACCTAGGGAGGTGGTGGAATCTCCATCCTTACAGGTTTTTAAGCTGAGGCTTGACAAAGCCCTGGTTGGGATGATATAGCTGAGGTTAGTCCTGCTTTGAGCAGGGGGTTGGACTAGATGACCTCCTGAGGTCCCTTCCAACTCTAATATTCTATGATTCTATGATTTACACAATATGCTTAGTGCGAATGTGAGTGATTAGAAGGCTGCACTATATAAGTAACCTCAATGAGGGTTTTAATTATTTTAAAGGGCCCCTCCCAGGAAGCCTGCAGTTAATTTCTCAGTGCTGGTAAGAGCACCATAACTTGGTCTCCTATACCGTATCCCCAAGCACATGCTGTGGGATCATATCAGACTTTCTGTCTCTTCTGAGCTCTAGATAGATTGTCCTGGGTAAAACTCATGAGCTCAGTGAGTTTTTCCCAGAAGGCCAAAACATACTGTACCATGTACCCTCAGGAGAGTTTGTACCTTCCCACTCCACCCTCATTAGCTCCAGGGTACTCCATATCCTCCTACCACAAAGCAGTTCTAAAGGAGAAAATCCTTTGGAAACCTAGAAACCTCCCGATAAGCAAACATCAGGTAATATAAACATTTACCCAATAACCAGGGTGTTGGTCCATAAAAAGTGTCAACATCGTTTTAAAGGTTCCGTTAAATCTCCAAAAAGCCCATTAGCCTGGGGACAGTAGTGAGACGTCACCCCAACTCCAACAGAGGGTCCTGGTAGGTGTCAATCTTTCAAAACCCCTACCTGGGTTTTTCTCTTTGGTGAGAAGTTCATGTCAGTTATTAGATCAGGAACCAGACACCCCATTGGACAGTTCATTTGTTTCTTTATATCGCTCTGGTCTTTGATCTCCAGTCTCTGGGAACAGATAATCACCAGTCAATGGCCCTCTCCTCATGGTATAGTTTCAAAAGCCTGGAGTTGTGGTATTTGCATTAACCACTCCCCTAGGTGTTCCCTAGGAAACCCACTTAACATGGACTGTCCCAAAAATCTGTGCTTCTCTGACACATTTTGAATATAATCATCTGAACTCCTTGCATGTCTCAGGTCTCACATCTGTCCCAATCACTACAGCTTGTAAACATGTTTTTAAAACCATAACATCCCTATTTTTATAGGGTGAAATTTGCCTCTGTGGAGAAGGCTAGCAGACGGATGAGCACCAGTCAAAATCTACTTAAACCTTATTTTGAGAACTTAAGTGGTACACTGGTCCTCTTCACAGCAGTGAATTTTACACTTAGAGAATTCATTTATGCTTATCAAATATTAAATTCCTCTTGTCATCCTACCTGCTTCTGTTTGACTGACACTGTAAACAGAGTGAACTTGAACAAGACCAACAAAAAGTGTACTATTTATTTATTTATTTTAAATTTATTTTTGGCAGGGAAAGAATTGCAACAAACTTTTGCATGGGGTAACATATTTGCCAAAGGGTAAATCCATTGGCAATGCATATAACATGAGCCCAAAGAAGGGTAAATAGAAGGAGTTAATATGCAACATCTATCTTTTAGCAAGAGATCATTTAATTACCATTGTATGATTATCTGGACTCTTCTCTTTAATTACCATGCTCTCATATGCACTGGTGTGTTGTTATTTCCCTTCTAATTCGTTTTATTTCAAAAAGCTATTCATGTGCTACTTGTTTATTTACACTCTGTGTGCAATTACCACTGATCCACAGTGAACTGAGATAGATACTGCAGTGGTTAATGATCATACTAGAATATGTCTGGTATCTGCTTTCCAGAGCAACAAGCATTATTTACTGGCCTACTCTTGCAATAACTTTCAGAGTTCTCTGAATATGATGAAGGGGAACTCTGTAGATTCTACGCTCTCTGAAGCAAAGCATCTATGTGTGGTCATTAAAACCTATGTCCCACATTCTCAGACTCTTCAGCAAAATGTCACGTATTTATCATTTTTGCAGTCTGTCACGCAGCATATCTGTCTCAGAACTTGCTCATCATTTCATAAGTGAATTTCTTCTGGAATGTCATTAAATATAAATAACTGGAGAATAAATTCCTAAATCAACTCATCATCCACATGGTGGATGTGTATCTTATTATTACGCCAAAGCCAAAACAAACATATTTTGTTATTTTTGCTTCCCAATATGTATTTTTCTATAAAAATCATGTTTAAAAATAATCTCTAATCAAATAGCAAATGCAGAGGTCTGTATTAAAGGTAATTGGATATATAATACTTCTAAAGTAAAATATGAAAAAAAAAAAATAGACTGCAGAGGTGACAATTAGTTATTCTAAAATACTGCAGTTCTAAACAATATACTGTTTTATTTATTTATTTAGTTAGTTTGTTAAATCGCAAAACTAATAACATTCTTTGAAATCCTGGATTAGCTCCCTATTGGATACCTAGCTCCCTGTGGTGAGGTGGGAGAGAGAGTACAAACAAGCCATTTAAAGCACTGTTCTGTTTGTGACAAGGTTATAAAATAAGCACTGTTGGTCTCCTGTGTGTTAAGCCTAGAAACGGTCTGCTTACAAAATAAAAACCTCCACCAAGGAACAAAGTTTCAACAATTCTGTTTTTTATTTATCAGCAGAAGCTGAAAGAACAAAAGACATACTCACTTGCACACTTTCTTGAATGGGGAATATCTGCCAAATCAAGTTGTGAGGCATTTTAAAAGAGACTGAGGGCTCAGCAAAGTAAATAACGAACAAACCCATCACCTGAAGTTTAGACATCAGTAATAAAGGAAGACTGGTATGATACACATGAGCCTAGGTCATTATAAAATATTACTACTGTGGATCTACATTCTGATGCCCTTATGTTGAACAGTACCTTACTCTGTGAGTAATCTTATTGATTTCAATGGGACTGTTTAAGAAGATAAAAATATGATTTACACAACAATGTAGAAAGGAACATCATGAAGGTTTCAAAGTTCAACATTCAAAGGTAGGGAAATGTGAGAATTAAGATTGCCTGTAATCATATTTCACATAATTGTGAGTATGTATTATGATGCTAGAGTCTTTAATTACATGATCATATACTCTTTTTCCACAGAACCCCTACTTAATCAATACATATGATGAATGAACCTGCTCTGGATACTGCTGTCTGTAGGACCACTACCTCATGTGTTTCAGAAATCTGAAGGTGTGCATTATTTGCAAGTACTGAGACAGGCGGGCTTAGGCCGCCTGAAATTAAAGGAACTAAGAAGGATGAACCACTAGTCCCTGTCCACAAGTGAATACATGGGACAACTAAACAAAAAAAACAGGTACGGAAGTGAGGGAGGGTTAAAATTAGGGAAGCAGAAGGAGAAACTGAGCAGAGAATCCTGGATAGCATCCACTGCTCCTCAAAGATGTCTAAGAAGTCAGTGGATACTACCCAGAGGAACTATGTCTGGAGCTGTAATCAGATGAGCGACCAGAAATAGAGCCCACAGTCACAGAGAATAATCTCCATCCAGCTTCCTCCTTCTAGAATGATGGATAGCCATCTTGGTCAGCACCAAAAGGAGGTGGATGATGAGGACACATGTCTTTGTGGGGCCCTGGGTGGAGAGTGCAAGAATTAGGGAGTGCAAGGAAAACTGCAGCCAGAGCCTCAGTAAAAGTTTGTAGAGGAGCTGGAAAAGTGTGGCAGCCTGACACACTCCACATAAGAATGTGTGTCAGTGTCTCCCTCTTGCCACAAAAGGGTGGCAGCAGGGTTCATGAACCACATCAGGTATATGCTTGTGCTTATGGCTCCATGGAGGAGCTGCCCTCAAATATCTAGTGTGCAGTGGAACCAGAGTGGAGTACAAACTAACCAACTGTGGTTCCTTGCCCTTGTTAGGTGGGCACTTGGAGTCAGCATCGGACATGAGGGCAAGGAAATGGATGGTATGAAGCACAGATGTTTTCTGGGTGCCATTCTGAAGCAGGCTGTCTAGATGTCATGCAGCTTGCTCATGTGGAGATCAAGTGCACCCTGCATCAGAGCCCGATGATGAGTTCTGGAGGACCAGAGGCAACGTGTGGATAGGGAGCATCCCCACACGGGACCTGCTTGAGGAAAGTGAGAGAAGCAGGAGAAAAGGCTGCCTTCACCTACTGAAGCACACAAAAGTACACAAAAGGGGCAGATTCATGCACTAGTGGAGCACCGCACGGTCCACCCAGTCCTTCCGATCATAGTCCAGGAGATCTCTGATTCTGGTCGCACAAGCCAAGACCATCCTACAGTGAACCAAGGAGGATTCTATCACCTGCACAAGATGGAGGTTGTGTAGCAGTGGTTCTGTAAGGAGATTCTCCCCCTCAGCAGCCAGATTTGAAAATATGTACTATTTGTACTACTGGGGCAGGTGGGTCTGGGCCCACCCATAACTAAAAGCCCATCCTCTCATTAAAGAGGAGGAAAAAGTACATCCAGGCACAATTGAATTCTGAAGGCAATAAAGGAAAAACCAGGGAAGTGAAGGTCATAAGGCAAAAATTAGGGAATTAGAAGTCGGCATTGAGCAGAGAGCCCCTGACAATGCCCACTGCTCTTCAAAGGTGTCTAATGAGTTGGTGGACACTGCCCAGAGGAACTCAGCTCGGAGGCATGACTGAACATGGGAATTGAAATAGGCCCCACAGTCACAGAGTATTCCCTCTCCAGCCTCCTCCTCCTGCTATGACGGATGCCAAACTTAGCCAGCAACAGTAACAAAGAAACAAGGAGGTTCAGTGACTTTGTGGGGCCATGAATGAGGTGTGCCAAGGTCATGAGGTTCAGGGAAAAGTGCAGCCAGAACCTCAGTAAGAGGCTCTGGAAAAGCCAAAGAGGGGATGCGAACTGACTCACCCTGCACAGATATGTGCAGGGTCTCCCTCTTGCTGTAAAAATGTCAGGTTTCAGAGGAGTTCATGAACCATGACCGGTACACACCTGTGCTTATGGCTCCATAGGGGAGCCACCAGCTAATATCCCTGCCAGGCTGTTGAACCTGATTGGAGTACAGACTGGCCCACATTGGTTCCTCAGTCCCCTTAAGCGGCATCAGGTCCATCCACAGGCTGGATATTGTGCAGCCAGCTCAGACGTCATGTTGGGGTGGCCAAGGAAGTTTATAGGGCAGGGACTTGATGACGAGTTCTGGAGAGCCAGAGGGGAGCAATGGGCAGGGAGCATCCTCCCACAGGATCCACTTGAGGAAAGCAAAAGAATCATAGAATCATAGAAATGTAGGACTGGAAGGGACCTCAGAAGGCCTTTTAGTCCAGTACCCTTCCCTCAAGGCAGGACAAGTATTAACTAGACCATCCCTGAAAGGCGTTTATCTAACCTGCTGTTAAAAATCACCAGTGATGGAGATTCCACAACCTTCCTAGGCAATTTATTCCAGGGCTTAACTACCCTGACACTTAGGAAGTTTTTTCTAATGTCCAATCTAAATCGGTCTTGCTGCAATTTAAGCCCATTGCTTCTTGTACTATACTCAGAGGTAAAGGAGAACAATTTTTATTCCTCCTCCTCGTAACAACCTATTATGCATTTGAAAACTGTTATTATGTCCCCCCCTCAGTCTTCTTTTCTCCAGACTAAACAAACCCAGTTTATCAATCTTCCCTCATAAGTCTTGTTTTCTATATCTTTAATTATTTTTGTTGCTCTTCTCTGGATTGTTTCCAATTTGTCCACATCTTTCCTGAAATGTGGTGCCCAGAACTGGACACAATACTCCAGTTGAGGCATTATCAGCATGCAGTAGAATGGAAGAATTACTTCTTGTGTATTGCTTACAACATTTCTGCTAATACTCCCCAAAATGATGTTTGTTTTTTTGCAACTGTGTTACACCATTGACTCACATTTAGCTTGTGATCCACTATGACCCTGGTTATAAGTGTACAATGAATCCTCTTAATCTAATGATGATATTTAAATTTGCAGGTTATTTTTGGTCATCTATTGAACCCTCTTCCAATGACTATTCAAAAATCCCACACAGTCTGTGTTCACGTTTAAAACAGATAGAAGTATAAATATTTTCTGTCCTCTGTGGTGTTGCTTTTTTAATTGCTGATAATATTACATTGCTAAATTGTACACGAATTCTATGTGTTTTCATGAAGGATGCTACCATATCAGAGTATTTTGTTTCTTATTATACAGACAAAAGAAGAGAATGAATCAAGAAATTGAAAGGTGGATAATCACCTTGCGGAGGATAAAATTACTCAGAGGAGGTCACTGTCTCAGTTTAACATGAAGACAATACAAAAATAAAAAAGTAAATTCTGGGCATACTCCAAGGAAGCTCTCAGGTTTTATTTCAACAGAATAAAAAAGAATGATCAATACCATGCGGGAAAGGGCAGGTAAATAGCTTGAGAAAACATTATTGACTATTGTAACAAAATGATTATCTTTACTGTATAAAACAAGATTAAAATTTATTCTCAGAACCTCTGGAATTTAATAGGGATTTTCAGAGTTATTATAAAACACTATGGGGAACATTTTTATAGTGGCTTCCAATTCTGTGCCCATAATTTTGCTCCCTTAAATAATTACAGTTTCCATTTTGAGGGCACAAATAATAGCAGGTGCAAATGATGGCACTGAGATGTGGAATAAAGTAGTCTACAAATCAGATAGTTAGGCAAATAGAGAGCTACTGAGTGCAGTTAGATTCCTCATTTAGTCAAGAGAAGATTGTACTGGCTTTCAAGGAGGCAGAAGAGGAACATCCCAATATGGGAGTGATGTCATCTATTTCTGTTCAATTCTATACTTGTTTTAAGGATCAAAATGAGTCTTTTTAATTGGATGACAAACTCCCCATTAGTATAGTGGGTAGTGCTGCTTCCTATTAATTTAGCAAAATTTACTCAGATTACCAAGACAACTAAGGATAAAAACCAATGTCTGATAAATTGTGACTGCAAAGTGCTTTACATTGGTCCTGGCTCTCAGGCTGCAGACACACATGCCAAAACACACAGTCCCAGGCCAGCTGAGTTCGGTGAGGGGTCAGATGTTGCTGGATAGCACTAGACATGTGCTAAGTATACTTCATTGGACCTGCCAGCTAGGGAATCCTATTTACACATTTTTAGCTGATGCCAAGAAGGTGTTTGATGAAATAAAATAGAGTTATTCTTAATGGGGTAGTGCATAAACATGGATATGGATACAATTATTTCAAAAGCATCAGGACCCTCTAATAAATCCTTTAGTGCTCTTCCAACAGCTGTGCTTGGACTAGGTAGAAGGCTTGTTGTGGGGTTTCCACTTCTCACCTTCGCACTTGTGGTGTGGCCTTAAACACAAGACAAAATATATGCCATTATGATAAGGAAATGTTTACATGCATACACATGGTATTAATCTTTAAAAACCATGAATCCACTGGCTGTTGCCCCCATATGGAACACCACATATGGGGTTCAATATTAGCAGAAGGAAATCAGCTAGTGTAAATAATCATACCTCCATGACATTAATGATTTATCTAGTTATGCCAGCTGAGGATTTGATACCAAATATTTACTGAGTGAAACTTAGCAAATGAGGTTAATGAAGATGTCCATCTCTCTCTATTTTCCCTTTCGCTGACACTCATCCCTTCCCTGTCTCTTACCAGTCTTCCACTTTCATTAGTCTCCTTTCTCTTCTCCATCCTAAGAAATCCTCATTTAATCCCACTTCTCCCCCATAATTGTCTCCTTATCTCCTCTCCCGTTACTTTTTTAACCTTCTGTGAGGGTTGTCTATTATTGGTGCCTCAAATTCATCTCCTTGCCATCCACTTATCCTAGGGTTTTATTCTTTCTTAGCTTTTCTTCTGTGTAGCTGACTCCTCCTTCATTGCTACATAGTCAACCCTCTTCCTCCTTTGGTACCTTCTGCTGGTACACCTCTGCTGGTGTTACCCAGAGTTCTGTGTTCAGTAATCTCTGTACATTTTTCCTTCTTCCCTGGCCCTTTTGGTAACTATTTTATTGTCACTGCAGTAGTGGTGCCTACAACTCTGAATTAGGATTGAGGCTTGGTTGATAGAGGCACTGAATAAACAAAGAGAAAGATATCATTCTGCTCCAAAGATTTTATAATCTAATTAAACAAAATATCAAAGGATGGGTATAACATAAAATGGGAAGGATCAAGAAAGTAGGATGAAGTTACAAATGGTCAGAACTCGGGGATACATAAAATAATGTAAAATTTGAAGGTGCTGAGTCATTTAAAAGGGTATTGGATTGTTTTTTTTTTAAATGTAAAATGTAAATAAAGCAATAAATAAGACATATATCAGTAATTCCCACAGGCTATTAACTCAGCCATAATACCTATTCTAATGGTCTCTTTTACCTTCTCTATGCTGAAGACTCATATCTAATCTCTGTCCATCTACTGAGGTTCACATCTTTTCCTGTCTTTCCAATCTTTGCTATTATTTCAGAAGGGACATAACTGTTCAAATAGGGGAGAGAGAATTCTTCTAAACTCTTCAACTTAATCTCTTCTAAATGAGGCATTGTACATCCATAAAAGTCATGCTGGGAAAAGGATTTAGACAACAACATTAGAGTCTCAACAAAAGTATAGGATTTGGGTATTCCTCTGTATCAATTAACTTTGCTTTGATTTAGAGCTCATTGAAAAAAAAAATGATGCAATAGTTTCTGTCCAAAAGTGCAGTGTCATTGAAATTGAAACATTTTTAATGTGTCAATTGTGACTTTTTTTGGCCAGAAAAATGTCTAAACAAATTTAAATAAAGTAAAAATGTCTTTTTTCATCTTTAATATATTGATTCACTTTGCTTTTATATTTTAAAATATTTATTGTAATAGTAGATTAACAAATATATTAAACATATATGATATTGCTTGGACATAGAAATGAAATGTTCTGATGTTGCTGAAATGTTTCAATGATTGTGAATCAAATTCAGAATTTCCAATGCTGTGGGACGTTTTGAAATTTTGACTTTTTGTTCTAAATCAGAACAAAATCAAATTTCAGAATGTTGGAATTTTGCATTGAATTGAAATTCCAGTTTCCAACCTGCTCTGCATTGATTATTTACAAAATGATACCTTGATAGCATTTAACTCCAACAATACTGGCAAAATTTTCAGTAGATTGGCCACATTCTTATATAAGAGAACAGAAATATTACTGAGAGATGAAAGTCTATGACTCCTAAATTAGTGAAACAATGACAATTCTTTAAAAACAATTGAGTAAGGAAAAGGTATCTTGTGAATCACTTTGAGAAGAGCTCAGCATATGTTGCTCAGAGACTGGAAGTATCAGATAGGGCTAAATTGTAGGATCAGATATAGTTCTTGATTCATACTCTGGTTTTTGTGTTGTGCGTGAGAAGAGTCAAAGTATAGGTGAGGATACTTAGAAAGAGTTGTATAAAATGATGATGCTTTCTTAAGGTAATTCTGTTAACCATCTGGATTTGTTGGATTTGTTAAATAACAGTTTAATATATAAGCTGTTTGTTATATTGAATAATAAGTACAGTAATAAGTCATCAGGACCAGATGGTACACACCCAAGAGTTCTGAAAGAATTCAAATGTGAAATTGCAGAACTATTAACTGTAGTATGTAAACTATCATTTAAATCAGCTTCTGTACCGGATGACTAGAGGATAGCTCATGTGACACCATTTTTTGAAAAAGGTTCCAGAGGCGATCCCGGCAATTATAGGCCGGTAAGCCTAACTTCAGTACCAAGCAAATTGATTGAAACTATATTAAAGAACAGAATTATCAGAAACACAATTTGTTGGGGAAGTGTCAACATGTTTTTTTAAAGGAAAATCATGCCACACCAATCTACTAGAATTCTTTGAGGGGAGCCAACAAACATATAGACAAGAGTGATAAAGTGGATATAATGTACTTACATTTTCAGAAAACTTTTGACAAGGTCCCTCACAAAAGGCTCTTAAACAAAGTAAGCAGTCATGAGATAAGAGGGAAGGTCCTCTCATGGATCAGTAACTGGTTAAAAGATAGGGAAAAAAGGCCAGGAATAAATAGTCAGTTTTCAGAATGAAGAGAGATAAATAGTAGTGTCCCCAAGGGCCTGTACTGGGACCAGTACTGTTCAGCATATTTATAAATGATCTGGAAAAAGGGGTAAACAGTGAGGTGGCAAAATGTGCAGATATACAAAACTACACAAGAGAGTTAAGTCCAAAGCAAACTGCAAAGAGTTACAAAACTGGATGATTGTGCAACAAAATGGCAGATGAAATTCAATGTTGATAAATGTATTCCCAAATATACATATAAAATGTTGGGTTCCAAGTTAGCTGTTACCCCTCAAGAAAGAGATCTTGGAGTCATTGTGGATATTTCTCTGAAAACATCTAATCAGTGTGCAGTGACAGTCAAAAAAAGCTAATAAAATGCTGGGAATCATTAGGGAAGGGATAAATAATAAGACATAAAATACCGTATTGCCTCTTTATATCTCTATGGTACACCCACATCTTGAATACTGAGGGCAGATCTGGTCGCTCCATCTCAAAAAGGATATACTGGAATTGGAAAAGGTACAGAAAAGGGCAACAAAAATTATTAACGGTATGGAAAAGCTTCCATAGAAAAGAGATTAATAAGTGTGACTTTTCAGCTTGGAAAAGAGACGATTAAGGGGGAACATGAGAGAGGTCTACAAAATCATGACTGTTGTGGAGTAAGTAAAAAAGGAAGTGTTATTTACTCCTTCTCACAACACAAAAACTAGGGGTCACCAAATGACATTAATACTCAGCAGGTTTAAAATGAACAAAAGGAAGTATTTCTTCACACAATGCACAGTCAATCTGTGGAACAGCTGGCCAAAGGATGTTGTGAAGGCCAAGGTTATAACAGGGTTCAAAAAAGAACTAGATAAATTCATGGAGGATAGGTTCACCTCCAGCTATTAGCCAGGATAGGCAGGGAATGTTGTTTGTGAGAGGCTGAATATGACCAATGGGATGGATCACTTGATGATTACCTGTTCTATTCATTCCCTCTGAAGCATCTTGCATTGGTCACTGTCAGAGGACAGGATACTAGGCTAGATGGACCATTGGTCTGATCTAGTATGGCCATTCGTATGTTCTTATGAATATTGTACTAATCTTTTATTCAATGTATGCACCCAATAATGACCTAATCATATCTTTATACCTCTCCCATTGAGAAATAAATTATCTCCTCTACATTTTGTTCTTTCCTTAGTCTTAATTTTTTTATGGTGGCAACTTCAATTTATGTTACAATATGGATAATGGATTCAAATTCTATGAGGAGGAGTGTTTTTAAATAAGATTGTTAAAAGATCCTTATGACAGACTGTCTGTCAAGAAAGTAATAGTTGATAACCAAACGAGGTAGGGATTAGCTATGGAAAAACTTCACCCAGCCAGGCAAAATTACTTTGCTCAATGAACAATGTGCATGACCCACCAGAAATAACTGTACTTGCTGGTCTCTAAATCACAGTAACTGAGATGGATTACTAGGCCTTTTGAAAGGTAGTTATTAAAAGTCATTTTATCCTCAATGGGCATCTCTTAACCTTCGCCTACACAAAGCCTTCAAGAAAACAGAAAGTCCAAAACTTTGTTGTTTGTGCAGGTACCTAGAGAAAATTAGTTGGGAAATGGGGGTGGCTACATTAGTGGACGGGAGGCATGTCTGGACTGGCAAATTCAGCCAGAGTCAGGGGTGACTTTGAAGGGAGATCACTGAATACAAAGAGCTGAGACTTTTCTCTCTATATATAGGGACAGCATGGAGTTGGAACTCTGACATTGGCATCAGAGCCAAGAATGCTTTTCTGAACATGTAAGCATGTTTTTCTTTTCCATAATTTTAGCTGAAACTGCCTTGCCTCATTTACCTTACACAAAGTGTAAATCTAGGTATATTTAGCAGTCCATTTCTTTTTATTTTCACTACATATTCTCTCTGTTTTTAATCAATCTCGTTCTTATTATGAATTCTGCTATTTTGTGTGAGGAAGGTTATCCCGGTCTATTCTCAAGGACAAAGGCACATTAGTTTAGCTTCTGGTGCCTAACCCTCTACTCTCATCTCAGTCAACAAGGCATCGGCAAAGAATCTGCTCCCAATGAAAAGCATTGTAAAAGGTTTTCCTGAGCAAATATCAGAGCTGATGTCAATTGGACAAAGGAAGAGACAAGGGGAGGGGGATAAGGTGACAATTCTACTCTCATACAGAGCCTACTTTCATACAGAGATGTCATAGAGGTTGTATTTCCAGCTGCAAAGCAGTGCTGTAAGGAGAACATGTTAAAACAGTTACTGCCATGTTCTTAATTAAAAATCTGCATAAATGCCTCCTGTGCATGTTTGATGACTCCTTCAGCACACAGATGTGTTTCATATATATGAAAGATTTACAGTAAATGGGACTAGCTTTTGAATTTTAATGTTTTGTTTTGCTAGTTAATGCAAATAAAACATTTTTCTTACTAATTAGGATTAAAGCTATATACGAATATTTTCTTTATTCTCAAAAATGCCTAACATTTCTTTTTTCCTCATACAAAAAGTCAGAAACATATTTTCTTTCACTCTAAAATAAATTAATTTCAGATTAAGGAAAACAAACATAAAAAAGAGAACAAATATATAGTATGCATGAGAGGGATAGTACAGTGATTTACTCAGATGTTTGGCATCTGAACTAAAATACAAAATGGTTGCTGCTTCACTGCTGTACTGCAAGGTGATTTATTTAAACATACAGTGCAGGAAATGAAAACGAACAAATGAAAACAGTGATAGCATCGCCTTTCAATTACATATTCCTCCCAACAAACCTGCACAAAAAATTTGATTAAACCACTTTCTATTGATTAAGAAATAATGACTGCTGATAATATACGATAACTAATGGAATAGTTCTGCAGCAATAACATGGCAAGCAACCAATGCCAAACTACTCATTTCATTTTCAAGATCAGTATCCAATTCATACACATAAGGGACTCATCCAGTTCAGAATAACATCTGGTTCAAAGCTGTGCAGATCACAATCTGCTCCTCATTCTACACAGGAATTATCATCTTGGAAGAGGTGATTTTAAGGCCAGTTGTGGCTTTCTGAAATTGCCTAAAGCTGGATTCACAGACACTGTCAAATCTGTACACTCTACAGTCAAGACCTGATTTTTCAGACCAACATTGCATGCCTAATCTGTACATACATTACCATATTGCACCACACAAACAGTTGCCTAGTTATTTGTATATTCAATCCCAGATTTGCATACACACATGCACTAGTGTGCATGCAAAGGAGGCATGCAATTACACATGAACAAGTTCACACCCAATTTCATCTTGAAAACGATGTCCAACATGGCAATGGGGTTGACATAATACATTATGTTTCTGTTTGCTTTTTTGCTAAAACACATTGAAGTATTTGGACATAAATATTTACACATGAAAATTGTACAACAAAAGTATGTAGATGGAAGGCAAAGTAAGTAGTGAGGTATATATAACTATGTAACTGTTACAATTTTATTTTTGATACATTTTGCTTTTAGCGTCCCATTAAAGTCAATCGGAATCTTTCTACAGTCCTAAATAGACTTTCAATCAAGCCTTGAAAGTACCGATATGAATCCTTATATGCCATCTCATCTATTTTCTATAGAAAACATAAACTTTCAAGTGTTATAAACATCCTTGTTCCTGCAAATGACAGAAAAATGATCCTTTACCACTCTCTTTAACATGCTACTTTACATACACATTTTGAAATACTGCTCAATTATCTTCATATATAACCATTTATTTCCATCATTAAATTGTAAAACAAGACTGATCTCTAAGTCCCTGTGAAGTTTACAAAACAAGCCAAGCTGGAAATTCTGGTTTTACCCATTTTTGTATTATCCATATGTAAAATGTTCAGTTCAGAACATATAGGAAAATGTATTATGTTATGAATAGTGGAATAAATTTTGTACAAACTCACCCTACGCAAACACATAAAGACTTTTTGGCTGTTAATAAACATGGAAAATTTCAGTATTTTAAGCATATTCACACTATAGAAATTTTGTCTGAGAAAGTTATGACTGAAACAGAAATGAGTAGGTTTCGAAAAGGGCAATGCTCAGCATTATCACTAAAATGGATGATGTAAACATTCTCAAATCAAAATGTAATAAAGAGATATTGTAACAAAATACTCCTGGAATGTATTTTACACCACCACATCAACATGCTTCATTATTATATTAAGGTGCTTGAACATATATAATATATCAGTAAACGTGAAATTATAATTGGTTTGAAAATAACTGAGATTTATAAATATCTCATAAGTTCTCTTTTTCTACTCCAAACATCCACAAGCTTTTGTTTTTTTCTGTAGTGAGAAACTTCATGCTGTCAATTATAAAGGAAACTGTGTGTCTTGAGCGAATTTTTCTAATCACAGTAGCTGGGTCCTCATTTTTAAAATAAAATAACATTTTCTTTAAAGCTGTAATACAGTGTCATGTGTTTATCACATTATATCACCCTACATCAGCTACAGGATATGAAAAAACATGCTTCATTACTTTAGTTAGAAAATATCTAAGGTTTCAAGAACTTCCCTGCACATTTTGATCAGTGCAAAGAACATCCAAAGAAGTAGAAAATTGCTGTTTACTGTATTTTTTTTCAAGCAGAAACTAACTTGGAGATATAATGGATCACATGAAAAAGGTATAGCACAACTTGCTTTTTTTCTTAACACCACTGAGTTTCTGCAAAGAACATAATTTCAGTATGTCAGAATGTACCTTCCTTCATGCAGCTATACAAATACATTTCTCAGCATTTCTATTATAATTCCCTAATTTGAGGATTTAATCTGTAAAAAATCACTATAGGTTACAACTATTCTTTAAAAGCTGTGTGATTTATGTATGCATGAGTGTGTGTGTGTGGTGTATTCACATAAACATATACACATACATAGTTAAAATTGAGACTATCTGATTTTTCTAAATTCTGTAAAATCCACATGCTTACTTGTATTGTCTTGAAAGTTGCTGTGCTTTTTCAGGGCTTTGGGTTATAGGTTGGGATCTTTGGAGCAATGCATTTCTACAGCCTCCTTCCCCACAAAATATCACATCATCAAAATGTTACAGTTCTTATAACTATTTTCACAACCTGAGTCTCAAATTATAGCTCTGTCCCCCCTAAATTGGTATAATGCATTCAGAATTTATTTCATAAGATGAAAAGAATGGCCATACCGAATCAGACAAATGGTTTATCTAAATCAGTATTCTGTCTTCTGACAGTGACCAATGTCAGACGCTTCAGAGGAAATTAAGAGAACAGAGCAATTATTGAGTGATCCATCCTCTATCACCTGTCCCAGCTTCTGGCAATTGGAGGTTTAGGGATACCCAGAGCATGGGATTACATCCCTGACTATCTTGGTAAATAGCAACTGATGGACCTATCCTCCATTAACGTATCTTTTTTTTTAACTCATTTATACTTTTAGTCTTCACAACATCCCCTGGCAATGAGTTCTACAGGTTTACGGTGTGTTGTGTGAAGAAGTACTTCCTCTGGTTTGTTTTAAATCCGCTGTCTCTCAATTTCATTGGGTAACCCCTAGTTCTTGTGTTATGGTAAGGAGTAACTAATACTTCCCTTTTCACTTTTTCCATACCTTTCATAAATGTATAGACCTCTATCATATTCCCCCTTAGTTGTCTCTTTTCTAAGATGATGTCATATCCGAGTAATGGCCAGACAGGCCTAGTGGCCAGTGCCAGAGTCTACAGTCATAAGTCTGAAGTCAAGTCTTAGTTTAGCTGGGTCCAGATACTGGGAGATCAGAAGCAGGAGGCAAATCTGAAATCACAGTTTGAACCACAAGTCGGGAACCAGAATCAGG
Organism: Emydura macquarii macquarii; assembly: GCF_026122565.2. Classification (NCBI taxonomy): domain Eukaryota; kingdom Metazoa; phylum Chordata; order Testudines; family Chelidae; genus Emydura; species Emydura macquarii. The sequence continues at coordinate 1,055,199 of NW_027132543.1, read as the reverse complement.
CCAGATCTGGATACCAGAGAATCAGAGGCAGAAGACAAACTATAGGTTAGGAATCACAGTCAAACACCACACATCAAGCCAAGTCGGAATATCACAAAGTCAGAGAGCAGAAGCTGGAGCAGGGAAAAGCCCAGTTATTCCTATTTTTCTGCTAGTTTACATATGGCCAGGGGGGCAATCAACTCCTGTGGAACTTCGCCAATAGGACTTCAGGGGCAGAGCCTCAAACTGGGGCTGGGCTTTATGTCTCCTAGTAAGCCGTTGTCAGCAAACTGTAGGTGGAGGGTGGCTCATGGCTGCTCCTACAGACTCAAGTTTGAGCCCCATGGATCGTCAGAAATGAACAGTGCCACGCATTTTAATCTCTCTTTGTATGGACACTATTCCATACCCCTAATCATTTTTGTTGCCCCCTTTGCACCTTTTCCAATTCTAAAATATCTTTCCTGAGATAGGGCAACCAGAACTGCACTCAGTGTTCAAAGTATGGGTGTACCAGAGATTTATAAAGTGACATTTTGTTATTTTCTTTTTTATTTGTTTCCTAATTGTTTCTAGCTTTCTGTTAGCTTTTTTGACTGATACTGCAAACTGAGCAGATGTTTTCAGAAAAATATCCACGATGAATCCAAGATCTCTTTCTTGAGTGATATCAGATCAATTAGAGCCCATAATTTTGTAGGTATAGTTTGGATCTTTTTTTTTGAAGTGCATTCCTTGCACTTATCAGCATTGAATTTCATCTGCCATTTTGTAGCCAGTCACACAATTTTGTGAGATTTCTTTATAATTCTTCACAGTCAGCTTTGGACTTAACTATTTTGAGTAATTTTGTATGATACACACTGCCTCTTTGGAGAAGCAATTATAAAAAAAGTTTTTCAGAGTAAAGTTGGATCTAAATGAGTCTCAGACCAGGTTGATAAACAGAGAAAGTCATCTGAGTACATGGAGCAGAACTGGGACTCTGCTGTAAATTAGAGTTTTTATAGGCACCTTGATATCATAGTAAGTCAGTTACTCAAAGTTTTGTGCTGTGGCTCTTGAATTGAAACAGCACTTTTGTACTTTGAGTGTGAATTTTATCCTTAGCAGATTTCTGAGAATGTATGTTGTGCACATTAATTGATACCTGTCTGCACTCCACAGACCCTCCTTCCAGAAGTCTTGTCCTAATAGCAAAGTTTATACTTAAAGAGATGTTATTTTTAAGTTCTCTAAAACTTTTAATGTCTGACCAAACTGATTTTCTCTGTGATGAGATGATTGGCTCTGTGAATGTGGGGGAAGTGGTGGACATGATATACTTTGACTTTAGCAAAGTTTTGATACGGTCTCCCACAGTAATATTCTCAGCAAGTTAAAGAAGTATGGGTTCGATGAATGGACTATAAGATTAATAGAAAGCTGCCTAGATCATCGGGCTCAATGGATAGTGATCAACGTCTCAATGTCTAATTGGCAGCCGGTAAAATGGAAGGAGGCAAGACGGAAGAATCCCATGCACTGCTACAGACTGGGGACCCACTGTCTAGGCAGCTGTTTGGCAGAAAAAGACCTGGGGATTACAGTGGACAAGAAGCTGAATATGAGTCAACAATATTCCCTTATTGCCAATAAGGCTAATGGCATATTGGGCTGCATGAGTAGGAGCATTGCCAGCAGACTGAGGGAAATGATCATTTCCCTCTATTTAGCACTGGTGAGGATTCATTTGGAGTATTGTGTCCCATTTTGGGTATCTCACTACAGAGAGGATGTAGACAAATTGGAAAGAGTCCAGAGAAGGGCAATGAAAATGATCAGGGGGCTGGAGCACATGACTTATGAGGAGAGGCTGAGGGAATTAGGCTTGTTTAGTCTGCAGAAGAGAAGAATGAGGGGGGATTTGGTAACAGACTTTAACTACCTGAAAGGGAGTTCCAGGAAGGATGGAATTAGGCTGTTCTCAGTGGTAGTAGATGACAGAACAAGGGGCAGTGGTCTCAAGTTGCAGTGGCGGAGGTCTAGATTGGATATTAGGAAAAACTTTTTCACTGGGTGGGTGGTGAAGCACTGGAATGAGTTACCTAGGGAGGTGGTGGAATCTCCATACTTAAAGTTTTTTAAGGTCTGGCTTGACAAAGCCCTGGCTGGGATGATTTTGTTGGGGTTGGTCCTGCTTTGAGTAGGGGATTGGACTAGATGACCTCATGAGGTCCTTCCCTTTCCTGAACAATGGGCTTGAGTGTGATCAAAGAAAAATAAGTAATTGTGACTCTCATCAATGTCAGCTGACAAAGGGGTGCTGAGCCTCAAGAAATGCACACATAATAGAGAGACCTATTCTAAGGACTGGTGTAAAGTCAATGTAGAGTAAAGCGGAACTGGGATATTGTCGCCAGTCAAAATAGTAACTTAAATTGATCATGACAAATACAGAAAACAACTTTTATGTTTTTACACTAATTCATCCAATCTACATAATCCAAAGGGTTATATCTATTAATTTCATCCTCCAAAGATTCATATTTCCTTGGGAAAAGGGATCAGAAGGAAATGTATATATAAAAATGTAGTCACAAGACAGTTTCTAAAACAGTTAGAGAAAAGCTAAAATGATATTTTAATAAACTGGCATATGGTATATTTTTCCATATAAATGTCATCCATTATTGTAGCCATGTTGCTCCCAGGATATGAGAGAGACAATATGGGTGAGGTGATATCTTTTATTGGACCAACTACTATTGGTGAAAGAGACAAGCTTTCACCAACAGTAGTTGGTCCAATAAAAGACATTATACCCACTTTGTCTCCCTTATATAAAAATCAAGCATTTCACCAAACTACTGTAAACATTTTATAATGTCCTAGTCTTTAAAACAGATTGTTGTCAACATTTGTCTCCCATTCAAATGTAAATCATATTGTAACCTTAACGTGGTGAAATCTTGTCCACTGCAGCAAGCCGAGTTAAGGCTGCAGGTTGGACTTGTGTGTACTTTAACTGTGTTTCCTGCTTTTCAGAAGTTTAATTATAGGCATACTCAATGTTCTGGAAGGGTATGAGGCACTGACAGTTAAGTTTGATTCTACATTAACAAAATTTGGAAGCACTGTATGTGTATATACAGTGACACATTGTATCCCATGTGACATCCTGCACCCTGTGTTCACCATCTTTTAGGGTTATGATATATTGTGTACAAAGAATGCCTTGTGAGATAACCTTTGGAAACTCATAACCTACTTAACATTACTATCCTGGTAAAATATGTGTGGCAACTTTGTATGTAAAGTTATGAATCTCTACTGTATAACAATGATTATACTGTAGCATGTTATAAAGTTAGAAAGCAGGCTCAAACTACTTTTTTAGAGACAAAGACACACTTGCACGCCATCACGGTGCTAAAAGACCATTATCTCTTTAATCGGAGATTCACCAGCAGGGGCGTTGTAAGCAAACTATTTACAGTTCACCTGAAGGACAGCTAGGCAGAGCACATATGCAGTGGAATTGCTGACCCCATGACCCAGCAAAGACTTTTTTAGAACAAAGGGTGAGAATATAAGAAGAGGGAGGAAGCCTCTATCCACCTTTCCTCCCTCAGCTCTACTCACAGCAGCAAGATCATTTGGAAGACAATAAGAGCATCTTTGAAATGGGGTGAGTGGTCCTAACTGGAAGGCTTTCCTGTTTGTATGGACTGCTGAAAGTTTTTGGGTGGGAGAAATCTATTTCCTTTCAAATCTTATTTAGTTTGGTAAAGTTTCGTAAATAGCGTGCATGTTTATCTTTTATTTCTTTCATAACCAATTCTGAGCTCTATGCCTTATCACTTATAATCACTTCAAATCTATCTTTTACTAGTTAATAAACTTGTTTTATTGTTTTATCTAAACCACTGTGTTTTGGCTGAAGCATTTGGAGAATCTACTCAGGTTAACTGAAGCTGATGTATTATTTCCTTTGGTGAAATGATGGACTATTAATGAGCTTGCATTGTTCAGTGGTGTGCTGATAGTACAAGATGCACATTTCTTAAGGTGAAAGGCTGGGCTGGGGCTAAGAATTTGTGGGTGTCACCCTTTATGTAGTTCATGAGTGGCTAGGAGAATATTCACATAATTTAGCTAGGAGTGACTTTATATGCAAATATTTGTGTGTGTGAGCAGGGCCTAGAGAAGCTGCTTTTCACTAGCGAAGCAGTGTAAAAGGCACTCTGAGCTGAAGAATTAAAGAAAGATAGTGGTTCAACAGTCTTGATTGTACCATGGGGGATGTCACACACACACACACATATAAACGTTTTCTAAAGATTACATTATTATCTCTGTAATTAAAAAATGTGTGGCAGGTCACTGACTGACTGACACGTACAGACTATTTATTTCCATGTTCCTGTTAAGATAGAATCTTGAAATGTTATATACTCATTCATTATGGATCAAAGAGCACAAAAAGATATATCAAAATTGAAATTTGGCCTTTCAGTCTAGACCACTAAAAGGTCATTAATGTCTTTATGGGATTTCAACAGTAGTACTGACAGATATAAACACTAAGAGTATTCGTGTTGTTGTGTATTCAAATTTAATAATGATAATATTAATAACACGAGGTTCAGAGAGCTGGCATATTTGAAATTGATTCAATTGGAGTTTACATAATCAAATATCAATACAGCATGATACAGGAAACAGAAAAAAATACATAAATTACCAATCTGATCACTGGAGAAGTGGAAGCATCTTAATCCACTTCTGTCTGAACTTCCTACATGTTTTTCCTTACATAGGGCTTGGGACAATGAAATTCCTTTCCATGATTGCTGTAATGGAGTTCTATCAAATTGCCTCAAGGTGTCTCAAATTACCTATAAGTGGTTCTTATTGACTAAACATCAATAAATGACTCATTGTTTAATCAATCACTGAACACATCTGATAACAAACTTTCCTCATCAACCACCAGTGCTCTCTGTGTAGATATGTGGACACAATTTTTCATTCATCAATAGGGTCAGAGTAAAATATTAAACACATTCCATTATTGATTACATATATTCCTTCATTTGGTCACCCTCTATGGTTCAACCTAACTACAAAGAGTTTTCATTTTGATAGAGACAGAGTGATAGATTTGTAGATACAAAAAACATATTCACAAATAGGATGTTTACTGATATAATTGTAGGGTTTTCACATTTACTAACAATATGCACAAATATGTTGACTTCTTCTGTGAGATGCTGATGTTGGGTCTGGGACTTACAGTTGGAAAGTCCATAATTCTATTTATTGGATTTTTGCCAAATACATTTCTATGAAAATGTTAGTACAAATTTTATTTCCGTTTCAGTCTTACATGATGCTAAGAAACATTATATTTTCTCACGTGAAGCTGTACAATATTTAGCACTAGAGCATGTTCAGTCCTGGGCTGATTTTAAAGTGCAAGTAAACAAACAATGATATAACATACAGCCCTATCAATATAATACCACCACAGCTATTATACAGTCACAGGCTATAATGTTCTCATGATTGCAGGGTAACATCAGTCAATCCATAGTTAAAATTGCAATTGAGTTGTAATAAAAGTGATTTTGGTTCCAATATCTGAAGTACACAAATAAGGCCATATCAGTCTCATTTGGTCAGGTCTTGATATAGAAATTTTCTTTAAAAATGTGATTTGATTTTGACAAGGTGTACCTTAAATACAGGTGCTTCTCAGAGTTCAAAAAGCCTTTTTTTGTTCTAGTGATATATGTACCACTTTTTAGCAGTAAAACAGAAAACAGGAAAGAAGAAAGCTTTATTTACTGGATTCCCCTAGCTGATATCAAAGTCACAGTACCACAATTTAGGTGGCAAAAGTCTAACTTCTCAACGTTTTTTACACTTTTGAATATATAACTGTAGTGAGGTGGAGTGGCATCCCTCTGAGCCAGAGGGGGAGGGACCGCCCTTTGGCCCAAGCCAGAGAGGGAGAAACCATCCTCTATGCACGATGAGTGGATCCAGAAGGGGAAGAACTGCCCTCTGCACCCAGGTGGACAGAGCCTGGCCACGACCCCCCTAGCACCACAATTTTAGAGGCAGAACAGGAAGTATAAAAGGCAGAGCCTCTGGCTCAGTTATGGCAGAGCCAGGGCTGGAGACAGACATATGTAGCCTACTGCAGGCCTCCGGCTCTGCTACTGAGCTAGGTAGCACCCTGACCCTAGAGGAAACAGGGTGGAGAGGAGCTGCTAGGATTTCCAGTTGCCAAATATGCCAAGGAGCCAGGGGACCCTTGTTCTATGGAACCTGACCTTTGGATTATGATAGAAAGTAGCCCAGGGAAACCAGACTTGAGTCAGGTTATGCTGTCAAAATGCAAATAAGCGTGTTTCAGAGAGATCCCTGCTGACCCAGTGGCAGGGTCAGCAGAGATTCTACTGAAACAGGCCTGCAGGATCCAGTGGCAGGGTCAGCAGGGATCTCACAGAAACTTGTCAACCACTGTCAGGCCCCTGGACTAGGACCCAGTGGGGTAGGGTGGGCCTGGCTTCCCCTAACCTTCCTGCTGCCAACCCCACCCCAGCTGTCTGCCCAGCCATACAGCTGGACTCTAGACTGTATACGGACCTGTCCTGCCCTGCTTGAGGGCCAGAGTTTCTTCTACCTGAAGGCCAGATCCTAATAGACTGCCTATTACTCAGTCCTGCCTGACAGCCAGAGCTCCATAGGCTGATTACAGCTCTGCCAGGCCTGAGAGCCCAAAACCCCCAAGACTGCTTAGTGTTCTTCTCTGCTCAAAGGGTCAGGGCCCTAGCACTTGATTGCTAATATCCCTGCTACTCAACTGCAAGCACTGTGATGTAGTGAGGCAGAGTGGCCTCCCTTTAAACCAGAGGGGGAGGTATGACTGCCAGTCCATTACAATAACATTACTGTGGGCTATGATTCCAGTGAGTACAGCTTAAATCTAAGATTTCAATTAAAAAGAGAGAGAGAGAGAAAGAGCAAGATATGTGCCCTTTTACTTGTAGAGATATTCCTCAGAGTATAACTTGAGCATTGGAGAAGCTTGTAAATAAAAAGTATATAAACAGACAAACATAAATAGATAAAGAGAAGGAAAAAGAGAGACAATTTTGCAAACATAAGGCTTGTGAGGGAAATATGGGGAAGAGTCACTGGGTTCAAAAATGTATTGAAGTACATGCCTAACGTTAAACATCTGAGAAGCCTTGATTAATTGGAACCCTTAATGTTGTGGGTGGGAAGAGCAGCAATTAAGCATTTAAAGGTCCATGACAGAGGGCCAGTGGGCCTCCCAGGATATCTTGCTGATGAGTGCCTCATAGTAAGTGATTTTACTGATAAATAGAATCTGGCAGTTAATAAAATACTAGTTATACTAATTACATTTCTTCTCACAGAGTTTATATTAATGTTAGTCCTGGGTATTGAACTAGAAACTAGCTCAGAAGAAAGAGTGTCAGAGGTAAACTAGACTAAACCATTGTAAAATAGACATACAGTTTCAGTTCTTATCATTCAAATACCTTTAATATTATTCAAAGTAAGGTATTAGTGGAACATCTGTGTGATTTTTTAAACTTCAGGCCTAGATACCCTAAAGCACCTACATTTATATTTTGTGATTTAAATATATTGGCCTACTTTTTAAATGTGCTTTAGCACCAGTAAATCCCACTGAAGTCAGTTTGGGCTTTAGAATCCTACTCAATATTTTCTGTTTCCTATGGGCAAGATCTTCCACTTTTACACATGAGGATTAATAAATAGTCCAAGTGATTTCAATGGGGAATACTTGTGGAGTAACATACCTAGGGAGGTGGCAGAATCTCCATCCTTAGAGGCTTTTAAAGTGCGACTTGACAAAGCCTTGGTGGGATGATTTCGCTGGAGTTGGTCCTACTTTGAGCAGGGAGTTGGACTAGATGACCTCTTGAGGTCACTTTCAACCCTAATCTTCTATGATTCTATACTTCTCACCAGGAATGAAGGTTACAGAGTCTGTCTATAAATGATTATTTTCTTAAACTGCCTAGTGTAACTGTTACAGGGCTGGTTGCATCTGTGCCCCTTTCTGGTGACTCTGAGTGCGCCCCCTCAGGTGTTACCTGTGTTGGGGTACAATTTTGCAGTTCTCCCACCTTTAGAACTAGAACTCAATTAAACACTCCATCTATGTTGACAACTTACTACATGCAGGTCCAACTGAACACTTGTGTGTCTTTCCTTCAGCAGCTTGTGACCAGGGCAGTACAGTGATGAACAACCTTCTTAAATCAAGTATGTTTGTTAGCAAATGGAACAAAGCATTATAGAAAATTCTTATAGTTATAAAACAACAAACAGTTAACAGGCCTGTTTAGACTAATACAATCATATACTTTACTACAAATTAAGTTAGGGCTACTCTACACAGGGAAAAGCCTGGAATAGCTATTGCTAAATAGTTATTCCACACTAGCTCCCCACATGAACAGTTATTCTGCACAAGGGTTTGTGCAGTTTAGGTTATTCCATATTGGAGGTGGATTAAGCTAAATCACACAGAGGCATAAGAACTTCCACAGGAGGAGCTAGTGCAGGATAGTGCTTTACATTTAAACTCTTTCAAATTCACACTAACTATCCCTCTTGTGTTACAGGAACAGAAAAAACTCAGTTTATATTCTGAGACTACCAGGTCTCAGTTTGCCTTCCTGTTCCAATGTGTGTGCCCATCAGTTCCCTTATGTCATGGAAACTCCCTTTTCTCAAACCCTACTCCTCTCTGTGTAAGCCTGACACCAGTTACCATTTTGCTCAATGTCTTTTCATTACAGAGGTTGAGTGAAATCTTCCTTTTCTTCTGACTAGTTTCTCCCAGTTGGCCAGTCCATCTATCTAAGTGAATATCCTCCTGATGGTTGCTCCATTGTTTCACAGTTAGACTGATTCTGCATTGATGCCTTGTAATCACAGGCTTTGTGACTCTATGGTTTTGTGGGCTTCAAAAAATGACTCTCCTTTTCTTTCCTTTAGCATCTGCAAGTGCCTGAAAATCCAGAACTATGGCAGAGTGATTTATGAGTGCACTTTTAGTTTGGTTTGGTTTGGTTTGGCTTTGTAGATTTTAGGAAAGTTAATGCATGATTATGAATAGGGTCACAAATAGAACATTTGGTCCTTTGGGAGAGGAATTATCCATGGATGGATCTGGCACTGGTTGAAAGAAATAGTAAATCCTCCCCCCAGATGTTTATTGCAATAGTGTCACAACCCGAAGACCAAGTTAAAACTGTAAATATCTTCTAATTTATTTCTGAAATGCTGCAGTTTACACAGTTGCTCTCACTCCCTCATTGTTTCCCTGAAAAAAACTAGAGTAGGACATACAAAATACTGGATCCTAACTCTGCTGCTGCAGGAAATGAGTAATACTTGTAAGCAGTAGGAGTAATTCATATCCTGCAAGACAGATAGGCCCAGAATCAGGCACTTTATTATCAAGATCATTTACCTTTTACTTTTGCTTGACAAACTTTGTTATAAGGAACTTTGTGAAAGTAGTTTTATTTTATCCATTTTAGTTTCCAGAGTATTTCTAGGAGGAAGGGAGGGCATGCAATAATAGAATCATTAAATCATAGAGTTGGAAGGGACCTCAGGAGGTCATGTGGTCCAACCCCTGCTCAAAGCAGGACTAACCTCAGCTAAATAATCCCAGTGAGGGTTTTGTCAAGCTGCATCTTAAAAACCTCTAGAGATGGAGATTCCACCACCTCCTTAGGTAACCCATTCCAGTGCTTCACCAACCTCCTAGTGAAAAACTTTTTCCTAATGCCCAACCTAGACCTCCCCAACTGCAACTTGAGACCGTTGCTCCTTGTTCTGTCATCTGCCACCACCGAGAACAGCCTAGCCCCATCCTCCCTGGAACCCCCTTTCAGGTAGTTAAAGGCTGCTATCAAATCCCCCCTCATTCTTCTCTTTTGCAGACTAAACAAGCCCAGTTTCCTTAGCCTCTCCTCATAAGTCCTGTGCTCCAGCCCCCTCATCATTTTTGTTGCCCTCCGCTGTACTCTCTCCAACTTGTCTACATCCTTTTCATAGTGGGGGGCCCAAAACTGGACACAATACTCTAAATGCGGCCTTACCAATGACAAATAGAGGGGAATATTCACTTCCCGCGTCCTGCTGGCAATGCCCCTCCTAATACAGCCCAATATGCTATTAGCCTTCCTGACAACCAGGGCACACTGCTGACTCATATCCAGCTTTTTATCCACTGTTACCCCCAGGTCCTTTTCTGCAGAACTGCTGCCTAGCTCGTCGGTCCCCAGTCTATAGCTGTGCAGGGGATTCTTCCTTCCTAAGAGGAGGACTCTGCACTTTTCTTTGTTGAACCTCATTAGATTTCTTTTGGCCCAATCCTCCAGTTTCTTTAGGTCCTTCTGTATCCTATCCCTACCTTCCAGTATATCTACCACTCCCCCCAGCTTAGTGTCATCCGCAAACTTGCTGAGGATGCAATCTACCCCATTTCCAGATCATTAATGAAGATGTTGAACAAAACCGGCCCCAGGACCGACCCCTGGGGAACTCCGCTTGTAACCAGTTGCCAGCTAGACATGGAGCCATTGATCACTATTCATTGAGCCCTATGCTCTAACCAATTCTCTATCCATTTTATAGTCCATTCATCCAACCCATACTTCTTTAACTTGCTGATAAGAATACTGTGAGAGACAGTATCAAAAGCTTTGCTAAAGTCAAGGTATATCACATCCACCGCCTTCCCTACATCCACAGAGCCAGTCACCTCATCATAGAAAGCAATCAGGTTGGTCAGGCATGACTTTCCCTTGGTGAATCCGTGTTGACTGTTCCTGATCACCTTCTTCTCTTCCAAGTGCCTTAAAATGGATTTCTTAAGGACCTGCTCCATGATTTTTCCAGGGATTGAAGTGAGGCTGACAGGTCTGTAGTTCCCTGGAGCCTCTTTCCTCCCTTTTTTGAAGATGGGCACTATATTTGCTTTTTTCCAGTCCTCAGGGACCTCCCCTGTTGCCATGAGCTTTCAAAGATAATAGCCAATGGCTCTGAAATCACCTCAGCCAATTCCCTCAGCACCTCGGGTGCATTGCATCCGGCCCCATGGACTTGTGTATGTCCAATCCTTCTAAATAGTCTTGGACCTGTTCCTTCAGCACTGCGGGATGTTCACCTCCTTCCCATTCTGTGCCACCCAGTGAAGCAGTCTGGGAGCTGATCTTGTCTGTGAAGACAGAGGCAAAAAAGGCATTGAGTACCTCAGGTTTCTCCACATCCTCTGTCACTAGGTTGCCTCCCTCATTCTCTAAGGGGCCCACACTTTCCCTAATCTTCCTCTTGTTGGCAACATACCTGTAGAAACCCTTCTTGTTCCCCTTCACGTCCCTTGCTAGCTGCAACTCCAATTGTGCTTTGGCCTTCCTGATTTCATTCCTGCATGTTCGAGCAGTATTTTTATAATCCTCCCAAGTCATCTGACCAAGCTTCCACTTCTTGTAAGCTTCTTTTTTGTGTTTAAGTTCGCCAAAGACTTCTTTGTTAAGCCAAGCTGGATGCCTACCATATTTGCTATTCTTTCTGCACATCGGGATGGTTTGCTCCTGTGCCCTCAATAAGATGTCTTTAAAATACAGCCAGCTCTCTTGGATTCCTTTCCCCCTCATAATAGCCTCCCAGGGAATCCTGCCCATCAGTTCCCTGAGGGAGTCAAAGTCCGCTTTTCTGAAGTCCATGGTCCATATCCTGCTGAATCCCATCTCTTCCTAGTAGTCCTTCTTCCTGGAACAACATTGAGAAGGGTTAGTTTATCCCTCCGCAAAAAGATTCAAGAAGTGCCAATTGCCTGATTTTTTTTGCTAGTAATTATGAGGTAATTTCCTTTTAAAAGTGTTTTTCTGTTAATTCAAGTAGCAGCAGATAGAGGGTAATTGGGACCAGCAAATATTTACTCCTAGAAATATCTGAGGAATTGATCTCAGAAAAGACACAAAACACCTGCCTTATTGAATTTTATTGAAGCATACAGTACCTTTGAACAATGGAAATCCTCTACTGAAAACATTTCATCCAATTTAAGAAAATTATCTCTTTTCTTTTGTATCTATGTATGAGGAGATAATATATATTCATCTTTAAAGAGTTTACTTTGCTTTCTTGGATATTACAGCTTAAAATATCTCTCTGTCTCTATCTCTTAAAATAAAACATCCAAGAAAGCAAAGTAAATTATTTAAAGATGATAATTATAATGTTCAGGGGCTGTGAATTTAGGAGAATACCTTTGGGAAATAGGAATGAATCCTTTTGGAAGGACATTTGCAATGGTAGAAAACAGTGAATTACTTTCTGTGCATGTTCTTTATAGCTTTTTATTTTCTGAGGGCAAAGGAGCAATTTTACACAGCCCTTGGGTCACTAAATGCAATTATAGACCCCAATTCTACACATGATTTATGCACATGATTAAATTCAAGCATTCAATCAATTAAGTTCAAGCATATAATCAGTCCCCTTGAATTCCTTATGGCTGCTCTTGTTCACAAAGTTTTGTGCATTCTTAAATGTTTGCAGGATCAGGGCATAGGAATGTTTCTGCAGTCCATTCTAAAATTATTGTTACCTGAAATGAGACAATCCTTTTCCCAGTGTTAGATATCTTGACATGCAAATTTACTGCAATATAGATTCAAAATGCAAAGATCTGCTTAATATGACAATATTCAGTATTCCTGAAATGAATGAATATTGAATGAAATGAAACAATATTAAAGCATAGTAATATGTGAATAGAGTGGAATTTTAAATAGTTCGACAGTATTTTCACTTTTGTCATTTTCTTATTGTAACTGCAATTCAGAATTCAGTCACTGTCCTGTGGAATCCAGGGTCTAAATAATAATGTAGAAAAATGTCATGTCAGAAAAGGTCAATGGCTGCAACCTTTTCAGTACAGAAAATTAATTAATATTTACTAATTAATATTTTAAATACTTGTATTAGCTGTCTGTGATTACCTTTGAAAACTCATGGAACACAGAAGAGATTCCAGAGAAGTGGAAGAAGGCAGATATACTGCTAATCTATAAAGAGGGGAATAAGGACAAACCAGAAAATTACAGACCAGTCAGCTTAACTTCAGTACCTGAAAAGATAATGGAATAATTAATCAAGTAATCAATTTGCAAACACCAAGAAGATAATAAGGTGATAAGTATGAATCAACATGGACGTGTCAAGGGCAAATAATGTCAAACCAACCTAACAGCTTTCTCTGACAGGGCAACAAGCCTTGTGGATAGGAGTGAAATAGGCTTTTGATACAGTTTTGCCTGACCTTCTCATAAACAAACTAGGCAAATATAGCCTAGATGGAGCTACTCTAAGGTGGATGCATAACTGGTTGGAAAACCCTTCCTAGAGAGTAGTTATCAGTGGTCTATAGTCAAGCTACAAGGGCATATCAAGTGGGGTCCCACAGGGATCAGTTCTCAGTCTGGTTCTGTTCAACATCTTCATCAGTTATTTAGATAATGCCATAGAGAGTACACTTATAAAGTTTGCAGACGATACCAATGTGGGAGGGGAGTTGCAAGTGCTTTGGAAGATAGGATTACAATTCAAAATGATCTGGACAAACTGGAGAAATGGTCTGAAGTAAATAGTATGAAATTCAATAAGGACAAATGTAAAGTACTCCACTTAGGAAGGAACAATCAGTTGGACACATACAAGATGGGATATGACTACCTAGGAAGGAGAACTGTACTGGAGGAGGAAGTCTGGGGTGTATAATGAATCACAAGCTAAATATCAGGCAACAGTGTAACGTTGTTGCAAAAAAAACCCCACAACATTCTGGGATGCATTAGCAAGAGTGCTGTGAAGAAGACACAAGTAGTAATTCTTCCACTCTACTCCACACTGATAAGGCCTCAGCTGGGGTATTGTATCCAGATCTGGGCATCACATTTCAAAAAAGACGTGAAAAAATTGGAGAAAGTCCAGATGAGAACAACAAAAATGATTAAAGTTCTATATAACATAGAAAGATTGAAAAAATTGGATTTGCTTAGTAAGAAGAGAAGAGTGAGAGTGACATGATAACAGTCTTCAAGTACCTAAAAGATTGTTATAAAGATGAGGGCAATAAATTGTTCTCCTTAAACACTGAAGACAGGACAAGAAGTAATGACCTTAAATTGCAGCAAGGAGGTTTAAGTTGGACATTCTGAAAAACTTTCTAACTGGGTAGTTAAGCACTGGAACAAATTGTCCAGGAATGTTCATCACTGGAGGTTTTTAAGAACAAACACCTCTCAGGAATGGTCTAGTCATTACTTAGTCTTGCCTTGAGTGCAGGGGACTAAACTTGATGACCTACTGAGGTCCCTTCCAATCCTACACTTGTATGATTCTATGATTATTCAAATAACATAAGCTCTTAATTTAAGTTTGCAAACACATTGAGTCAGCTAGCATGACTTCTGTTCTCTGTTTTAGGGCCCAAATATACAATGTACTTAGGGGTGCTAAGAGGTGCAAAGAGAATTTTAACATTTTCCTTAACATCATTATGAATTGAGGGCTCAGTATATGCAAGATTGCACATTTAATAGCCTCTAATCTAATAGCCACCCATCTAAAAGCACATCAGGCTTCTTCTCTCACATGCAATGCAGAGGGACAGCTACAGGGAACTGGTTTCAACTCACTCATCCAAAACTGCCTGCCTATGGAGCACATTAGGACTGTATGGAGCAGCCCTAACTTAAGATGCTGGAACTTTAGGCCAGTACAGGACAGGAAGCAGCAGAGCCCCCCACAAATACACGTTATCCCCAGCATATCCCTGCCACAAATCCAGTACATCCAGGATAACATCATTCTCTCATGACTGGAGTCATGGCAGATCTGGTGCCTGCTTCTGTCAGGTTTCTACCAATAGAGTGCTCCTGCAGTTTAAAGCCATCTTGTGCTACTTATACAGCATTAAGTGGCCTTAGCAGATCAGACAATATGGCGCACAAGAGTAAACTGAATAAATTATACAGTTAATTAGCAGAGGCAGGGGACATGCACAAACATATGTGTGCTATTATATTTCTTTATTGCTTTTTTTGTTATGTAAATACATTACACGTCAAAAGGTGCCACACCACTTAAACATTTTGGGATGCCATTTTTTTTCAGTGATATTGTGGAGAAAACTATTTAAGTTGGGGGGAACACGATTTGTATTTGCACACTGAGCAAATTTGATGTGAAGAATCAATAATAGACAAAATTACAATGTTCATAGAGTAAATGCTCTGAAAGGATTTAAGTCTCTACTGAATTTCTATCTCTCATTGAGATGAAGACTGACATTCCCAAAAGGGTGATTCCTGTGTCTTATTAAATATATCAGATATTGAGAAAGGTACATTTCTTATAGTACAGCTTTTATTTGTGTTTATTAGTTTTTCAATTGCCCTTTGCTATGAGCTTTTAAAATCTTCTAAAATAATCGGTTGGTTCCCAAGTAGATGACTTTCCTAGAGAAAGTTAATTTTTAACAGCTGTTTTCAGCTAGAAGATCCATGCGGTATATTTAAACAACATGACCCTTTGTAGCAGCCTTATTATCCACTTTCTCCAGCAGTTTTATCTCTGATAAAGGTAGTATCAGTAAGCATATTACTGATAAAAATAACAAAAAAAAGTATTGTAAAGCAGCAAACCAAACTCTGAAGCACCAAAATATTTTCCTTTAGAGTTCAAACAAAGGCTTAAGTCTGAGTTTACTTATCTGAATTATTTCATCCACTTTTCCCTCCTAATAGCCTCATATTTATTGGATAGAAGGCAGTGGAATATTTCCTCAGTGGTAGTGACTGATGACCTTTGGAAGACATCTCCTGGGAGGGAGCAAAGTGCGGCATGGGGCCTGCTCCACTTGTATAGATGTGTACAAAGATCTCCACAGCATAGACATGCTGGTACACTGGAAAGCGGGACCATGATCCTACTACTGCATAGTGCTGAAACTCTTCCTCCGTGGCTAATCACTAACCTTTCTTTTGGGCTCTAGAGTTCTTCTCTCTGTGTGTTTGTTTTGGGAGGAAGGACTATCTGAGTCCTCATCTCATACTTGATCAGACATTTATGGACATACATAATTAGGTTCTCTTGGTTTTTACCCTCTGATTCTGTTGCCACCCATATAATCTTCCATGGGACTGTAGGATGAAACATTTTAATTACACCCTTTTTTAGCACCCATCATAGAATACAGCTCTTTTTGTTTTTTCCCCTCTTACTACAGCTATATAGTGCATAAATGTTTTCAATTAGCTGTCCAAAGTGACCTTTGCCTCTTTTTCCTATGTGGTTGAAGTTAATTAATAACTTACCAGTTTGTATAAGTAGTTCAGTTTGTTCTTTCCACTGGGCATCACCTAACTTATCATCTACTTGAGACATTCATATGTCACAGGATTGTCCTGTTAAACTTATTTTGGTATAAGAAGAAACCAGTTAGTCCTACTCTTTGTTTTCCATCTCTTGATGTATATATTTGGTTTTACTTAGACAATGTACTATAGCTCGGACATATAGTTACCCATGGAAACATGGGGACACATCTTTGTAAGTGCTTGTATATACATCTGGACCTGCTCCCCTAATGCAAAGCAAACCTAAAGCTGGCAGAGCAGGCCATTGGATGCTCCTCAGATGATGTCGTTTCTGTGTAATAAGTCCTCTCTCACCTCCATTCCTTGCAGCCACTACATGGAGAGGATGATCCGACATCCTGATGGTCTTCAGTTGGTGTAATGTCCCACTTGGGTAATAAACAGCTGGTGAAATTTACAGCAGCCTCTGTCAGCTCTAACTTGACCAGGAGAACAGAGTCGTGCAAAGGAACCCATGACTGGAGACAGGAGTGATGGAAAGGTACCTCCTACTTTGTTGGTGCACCAGTGTTCCTCAGCCACCAGTAAAAATCTAGCTCATAAAGTACTCTTTTTGTACAACATTGAAACATTTGTATGTGTAAAATACCATAATATGAGTAGAGACTTAAAAAAAACCCCGCATTACTTTGTGAATCATATAATTATTTCAAGGTCTCTTTACTTAATCTATTATGTACCAGTAATTAGAAAATCCAACTAAACCAAATTTCACTGTCACAGGGTGCTCGGCTGCATAGTGATTTGTGTACCTGATTTCCAGTCCCTTGCTTCCTGGCAGAGTGTGACATTCCCCAGGGTGCAATCTGAATTTCTGGACTGCTGTGTCACCTTAGCTCCTCATCATGGGATGCTTTTTTACACTGTTTTGCTGATGAACAGCATGCCCCTCCAGGCTCTGCTCACTCACAGCCACCAACCTGTGCAAAGTCACTCGCAGCTCAATACATGAATGCTACACCCATCCATCCATGAATTACATACACAGTGACACCTGCATTTTCCTCAGCCCCCACCCTGCTCCTCAGAAACAAGCTTTTTGTACTCTTCAGTAGCCCACTGGACAGTACAAGCTCATAAATAGTTCGTCATTCCAAAAATGGTTACGCACCAAGCTTGTTGACTTAAGTAGAGATTCCCAGTCACTTCAAGCAAACACACCAGTTTAGATAAAATAATAAAAAAAGTTTATTAACTAGAGAAAGATAGATTTTAAGTGATTACAAGTATAGATGCTTTGATGTCAGGATTGGTTACAAAAGAAATAAAAGGATAAACACGCAAGCTAATTCCTAAACTTTACCAAGGTTAATAGACATGAAAGCAAAAAAGGAGTACATTTCACAGGCTGCATCCCTTCCCAGCCTGAAAACATTCCCTCCTTTGTTTAGTTAATTGAGAGTCATTTTCATGAGCAGAGAGACTGACGGAGGAGAGAGAGTGTCTAGGGGAATTCTCCCCCCCACACACACTTATACTCAAAATCTTTGTGCTAGAAAGATCCTTTCTGAGTCATGGGAGCCGGCAGTTCCATTGCATACATGAGCTCCAAACTGTCCTTCAAGTTAATTGTAATTCTTTGTTAATACCTCCCCACTCCTACTGGTGGTTGCTTAAGTAAGTGATAGCCCACTTGACTTTGATGATACCTGTCTGAGGGTGCTAGTGTTTCTTTGTCTCTAAAAAACTATTTTGTGGGTGTTACCGAATTACAACATACTGTATGGGGTTGTCAGTGTGTCTTTGTCTCTGAAAAATTAGTTTGTGCATGTTATCCAAAACTATAACATAGTTCAGTAACAATCATATGGTAAAATCTCATAATTTTCCATGCTGTGATGTTACACACAATTCAACAGGATAATAATATTCAGCAGATTATGATCTTTCAAACGATACCTCACAAGGCATATTTTGTACAAAATATATCATAACTATATAAAAATTGTGAACATCAGATACAGGGTGTCATATGGCATACAGGGTGTTACACAGAGGTGCCTCATTTCTTAAGTAGGTGTGTAAGAGGACCAAGACTCTCTCCAATGGATCCCAGTCCTGTGCAAGACAACATTGGCAGGGTCCTCCCAGAAGACAGTCTAAATCTACTCCCGTGGGATACCTCCTTTCTCTGTCCTTTCTGGGTGTGATCCTATAGTCCAAACAGTCTGTAGCAGCTCTTTTCAAGTAGTGTCCCCTAGTGGACCTTTTGCAACATCCTGCCACAGCCTCAGGGCAGTACGTTTGTAAAATTGGCAGAATTTAACACCACAGTGTCTCCATAGTTAACTCATACTCTTTGCTCACTGTCGGGTGCTCCTTGGTCTCTTCAGGAGTCTCCCCAGGTGGCTGTCAGACTCCTACTGCTTCTCCCCTCATATAAAGAGGCAGAGATATCTTCTGCTTCTCCACCACTCAGTTCCCAACTGAGCCATGTTCTTCCCTTTTCTTCTCCCTCCAGGCCTCTTACTGGCTGCAGGTATAGTGGGACGGGGCTAGCTGGGCCCATAGACTGACTTGAACTCTTTTTGTGCTAGTGTGAAGGTTCTCAGCTTCATCACATTTACAATTTTCAAAAATTAGGTTAGTAATATCTAAACACAATATTTCATATGAGGAGGGCTAGGTCAGCAAAATTCAGAATTTTTCACTTTTTGAGCTTAAGAATATTTACTAATGCACTGTGTAATTTATCTTTAAATGTTCACAATATTCCTTCCACAGTTTCTCTTTGGACATTATGCCACATCCTAATATATCTTACTATCAGGAATTTTCCTGCCATCAACCTGTTATTTTTCCTAATTTAATTGCACCTCATTTTTCCTTGGTATGAACACATTTTAGTACCCCTCCTTGTTAATTACAAATTTCAAATATATGGTTATCCTGCCCCACTCAGTAATGGGTTAGCCAAGTTATCCATATTTAGCTCTTTTGAACTTTCCATGTTACCCAATCCTTACAGCTCCTAAAGCATTTATTGCTTTTTCCTGAACACCTTCCAATTTATATGTATGTTTTTGGTGACAAGGAACCACAGTCTGCACCACATGTGAGATAACTCTGGTTCATTCTGGCGCTGAGTAATTCAGTCCCTGAATTGTGATAAGCATTGGTGCAGGACCATTTTGTATGATACTGTTGCTGCACTGGGGAATAGAACACCCTCTGTTCAATAGGGCAGCAGAGGATCTACTAGCTGACCTTCCTGAAGACTTCATAGGAGAAGTTGGCAATTAGTATTTATACTCTGTCAAAGATTTCCGGAGTTTAGAGATGTTGAAAGTAACTCCTTTCTTCTGCTCCCAGGATCTGACAACAGTTTTAAGGGGAGTTCTTGGAGCCCCTTGTGCAGAACGGATCAGAAGCTAAAGCATCATGGGAAATTCTAGTCTTAGGCCAGGTTTACAAACACAAAATTTGCCAGCATAATTGTGTCAGTCAGGGATGTGACTAGGTGTGATCTCTGACCAACATAGCTGTCCTGGCAAAAACCTCTAGTGTGATGCAGTTATACCAGCAAAAATGTGCTTTTGCACTATATCTTATTTCATCTCAGGGCTGGGGGAGGCCTGGAATAAATTATACCAGCAAAAGTTTAATGTACATGCTTTGTAGATATACTGATATACTTTTACTGGCAAAGTACTCCTAGTGTGGACATGGTCTATGAGGTCCATGTTTGCTGTAAAACCTGAAACTATATTAGTTTCTTGTGGGTTCAGGTTTCATGACAAACATTTGGCTCATCCCTGAAGTGAATACAAAGCTCACCTATTTTCCAACTTTTAATCCTTAGGATGATTCAAGGTGCTCTCTTGGCTCTGTAACCAAACTATGAATAATTCAATTATAGTAATTAATAAATTCCTACATATCTTATAAATGGCCTACACCTACATTACCCAGGAATATTCAAATAATTCAGAATCCCTGGTGCCTGAACAAGTGCAGGTCATATGCCTGATGGTCTAGCCAATTACTCAGAGATGATTGGTTTTGGTGGGCCAAAGCAGATTATCTCATCAAATTTAATCACTAATGCCATACATCATCAAAATCCTAATTATGCCACCTTTCCCTTCTAAGTAGTACCTTTATCTTTATGTAAGCCTTCTGAAATCAATGGAACTAATGACTGAGTAAGGTAATAAGAATCTGGCTCCGATAAGATGAACCCAGAGAAACCATCCATCCTAAAGGGAAAATTTGTACTCCTAAATTGAATGGATATCCTACTCCTAAAATGAATTAATCTTTTTTTTAGTTCTTTCTTGCTGGTATGAACTGAGTGATGTAAATGTGATGCATCAGGCTTACAAAATTAAAAGGCAAACTTTGACATAAATATTTCTTTCAATTAAATTCCATTAAATAGACTCTACTATCCACTGTCCAGCTCATTCTGTATAATGGAGTTTATTTCTCATGAGTTGTGAAACTGCTCATAAGAAAACGGGGAATATCAGGAGTTCCTCACCTCATGAAAAATCCTATTTCTAGGCCAATCTTTTTACTTCCCACGAGTCAACTGGGCACATAAAAGCCATTTGACTAATGCTGGAGAACTGGGCTGAAGATGTTGAGAGAAATATTTTTATTTAAATGAAATAAATTCATACCTTTGAGTGTGTGTGTGAGTGAGAGAGAAAGAGAGCAGTAGGTTCTACCACACATGACAGCGGCAGAAAGGAGTGTTTGTGGATGGGCTCCTGCCTATAATCCCACATTGTCATTCTGTGATGACAGTATTGCCTCCTTCAATGTGCCACTGATCACAATGTTGAAAGGTAAGATGAGAAATATTCTATTTTTCTTCCTGACTGATCTTTCTTTTGAAGCCATTAGGTTGGAAGATACCATGTTCTGCTTAAGTGGTCACTTTACTATTTTTCAGGACAGAGTAATGCAGGAATATGTGATTGCTTCTGAGCAGAAAATACCTCTTTAGATTTAGATGCTCTTACACAGCTGGGCTAGCAGTGACAAGAATGACTTTTGGTTGGATAAAGGAAATTATATATCTATCTACATATATATCCTTAGTGACTCAGCAATTTCAGAAATTAAATGGATCAGTTCACAGTTGCTGAAAAGAGCCTTTAAAATATTATTATAAGACGACTTGATTATCAGCATCTGCATTGTCTTTTAACTACTGAATCACAATAGTCAAAAGAAAAAAAAAATCAAATCTGAACTGTCCACATTTCAGCATTACAGAAAAGAGAACTATAACCTATGGGTTATAAAGTAAAAATACACTTGAATGCTGCAACTCTGAAAATAACCTATGATATTAAAAAAAAAATTGAAGGTTTTTGTTCTGAAGTAGCATGGGAACCTCTGTGATATTACAGTATGAGTTCTTTCCTGTATTCCTAAATACAGGTCACAAATTAAAGAGAAAACTTGGGGCTTCTAATTCACTAAATTCAGGGCCACTTAACATTCATTACCACTAACATTTGTAAATCTGGTACATGAATCCCTGGGGAAGAAGCTAACATTTCAATATGCTCAGTGTAATTAGTCAAAATTGCCTTTTGCTGCAATTCATGTGGATAAATTGTCCCCTCAAATGTAGACAATAGATTGTCAAACTGCTTGAGTTTAGGTATCTTCATTAATGTATTGATGTTAAGGGCCTATGGAATGTATTGCTGAGTGGAGTCAAACTAACCTATATAAGAGCTTTGGGGCATATCTAGAACATTAAAAAGGACAACATACTACAGGAAAATTCCATAACAGAAATTTATTCAACTTCATCTTTATCCTCGATTCCCCGCAAAACACATACTTTATCATTACTAAGTTGTAAAAAACACAGAAAATGATAAATGAAAAAAAAATAACTTTGGGGAATATACATCAAGATTCTGATTCATTAAAAACATTAGATAATACCCATTTTTCAGCTGATTTGTATGCATGAGTCAGACTGCAGACTCTGCATGCTATTCAAAATTGAAATGTTATTGACACCAGAAAGCGTGCTTTGGGTTTCAGTAAGCAAACATATATGCTTGAAAATTGAAGGAGGATCTGTGAAAAATTACAGTTTACTATAATTTACTCATAAAAAGGTTTGGTCAAATGTTCAATAACTGCGATTTATTCAAATGCCTATTCATAATGTACCAAAACTTTCACTCCTTACTTGGTCTTCAGTGCGAGTTTTTGTCTAAATAAGCACTAAGAGCAAAATTGTCTTCTCATATTCATAAGGTAGAACTCAGCTTTGACATTCTGCCCTTCCCTGCATGCACAAATGTCAATAATGAGGATCAATATATATAGAGGCACCAGAACTATGAAGCTGAGGGTTGTGAAGGAATAATTCATTACTAATGAATGATCCAATCCAATTTTCATTGAAGTCAATGATAAGACTACATATACAACTACAAATATACTTCTATCTATAGCATACTGGACTGGAATAGTTTAGAAAGATGCTTATAGTAGATTTTAGTTTAAGGTTCTACCAGAAGGGCTGAATATTCTAATGTTTTTTGTAGTCACATTCTCAGCGGACAGAATCTTAGGGTGCAGAAGTGTCTTAATATTAAAAAATATTAAAATTTAAGAGGAAAAGAGTGGAAAGTATTTGGAAATAAAGCGTTTTGACTGCTTGATAAAGCACCTGAAGTCTGGGATCTGTATAGGAAAGGAGGATGCAGGCATGGTCTCCACTCAAAAGATGCAAAGGGCTATAAGCAGGCCTTCACACTGGGGAATAATGACAGAGAATTTTCAGAAGTGGTGTACCCCTCCTGGGGCTATGGGTGTGTGTGTGTGTGCGCACGCATGGGGATCACATTATGTGGGGATAGGTTGGATGAGATGAGTTGAAAGATGAGTTTGCAGTATCCAAAAGGTTCAAGGACAGACTCACATTGCCTATTTTCAGAAGTTACACAGCCACTTGCACATGAGCTAATTGTGGTTTTGGTAGAATTTGGAGATGAATTCCTTCCAGCAGAGGAAATAGCTCAAAATGGATAGATATTGTCTCTAGTAAAGAGCAGAGGATTTTGAGGTCTCTAAGGTACAGACAGCAAGCAATAATTATAGCTTACAGCCGCAAAAGCACCCTTTCAAAATCTCTGTGCTATTCCCAAATGCCAAACTGTGTGCACGTCCAGACTATTCATTTCAGTGTCAGTTCTGCTGTGGACCAGAGTGTTTGAAACAAATTTCATTTGAACATATTCATGCCTGTTTTGTGTTCACTTCTGTGACTATTTCAGCAAATTAGTTTGATGGTAGAGAAAAAAAATTACCTTTCCTGTATATTCTTTGTGAATGACAGCAAATTTTCAGCTGTGTTTTTTTTAAAAACATTTTGGCCTAAATTGTTTAATGGTAACTGTATTCTGAACGTTATCTGTTACATCAGCACCTACTGTACCCACTTACCTAATCTACACTACCTATTTGACATTATTATTGAGCCCAAGGAGTAGTACATCCCAACTATTTTGCCAGTGTTGTAGATATCAATGCTAGAAGGAATTTGATGAAATTTGAAATGAAAAGAAGAGAAACAACTAACATTGAGAATAACTTTAACCATTTTTGCTAACAGAAGGCACAGAGAAAATAAATATAGAAGAGCAAGCCTGGGAATAAGAACTTAAAGAAAGGAATGGGGATTTAATTGAAACATGGTGTAGCATACTAATCAGAAAAAAAGATTTGTAAGTTATTATCTAAAAAATAAAAACTCCAAAGTCTTCAGAAAAACGTACATGTGCAATGATATGGCAAAAGGATACCAGGATGAATTGTTAGAGGAATATGATATATAAAAAAAGAAGAGATAGCATAATAGTTGTAGAAGGAATTTAGCTCAAATTCACTTAAATTGCTGCACCCAGCACAGGTCATCTTTACTTGAGAAGGATATAATTAGTTTTATAAGGGTCTATCTCAGAACATCCAAATAATACCAGTAGTAAGTCCTCAGATAACTGTCTGAATAACAATTGAAAAAATAGTATTAGATACAGTAGAGTAAAAGAGATTGCATATTGATCTAATTCATATTTGATTTAGCAAAATGGCTTCCTGGTCCATGACAGAGGACGCCTAGGTGATATTGTGGTAATAATGTTACCCGCACAGTATTTTTGCCTTTTAGCACAGTGCTTTCAATGCCAGGCTCATCCAGGGATGCTAAATTTATTACCTTAAAACTCCGGGTTGCACAAGGTCCTACGCTAGCTTGCGTATACTGAAAATACCATTCCCAGCCCTATTTCTATAAGTAGGTAATTACTGTGGTCAGCCTTAGAGGATTTACAAGGGTTTACCAAGAATTCTTTTTATAATCGCTGAGAAACTTCCTAGGCCTGCCTGCCTCAGTTTACCCTTGAGAGTAGATGGATACAGCCCTCCGATCAAAGGATTGACATTTAAACAGCAAATTCTTGAAAAACAAAAAGTCTCTTTATTAACTACTAATTTTAATACAATTAAGTTTTTAAATCGAAAATCATTCAGTAAAACACATAAAATAAGCATTTGACAGAGTACAGAATATTAGAAACTATACAGTATAAGGGTTTTTAGGATTGAAATGCAGTATTCACAACATACTGTAGTGTTCCCTTAGCATAGGCTACAATGTTGTGAGTACTTAAGGGCAGCAGAGTATATAACATACATACAAAGTAACATCATATAACAAAGAAATCCTGCATACATATACTCACATCCTCAACACACTGCGATATTCTGAGTTTATTACAATATGGCAGGTAACACAGACACATATAGTAATATTAAAATAATATTCTAAACAATACTATTGTTCTAAACAATACCATAAACTATCTAAGAATACAGGAGTGCTGGCCAGGCAGTCATAGAATGGATAGGATGACATTCAATCTGCAGACATCCAGCTTTATTTTCAGTCGTTCTCATACATTCCTTACTGCTGAAGAAAAAGGTCTTACTTACTCCTTCTAAATATTTCCTTCTGTTTCATTTAAGGTCTCCTTCTGTTCTGTCTATTTATTAAAGTTGCTATTGCTTCTGAAGCCACTTGTGACTGCTGAAGCTGCAGTGGCTGTTTCTTCTTCAACCACTGCTGCTGGAGCCGCTTATATCTTCCACAGCAGTCATGATTATCCAACACTGATGCCTGTCAGCCTTCTGCCTTATATAATTTTGCTTACCTTTAGAGATCCTTGCTGATTAGTTGCTCTTCCACTGTTGGATGCCTGTCCTAATATGCACCTTTGCATACCTTATTTGAACCAGGAGAGCTTTGACTATTTCCTGAACATGTTGATAATAGCTTTGATGTCAGCCAAATGCTGTGGTAAAATAATAGAACATTCCCACGTCTATAGCATTTTCCTTCGGTTAGGCCCTTCCCCCCAAAAAAGCCCTAGATGAATGACTTAGTTATCTCTCCTGTCCATGATCTTTATTTCACCTTTCTTTTTAAATTAGTAATTCTTTTACTTCATCTTTATAGTTTATTCACTAAAAAATAAACTTAGGTTTAAAACTGATTCACCTTCCATATAACAAAGGACCTCTATACTAACTGACCCTTTTATTCATTATCTGATACATATTTTCTCTTTCTCTTTGTCAATATTTTTTTAAAACATTCAAGTCAGAGATAATTATGTTTATGGAACTGATAATTCAGGAACACTTTCATATTTTACTTGTCTCTATTTTGTGTCTAGTCTTTAATATCAAGTGTGTAGGGTGTTTACACCAATATTTCCACTGATAAGTTTTGACCTGCTTTGCTTGACTAATACTAGATATCTCATATTATCTATTATTAACATTACTTTTAAGCTTCTAAATCTTCAAACTTATTTGAATGTACAGACAGATAGAACAACATCTTCCCTGTCTTATGGCCAGTGGGACGCTTGTTAACCTTCTCACCTTATCAGTTCTTTGTAGATCATTTTTTCATGTACAACACCTTTAGGGTTCATCTACACAACCTTTGGCAGAGGGTGCTCCAAAATGAGTTGACAGACTCAGGCTTGCAGGGCACATGCTAGCACTCTAATAATAGCCGTGTAGCCAGCACCCTGAAGTTGCAGCTTAGGTTAGAGCTGATTTAGAGTGCTAGCGCAAGATCTGCGAGCCCAACTCTATCGAACCAAGCTGGGAAGCTCACTGCCATAAGCTGTGTAGACTTATCTTTTAAAGGCCATCTGAAATTAAGTCCCTTAGGGATATGCCTCAGGGAATATTTAAGTAACTATCGTTCTAATAAGAAGCATTATAAAATTGAAAGCATATGACTGCCCCAACTATTTGCACTCTTGGCCTGATTCTCGTTTACACTAAGTGTACAGTTCAACCCTCTTTGATAGTGAAATCATTAAATTGAATCAATTATTGAATTATTGAATCAATTATTGAAAAATTGAATACAATCATTAAAGTGATCGTAAATTACAGAGAGGTAAAGGGGACTCAGTATAAATGAGAATCAGGCCTTCTCTATCCATACATTCTGAGGAGTCTTTTAGCACCATTATAGATATGGAACTAATGGTTAGTTCCGTTGCTATGAACTTTCACATTTCTGAAGCCGAGAATGATAATCAAAATCACATTATCTGGGAACTTAGGATATAGTGGGAGCTGACCATGGAGAAGGCATAAAATACTTGTTATGCTATTAAGTGGTGTTACGATGTACCATTAATGGATTACAAAAAATGTTAAAGATCATGTTATTCAGAAGGGCAGATGTGCCATACATATGATGCAGCAGTGCTAGTGCAATTTGTTAAAAGGAAAACAATGACTTTAAACATAATTTGTCATAAGGTACTACACGGGTGTAAATATGGAGTAATTCCACTAACTCAGATAATAAAATAAATAAATGGAAAATCATTTCCAAGCATGAATGCTAGCATTTCAGAAAAGTCCTAATGATACTTTGTGTCATCAACACATTCTTCCTTCCTGGCTTGACAGTGGGCCGAGGGACTGGAGCTGCATCACTCAGGCTGCTGCTGAGACAATTTGCGTAAGGATATTGTAAATGTCTCATGAAGAGTCAGAGCAAAATCATCAACAACAAAATAAATCCTCTGATTTAGTGTCTGGAGCAAGAGAAAACCATAGGCATGAAATAAATCTTGAATCTTGTGATTTCGGGACTTACATTCCCCCTGCCCACCCTTTTACTATATTCTATAAATTGTTTCTTGCAAATTATAGACTTTCATAAAAATATAAATACATAGATTAATAAAATAACTAAAGGACTGATCCAAATCCATTTGTAGTTGTGTGGTATATGAAAGGTTTATTCACCCTTTCCTATAGGTTTTGGAATTACTAGCAGTGTGGAAAGCTAGTTTTCTTAATATGTCAGAGAATTTTCCTCCTTTTCACTCTTCAATGCCTACAGAAATCACAATGCTACCAGAGGTGTAGTAAAACTTAATATATATTACTTTCAGATAAGCCAGCTGTCCTAGGTAGGGGAAATCATGGTATATCAAAATAGGAACATCTAGCTCTTGATCTAAGAACTGAGACTGCATAAACTACCCTCATTTTGCCATATTAGTTGTACCAGGTAATGATGACAAGATATCCTCCAAGAAAAAGAATTATCATAGTGTACTCATCTAGGTAGTGTACAGCTGATGTTATTTATTTATTTATTTAGTTATTTACTTATATTGTATAGCACCAAACTCATATACTTGACACTTGACAACATTTTAAATAGCAATATTGAATTTCAGAATTCTGTGATGACTCATGACCTTACAAATACTTTAAATATGTCTGAGTGTCTCTATTATTTTCTTTTGAGAAAAAAGCCCAGAGGACAGTATTATCTCATCCACTCTGAGTGCTCTTCCCTTTCAGGAAAAGCAAGGTTATATCCTCTTGAACTTCCTGTTCAACATGTGTATGAGATGGTGAAGCAAGTTAGGTAGGAGATGCTTTAAGTATCCTGATTATACTCCTATTTCTTTATGTCTTCTGACATGCCTGGTACAGTGGAGTAATTTACTCAGCATGAAATCATGGGCCCCATCAAGGGAATAAGTTTCTTGTCATTCAATTCAGTGGAGCCAGACCTTAGTGTCTGATAAGATTCTGGGTGCAATCAAGACTGGTGGGGGAGTTGTGTCACACCTTCCATGCAAGTTGGGGTGCCTCACAATAGTTTGCTGTTGTAGCTCCCACATGGGCTGCTTATAAACATACTGCCACCATGCAAGTAAGTGTATAGCTTCAGCTTGCCAGCCCACTCCAATCACACTCTAGTTTTCCAATCTTGGTCACCAAATGCAGAGCGATTCCAACATACTCATAGTCCTGGATTTCCAGGAAATGTGTGTTCTGCATTATCCATCCTTTTTCTGGATAGTACATATATGTTAGGACTGTTGCCCCTCTAAATGGATCATTATACAGCAGTTTGCTACCCCAAATGGAGCACACACGGTTCACAACACTGGATTAGTTTCGATTGAAGAATAAAACAAGTTTATTTAATTACAATGAAATAGGTTTTTAGTGAGTACAAGTAATGAGGCATTAAAGTCAGAAATGGTTACAAGAAAAATAAAGATAAAATGATTTATAAATTTAACAAACTAGACATGGTTCATATTTTCAGTACATTGCTTACCAAACTCTTAGGCCAGGATCTGCTCCCAAAGTCCAGTGGCTGTTTCTTTTTCTTTCTTAGGTGAAAAGAGAAAGATGAATAGGGAGAAATAACTTGGGGTATTTTTGCCTCTCACTTTTATAGGTCAGTCACCTTTTTAAATGCATTTTTCCTCAGAGTGCCACCTAGATAAACTTCTTTCCAGCTAAGAGCAAGAAGTCAGGTAGAAAAGAGCATGGAGAAGTCTGGTAGAAAAGAGCATGGAGTCTGGTAGTAAAGAGGTGTTATGCTGTTGTTTGTTAAGATGCGGATCTTCTTTGTCTTCTCTCTTCCCCCTCTCAGTGTCTGAAGATGTTATTTACAGTTTATATGTAAATTGAGGCAAACACACATCCCCTTTTTTATGACAGGCCAGCTTGACAAATTCTACTTAATTGGGGATGTGTGAATTTGAACATGTGCCTTTAACATCATATGGGGAGTGGGGGGTTGATCACTTTATACATAATGTTGCTACATACCTTTCACTGTGATATTATTGATCAGTGAGTTATTAGTTTTCAAATGATACCTCACAAGGTGTATTTTGTACAAAGAGTATTACAATAGCATGCATTGTGTGAATATTGAGGTGCATTTCATCACTCTGATGTAGACTGGGGTTTATATAAATATTATCTAGCTGTGGTTCAATCCACGAAAAAAATGGAAGAAGTGTTGGTTACGGAAAAGTCAACTGAAGGAAGTGGGAGAGATGATCTGAGCATCCTTGACTGAAAGATTGAACCCATCACCTTTTTACTCAGGTTCACAGTCTCGAGGCCTTCTGGGATCCTTCACTGCTCCTGTATGATCAGGCAGATATCTAGCTGGTTTCAAGATTGAGAAACCTAGCTGGCTTTAAAATTGAGCTTGAGAAATTTTTGGAGGGGATAGCATAATGGGACAGCCCAATTTGGCAACTAACTGATCTTTGGCTACTAGTGGTAAATATCTCCAATTACCTGTTAGATGGGGTGGGTTCTGAGTTACTACAGATAATTCCTTCTGGGTATATGGCTGGTGAATCTATACCCACCGGCTCAATGTTTAGCAGATTGCCATTTTTGGCGTTGGAAAGGAATTTCCCCCCAGGTTGGATTGGCAGAGATCCTAGGGTGGGTTGTTTTTTTTTTTTTTTTTTTTGGTTTTTTTGCTTTCCTGTGCAGCATGGGGCACGGGTCACTTGCTGGTGGATTCTCTCTACCTTGAAGTCTTTAAACCATTATCTGAGGACTTCAATAACTGAGTCATAGGTTAGGAGTCTATTACAGAAGTGGGTGGGTGAGGTTCTGTGGCCTGCGTTGTACAGGAGGTCAGACTAGAGGATCATAATGGTCCCTTCTGACCTTAAAGTCTATGAGTCTATGAGATACTGCAACCAACACTGCTTTTCTTTTATCTGCACTTGCTGATAAGGAACCAAATTTTATTTCAGATGTGGACTTCGAGTGTCACCTTGAGATTAGACCATTTAAAGTGCTATTTGAGACTATTTAGAAACATACAAATACCTAACTCTTAGTTAGTGATTGTCATCACTAGATCTCAAAGTGCTTTACAAAGAAGGTCCATATCATTAACCCCATTTTGCAGATGGGGAAACTGAAGCAGATAAAGTGACCTGACTTGCTCAAGGTCACACAGCCAGCCATCAGCAATGTTGGGGCTAGAATCCAGGTCTTCTGAATCCCAATTCATTGCTGTATCTTCTAGACCACACAGCCCTTCTTACGTAAGTTACAAAGGAGTATGTCCTCCCACTTAAAGCTATATTGAAAGCCAGGAACATTTTACCCACTACTCTGTATTGATTTTCAGTGGAGTTGAGGTGTTAATTTTGACTTCTCCATTTTGATAGTGTTGCAGTTACAATGAACCAATGGAGACTCTCAAGCTAACAGTCTCCTAATTTAAAAGATAGGGGAGCTTGCAGCAGGCCATTTCTTTTAATTCACTCCACCTCCACTCCAACCTTGGTTTAACAAAGCCTAAATTTCATGTCTCACTGAAAGGCTTACCTCTTTCCTGAGCTTTTGGAGACTCACAATATGGTTAACAGATGCTGTCATTTTTGTCAGTGAAGTAGTATAATGGGACTTGTCCTTGTATTCTAGCTCTTTATCTTGTGGCAGTATGCACTTACAATGTTGTAAAAGTGCAAAAGGTTCTGCATACTTGTTCTGGATATATAAATATATGAATCAAAAATCCACTACAGAAGGTCAAATTCCGTTAATCTTCCTCCGCAAGCAGTCTCACGGAAATCAATGAGTCTGCTAGCAAAACGAATAAGGAGATTAGAATTGACACCTAAGAAATATTTTGATTTTTAAAACTCCAATCCTGCAAAATTTAAATATTATTCACTGAAAATCAGGCCCATAATATTTTTTTAAGATGCCAGGATCGTTAGTATACTATACATAACTTGCTAGATGTATCTTTTTTAAAATCAAAAACACTCTTTGACATTTAGATTATAAATGTTTTTATTCACACTCATAAATAGCTGATCTTTTTCTTAGCCAAAAAATGCTTTCACTATAAATGTACTGTTTGTGCAACATTTTTTTAACTCTGAGCAAAATTTTACAGCCAAGTTATAAACTCCAGAAAACAGATATTTGTAAGGGAATCCACCTTTCAGCCTTAACTATAGAGGTCTGACTTCACTGCCGTGATTTAAGGTTATGGTATTCCACAATGCATTAACTATTTATCCCTTAAGGAAAAGCTTATGGGGTTAAATAAGGTCTGCAGACAATTAATGTAACTAAGTAATGACACCTTTTCTTTTGAAATCAGCTTCTACTACATTTTAAATTCCAACATCTGAAATAAATTCACGCCCAAGTTGCTGAGCTGGTCACACAGAAAAAGCATAGTCCTTAATATTACATAATCATATGGTACTGAAGACACACAGTATAAGGGTTAAAGGGAAATATCTGGAGACAATAATTAAAAACTCTGTTTATAAGTTCAGCATTGACCCTATTCCAATCCCTCCCAAATCCAAATTTCAAAACCAGGGATGTGTATTTAAACATAAATATTCCCATACAGGGATCCCAGTCTCATTTGGGATGTTTCTGGTAACAGTGCACCATTGACCAATCAAAAGTGCAATTACTTAACATGTTAGTGCCAGCTATTAGTCAGACTGGAGATGAAAGTCCTTCAAAATAACCACTGAACATCAATTCACCTACACCTGTCCCTCCACAAAAGTAATGTTTGAGCTCCTGTTGCTGCCAAAGTTCCTTTCCTCCACATTGTAGCTACATAAGATAGGCCCTCTTACCTTTTCACTTTTACTATTTGCCATAACACTGTCCTGTTGTATGTATCTCAATATAGCCACGTTGTGGAGTATTGCACAACACAGAATAATACTTGTTTATCTTGGCTATCTTGAAATTGTTGTTGATGATAATGATGATGAGTTTCAGGATGTAACTTTTTAAAAAAGTTAAAACAAATAGTTCATATACCAACAAAACTAAAAATACTCATAAGAGAAAGCAAAATTCTGGCTTTCCATGCCACCACATAGGTTTTACGTGGTGCTATTGGGCAAAAAGTGTACGCTACATTAGCACTTATATACAGTTTTTGCTGTTTTAATCAGATCAGCTGTTAAGAGAATAGGATGAAATTTTCCATGTGATCCTTGTATCATTGATGAATATAACCAGTATAAATAAATCAAACATATAAAAGGTCTTCCTTTACAGTATAAATATAACAAGTCCATTTTTGTAAGTAATGGGCATTGCTAATGTTGGGATTCCCCCCCCCCCCCATTATGTAATACATTTTATCACAAACTTCTCAGATAACAAGCATAATTTAAACAATATATTATAAATGCCCTCAAGCTCAAAAAGAATTTACTCTAATACACACAGACTGTTGGTTACAATTATTATTATTACAAATATTGCTCTCAAGTTCAGAAAACCTACAGAAAAATTGCACTGTCAAAAGTAATTTATTTTTGTTATCTAATAATTTTAAAAACAGATTCCCATAAAACACTGAACATTGCTTTTTTAATTATATCTTGAGCTTTTTCCTGAGATACCAGTAAAGCCAAACTAGATAGTGGTGAGTTGGCTCATTACTGAAACATCCATCAAGTCTGTTGCCTTTGAACTTCTTGGATGATCTGCAAATGCACAGAAAGAAATCTGCTCTATTTTTGGAAACATAATCACCTTTAAACCTCTGATATATATCAAGTGCTTACCAATGATAAAAAGTTGACTTCAAATAGAAAATAGGAAATATTCAATGCTTGGAGTGGTGCATTGTTTCTTTTAATGTTTTTACTACCACAAGGACAAATTTGCAGTCATGTTATAAGGAACCTTCCAAGATGATTTCAGAATTCCCATTGACAAGTAAAAGGAAACTTCATACATAATTTAAAGCCCCATCAATTTAAATTCCCAGTAGCATAAAGAATTGAACAAAATAAAAGGCATGTGAAAAACAAATGAAATATATTATGTGACAGACTGGTATTTATCAAATTGTCCTAATGAGAAACAATATTTTTCTACTACAGGAGCAACTTCTTTTCTGTAATCTCCTCCCCTGACCAAAAGTATTATTTTTTATTATTATAATTATTAGCTTTATTTTGCAAAATTTCCTTTTAGGAAATTTTATTTCTCTTCATCTTCTGCCATTTGTCATCCTTTGGATGAGATATATTACCTTGAGAGAATATATTAAAGAGTGGTTGGGGGATAATTCCACCATATTCAAACTGGCAGTCCACTTGGAATCAATAGGCCAATCCATTTGAGAAAAGCAAACAGGATGACGGTATTGTGATAATAAAAGTTTGTATGCAGCCCCCACAGTCTTCTTGAGTAGTAAGTTGATTGTAGTAGTATGCTTCTTTTATGTATATAATTTATTTTAAAGTTATAGGGACATGTTTCTGTGTTATAATTATGCATTTTATTAATATTTCCATAATATCCACAGTCACCAGTGAAGAGTGCAGCCCCATTGTGCTAGGTGCTGTACAACATCATCTGCTATAAAAGACAGATCCTGCTACAAAAAGCTGACAGTCTAACTAGCCAAGGCAGATGGATGGTAGGAGGGAAACAGGAACATAGAAGAGAAATGATTTGCCCAATGTCACACAGAAGTCAGTAGCAGAGCCAGCGATAGCATTTTCTATTCATCTAGTTGCTCATGCTAATGACAAAGGGTGAAATCTTGGCCCCATTAAAGTCAATGGAAGTTTTATCATTGACTTCAGTTGGGCCAGGATTTATCCCAAAGTGTTTCCAAGGCTGCTTCAATCCCTCTCCTGGATGTTTTAACTAGATACTAGTAAAGATTATTTCAACACTGGCTCATGTGTTTTTAAGATTTTGCAATTCTGGAAATAATTTTCTCTCTGTAACCAGTTTTAAAAAAAGATAAGGGGTAGAATTTTCAAAGTCACTCAGCATTGGTATGCTTCTTAAAATCACACTCAAAATCTTCCTCATATTTCTGTAATAAATAGTGTAAAATTATAGTCTAGTGTGTTAGTACTACAGGTCCCTCTACTGGTGAAAATATGTTGCTTGTAGTGTATATCAAATGTAGTATATGATAAAAGAAGGTCCCATCATGGTGGCTATCATGATAAAATGTGGTTATTGGAACTGGGATTATAATAGACCAGAAATAAAAATCATAATTCTCCTCTGTAGCTGATTAATGGAGGAAGTTCAAACATGAATAACTGGTTTATTTAAAGGATATGAAGTCAGAAATAAAAGTACTAATATTTAAGAGATATGTGTGGGAGTGGCCAAAATTATAATGGCGTTCAAAAAAGAATTAGGGATGTTCATGGTTGACTTTGGCCTCTGACTGCCAGAAGCTGGGAGTGGACAACAGGGGATGGATCACTTGATGATTGCCCTGTTCTGTTTGTTCCCTCAGAAGCATCTGGCATTGGCTGCTGTCAGAAGACTGGATACTGGGTTATATAGAACTTTGGTCTGACCCTATATGACCTTTCTTATGTTCTATGAGAGAAGCAACTGGAGGTCAGTAAGAAATTTCTCTTTGAGAATTAAGTTGAAATAAATAAGGTGGCTTTAAAGATGACCACTGTACCTTCAAGAAAGAATAACATAATATTATATCCATTAGCCAGGTGAGACAACTAGAGCAGGACAAACAAATGAAACGTTTGGTAATGATTATCCAATGAAAATATTATTATTATTACTATTATTCAGCCATCAGCAGAGTTGGTTGAACAGGATAATAGTATTTTAGAGAATAATTACTTAATGAAAAATTAACAACAACTGGGACAAATATTCACACAAATCATAGAGACAGAGAATCACAGAATGATAGATCCTCCATCTATATAATATGTTGTAAATATTTGAAACAACAGACTAATTACACTATTTTTATTATTTGTATTATTTATTATTAATAATAATCATAATTATTATATATTTTATAATTACTGTGACATTACAGTCTAGCCCACAGGTAATAATAAAAAAAAATGTCCCATAAAAGGGGATGAGCAAACTGCAAAAGGTTTACAGACGTTGCAGCCTGTGCTCCCCAAATAGGATGACCAG
This sequence comes from Emydura macquarii macquarii, assembly GCF_026122565.2. Lineage (NCBI taxonomy): Eukaryota > Metazoa > Chordata > Testudines > Chelidae > Emydura > Emydura macquarii. The sequence goes on along the minus strand of NW_027132543.1, from coordinate 1,019,383 downwards.
ACAGCAAGTGAGAAAAATTGGGACAGAAGACGTGGGATAATGGGTGCCTGTATAAGAAAAAGCCCTGAATATCAGGACTATCCATATAAAATCAGGACTTCTGGTCACCTTATCCCCAAATGAGCTGACATAAAGTATACTCTGCCCCTTACAGCCCACCTGTGTGAGGGAAGGTGGGAATGACTATGGAGCCAGCTTTTTCTGCATGCAAGAAGTGGTGGTACAGTGCACCAGACCAAGGGTGTCAAGGACACTTTGCATGCCCCTACACTCTAGTTCCACCATGCAGGATGGGCCAAAAGCTGGCCCACTGTTGTTAATTGCTTCCTGTAATGCCCACAGTACATTAACACATACGATGGAATGCCCACACATGAATACATGCCTCATGGATCTTAGAGTTTAAAAAGGACAAGCAAAGAAAGGATAGGAGTGAGGGGTAAAATGGAGGTGTAAAGTAGCCAGACTAGTGATTGCCCATTCTTGATAAAACACTTTTCCTCTATTTTGACTATATAATATAATTAAATATATAGGCTATGCTCAATTACCCCTTAACATTGTCATTATTAGTGCTGTGAATATGAGCCTTTAATTCACCATAGATGTGGGTATTCAGGAGGGACTCAAACACAGACAAGTTAGTACTCTAAAAGCATACAAGGCCTGATTTTCAGAGGCTCTGATTGCTTGTAATACATTGACTATTATGGGAAATCTGGATCTTCTGAAAATCAGTCCCTAAAAATAAAACATGTGAATGTAGAGAACTAGGAATCTCTGATAGATAACAGGGCATTTTGTAGAATTAATAACCACAGTTTGAGTACCTAATCCAACTCCCATTGAATTCAATAGGAGACTGCAAAGGGAGACTGATCCACCCTGGATGAAACAAATGTTAAGAGATGCAGACTTAACATTAACTGAAGCAACAGACATTTGCAGACTGGTAGAAGTTACTAAATCAAAAATAAAACCCCTGATAAACAAGGAAGAAAATAAAGCAGAAACTGGTGTGAATATAATTTTAAAAAACAGCTCATAGAAAAGTGCATTTTTAAATTATATATATATATATATATATGACCAAGAAGGGGAAGACCATCTTCACACATTAACTCGCAAACCTAGTGAGGAGGGCTTTAAACTAAGTTCAAAGGGGCAGGTGAAAAAAGCCCACAAGTAGGTATAAAAAGATGACTTTAGCAGCGGGTGGATGTTGTGAGGAGCAGGGAGAGGGAGAATGGAAAATTATAATAGGCTCATAGGAGAGGTAAGAGGAAAAACCATGGGGAAATCTGCTCAACCTCTTAGATGTCTATACACAGATGCAAGGAGTATGGGGAATAAAGGCAAAGAACTAGAAGTATTAGTACATAAATTAAATTATGACAATTGACATCACTGAGACTCGGTGGGAAAACTCTTATGACAGGGATATTGATATAGAGAAGAATAGCTTGTTCAGGAAGGAGAGGCAGGGAAAAAAAGATGTTACACTGTACATCAAGGCTGTATAAATTTGTGGTTCAGAAGAAGATGAAAGGCAGATCAGCTGACAGATTCTGGGTGAAGATAAAAGGGGAAAAAACAGGGGCAACACCATAGTAGGGGTCAAATATATACCACCAAATAAGGAGGAGAAGGTAGATGAGGCATTTCTAGAACAAATTTCACAAATATCCAAAATACAAGATCTGATAGAAATGGGGGACTTTACACAGACATCTGTTGGAAAAGTAAAATGACAAAACACAAAATGTCCAATAAGTTCTTGGAATGTACTGGGGACAACTTGTTTCAGAAGGTGAAGGATGTAACCATGGGACATCCATTTTAGACTTGATTCTGACTAACAGGGAGGATTTGGTTGTGAATTTGAAAGTGAAAGGCAATTTGGGTGAAAGTGATCGGGAGGAAAGGACTGAAAGCAGCAGAAGACAGACAATGGACTTCAAAAATACAGACTTTAATTAATTTAGAGAACTTGGATGTAGGGTCCTATGGGAAGAAAACCTAAGGAAGAAAGGAGTTCAGTAGAGCTGGCAGTTTCTCAGAGACAATATTAAAGGTACAACAGCAAACTATCTCAATGCAAAGGAAAGAATGAAAGCATAGTATGAAGCAATTATGGTTCTATCAGGAAGTATTTAATAACCTGAATATCATATAGGAATCCTACCAAAAAAGTGGAAACATGGACAAGTTGCTAAGGAGGAATACAGAAGAATAGCACACTTAAGGACAAAATGCTTAAGGCATATAAGTCACACCTAGCAAAGGACATAAAAGGCAATAAAAAGATGTTCTACATGTGGAGTGAGAGAAAGATGAAGGAAAGCATAGATACACTACTTATCAGGGAAGGAAAGCTAATAACTGATGATATCAAGAAGGCTACAGTGTTTAATGCCTATTTTGCTTCAGTCTTCACTGAAAAGGTTAATGGTGACCGTACTCAAGGCTATTAGTATTAACAAGGGGGATAGAACTGTGACATTCCCCAGGATACAAGCTAGATTGTTGAACAGCGGTGTCCCCTTAATTATCTAACTTGGGGTGCTTTTTACACTGTTTTACTGCCAAAACAGCCACCTCTGTCCTACTCACGTGGTCTTCAGCAGGTAAATTCACTCCCAGGTAAATGCATAAGCACTCTGACTAGTCACTCATGAATTACTTACAGGGTAACACCTGCAAATTTGGAGTCTCAGACTTTCACTCAGAAATGTGTGTTTTGTACTGTCCAGCACACTACGGAACAATGTAAGTTCATTGAAAGTCTATCCTTTCATCAAAGGAAATGATATATGCACCAGCGTTGTTATCCCACATCGAGTTTCCCGCACACTCTAATTCAAATACATTGATTAAGGTAAAACAATAAGATAAATTTATTAACTACAGAAAGATAGATTTTAAGTGATTACAAATGATAATGCATAAAAGTCAAGACTGGCTACAAAAGCAAATAAAAGAGTAATCTGCAACCAATACCTAGTTTAACAAACTAAACAAACTTAAAAGCAAAGGTTTTGTCCCACCATATGCTGTTGCAAATTTCACAGGCTGAGTGTCTTTCCAGCCTGGGACCACTGCCTCCTTAGTTTAGTTCTTTGAGAATCGTTGTTGTGAGCAGTGAGAGGAGGAAAGGTGAAGTCAAATATTTTCCTCCTCCTTTATAACTCGATTTCTTGCACTAGAAACATCCTTCCTGAGTCATGGTGACACGTAATCCATTGTAGAAGTGAGGTATGAAATGTTCCTGTGACACAATGTAAATTTCTTGTTTACAACTTTCTGTTCTTGAAGAATGGTGCTTAAACTAGTGATTGCTTTAACACCTGTTTAGGGTGCTAGTATGCCTTTGTTTCTGAAAAGCTGGTTTAGACCTGCTTGTCTTACTGTTGAAGCATGTTATAACAGTTATACATATTAAAATCTAATAGCTTCTCAGACAGCGTTGATACACACATTTTACCACAATAACAATATCCATTAGATTATGAGTTTTCAAATGATATCTCAAAAGACATACTTCGTACAAAATGTATCATAGTCTTGTAAAAGGGGTGGCCATAATAGTATAGACCTTCATAGCAACACAAGCCAATATAGGAAAAGAAAAGATTAGGAGATTATATTTAGATAAGTAAGATATATTCAAGTTGGCAGGGGTAGGCTGCGGAAGATGTTGTGACATGTTTGAGATAGTGACGCGGCGGGTCTGGTCAGGACCGGTTGAGTAATAAATAGGTTATGTAACCTGTTTTGCAATTTGTTATCTAATTGTGTTTTGTGCCAAGGAAAGTGAAAGTGTTAGCCAAGCCACCTGCTGTAAATAGGCCAATCCCTGCTATTCCCTAGAGAGAATATGTTATGCTGTATAAAAGCTTGAAATGGGAGCTATGCCATGAGACCCCACCATGTACTCATCCTGGAGTGTCTGGAATTCCCCTGCAGCCGCTTCGCAGTGCCCTAGGGTCTCCCTCTGCTGTTTGGAGCGTAAGGCGTATTAAAGATAAGTGTACCTAATTGGAGTGGGCGTGTTTTTATTCCTTACCTGGTATCCAGAAATGACAGGCAGCAGTGCCTGGCATAGCATACTAAAGCACTGGAATAAGCTTGTAAAGGAGGTTGTAGAATCCCTGTCCTTCGAGGTTTTTAAGAATTAGTTAGACAAAAACCTGTCACAAATGGTCTGGGTACTTATTGCTTCCTCAGAGCAGGAAAGACGGACTGGATGATCTCTCAAAGTCCCTTCCAGCCCTACATTTCTATGATTCGATAATGAGAATGATGGTAATGATGATGATTATGAAAGAACTGAGGAGACCTACTCCAGGACCAGAACCCCATTGTTCTAGGTTCTGTAAAAACATATTTGCAAAAAATACTGTCCCTGCCCAAAGGATCTGAAATATTTATAAACAGGAATTGGGTTTGAACAAGTCAGTTGTTGCACAGAAATGGGTGTGACTTTCACTCATGTGTTACTTCCAGAATGATCAGTTTGTGCAACAGGTACCTGTATGAGTATTCATAACACTTTCACTTTATGCAAATATTCTTCTAAGCAAAAAACAGCTTGTAGAGGTAGAAATGAGGGAAGCTTTCCAAAGCTTCCATGGAAATTTTTCTTCCATGTCCGTACAGTGCACTAGTAATGATTGGGGCTTTTGGGTGCTACTTTAACATAGGTGGTGCATAATAAAAATAATGAGTACACGTGTTAGTAAGTTTGACTATTAATGAATAATAAATGTTAATAAGGAATTGAAAACATTCTTCTGAGCATTCTCAGTAAGAATTTGGTATGAACAATGGTGCAGTTTTGTTAAATTTCAAGGGAGTTGTATGTGAGAATCTTGGGGCTGAACTGAATCCAAATGATAGATTATAGAAGTCCTATTTGCTTATTTGAAATCTTATTTAAATTCTCATAGTTAGAAATCAAGAAGTAAATTTTATTAATAAAATATTCCTTGTAACATTTCCTGTGCTTCCTGTTTCCAAATGGCTCTGGAATAATACAGGAATAACTTGTCTTAACATATTTCAGAAGTCTTGTTTCATGTTATATTGTGGAAGTGCATGAAAACATAAACCAACAGAATAGTTCATTAAACTAGTCATAGCTTCCCAAAAAGATTTGTTGTAAGTTTTGAGTGTTGGTTTCAGTTGGCCTTTTATTATCCAAACCATTTTACTAATCCCTAATTGATTGATAATATGTTATCACTGTAAATTGATTGCATGACAGAATCCCACAGGTCTCCCAATATTTATTTTTTTGTAATCAAATGCAATGCTCAAAGGAAGCAATTTGGTTCAAGAAATGCTTATACTGAAAGTTTCAGTTGCTCAGAGGACAAAGGTAATGTACCACTATTAATATAATTGGAAATATGATGCTCTGGGGCATGGCAGAGTAACACTGTTCATAGGCCAGTATTTAACAAATGATTAATATAATAAATTTGACTGTAAATGTGTCTTGTCTTGCAAACTACTGTATCATTAACCTTTACAATGTCACTGTTTTCTCACTATCAAGCTTAACGAAATCAGTGTCCAAGGCAAGAGTTAATTAAATACTTCATATCTATGTAGGTACTTAAATAGATGATTGGAGAGTAGTAAATGTTGTATGTTTATTTTAAACCAGCTCTAGGTGTTGTACAGAGAGATTTTGATAGACCAATAAAAGGGCCAGAGACCACCTGATAGTGTAATATTAATTATCATACTTCTTGTTAACAGCAGCCAAAAATCAGTAGGACTTTCTGCAGCCCTATACAGCCTTAACATGATTAAGCTAGGAGGAGAGGGGAGCCTTTTTCTCAACCTTATCTAACTCTATGCCCACCGATAAAATCTCTGGTGGATGTGCTGGGATCTGCCTTTTAGGAGAAAAGCAAGAAACTTATCTATGCATGCCCTATAGGTGATGTGTGTCCGGGCCTCAAGACATGCAGATTCTGCAGGAACACATCTAGTTAATTAGTACTCTGAGGTAACTATTTGATTAGCTTTTGAAAGTGCTCGCCCAACAAGATTTTTTCATTGTTGTGTTAGTGTCTACTAACAAGGATAAATGGGAGGGAGTGATCTGGACTCTCTGGGATCTCTTCTTGGACACAGATTTTGGGGTCTCCTAATAACAGTTAGAAGACTGGCCAATAGGAAAGCCCCCACTGTGCCACTCAAAAGCCACCCCAAACATCAGTAATTATTGAGGGTTGAGGGTGTTTTACTAACCTACTGTGGACATGTGTAAGTGCTTGAGAGTAAGTAAAGTATAGTTTTTAAGTGAAAGCACCTTTGTTATCTGTTTCTACCAGTCCCTCTGTCACTGGATGGTTATATCTCCATTTTATTTATTTACTGACACCACCTCGCATAGAGTAAAGTTATCAAGAACTTTGGGTTGGCAGAACCCTGGTTAAGAGTGTGATCCAGAGAATTACAGACCAGTAAGCTTTACATTTGTACTTGGCAAATTGTTTGAAAGGATAATTAAAAATAAAATAATGAAACATTTAGATCATGAGATGATAGGGTCTAACCAGCATGAGTTCTGCAATTTAAAATGTATTAGAAATTTTGTTATGGATAAATAAAGTAATAGACAAAGGAGAACTGATTGAAATAATTGACTTAGACTTTCAAAAAGGCCTTTGGCAGGGTCCTTCACAAGAGGCAATTAAAGAAAGTATGAGGTGAGAGGAAAAGTATTGTTGATCAAAAGATGGCTTAATGACAGAAAAGAAAGATTAATAAATCATTCACAGGTTGCAAAACCGGCCTGCAAATGAACATAACAGCATTTCTTCCAGGATGTAATTGCCTATACACTCAGTTAAATTGTACTTATCAGACTATATTTAAATGTAGCACCATCTGATGACTCCTTATGATATAGTAGTACTTTATCTGACAAATACTTGCCTCCTGAGATCCAGACTAAGGCCACTGAATTCATTTTACATGGTCCAATGATCAACCATCAGATCGTAACAATTTCCAGTTACTGCCAAGCAAGTGTGGATTTGAAGAAGCAACCTAGAAGGAAAAGAGTCTATACCTCATTTCCTATCCCATGAACAATGCAGTTCACCAAAACAGCATGTAGCATTTAGCACAATGGGGCACTGATCTCAGCAGGGGACTCTAAGAACTACTGTAATTTAATAGAACAAATCTAAATGAGTTGGTGATAAAAATGCTGGTGTATTTCCAGTGCCTTATCTAAGTCTGCCTCATCTGCTTTTTGCAGTAAAATGACAGTTTTCTGCCTATAAAAACTGTTTTTAATTTTTACAAATTTTCTAGTTCTCTACAGAAATGTATTGTTTTGGGTTTTTTTTTTTTTTTAAAATGTGACTTTCCTCCAGTTTGCCATAGGTGACATAATAATGATGGTTGTTATTGTTTTGAGAAGTAGTAGTTCTTGTACCATTTCTTTGTGTGAGCTTTTTTATGAACTCAAGGATCTGAAGAAGTCAATGAGAGTTTTGTTACTGACATCAGTGAGGCCAGGATAAACAATATTCCAGTGTAAACAATACTCTGAAGAGTACATTTGGCTATTCCCATAGAAAGGCCCATTTCACACAAAACAAAGAATATTGATAATGTCATCTTTCAAACTACCTGTTCCATTAAGGCTAGGTTGGAGGAGGGAGTGGGTTGAAAATGGAGGGGTAAGAATTTTTTTGTACAGAGTTGACATTGTCAGTGCTAAATATTTTAATTTATTTAAAAAGAAACAATGGGAATGGAAGAAGTTGGGGAGGGAAAATCAACACAAAATGATTAAACATTAAAAATCAATAGTGAAAATGTAAAAAACCCTGAACCTCATATTTACTTTGTTTCACTGGATCAGTTAATAAATATCAGCTCAGCAACAGTCTAACATAGTTTTCTTTAAAGAGACTTGTCAGACACACTTATCTGTTATGTCTTAACACAATGATTGCCAGAAACAATAGGCAGCCACTCACAGAAACACCATAGGTTTCTAAATTGCTGCAAAAGCAGGCAATTAACATTCTAAGTGCACTGTCATCCTGCAGACAAGAGACAAGGTAATTTTTAACTACTTAGCATTTTAAAGTCGTTTTCAGAATGTGTTTGAGAGTGAATAGTACCTCTTTCTCACATATGTTTGTATATCTCATTTGGGTCTGTTACTTTGTGTCCTTTACCATTGTGATGATGCTGATTATGTGAGGTGGATTTGAGCCAGAAAACTCCTTGACAGATGTTTCCTTCTAATCTGTACTTGATTTGCCAGTAGTTAACTACAGAGCATTGAAGGATATGTCTCCTCATTCTAATTCAACCTGAAAATAAACCATTCTCAACTGTGTAATTTGTTAATTCTGTTTCACATATTTTCTCCTGTTCTATCTTTAATTAACATGCTTTATATCTTATATTATGTTATTTCCTGCTTCATTTCTCAGAGTAGGAAGTGGGCTGAGTTGTAACAGAGCTCTCCTAAGAGACACATATCTTCTGCAGAGTTACTCAGGTTTCCAAGGGCTAGATTCCACCATTCTTACTACTATCTTACTATATGAATAGTCTCATTGATTTGAATGAGCCACCTTGCAGATTACGGTACTTCTCAATGAATAAGGATGGCAGAATTTGTCCCCAAGTCCAGGGCTTGATCCTGAAAGCATCTGAGCATCAACAGCCCCAGTGAAGTCAATGTATGCTGCAGGTCCACTACATCATTCAGCTGGCAGCTATAGTGATGTGATACTGGCAGACCAGGTGCCAGTTCATGCCAGAGCCCCAGGACAATTCACTTGTGTATTAGTCTAGATCACAGTGATTCTTAAATGTGTAAGAATGTATTTGGTGTTTAAACTTCATGAAAACTAGTGGGATATTAATTGCATTGTTTTTACTTATCTGTATCCCGTTATAATGTAGCACCAAACATTTACATTGTGTATACCCTTTTATACCCTAAATAATCCATCAAAGGAAAAAGAAGCTTTGTGGAATGTAAATGAAGAACTTTAACAGAAAAGTGCTAATTTCAAAGCAAGTGATCATTGCGTGATGATTGGAGGTCAAAGACTAAAATTGCCTTCCTTCCTCTCCATCATCAAAGGAAAAGCTCACATTGGTAGTGACACTGTCGGCTTGTTGTCTGTGAGAAGAAGCTATAAGTATGGATTCAAGGAAAGATCCTGCATCTCTGGACTGTTTGGACTCTTACAGAGAAATGCACCAGATCCAAAGTGGAGATCCACATAGACAAGGTACCCTGGGTACCCTGAAAGACGCTTGGGCACCTGGAAGTTTCTTACATTACTGCCACCATTTGGAATTACAAACTGTGACTCACCTGAACATATATTTTACCTGTTTTTCTTCTCAATAACTCTTGTTTCCTTTCTTTAGCTAATAAAACATTAGTTAGTTTGCTATAGAATTGACTACTAGCATTGTCTTTGGAGTAAGATCTAGGGTACCAGTTGATCTGGGGTGAGTGACTAGTCCTTTGGGACTGGAAGCAACTTAAATGTGATGTGATTTTTAGTGTAAGTGACCTTTTATAACAAAATCCAGTTTGTCTGGGTGACAAGATACAATGGAAAGGCTAAGGTGTCTGTGACTCTGTGGTAAGACTGGTATATTGATCCAGGAGTTCACACTTGTTACTGGCTTGATGAAGTCTAATTACAGAACACACCACCAGTTTGGGGTGTCTGTCCTGTTTTCTGACAGTCTGCCCTGAGATAAGAACTCCCAGTCATGAGCTACTCCAAACAGTATGATAATTGGTGTAGTCATGACAAGATTCACATGCAACAGCTCAGTTGGGTTGATAGCTCATAACCAAAATGCTGTTAAAAGTTTAAATTTGATATTGAGAGTTTAGTATTGTATTATTATTAGATATTGAAAGATTAGTCACAATGAGTAAATCACAGTCATATGAGGCTCTTGACAGAAAATACCTTAAAAATTATGTAAACATAGGGAACTATCCCATAAAAAGAACACTTCAGATCAGGAACTGAAAGCTTTCCTCATAGACTTTGACCAGACAGCAGGTTCTGAGCACCCCCTTACCCCAGATGCCACAGAGAGTGCTGCAGCAGAACTGATTTGGCGGATGCTCCTCTAAGATCAGAAAGAACGTGAAGACCAGATACCTGATGGTAGAACTCCAAATAAAGGAGAAGAAAGAAACCACTGAAACTGAAAAGGAAGCTCATTGAAGATGCATGGAGCAGCAAACTGCTGAGGAGAAAACTTATGTCCTGTATCTCAAAGTCCTGGAGCGTCAAAAGGAGCCAGGTCCCCTCTCAACAGCAGGGAGTGGGAGAAAACATGCCCACTTTATCAAGAGACTGACTGCACTGAAGAATTCCTGTCCACCTTTGAGAGATTGTATGGGATCCTTAAAATTCCAGAGGCTAAATGGATGCCTATGGTCTTAAACAGGTTGACTGGGAAAGCCATATAATTGTTAATGATATGGAGGAGGGTGATGGGTGTATAAGAAATTTTAACAAAAAATGTATTGAAAAGGTTTAAGATCACCCCAGAGTCCTATCAACTGAAGTAGAGAAATCTTACAATTGTTTGATAATGTCACTCATGTGGAATATGTACATAACGTGTAATTATATGAAAAATGCATAATGGGGCAGGGGCTGAAGGTAGTTATGACAAACTGTTTGATTTGATGGCATGAGAGCAATTATTATGGACAGTCAATGATGAGGTAAAAGTGGCCATCTGTGACAAAAAAAAACCTTCCAAGGTTTAGGAGGCAGCAGAAACCACAGATGAATATATTGAATCAAAGGCTCATGAAGAGTGCAAACCTCAGAGCAAGGATAATCCTTGTGCTCCCCATGTTAAAAGGGATGAGGAGACTAGGAATAAACCTGATTCCTAATTTTCTAAAAAGCCTCCAGGGAGCCCAGATTTTAAAACCTCTTACCCTAAGGGAAGGCAGGCTGTCCGCCATTGCTGTGGGGCTCCTGGCCATATAAAACCAAGGTTACCCCACTATCTTCAGCCACAACCCCTATTGTGAATGCCAGTGTTACCACCATGCATGCTAATGCTACCACATAGATCCCAGAGGAAATTATAGAGGAGGAGAATGGCCTCACAAACTATATTAGGACTCAGTCTTGGGAAGGTAGTGAAGAATTTATTAAGAGTGCGAGTGCGAGAGTGAATGTCGTTGAATGTACAAGTCATTTTGGTTGAGGAAAGTTTGGAAAGGAAAGAGGACATACTTTCTAGCAAAAGTCTGAATATTTTAGTTTTCACTGAATTTTCTGTGACTGTACCTCTAGCTAAAGACCTACCTGAGTGGGAAGATTTTAAGGGTGATGTACTGCATCAGGAATTTTCTACCCATTGATATTTTCAATAGGTAATAACATTTTAGCCATGTCCAAGCATATTAATGTTATAATCGGGTCCCAGAAAAGTATGGCTCTGATTCACTTGCATTATCTGTGGTCAGCAGGGAATGCTGCAAAAGGGACGGAAATGCCCTCAGTCCTTCGTCTGTTGAAAGTAGCAGCTTGCCGTTTGAGGAGGATGTCTGCTCTTGGATTACATGAAACTCAAATGGAGTTTGCGGCTGCCCAACAAGCTGACCCTTCTCTGTAACAAGAGATGGTTGCAACTCAGTTGGGGAAAGAAAAGGCAAGAAGGTTTATTGTATAGGGAGGCTCCTAGAGGGAAAAGAAGAGGCATGCTGGTGAGGTTTGCAAGCAGGTAGCTGTGCCTTTAGAAATACAGGAGACAATCCTCCTATGATTGTCCATTTGCAGGAGATTTAGGAGTGGGGTAAAACCGATGATAGACAGAATTTCTATTGGCCTCACATGTTTGAGTTAGTAAAAGATTAGTAAGAGTTGTGACTTACGTCAGAAGCAGCAGGGAATAACGGGATCCTGCAAAGCACCACTGCAGCTTTTGCCCATTATTAATGAGGCAATTGCTAGATTGTCTGTAGATATTGTGGGACTTCTCACTAAACCTTCCAGGAATGAAAAGAGATATATACTTGTTGTGGTGGATTCTGCCACCAGGTATCCTGAAGCCCCAGCCTTGTCTGATATTAAAAATTAAACAGTGGCTACAGCTTTTTTCAGCATTTTCAACAAAATACATTTTCCCAGAGAAATCTTGAGAGATTGTGGTGCAAACTTCATGTCTGTAGTCTTTAAAGAACTGTGGGAATTATGTGAAGTAAAGCATATAAAGGCTGCTCCCTATCACCCAGAAACTAATGGGCTTGTGAAAAGATTTAATAGAACTTTAAAATGCTATGAATGTATGTCTCCAGCATGAGAACGACTGGGACATGTTACTCCCTTATCTTCTATATGTATACAGAAGTGTTCCCCAGGAATATACCCCCCTTTGGTCTCCTGTATTGGTAGTAGGGGTGGGGACCCCAAGATTTGTTCTGATGTTCTTGGGAGGGCAGTACTGAGGAAACAGGACATCTGTTAGGGGAGTATGTCACCTGTTTTAAGGAGAGTTTGTAAGTTATGATTAATTTAGTCTAACAGAATCTTAAAGTCAGGAAACTCAGAAAATTTGGTATGATTAGCATACTGAAGAAAGATTATTTGATACTGGTGATTTGGTGTTAGTGCTGATCCCTGTGAGGAAAAAAATGCAGGATTATTGGGAAGGACCTTCTGAGGTGATTAAAAAAGTGAATGAAGTCACATATAATGTAAGGAAGTCCAGTGGCAGACAGTGAATATAGTGCATATCAATAAATTAAAAGCTTACCATGGAAGGGAGATGGCAGTAAATATGATTCGTTGTACTGATGAGGATTTGTTGTGCTGATGAGGAAACATTCTCCACCTCTTTAGTTGATTTAGTCAAGGAGAGCATGCAAGAAACTCCTTCAGAAAGCATTTAATTCGGGGACAGTTTAAGTGCAACCCAAAATTAGGAAATACTGTCCCCTTAAAGTATCCCAAAGAGGTATTTTCCAACCAGCCAGGTTTAACTGACAAGAGTATACATTCCATTCAAACCTCAGGACACCACTCTGCTTTTAGCAGAGCATACTGGGCTAAAGGGGAAATGAAGAAACAAATCCAGGAGGAGGTGGAAAGTTTGCTTGACATGGGGGTAATTAAATGAACACAGGGAAGTTTACAGATGGGAAAAGAACTAACATTTAAGCTAGCATTTGTCACCCATTTACAGTCCCAAAGTTTCGTATTGGTGTTCTTTTTTTTTTTTTTTTTCTGTTGTGGCATCTGGAGATGGGGTTACTTTTGTCCCATTGACGTTTAAACACTTTCAGGAGGCACTAGCAGCATTGCTCCAGACTTTTCTGATTGCTGTGGTTAACAACAATTTTTACTGCTCCATTTGCTTTGTATGCCACTGCAATTCATGGGCAGTTTCTCCATGCTCTGAGCAGAACAGGTTCTGAATACATACCACCTGAGGAGCAGGATCACAAGACCCATGCCAGGAAAAGAAGCACACAGGAGCGCATCATCTCCAAAGATTTCCAGCATTTACATGGTTAATAATCTAAAACACAAAGCAAAACAAACCTTTTTCTTCCCTCTATACCAGGAGGGGAGGCATTAACTTACACTCAGACATATTTAGGTTTGAGTTCCTTTTTCTCTCCCACCCCCCTTTTTGTAATTGCCAGCTGTAGCACAAACATTATTTTACTCTGCTTCCTTTTTTAACAATATATGCAGCGGGGCTGCCTTCTCTGAAAATTCCTCAATGAAATCTCCACTCCATTCTCTTTTGGTCAGGGGAATGCCCCTTGTTTCCCAAAATCAATCCAAAATAATTTACTTCTTGGGAGCAGCTGGGCTTTCTTTGGGCTTACATTAAACCCCGTTTTCTGAATTTTTTTGTAACAAACTGTTTAATACATTTAGATTATCTTTCCTGGCCTGAGTTCAAACCAGAATGTCATCTACATAAGAAATCACACTGTCTTTTTCAGGCATCCCTTCCACATCTTGACTATGCGGGCATGACAAATAATAGGGGCATTGTTCCAACCTATGGGAACCTGGCAAAACACAACTGCTTCCTGATATTTAGCCTCAATAGAGCCATCAGTAGGGTCACCCAATTAAGAGGGCAAAACTCCACCACAAGCCTCCAGGTCCTGCTGTCACTTTTAAAGGATTGGCCACAGAGTGGTGTTATTGGAGTTGTCTGCTTCACTAAAACTTCTCGGCTTAAACACCCCATCAATTGTTTTCTTTAGGCTGGTTTCTGACTCTCTTAGGTACAATTGTAAAGGTACACCTTTACAATAGGTGGTTAGAGTATCCCAAAACTTAATAGTTACCCCACAAGTCTGAGACAGTCTTCAGGTGAATCAGTCACAGATTTCTGGATGGCAAATCCTTCCATTTGTGCCCAGAGATCTTTTCAATGTGTCCAAAAAGCAATTCTCCTGACTAAGACTCACTACCTCCCTCTTATGCCCCAAAAGTTACAGAGACATGTGAATCAAGAAAATGTTACATAGCAGCCACACGATTTAACTTGGCCACAGCTTCATTAAGTAACACATTTGAGAACTGTCTAGCAATAAGTTATCCAATACAAATCATCCTTCATGGTTAATCTGTTCCATTTGGTCTCACCATTACTGGGACCTCACAGCCCTCCCTCATATGAGTGTTAAGGAACTGAGGAAAATGGGTTGTGTCCTCACTGTGCCAGTCATTAGGAGCCATAATCCCATTCCTCAGCTTCTTTAAGAGATGCCTTCTCCTAATCCACTTCCAATATCATTTTATCAGGGAAGCATATCCCCCCTCTTAATTGATTGCCTACAATGGGCATCTGCCAAGTTATGGGTAAATGAATTTTACAACATAACCTACCCACTGGATCCCTTGGCTGCTGAGAGCAAGGTGCAGGTTAAGCCAATCTGGAAGTGAGGTGTTGACAAAGTGAACACGAGTATCATGATACTTTATGGCTAGGGCAAAGGAGAAGTGGAGAATTACTGTCTGAGTCCTATCATGCTGGCAGCTTTAACATATAAAGAATAGAATGTAACTAGGTTCTATGAGACTGGATTTAGTAAAACAGATGTATTGACCAAAGTACATAAACAGATTTTTTTTCTGTAACTACAAGTATGATTGAATAAGGGGCTTATCTAAGTATAAGAAAGTAGTAATAGTAAATAAATAGAGTAAATTATATTTAGAATGCTTTATATTCAAGCTAAATTGTATAACTCTGTATTGTACTATATTAGACATTGTAACCTTTGTAGCTCTCTTCTTTGTACATGCAGAACCTGTCAGAATTAAATTGTATGAGGCTTTCAAAACCCATCAACCTCCAGGTATCTGTGCCTGGAAGATACAGGCCTACAGTGTTTTGCAAAACATGTATAGAGATAACAGAGAGTCTGTGGTAAACAGTACACAATGTCAATATATATACTATTTTGTATAATTATGATGGTTTTCCCAAAATGTGTTTTACTATGCTGGTTAACTGAAGGGAGATGTAAAGTGTTGTAAATACAGACATATTCAAAATACATTAGGAAAGATGGATAATCACACCCTCTGTACCACACTATAACTAGTGCAGGATGACTCAAAGTTTCCCAACTTCTGGGAAACTATATTCAAAACAAGATAAGGAGCTGGTGCATAAAGTTGTGGTAATATTGTGTTTTTCCTGTTTGTAGGAAGGCACTGTGGCCTCCTCCGGGCTCAGGACACGAGGAAGGGCCGCAGCAACTAGGCTGGACAAGACATAGCCCCACAGAGCAGCCTGGCCAGCAACCAAACGGCCAGACTGTGAAGGGGTCGGCAGGCCAGTCTGCCTGGCAACCCAGGAGCCGGGCCATGATAGGGCCACCGGAGCTTCCCAATCGTCCCAAGTGGGGCGGAGCCTCTCAGGGCACCTGGAGTATAAGAGAAGGCCCCACAGCTCAGTCAAGGGCAGACTGCTGCTGGAGGCAGACGTGCTGCCCTGCCGGCTGAGACCTAGGCTGGAGCCGAGACTCCGACCAACCCTGGACCAAAGTGGGCCTAGAGACTGGGTAGGGCCATCTCGTAGCTGGACCATACAACCCGGTCAGAGAGACTGGGCTGAGACCCCTGAACCGTGGTGCTGGACCCAGGCCCCTGAACCCTGGGATTGGACCGAGCCCCTGGCGCACCCCGGATGGGTAACACCCCCTGAGGCCGAATGGGACCTGGAGGAGCTGCCAGCTGCCAACCCCCCAGAGTTGGGACCAGATCTCGATGAGCTACCTGAGGCCAGACCCTTCCCAGAACCCAGTGACCTAAAGGAACTGCCTCTCGAAGAGGAGCTCCCTGCATTGCTGCCGCCAGATGAGGAGGGACTGGCGGGCCTACCCCGGACAGCAGACCCCAGTGACCCTGGAGAAGCAGGTACAGTGGGATACGGGGAGGAAGTATCCTAGGGGCAGCCATAGACGGTGGCTGAGTTAGGGCAACCCTGCCGTCATGTTGCGGCAGGAGCCCCGCTGGCTCAGTGGCAACGCCTTTGCCACTGTTAGGGCCTTGGGCTGGGATGCAGTGGAGATGAGTGGGCCTGCGTCTCCCTTGCCCCCCCCTCCCCTTTTTCCTACCTGCCCTGGGAGAGCCTCAACCTCCCTACTGCTGCCAGAGCAGAACCACTGCTCGCCCGCCCTGCCTCAGCGCCGGAGCCCTTGACCGGTTGCTCGCCCGCCCTGCCTCAGCGCCGGAGCCCTTGACCGGTTGCTCACCCACCCTGCTGAAGCCAGGGTTATAGACTATGGGAGAGCAGACTTTTTCCCTACAGGAAGGTGCTGTGGCCTCCTCCAGGCTCAGGACCCGAGGAAGGGCCGTAGCAATCGGGCTGGTTTGAGGAGACCTGTCGACACTGTTGTATTAAGCAAGGGTTCTATAAATGATCAGAATTAAGCTCATAATTCTGGGACAAACTGATGCTGCACATTGTCTTCCACATTGGTTGGTAATGTATTGACCTTTCTGTGTTGTGCTGTTTTGTCTTAGACTAATAAAGTTTATTGAATCTGGGTTATTTGACATTTTACCAATAATCAAACTAAAAAATCCTAATGGGGAAAAATTCCTTCCCTGCCCAAAATGATAACTAGCATTATACATGCAGAAGGCCCCAAACCTCAATCTCACTGTAATGCTAGTGGGGGGTGGGAGGTAGAGAGCTTTTCTTCCCAGCACAGAATAGCACTCTGGGCAACAGGAAGGGCTTATAAACTCTTGCCTTATGTGTGCAGGAATGAATAACATTAAGCTGCACTCTTGTGTCCTTCAAATAAGTCTCAAAGTTGCCCTTCTCAAGTTCAGAAAGGGTGAGGGTAAAGCCTCCCTACTCTTGAATCTGTGCAAAATATGGGGTGTGTGCATTGTGATTACAATAAATGTGTTATAATTTCAAAATTCTTTATGTCTAACAATCATAGCTACACCTGCATGTGCAAGACAGGCCCAGCTGTTAATGATATTGAACTTGGTTGTAGTGAATAAAACTTGCTGGATGCTCAGCAGTTTTCAATATCAGTCCACTTATGTCAATGCTTAAATATGTCATAACTTGAAAATCTTTGCAAAAATCTATTTTGATCGGTGTTCACATGAGATGGTATAAGATATTTCGTAGATTTTAAAACTCTTTACAAAGGAGGTGAATATAATTTATCCTCCTTTTTCCAATGGGGAAACTGAGGCACAGAACAATATCGTGATTTATATACCATGCATAAAGTTAAGCACATAGATTAGCCTTATCAGATAAAGCCAAAAATTTAGCCTTATCAGATAAAGCCAAAAAGCAGTATTAATCAATTTTCTAAAACATGCAGTTTTTAAATAATGTAGTCTTAAAGTTTTGACTGTTGTGTTCATTAACCTTCTTCAATTTATGGCAAAGAAACTAATCAGTTTTGTAAAAAAAAAAAATTATTCATGGAATTTAGTTCCTGAAGAGGAGGAAAAATATGTTGCACATTTACTGAGATCAAATCCCAAAAGGCTTTGTATTAGTGGTAAATCCCCTATAAATAAATAAACCTGCACAAGTACCTACTAATTAACTAAGTCTCTTTCAGTGATTGTGGTTAGTATGCGTCAATCTATGCCCATATTTTATACAGTAATGTGCCTCTTAAATTCAATGCAAAGGAAATCTACCTGATGAAGGAAAACACAGGGAACAGGAGAACAAATGTTCACTAACTATACACTAAGAGCATACATTTCACATGGATCCACAGTAGTATAACAACCAATAATTAGAAAAAAGTGCTCAGAAGTTATGTAATCTTAATTTAAAATTGTGCAATATTTTAGCAGCACTTTATGAAGATAAACTTTGGTCATTCTGACTTACAATGTGCTGTACCTGATTCTGAATTATCTTTTATTCCTACAGAGATTTGCATTAATTATAATTGTAGAATGCCGAAAGATTAATTTCTGAATCTTTTCCAGTGACATGTGCATTTGATAGCATTACAAGTTTGAGATTTAATGGTCCTGGGAAGCTTAAATTATATTAAACTTTTTTTAACTAAGGATTTTCTCTGTGTAATTGAATAGCTCAAAACACTCAAAGTTTACATGAATTAATAGAGATTAAAACCACACAATAAATTACAAAGTAAGTCTTAAATTTCACAGCAGCTAGGTAACTTGAAATAAAGTTTGAGTGAAAGCAATGTTGATGATTCACAATTAGTTGTTTTGGAGTACATTTGTTCCATCATCAGTGTCCACAGAGGCTTATATAAAAAATTTCAGTCTTACCTTAGAAATTGATTATTCTATAAATGTTTATGGTTTTGTTTTATGTATCTATGAACTAGCACTATTTATTATGGAAAACGCTTCTTTCTAAGTCAACATATGGATTCATGTGCTAATTATGTCTAAAGATTCTATTACAATCACATTTTACCATGCATATTTGTTATTTCTATTTTGTGCCAGTTATGGAGATTTAAATACAATATCATTTCTTTTGTAAGGAAAGCCTTCAAGAGCTCAATTTGTTCTGCCTAGAAGAGAGAGAAATGTAAGCGATTTGATTACACAGGATGGTGTAAGTATAAACATTGGTCCTATCAGGTGAAGTTTAGATTTCATGATCTAAGGCTAGTGTAAGATTTCTTTAGAAGTTATACTCCTAAGCTCACCAGAATGTAGAACAGGTCATCAGAAGACGTGATTGAAGTAGGAATGATAGATTAATTTAAGCAAATAATAGAAGCAAGCTGCATTATCATTACATATTTGTTTTAGAGTAACACCAAGAGGCCCAATGTAATAGATATCGTACATATAGACAGCAACATCCTCAAGAAGCTCACAATCTAAATACAGACAAAGGGATGGGAGGAGTTAACAGATGCACAGGGAGATGAAAATGGGACCAAATATTATCTTCATCCTTAAACTTCTCTAGTGTCTTTTGCCCCATTCTAACACACAAAAAAGTCAATTTGAATCTTTGTATTGACTTAGTGGGCACTGGACCACACTGTTTATCTTCATAAAAGTATGAAAGTTGAAGTACTACATAAAGAGTCTGACTTCTTTTATGTTACTACCTCAAAACTTTTTTGGGCTGGAGTACATGATTATTTCATTGATGTTTGTTTATGCCATCATTCCATATGATCCTATCCAACCATCAGTCTGAAAATAAAATTCTCAGAGACTTAAATGAGAATGCATTGTTCTTTTCAACGTGACAATATGTCGCTATAAAACTAACAGTGATCAAAGAAGTTCATTATTATGATTTTAACATCTTGTGTTTAATTTATTTTTAAACATCAAGGTTAAAATTCCTTCTATAGATAGATTTATTACTTGAGCAAACCTCAAAGAGCTTGATGCAAAGCACATTTTAAGGACATTTAGAATCTTTCTGTCTCTTTGAAATGGGTTTTGGTTTTTCATTTATTATTCCTTTCCCCCCCAGTTCAATTCACTAGCAAATGGGACAGAAATTTTAGGAGAATAAAATAGCAGGTAAAATTCAAAAACTGAGTTTGGAAATTCAGGGAGACAATGCTGTCTAGTAGATAGAGATGGGTATTGGGTGGCAGAAATCTAATTCTGCCCCTGAATTACTTAAACCCATGCTTAACTTTAAACGCATTGGTGAAATCATGGTCCTCCCAGGATTTCATCCACTGACTTCAATGGTGCTTGAGTGCATGCTTAAATTCTTTCCTGAACACGGATGTTTTCCTCAGTCAGGGCTTCTAGTACTGGTTTTGATACTGACTAGATGTAACATTAAGCAAGGTATTTAGGCCAAAATTTTCAAGAGCACTTACCTGACTTAAGAGCCTAAGTCCCTTGAAGTATCTTAAAATTCAAAGCCTATTTTGAAGTGATCTTACACTAAAATACAATTAATATAGTGTATGAATGGTTTACTCTAATATATTTTATTGTAACATATTGTCCACCTATTGCTAAGGCCATGTGCTTCATGTATCATTTTGGAAATGATTATCAGTCATCATTCCCTTAGGGAACTATTTCTAGTATCATACAGGTAACCCGTCTTCATCAGAAATAGAAACACAGTCATCTGTTTACTACTAAATGCAAATACATAACTCACTGTTAGTGTTGGATATTGATACTTGCACACATTGAAGAAATAAGATAGCTCTTTGAATTCGTAATTTCTTTCCAAATGTATGACCAGCAGTTAGTGTTGAAATTAAAGCTAAAATGATAAAACCTGAGGCATTTATGGTTTCTTTTCTTCTTGGTTTACCAAACCTATGTCTTTTAAACTGCAAACATCAAAAAGTATATATGAAAAACACTGTCTAGAAGCATTAGGAGACAGTGTGCTATTATCAGACTCCACAGAAAGAGCAAGCAAGACGATATATTAAATGTTTTAAATCAATTTAATATTTCCTTTGTTCTGCCCATCACCATGTATACTGTTCTGTGGTTTTTTTAGTCTATTTTGTAGAGTTGGCCAAAGAATGACCATTCCATTTTGTAACTTTTGTGGTTTCATTTTTTCCCAATGTTGATTGAAAACAAAACCTTTTAAATGCTTTGGTGATTATATTTTTTTAATTTTTCAAATCAAAAGTCAGATGTTTTATTTGAGTGACCATAGACTCTACCATTTCCTGTTGAAAATTTCATCAAAATTGACACATCTCCACAAAGCATTTATCTTCAACCAGACAGTATATTTCGACAAAAAAGAAATTTAAATAATTGTCATATGTTTTGACCAGTTCTAGTATTTTGTTTATTTATTTATATATATATATATATATATATATATATATATATATATATATATATATAATATAATTATACTAGATTTCAGAGACACATAGGCATTAAGGCTGGATGGATCCATTTTATCTAATGTGAATTCCTGAATAACACATACCATAGAATTCCACCTTGTGATTCTGTCCCAATAGCATGTGGTAGTATATCTTTTAGGAATATATCCTATCTTGATTTAAAGACTCCAAAAGATGCAGAATTAATCACATAGCTTAATAATGCCTTTCAATGGTTAATTCCCTCACTGTTTTTCTCTTTTTTTTTAAGTTGAAATCCTGGCTCCATTAATATCAATGGGAATTTTGTCATTGACTCTCATGGTGCCAGGATTTCATCAACTGGATTTCATTTCCTGTTTTAAATTTTCTGAATGCATCTTTCAGTAACTTTCCTTATGTCTTTTCTTGGGAGAGTACTCTTGTGTGAGAAATAACTATAAAATCAAATCCTATGTTTAAGTATAATTTTTGAATGAAGTATTGGGGTTTTTTACATCTATAATTTAGAAAATGTTCATTTTTTCCTTTACTTAATTGTAAATTTAATGAAAATATTCTGAATGTTTCAAATGTTTACTATGTGGCAAGATTTATTTTTAAATGCAGTGTTCATTTTATGCTATGAATGCATTTTCAGTTCAATTAGTCATTGAGTTGACTGGAAAATATGCAGCAAAAAAGAAATAATAAGTGTGTATAAAACAAATATTTCCACAGTTTAATGGAGATATATAAATATAGAAAGTAAATGCTATTTCACTTCTTTGGGTTCAGCTCTGCAACAATTACATATACACAGAATATAACTTTCCCAACCCTTGAGCATGTCTGGCAAAACAAAAAAACAAGACATTAGGTGAATAGTTACACCTGTCAGTTGTATCACTGTAATGTTTAGTAGGGTTATAATTTTCCTCCCATAGGGTACCATAATTTCTTCCCTCAAATCTCACTAGCTTGTTTGGTATAACAGCTCAAAAGGTCACACAAAAAAGAAAATGTTTATAGTAAAGACTGTTTTGAATTTTATTAAATGTCGAAGTAGGCAAATGATGTCTGATCTATTAAAATGAATGGAAGCTTAGGAAATTTGATAGTCTTCCAAAATATCTGTGCATTTTCACATAAGAATGAATTGTAGTAGAATATTTCCCATGAGAGGAAAACTTAAATACTATAAATAAGCTATATTTCCAATAATTGCAAAATGTAGCTGATAGCATGACAAATGTTATACAATCTGATCAATGTGATCAAAATGAAAACATAAGGCTCCAGATCCTGGTCCATTCTATGTCCCCTATGAGCCACTACAGTGGCCTGAAGTGGCCATGAAGCTGTCCTAAAAAGGATGGCATGGAAAAATCTTTGGAGGGCATTAAGCCCTATGTCATGCCTATCCAGTCTTCCCTGTGGAGCAGGGGTCATGCTAGTGCAGGGGAGAGTGTGGGCAGGGTCCCTTGATCCAGGTGCCATAGACATTCCTCAGCTGGCATAAAGGCCCCCTTGTTCACTGTTAAAATCTGCACAAATTTGAGATGCCTTAAGTTAAATCGGGGCCATATCAGCCCTCATCTTACCCAGGGGGTAGATTTGCGCATAAACCCCTGCTGGTTTAACTGAGTTCTAGAACAGTTGAGGATCCAACCTAAACTGTGCACTTCGAAGAAATGGACAAATACTCAATGTCTTTTTCAATCATGGAATTTTAAAAATAAACTACTGGGTCTTCTCAGTTTCATACTTATGTAACTGCATTAAAATCAATTAAATTATCACTGATCCACACCAATTTAAGATGAAAAGATCTAGCCCTCTGGGTAACCTACACCTTAGGTTTTCAGCAAGGTAAGCCTCCAACATTTCAGAAGATTATCTGAACATTTCTTTTAAATTTCCTATTTTTCCCTTGGTTTTTATTCACTATCTCTTCTTGTTGTATGAAAACTGTCAAAGACAGTTATTCTTATATTTTTCCCCAAAGCTCTGAATAGATACTTCAGAAAGGTCCCTTAGATAGTTTATTTTTTTGCTTTTGATCTATTCAGTGTTTATGGTAACAGAGCTATACTTTTGTTAAAAGACAGCTAGTCTAAGTCCTCTCAGCTCCAACTCCATAAGCTGATTTGGGATTGTCTTGAAATGTATTGTGCCTTATGGAGATGTTGGGCTAGTAATCTAATTTGGGGTGATTTCAGCAAAGGTATCCCAAGGTACAGCCTCCCTAAAAAAAAAATCATGTTTTTACAAAATCACCTGGTTCTTATAGGGTTTTTTGCCTACACCTGAGGCTAAAATTATTACTTTAATCTTTCCTTGACTGATCTTACCCACTTAGGATTTACCTCAGCTACTGCTTGGCACCCAATGTTCCTTAGGGGATGTGATATTTCAAAAGCTATTGAGAGTTAAGTTTAGAACTCTAGGTAGGCTTCAGCTTAACTAATGTCTCAAAGAATGTGAAATGTGCATGAACAGCAAGAGAAGGGTTCTCAGTTCTCATAAGTCTTTTGGTGCAGAGTCAGGAATTGGGGGAGAAGTTAGGGGAATATGGAGAAGTGCTTGGTCATGGCGGAGTGTGGAGGTCTGGACTGTACAGTATGGGGACTCTGTCCCTTTGCCAACCTTCAGCCCTTAGGACTGTGCTCTGGCACAGATATTGAGGGACCAATACCACCCTAGTCAACAGCCCTTATTAATGTGTCAAAACACACTCTGAAAACTCTGAAAATCCATTTTTAGAGCTTTGTCGAAGAACTGGTTTCCAATGATGAATAAGATCTTGTCATCAAAAGGAGTTTTTTTCTTTGGGAGCTCAAAAATTCTGATAGAGCAGAACCATACATTGGTCCCCTTTACTTCTGGTGACACACTTGGAGCTGTGCACTGGGGATTTAGAAGGGGGGCTTCAGCTCTGCCCCCGTCCCCAACATCTGTATCCCTCCATTTTAAAACATGCCCTACCAGCTCTGTGCTGGTTCCTGTACTGTTCCTGCATCTTCTCCCCTGCCCTTCAACCTGAGAAGTTGAAGTCAATGTCCATCCCTTCCAAGGATAAGAAAGATGGAGAGGGAAGATTAGGCTATGCTGGATAGGCAGAGATGCGATAGATAAGGAGTTGATGTAGTAACATTGAAGAGACTAACGTGCATCCAGTGCCTTCTATGGCAGACTTAATCATTGCCAAGGAGCCAGAAGCAGTGGCAGGGCAGAGCTGGGCTGTATAGGGGCTGCTCAGATATTATTTAAAAAAATAACAAGAGAATTAACAGCCCAAAAACTTGATAAATACAGATGTAAGATTGCCCAACTGTGCCTGATTCTCTTCCAGAACATTGGGTTCAGCTACATTCAAATCTCTGAAAACCAGAAAATAAAGAGGTAATGTACACACCATTTCTGCAGTGTTATCTTAACTCTAGCCTCTTTGAGTGATGGCCTGACATACTAATAACACACACACAATAGCAGTCTACCCTTACGGATGCTACACTTTGAGAACAAAGCACATGATAACCGAGGGACAAAGTCTGACACCTTCTAAGATTTGAACTGCAGCATTTGCCTACATGCAGTACCTATGGCAAAGGCAAAACTTGGGTTTAGTGTCAGGTGTATCAAAGAGGAGTTAACTACACCTGACCTACATTCAAACAGTGAGCCAACTCCACACAAGACTTGCAAAATATTGCCACCCTTTCACTCTTGGCCTCAGGATTGTTTCTGAGACATTGCTTTCACTTATCCCTCAGAAAGATAGTGAGACCACAGTCATGTCTGCTTCCAGCATGTTGACAGCCCCCATGGCAAGAAGATGTGCACTGTTAGTGACAGCCTCCGGAAGTCAGTGCTGAAATGAGGCATATTTGATCTCTTAAGTTATATCTGCTCTTCTCATCATATCACAGTGACAATTCTTCCAGTCTGCTCCAACTAATCAGTCCATCATTCAATACACCTACACCTAAAACTGGCGATGCAGCTGTAATGCATGCTAGCAAATGCTGTAATTCAAATCTGGAACACAGTACAAACAAAGGTGCCTTCTCCATGTCCACTGCTTCTGCATGTCTACTGATTATGACACAGACACCCCACCTGGAGGGAGGGGGGGCCAGCGGCAGAGTTAAGCTTACATGATGGTGTGGCATGCACCTTAACTCTGTATTTTGAGGTTTCCATAAGTTTGTTTGTGTTACCTTAACCCTTCATTCCCTGGTTTTCAGAGGTTTTCTGATTGTATATGAACTTACATGAAGCACTACTGGTTCAACCCTAATTCTGCATTAACAAAGTTAGGGGGCAGTTAATTTATAGATTTCATTGGCATGAACTTCCTTGAGAACTCCTCTCTGTGCCATTTCCTATGTTAGGCACTGTTGGAAGTAAATAGGAAAAAACAAAAATACCTCCACCAAGTTAGATCACTTGGCCCAAAGTAGCATTCTGGAAATGGAGAAAATAAATTAACAGAGTAATGTGGAAACCTCGTGTTCCACAGCCTTTAAAACTGGCATACAGATACCTGCTAGACATTTGTAATAAACTTGTCTGCTTTTCTCTAAGAGCCATGGGCTACACTGGTGTCAATCATGCTTCTTCGGCGATGCTATGCTCTAAATAAAACAATTACTGTGCTGGAGGACATACTCTTAAAAGACTAATAAAACATATGCAGATAGTAAAATAGAACATATCTAATTATGTAGTGTTTTGCATGGTATCACGTACATTTTATATATATGTGGCAATGTATTTGATTAGATACCTAGCTAAACAACAAGAATGATGTTTTAGCTGAGTGGAAATCCTCTGCTACTAAAATACCTTCTTCTGAAATAAACAAAGGAATGTTGTGGAAGAGGCATACCAAGTGAAAGGGAGATACTCTGAAGACAGTGGGAGCTCTGGGTGCCCAGATTTGAAGGTAAATCCGTTGGTACATCTACTGTTCAAAGTTTTCCAGCAAAGGGCAGGTACTTGAAGATATTGATATTGTTGTGCTCTGATGTATCCCTAACAAAGTACTTTGAGAACACTTGGAGAAATCTGAAAAGGTTAATAAGAAAAATAACTGAATAGTCAGACAGTTAACCATTTTTATCCAGTGACCTACTTTTATGAATTTCCTTTCAACCATTCGAGATTTTATTACAATCCTGTGTGTGTCCTGTGTAATTAACAACAATGTTCACATATAAAAACAGGTGAGAGGTTATGCTTAGAGTTTAGTTAACAGAATGGGAAAAAAGAAGATATATCGTACTGTCTCTGGTTTTTTTTTTTTTTTTGGTTTTTGGTTTTTTTTAAAGAAATTGTGCTTGTGAGTTGTTTCAACAATATAAACTGCTGATGAGTTGTTCTTCATATTACCTAAACTGGAAATTAAATCACTGTATAATACCATAATGACACATACAGGAGAGACCTTATACATATTTTGTAAAAAAACAGAATTTTTTATTACTTCAGATGCCACAGTGGAGACACTTTCATACTATGCTCAACATGAGGGTATCTGACAAACTCTTTTGTGGAATGCATGCCAGAACAGATTTGTTTTTAAAAGTTTCTCGGCAATAGTGACAATAGAACAAACTATTGAATGTTTTATGAGATAAGGAATATCTAAGTAAAGTTGGAAAGCTGATTGGGAATTTTGTCAATATTTTTTCAATGAAAATTCCAATGAAAAATTGCTGAACATTTTTAATTTTCTAATGGGAAAATCAAAACAAAATATTTATTTTGGGTTTGATCAACCCCAACTGGAAAATTTTGGTTTGTTGAACTGAATGACAATATTTCATTTTGACTCAGTTTGGCACTGAACTGCATCCACTTTGAGCTGCCACTGTACTTTATAGGAGCTTTAATGCAGGTGCCCATTGTCCCCATTCTGCTCTATTGGCTGATCTTCAAGGATATATCATGGGAAAACATAGTAGAACCTGGGAGCTTGGTCTATAGAGCAGAACGGGGACATAATCCACCTTGAATGACAATTCACATGAGCCACTGTGACTGCTCAATTGAACATAGTTCAATATCAAACCAAATCAAAAATGAAACATTTCAATTCCCTTTCATAAACAGAAATTAAATATTTTGATTCTGGAAGGTCAAAATATTTTGTTTTGATTGAAAATGTCTAACTGCAATGTTTCAAGATTTCCAGATAGAAATGTACCTGAAATCTACATTCAGTGAAAAATTTCAATAGTTCAGCACTTTTTTCTGATTTAGGATAAAAACAAATGTTGAAATACTAGAATTTTCCATGGGAAATAAATCTGATATTTGACCAGATCATAAGTCTAGTGTTTAATAGTTCAATAGTTTCGTAATCTGATTGTTGGCAAAATCGTAAGTATTTTATAATGTATGTGTAAGCAGGATTTGAAAGAGCTCTTTCCTGACATCTAGTGATGAGCTGGGGCAAAAAACTTCAGGAGCAGACTGCAATTGCATAGACACTCCTACTCTGCCTAGGGACGCAGCAGATGGAGCTGTTTTGCCAAAATGATTAGTTTTGGCTGGTTTTGGGTTATAATCACTTTAGTATTTGAATGCAGGGGTAATTAAATGTTGTTATCCTTATTGTATGAGTAACGGGTAGCAGAACTGTGCTTAGCTTGTCCTGATTGAGGGGTTATCCTAAACTGAATCTGACTTGCTAAGCAGGGAGTAGGTGTGCCAAACCCCAGGGAAGATGAGAGTGGGTCACTATTGGTGTTTCTAGCTGGTGGTGCAGATGCTACCTAAGAGTCCTAGACACTATTTGACCAGTTCCTTTCTAGAATTTAGTGACAGCTGATTAGACTCAATTGAGAGTCCCTATGACCAGTTGGTTAATTTGTAGCTGACCACTGCTGAGCAGCTCTGGGAGCTAATACTTAAACCTTGTGGGGAGACAGTGAAAGACAACAGAGTAGGCACTAGCAGTGCTGTCTCTGAAAGTTGTAATCACTAAGAGTTGTGTTATGTGGTGGAATCACTAAGCTGTAATCACTAAGAGTTGTGTTATGTGGTGGAATCTCAGAAGGTGATGATTCAGGAGCAGCAAGAGGCAGTAGCTAGTGGAAACAGAGAAACGGTGGCAAGTGTGAGCCAGTTGCAGAGATGGCAGCAGATGTCACCTCCTCCCCAGGGTTGGAAGTGAGCTCCCATGGATGGAACTCTGGCTCTTCACTATCCAAGACAGCCAACTGTGAGTGGGAGGCAGTTATCTAGGGTTTCTCAGAACCTAAAGCAGTGGTAACTTAACTGTTTCTTTCCAGGTCGTGTCAGGAATAAATCAATGGGTGCACAGCTTATCCATTTGATACATTATTGATACCAGGACTGCTTTCATCTAAAACTACTTTTTTTATTAGATCTCAAGTGCATACATACATATGCTGTCATAGTAGGTGAGAGCATTCCAAAGCAAGTATATTTACCTACAATTAAGAAATTGTTTTGAGGAATCAGCAGCCAGCCTTCCGGGGAGCCTGCCTTATAGATAGCTGCTGTGGAACTTAGCTGTCAGATCCTTGCCCAAAGAAAGCTTCCTTGCACTGCTCCAAAGCATATTCTTCCACCTAATCTTTTATAGCTAACTTCAGACAAGGCACATAACCTGTCGTGACTCTTGGTGGGTCACCAATTCTCCTAATTTCAGCAAAACTACTCATGTCTTATCATTAAAACATTTCTTGTCATAACAACAGTGTATCAGGGGCACTTAAAACCAAAGTTGCTGTTCACTCACTCTGTTTCATACTGATTAACACACTGCAAGTATGCAGCTGTTTGACCTTGTCTCACAAAGGCCTACAATTTTCCTAGCTATGTGATGTTTGTTTTTTAGCTGGCAGTGGCTGAACATACAAAATTGCTGACTGCAATTCTGTCAGATTCTGGGGTAACAGGGCAGCAGAGGGAGAGTGAAGTGATATGTTAAAGGAAAATCAGTTAATCAGACTTTCCCACCTAGTAAAATGACACTGCCAATGCACTGTGGAGTCAGGTTTGCTTCTGGTCACATACTTATGAATGTTTTTGTGGTATTTCCCAAATTAACGATTGGTTCCCTTTCCTTTTTATTGAAACTTCTCTTTTGTTACACACAAACACAGTGCTTGCACAAGAGGAAGTATTGCCTCTTATAGGAGCCCATGGAGTTTAGTTTTCCCAGGTTACTGGGTATGGACTCGAACCAGTTCTGTTTTCTATTGTTAAGAGGAGCCTTTAGATATTGAACCTGGCCCTTGTTGCTGCCGACTCCACCTGGCAAAGGGTTACATATGCAATAATTTCAGCAATATGTGCTGAAAGATGAGTGTATTTTAATTAACTTATACTTACACCTTCCCTCAGTGTGCTCTAGTGATACCATTGCACATACTAATCCACCATTTCAATTTGGAGGACAGAATTAGAATTCATAATGACCTTGATAAATTGGAGAATTGGTCTGAAATCAACAAGATGAAATTCAATAAATTCAAATGAAAAATACCATACTTAGGAAGGAAAAAACAAATGCACAAATACAAAATGGGGAATAACTGGCTAGGCAGTAGTACTACAGAAAAGGATCTCAGGTTATTGTGGATCACAAATTGAATAACTCAACAATATGATGCAGTTACAAAGAGAAGCTAATATCATCCTGGGGAGTATTAATAGAAGTGTCATAGGTAAGACATGGGAGTTAATTGTTTTGGTCCACTGAGCACTTTTTTATGTGAATAATGCTTCCAGTTACCGTAAAGACAAAATGATTAGTTATTGCCCAAATATTCAAGTGGACAGTAGTGGCCCTCTACACACACACACTTCTATCTCTGTGTAAGTGGAACGAGAGTGACTCACACTTCGACCCTTGACAGAAGAATTTGGAAGATAGGCCTTATATACTTACTTATCTTCCACCATCAAATCATCTTCTAGGTTTTCTTCTGGGAGTGTGTGAGTTGGGGCTAAAAGACTGAAATCATTTACCACATCGTGTGGATTTATAAGTAGTTCTTTCCTTACAGCCTTTCCTTTATATTACAGACTTCACAGGAACTTATATAGCTTTTAAGTATAGTTTTCATTATGATACACCTGGAAAAATGCAGTTTTGTGAACTAGAATATTGCAGGATAAGCAGAATGATGTGATAATGGTGCATTAAGTGTATTGGAAAAAATGACATCTCATTTTGGATCTTTTTTTAACAATGAACATTTTTATTTTCCCTGTACAATTACTACATTCAGTCTTCTAAACTCCCCCCTCTCAGAGTGTTGGACGATGATCATACAAAATTCAGTACTCCACTCAAAAGACATTATTTTTCTTTAAGAAGAAGTAAGACTTGTCAGTGATTAATGCAATGTCCATATGTCACCACATGTACACTGAAGTTTTGTACAGTGATCTGTAAAATCTAATACTGTACAAGAATCAATAAACTAAAAACATAGTGGCATACTGATTGGGCTCAGAGGTTTCAATCTGATTGTTAATTAAATGCCTGCAGAGAGACAGCCTGATGATTACTAAACATATTTTATTAGTACTTGAAATTCTCAGAGTGCCAAATAGTAATAAAAATAATAAATAAGAGTACCCGTGTCAGCACAAAAAATTATCAGCAAGATTTTTTTAAAGACAAAATACTGCAGTCAGCAGTGTATAACCTACACTTGTGAGTGATCTTGATGCATTTAAACCAAGGCTATTCCCATTTATTTAAATGTAACACTAAAGACCACACCCCCCACGACCACATCTCGAGTTAGGCTTAAAACTGGCTTAAAAGGAAATTTTTGTTATTGTTGTCAGAAAACACGAATTTGCCATAAATTAAATGTTTGTGGAAATGTATTGGTTTTGACAAACCTTTTGGTGGGAAAATTTCTCAGATCTAGGATGGAATTTCTGATCAAATGCATAGCGACAGAGACCCACTAATCCCAGAACGGTGATTAGCTCAAAGGTTAGGGCATTTACAGCAGATATATAAACATAGGTTCAAGTTCCTAGTCTGTCTGAGTGAGAGCAGGGATTTTAACTTGTCCTCTACATCCCAGGTGAGTGCTCTAACCACTAGGATCTAGTATCAGTTGTTCTTACTCTGGCCCCTTGACTCTTTCATTATTTATACAGAGAGAGATTAAGAGGAAGAGACAGTCCTAGTTTTGGGTGTCTCTATCTTTCTCTAGTTATGTTGCAGTTGTTTGCCAAACCTGAATGACCTTTGGACGTACAGTGAACTTAAGTCCATCATTGCTTTCCAATGACAAAATGGATTTTAGGTATTGCAACATTAGAAATGGTTATAATTGGCATATTATTATATAGTTCCTTTGAAAAATTACTTCCAATGCTGTTTCCAAAATCAGAACCTTGTTATTTTAGCTACATTTAGCTTCTAAAATCTACAAGTTCTTGAATTAGAAACATGCATCCACCCTCTAGTTTCAAATTGTCATGAAAAATTATATTAAAAGGATAAATCTTAGGAATGATGAATGAACTGGGGCTATTCCATACACTATTTTTTATACAGGATTTATTAAACTTTCAGCCAAATATACAATATGGATATACTGCCTGATATTAAATGTTGGTAATATTGTTTAATATTTTCACCTTGAGAAAGCTACATTCATGCATTGTCATGTATGCATATAATATTAATATTGCCAGTCCATGAGGACTTTCTAAACATGTAAAAAGATAAGTTCCCTGAGATGAGTGCAGAAGTATTAATATACCAATAATTTGATTTGGTTTGGACTGGGGGACTTTTTTATGGATATTAATACTTTTGTGTTAATGTGTTATGTTGAAGTATGTGTTTTTATAAAAATTGCCAGGCACCCTCAAAGTTAGATAAGCATCTATGATAGCTCTCAAAAAATACCTTTATGGATACCCTGAACAAAATGAAAGTATTGTGAATTAAGTTTCCTTAGGGCTCCCTCACTTATTACAGTACATCAAAATATTAAAAAATAAACCTTTATTAAAAATGAATTTACCAAGTTCTATAACAAAGCCAATAGAGTTTTTTAATCTAACTTATAAAGTCTTCTCCTTTTGATTACATTTTAAGTTTTCTACACAAAATACTTAGTGATGCCTACGGCACATCTCTTTGGATCAAATGTTTTTATGGTGGACTAGAATAATATATCACTAGAGTGACAGCTTTTATCACAGGTATTCTGCTGATGTATTAGTGTAGTTTATCATCATAGTGCTGTCATTGGGATGATTTATTGGCATGATACTTCATCAGATTGATGGTGAGAACAACATTGCCAAGAAAAATGTATGATGAGACATTTTATTACAGGAATCTCTCATTCTGTATGTATATGTTTATATATATGTGTATACTTATAGAAAGAAAACTGTTTCACTTCCCCTTCCTGGTTAATCTCCCCCTCTAAAGTTCCCACCACCTCTACATATGTTTCTTCCCCTCTCCTTCCCAATCTTCTCCCTTCTCCTACCACCATACATCCAAATCCCACATTGCATCCTCCATGCCTTTGGTTACATTTGTCCCAGCCCTGACTATACTTCCATCTCTGCCCTGTCCATCTCCCACACCTGTCCCCACATCAAATCTACCCCCTCTTGCCATTATTAACCTCACAGCCTTTCATCCCTGTCTCTCTTCTTCCCCTTCTCTTGCTGTCTCTGAAATGCCACTCCATCTCTAAAAGATCACAGCCATCTCCAATCTCTTCATATCTCACGCCACAGCTCTCACAAAGACATCTTCAGCTGACATTGTCTCTGAAACTACCCTCTCCAATAGATTCCCTATCCTGATCATGGTGGGCTTCTTCTCTCCTTTTCCTGCCACTTCCTACTCCTCTATACTCCCCTTCTCACTCTTCCTTCTCTTTTGAACAGCACTGCATCCAACAGCTCTCTCATATCCCCTTCTATATTATTGTCATATTCTGTGCACCCAACTCCTTCCCAAAAGCCTATGTCTTTGGTTTCAGCTCTGAGCTCTTTTCCTTTCCTCACAGTCTCCCACACTCCTCTTCAGACCTAGTGACTTCAACTCATTTCCCCCATTATGCTGAACTAAATAATCTCTTTTCTAATTGAAGCCATCCATGCTTTTTTTTAAATAAACAAAAAGATTGTGGCATTCCAATATAAGACAAAATACCGCAAATATTTTCAATACATATTAAATAATAATTTAGTAGCTAAATACATACTTAAAATATAAAAACTCAGTGTCAAACACATTCATTAGCTCAAGGATGAATTCATTTATACAAAAGCTTCAGGTCACAAACCAAAAATAAACCAGCATTCCAAGATAGTAGTAGTTACTGTAGCTGGGGATAAAGAAAACTCTAAGTATGGATACATACCCTCTAAATTTAGGGAAAATTCAGAGTAAGCCCAAACTTTGTTCCTGATGAAGCTCTCTACTGCACACAAAAAGTGATTTAATTATTTGAAAATGCTTGGCAGGTTACATTCCACTCCTAGCATAAAAGCTCACCAGAGGAAGAAAAAATGTGTATGTTTGGTGAGGGGGGGAAGAGCACATGGGAAAGAATGGGGTCCAAAAGCAGGAGCATGAGGAACATTGGGCTCTATGTTGAAGATAGAGGTAGGGCATTTCAGACTAAACCAATATTTTTTTTCTGCTACAGCAGCTTCTATTTGAGAACTGGGCACTCAGGTGGGACTGACTCATGTGTGAGTCAAAAGACACCATATTTACCTTTTTATCAGTCAAGAAAAAGTCCTTACAGATCCAGATATTTATGCTTAGTGTTTTAAGTCACACTCAGCTTGTTGGCTCTATTTTCTTAACATATCCGTTGACATGACAAATGTACTGAAGTGTACACTGGAATCTCTTTGCAACTCTTTCTGTCTCTTTATGGCATATGGATTTTTGATGTATCATTATTTATAATTGTGATTATTGTGAGTTATTGATGGAAATCTTGTTCTAAAAGCTGGGTTTTCTGTTTTTCTATGAAGGCACTGAGTGTATGTCTACACTGTATATAAGAAATGTGATTCTTATCTCATGTAGACAGACTTGGGCTAGCTATGCTGGAGCTAGTACACTAAAAATAGCAGTGCGGACATTGAGGCATGGGTGGTGGATAAGCTAGCTGCCCAAGTCAAAGGTGTCCAAGGTGACTAGCTGCCCAAGTCAAAGCCCATCTGAGACCTTGGGTCTGAGCTCAGAGAATTAGCCTAAGCTACCGCATATGCTGCAACTTCCACACTGCTTTTTTTGGCATGCTAGCTCCAGCAGATCTAGCACAAGTCTGTCTACCCATGATGGGAATCACACCTCCAAGATGCAGTGTAGACATAATGTGATGTTCATAGTTATTTAGATCTCTTTCTGGAATGAGTTTCAGTCCAGGGCAGTCACCGACAAAGCTTCATTCTCTTGCTCACACCAGTTTCTTCCTGGGAAATGTTCCACTTTTCCTTCGTGAGGTACAGTGGAGGTTGTGAAGACATAGATTATGTTCTTTTCCTGCTTTTCCTTCCTACAGTTGAGAACTTTCTAATAATTGTCAATTATTGTTTACATATGCCAGTAACTTTTGGAGAACATACAGAACTACTCTGGGAGATGTTTGCAGTGAAGTTGCATCAGACCCCGCCAAAAGAATAGATGCAAAGCCTGCAGACATATCTCCACTACTACAATGATCAACACACTTTTCAAGATCCAAAGATTCTACACATGCCTATCACAACATATACTATACCTCATCCAGTACACTAAATGCCCTAATAACAACTATATGGGTGAAACCAGACAATCACTACACTCTCAAATGAATGCACAAAGGAAAATAATAAAAGACAAAAACATATCACCGGAGGGTGAACACTTTTTGGAATCACTTTATATTTGACCTATAAAAGGAAAGGTTTCCTCAAAGGAAACCTGAATAACACTTTCAAAACTCAAGCCTGGGGGCTCAAATTCATTACTCTGCTAGACACTAAAAATCACAGATTGAACAGAGTCACTGGATTTATGACATTTTACGACAAACTGTAACCCACTAACCTGCTTTTTTTGTCCTATGACTGCAGAGATGTTAACAGGCCACTCTACCTTTAGTGGTCCCTTAGAATATGTGCTAACTATTTATGCTTAACAGTCTGTTCCACCTTGCCTTTTTCTGTGACGCTGGGAGTTCCTTTCCCAGACCTGAAGAAGAGCTTTATGTGGCTCTAAAGCTTATCTTTTTCACCAACAGCAGCTGGCCCAATAAAATATATTTCTTCACCCACTTTTTCTTCTCTGGGAGATGTCTTTCTTTTATTTTGTGCATGAATATTGATTTTTCTGTTCACTTTAGTACTATATGCACCAACATAATAGCCATAAACAATCAGCAAGAAAGCTTCATCAAAGTCTGTTAGCAGGTTCTGAAATAAAGCTAGAATAAAATGACAGTTTTAATGATATGTAAACAGTGAAGGTTTATATATCTAGAAAGGGCTTGTGTTCTTGCATGTACCTTTAGTTGAAGCGATGTGAAGGAAAATACTAGCAAATATGCAGAACAGCTAGCATAAATGCAAAATATTATTGCACCTGCCCTGGTCCTGATACATAGTTCAATAAGTAAGTTGTGGGCTAGGAACGTCCTTAGGGGTCAGCAAGAGGGGATTAATTATGCGATGTATGTAGTTATGAAACTGTTCTTGCTCCACTTGGCCCCTTCCCTCCCCCCCAAAAAAAAATCTATGCTAAGGCATAAGGATTCTCTTTGGAAAATGTTCAGGCAGGTGCACATATGTATGCAGCCATCTCCTCTTCCACAGAGCACGACTACACTGTTTAACTAAAGTTATGTCTACACTACAGATTAATTTTACATATTTTTTTGTCATTTGGAAGGAAGGGGTTGAATAAACCACCCCCTCAAATGACATAAGTTACTCCAACAGATGTCCCAACGTAGACATTGCTAAGTTGGAAGCAGAGCCTCTCCCACTGACACATCTACTGCTGCTTTCAGAGGTGGTTTTGCTCAGAGACTCAGAGCAAACTCAGAGAATCTTTACCAGATGTGCTGCAGCGGAGCAGCCGCATCAGTGCAGATGTGCCACTGCAGCGCTCTATGTGTAGACAAGCCCTGAGACACAACCATCCTGTGCACATGTCGGGAGAAGGGAGCATGTTTTTTTTCCCCTCCCATTCGATAGAATAGATTAAAGCAAGAAACCCAGACCCACCTCCTCAGTGAGTGACTTACACAAGCTGAGGATTTGACCCCCATTTTCAATAACAGATTTAATATACACTTAAAACTGATCCCCTCTATTTCAAGTACTTTTATGGCCTCCATCACCATAGTATCTGAGGCAGGAGAGTTTTATTAACTCCATTTTACACATGGGCATACAGAAACTTAATGAGTTGCTCAAGGTCACCCAGGAAGTTTGTGGGAGATCGGAGAATATAACCCTGGTTTCCTGATACTTAAGTACATGCCGTAACCACTGGATCACCTACTCCACGTTCACTAGCTACGGTTTGCTAGCGTCAAAGACATTGGATCTTTTCCTACACATTGTTACCATTGTATTAATAATTTTGCCTTGTATTTCAAAATAACATTTTAAAACAGATGAACATTTGCTATGCTTTCCATGAATAAAAAGGAACTGTTTTAACCTTGAGAAAAAAAATAATTTAGATGATTATTCCATTTTTTTAACCTTCCTAACAGATGGCAAACAATATTGATTCTTAATATTTTCATAATTTAAATGTTGGCTCAGTCTCTTGATCATAGGAAGAGTGAGCCAAGTTTCCAGTAACTGAGGCTGCTTCTGTTTTTACATACTAAAAATTAAATCTCAGCTTAGAATTGGCATTGTGAAAGAATTTTGCAATATGATTAATTTGATAATAACCCATTTATGCAACAATTTTTATGGCAAGTTTGGCTTGTATAGAGGAGTTGCTGAGATTTTACCCATATAGTCACGTCACTTTTGCATTCATAGGACCTGATTCACTGTTGCCATATACACTATGAAGTCATTTACATCAGTACAGATGTATGCTATCAGATCAGAAGAGTACCATGTTCTCCTCATTTGCACAGGTGTAAATGGACTCAAAGGAAAAGCTAGATAAGCTTCATTGTGTGCAAAATCTTTGAACATGAAATATTGCACTATAATTTTTTAGTTTATTGGGCCATTATCTTAACTGTTGTAAACCAGCATAGCCTGGCTTATAACATGTTTATATCTGGAACTCCATGGAATTTTGAGGAAGGATCATTCAAATCCCCTCAGACGCTGCCCCTAGCTAACCTGCTCCTTTCTCTATCCCCCACTTCTTGACCCTCCCCTCAAAATACTGGAAACACAGATTTTCACATTCAGAAAGAGCTTTTCTCAGGATACAGAGAAGTAATAATACAGGCGCACTGGAGCCCCTTTGCCACAGTGTAGCAACATACTTTTATCTCAAACTGTTCAGAATGCAGTTGAGCTAGATATTATTGTATCTGTTTCAGAAATATAGATCACTGGCTCATTTTTAATTATATATATTTATCAAGTTATAAATTTTAGGTCCAAATAATCTAAACTTCCTCAAATGTTGAGCGTATTCAGATGTGGAGTTTTGGATTGGCTAATTGTACAGAAATGAGACAATTGAAGTTTATATATGGACTGGAACTTCCTCAGAATTCAGGAATGTTTTGTTCCAGAGTTGGGCTTTGCTCCATCTGTAATCAAGACAGAAACATCAATAAATGAATATAGGATTAGAAATGTGATGCTTTGGGCAGATGAGCACTTTGCCCATAATGGATCATTGTTCTCTATGCTCCTATTCATTCAATGTTTTCTCTTTGCAAAGTAATAAAGTAATAATTAGGTGCTGCTTCTTTGACATTGTTGTTAGTATTAAGTTGAATTAATCAATAAATATGTATTCATGAAAGCACTATATCTGAGAATCTGTTGAATTTAACAAAAAATGAATATTCGTTTATTTTTAAGGAAATGCACTGTCCAAATGATTCTAGTTCAAGAAAAAGAAACTTCCATGACAACAGTGGTTATCCTTAAAACTTTAACTGCATAACTCTGCTTTTGCAATATTCTTGTATTTTCTATAGTAAAGCAGAGAGAAGTTTAGATAATACTGCAAATACGGAGTAATATTTATTTATCTAAAGCAAAACCATCAAGATTTTAAGGTGATCTATCTATTTGCTCATTGCATTAGTCATACAAAATAAATAGTTCACCATTTATATTAACATATATGATTTAGGAGCTATTTGAAGGTAGGCAGCTTGTAAACTTACTGTTTTTACCTCTTAAAAGTAACAAACTCCTGTGTCTCAAGCCCCAACAGAATTCTGGGCTCACTAAATACCTACTCTGGTGCCCTTAATAGACCATATTTCCTCCAAACCAAGCAACGAGTCTACACATGTTCTGCCCTTATCATCTATGAATCTATATTGTGTGAATTAACCCATCTTATTAATCAATTCACATTGCACTGAATACCAGATCCATCCTCATGTTTCTTATCACTACACCAGTCTTTCGTTATATTTCCAAAATTACAAGTAATTACATTATATTTTCTTCTACACAATTGATATACATATAATAGAACTGGACCAAAAATGAATCCTTTTAGGACCTGCCACTATAATAGTAATTATCCATCAACAACTTTTTGCTTACTAACAATTTATGTTGAGTAAAAGCCAAGAGAACAGACTCCTTCTCCTGCTATAGATAATAGGGCTGTTCTGAGGGATTCTATATCTCTACTTAAGAGATAGGAGAGCTGAATTAAAGCCAAAGAAAACAATAGTGGCTACAAAGGCTGCAAAAAAAAAAAAAAAGAAAGAAAGAAAGAAAAGAAAAGAAAAAAAAAGGGTTTTGTGCTACTACGGATTAAGTTCAGCATATAACTTCTCAGTTAATGGAAGGAAATATGGACAACAGCTGGAGAAATATCCGGGTTAGATTTATTCATTTCTTCATCACAGCTGCTACAACTAAATGACAGATGAACAAAAGTAGAATTGCTTCTTACAATTACAGGGTCACAGAGAATTGATATTTCTTTTAATACATTTTATATGTTCTGAATAAAAATAAAGCTGAAAAAGATGAGATGATAATTTTGTATAGATTAGCTGTATGCGGCTGTTAAATTTCAGATATGCAACACTGCCTACTTAAAAAAGAAAGAGACCATAAAATCATCTTTTGCAAAATATATCCTTCATATGCTTTATAACAGACTGGTTTATGGGGACAGCTAATCAGCAGTTCAAAAGAAAAGGAAAGTTTCCAGGAAAGATTTTAAGTGGCTTGATGGAAGTAATTAGAAACCTTTCCCACAGAGTTTAGGCTGAAGTATGAGAATATATAATATTAGTTAACAAACAGAATCAGTGATTTTGGGATTGAAAAGACTGGACACTAAAGATAGTTAATTTAAAAATCACAATGTCAAAAGTGTAAGATTTCAAAGGGTTTGGTGATGCAATTAAAATGTGTCAGCCAACTAGGATAGTACAGTGCTATCTGAAAACCTTTGATTCTGCAGGCATTTTAGCAACATTTGGTGAAAGCACACAATAAAATTATTATAAGGGAGTATAGAAAGTAAAACACAAATACACACACATGACAAACAGAAAACCAAAACCTAAATGACAACCATACCATGGGACCAGAAAATAAACCGAACATTAATATGGGGTTTTTTTGGTAGGAAGTACAGTGTGGGAATCGTTTTACAAAAGCATTCTATACTAGAAGCAAACACTAAAGAAATAGAAATGACTATATTATAAGAAGATATAATGGGTTAGATGGCCAGATTCATATGCTAATTAGTTTGCTTTTTTCTTTGAGTGTCATAGCCGAATAGTTTTATATCAAGCTCTATTAATGATTATTTTTCTTCCCAAAATAAAGCAACCAATAAATTCTATGCAAAGACCTTTGTTAATGTAAAGTTAAGCTTACCTAGTATTATATCCCTGGTATTATGATACAGTCTTTAAATACGCTACTTTCAGGAATTCAGTTTCTATAGTCTTTGGATATGCC
The DNA here is from genome assembly GCF_026122565.2 of Emydura macquarii macquarii. Classification (NCBI taxonomy): domain Eukaryota; kingdom Metazoa; phylum Chordata; order Testudines; family Chelidae; genus Emydura; species Emydura macquarii. The sequence goes on along the minus strand of NW_027132543.1, from coordinate 978,885 downwards.
TGTGCTGGAATTGGGAGGTGTGATTGCAGTATACCTCTGGAACAAAGTTAGGGCAGATAACAATAGCAGTGAAGTTGTGGCAGGTCAGGTAGTGGCACTAGATAGTCACACTCATGTGGGACCTGGGATACACATTCCAGCATCAGTTGTAGACATATCTTGAGATAAATATGCACCTCTGTATGTGTCCATTAAAATAATTTATATTAAAGATATAAAAGCTTATATATAAAACACACTACACATGTGATATAGTAAAATAGGTTATGTCAAAATTGGAGCCAGAGGTGTAAAGTTTGGATAGACATATCCATCGTCGCTCTAGCTAGCATACTAGAAATATCAGTGTAGCTGCAGTTTCATGTGCAGCAGGATGGGCTAGCTGCCCCAAGTACACACCTGTGGCCCATGCTGCCACAGCCACACAGTTATTTCTAGAATGTTAGTGTGATGACCGCTAGCAAAGGTATGTCTACGCAAGTTGAAAATCTTATCTCCCAGCTCACAGCGTAGACCTATCCATAGTGAATACAGCTATGTGTTGCTAGCTATTGTTCAAGGGTTTACAAGGCTATTAACTCTTTCACAAACTACAACACCATCAGCTGCTTTGCGAAATCAGTGGCTTGCAGTTACAAATTCTGTATACAACAAATTGATATATGAAATTAAAGAAACATAGAATATTTTAAAAGACGTGTCTTTAATATTGTGTACTCTTCCTGTAATCCTCAGATTGTGAGAGGCCCTTGTTTAGACATGCAAGGGCAGACAGGTGTGCAAATAGCCTCCCTCTCTTTTAATGACTGCAAAAGGACCTCTCACAATAGTGCTAAAGGTCATATGGAAATCTCAATGTCGCTCTTCTCCCTAGGAACAACATGCTGATAAGAAGTGTGACAGGGGCTGGGAAGATACAGTGTAAGGCCATCGCATGTGCACATTAACAGTTTGTACCAACATTATTAGATGGTGTGAAGTGCTAACCTGCCATATACATGGAGAATCCCCAAGAGATACGGTGCCTGCTTGAGGGACAATCTCTCTAATGCTTATCCTGCGGTATCACAATCTAGTCTTATGAAAACAGCATAAGAACTTTATTAAGGCAGTTTGAGGTGAAGTCATGAAAAAAGAAAGGCAAACTGGGTAAAGAATAGTTGTCAGAAACATTGTGCAGTAATGCATGTTAGAAAATTCACATTGTTAATCCAATGTGTAAAGTAATTTATTAGTGTTTATGAGCTACAATATTGCAATTACAAAAATTGCTACTACTCAGAGTTGTAAACAAATATCACTCTGATAATATGAATACAATTACAAAGTCAGTGCAAGTACACAAGACAGGATTAGTAATAGATATTGCACTTGTATATGCATGGAAGGTTGAGGAAAAAATATCACCTAAATTATGGCTTATTATTGTAAAAATGGTTTGAGATCCCTTAAGTAAAGACAGTACATAAGAGGTTAGAGTTAAGGTTGTACCTCAAACCTACATATTTGTGTTTCCTGACTTTTGATTGTCTATGGGGACTTTCTTTCTATTAACATAATTGTTGCATTTAATTTTATGTTTTAGTGTAAAACATATCACAAGTGCTTTAATTTACTCTTTCCTTAAGGAATCATAAGCCCCTTTTCTCCTGTTATCCTTTACTGGGCTAGAAAAATTACTGAACTCACACCTCTGTTCTTCATACAACATGGAACATCTGAAGGAGAAAGGATCTAACTTGTGTCTTCTTCCTGATAAGGCAGTATATGGAAATTCAGGATTCTACATAAGAGAAGTCGGTAGACATACTGTCCCCTTCCTCTGTCTTTATACAATTGATAGGATTAAGCCTTTATAGTAATGGAGCACACTTGAAGGCAGTGCTTCTGAGGAGAAGTTAAGGTATATGCAATTTTACCTAGCATTCTTTTTGCAGCTTTCTATGTGGTGAATTGTCTGTATTTTAGAAAACAATATGTATGAACAAGCACACAGGCAGAACAAATGTCCACAAACAAAGCATGGAAAGATAAACATACACATTCAATGGCATACAAAAAGCTACTTTCAGACACGTATGTCCTGCACTCACACCCTCCAGGTTTTTTAAAAAGCTGCTGTGTGAAATATATAAGAAGACACTTGTACTTATTTTCTCATAAATCATATAAAGTTACCTTTTTTTCGGTGAAATTGTAAGTTTGTCATTTTTCACTGCTTTTACCACAAACAGTCCCATTTTGATATGTTAAACTGTAACTCATTCAGAATTAAAGGTAGAAACAGATAACTTATTGCAGCTTTATGAAAAAGGATCTCCAATGATTCCCGAGTTATTTACAAATCCCTTTTTTTCTCCTAACAAGACTCTGCATGTGCTCATCCATCAATCTCCTATCTCATCCATCAATCTGTTTTTGACATTTGCTGGGGACTACTTACTATTAATGCTCAAACATTTTCAGACTTTCTAGGGACAGGGAGCAATAAAGGACGGCAAGTGAGACAAGGTTGAGGGTTGAGAGCAGCTTTAAAAGCAGCATCTCCACTAGGAGTGCTCCAGATGAAACCAATGGAGGCTGGAAGTCTCTCACAGTTCACAGATGATTGAGTTTAGACATCCCTAATATCTTAGGGAGCAGCAGAGGATAACTAAAAAGGAAGCTTCCAGATTGAGAGAGGCATCTATAGTAAAACTTCTGTTGAATTAATTTCAAGGCTTCACTCCATCTTTCCAAAAAGGCAAAAGAATAATCTGACCCAAATATGTAGAAAAGAAAAATTTAACTGACAACATATGGGTTGACACATATTGATCTGATGGGTGAAGGATTTGCGTAGCTTGGATATGTGTTCTTTGGAAGATAATTATGTCCTGGGTTGATTGTCAGCAGGTTTCCTCCAAGCTATTTTTCAGGTATACAGCAGCAATTGGCTTTGTTTTATCAAATTGAAAGAGCATTGTAAAGAGTATCAGTGTGAACAGAACTATTTATGTGTTAGCAAAAAAGCAGCGATCAAAAATTTAGGGGCAACTTGGATAGATGAAAAGGTGTTTAAGGTAACAAACAGCTGGCACTTATTCATTTTTCAGGGGGTAATAAATTATAAATCAGAGTTGAGTATAGTGCAAAAGCAAGATGAAAATAGTTCATCTATTTCTTTCAGAAGTAGAAGGTATGTTGGTGTATATACACATCAGAAATATTAAGATTTGTATATATAGGCTCTCTATTCTACTTTGTGTGTGAAGGACAGCTAGAAAATGAAATACATTTTATAAGGAACAACTTGGAATACTGCTATAGAAAGCAAAGGTTTCCAGCCTTGGAACATAAAGAAAACTATATAGGAGCAAGAAATTACCTTTATCTACTTATTAAAGTGAAGCTTTTAAACTTGAGAGCCCCCTTTTAGCACAGGAGAGAGAAAAACAAACGAGAAGGAAAGAAGAGGTCCTCCCAGAGCCAGTAAAGATGGAAAGACGTGTCAAACACCTTACAGAATATTACATCAATCTTTCTTTCATTAACAACCAAATTTGTAATCTCAAAAAATATCAAGTTAGTTTGACAGGATGTATTTTCCATAAACCCACATTGACTGGCATTAACTACATCAGCCTCCTTTAATTCTTTATTAAGCATGTCCTTTTTCACCCTCTCCATTATTTTACCTGGGGTAAATGTCAGGTTGACAGATCTATAATTAACCGGACCATCCTAATTATCCTTTTTAAAAACTGGCACAAGATTAGCTTTCCTCCATCTTCTGGAACTTTCCCAGTGCTTTGAGGCTTATTGAAAATCAGCATTAATGGTGCAGGGTGCTCCTTAGCCAGCTCTGTTAAAAATTCTTGGATTTAAGTTATCTGGACGTGCTAATATAAAAAGGTTTAACTTTTGTAGTTTCTGTTTAACATTTTCCAGAGATACTAGTGGATTGGAAAGAGTGCTATCATCACCATATGATGAAACTTTAAAATCTGTTTTTTTCTTCAAATACAGAACAGAAATATTTTTGAACAATTCTGCCTTTTCTGCATTATTGTTGAAAATTCCACTGTTTTCATCTAGTAATGGACCAATACCACTATCAGTATTCTTTATGTTCCTAATATATTTTAAAAACTCCTACTTATTTCCTTAATGCTGCTGGCCATAGATTTCTCTTTGTGTCCCTTTGCTTTATCTATTTTCTACAATGTTTAACTTCTCATTTATATTCTTTACTATCCTCTTTCTTTCATTTGTCACACAGTATTTACTTTTATATTTTATAGATGCCGTCACTTCCCCTATATTTGAGAGGCTGGAGAAAAACAGCAGAATGTTTCATAGCCAATGCAGATACACTGAGATTAATAAAATTGGTCAGATTGGTGAAGATAAGAGGTAATTTTGAACTTCACAAGAGACTACTACCTTAGAAACATAGGAAATGTCATATTGTCTCAGACCTGAGGTCCATCTACTCCAGTATCCTGTCACTAGCAGGGCCAGGATAGATGCTTCCTGAGGAGGTGCTAGAAACCCAGTAGTAGATAGTTATGGGATACTTTGCCCTCTGGGGGAAAGTTTCCTCCTAACCCTAAATAGTCAGAGTTTGGCCTAAGCCCTGAATCATTAGCCCTTTTATTTAAGGGGGAAGTTCAAAGGCAAAAAAACCAGTCTGGCCAGTGCAGGCACACGCATTTAACACATTGACAGAAAAGTTAAGGCCTGTGAAGTTTCACAGCCTTTAGAACATTTGTGTGTGTGTGTGAGTGTGCACGCGTGTGAATGTGAGTGAAAAGCGAGTGCTGGCTGGTTGACTGACGGCGGTATGAACCAAAAGGCTGTATGGAATTCTCAGATTTTCAGCTTTCTTCTGCTTTTATTCATTGATACCCATTCCTGTTCAAAGCAATAACAGGAACTGTGTGAACATAGGGCCAGATGGTGCTTGGCCCATATGTTACTTTTCAGGAACTGGAACATGCAAAGAGCCTTCCCCTTCCCAACCAGAAGTTGCAGTGAGAAATTACTTCTCTGAAATAATAGGCATTGGTTACATATTTTCACATTGTGGGAATTATTACAATTATTTAAATAAAATTGAAAATTACAAAATGATTTCACAATTAATTAACATTGCAACATATTTGAGTTCTGTTCTCCTGTATAAACTGGGAAGCCTTGCTGAATTATTTAGGTCTTATGTCCCTCACAATACAAGGTACTGTGACCTGTGGGTCTTAGACCCTATACTGCCCCTCTGCCCTGTAAATATGTTAGTGATCTTTTGTACATAGTAGACAGTAGAGAACCCACGGATGTGAGGTCAAGAGTTCATGACAGTTGTCAGTTAGATTTAAATATGCATGAGACAGGGTCCAATCGGAGCGGCCATAGAAGGACCAACCAACGGTTGAAGGTTGTTGTTGTTGTTGCTGTCATTGACTGATACTGTTGGGCGCCGTCGAGGGAGGTAGATTGAGTTGTAGGAGGGGTAGGAAAACATCAAGCGAGGAAGAGAAGCAGACGAACTGACGGATAGCTGACACCACCATCCGGAGAAGAAAGAACGTGAGACCAGTGTATAACACCAGAGACACTTAGTTTAAGACACTTATTTGAATCAGGATTCCCACCTTACCTGATTCAAATCCCGTTTATATTGTGACCCTGTTTCCCCTTAATAAACTTGTGTTGTTTTGGAAGAACCTAATCTATTGGCTGTTATATTCTTCTGATCCTGCGGGTCCCTACCACTGGGATAAGAGAGCCTGTCAATCTTTGAAATTTGGGCTTCGGTGGCGATTCATTGGCACAGTGAGTCTGATAACCATCGAACAGTACCTTGACTAGGTCTCTACCATTTATTCTTTGATTTGTAGAAATTCTTTCCATACCATCTTGAAAATGACACATGTGCACAGATATATAATCTGCCCTAAAGACAATAAATAGAAGGAAGTTAAAGTATGGGTCACAGAAATTTTGTTTAACTAACTGTGTGTGTTTAGGTGTATGTCTTTAGATATCTTTTGGTAGAGGAAGTAGCATAGCAATTTATTCTGAGGTAAAATGCATGCTGAGTGAGTGGCAATTAAAGAATCTAAGATTAAAAACATCCTTTAGGAAGTTTTAGAAAAGGCAAAACAAGACTAACTGCAAGGGAACGTCTTGACAAAACTCTACTTTATAATTCACACATGCTGCAAAACTGAATTTGAAACTGAATTTGAAAGCACTCAATCTGAAATGAAAGAACAAAAAAACCCATCTTGAATGTGCAGTTCTGAGGATCTCTATGATAGCACCTCGCTGGGTATCAGGCACAGTTCTCAAGCTTTTCAATGTCACACGTAGCTCCTGAGCTATGGTATTAACAATATGTTCCATTCGTATTAATACTGCCTCCATTTTTTGGCAATTGTAGATTAAAAGATTAACTTCAGAGTTTTTCCAAGATATGTCGCCATAACCTGGGAAATGGAAATTTTACACTCAAAATCCCTTAAAAATCAATATTGAATGTTATTGATCATGAAAGGTTGAAGACTGGAACTAGATTCTTCCCTACGTAGGGTGAGTACAGGATAAGTAATGACAGGGACTGTTTCCCCACACTTCTCTTCAATGTGCCTATATTTTGTTTGGGTTACAATGCTTCTATGTATGAAGAGACATTGTATCACCATTACTTTCTGGGCTATTTTGCTAGAATTGTCTCTAAGAATTACAATTACAATAGATTTTCTTTTTTAAAAATTGACCGTTGTCCATGATGAACTAGACTGACACCAAACATTCATTTCTAATAAGCCATCTGACAATCATTAGGGATTTGTAAGTACATAAATCTTTATAAAAAGTGTATGAATACAGGCTTTGAAGAAAGTACAACAAATGGGTAAATATTTATCTATATTTTCTCCAATTTTGCTATATTTTCCAGTGCTCTTGCAACTTTTTAACTGAGGGCTACCTTGGTAGCTGTCTCTGAAAGCAGACTTTCCCTATGTACTAATGCTTAAGCTTTGCCAAAAGCACACCTCCTCCCCACTAACACAGAACCTTCTGTTCCACAGTTATCTAGTAATAAAATTTCTTAAAACAAAGCTCTCACGCTTGTTTGTGAGGTTTCATCATTTAAAAAAACAACTATGACTCATGTTTATAGCCCCACCTTTCTTAGGGAGGACATCTGTCCCTTCCAGATGCCTGGCATAAAAGAAGCAACAATCATCCCACTTCACTGAATGGTCTGTCATCAATATCGGTCTTAATCAAACAAGAAGGATCTCTGTTCAGGGCACATCCTTTTTAAGGTAAAATTTTTGGAAAAAACTACCAGATCTCTTCCTAAGTGTCTAAACTGTAGTGTTTCTATTTTTGTCAGAGTTTATAAAATGAAACACACTAATATTCTTCACAATCATGTCATGTCATGTCTATGTCCGTGTCCATGTCATTGCTGGATTTCTGCTTCAGTTATCTCTGTCGTAGGAAAGGTAGCTAGTTGATGATAAACAAATTAAAAGGTATACTGATTCTCTGAAAATGGGAGTTGGAGTCCTCAAAACCTTTTCCTAATGGGGTGGATTAAGAAGGTTTTTAAATATATATTTAATGGAAAGTAATCCCTTCAAATGTGTCTTATAAAGTATTCACAGTGTCTACTGTTTTGAGACGTTCTTGAGAAATTTAGTACACTAAATTAAAATACTGTTATGAAAGAGGCTGAGCAAAACCTTTCCGAAACTGATCAAAGACTAGTCAGAAGCTGAGCTATGTGGCTGAAACAGTTTCTCTGGGGTTTGAATGCAAACATGGGGTGGGGACTGTGTGTAGTCGTGAGTAACAAGCTGCAGAAAAGACAGAAGCAGAAAGAAAAGCATCAAAAAAGCAAATGAGACAGCAAGAAAAGCACTGGTAATGTGACTCTGAGAGAAAGCTTTCTGGGCAGAGTGCTAGCTTGGAACTGTAAGCACAAAAACTATCTCCTGTCTTACTCTGATGGTGTTCTTTGTACATTCTTTGTAAATAATAGGCTTCCATCAAAGAAATACCTGACTTCATGATCAAGTTCTCCTCCTATTAGAAGCAACCTGCAAAATCCTGAATATTGGCTATTCGTTTAAGTCAAAAGGGGCAACAATATTTTCAAGTATACAGAAGAGTTTAAAGAATGATCACAGTTCCATTTTATATATTAATGATTGTACGCACATGGCCTTTTTGACGCTCCGATTTAGCCTTCCTCTATCCTGAATGAACTTAAGGGAATGTTAGGAATTAAAACAAAGAGCCTTGAAAAATATACTTTCCACACACATAAAAATATAATGTCTTCCTGCTCAAATCCAAAAGGGTACAAAGGGGACTTGCCATTTATGAATCGCCCCCTGCAATAGTAGAAAGGGAGTTAGCATCTACAGAGTACCCTTTGTGAGGTAGCGTTCTGTGGTTTGAAAGGGATGGGGCTGTGGTGGGTTGTGGCCAGCTATTTGTACTTCACATGTTAATCCCTTTCTTCCTAAAACATGCAGAGAACCATCTTAATATAGATTTGGTCTGTGTGTTTCCTTTCCACTAATCCCCTGAAGCAGGTGTTTTTCATGAAAGGGAATAGTCTGGCCCAATATTCTTAATGGAAAATAACTTAGAATGATTGTTTTAATAGGAATTTATGACTAAAGCTGGCCTCTGCAGTTACACTAATTAGGCCTAAAGTATATAGTTAATGCACTTAACTGTAAAAAAAAAAAAAAAAAAAAAAAAAAAGAAGAAATTTGTTGATTGAAGGCCCTTATAATTTTTCAGTCCAAAATAAACTTCTGCCTTTTTTTTTTTTTTTTACAGTTAAGTGTTAATTACCTATTTTTCACTCCTTCCCCAGCGTTGCTCCATTGGCTTCTGTTGGAGACAAAAGATTAGATTAGATGGACCATTGGTCTGGTTTGATATGGCAATTCCTATATCTTTTTTCAGCAGGGCATCTCTGTCATACTGATTAAAAGCAGAAGAAAAAACTGAATATACACTGCTTGCTGTTTTAACTATTTCATCAGGCGATGGACTGTCAGTTACCCGGCCAGAGACACACACATTTTCCCATTGAGTCAGTCAAAGTGTTGGTCATCACGTGGTGTCTACCTTGCCCATCACTTTACAGCAGCTATTTGCAAACTGGTCTGTGGAAACAATCATAGAATCATAGAAGATTAGTATTGGAAGGAGGTCATCTAGTCCAAACCCCTGCTCAAAGCAGGACCAACCCCAACTAACATTGTTAGTCTTCAAATCAATTCATAGTGATTTGTGGAAAACTGGTGCTTTTTCCCCAGCTGCTAAGTAGCTTTAAAAGGCAGCTAAAAACACTGTTTTCTAAATATTACATTTCCATATAATAAGTTGTTGTGGTGTGAGTTTGAATATGTGAATGTGAATGAGAGAAAAGTTGGACCACAATAATAGTAGTACTAGTTCTTATGCAGTGCTGACCAGTAGATCTCAAAGCACTTTACAAAGGAAGTCAATACAATTATCCTCATTTTAAAGATGAGGCAGACAGAGGGGAAGTGATTTGCCCAAGGTCATGCATTAGACCAGTGTCAGAGCTGAACACAGAAGCCAGGTTTCCTGGATCTCTGTCCAGTGCTCTATCCACTAGGCCAAAGTAACTCCACACAACAGCACTGGCTTCTTAGCAGTACGCACTCAACACTTGTTTAACCTTTACTCATATAAAAACCATCCGTTAGAATGTCTTGACTAGCTTTTTCATCCTTTTCTGTTTTTCTAAACCAAAAGACTAAATAATCACATTAAAGTACAGTAAAGCAAACAGAATCTCACTATAAAAGAAAAAACAACAAAAGTCCTGTAGTTGTATACAGACTAACACAGCTACTCCTCTGGAACTTTTCACTATAAAAGGGTGCTGCTAAAGATGTGCTGTCCGTATTATTTGTAAGATGTTTTGCTTTCTTTATATAGGCTAGAAATAGTTGTGAACTGTTCTCAAACTGTGGGTAGAAGCCTCTTTAGGAGCCTAACTTCATCCTGAATTTCCTTTGTGCTGCAGCATGCAGTGGTATTTTTTTTTTAAATCTAAACAAACAAATGCAGAGAAAACTGGAAATTACTGTGGTTCCATTGAACATGTGGTTCCTAATTCTTAACAAAACCCTGTTGAAACTGAAGGGCTAGAATCTAAGATGTAGATAATAGATTTTCCCACACCTGCGGATTTCTATTGAACCAACCCAAGTCAGAAGTGAAGAAAGGGCAGTGTATGGCCCTATACTGAATGCCAATAATGAGGCCTCAGCTACTTTTTCACTCTTGTTCTCCTTCAAAACCACTCCACTGCAATTCATACACCCAGTTAAGTATGGCTGATTTATGATGTCAATAGTGACAGGTGAACAGGTGTTAACTTCTTACTCCTAAATTAAAGCAGAATTATATATACTGAAAAATAATAAATAAGCAGAAATTTCAGACTTTGAAGGCTCTGGCATATACAATTAAGAGAATTTTGTTCTTTTTTTTAAAGAAAGTAGTGGAATGTAGTTTTCACTAAACTTAAAGAATGTCACCTGTGTTTATACTACTAAGAGAAAAGAGTGACATTCTGAATGACTACAGTAGATTGTTTTTTGTAAGTGGATCAAACAAGCAGATAACTAGTTATCAGCTCCACGTGAATAAATAATACTTTTGGAAATACAGTGGAACGCTGCCTATGGTGAGCACACCAGAGCTCAGTCATCTCCTTCAGCAGGAAAATGAGTGCCAAGGCATAAGCCCAATTAAAAACTTCACTGAAATAGTGCTGAGCAAATTACCATGAAAGGGGAGAGCAGTGATGTCAACCCATGATTTTCACATGAACCATGTGGCACTTGGTGTTTTTCTTAATGCCCCATCTCCTGGAGTCAAATGAATACCAGAAAATCTGTTTTCATATTTATTTTTAAAGGTGAGTTTCTAGCCCTTATGGTTGCCGAGAGAAGCATGAAAACATTACCCCAGTGCATCCCAAAGGCTCAGAAACCGGAAGGCAAATAAAAAGATGTCTTTTCTAAAATCTCATGTTTAAATCTCATGTACTGCAGTGGTGATAGCCCCAGTTATAGATCAGGGCCTGTCATCAGAATTGCCCAGCAATACCAAAAGGAAACCTTATGGAACCAGGTAGCAAGAGCCTATATAGAAGGTATCTTTCAATCCTTTGCTGGTCCAGCAAGGAAACAAGTAGAAAAATGTGTGGTAAGTACACAAGTTCTCATCTTGCCAGATGATGTCTGGTACCACCCTATAAGAAATGTTATAGAACAAATCATCACCTAGTCAGGTGCTATGCCATAACCTCTGACCACATGTCTTTATGCTTCAATCTAGGCCTTGATCTGGGGTTGAGACAGAGATCCAACCTGTTGTGTCTTCCACTATGTACGTTCAAGGTGGCACGGCTATAACTTGAGCACTCATATCACCTTCACCTTTGTTGACATCTTTTTTCGTGTGGATTGATGGGCTTCTGTCCACTTCCTCTTCAAGTCCACAATCTGTGAGCAAGGCACTACAGAATCTCAAATTAGCACACAGGCAGCATAACAGAATCATTCTTTTCTTGTAACTTACTCCATTTTCCTAAATGTGTAAATTTCATGTAGCTGTCCCTGCGACATTAAGATCTGACTCAGGTTCCGTAACAACTCAACAACTCTGTGATCTTCCTACAAAGTTCTAAATGCCCTGCACTTATACAGAAGTCAGTGGGACTTGAGGGGGCTCAGCAATTCACAAGAGAGTGCCCTTTGCAGGATTCGGCTGTAGGACATTAGGTGAAAAGGTCCATTACTAAGAAAAGGCTAATTGTCAAGTGAACCAAATTCCTAGCCTGCTTTACGAACAACTTGTAATAATAATATTAAGTTGTGTAGTGTTTATTAAGACTGGAATATCTAGTTTAGCGAGAGTGGAAAGTTTGTTGCTTAATGTTTAGCATAATAGCCTCTTCATCATAACAAGTGTTCTAACTGCAAGATGAACTAACTGCATTTGTAAGGAAAGTTTGATGTTGTGAAATGTGCTTGGAAACTTGTGACATGTACAAGACAAAAGGGAAATGTACTTATTATGAGCATAAAAAGGGACATTTTAGATGGTCAACCATCTAGCTATAAAACCATGTAAGTTTGAGTTATTGATTGAACAGGACAGGACTGAGATCAGACCACCATCAACCTGCAACCTTCAGTTCCATAGGGATAAGGTATAACTCTCCTTGTAATGCACGATTCTTAAATGATAAAGGCAACATTATTAATAAAGGCAATCAAACTTGGCTACCCTGTCTCACTCTGTTATTGTTACAAGCTCAGACTGGACCACTAGTCAATTATGTATATAAAAGTAACAAGGCTCTATATTCATCATATATCTTGGAAGTCATTTAGATACTGACATAATTTATCATGAATATTCAGATCATATGATGAAACTTAAACTCATAATTAGGACATGAGTTTGAATTGTTTAAAAATGAATATGAACATGATCCTCCTGTCATTCAAGTATATTGCAAAATTCCCAGACGTATCACTGATGGCAGAATTGTTTCCTAATTGCCGATGTCTTATCAAGTACCACATTTATGTCCATGTATTTATATGCTATATGTCTGTTACTTTAATGGAAATCAGTAATATGAGCTGTCACAGTTTGACCCCCGATGTGGTCTGCACAAGGATTGCCATCTCATCAAGTTAGCTGTCAGTTCTCTCTGGACAGGAAGCAGTGTCCCTCTCTCATCTGACCAAGGATTTAGGCTTGCAGGACTCTTGTCCAGCATCTTTGCTTTGCTTTCTGTCCAGCGGCTATGACCAGTGTATGAGAGCAGTTACATATAACCAAACAACTCTGTCAAATCTAAGTACATTTATTATAGCATGAAAGTCTTCCAGAGAAAACATATAAAACAATAAAAAGTTCTAACCCCTCCATCAGTCCCCCAACCCAGGACAAAAGGTTATGCCCATTTGTTGGATCAACATTAAGGCCCCTTTGTCAGTTCAAGCTTCAGTTTTATACCCCAAAGCCTTTTTTCTCAGGCCTCCACAAGAGGTGAAACCAATCACTGCCCTTTTCCCCAGGGTGCGAAGCATCAAAGGCTAGATATCTGCATAGCTAGTCTAGGATTTTGCATTGAAAACCTTATTGATTCCAGACTACAGAGGAACCCCTCCCGGTATAGCAAGCCAGAACACATGCATATATATGACTATGAATGTTCTATAGGATTATATTGTCTCAATGTAATAATGCCTGACATTTTCATGCTTTGAAAGGCTAGCTCAAACACAGAGATAACCTTTCTAAAGTTGAAACAATAGTCCTATAGGAATAATTGGAATACTAGAGAACAGGAATTTTTTTCTGCATATTCCAGCAAGACCATCTCTAAAAATGTTTTTCAAAAACAAAGTGATAATAGAAATTGTACTAAAGAAATATAGCAGTTCCTTGACCACTGAAAACTTTTATGAGTGTCTAGGCTCTGTTTTAAAGGAAGTACTGTTACCATATTGAATAGCATGTTTGAATAGAGTAAATCCTGCATTTTCTTTGAATCTTGGTCTTCATTACAAAAATATCTTGCATTCCTTTGAACAGAGTGAAGTTTCTCCCACATAATGTGGCAGGGTTTGTTCCCAACTGGGAAAGACCTGTAGAATCCATTCCCCAAATCTCATGAATTCTAAAAACTTAATAGAAAGTCAGGCCACTTGCCCCATCCTAGCTCTAGAACCCTTTTTTGCTTACCACCAGTGACTCCTGTGACACATCTCCTCCCGGAAAGGAGTCACTGAAAACAAAGCTTTTAAAAAACAAAGAAAACACCTTTATTTTCTTTCTTGTGTGAAAGAAGTCAAATAAAATTGGATCACATTAGTGTGACAAAACACTTTAAACTCAGTGAAGTCAAACTGATGTCTAACATGTGGGTGTGCTAGAACAGAAAGTTTATAGAACGGGAGAATAATTAGACTTCCTCTCTTCTTTTATCTGTATTGTGTGAGAAAGATAAGTGATCTTACTGTAAGTATAACTTATCAAATATAGGGTAGTGAAAAGAAAATGAAATTCATGTGTCAGTGCTTAGTGCATCTAGCTTTTTAAATAGCAAGAAATACATTTATCAATTTATCATCCATGTTAAGGGTACTTAGAGACTTTTTGGAATTACAGCAGCAAGCTTTGAATTATATGTAAGATAGAAAAATCATTTTCAATTGGACAAGGAGACTATGGAAAGAGCTTTATAATCTTCTCTGTTACACATAAAAGGGTCAGATTCAAATAAAAGAAGAAAAATGAATCTTTGTCCTTTCCTTGAACCTTCCTCCTTTTTCTTTTTCTTTTTTTAATTTCGGTACTCTAAAAAACTTCGTTATAGGATCTCCTGACAACATCATATCAAACATTTCTGGCATGCAGTAGTAGATTTTCATGGTAAAATGAGGCTATTTTAGTGGCCTGTTCCTTTATCTGATAGCATGTTGCCTCTTTGTATACTATACACTCCATACTACTCTTCTGCCACCTGGGTCTTGAATCCTTTCATTGTAGGGCCTCAGACCTCACCTCTAAAACTTGAGACACTAGGTCTTCTTCAGGATTTACCAACCATGGTCATATATTCTGAGATTGTGAAGAGGAAAGATCCTTTCCTTTGAGGTTAGAATTTTTTTTTTTTTTTTTTTTGCATGAACTGAGGGCAGTGATGTAAATTTGTGTCACAGGGTGGACTGGGCCCTTTAAGAAAGAACTATTCCAGCCCACCTGTGCTGTGTTAACAGACTTGCTGGGGCCTGACAGGGGACAGGTGTCCTCTTGCAGGAAGCTGCAGAAGGAGGGAGTGACAGATAGGAACTGCAGTGAGCAGGAGGCTCCTGCAAGAGATGCTGACTTAGAGAAGGATTTGGGCCTGCCCTGTTCTATCTTGAATTACTAGAATACTATTCCAGTTAGGTCAATTTGTTCCAAATTTGTCTGAATTACTCTGCTCATCCATCACATGACTAGTATGTATTGTTATTTTTCTTCATAGTTTTCTTTGGAAGAACTGGCATCTAAGCTCACAGCATGTGATGTTATTGAACTGCCTGCTCTTTAAAGAAATGATACATTTTTACAGGTATAATGTTCATGTCAACATCTGCCACACTTTTATTCATTGTCACAGAATTGGCACCTACACTGTAGGTGTAAATACCAGAGACATATAACTGATGTTAGCTTTCTTTCCCCTAGCTACCTGTGTAGCTGTATGGGAATAAATAGGTTTCTGCTGACAGCACTCATTTATTCAGCAATTGCACTCATTGACTCATCAAGTTCACTGTTAATTCTTCACTTGATGTTTTGGTGTTTTGTTTTTGTTCTTTCTCCAGTCATTTTTTAATTTTCGATTTTGATGCAGCCTGTGCATCCAATATGTCTTAATCATTCACAAATTTGGCATCTTAAATAGCTGTTCTGTGGCAATATGCATTTCTTTCTTGTGCCCTTCTAGTTGAGAATCCATTCTTTATAGCTGGCCTAATGGCTACTGAATGGTACTGCAGACATTAGATTTGCTTGACATGTTCCATTCCTCCAGGCTATATACTGCTTCTGTCTCATGTAATGGATATTCCTTTTTCTAAAGTAGTTAGACCCACACTGCCCTGTTCATTCCTTTCACTATGACTGTAGATGTAACTACTTTTCCTCTCTTGTACCTATTATGAGAATAGGTCACTGATTTTCTTTTATCGCATTACAGTTGTTCTTTGCCTGTGATAGGAAATTTACTGTAACTTTGTAAATTTCTGGATTAGGACTGTGCAAACACTTCACATACTGCTCTGATATTACTGGAATTTAGGGTGGATTTGGATTCCACTCTGTTCACTTTGACTTGCTCATAAGTGAATTAGTAGTTTAAGGAACTTGAGAACTGATTTGCAGAACCGAGATACCATGATGTCTTTGTAAAAGATACTGTAGTTCAAACAGTAATTAATTCAGAAAAGTCCCATAGCCTGTGTTATGCAGAAGATCAGACTAGATCATCACAATCGTCCCTGTGGTCTTATATGTAGCCTAGATATGTACTTTTAACTGTATGCAATAGTATGTAGGTTCTACTGTGATGGAAATCTTAGAGATATGTATTATCACAATTCATTAACATCAGTCCAGGTTTGGAGAATGACAACAACCCTGGGATCCACCAAGCCTATTTGTACAATTCTTTTACCTTCATTGGCATCCTCTCTTCTAATGCCCAGAATGCTTGGGAGATTGGTTAAGTTTTTCATTTTTGTCTTTAAATGAAACTTGCTTCATTTTGGTTTTCCCAAAGTTTCTTCTACATATTCTAATGTACTTTCAAGTTTCTTTCCATTGTTGTTGATATATATTAACAACATTCACTTCTGAGAATTTTGATCAGTCTGATTATCCAGGTTCTTGTAGTGGTATCATCACCATAATAAGTGAAACAGCAAGAGTGCTGTTGCACCTTAAAGACTAACAAATTTCTTTGGGCATAAGCTTTCGTGGGCAGAAATCCACAAAAGCTTATGCCCAAATACATTTGTTAGTCTTTAAGGTTCCACAGGACTCTCGCTGTTTTGCTAAAAACAGACTAACATGGCTACCCCGCTGGAACTCATAATAAGTGAGTGACTCAAGCTTTCCTTACCTATTTTGAAAGTCAAGAAAAAATGCTGGACTCCACAAGTGTTATTTTCCAGAAAATATGTACATTAGATCATATAATAGATTATTACTATGCTAATTAATACATCTTGGGCTCCTGCTCTGTAGAACAGCAACAACAACTTTTTTCCTAAGCTACTCCTGCAGACTTCTTTTTGACCTTTAACCCAGCTAGTTCTGCCCAGAAGCCCTTGTCCTGTGTGCATGAAAATCTGAGATTTTTCAGTTGTAGACCGCATTGTACAAATGGGCTCTGACACTTTCAAGTGTCAGCCTTAGCAAGCAGATTTAATTATTTTAGAGCAAAGGAAACAGATAAACTTGTTTCTAGTCTTTCCTTAGCTAAGGTGGAAAAGACACTTTATTTCAGATGGAATATCTTAAACTCCAAGGGAGTACTGAATTAATGAATATATTTTTCTTCACTTGGACTGCTTGACTTCTATACTAACCTTATTGATAACTTTCCAGAATGCTCAAGGAACACTTACTTTTACCTATCTCAGTCAGCAGATTGTTTTCCTGGTAAAACCAAACAAACCAAAATAGAGTCTTTGCTACCCCTTACTAAGATATTCATGGAAGCATGCTGCAGTATAAAATTAGTTTTTGCAAACCTGGTGCAAGTGACATCTCATTGACATTCATTTTAACTGCAAAAAGAAAATCAGTGAAATGACAAACTGATCTGATCACTACTTTATTTTTAAAAAAATTAGTTAAAATGATAATCCTACATAGGTTTTATTCACTTTTACACTGTTTAATGTGTTAAAAATAACTAGTTCTCTGCTGGATTTGAAATCTAATGAACTTGCATTTTTTGTGTGTAAATACATAGATGATACAAAGACATCTGGGGTCATCACATTACATCTTGATATGAGTTTTATTTGTAACTGCAAGTATTACACTGCTCAAACCTCCATTTCTTTTGATATCCACCTACAGTGTATGGATTTGTAATGTATATGTTTAGGATCATAGCTGTTCAATTCTTAATTTCCTGATTTTGGCAGTCTGAGGTCAGAATTTATATGCTCCATTAACAGAATTTGTTATTGTGAAACCCATTGGCCAGTATGTTACATGTCCTCTGAGTGCAATTTACAGAGGAAATGGATAGCTGTGGAGCTGAATTCTACATATTCAAGTTCTGAAAGCTCATGTTTCTGCATTATAGCTCTCTGGTTCAATCCCCAGTGTCAGCTAAGCTGATGACTATCACATAATTGGGGCCTCATGTGGGATTCTAAATGTTTCATGCTACAGATTCTCTGAATGAGCTTCTTCAGTCTAGGAAGTATGTTAACTATTGGCTAGTGTGCTGCACATCCCTGTCTGTGTCTGATCCCCAGAGAATATAGGTCTGTTAGTGATCCAGCTACCAAGGGTGGCTCTCTATTTTAAGAGATGTGCTTTCAACTGTGAAAGTTCTTGATTCAGTCCTCATTGCTGACTGAGATCGAAAGTATCTAATTGCATGGAATGTATGTATTGTTTATTTACAGATTTATCAAACATAGTATTATCTCAGTTATTTACATATATCTGCCATACTCAAGTCTCACAGCTACTGTATGAATATACATTCAAATGAAACGGGACAAAATAATATTGTTTTAAAAGAATTTTACAGGTTTAAAGTCTCAATCGTTAGCAGGTGTTCAAATAGCTACATAAAGTGGTAATGATGTATAATACAAATAACCAATAAAGGCCATGTGTTATTTATTCTAATCTCTTTGAATCTGTTCAGTACCATTAGACACAGGACTAGATCCTCGAATGACTTATATAGGTGTAGCTCCACTGAAGCTAATGGAGCTACAGTGATTTGCACAAACTAAAGACGTCTCCCATTATGCAGCATGCCTGTCCCTAACTATCAACATATAGATAGTAAAATGTAAGTGGCACATCAACATTAAAATAATTGCTTTTCCAGCAGCTCAATTCAAAGAGATATATGTCTTATATAGTAGCTCAGATTAAACACGAAGGAGGAAAAAAAGTAATAAAAACTGGAGTAGGGCTATTTTTTTTTAAATGCAGTATGGCTCTATTATTTTATGCCATCATTAAATAGATGTGTCCTGTAACTTGGGTATCTTATCAAATGTGTCCTGTACTTGGGTATCTATCGTTCTCACCTAGGGTAACATTTTCCTTTCATAACCTGACATATGGTCATGATGTTTGTGTCATTCTGAATAAATTATTTCCTTACCAGAAAAGCAATGAAAAAGTTTAAATGTGTGCCAATAAAATCCAAGTGATACATGAATGGGCTAAGCCACTGACTTGCTGTTAGAACAGTAAGCACAAGCCCTACAAATATACATGCAGTTTTACACTAGCAAACTGATAAACATTAAAGGAGTGTCACAAATACCCATTTAAAAAAAAATACAAAATGTATTTTCTGTGTCAGAATAAATACAAAGAACTTGCTTCTCAGTTACACTGCTCAATTTTTTTCAGAATATCTTATGCTTTTAACTACTTTTAATTTTATGTAAAATTATTGCCACTGTGTATAAAAAGAAACATTTGTTGTATCTGCTGCTTACCACAACTCTTTTTGTAAGCACTGAAAATTTGACATAAATTGAATGCCCAATCAAATATGAATCAGTCTTCATTAATTTTATCTTCTAATACTTCATCTGTTAATGTTATTAATCTACATCTACATGAAGAAACTAACAAAAAGCTAAGATAATGATTGCTTAATACATTTAATACATTTCACCTTGTGTACAGGACTGAGGCCAAAGTGCCATGTACTCATGCTGATTATCGTTTCCATAAATGTTGCCTCTGATTATTCTGTTATTCTCATAGACCAAAGATGATTCTTCCTTTGCTGATCCTTAATCACAAATCTGTGTGCTATATTTCTGCCTTTCAGATAGGAGGGTTTCATACATGAAAACATTTTCCGGATTTGTGCTGGAATCTGGGACCTGGACCATTCTTGTCCTAAAATGAAGATTTTCAACTTTATACATGATTTTTTTTTCTGTTTTCCAAGGAAAAGACCATTTTTCATGACAAAAATGTTCAAGTATTTTATTTTCTATTACACCACTGCTCTCACTCTGGTACCAACCAAAAAAGGATGAGAAACACTGCATTGGTGGCCATTGCAGGCCTTGTGGATTTGAGTCCCTGACAAGTTTGAAGTAGTCCTCTTCTTGGTCCTACCATGATTTAAATGAGACCTCCAAACAGTGGAGTAGTGGTCAACTTTTTATTTGTTATTTTCCCTTATCTTACTGTCACTAGTTACACTACCATACCAGAACACAGCAATGAAGTAGCTCAGAAAGTTTAATGCTTCTTCGGGTAAGAAGAAGTGTTGTCTTGCCCATAAGACAGTTTTTGGGGATAAAGCTTTAAAAAATGAGAACTTCTTAGTCCACAACTAAACGAGTATTTTTTTAAACCAATTTACACGTTTCCCCCTTTATCTCTTTCTCCCAAACCATAGAATCAATTTTTTCAGGCTTTTGTGCCAGAAGCCCCCCTCTCTTTATTTCCCTGCACTTGCATTTAGCAATGCTTATGCTGCTTCTGTGTCATTAAGCTGGTATTGAAGCTATTCTTCTAGCTGCAGGGAAACAAAATTTACATGTGATAGGTAGAGTGATGTGATACATTTTCAGCAAAACTGAAAGCGTTAAAATTTGCCTCTTTTTTTGAACTGGCAGGGCTTCTTTCATGTTATTTTGCCTACATCTGAATGTGTCACATCTATGAAAATGTTGTCAGAATTGGTCCATAGATTATATGGAGATCCATCTAAATGTCATTCTGGCTTTTTTGGTAATTTTTTCTTTTGAGTAGAATTCATTATGTAGCTAATAAGGCTAGCTTGCTTGCTTGGATATATATCTTTTCTTATGAAGCTAGTGTTTCTTATTAATTTAATTAATTGTTTTATTAGAATAGATTTATAGATGTATATTAAATGTATTTTGGCTGTAATGCAAGACACCTACAACCCACATCCTGTATAATGAGCAAAAGGATAACATATATATATATATATATGGTTATAAACATTACCCGAGATACGTCAGGAAGCATTAAGATTGGAGGGCTTCCTCAGCTCATGCCCTCAGTAGACTTAATAGGTGCACCACAAGAACATGGTTAGTCCAGAAATAACAGAGGTGAGAATGAGCTAACTGTCTGGAAGGATATGGGTATGTCATATCCAGCCTATAGAATACCCTGATATTTTGTGGATGAGGAAGTGAAGTTTGGACATGGAAGAAAGGCACATAGTGTTCAGGTTGTAGCCAAAGATTTCTGTCTCAGTTGTCTAAATCTGTTAAAAAGAATGATCAGGTGAAAAGGTTTTCAGAAAAATCTCAAAAAGGGGTATGAAAATGGAAAATAAGGAAAATAATTAATTAAACAAACAAAGAGTGGTATCAGTGTCTAGGCATTCTGTAATGATTAAACAGTAATAGGTATTTAGAAAAAAAATTGTTAGGATAGAAAATTAATGGTAACTCTGGTAAATGGCAGTTGAAAATTGCTCCCTCATACACCTCCCTTCTCTCACTCCCTCCTGACGTGACCTCTCCCTTTTCAACTGCCACACTGTATATAAAGCCAGCAGCTAGCAGGCTAAAGCTTGGCAGAGAGCTGAATACCTGAAGAGAATCATAGGGAAGAGCAGACCAAGGAAGAAGCAGACCCAGACCAAGCAGACCCAGAAGAAGAGCTTAAGAAGACTTCAGCACAACAGCAGCAGAAGGAGAAGAGCTGAAATCAACAGACACTTAAGGTGCTATCAAGAGCTGAAATCACAGGAAGCTGTGCGGAGAAAGGGTGCACCTTGGCTCTATGCATCAGGCTAACTCAGACCCTGCGCACTGACTAAGCCTTGGGTAACCTTTTGCAGCAGCAGCCATCAAGTAACATCTTTATGGCAGCAGCAACCGTTGAGTGGCCACATGAGTGGCAGAGAAGACAGAGCAGAGTGTTATTAATGTATAAGATTAATTAGTGTGTGAAGTATGTTCTACTTCTGTCTTTTTCTTCCTATGTAACCACTCACTTCTAAATAAACATTGTATCTGTTTTCAAAGTGTCACAGCTAGTGCATCCTATCTTGATCAGAGGGTTGTATCCGTGTCTTTTCAAGGGAAGGTAGGTTGTCTACCTGGAAATTCCAATAGGGAGGACGACCACATCAGCAGTTTTAGGGTAGTCCTATACTCTAAATTTTCCTGGTAACAAGGTTATAAGAGGGACAACCCACCATGTTAAAAAAAGTGTCCTTTGTCTTGTGTCTTATGTTTAGTATTATCTTAGTCCTAGTGTTATAATCTTTCTATAGCTCTTAGCTGTTGAGCAGTTCCCAAGCTCTCCACCTTCCACTTGAGAATTGAGGAACCTGGACATCAGCATACAGGGGTGACACTGGTCCTTTGTCTCTTACCACCAGATTATCAAGGAAGGGTGTGAGTATATTAATCCAAAAGCTTTATAGTTTATCATACCACATATATCTCTAGAATAGTATTATTGCCTTTGTAATTCTGATTGATTATTATCCATTTGATTATTATTCTATTTTATCTCAATAAAAGTCTTTAAGGATATATTTTGGCTCCTAGTGTGAGTGGTCTTGTCATACATCCCAAGGGTCCTTGCAAAACTTTGTATAGCCTGATTCTGGGACAAGAACCTTATTATCTTCTCATCAGATTAATTGGTGAGCCTATAACCTCTTACATGAATATAATTATTAAAATGACTAAGAACCTAAAATCAGGCAACAGGCTGGTGAGCCAGGCAGGAGACTCGAAAAATGTGTAACATGATTTTTTAGGAATTCTTTGTGTTCCTAGGCACCTGGGAGACTCACCTGAGGCAAATTGGAGCTAGAGAGCAAAAGGAGAGAAAAAGGCTGTTTGTGTATCTCAGTCTGACAGTCTGCCTTGAAGCACCATAAAGCTGATTTCCTTTGAATATAGTCCCAGTGGTATTTCTTGTTCTTTACTACAATTTAGAGTTTGTTTAATCTTGCCAGCTATGTTTATGTGTGGTGTTTAATCTTGTAAGTTAAGATAAAATTGTACTGTTTAAAGTGATACGTATTTAAAGTGAAATTGTACTGTTTAAGGTGCTTTGGAGTATTGAAGAAGTAATATTGAGGTACCAGAGGTATAAATAATCGCAGTAGCATTGGGGCCTGGTAACCCACACTTTGAGGTGGCAGGAGTGTTGGTTTTTGTTTAAGCCATCAGAAAGGCCACAATAGTTCAGTCCCCACAGCTCTCCTGGGGTTATGCCCAGATCCATCTACCACGAGCTTACTCTGGCTGCTCGGTAGGTCCCACCTGGGTAGAAGACCTCTAAATCTATGAAGAGTACATTAGCTATTGAGGGAAGAGAAGAAACTCAGCCCCACCTTCTGTTGTTTCTTGGGACTTGTTTGAAGTAATTGTTGAGACTGGTCTGGGATGATATTTCTTTTTTGTATTATTGGAGGGACACCTCCAGATTTAGAGTTAGATTTAGAGTTAAGAATAGAATATAGTGTTTATTACATAGTGTTGAAAATTAGTCTAGACAATTGAGTTTAAGTGAAGTTTTTATTTTGGAATTTAAATGAGTTTTATTTGGTGTTAAGATGAGTGAAGCAAGGGCCATAGAGTCTGTGGATTTACCCACAGTATGGCTTTGGAAAACTTTGCCAGAAAATATATTAAGGAACACAAAGGAGGCTTAGTGCAACTGAGAGACAGTGAAATTAGCTCTGAACATTGTAATCCCTGGGGTTTTGTGAGTTAGGTGTTTGATATGGAAGTAGAGCAGAAGAAAAGGAAGGCTAAAGAGGTGAAAGGAATTACTGTAGAATGCTTGCTGATGGCTTGTAGAGCATTTGGGCGGAAATTGAAAAAGAAAATAGAGTTACTCAGATAGCCCAGCAAACTCTGGAGGAGAAATAGAAGGCTATCTGGGAGTTAGCAAATCAATTATATGTAGCTTCAGAGGAGTGATTAGCATTATTTCAAAAGGGACAGGAGTTGGAAAAAAAAACAGAGTCAGTATCATGTACAAGAAGCAGACAAGAACACTCACTGTTGACTGTAGAAGTGCAGAATACCCAGCATGATGCAATCAGGCCCCAAGTGAAGTCATAGGCCCTTTAGGCAGAGATTCAAGCGGGAGACCCACAGTATTTGCAGTGGTAGAGGTCTGCCACATGAATTTTATTATAGATACTGTGGCAGGGATAAGCATTATGCATGTTAAAGGTCCTAAATCCTCTTCTCTATCTTCAGGGTATACAAAGATACTATCAACTTTTGCAAGCAACCAGGTCATTCCCACACTTTCTAAACCCATCAAAGTACAGATAGCTCACCTGTGAAAGACTCATACCTTTGCTTTGATGTAACTGTCAAACCTCAGGAATAGGACCTGTTAACCTATACAAGCAGGGAT
Organism: Emydura macquarii macquarii; assembly: GCF_026122565.2. Lineage (NCBI taxonomy): Eukaryota > Metazoa > Chordata > Testudines > Chelidae > Emydura > Emydura macquarii. Next base: position 954,639 of record NW_027132543.1, on the reverse strand, counting down.
GTGTTGTTGACTTGGTTAACCAGTTGTATCTTACTACAGAATAGGCAATGGACCATCCACTCACTGGTGGTTGTATCTGAATGTGGCATGGTGTCTCCAGTGGAGGATCTGGAACCAGACAAGTATAACTTGAACAAAATAGTGGCTGAACACACAGACCAACCTGAGTTACAGCCTTTACTTCGCAAGCATGCAAACACCTTTGCTAAACACAAACATGACTGTGGGTGTATGTCAGTCACTATTGTTGTGGAAGGAGGAGACGTACCAGCCCAGATGTGCCAACCATATTCTTATTCAGACCAAGCCAAACCATATATAGACAAGACTATTAAGTCTTTACTAGCACAGGGAGTACTACATAGATGTACTTCCACCACCAATTCCCCTAATTGGCCCGTTAAGAAACCAAATAGTTCTTGGCATCTCACAATTGATTACTAATGCCTAAATCAGGTTATACCTACTTGTGTCTCAACTGTGATCAAGATGCCAGACCTTGTCATGTCCTTTGATCCAGAGGCTGTGTGGTTTACTGTCCTCAACATCGGTAATTGCTTTTGGATGTTACCATTAGCCCACATTTCCCAGTACCAATTTGCGTTTAGTTTCCTGGCGGTCTGTTATTCCTAGAACCATTTACGCCAGGGATATATTATACATTATACATCCCACATTATTTCACACAGAAATGAGGCAAGAACTGTCATGATTTTCTAAACCAACTGTTTCATTCCAGTACATAGATGACCTTTGTTTAGCAACTCATACCAAGAAGGAGCATCTGGAAAGGCTTGACAAGCTCCTTCAGATCATAAAGGAAGCAGGCTTGAAATATCCTGCCAAAGCACAGTTAATGGCCACCTGTGTCTCTTTGTAAGGTCTCACTTTGAAAAAGTGGGGTAGAACCCCAGTGCAACAAAAAGTGGATGCAATCCAAAAGTTGCCCTTACCGCAGGACCCAGGAGGTTTAAGATCCTTTCTGGGATTAAATGGGTACCGCAGAGATTTTATTCCCAATTTTACTTCCATTGCAGGTCCCTTGTACCAACTGCTAAAGAAGTGTATTTAGTAGGAATGGACTGAGCAACATATGGAAGCAGCATTCCAGTTCAAACAGGCTATTGTCAAGGCTCCAGTGTTGATCACTCCAAATCCAGAAATACCCTAACATCTGGAGGTGGCTTTGACTGTTAATGCACTAGTAGCTGTGGCTTCACAAGAGAGGCATGGAAAAATCAGACCCGTATGCCTCATGTTTAATGTCACTAATTGAGCTCAAATACAACAATTGTGAAAAAATACTTAGTGGCCACCATTTAAGCCATGCAAAATTTCTGTTTCCTGATTGGCCTCAACCCAAACATATTACACTCTTTGCACACTCCCCTTCAGTTCTTACTGTCCAATAGAGTAAAAGATGGGCAAGTCTCAAATGCCCACTTAGCCCACTGGGTATTGATGTTCCAAAGGAACTATATTTCAGTAAAACCTGTTAAGACACCATCTCTGTTGCTAAATGCCCTTCTGTACCAAGGCGAACCCCATGTGTGTCCAGATACTGACCAATTGGATCAAAGTGGAGAGGCGAGAAAAAAGCTTTTCCAACCATTCATTCAGGAAAAAGATTCCTTCAAGAAGTTTCATTTCTTTGTAGACAGCTCTAGTTATTTCTATGAAGGGAAACCTTATACTGGGTTGGGAATCTGTGCAGTTCCTCCGTAAGGAAAAGGAGAACCTGGGGAGAAGGCATATTTATGTACCCAACTTTTGGCCCAATATGCTGAATTAGCAGCATTGGCTACAAATCACTACAAATCAAGCATATGTCTGTTTTCAGACTCAGCATGGGCATAGAATTCTCTTACAGAGTTTCTACCATGTTGGGAAACAAATAGGTTCACATCTTCTAATGGATCACCTATTAAGTATGAACTGCTGTTGAAATATATCCATTGGTTAGCAGTAAAAATCACTGTTCCGGGGTGATCGATTGATGTGAAAAAGATAAAGGCCCACTGGAAATTAGAACCCTATGCTACAGAGAACGGGAAGGCCGACAAATTGGCCTGAGAGAGAGCCGATCAGGGAAGTCCTGAAGCGAAAAGGATCAAGAGTATTCCATTAATATCTCTAGTCCAGTGTGCCCCCATTTTCACAACTAAGGTTGTAAAGACTGACATACCCGACTTAAGAGAGATGCAGAAATTGGATAAGGACATAGTGAGTATAACCCAAGAGTTTTTCAAAGCAGAAGAGTTGTCACTTACATTAAATCCCTTATACAGAAGATATGGACAGTATTTGCAGGTAGTGGATGGAGTTCTTATGTACACAGGGGATCCTTTCCTTGTGTGAGTAGTTCCAGCTCACTTGCGGAGGGAAATGATGTACATGATTCATGACACTCCAACAGGAGGGCATCAGGGAGTGAACAAAACTGTCCAATGTCTTGTATCTGTGGGAGGTGGCCACTTCTTGGAATAGATGTACAACAATATTGTGACAACTGTTTGGCATGTGCCCAAGCCAATCCTACTCTATCTAAAAGAAATGCACTTTAAAATCTCAGGTATATGAAGGTCGATGGATGGCTTTGCAAATTGACTTCATAGGTTCTTTGCCAAGGATCCAAAGAGGCAACCTATATCTGTTAGTGGCTGTAGATCCTTTTTCAACATGGGTAGAGGCACTTTCTCTAAAATCCAATACTGCAAAAGCCACAGCACGGGTGCTGGTAGAACAAGACTTCTCTCGATGGGGGATCCAGGTAAAGATGGAATCAGATCAGGGATCACATTTTATCGGACAGTTCTTAAGGACTGCCTTAAATTGATGGGAATCCAGCAGAGACTACACATCCCCTATACACCGCAGTCATTTGGGATGGTAGAACAAACCAATCAGAATATAAAGATAATGTTGAGGAAAGTGGCTGATGCCAATGGGCCTAAGTGGGACACTCGCATGCCTCTAATTGTAATGGCGCTGAAGGCAACACCTGCTGCATCTACTGATTAAACACCCTCTGAGGTGATAACAAGCCGAACTATGTGATTACCAGAACATTTGATCTGACACACCAGTGGCACTCAGTTGGAGGGGATAAAAATGTATACATACCTGCAAAATCTGCAAAACTATTTGAATCAGGTCCACATGCAGATAGCTGTTAAATTGGGAAAATACAGATGAAAGACAAAAGCCTACTTTGACAAAAAACAGAGAAAGAATACTTGGGAGGTTGGTGACCAAGTAATATGGTTATCTTACAAAGCATCAGAGCACGGGCTATGTGATTGATGAATCGGACCCTTCCGGATCACCTATAAACTCAGTACAGCAGTGTATAAAATTAGAGTAACAGGAAGCAAGCATAATAAAGACAGAATTTACCATGCGAATCAGTTAAAGTTGTATCTATCATCCAGGTCCCAGGAGAAACTTCCTTTTCAGGAACTAGGTGAACAGCACTCTGCAGAATCATTACAGCTAGAGACCAGTAAATTGCAACCATGAAATGGACACTGATATTTCTGATTTCATTTCTCTAAGGGTAAGACTGAGTCAAAATCAAGAATTTAAGATGAAAAAGTTGCAAAAGGTACAACAGGTTGCTCAAGACCATAAAACATGGTGACAAGTAAATGCTCGATTGATTGACCATCTGAAGCAAAACACACCTAAGAAAGAAGTGGAATGGACTCTGATGATTAATCCAGGCCATGAGGTTACCTTAGAACTGCATACCAAATCATTGGCAAACGCTTCTATGGACTCATACTTTTGTAAATGCCTTAAATGCTAATGCAGCGATTAATATTGTTTGGAGTTGGAAGGGAGAAACAGAAGTCAAACCCTGACCCTCACCTGATTTAAAGTCCAGATGTTATTTTTGGATGGAAATATACACTGAAACAGTCAGAACAAAGCTAAATGCTCTTAGACAACCTGAGAAATTGTTGCATTTTCCTATAGGTTTTTGTAGCATAGACTATTTATACTAATATGATATTCCATGAATGACTCAGTTACAGTATTTTGTATTAGACTATATACAATATGCTACAGAGTTGATTCTGATCCTTTAAATGGAATGTAGACATTCATCTCATAAGGCACCATGTACTTAATATTGCACCACCTAAATCAATGGGAAATTCACAAGTGACTGTAATGGAGGATATGATCTAATATAATTTGTTCTGAGTGCACAGAAAGAGATCAATAGATTCTAAGGCCAGAAAGGACCAAAGTGATCATCGAGTCTCACCTCCTGTTCAATAAAGGCACTAAAACGTCCTTGAAATAAATCCTGTTTGAACTAGAACAGATCTTTCTGAAAAAAACATGCAATCTTGATTTTAAAAACCATAATTGATAGCTAATCCACTACAACCCTTGGTAAATTCTTCTAATGGTTAATTATCCTGACTGCTGAAAATGTACACCTCATTTCCAGTCTGAATTTATCTTCAAGTTCTGGCCACTGGATCTTCTTACATCTTTCTCTGCTAGATTGAAGAGCCCATTATCAAATATTCTTTGTTTCTAGATACATACATTCATATTTGGCCATATTAAACCATATTTGCTTGTGCTCAGTTTACTAAATGATTCAGATTATGTATGTGACCTGTGCCATTCATTATTTACCAAATCCCTCAATGTTTGTGTCATCCACAATCTTTATCAGTGATGATGATATGTCTTCTTCCAGGTTATTGATAAAACAGTTTAAACAGCATAGGACCAATAACCACTCCCTGCGGGACTCTTCTAGAAACACATAAATAGATGATGTGGTCACTACTTCTTGTGTGAGAAGAATGTCTGCACCAGTTTTGGCAATTGTTTTTCCTGGGGACCTTTCTCTCTGTGTTTTTATACAACTCCATATATGCTATGTGGCTCCCATCCTGGAAGGGAGGCCTTAGGGCATTACCAGAATACAAACAAATAATCTCTGATGAATTTGATGCTTTTACTATCTATATTTTGTGAACTCTAAAACCAAAAAAACCCGTGAGATCTCTTTGTATCACAATAAGACTAATAATTGTTATTTAATCTGTTTTATGTATTTAACTGATTCCCTAATATATTAAACTTAGAGATGAAATGAAATAAATACATGCAACTTTGTAGGTTTTGTCTGCGCAAGCTGTTTGGAAAACCAACAGCAGGCTTGGAAATGCTATAGTAGTTCTGTTTTTCTGTCACATGAAATCATACCATATGCCATATTAGAGAAGCATGTGGTGGGGATATATTAAAATATTGTGAGATCTAGTTTTGCAAAGGCATAAAGTTGTAACTAAACTTTCTCTGATTTAAATTTCAAGTTTAATACGTGCCATTATTTATGGCTTTAAAGCAGGGGTGTCAAATATCCAGCCCGCGGGCCAGATACGGCCCGCCAACGTTTTTGGTCCGGCCCTTGGCAGCAGCACGCGCTACTGCAACATCTCGCAGCGTTGTATTCTCTGGTGGCGTCGCGCGCTGCCGCCAGAGGGTACAACACCGGGAGAAGTCGCAGCGTCGCACGCTGCCACCAGAGAGTAATGCTGCGAGATGTCACGGCAGTGCGTGCTGCCTCCAGAGAGTACGACACCATGGGATCTCGCGGCATTGCACTCTGCCACAAGATCTGTGTACTCTGGCAGCAGCGCGTGGAGCACTGTGTGCACAAGACACAGCACTCCAAAAGTGCCTAGTATTTCGATTTCCGGTATGTATGGCCCACTTGAAGTACATTTAATTCAAATCTGGTCCGCCATAGCAAATGAGTTTGACACTCCTGCTTTAGAGTGACTTGCACTGCCTCAGGTGAGACAAATGTAATGGTATTCTAATCTATCCCTGATGCTGTCACTGTAAAATAGCTTACCTATATAGTATCACACAAGGGAAAAAACATTCAAAACAAAATGCAAAAGCATTAATGAAAGGAGAAGTCAAGGATGTTAAAACACTGCCACTTCTCTCTCACTCTACGGTTAGAAGTAAAACATCTTGATGACAGTACTGCTGACACTTTTTCTACCCATAATCTTTAGTAAACAGTACAGATCTTTTCTACAGAATTTCGGATTATGAAAGGACAGTGCTTTGCATGTAAACAATACCACTATCAATAGGACTGGAAGAATTCCAAAAACTTTGCCTGATGAGCCATCTGATCATTTTCATCAGAAGACTAAAATCATTTAACTAATCCTTTGAGTACCCAACTCAGCAAAACACTTAAGCATGTGTTTAAGTCCCAATTATTTCCATTTAGATTTAAGTACAATATACACCAGGTTATCGAAATGGCATGGGGAACACAAATTTTATTCGGATAATTGGGAGTTTGGATAATTGAGGGGGTGGGAGCCATTCATCCATTCAGCAGCAGAAGAGGGGGAGGCTCATCTTCCTTACCATTATGGCTGATGGGTCTGTGCTCTGCCCTGCTCACTCACTCCATGACAGTAGGACTATAGAGGTGCTCCCTGAACTGCCTCATGGCCAGTGACATTCAATTCTGGCAGGCTCAAGGTGTCAAGCAAAGCAGAAGCCCCTGGCCAGGTTTGTACTCTGCCCTGTCAGGACCACAGCCTTCCCTGCATCTTGTGCCTGCAGAGATCAGGTGTCACCGGCCCTGAAGCAACCCAGGGAGCCCACTGTAGCTTTGCTGTCACTCATTCCCGTGAGAGTAGGACTGCAAAGGGCTCCCTGGGTTGCCACCAGAGCCTTTCAGGGTGTCCTTCCCCACAGCCAAGAGTTTGTCCTCATCCTTTTCCTTGCAGTTCGGGCAGAGGTCTCTGCTCTATTTATTATCTGAATCCCTTCCTTGTCCCCAAGCAAGAGATACATGGTGGATAATGAAGGGGTTTGGATAATCCAGTGGTTTGGATAATTGGTTTCTGGATAAACAGGAGCATACAGCATCTGCTTAAGTGCTTTGATTGTGACCAGTGTGTCTACTGTGGGATGGGTGCTTTAAAACCCTTTAACCTCCTTTAAAAATCTCCCCGTGGAGATTTAGGCTGATTTAGGCTGATAAGTCAATATTTAGGTTCTCAGATAAGGGTCCTGTGCTGAAGTCAGTGGGAACTGCTGAGTATTTGGAACTGTTTAAAATCAAACCAATTATTTGGGTGCGTAACTTAGCAGGCTATCTTTAGACACAATTTAAAGAACAACTTGGCCTTATTTTGTGGGATGAGCTTCCCTGTTATGTTTACTTTCTTTTTTCCTACTATAGTATCACTGATCCTTGTTTTTCACATGCCTCTTCTACTGTCCTATGGGCTGTTCTCCAAAGAGTTAGTAATGTTGGTAATGTGTAATTGTACACGTGTATATTTTCCCATCCACTCACACATTTGCCTTCATACACAGACTCTAGATAGAGAAAAAAACTAAATGTAAAAGTTAAATCCCATGGAAATTGGATTCATGACCCAAACAAATGTATACAATTTACTTAATGGCTATATCTAATGATAAACTTACCCATTTATTCAGAATCATTTTCCAGGCAACAGATTAAGTACTTTTAATATATTCAGAAATATAAATCTAGGAAAAGATGTTACTCTCCAAATCGGTTCATATATTTCCTCCAGAATTAAATGTTATTTTAGTCTCCTCTATGCAAGGCCCCTTGCAATCCTCACTGGAAAATATACAACAGAGTTACAGAAAGCAGGAGAATATGGAATTAAGTGGAAAACAAATTTGGAGCAATCATCATTTTTGATGTTGCATGATGTTTTACAAATCAGTTGTGCCGATATATGTCCCTTTCCTCCATAAAAATAAATAAAATACAGTAAGTCACTATCCAATTGCTCTGAGGAATGAGGGAAAATGTTTTCAAACACAGGATGAATCCTTTCTTTTGGAACTATCCTAAAAAAAAATACAATCCAGGTAATGACTTGTTCCTGTTAAAGGAGAGGTTTGAATAGTTTAAGGCAGATAAGACAAAAACGGTATAAGTAGTTCGGTATATGACCGAATAAGTGTCTGGTCAGAGATTCCTTCAGAGTTGTCTAGTAAATTGATGATTACAATAAGTTTACATTGAGAAAAGAGGGCTTGATTCATCACTGTTACTCCAAATTTAGGCCAGTATAACTCCATTGAAATCAAAGAGATATGCTGAGCCTGATTCATCACTGAATTACTTCAGTTCTACACCAAAGAGTAAAGAAATGCTGATTTTGTTTTCCATAAGATTGGCTTTATTTAACAAAACTTTGCAGCTTTCTGTATATACTTCTGTATATAGCCACTGAAGTCGTGTTCTTTGCCTCTTTATTTCCAAGAGTTTACAAGCTCTTTTCCCCAGGAAAATCATGAATGACACCATTGTTTCCATCTGGAAATACCTAACTTGTGGCAGTAAACCTCATAACACAGATGTTACAGCTCTGAGCCAGTGCTACAATTTATCTATCTGCACTTGTCTTAACAAACATTTTTTAGTTTGTGTGAAACATCAAAGCTGTTAAACTTCAGTTGCTTTTACAACAATAGGAAAAAACATAAATAGAAAACACTCAACTATATCAAATAGAGCAATCTTTTGGCTTATCTTTTGTAGCAGAAAAGTGCCCACTCAACAAACAAATATCTACTGTAATTTCTCCTAGGTACTTTGGTATGCGTCATGGAAAAATATTTCAGTATTTCCAGTAAATATTGTCTCCACAAATAAAAAAGTATTGATGTAGTATAATTTCTTATTGCAAGTACAGCAGCCAAAATTCAGAGACCTATTAATATGTGGGTTATGATTTAGCTTCCTATTTCCCGTGTGGTCTCTTGAAAAGATTCTATTTCCAGAAATATTTTAGTGCCTACTAGTCCTTCAATATTTTCAGGCAGAAACAATAGTTCTAAAAGTAACCATCATTAGGAGATAATGTAAAATAATGATACTGGTTTTAAGTATTAAAATACATTACCTCAGCTTTGGGAAACTGCTCACAATATGCATTCAGTAATTACAGATTATCAAAATTAATAATATTCTGTATTTATTTAAGGCCTGATTCCAAGCCCACTGAAGTCAATAAAAACATAAGAACAGACCCAAGGTCCATCTAGTTCAGCATCTTGTCTCTGACAATGGCCAGCACCTGATGTTTCAGAAGAAGACTCAAACTCTGCAGTAGGTAGGTAGATGTGGGATAATCTACCCCCTTCATTAGGTCTGATCCCTGTCTGAAATACAGATTGGTTTAAACGCAATCATGAGTTTTAATATCTCTTCCATAATTTACAATAACTGTCCAATTGCCTTTTTCAATCCTGCTAAATTCTTGGCCTCTATATTTTGTGACAGAGTTCCATAATTTAATCACACGTTTGGGGGGAAATTATTTCCTTTTAGTGGTTTTGAATGTGTAATCTTTTAATAACATTGATTGTCCCCATGTTCTTGTGTTATGAGACTGGGAGATTCTGTTCTCCCATTCTACCTTTTCATTGCATTAATTAATATATAAACTTTTATCATGTCTCTTTACTATGACAAATCCCAAGCTTTTCAATTTCTGTTCACATACATTTTCCATGCCCTTGTTCAGTCTCATCACCCTTCTCTGAATCCTTTATAATTCTGCTAATTTTTTGTGAGATGGAGTAACCAGTACTGCAGACAATTTTCACATGAGGCTGTACTACTGAGTTATGTAACAGAATTGTAACAATCTCCATATTACTCACTATCTCATTCCTTTTGCAAACTGACATGTTCTGTGGGTTTTTTGGGGGGTGGTTTTTGGACCAATGCTTCACATTGAGCAATTTACAGAGATGCCATAGTCTGTCTCCAGAGTGGACACAATTAATTTAGAACCCTGTAAGGTGTATAATTTGTTTAAATTTTCCCTTCTAATGTGCATTACTTTGCATTTATTATCATTGACATTAATTTGTCTCCATTCACCTGACTTGGTTAGATCTCTCTGAAGTTCCTCAGAGTCCTTTCTAGTTCTGAGTAACCTAAATACATTTGTTATCTGTAAAATATTGCTGTCTTACAACTCAATCCCCTTTCCAGATCATGAATAAGTTTATGAAATAAGATGGGGCCTAGTACAGAACCTTGAGGCACCTTACTGTTTGCCATAATGAAAACTGACCATTTAATCCTACTCTTTGATTCACCAGTTTTTGATCCAAGACAATACTTTTGCTATGACTACTTAGCTTCTTTAGAACCCACTAGTGTGGGAAGACTCCTATTGACTTCAGTTGGCTCTGGTTAGTGCCTTTTGTTAGAAGAGCTGAAAGTAGCTATGATAGCTGTTGGGTTTAGTTGATATGTTATTTAAATATGCCAGAAGTGCCAAAGGTTTTCAGTTAGACACCTCTTTGCATATTTGCATAAGTTCCTAACTATGAGTGCTCTAGCAAGAACATTTTGGCTTAAAATACTAGAAGACCCTTATAATGGTAAATCAATTTTTTCAAGAAAAAAAAAAAACTAAATAGTGTCATACCATTAACTATATGTTTATCCTTTATATACTTTATCTTTATATCCTTTATATATATCCTTTATATACTACTAGATTGATGCAGATGTCTGACCAAACTAGTGGATCCCAAGGTATTGTTGCACTTCCATTGTGTCCTTATTTGAGGACTTGTTCAGTGGCTGAAGGTGGTATCTGAATAACCCCATATCTCCTCAGGGAAAGGGAGGGACAAAATAAAAGCTAGAATGTGTCTTACTGCCCATCATGACTGATCTGTATGCGTGATCGTGTGCATGTTGTTTGACTTTCCTACTTAAAGATGACACCAGTTGTTCCACTCTAACAGTGTTGATGGGGGAGGATTTGCTAAAGGAATATGAATTGTGACAAAATCCAGGAATCTCACCGCAATTGTAAACATCCACACACACAAACATACACATGCAAACTATAGGTACCTCCTGCATCTGTGGACATTATTGTCCATATGGAGAGGTCTGAGGCATATGTATGTGTCATCCATTGTGTCTTTGGGGAAAGTCAGCTAAGATAGAATTCTGGCATACTTTGCCTCCTTCTGAACACAAAAACACATTGTATTGTGTTCCCTTCCTTGCCAGAGAATTTAAAAAAATGTTGAGGCAGCTAGAGGCAACAGATTATCTAGTATCTGCCATATCTCCTATGGTTTTCTGAAAGACCTCAATGACTGAGATGCCATTCATTTGGATCTTATGTATTACCCTCTCAGATACTCTTGCAGGACATCACATTAGGGGTCTTTTTCGCTCACAGATCTTATTTGGAGATTGTAATCTCTGCCTCTGAGCCTGACCAGCCTATTTACCCCATTCTTCTCCTATCTTTTCTTCATAATATGCCATTCCATCATGGTCAGGTCTTGTGCTGCTCCCATTTGTCCGGTGCAGCTCCTATCCCAAAGTGAAAAACCCCCTTAACCATCTCCTTCTGCTCTGTCATCCGATCCTGCCCTTTACCTCAAGATATCACTAAATCTCTGTCCATTCTTCCTGATTTTTTTGGTGTATTATGGAATGTTTTTAATCAGTTTGGAATGGTGTTCCTGGCTGAGTGGTGTTCAGAGGAACTACTGAGTGGCTTGTGTCTATTGGATTTAAATTGCCACCTGGTATATGCAATTAAATAAGGGGCTGCCTCTGAAAGTTAATGGAGGGGTGGAAGTGTCTATGAATACTTCTGAAAATGCAGATTGAGTGCCAGCCTCTCTAATGCTGTTCTGCAGTGGCTAGTGCCCCAGACTATTGGAGATTATTGATCACATCTACAAACCAATTGTGAAAATCCCCTGGAAACCCCAGCATGTGCTTAGCCAGCAGTTGTAGCACACAACTGCTACTTTTTACCCACCCAAGCTTTAGAAAATTCCAGCCTTGGTGCATTTATAATCCACCTATTACTATGGCATCAAGGCACCAACATATCTTGGTATAACATTTGCTGGAGTCTTTATATTGTAGTTATGTCTAATAAATTTGCATTGCTTGTTGATACTGATGAAATTCCATAAGCATGAGGGAAAATAATGTAGTTTAAAATGCTTGTGTCAAATCTTCATATCATTGCTTGCCTTTTTTGAAGAGATGGCAAGTAATTTAATTAAAGGTGCTGCGCCTTGCATGCATTTGTGAAATTCCTCATATATGAACTGCACCTGCTTTTTAAAGTTAACTACATACAGTATTTTTCCTTTTCTCCTCTAAGTGGCAACTTATTAGTTAAAAGCCTGCTGCCATATGGTAAAATAGTACCTGCTGAAAGCTCAGATAAAGTAAGCTGTTGAAGAAAAGTCTTCCAGAAAACATGTTTGTACCATTTCAAATAATACATACTACTATATGAATTTAGGATCAAACTTTTTGAAAAAGTTTGATCCTGCAAGCTGCTCCATGCAAACAGGCTCCTGCTGAACTCCATGGCACACCACACTGACTCAAGGATCCACCCTGGCAAAGCAGCTGGAAGAATTGGGCCTACCATGTTCATTGCATTATTTCAGTGTAACTTTACAAGTTAGAAATAGCTCCACCATTCAGACTCCAGAGTTTATATGTGAGACGCCTTCACCTATATGTTGAAAGGGATCTCAGATTGTTGGAACTATTTTGCTTAGAACTTAATAGTTTGTCTACTAGTGTTTTTGTGAGTGTAATGACTGGTTTTGCATCAATTCACTTTTGGTATAGAGAGCTTGTAGAAGACTTTACCACCACATAAGTCCCACTGAAACACTATGGGCTAGATTATGTAGGCCAGTCTCACTTTTCATGGAGTAAAGTATTGCTGAATATGAATAAAGGTTACAGTCTGGCTCATAGTGAAAAGAACATATGGACCACTAGATAGAAAAAAAATTTGGAAGAACATATTTATCACTCTGAAGAGTTGCTAATCAAGAAATCTAGTTCAAAATATATAATGTAACATCCAGGATACTTCTACTTCTGGTCTCAAGCTGTCATTTTGTGATATGGGCAAAAGTCCAGTAAAGATCACACTAGGATGCTTATTTTATACATTGCTTTTGTGGGCAATATATTATATTCAATATTTAAATATGATTTTTATTTATGTAAATATTCCCCAAGACCTCTTCAATGGGTGCGTATTTACAAATTTCCTTATAGCTATATTCATTTTCTGTTACTTCCTAATCCCTATCAAAATTCTATAAGGATTTCAATACTGCTAAAACCATGAAATGTGGAAGTTTGTAAAATATGGAATCTTAGAATCATAAAAGATTAGGGTTGGAAGGGATCTGAGGAGGTCATCTAGTCCAACCCCCTACTCAAAGCAGGACCAACTCCAACTAAATCATCCCAGTTAGGGCTTTGTCAAACCACACCTTAAAAACCCTTAAGGATGGAGATTCCACCACCTTCCTAGGTAATCCATTCCAGTGCTTCACTACCCTCCAGTTGAAAAAGTTTTTCCTAATATCCAACCTGGACCTTCCACACTGCAACATGAGACCATTGCTCCTAGTTCTGCCATCTACTACCACTGAAAACAGCCTAGTCATGTGACAAAACTTCCACTTCTTGTAAGCTTCCTTTTTGTGTTTAAGCTCATCGAAGACTTCTTTGTTAAGCCAAGCTGGTCATCTGCCATATTTGCTATTCTCTCTGCACATGGGGATGGTTTGTTCCTGCTCCCTCAATAAGGTTTCGTTAGAATAAAGCCAGCCCTCTTGGACTCCTTTCCCCGTCATATTAGCCTCCCAGGGGATCCTGCCCAGCAGCTCACTAGAGGAGTCAAAGTCTGCTTTTCAAAATAATTGAGTGGTGTAGGAATGATGAACTAATTGATGTTTGTTTTGTATTTATTTTCTAATCTCAGACGTGAAATTTGGGTTTTGTTTGAGTTGTGTAAAGATTCATATCAGTTACAAATTCACCATAGAACCCAATCAGAATGTGCCAAAAGTATAATTATCATCTCCTCAAAATATCCCCAAAATGTCTACATTAGGTGGAGCTAATGGTTGTTCTAAATATTTTGAAATGTTCATAACTTTGAAGAAAAAGTAATGACTGTGATTATGAATCTCGATTGTGCCTTCATATGCTCCTTTATTTTTTAATTTTTTTCTTTTTTTGAAAGTTTGTAATTATAGTTCAGCTATGGAGGTATGGGAAAGACTTATTCCAGATAGATTATACAAATATAATTATATCCAAGCTTGACAGAGGGGTTGGTGATAGAGGTGGGGGTGAACAAAAAGAAGAACAGAAATAAGGACATAATGGAAATTTGACCATTTTTTGTTTTTAAAGGAATTTATGTGAGAGATTATGTTGTTGGTTTTTTGCTTGGCAAGGGTCTAGTCTGAAGTCAATTTCTTCCACTCATTCCATTCTGAGTTTGGAAAAATTCCTTTGCTTTTTAAAATTTCATATGTCTGTACTTAAGAAAAGGCTTGATCAAAACTCTGCTGAAGCCAATAGGAGTTTTTCCAATGACTCAAATGTAATTTGGATTAGGTCCTTGCAGTTGATTCTACATTTCCTGCTGAGATAAATTCCCACTGACATCAACTGGCCAGGTTCTGATCTCTCACCTATCTGAATTAGGAGTAAAATTGGTGTTAATGAGTACAGAATCAGACCCAGTAGGTGTATTGTCAGATGGAGTCATTGTACTTTGTTTGCAGTTAGCCCCATGAAAGGGTTTGCATTCAGCTGTACTCTCTCTACATGCTCCCATATTGCTTGAACGAGAATGGGAGTAATTTATTGTAGTTCTTGACAGGGTGAAGCTCAGATAGCTGGTACATAATGGAGAGGAAACTTGGCTCCAAGGAGAACTGGGTAAATAACAGATTTTATCGGTTCAGTGGCAGTTCTGAAAAATAAAATAAATGTTTCAATTCAAACCAAATACAGAAATCACATACACACACACACACACACACAAAGAACAAAAAAATGTTTGTTTCAGGTTTCTAAGCATTGACCTATGGGATATTCTGATGTGAGGTTCTCTCAGTCTTTCCTATTGAAGTTGTTCCATTCTGTATAAATAAATAGCCAGTGGAGCATTGAATCTGGGTTTCCTAACTCCTAGGTGACTACCCTAAGTATCATACTATTGAGTCAATCTCACCCTTGTTCTTTGGTCCAGTGACTCTGAATTGCAACTCCTTCCAATCCTCTCCTTCCCCACTTGCTTTCTATGGGGATCCTGCAGGGTGCAGCGCCTACCCTCTGCATAGGATACAGACCCATGATTTGGGTAGCTCTAATTGTGTCAGATAAGGATATGAGGATCTGAGGGAAGGGCCTTACTACTTTGCCTGCCTGTGTCAGTGCTAGTCACAGTCAGAAGTAAATGAGCAGAACCATAATATTTACAGAATTTCAGATGGGAAGATATTAATACTAAGCCTGCTGGTGCCACAATGTATAACTTCTTATTGTGGCTATTTTCTTGTCTGAGAAAAACTCAAATTTTATTTTCTAAAGACCGCACTTAAAGAAAACTGGAAGGTAAAAAGCCCACTTCCAAATTGTTTAATTAAATCTGAATTTCTTATTCCAGTCAATGCCAGTATAACTGAAATATCCCATGATTAATAAACTAGCCCTTTTTATAGCCCTCCTTTACAGGCAAATGTCTACCTACCAAAAAAAAAAAAAAAGATCTCCAAGTTGATTTACAAAATTCTCCTGAAACTCTCACTTGAACTTTACTCAAGGTGAGCAGGCATCTCACAGCTCCTTTTATTGTAAATAGTAGAAAACTTAAGTGCAAACCACCATTACAGTTCTCACAGAAGTACAGGTGCACCTTAGAATAACAATCATGTAGACTGAGAGGACCATAGCCATTCTTACATCTCCGGGATATGTCTGTTGCTGACGTAAGTTGTCCACCCCACTTTGTTAACAATCAGACCAAACAGTCTGAATTTTAAATATTTATCGGTGGTACTTATATGACTATCACAGACTAAGTGACTTGCCCTAATGTGATACAAAAAGTCTGGCAAATCAGGAAATTAAACCCAGGAATCCAATCTCAGGTTAGAACCCTAAACACTGTACCTTTCTTCTTCTCTAGCTATCTGTCCTATCTGTCTGCATTTTCCTATCTTGGAAATCTCCTTTTCAGTAATTTATGTGAAAATGCTATTTTTCTCCATATGTGGTGCTATATTTTTAAACATAAATTATAAATAACTTTTGTGTATATATAAAATCAGTCTAACCATTTGCATTTGTAATGATTTTTTTCAGGAATAAGTATTATGCCTTCACACTTATTTTAGTGAATCTCTAAGTCTCTCCTTTAGGAAAGACCCTGAGGGTTAATTACTTTCTCTTCACATAATGTAGGAGAGACTTTGTATGGAGATGGGCACTAAAGTAAGAATGGAACAGTTTTGTATTCCTGATATAGTGCAAAATATTTATAAAGTTTCCTGCAGTGAATAATTAAAAGAAACATTGTTTTGTTTTTCTCATTCTTCATGGTAAAGGACAGGTGGACAGATTTTATCCCTCTCCTGGTAAATTTTCATAACAACCTTTCATATCTACCTTACATCTTTCTGTCCTTAACAGTACTATGCTGTACCAAGCAAAATGCAAAAAATCTCAATCCCATATTATGCTGCACCATACTGTCCCTCAGAGACCTCTCTATAGGAACATATCTCACTGTTCATTGAGAACAGTATCACACACTGGTTAGTCAAAGTGGTGTGATCAGTTTCTCTTTTTTTCTGCTATTCATACAGTACTGGAACGTCAAGGTCTTTACAGAAAGGTCAAGTTTCCAAAAAGAGAAACTGAAATTTTTCATGAAGTACCAGAACTCCTGCTCCTTGAACATCAGATTTCTTTTCTTGACTAACTTTCAATTCACCTGGCTTCCTCGCAATTTACCTTACATACTATGCTGACTCAATACAGGTCTGATTGTATCAACATAGTGTGATTATAAGAAAGTTTAACTTAGTTTGTTCTTAATGGGAAGATGTTCTTTTAGGTTTTGAGGGGTTTTTTAATTGTCTTTAAATAAAATTTAATAATATTAAACAAAATATGCAGAAGGAAAGCACGTCACAAAACTAAATAAATGGTCTGAGTTAAATTGTGTAAATATTTTCAGATTCAGGATTTGAACATTTCTTTCTACTGTACCTGGTTATTAAGGAAGACTCAAAAAGAAAACTGTACAAAATGTGCTACAATTACTAAGGCATCTGTGCGTGAATTCAAAATAAACGTTCACCCTTAATTCCTTATGGAAGTTAAAGCTGACCTTTATTTACAGAGAGATTTAGTAATTTAATTGGACTTTGTTTCTAGTTAAAAATGTAAATACAATTTTTTATATTAATTTCCCAGTACAAGTACGTCATTGGGAAGACAAACTATAACATTACAATATGGAATTACTATTATGACATCAAGCAGAAATTGAAGCAGACACAAGGAAATAATATTTCAGAAGAACATTTGGGAAACAGTACAGGGTTGAAATAACAATTCATCAACAATCCCTAAAAAATCAATCTGCAATCATTATACTGAAATTTTGAGATTTACATTTGAATTAAAAAAAGCAATAAGTTATTTTAAGTGGCACAGAGACACACTTAGACTTGCACTATAGTAAGAATAAAAATAAAGTATAAATGAGCTCTGATCCAAAACATTTCACAAGTATAAAAAACTTATATCAGAAAGAACAGTACAATCATGTCAAAGTGTAGTTCAAGATGTTCCAAAGTGGAGCTAAAGTTTGGTTCCTAAATCAGTACTGAATCACTCAAGTGGCAGGATTTTCAGCCACTTGCTTTAGAATCAATGGAAACTACTGGTTACTTAGTACTTACTTACTTAGAAGCCTAACTTTAGTTACCCAAGTCTGACAATCTTGGTTGCAGTTGGCCAGATTTTCAGAAGTATTTAGCATCCACAAATGGGCCAGATTTCACAAGTGCTCAGCCTATTGCAGGGAATAGAACTGCTTGAAAATTTTCCATTGAAAAAAATACAAAACAGGGTTTTCTTGAAAATGAATATTTTCAATGACAATGATAACTGTTTAACATTTGATGAGAAATCATTTAATTTTTCATAATTTTAATTTTTTTCCATTTTTTTAAAATGAAACATTTCAGAGAGAAAACCAAAGTTTATCTAATAATCATTTATTGGCTGATTTTTATTTTTTTTTAAATAGACACCACTGCAGAGGGTTGATCTTAAAGAGATTTGAAGTAGAGAATAGATCTGATGGCCTAATTGATCCAGGAAAGGTTATTTATGTGTAATAGGTAATATGGAAGAGGCCATGGAGAAGTGCATATGACCAGCTCATAAATCTATGGATGAGGCTTAGTTAGTGCAGTGGAGAACATGAGTAAGACATGAACGTGAATAGAGACAATAAGGTGCCGAGTTGCAAGGGGAAGATAAGGTTTAATTTGATGATGTGAAATTTGAAGAGATAGGGCTTGTTTACATTGGAAGTTATTCTTGATTCTCTGTGTAGATGGTTTTACCCAGAATAAAATTATGTTATTCTGAATTAGTTTAAGAAATGGATTAAGCTAATTTGGAACAAAACACTCTTATTCCAGAATAAGAACATCCATACTGTGAATTATTCAGGAATAGATATTCCACTTTAAATTTCACACTCTACCTTAATCCAAACCAACGTCCCTGGTAGTTAAAGGAGAAAGACACTCCTTCGGTGGAGGTAATGATGATGTGGTCAGCCTGATGGGCTGGAGATTATCTATCTTTTTGATAGATTGATGGGTGTGTGGTGGAGACTGAAGAGGAGGATATAATAATCAAAACAGGAGATCATAGAATCATAGAAATGGGCTGGAAGGGACCTCAAGAAGTCAAGTCCATCCTCTTGAAGTAGGGCAGGACCAAGTAAACATAGCACATGTTTGTCCAACCTGTTTTTAAAAACCTCCAATGATGGGGATCCCACAATCTCCCTTGAAAGCTTATTCCAGTGCTTAAATAGCCTTATAGTTAGCAGGTTTTTCCTAATATTTAACCTAAATCTCCCTTGCTGCAGATAAAGCCCTTTACTTCTTGTCTTACTTTCAGTGGACATGGAAAGCAATTGATCATAGTCCTCTCTATATCAAGGAACTTATTGGAAGACTATCAGATCCTCCCTTAAGTCTTTTTTACTGAAGATTAAACATGCCCAGTTTTTATTGCACGCCCAGACGATGTGTTGGAAAAGAGTTTCTGCATGGGGGGGAAGAAAGGATGGCTGTTAGTGTTACAAAGGAAAAAGTGGCAAGATTTAGATATGGTGTAGGGTTTGTCTATACAGACAGTTAGTGTGTGGCAAACTCGGGTGTAAATCTACAGAACTGTAGTGTGCCATGTGCTATCTGTCTGTGTGGACTCTGCTATGATACATTAAAAATTCCCTAATGTGCTTTGTTGTACCATTGTCTGAAAAGAACAGTACACAAAGTGCACTCTGAAACTTTTAGTGGGCAGCAGCAGAGCGTGACACACTAGAGCATTGTTGATTTACCCCAAGCTTGCCTCAGACTAACTCTCCTTATAGGTAATAACGTTGCTGTAGTGAGAAGTTGTGTTCAGAACTTGCTCAATTTGAGACTGACCCTGCAAGACATTGAGATACTGAGCTCAAAGGGAATCCAGATGCCTACTCTCCTCTCCACCAAGGTTTGATTAGTCTCCATTTTTTAAAGGTATTCTCAACATCCAGTATGCCTCTGGAATGTGATTGGTTCTGATTTTCAGTTTAAATTGTAATCAGGAATTGCTTCACATAAAAACCTCTAAGTGGTAATGATCTTTTAAAGGAATAAACAATCTTCGCCAGAATGAATATCTCGTTCTCAGTGAAAATTATGGCCTGTATCACTACTTATTCAGTCACCTCAAGGTTCACTTCTTTGGTGCATATATTGGCAGCATAGTAAGGCAAAATGCCATGATAAGAGGTTCTTTCGAGTATAATTACTTATGCACACTGTGTGTAGGCGTCAGACACTACATTTGTCTGACCTTAAAATATATCAAGCATCTTTTTTAAAATGTCTGTCTTGTTTTACTGTTAGGCAAACAACCTGTCTGTACTCAGACTTCTGCAGTCAACCTAGTGGACAGGACACCAAACTGGGACTCCGGAGATCTCAAACCTATTCCCAACCCAATCACTGGGCTGCTGGTAACCTAGAGAAAATCACTTTACCACTCTGTAACTTGTTTGCCCGTCCATAAAATAGTGATAGAAATCCTGACCTCTTTTGTAAAGCACTTTGAGGTCTACTATATAAGAGCTCAATATTATCATTATGAAAAGTGGCTTTTCCAGGGAGTTACAAAGCACTTAAGAGTTTAAAACACTGAAGATGGGCAAACAAGAAGCTGAATATCAGAATCACTAAGCATAATACCACTGAAAACTATAGCTTAAACTTTCTACAGCATAAATGAATTCAACTTCATGTGAGCTGGTAAGCTGTCAAGACATTCTCACAAAATGCTTGAGTCATGGCTACCTGGAGCTCTGGGTCTAACAGATATTAGTCATTATTATCTCTTCCATTGTAAGAATTACATTATGTGGTTCAGAATTCTTCCGAGCAATTACTGCCCAATTTGGTTATCAATCAAAAAAGACCTCACTGCTCCATGTGCTGAACTGTCTACTATCCCTTACTGTAAATTAATTGGCCAAACATACAAACAAGCAAAAAACCCTGTGTTTAATACCTTGTTGGCTACTCTCCAAAATCATACTCTCTCTACTAATTGCTTAGATTTCCACACCAGAGTAACATAGCCATCCATACTAGCTATCTATTTCCTATAGTTTGCATATGAGACAGGATTATAGCAGGTCAAAAAACTTCAAATTTCAAAAAATTCAAAACGTTACAAAGAGTGATCAGTTTTTGATTGATTGCAGAAAATAAGCTTACTTCCCAAGTTAAGTTTAAATAAATTAACAAATTCCTAGAGATAACTCCCTTTTTCCAACTACCACAACCATTATAGAACATAGCAAAATCCCCTTTCTCTTTTAGCATATGGTTCCCAACTTCAGTACCAAACCTCATTCTGTTGAAAGCTGCTATCATTAGCTCAATAAATACTTGTAGTTTAGTAATCTGTTGATTCCTAAATAGAAATAGGATAAAGAACATAATGTTTCCCAGCCACAAATAAGATAGAGTAAAATATGGCTAAATGTCAAGATAGCCTCTTCGTTAGTCACTGTGATTATACCAGAACAATAAATATGAATAAATGTTTTCTGTCCACCAAGAGACCATTCAGCTAAATTAAACTCTAAGGCCTAGATGGAGACAGCCTTGTTCCAGAATATTTTAGAAAACTATATTTATCAGAGAAAATAGTCTTTAAAGTAATTTTCCTCCTACAGTGGAAAGTCCCTAACACTTTTTCTTTCATTAAAGGGAAACAGGAGATATACTTATCATTCTTCATAAAGAGGAAACAGCCTGAATGGACTTTTTTCTTTGTACAGCTAATAAATCCAGCCACCTGAGTACTAACACATCCCTTCCAAGATTTCCACATCTTATCAACATTCCTCTTTTCTATTCTATGTGTATCTATCTCTTGCTCACCTCTGCTATCCAATTAAGTAACACAAAAAAAAGCACAGAGGGGGCCTTATCTTGCTCCCACTGGAATCAAAGGGAAAACTTCCATTTATTTCATAGCTTGTGCTGAACATTGCTAAAAATACTGTAAATAATGATCTTTTAAAAACAGATGATAGAGTATTTTCTGCCTTTAGTGTTCTGAATATCAGAAATGCCTTCATCAGAAATATGTGCAAAATTCTTACATAGCTGAAGACCTCTCATAACCTCCAGGAAGTCGGATTTACTTTTACTTATTGGCCTGCGATTTCTAACATAAGAGCATAAGAACGGCCATACTGAGTCAGACCAATGGTCCATCTAGCCAAGTATCCTGTCCTCCAACAGTGGTCAATGCCAGGTGCTTCTAAAGGAATAAATAGAACAGGTAAACATCTAGTGATCCATCCCCTGTCACCCATTCCCACCTTCTGGCAAACAGCAATCCCTGCCTATCCTGGCTAATATCAATTGGTGGACCTATCCTTCATGAACTTATCTAGTTCTTTTTTTAACCCTGTTATAATCTTGCCCTTCACAACATCCTCTTGCAAAGGATGTTTTTTGTTCGTTTTGAACCTGCTGCCTATTAATTTCATTTGGTGACCCCCTAGTTTTTGTGTTATGAGAAGAAGTAAATAACACTTCCTTTTTATATTTTCTCCGCACGAATCATGATTTTTGTAAACCTGTATCATGTCCCCCTTAGTTGTTTCTTTTCCAACCTGAAAAGTCCTAGTCTTATTAATCTGTCTTCATATGGAAGCTTTTCCATATCCCTAATCATTTTAGTTGCCTTTTTCTGTAACTTTTCCAATTCCAATATTCTTTTTTGAAATGGGACAACCAAATCTGCATGCAGTATTCAAGATGTGGGCATACCATGGATTTATAAGGAGCCAATACAATATTTTCTGTTTATTATTTATCACTTTCCTAATGATTCCCAAAATTCTGGTACCTTTTTTAACTGCCGCTTCACATTGAGTGGATGTTCTCAAAGAACTATCCACAATGACTGCAAGATCTTTTCTTGACTGGTAACAGCTAATTTAGACTCCATCATCTTTTTTAGTTTTAACTTGTCTCCATCTTAGGATACTCAGGAATCCATTTAGCCCCACCTTTCAATACTACTTTTTATGATCCTTTCATATCAGTGACTCATCATTGATCAATAAATAATTATTTATATTTCTACAGCATTTACTCACATTTAAAAACATTAATTAAGCCTCACAACACCTCTGTAACACAGCAAAGGGATAGGTATTTCTTTACCCATTGCTGAAATGCAGTGGTTGTTTAATAGTTGTTTAACAGCAGTACTAATCAACTGTCTAGGGCAGGAAAAAGAAGAAGATCCTATTCAGCTGAAACTTAAGGGGGAGCCATAGGTAGCAAGATGATTTCTTACCATCCCATACATTTATGCTTCCTTTCATATAAATGAAGGGTTAGCATTTGATCCCTTCATGCTTTTCTAAAGGAGTGACACATAATGTATAGTTCTGGGTGCCTTAGAAATGCTTATAAAATATTTTGTTTGCTTGGGTTTTTTAATATTTACATTACTTGTTGTGAGAGCAATTTTGCTCTTCACCCATCCTTGTCACCTTTAGGTTCATGTCCTCTTACTTAGCTATTAATAATTCACTATGTATCGCTCCTCATTTAGAAACATCAAGATGCAAATGGTGTGAAATGTAGCCAACAAGCCTGTGACTGATTTGAACCAACAGTGTCATGATATATTCTGGCATCCAACTGGGGACCATATAAGTTTTATGTCCTGCTGAAATGCAAGGCTCTTTGAAACTTGTGTCCAGATCTGATAAATTGACACTATAATATATCCCAAGGTACACATTGAGAGCATGCTATAAATCTCCTTACCCTTTCAACATCTGGACTTAATACTTTGGAAGGGCAGCCATTTATTAAATTAAATTGCAGTGCTTCCTAATTTCTCTCCATTACACCTGGCAGTTTGGTGCTGTGCAAAAGTCAGGGTTTCTTTGTTTCCCAACAGAAACAAGGCTTGACTTGAATAAGTATGGAGTGTTTATGAGCACAAGTTAAAAAGGGATGATGCTCATGCAGGGAGTACAGGGGAATCACTTCCTCATGAAATCACTTCTGCATGACCACCAAGCTATGTGTGCTTAGTAACAGGAATAAGGCCAAAAAAGAGGAGTGTATACCTGGATGCTGAGGATTCTACTGAACTATCTTACACATCCCCATGCCCCACTTGCTGCATGACACTTCTTACCTTGTGCTACATAAGGTAAGGAAATGACTGCACAAGAAGCTTGAGTCAGTGTGAAGGACTTTTCACCATATTACTATTAATTTGTATTACAGTATCTCTGAAAGGTCCCAGCTGACAGGTATGTTTGTTTGTGCTAGGCACGGAGTGACAGTCCATGCCTTGGATAGCTTAGACAATGCAGATGGAGTGGAAAGCATAACAGAAGCAAAAGAGGTGAAGCGACTTGTTCAAGATTAAAGAGCAAGTCAGTGGTCAAGCCAGGATATCCTGACTCAAAATCCTGTGGCCTGTTTACTTGCCACACTCTTTCTGCTCATGTAGCACCTGCTCATGCTTGTGCTGAAGAGGCAGAACCTTACACTTTGCTGTTAACCATACAAAGACTTGCACAATCAAGGCCATATCATATGGGAAACTCATTTTAAATTGCATATCAGGTAAAGGAGTAGACATATTTGGACAGATCCTCAAAAGTTGTAAAATGCATGGTACCACAGACTTCCATGGAGATAAACTGTTTCTGGCTCATTTCCTTTAATACTGAAAATATGTAACAGTGATTAGATAGATAGATAGATAGATAGATAGATAGATAGATAGATAGATAGATAGATAGATAGATAGATAGATGAAGAGTCATCTGAAGGAAGAGATCAGAAGGAGACCCCATTGACCGGAAGGCATGAGATGCACTGTCCTATGGATGGGGTTCCATGACTACCATTCCCACCACTCCCAAGACAAGGAGAAGGGTGATGGTGGTCACAGACTCCTTCCTAAGGGGGACAGAGTCATCCATCTGTCATCCAGACTGGAAATCATGATAAATGTGCTGCCTGTGTGGATCTAGAATTCAGGATGTGATGGAGAGTCTGCTGAGACTCCTCAAGCCCTTGGACTGCTATCCCTTCCAACTTATCCACGTGTGCACCAACGATACTGCCAAGAATGCATATGAGCAACCACTGCAGACTATGTGGCTCTGGGAAGGATAAAGGAGCTTGGAGCACAAGTGATGTTCTTATCCATCCTCCATGTTGAAGGAAAAAGCCCAAGCAGGGACTATCAAATAATGGAAATAAATGCATGACTACTCAGGTGGCGTTGGCAAAAGGGCTTTGGCATCTTTGACAATGATCTGATGTTCCAGGAAAGATGATTACTGTGCTGGGATGATCTCCATCTATCAAATACTGGTAAGAGAATCTTTAGACATCATCTGGCTAGCTCGATAAGGAGAGCTTTAAATTAGGCCCTATGAGGTGTGGTGACAAAAATCTGGCTAATGCACATCCAGGCTCAAATAATAATGACAAGAGGAAGGTGCTAATTTCTGGAGAAGGGACTAGATATCACAACTTCATTAAAAAGGCATAAGGAAAAGCAACATGGTAGTCTGCAAAATATCTTTGATGCATGTATACACATGCAAGGACTATAGGGGACAAGCAGAATGAACTGGAAGTCATAGTATATGAAGAAAATTATGACTTAATTGGCAATACAGAGATGTTGTGGGACAACTCCCATGACTGGAGTACCAGCATTGAGGAAGACATCTTGTTTCAAATGGATATGTATGGTGAAAAAAGGAGGAGGTGTTGCGCTTTACGTCAAGAATGTATACACTTGCTCCTATACACAAGAGGAAGTGAGTGACAGACCTACAGAGAGTCTCTGGGTGAGGATTAAAAGGGAAAAGAACAGTAACGATGTTATTGAGGGAGATCACAAATCAGGCAGAGGAAGTGGATGAGTCATTCTACAAGCAGGTAAGAAGATAAGCTAACACACATGAGCTAGTATTAATGGGTAATTTTAACTTCCCTGATATCTGTTGGAAGACTATT
This sequence comes from Emydura macquarii macquarii, assembly GCF_026122565.2. Taxonomy (NCBI): domain Eukaryota; kingdom Metazoa; phylum Chordata; order Testudines; family Chelidae; genus Emydura; species Emydura macquarii. Next base: position 928,848 of record NW_027132543.1, on the reverse strand, counting down.
ACAGCAAAACATAATATGTTCTACAAATTTTCAGAGTGTGAGAGGGTACAACTTTCTGATTCAGAAAACCTGATTCAGAAAGTTGAGGAAACAGTTAGGGGTCATCCATTTTGGATATGGTTTTGACCAAAGAGATGTACTGGTTGTGAATGTGAAGGTGGTCAGAAACTTGGAGGAAGTGATCATGATCTAATAGAATTCAAGATCCTATGGAAAGGAGGATATGAGAACAGCAAAAAAAGGACATAGGCGTTCAGAAAGGCAGACTTCAACCGACTTAGAGAAAAAGTGGGCTAGGTCCCATGAAGGCCAGTTAGGAAGGGGGTGGATGTCAGTTCCTACAAGATGTAATACTGGAGGCTCAACATCAAGCTACTCTGATGGATAGGAGAGATAAGAAGAGCGACAGGAGGACAATGTGGATGCACAAGAAGCTTTTTAGCTATCTAAAAACTAATTCAGTCAGGAAATGGAAGTATTATCTGGGGGTGCCAGAACCTGAATCTACTGGTAACTAATCTTCATCTTCCTGGCAGTTTCAGGAAAAACATCAATCAGGGACACAGTTCCTCTGTCTGATAAATGATTGGTACTAATAAGAGTGCTTTCATCTAAAGCTCCTTCATTATTGAATCTGAAGCACACACACATATGCAACAGCAATAGTCTAGCGCACCCTAGATATAGTTATCCAAAATCTGAGATAGTTTTGAGTGTTCAACAGCAGGTTTTTGGTGATCAGATGTCCTTCCAGCTGCTGGGGAGTAAGTCTGCTAGATCTCAAAACTCCTTTCCAAACTGCTCAAGATTGCATACTCTTACTTATTTTTTATAGGTTATTCAAACAAAGCACATAATCTTTAGTAACTTCCGAGTGGACTACCAATTTTCCTATCTTCAGCGAATAACTCATTATCCAATTTATCAGCAAAGCAACTCCTAGTCATAGCAGTAACAAAGATTTATAATTAGAAGCACCAGATATAAGGTCAATTATCCACTCTCCTCCCATTCTCATTAATCTGTTTCTTTCTTTATTCTTATTAGAAAAGTTACAGCTGTGCAGGTGTCTGGCCTGTATAGGCAAAGCCCAATTATTCCTAACGACGCGGTGTCCTCCCTTGAAGTTAATGGTGTCTGAGTGCACAACATGGCTGCAGTTATGTCAACTCCAGCTATGTCATAACACTCCCCTGCTCATAGCATTAAGACCTTCAGTCACAATGAGTTCAGTGGGTTACTTGTGAGGCCCAACATAGGCTCAAGACTCTCACCTGAGACCGAGCAAAAATCTTCTCACTGGCACCTTCAGCTTTCATCTCTGATCTTGCCTCGTTAGTGGCCACACTAGATGTAGTCTCCCTCAGGAAAAGCACGTGATCTTCAGCCATTTGATTTTCCTTACACCCAGAACACCAATCCCAAGAATATAACAACCACCACCATCTGGAACATTAGAATCACCATGATTGCAAATAAGGCTAGATTTCAGATCCCCATTCCTGGGGGGGGGGGACCACCCCAACAATGACTCCCACAATTTGCTAAAATTTTTTCCAAATTTTTCCTGTCCCTGTTGATTACCTGTTTAATTTTGTGGATGGAGTGATGGACAGTGACTATGACTCTGAGTGTTTTCAGTTTAGCTGTGATTAAATAATCCCCTAAAAGAGGGTGCCTAAGCAACATCTATGGAACAGTCAAGTTCATTACAATGGATATTTCACTCTTACTTGGCTATATTTTATCTCAGGCATTTAAAATTTAAAATCAGATCCATCAATAACAAGAATATGACAAAACCATTCATTTTCATGTGGATTATGAATCATATTGTACACATAATTAATTTTAAGCACTGAACACAAACTTCTAAGACATACACAATTATTACCTACATACACAACCATAGATTTATTTGCAAATGGATTAATAGCATAATGAAATTTTCCCTCTGTTATTTCTAAACATAAATCCTGTGGCTGCAAGCAAGTTATATCTAATCCTAGGTTCTTCTAAGCAGGTTCCCATTTTTACTGTTTTCCACCCCAGGCATCTTTTATTACCCACATTCTATGGTCCATGGGTTCCATCGCTGTCTGGTTAAGGTTAAGGCCCAAGGCTACAGCGAAACCCACCTTACTTCTGCTTCTGGCATTAGCAAAATAAATACAGTGATTTCCCCTGATATTTGGTCATAGGTGAAATTTACCATTTTCCACCAGGACTGCAGATCTTTCTCAAGCTGGATGGAATTCTTCCAAATAATACTCCTAACCTTGAAGGGGAGGATTCTGCTCATGTCATCTCGAATCATATCCTTTACCATGTTAATGATCCACATCTGCATTTGGTAATGACACTTTAGCAAAGGAAATATTACTCTGGAGTGCACTGACAGCCTCCAAGAAACGGAGGTGGTCCTTTATTGGGGAATTACTCCCACTCCTCTAAAACCCATGCCACCCCATTTTATAAGGTGCTTACTGATCTAAGGATACTCAGGGGCATTGCTAAATAGTTTATATGTTGTTCTGCTCCATTTTATTCACAATTACTTCCTTATTTATACTATTAAGAACCCCGACACCTTTGCAAATTGTTCCCAATATGTCCCTTTGTGCTCGGTCCTTGCAGAGTCTGGGAACATGATGGAGATCTGTACAATTTTTCTAGCCCTCGTATAAGAGTTGGACAAGCTTTCTTTAGTGGGGTTCTATTACCAAGATATTTGCTTAACTAAGACATTTCCAAAAAGAACAATGTCACTTTCAAATGTAATTTTGAAACAAACCATTTTATACAGAAATGTAATTTTAAATTAACTCAAACAATATTTTTTGTTTTATTTTTTGTTTTGGTAAGAAACAAAAAAAAATCAGTTTTGGTTTGAAATATTTTTTTTCTTTATTTTTCAGTTCTGCTATTGAACCAAAACAATCAATTATTCATTCAGGTAAACAAAGTTTACAAAATAAAACTAAGTTTTATTTGCTTAAAAATAGATTCGATAACATATTTACGGGGGTGCTTCTTTCTCCTTTTTTAGACATAATCATGGTTTGCACAGTTGCTCCAGTTACATATATTAGTGCTAACCAAAGATGATAATGTAGAAGACTCATAAGAGAGTAGTTCTGAAAGGAGGGGTAGTGTGCCCTGGACAGAAGGAAATAATAATAGATTTAATTGTAAGGCATTGAGAAGAACAAAATTCCATTAAAGAAGAGGCTCAATGAAGCTAAATTGAAACATAGTAGAAAACATCTTTTGTTATATTGGTCATTTCACAAAAGAAACTTCTGAGAACAGGTTGGGGCAGTGGATAAAATCAAGTCTGCCACAATTTAGTGAGACCAATCCAATATTCTTAAATCGATTCTAATCATTCAACTGTTGATTCTCTTCTATGTGACTTATATCTTGCTGTATCTATATTTTAAATGTTTATTTTTTTTCAATGGAAATGGTCTCAGAATATTCAAGATATTAGAATTTGTACAAATCAAATTGTATCTAGCAAACACAGCCAATTTCCAACAGTGGTGTCATCTCTTTTCTTTCTTCCATGAATCCTTTACCAATTAAAAGCTTCTGGTTTATTTTACACTAAAAATAGTTTAGCTTTTTTCAAAATTAGTCATTCAATTATTTTTTTTTTTGTTTGTTTTTCACCTGATAATTCATAATAATCTAAGTGTACAAATCAGGGCACATGAGGTGAACTGTGCAAATAAAAAAACTGAGTACCTGTGGATAGCCTTCAGTGAGTAGCAAATACAGCATAGTATTTAATACACAGACCATGGCATGTGCAGTAAGCATAGTGTGGTATCAGCAGACATCACTAGGTCACTGTCAGCTTAGCTACCATCTGTCAGAGAGGTGGATTTACTAAAGTGACAGAAGAACCCCTTCCCTCGTTGTAGTAAGCATCTACACTTCATTGATGCTGCTGCAGCAGTGGAGCTACACCACTGAAGCATTTTAGTGCTAGAAATACCCTCAGTATCTTGTTTTGAGAGAAGAAGCACACAGGCTTTTATGTTGCTCTTTCTCTCTCTTCCACTATGTGACTATATTACTTAGGTAGTTGCTCGTATATTGACCAGATAATTGTGGGGAATAAGGGATTTGAAAGTACTTCCATTTCCACATATACTTGTACTTTCACTTATAAATATATAAGTAAAATCTCCACAGCATACTTGTATTTATAAGCATTTCTGTAATGGTGCACTTGGCACTGATACTTAAGTCCTTTTTATCAGTACTTACTCCAACATTGGCAGATGTTGTGTGGCAATGTGACACTGGCAGATCAGGTGCCAGCTCACGCCAAGGCCCCTAGGCTTCACTGAACACTGACAAATGCATAGCTGGAAACCAATCTGGTTTCCCTGTATTGTTAAAATAGGTATTAAATATATAGAAATGTGTTTAGTCTTTGGACTTTATGAAATGCTTGTGAGTTGCTGCATGCATGAATCTCACTTATGATATCTATATCCCATGGTATAAAGTAGTATTTATGTGTTTGCACTGTAACAGAAGTGTTTGCTATGAAACTGAAAACCCCCACAGTCAGGAGAGAAGCATTACACAGTGTGAGCAGTGTAATCTCCTGCCCAAGAAAAAAGATCTATAGACATCAGATGATCTATTGAGGAATAACAGTGGGCAAAATACTTTGTTGATTGCTCCTCCCCACATCCATGAAGACATACCTGCAGGTGGACACCTCCCATTACATCTTGAACTCTGAACTAAGGGAATAAAAATCCATGTCAAGAAAAAAATTGTTATCACTATGCTGCTTGGAATTTGGAAAAGGCAATATTTCTCAGCATAAGCAAGGGTTCCCCAAGCTGTTTAGCTTGGGTTAGCTCTAAAGGACATATAGAATTGGCATATTACAGCAGCATTTATCAGCCTTTGAAACCCAAGATTGTAACTCATTCATGTGCATGTTTACCTGCTTTAACCCTGTAAGTAATTCTCATTTCTTTTTCTTAGTTAATCAATCTTTAATTAGTTTATTATAGAATTGGCTATGAGCATTGTCTATGGTGTTAAATCTAAGGTGCAATTAAGCTGTGTTAAGTGACTGGTCTTTTGGGACTGGGAGTAACCTGAATATTGTTTTGATTTTTGGTTTAAGGGGCCATCTATCATAAAAGCAGGTTTGCCTGGATGGCATGATAGACCAGAGTGCCCAAGGGCACTGCATGTAACTGAATGTTAAGACTGTTATAATGCTTAGGGAGCTCACATGTGATAACTGGTTCATAAAATCTATAGAACACACACCCAATCTGGGGTTTGTGCCCTGGTTTGTGGCAGTCTGCCCTGAGATTGGCACCCGGTTTTGTGAGCCATTCCAGACAGCTGAGATGGCAAAGTTTGTGTGAGGGTTGGGAGGTGCATAATTAAATGCTGGTGAACAGCCAATTGTGAGGCTGCTGGGGGTATCACTTAATTAATTAGAATGGTGGGTCTTTGAAAGAAGCTGAAAACTCCATAACATCAGGCTGGTTTTTACACAAACCTTTGAAAGTTGATCTTAGTTGGACTTCCCTCAAAAGCTCTTGCAGTGCAAGCCAAAATCAATTTACTCTTTACCCTTGGGAGAGCTGGCCATACATTAACTCTCACATGCATGAGGAGTGGGTGGGGCTAAAGATGTTCAATACTGGAAGGATATATACAAAGATATAGAATATTAAAAAATCTCAATTTTTGTGCTCCAAGTCACAATTTTTGAACTTTTGGGGTTGACCATGCTAACCTTGTGTGGTATAGAGGTATAGAGTTGCAATGTGAAGGAGACCTTGGGAGTCTGAGAGAAGGAGGAGCAGAGGGCCTGTTCGAGTGGATGGAAAGTCAATACCAAATGTCTTGCCAGTACCTGACTGAAATTCTTCGCTAGCACTAAAAAATGGAGTTGCCTCTGAGAGCTTGTCCACACTGTGTGGTAATGTGCACCAGTGGAGTTAGAATTCTAATGCACACCAATGTGTTCCGCACTAATTGACCCATGTAGATCCTGCTGGCATGCATTAAAAGTTTGACAGTGTGCATTAATGTGGTACTAAACATTAAAACACATCAGGGAATTTTTAACGCATGCCAGCAGGGTCTACTTGGTCCAGGTAGTTCACAACACATTGGTGTACATTACCAACCACATCATGTAGACAAGATGTAAGAGTAATTAAAAGTCTTTTAAGGAACATGTGGATTATTTCACTAAAAGGGGGGAGGGGGAGTCCAATTTTGTTTACATTTTCCAGGTTTGACACTTAATATCTTTTCAGGATTTGTCTGTGTCCAGTATTTTGACGTAACGATAGGATCAGACAGCTTACTCTCAACCACACTGTAGCATTTAGCCACTGGCCCTTTGTTAAAGGTGCAGATGGCTCCCATGCTGTGGCTACCTGCACTGCAAACTGTTGCAGAAGGGCTTGAGACTAATGCCCCATCTCAAATTCTCCACATTACTCCCACTGTTCTGGACTGCACTGAGGGGCAGTTTCACTTTGCACAGGGCCTTTAGGTGGATGCAAAAAGTTGGAGATTCTCTGAGAACTTAATCATAAATCAAATTTTAACCACAGCATTTCTATAAATGCACATCTCCAGTGATTATTTAAAGGCAAACAAATATTTTTAAAAGAAATAATTTACATTGTGCTCTGAAGGCCAATAAATGTGAGCTCTAGGGGGCCACCAAAGGGTGTGAGCTCAATAACTGAGGATCCTCTGCTGAATGTTCCCTGATCTCAGGCTGTGAGAGTATACAGATAGGGATTTTTGGCAAGAATGTCCAGCTGATATCTACCACTGTGACATCATTCTAAAATGTACACAATCAAGTTTTATCACTTTTTAGCCTTGTTACCTGCCAAAGAGGTGATGAGCTAGATTTACAATAAAAATTAGATGTGGGAACTCTGAGCATCACAGCACCTAACGTTTAGGTGCCTAGAAAATCACTGGGACTTACAAAGCCTGAGTTTGCTGCCTCAGCTACATATACAATGAATGGAGAGAGAAACATCTCATAATGGGATTTACAAAAGCCAGCAAGCTGGGTAGCTCTTCATCTGAACTGGCCAATGGGTGATGCCAAGCCAAGGGGTGAGTGCTTATTCCTTGGGAATAGATAACTAAATACAGGCTGTAGCGAGGCAACTCCTTCTGCTTGGGATTCTCAGCTGCAAACCTGCTCTCTCTGGAGGGGGAGAGTGGTATGCATGTGTGTGCATGAGTGTGCATGTGCACAAAAGCACAAGAATGAATCTGTAATATGGTGGTTAGAACACACAGCTAGGTGGTGAGAGACCTATGATCCATTTCTCCTCCAATGAATTTTGTTTTTAAATTTTTAACCACAATGAAACAGCTTCAACAAGAGAGACTGAGATACCTCCCCCAAAACACACACCCATACACATGAATATTCTATAGCCTACTAGCTTGGGCACTCAAATGACAAGTGGTAGCTCCCTGTTCAAATCCTGGATGAATACCCTAGCTACTGGACTAAAAGTTGTGAGAGAGCTTCTCTGGCTGCCTTGTGTAAGCCTGCATATAGGGGCCCAATCCAGTAGGTGATCTCTGAGCCTGAGCCTCGCAGATTAGTTAACAAAGGAATGCTTACCTTTCTGCTGTTTGTGAATTGCAATGGGGTTTGAGGCATCTGGCAATAGTATGAATGCTCAGAGGCAGAAACATAGATGCCTAGAGAACTTGTATTGCAAACATTAGGGGTCTACAGAGTTTAGGGCAGCTGAACAGGAGTTTTGTGAATCCCAGTGGGCCATGATTCTAGGATTTTCGTTCCTAAAGTTGCAGTTAGACATCTAAGTCCTTTTGTGAAGCTAGTGCCACATTTCTAAAATTCAAATCAATGAGAAGAAAAAATATATCTTTTTCCCTGCAGATGTCAGACATTAAGTTATCTGAAGGTATTTTTAACTATTTGAATATAACCCAAATGGACAAAGTTTCTAGTGAGTTGTAGCTATATGTTCATCATTAATAGGATGTGACAGTAACCTAATACAGAAATATGTGGACATAGAGTTCTCATTCCACTTTGAGCAGTCATTAGCAAAAGTAGGCTTAAAATGCTACCATTCTGAACTGAATTACAATGGCTATGACCTCACTGACAAGAAAGGTGTGGGGGGAGTTGTTTTTGTTTTAACAGAGAAAGAAGTAAAATATTAGCTATCTCCCTGTTAAATCCTAATGGAGACAAAGAGGAGGTAGTTTTAGCTGTTGTCACCCCCCAGGGTTGTTCTCACCTAGCTACATTACAGTAAAAACCTACAATGCCTTGTCTCCACTAGGATTCTAAAGAAAACTAGCTAGTGAGTGTTATTTATCTCACCATAAAAAAACACACTTAATTTGCACTAAAGACAAAGCCACCATGTCATTTGGAAGGCTCACCCTTTTTTTCTGAAGTCATTCTTCATGTTAGTTTTCAACTTGCGCACTTCTGGAGCAGATGGCAAACTATAACACTTAATTTTGCCCTTCCATACTAATTTCCTTCTGTAGGACTTTATGCATAAGAAATGTTTGTTTGCAAACATAACAATTACAGAACTGGGTATCTTTTGCATGCTAAAATATTATTGTGAATTATGTTATGACAATTACATTATACCAAATTATCTGGTAGAGAAGAGTGGAGCATATTCCTAGTATAAATATTGTAATAGAATAAAAAGCTTTGTTCCACAGTAGAATATAATATAGTAGAGTATTAAGAGGCATTTTATGCTTTCTGAAGCATTATACTGCACAATTCTTCAAGGTTTTGATTTCTAAAGCTTCAGTAAAACTAAACTAAATTTGTATTTGTTATTCTATATCATCCACAATTATGGTTTATTCTGTACAGTGAATACATTTCCTGGAACAGATGTTAAGCTGTTTTCAACATATTTCCATTCATATATTTAATGGGATGGAACATTTTGAAATTAATTTGAAATGTTTTGAAATATGCATTAATATTTTCTTTCTATTCTATAAATACTAAAGAAAGTTCTTTTATTTATTAGCATAGCTAACTGACGATAAATTATTTTCCAAATCTTACTACAACTTCTTCGCAGTTGTGAAGCTTGCCAAGCCCATTTTCTGCAGCCTCTTCGGTGAAGTGCAGACCACCCTCAAATGTGGTCAGAGGAAAGTCACCAATGATGTGTGACATTGTCTGTCTTTGGCCAAAGTATGTGAGTCCTCTCTTTGTTATGAAAGCTGGTTTCACATTTACCCTGCACCATTCGAAATCCAGTCCAAAGGGATTGCCCTTTGGCATGCCCATGAGCAGCATGGCAAATCAAAGCTGTATACATGCCTGGTTGGGCCAGTTATAAGAGACTGGCTACTGACATCACCTGCAGACTATGTTTCATGCCACATTGTTGTCACAGAGAAATCTCGGCAGGGCAACTGGGCCTACAACAGGTGTCTCTGTGACAAGCGTACTCTTGAGTGATTGAAGAGGTCTGTGTAGCGTGGAAGGCTCTGGTTTGCTCTGATCTTCTCAACCATTCTGGCTGTAGCATCCTCACAACAGGTCTGAGAAGGAGTGATGATGCTTAATATGGGGAGCCATGGTGCTAGTGTGTGTCGAATCATCTCAGTTACAATGCGCCTGGTTGAATATAATTGTGTGTCAACCAACTTGACATGAGATGAAAGGAGCCAGAATGAAGCACAGAGTTTAGCCCATTCAGTATCAAGGCATAGCATGTAGACTGGACTGTGGCCATGCAGTATGGATGGACAAGTGGCTTTGAAGTGGATCCTTGGAATTGACTGAATGTTTCATCAACCGGGATGATATGTATTGGTATGGAGATGACACTATTTTCCTAGAACATCCAAGTACTTCTTCCAGTTTCCCTTGCTGAAGTTACCTTTTCCTTTGTTAAAGGTTCTAATGAGAGGAAGTTGTAAGCCAATGTTATAATAGAAGATCTGTGGTGGCTGTGTGGGAAGTTTCCAAGACCAGACATGATGCAGGATGGGAGTGACCATCCACGGATGACAGCCAGCACAAATCCCTAGTCTGTTGAAATCACCTTCATAGACAGCTGTGTGAGCTAGTCTCAGAAGAACTTGCTGTCCCAGGTAACATTTGGTGGCTTGTAAACATTTACAATCTGGAAACCTCCCACCTGAATCACAGACACTAGTAGATGTAAGCAAAGCAGCATCTGAGATGTTTGAACTGATGTAGGTGGTACGGCCATGTTTGGCATATGGGGTGTAGCACTGTAGATTGAAACTGGCTATCCTGAAGCACCTTGCTTCCATGGTGGTGATGTGCAGGCAGGTGATGTCAATGTCATGATTAACAGGACTGATAATTCTGTGTTTGGCTGCTGACAGTCCCTCAGTGTTGAGCTGCAATATTCTCAGTGCTCAAATGCTGGAGAGTGGAATTGCATCAGGAAGTGACTGAAATTCAGCCCTAGAAAGGACTTTGAATGTGGTCCAATGGTTGGATCATCAGTTTCCCCACTGTAAACCAGGTACTCAAGGGCTAGGCGATGAGAACACTGATCCATTGCCCCCAATACTACTCACTCAGGTTTAACACATTCCATCTGCAAAAAGACTGAATATTTGGTCTCTCTAGGTATGGAAGGAGGAGCAGTTGAGGAAGTGATCCTGAAACAGCAGCTCCTCTATGCAAATTGTGCAGGATGTGGGGACCAGTGAATCCTTGTAAATGCTGATTGATGTCTCTTTCCCTGGCCCAGCCTCAGCTCAGTCCAGTATGAACTTTTGTGAAATTCTACACAGGTTCAGCACTGAGACCAGCCAACAGAAACCTCCCTGGCAGTTCCTGTGCAAGTCTTAAGTGGTATGGAGGGTCTTGAGTCAGCTCTAAACATTTATGTGAATGTCACTCAATTTGATTAGAAGTACCTGTAAATGATTTCAACTCAGAAGTTCAGTGAAAAGGAAGAAAAGATAATAAACACATACTAATACAGGTGATGAAGAGACATATATGTCTATTTCAGACTGCTGGTGATGAATTAAAGTGAGACTGCTGGGATTCACAAAGGGACTTAGGCACCTAAGTGCCACTATAGATTGCAAGCCAGAAGGGACCATTGTGATCATTTAGTCTGACCTCCTGTATAACACAAGCTCTAGAATTTTCCCAAAATAATGCCTGCTTGATTTAGGCGCCGATGGCATTTACAAAACTCCTGGTCAACTGCCACCTAATCCAAAAGATGTCTAAAATCCCCAGGCACCTAAGTTTCCATTGTTAAAGTCCCTGATAACCCTAAATTTCAGCACGTGGGCATGCACACATTTGGCTCAGTCCTGACACTGCTCGGAAGCTCAGCACTGAATTCACACTTCAGTTACATTTATCTTGCCTTTGGGGCCTAATCCAGTAGGCTTGTTCAGATCATTCAGAAATTCATACAAAATGGAGGTGGTGGTTGCCCCTCCTCTCCATCCCCCCGCTTTTAAAATTTAGCCAAATGGTTAGAGAACCCATCCGGGATGCGGGGCACCCAGATTCAATTTCCTCCTCTGCCTGATGTGGAAAAGGAATTTTAAATTGGATCTTCAACCTGCCAGGAGAGTGCCCTAATCACTGGTGAAGGATCCTCTGAATTTCTCCTGTTGAAGCTGTTCCATGATATATAAATAATCTAATATTCATTGGAGAAGGGGTTGTAGAACATGGCTTTACCAGGTGAGGGACCTAACCACTACAGAGTGAGTTTCGATCCACTACCTTAGGTCATCATTTTCATTAGAGAATATCCTTAAGAAGAATACACTCTATCTTGACACTGTGTGCAACAAGCTGCTAGCAACAGAACTTCCTCTAAAGAGGACTTTTTGTCATTTAAAGGGGTAACTGTCCAGGATAAATTTAGCCTTACATTTCTTCATTTATCCACTTTCTATATACAATGGTTTTTTTCCCCCCATAAAAGGGGATTCTTGTGTTGACTTTTTGACCCCTGATCAGATCTTAGGGAAGATTGTTATGCAAGGTTAAACTAAATATCATGTGCTAAAATATGCTAAAATGCTTTAAGTTGGTAAAATTAGAGCACTAATGCAAGTAAAGAAAGCAAATGTTTAAAAAATTATAGGCTTTGCAAAGTATGAGACCTAGATAGCCAGCCTAAATTGCTTGACCTAGGGTTATAAGATTTAACAATAAGCATCTTGTAATAAACAAGTAAACCACGAAAGGGCAGTTTAAGCTTGAAATACCAGATTACTAGGGGATTTGGGAGGAATACATGTGACAATAAAGAAGCTACATATATATGCATCAAAACCACTGGGAAATGTATGACACAAATAGCGTATGCTATTTCTGTGTGGGAAATGTAGGGAGAAAGGGTATAAAAAAGATGGTCAGATTAGCCCCTAGTTGGGGTTTGGGGTGAGAAGGCGGAGACTGGACTGTCACATACTCTCATGTTGCTGTTCGCTTACTTTGATTAATCTACACCTCCATTGACTCCATAAGGTTGAAAGTATGCCGATATTAGGGGTCATTCTGTTATACATATATCAATTTTCTTTCTGTTGCTGTCAGTGTAATCCTACTTAGTTGTACTAAACAAAAAATTTCATGTGTTTATGTGTGTCTCACCAATCCCATTATTAATATTCTTTTGTAGCTGCCTTGGGTGAAGGACATGTTAGTGACTTGTACAATTTTGCATCCTGTACTAATCAGAGAATATAAAGGATAGGAGCTCTTGTAAACAGAAGCCCTCTGGTTCCTTCTGTTGATGAAAAGGGAAAGTTGAGAATGTTCCCATGTGACATCCAGGTTAATTTGTCTATGATTCAGAGTATTTTCATAAAGTAATCAGTTGTTCCATGGTGAATTGTTCTATATTCTATTCATAGGAAGTATGTTGAACAAATTATGTAACTGCATATATGAGAAAAGGTATATGAGTGCAAGAATTAATGATGGTCATTTCATGGGGAAAGTGGGTCATCCTGCTCAGTGGATTCAGACTTGGTACTGGATCCTAAGCAAGGCAGGATTAATGTAGAGGCTTTAGGGGCTGTAGTCTAGGGCCTTGGGCTAAGTGGGCACCCATAAAAATAAATCCAGGCAGCTGGTGAACCAGCTAGCCCCTGACCCCACCCCTTCCACCCAAAGCCACACCCCTTCCATCCCTCTCCCATCAGAACCCCATCCCGGGTGGGCAGCCCGAGCACCAGCCCGCCACATGGCCCCAGTGCCAGAGCATCCCAAGCGCCCCAAAGCCCATGCCCCAGCACTGCCCCACCCCAAACTACCCTGCCCGTCCCACACCCCAGTGGCCCTCTTGTCCCCACTGCCATAGTGCCCCAGCACCAGGAACGGACCCAACCCGGCCCCAGGCTGCCTAGTCCACCCCAGCCCAGCACAGTGCCAGCATGCCCCGCCCCAGAGCGCCTTTGGCCCGAGCACTCCCAGCCCTGAAGCACTGTTGGCCTGCACCATGCCACAGCACTGGCCCTCCTTGCCCCCAGGCTGGCCGATTTTCCCTATGCCAACCCAAGTGCTCCCAGCCCCCGGGACACCACTACGCTAGCGTATAAGGGGCCCCACAAAATCTAATAGCCCCAGGCCCACAGGAAAGTTAATCTGGCCCTGATTCTAAGGTGCACGAAGTCAGAAAGGATGGTATATCTGGGGTCTTATTTGTTCCGGTGAGAGAGGTTCCAAACCTGGAATCTTGGACTCCTGCATCCCAATGGAACTGACCACAGTGAATTGGAATCAGCTTGGTGTCTGTAGGGAACCAGAGGAGAACTCTGCTAACTAAATACCCAGCCTCTGAATTCTGCTTTGAAAGAACAATGAGCTTACCACATTGCTCCTTATCAACTGCTATTTTTTATGTCTTCCCCACTATCACATTGTCTGGAATGACTCACAATTCTGAATATCTGCGTCAAGGTAGACTTTCAAAAACAGGACAGACACACCAAATTGGTGGTATGTTCTATAATAGATTTCACCAATCCAGTAGTAAATGTGAACTCCTGGATCCCGGTAACAGTCTTACCATGGAGCCACAGACAGTACCCTTAGGCTCTCCAGTCTATCTTACCTTGCCACCCAACAAACTGCACTTAGTGATAAATGGTCACTTAAACACACACACACAGACACACACAGACAAATCACAAAATATTCAGGTTACTTCCAGTACCAAGAGACCAGTCAATTACCCAGATCAATTGATGCCATAGATCTTACATCAAAGAGAACACCTATAGCCAATCCTGTAATAAACTGTGTCAAAGTTTATTAACTAGGAAAAAGAAATAAGAGAGATATTTACAGTGTAGGCTGGTGGCTCAGCCCAGCAGGGGCGTTGCGGCCCTTCCTCGGGCCCAGGCTCCGAGGAAGGCCACAGCGCCTTGCTCCAAAGAGAGAGTTAGCGAGTTTGCAAGAGTCTTGAGCCCCAGGCGGGGCAGGGGCTGGCAAGGAGTCTATATCCCCCAGCCCTCAGGTGGGGTGGGGCTGGCAAAGCACCCTGTAGCTCCCGGCTCTCAAGCAGGTGGGGTTGGCGAGTAGTCTGTAGCCACAATGCTCAGTATTCTCTGTGGTGGCAAGTTCAGAGGAGACAAGCACTCCCAGGGTGGCTAGGGAAGGGGGCAAGGGGACGCAAGCCCATCCAATAGCACTGTGTCCTAGCCCAGGGCCCTATCAGTGACAAAGAGGTTCTGCCATTGGGTCAGCGGGACTCAAGCCGCAACACGCTGACACTGGTGCGACCACAAGCTCAGCCAAACTGGAGTCAGATGTCCCTGGGCTACTCCCTCCACCCTGAACCCAGGTACCTGGAGCCAGGGGTCTTCCGATGAGTCACTGGGGTAGACAGCTAATTGGAGTCCCACTAGACCCTCACCATCAGCCTATGACAGGTCCAGGAACTCCTCAGGGCCTTCAGTGGATGTCAACTCCTCCAGGTGCCAGGGTCCCAGTGGGTCCTTCAGCACACAGGGGCTCCGGCAGCTCCAGCGGGTCCCAGACGACAGACAGCTCCTATAGGTCACGGCTGGCCTTGGGGAGGTCCCTCGCAATCAGCAGCCTGGGGCGTCCCTCCCAGTCAGCAGCCTCCAGTAGCTCTTCCCAGTCACTAGGGCCCGGCATCCATGTTAGGCCCTGGAGGCTCTGGTCAGTGGAGGGCTTGCTCTGCTCAGCCGTGGGGCCAGGGTCAAGCCCAGACCACAGCCTCAGGGAAGGCACATCCTTCTCTGTCAGCAACTTCCTCCTGACTTAGCTGCTAGGACAGCATTTTATACTTCCCCTTCCTGTCCTGGCCCTGCTCCTCTGCTCCCGGGGTCTGTGGCCTGCAGTGTCCTGATCTGCCCAGCAAGGGTATCGCGGCCCTTCCTTGAGCCCAGGCTCTGAGAAAGGCCACAGCGCCTTCCTACAACAGATTAAAGCAAAACAATATATATAGACAAATTAGTTACTATTTATCATTCCGAAAGATGACAGAAAGAAGTAATTCATCTGTTCAAACTGTCTTTCAGTGTGGACCCAGGTTGACCCTGGGGATCTCTGCTTTAGATTTGTGTCTCTGGCCTTGTGAGAATTCAAACAGCAAAAGGATGAAAACATTTCTTGTGACCCAGTTTTATCTTTTAAATGTGGCCTCCTAGTCCATGAGACGAGTTCTCTTGCAGCATTTACAAGGTGTGATAGGGCCATTCATCAATTTTTTTGTGTCACAATGTTCCTCAATGGCCCGTTTAATCTTGGTATGCCTCCTGTGGGGGAGTGGGGAGTAGGGGAAAGATGATTCCCAAGTTCACAGCAAACATTTTCAAAAGTATAAAGCAAATCTTACATATTTCCTTATAGCATGGAATACAAACTTTACAAGTGATATTAACGCATGCAGCCACTTACGAGTATTTCATAGTTTCTAAACACTAACTACATTCTTACAATAATAAAACAAATTTTGAACAAAACTAACGTACAGGTGAGCTGGTTTGATTTTCAGCTATGTTGTCAGTTCTTAGCTAACATATATGGCCTTGTCCAGTGCTTTCACTTGGTCTACCAGCGTCACACCCACTACTTATTTATCCAAAATAATTTTCATTTTTTCATTGGAGACAGATTTAAAAGATTTCAGTAGGTCAGACATTTTTTAATCCTCGTAATTTTCTTCCCTCTGTTCGTTTATTAACGGTCCTATCTCCCTTGTCTTATTTATAAAACTCTCCTTATTCTCTTTGGCTAGCATTAATTCACTCTTATTTTTGTATCCCTAATCTTTTTTCTGAAACCCTTGAATGACTATCTTTATTCTGATTTGGTTGTCTCCCCTTTTCCATTTACAATATCGGTTTTCTGTATTTCAGATCTTTGAGCAGTACCTATACTGGACCCACATTGATTTTTTTCTGGTTTGATCTAAATTTAAAGGCAATACGCATTTACAATTATAAAACCATTTGATGCATCCTCTTTAAAAATCTTCTGAAAAATTAAATACATGTGTAACAGATGGTGGAATATTATAACGTTTTCATCTATAATCTCATTCACATGCTAGCATAGATATCCTGTGGTCTTTATCAAAAGCACATTAAACATCTGGAAGACATGCAAAATCACAACTTGTGCAGTATTTCTTTAAATTTCAGAAAACTCTGCCAAAGATTGAGAATGGCCTCTGCAACTTTTGGATAGCAACTGGAGTTATTTCTTTTTCTGTTGAAAACTGCTGTATTCTATGAGACAGGACAGATTTCACATAAATGGGACAATATGCATATACTTTAAATAAAATTGCAGTCTTATACTGATCCTTTTCAAATGCGAAAGTCTGTTTCCCCTACAGTTACTACAGAGCTATTATCTTCAGGTGGAAGGAGCAGGAAATCACATTGTATATTCACTAGCTTTATATTTTGCCAAATTTGTTAACCAGAAAATTACACAATAGCAATTTATAAAATAGGGGTTTTCCTATTATGATTTCTACTTCGTGAATTGTGGCACATCTGCAGTTTCTTTTAGAATTTCAGTGAAAAACCTGAGCTGTACTACGTTTGGTGTCACATTTCATGAGTCCTAAGGGTTACTGGAGCCCATTAAGCTTTGCAGTTCTACATCTAAATTTCCTAAAAACTTCTAAGTTTTAGTTTAGGTTGGGTAATTATAGTGACTAGGATCATACTGCATTCTTCTACTTAGTTCAATACATATAGGAGTTACATAGGTGGTATAAAATTTGTCACATACTTATAAAATTATCATTTTAATTAAATAACGTAGTGCTTATGAAAAAATAATATGCTATGTGAAGTAGAACAGAAGATGTGAGTCAATTGTTTTTTATGAAATTAAAATCTCAGACTGCACTAACAGAAATCCAAAATCCAAAACAAAATCAGTATCATGTTTTAAAATGGTCACCTGAGATCATTCCTACATGTAACAAAGAATGGAATACCATAATTTGGTAACCCTAGCCAAACAGATCTTCACAATGTGAAATTCACCTTCCTTATTTATTCAATATTATTTGTTGTGGTAGTGCATGGGAGCCCCAGTCTTGGCCAGCCAGGACCCCGGTGTACTAGGCGGTGCACAAACACAGAACGAAAAGACTGTCCCTGCCTCAAAGAGCTTATCATTTTTTTATAATAAATATGTAAGATTGTTATTAAGATCAATGTTCTCCATGTCTATTGAGGGTAGGGCAAGGTTTAGTTTTCAGCAAGGGAAACTCAGGTTAGATTTTAGGAAAAACTTCCTCAGTATAGGGATAGTTAAGCACTGGAACAGATTATCTAAGGAGGTTGTGGAATTCCCATTCTTGGAGGCTTTAAAGACAAAAAGGTCAGAGGTGTTCTAGATCATTGGTACTCAGCCAGGGGTATACATACCCCTTGGGGTACACAGAAGTCTTCCCAAGGGTGCTCAACTCATCTAGATCAGGGTTTCTCAACCTGGTGGTGTCTCAGAATGGCTTTAGGCAGATTGCAAGTGCAGGGCCAGCATTAGCAGATGGCAAGCAGGGCCCTGCAAAGCTAAGTTACATGCTTCAACTTTGGGGGATGGGGCTCAGGCTTCAGACAAGGCTCACAAGTGAGAAAAAGGCTAAAGTATCACACTGAAACGTAAGTACAATATTTCTATTCCAGTAGGTTTATTTTATAATTATAAGAGAAAAATGAGAAAGTAAGCAATTTATTAGTAGTGGTGTGCTGTCACACTTTTGTGTTTATGTCCGATTTTAAAAGCATGTAATTTTTAAGTGAGGTGAAACTTGGGGTACACAAGACAAATCAGACTTCTGAAAGGAGTGCAGTAGTCTGAAAAGATTGAGAACCACTGCTCCAAATAATCCTTTCTCAGGGTAGGGAGGATAGTCTAGATGACTTTTTGAGGTCCCTTCCAGACCTATATTTCTATGAGTCTGCTCTAAGAGTCTGACATTTTTCCTGCAGAGTGGCTGCACAAGGTCCTTTTCAGCATTTAAACCCCTGATGGAGGGCTTAAGTAGTTCAGAGTTTGGTATGGGCCTTCTGAATCAGGCTGAATTTCACTCAAAGTGTAGCTTTCTACACTTCAGAGGAATTTACAGAATTTCAGAGTCTTTCTCTGTGGGCAATTCTACTGCTTAATGTCTCCAGCTCTGTTCAGAAAACTTTATAATATTATTTTGGCTTTGGTTTGAATAAACATCCAAAAATTTACATTTGTACATGAACAATCTCAGATTTTGAGTTGGCAACAGTGGGCCACACATTTTCCAAAACCAATCTCTTATAGTACCTTAATATTTCTGAGGCCTGATTCACTCTCATGTCACTCCAGTTTTAATGGGGTGAATTCAATTGATTTCAGAGGCATTACACCTGAATAAAAGTGCAATCATACGGTCATGAATCAGGCCCCAGATTCCTATCCTGTTTCAAACTGGAAATTGAAAAGAAATGGAAAAAGGGGGATTACTAGATGTTTCATTACCTTAAAGTCTTTATTGAAATATGGTTCTAGATATGAAAATTTCTTGTTTTTGTTCATTCCTAGTTTCCTTTTTATCCAACAACTAATCATGATCATTTAAAAATATCCCTCTGCCAAACCATTTTCCCCCCAGTATATTTATAATTTTTCTTCACAAAAGCATATCTCGCCCCTTTGTTTGGCCACATAAAGCACTTTAAGAAATAAAAGTTCTATGAAAATCTTATGCATTATACAGGGGAAAATAAGTGGTTTTTCTAATAGGTGTCTTTCAAATTTTTTTCCCAGAAGAGAGTGAAAAATATTGTATTCTATATGTGCAGATTTGCTTGCTTTCAGGATTTTAAAAAGAAAGATTTTTCATTTCACTGGAATGAGACATTGAATTTCAAAGGAAATATATCCACTTACTGTGACACGTTCTTGGGAGCTGAATTGAGCCCACATGGATCATGCCTCCCTGAATCAAAATAACTGACACCCAAGCAGTAAATAATAGTTTTAGCTCAGTACCGCAGTAAGGAGCTCTGCATTGGCCCCACAGTGAGGGTCTTTAGGTAGGCATTTCAGAAGAAAATCTCTTTCAAGACAGACTTAAAATAATCACTGAACAGTAAAATTAAGTGAACAAGGCTTTTCTTTTTAAACGAGGGTCCTAAAATTAGGCTCCTGATTAAGTCACTTGATTTTTTCAATAATGCTCAGCCCTTGGCAGCTCCCATTGTCGGTGAATTTAGAGTCTGAAGGTTAGGTACCCATTTCTTTTTTTTTTTGAAATTTTGTCTTGAATCTTGCTAGTTTTGTTTTATCTGGCATTTCTAATTGAAAAAAGATACATGGGGATTTTCATTTGGGATTTACTTTGGTGCAGAAAGAAGACTGGAAACAAACCACGTTTCATTTCATTACAGAGCTGACCAAGTATGGGCTAAAATGAAAACAATTTCAATGGGGTATCCGTATTCTAGGTGGACAGTAGGATTCTAAAATCTTATACACATGTTTATCTTTAACCACGTGGGTAGTTCTACTGAGGTCAATGGAATTTAAAGTTAAGGATATGTGTGACTCTCTAAGTGTGATTGTATGCTGAGTCTTCATGATCTCAATGGTTTCTATTCATTTTTCAAAGAATGAAACTTAAATCCATCAGTCACAATAAGTAAACAGTTAGGAAAAGATAACTAATGAAGCAGGTCCATTTTCCTTATTAAATACATTTAAAAACATTTTATATTAGAAAAAATAATAGGAGAAAAATGTGTTTAATATTTAAATATTATAAAAGGAACTATAAATATCTTTCTCACTTCAGATCCCAGTTTGTTTTATATCTTTGCCATATATTTATTACGATTCAGTCATTTTTACAAGATATTCATATAAGAAGATATTTCAGAATTTTAACTTGTAATGACTCAGTTCCTGAGTTTACACATCTGTGGCTCAAGGAATGTAGTGTCGTGCATTCATCTGCAGGGGATTTGTATTCACAGGAAGAAAAACCTTTGGACAATCATGATCGGATGATCATTTTCTCTTTGATTCCAACACTGATGTGTCTTTGGTTTATTCCAACAACTTTACAAAAGACTGAAGAATAACAAAATTAACACCTTCCCCACAAGCTGCATTTTAATGATCGATTGTTACAATTTAACTTACCTAAAATGTAGCTTGAAAACACCACCAGCAGAAAAGATGGAGAGATTTCTTGTAGGGAAGAATGACCAGTGGAAACCATGGTTTTGAACAGGGGCATTTTAGCAACCAGTCAGGTGTCCAAGCCAATAATTGCGATGGACTACCAATTATTTTGCTTATTGCTTTTAGCCATTTTCAGGTGTTTTCAGAAACTTTGCATAACTAAGCAAATCTGGACGGGGGAGGAGTAGACAGTGAACACATGAAGTGAGCCTGGCTTTATGCATTATCTTTCTCTGAATATGGTGGGACGAAAAATATGGTGAAAAACAGGAAGTATGGATATATTTTGGAATAGTCGGTATGGGAAAATTTAGCTATCGGACTAACAGCTTAAGACTGCTTACTTAACAATATTTTTTTTAGTGACATGTCTCTGTAACTCCTGTTCCTGCCCAATGATTGATTTGTTTGGTCAGCTATGTAACATTTCTTTGATTGACATTTCTCAGTATCTTTGGAGGTATAAGAGGGAGGTTGCGAAAATAAGTTAGGTGATCCCTTCATGGACACATTTGGAAAGATCTCCAGGAGCAGACAGAAGGACCAGACATCCATAAATCTGTTAGTGAATCACCCGAAGACTTCCTCAGACTTGCGGGGTAGCTATCAAGTTTTGGGGTACTCTAACCGCCTATTATATTTGTATGTGCTTAAGACTAGTAAGTGGAGACTTCCGGTAAAAGTGATTCTGATGGGAATTGCTGGAGACCAGTAAAGCAAAGCATTAAAGTTAAGAGCACTTGGGTTTGACTTGTCTATGCCAGCCATATAGCAGGTGGAGGTACTGCGTCTCCTTTGGATTATTTCCTGATACCAACTCACAGAGATTAAAAGTTATTGGGTCTAGGAACCCTGGGTAACAGATTTGGGGAACTTTTCAACAGCCACATTAATAAAAATTTCTAAATTTACCACAAGGTGTCTCATCTCATTCAATGAAACACTGATTCAGGAAAGTGTCCCTATTCAGGAAGAGTTCTTAAGCATGTTCTTAACTTCAAGCACATGTTAGAGTTCCATTGGCTGCAATGGGACTTAAGAACATGTTAAGTATTTTCCTAAATATGGATGCATTTAAGCATATGCTTAAGTGCTCTCCTGAACTGAAGCCTGAGTCTCTACCAAGAAACAACTGACCTTGATGTACCATGTACCATTCAGCTGTAAATTGTGGAAAATGACATAAAGAGAAAACCTCAAAAAGTTTGCTTAACTAATTGAATACTTTATTAAACTTGCATCAAACTTTTAATTTACCTTAATATTATCAGTTTTTCATTAACTCACTTATCTTGATCAACAAGGATTTTAATTGAATTTTATATAAGGCATGAAATAATTTTCATGAATAATCAAACAAGGTACTGGGTAATTTTTTCTTCAGTAGAACTTAGAGTTAATTGTTCTAATTATGCCTTTAGTATAAATCAATATATTTAAAAATTAATAATAATAATGTTGGTCACAGCTGAAACTTTACTCAGGGCCAGATTCTAATACCCTTACTTATATTTGAGCACAAGGATTGGGATTATTTCCAGCCTCTAAGAATAAAATGAGAAAGTAAAGGTTTTTTTACACACGTTTATGCACTATAGTCCATCAATATGCAAGAGTGTTTGAAAACTGGCCCTAAACACTAGTGCATTTTTACTTTATGAAAGAAAAGACGAAGAGATCATCAAGAGTTTCATATTACCAGAGAGTAAGCCACAAGGGGGGAGAGATAGGAAACAAGAAAATTATGTGGGGGGGGGTGGGGGTAGGATGGCCCTGAAGGTGAAGATGAGGAGTTTGAATGTGTATGGAAGGCTATTAGAAACCAATAGAACTCAAAGGTATGTGGATTGTTGGGGTAAAAGATAAGAAAGAAGATTTTAGCAGCAACATATATGAGTAGATTAGAAGGACACAATGTGAAAGTGGGAGAGGCAAGAGAAAGAAGATTTAAGAAATCAAGTTGCCCAAGTTATTGACAGTAGAAATGATGTGAAGGGTTGGATTTTGAGGTGTGACAAAGAAAATATGAGGATTGTTTCTTTGATAGATAGGTCTCAAGGCATTTAGATCTAGCTCCTCAAAGTTATTGAGGCACCTGACTCCCATTAAAATCCTCAAAACCCTTGGGGATCTGGGTCTTAGATCTCTATAAGTCAAAACCAACACCTTAAACTCCACCCAGAAATTAATAGAAAGCTAGTACAGTTCATGGAGCGCTACTGACCCAGTAATCCAAGTATAATTCAGTACCAATGACAAATATAAATTACTCTGTGGGACAAAAACCTCTATATGAGGACAGAGAAGGAAGAAGGTGGGAAGAATGATGTTCATTCTCACCACAGGGAATCCACAGAAAAGTTAACAGCTTTCCTTCTAGCCTTCTCTATCTTTCTGGGCAGTGATGTATGGGGGGAAATACTCAGCTGGTGTACATTGGCAGAGTTCAATTGACTTCAAAGGACCTATGCTAGTTTATACCAGCTGAGGATCTACAATAACTATCTGTTCTCAGTTAGGTGCATGTGTGCTCTCTCTCTCTATGCTGTCCCAGCCCTGAACAGATAGTTGGTTCAGTAGCCCTCGAAAGCACTACCCAAAAAACCCACAAACTCGGTTCAGTGACAAAGGCACGCGGCCAAGTTTATTGCCCTCAAGACACAGTCCTAACGCCCCGTTCTGTGGTTATACATACACTAACACAAGAGTGCACTGTGGCAAGGAATGGCTCAGTCAGCAGCGGAAATTCCTGCTGTCCCCTCGGCAGCGCAAAGGGTTAACTCAATGTACCTCGACAAACAACTTATGTACCACTTATGTGTTTCCTGACATCTGCTTGTTACTTCCATTTGCATTATGCTCCAGGTGTCTTGGGCAAAATATTCTCTTATCTGGTCTTAGGTCAGGATGTTCCTGGGCTAATCTTTTGGAGTGCTTTCTCACTCATACCCAGTATATGTTGCTTCTTAGGAGTACCTGTATTTTAGCAATGCTAGCAATATTTTTGCCAAGGTCACACTACTTTAATACATGCCCTGACTGGGGTTCATGGCCTAACTTTGTTGACTATGGCTCAGGCCTCAGATCTTACACCAGGCACAGTGCTCAAGGCTCTGTCTTTCTCCTACACTATCCACCACCACCGTCTTCCTGAAATCTATTTTAAGGGCTTAAGTGTTACATAAGTCTTGTACAGGCCCTCTGTATGGAGATAAATTTACCAACTGTGCATACATAGAATTTACCAGTTGTGCATACATAGAAATCTCATAGGACACGGAGTGCCCCAGGGGTTGGTCCTGTTCAAAATTTCATTAATTATCCAGATGATGGGGTGGATTGCACCCTCAGCAAATTTGCGGATGACAGTAAGCTGGGGGGGAATGATAAATATGCTGGAGGGTAGGGATAGCATACAAAGTGACCTACACAAATTGGATGATTGGGCCAAAAGAAATCTGATGAGCTTCAACAAGGACAAGTGCAGAGTCCTGCACTTATGACGGAAGACTGCCATGCACTCCTACAGACTGGGGACCCACTGGCTAAGCAGCAGTTCTGCAGAAAAGGACCTGGGGTTTACAGTGGACAGGAATATGGATATGAGTTAACTGTGTGGTCTTGTTGCCATGAAGGTTAATGGCATATTTGGCTGCATTAGTAGGAGCATTGCCAGCAGATTTGGGAAGTGATTATTTCCCTCTATTCGGCCTCATTTGGAGTACTGTGTCCAGATTTGGGGCTCTACTACAAAAAAGATGTAGACAAATTGGAGAGAGTCCAGAAAAGGGCAACAAAAATTATTAAAGGGCTGGGGCACATGACTTATGAGGAGAGACTGAGGGAATTGGGCTTATTTAGTCTAAAGAAGAGAGGATTGAGGTTGGATTTGATAGCAGCCTTCAACTACCTGAAGGGGTTTTCCAAAGAGGATGGAACTAGCCTGTTCTCAGTGGTGGCAGATCACAGAACAAGGAGCAATGATGTCCAGTTGCAGCGGGGGAGGTCTAGGTTGGATATTAGGAGAACTTTTTCATTAGGATGGTGGTGAAGCACTGGAATGGGTTACCTAGGGAAGTGGTGGAAACTTCATCCTTAGAGGATTTTAAGGCCTGGCTTGACAAAGCTCTGGCTAGAATGATTTAGTTGGGGATGGTCTTGCTTTGAGCAGGGAGTTGGACAAGATGACCTCCTGAGGTCCCTTCCA
Organism: Emydura macquarii macquarii; assembly: GCF_026122565.2. Lineage (NCBI taxonomy): Eukaryota > Metazoa > Chordata > Testudines > Chelidae > Emydura > Emydura macquarii. Next base: position 903,895 of record NW_027132543.1, on the reverse strand, counting down.
ACCCTTATCTTCTATGATTCCATGATTCTCTGGTCACAAGGATGGTTTAAAAGACTAAAGTCCCATTGACTTTAGGAATTGGGCTCCTAAATGAATTAGGCACCTTGAGAACATAACCCTTTATCTATAAGGGAAAAATAATGTTATGGGCAACATTCTCAGATGGTGTAAATCTTCATCAATCAATGCATTTTTGTATTTTTGATCAATTTTTCTCGCTACCCATTATTTAGTGGTGAATCTTTCATACAGGTTTTAAACCATAAGTTGTTTTTTTTAAGGTAGCTTAAGATAAATTCATATAGTTTGGATAAAAGATTAAGAGTGAGATCAAGGACTGAACTAATTTTATCCCTCTGTGTTTAAATGTCACAAATTAATTTAATGTGGAATAAATAACTGATGTTTAAGTCTATATGATGTCATTTATCTTAGATGTCTATATTCATGATACTTATATTCATTTTATCATGTTGGTTTTCTTTCTAATTCCATTTTCAATATATTTGAAGGTAATGAAAAGCTTGTATCTGTCCTTATCTGTCTTATCGCATACATATTTCAGCGCAAGTCACTTACTTCAGGATGCTTTACATTCCCATAGTGAGGATATACTGCTGAATTATACTTTTAAGTCGTCTCTGTTGGAACATGCAAAACCATTTTAGAACTAAATGTTTGAACTATGTGAGTTCTATTTCAGTTTTGCATAGTATCCTAAAAGACAGGGTTCTTTTCAAGATCCAACTTTTACAGTAGCAACAAAGTGCGAAATTTTCTTATCTTAAACTTTATTCAGTGTTCACTTTTAAAGTGAAATAAAAATCTAATCTCACTCAGCTCTCTTTAAATGAAACTCTTCAAAATCTTTTGGAAACCACCTAAATGATATTAATTAAAATAAACTAAATAAATGTAATGTTGTGTGGCTGGCCTGATTCACTATTCTGCAGCAGCAGTTACATACCATTATAACTCTGTTGAAGGCAATGGACTACAGTGGTGTAAAACTTGTGTAATTGAGTGAAGAATCAGATCTTAAATGTATCAGTGCTCAGACTTTAAATGAAAATGGATCAATGACCAATATAATCTATTAATTACCATGGATAATATAGAATGTTTTGAGGGTTGTAGGAGATGGAGTTAAACACTTTCTAACAAGTAATAACAGAACCACGTCTGTCTGAATTTTAGAACCAAATATTATTCTGATTATAGCATCATCAGACTTGATGAGCTATTTACATTGTGTTTCTATATTATAGCATGGATCTTTTTAAGTCTAACCAAGAATATATATACCTGCCAAGTTATATTACAAATGTTGGAAGTTAAAAATGTACTATATCTTTCCTTGCATGAGGCTAAGATGAGATGGTGATCAAAGGATCATATAATTTAATTTGTGCTACAAAGATAGTTGTGCTTCAGTAAGGAAAAAGTAAACTGATTTTATTTTCCAGACGTTGAGACAGATGACGTCTCATGGCTGACAAGTCAATCCTAATAAAACTACATATCTGACAATCAAGACAGCAGACAGAGGATACAGATCAATCATCACCCAGAAAACCTGATGGAATCTGTCATAAACTAAAAAGATACAATAATAGAATGACCTTGTATTTAATAAGAAAATAACCCTGGAAGATTAGCCAATTTTAAAGCATATTGAAATTATAATAATTTTACACAGTATATTGAAATGAAGTTTTATTGAAATGTTTATAGTCAGTGCTGTGAAAAAAATCAAGACAACATTAGTAAGGTGTCTCAAGGACAAAGAAAATCAAAATAGGTGATTTATCTTTTGCAGTCAGATTTGTCTTATTCTGTAATCTCCACATTGATTTATAAGTCCCCCAAACTTCCATGCTATCAGGTAGCACTAGAGATAATAGTTGAGTAACTCCAAATAATTACAAGATATATTTTGATAGATGGGTTAAATGTTATAAACATGAGACAATAGTTTGTAAGGCACTATATAGACATACTCTGAAAGCCAAGTCACACTACTGTTATCTTTAAATGTGTCAGCCAGTTTATAATGGTACCCATGCCGGCAGAATTTGAGATATATGGTAAATAGATATGTAAATTTAATGTTAAATGCTAGCAAATAAATGACAGTTCAGCCTAAATAGATATATACTGAGTACATATTTACTACCATTGGTTTAGACAAACATAAACATTTGCAATGGGAGATGAAAGGAGCTCAATCGATCTAACGTACAAAAGAGAAACTGATTTAATCACTGTTTATAAATACCTATATACGAAGGCATAGTGGTTGGAAATTGAAGTCAACAAAGTTCAAACTGGAAATAAGATGCAAGTGGTGTGGTTTACTAAAAACTGGAAGGGCTTATGAAGGGATGCCGTACACTTCCCATTGCTTGGGTCTTTGCATTAAGAGTGGATGTCTTTATAAAAAATGTTCTCTAGCTCCACCATAAATTTGCCATAGTGATTGAAAATTTTTATTATACTTTTAGGGATTTATTCATCAAGAAACAAATTCTGAATTCCTTATCTACATCTAGAAAGTCCCTTTCCAACTGAATGATTCATCGGAAGGCACACTGTGAGATTATCCCCCAGTAGATTTTCTTTTGAAAATTCTGTATCGGAAGCATAATCCTTATATCCCTCAGCTGCCTTTTGAAGAGGTGTACCAAGTCACTAAGATGTACCATTGGTATTGTTTGCTCCCCATAGAGAAAACAGCCCACTTACAAGTCAGAAAGGGGGGCAGGGTCATGTCATGTCCTTGCACTCCACCACTTTTGAAACACTGGAGGCACACGCACGCAGAACGCAGCACAAGGATGGCAGTGGTTACTGGCTCGTGAATCAGCCTTGAGAGTTCGGTGTGTTGAGTCATCCCTGAGGTACCTCTGAACTTGAGCATGCTTAAACCTGAGAAATCATTCCCTGAGCCAGATAATGAGAAGTCATCAGAGGCAATTTCCTGCAGGTCATATGATTGGGCCTATTTAACCAGGTTTCAGCCAAACTACATGCGAGGGCCCACCCAAGTGATCTCAATTCAGATAGATAGACTCTTAATGGAAGCAGTCTCTCAAGTCTGCTCAGCGTCATTAGATGGTTGAGAGCACTCTCATTGCATGATTGTTCTGTCAGACTGCTCTCGGTCCTGGCTGTTGCTCCTTCCCTGTCCTGTGCCTAGTTCCATTCTAGTCAGCCCCTGCTCCACTTGCATCTGCTCTTGCCTCATTTAGCCACTTTGTAATTCTGACAATAGGAAGTTTCTTTTGGGTGCCTGTGATGGGGGGGTCTGCCCCACACTGGCACTTAAGGGGTTAAAAGCAGCCCTAGGGAGGCTGCGCAGGAGGTGATCAATAGGAGAGAGGCTGGAGGAACTGCCAGTTGAAGGCCAGCAGGTCCGTATAATAGGAGCTGTAGGGCAAAGCAGAGCTGGAGCTCAAAGAGGAAACGTAGTGTCTCTTGCAGGCTGAGAGACCTGAAGCACCGGAGACAGTGTTACTGATGGGAGTGGGTGGTAGAAGGCCCTGAGGGGATGTGTAGAGAAGATACTAGGGCTGGGGAAGTGGCCCAGGAAGACAACAGCAGGGAAAGAAGCTCGAGGCACACAGGAGGCTGTGATCCACATTGTGCCTAGGATGGGACCCAGAATAGTGAGCGGGCCCGGCTCCCTTCCCCTACAGCCACTGGGGAAGTGGTAAAATACGTGACCTCAGGTGCCACTGAATAAGTGGTGGGATTGAGAAACTACAGTAGCCACTGGAAAAGTGGCTGGACTCCTGAAGAGCCAAACCTCCCCTGAAAGGGGGAACATGGATTGTGGCTTGGCTGGAGGGCCGAGCCCTCCCTTGCAAAGTAATGAAGCGGACATATGGGTCCTAACAGCTGCAGGAAGGGCTACAGTCCATCTGCAGCGAGAGAGTGACAGTGCGCAGACTGCAGATGTGGACGTTGGCTCAAGCTAATCCCCAGACAACCAGTAGAATGCACCAATCCAGCGGTGGTGAGTGGTGCGAATCCGTCACAGTTCTCTTCCTATATGCACAGAAAGGTTCCATGCAAACTTGTCCTAGTTGGATAAAATACATATGCAATGAAAGAGGGGTGGGGGATGTGCAAGGTAAGATTTGCTTTGCTTTGCTTTGCTTTTTTATATTCCTATTCCCTATTTGCCTACGGTTTCATTTTTCAATCTGCTGTTTATATACATGTCAATCCTTTACTATTTGTTATATCACTTCCTATTCTATTATTCTTAGCATTTAATTTTTCCATTTTCTATTGTTTATTAACATATGGTAGCTGTGTCCAGAAGAAGAAAAAAAAGTGATGATTGAATTAAGTTTATTATCAGTAGAGTATAAATAAGTGAACATGCCCCTTGTTGGTTCTGGACACTTTGTGATCAGTATGGATACCAGTGAGACACGGTATGCCCGATTTGAAGATCAATAAGGTTTAATGTGCAAAATTTTCTATAAATGTACTAGTTAGATACAAAGCCTAAACTTAACTACAATATATAATACTCACTAAGCCTGGAGAACTAGCAGTTACTCAGAAGGCTGTATACAGGAACAGCTTTCTTCAGGGGACCCACCAGGGAGTCAGTGGATCCTCTGGTCCAACCGGCAGCACCTCCCGCGGAGTCAGGTGTTGATGGAGCGCCCCCCTTTGTCTAAGTGGTGACTACTTATATCCTTCCATAAATAACCTTCACCTAATTATCTCTCTCATTATCATATATGCTAATTACCTACATTGGGTTTCCTACATTCCATTCTCACCATAATAATTGGGGTCATCAAAACAACATCTGGTGATAGGATGGGTGGAGTAAAAGTATGACCCTTGGCAATAAAACAGTGTACCCCCAGGCGTTCAACGATAATTTGTTGTTCCCATCACCATTATCTATGTGCAGCTGCAAGCAATACAGTATCTGTATTTTGTCTTATTATGTGCCGTGCTATGCAGAAACTGAGACATCTATAAGGTTATTCAGTCTCTGCCAACTGGAAGATACTACAGGGGTCAGAATAACCAAGCAAACAGCTGAAGCTATGCTAGGCCTGTAGGACAGTGGTCAAGCAACTCAAATTGTACTTGGCCTCCAACACCTCTAAAGGTATGTCTATACTGATGGCGGCAAAGTCGCCACCATCAGATTGATTTTTCTAGATCAATTGAGTAGTCAGTGTAGACCCGCTCAATCAATCAGGAAGTCAACGCTGGTAAACCACCCCCTCGAGTGGCATAGACATACACACACACACACAAGGTTCTACAAAGATGAAGTATAGTTACCAGCCTCAGTTGCTCATGTTAGTCCACTGGCCAGGTAGCTAAGACACAAGGGAGGGAACAGGAGTGTGCACTGGTGCTCCTGGAGGATGATTGTAGAACCAAACCTAAAGTCCTCATCTTTTCATCCCCTTTTTATAGGGTTAAGCTCTTATGTTATTTTATGGGTTTTGTTTCATCATGCTGCATCTGCATCCTGGTGTGATTACTAATCACCCACGTTTTGCAAGCATGACCATTGTTGTTATTCTTTATAGTTTATTTTGTTTTTGTTTTTTGAGGTGGCTCTTAGGGTCATTAGGTTGGGCAGTCTTCAGCTATTTGGGTTAAAGTTGTTATTTTTACTCTTTTGAACAGTTGAGGCTGGCGCCTTTTTTATTACTTTTTGGTCTTACATACCCACATTACTCATTTATCTATTCACACTCTAATCTCTTAATATTTACTTAAAACTTGTAACTGGAAGACACAAGTGTCCTTCAGAAATAATAACATTTATTTTTATCTAAAACATTCACTACTATAATAAAACATCCCCATTTAACATTGAATCTTTCTGTTTCAGAACATTTGCTGACGTTACTTTAAGCAGTGATCTTAAAACATGTATTTCAACAATAGCAACAGTTTCACAGAATGATCTTTGGTAACTACAAACAGAATAATCAATGACCAAATGTTAGTTTCGGACAAACAGATGGTGGTTTCAAAACAACCTCATTAATAGTGAACAGATCACCCTACATGACCAAAATGCAAAGCCTCACAGAGACTGCTGTGATGGTTTGTCACGTACCAAAAGAATAAGAGTATTTCACATAGAATCAATATAACAGAATCAAGCTTTTGGCCTACAAGGTTAAAAGTCTGCTGGCCTTACTTATACTAATACCTTAATCAATGAGTAATTACATTAATGTAATCTCATGATCCTACTGATGTTATTTTAAGAAGTTTTGAACAAGATATTCCTGGACGCAAAAGATTTGAGACTGACATTTCTCAGAATGAGGTCCTTTTATCCTGTTCTGACGCAACTAACAGAGCTGACTAGATCTGGAGAGAAGAATATACTGTACCTTTTTATGGAATACTGCAGTAGATGGACTTCCACAGTTTGACAGGCACTAAGGGAGACATTATGTTGCTTCTCTCAAGCACAATATTTTCTGGAGCCCTAGATATGTTGGTGCACCCTGCTGCTACTCCAGTTTGGGAAGTTCCTACAAGGTAAAATTGTTTCCTGTTGCTGCTGTTACTCCCTGGATGTTATTGGCTTCTAGATAATTCATTTGAAAGACCATGGGATCATGTTTAACTCAAAATTTTCTTTTGAGAAACAAATAAATAGTTCTATAAAAATCCTAAAAGTCCTGATTACACATGAGGAGTATTTTCTATCTTCATGCTATGTGTACATGATATGCGCTGACTCTGGTTTGGGCCTTGGCTTGTTTTAGACTTGATTATTGTCATTTGTTACAGAATGGAATTTCTGTTATAATATTCAGCACTGAATATCACTTTTTATGTGATTATTTTTAGTTTATGACAAAGGTTCCTAGAACCTAGAATAGTACCTTTTCAACTCTGTAGTATTAATCAGTAATGAATTTTAAGGTACTTGATGTCATAAGATCATTATTTAGGCAAGATTGCCTATACTGCCCCATCAGTGGTTTTCTATAATTATGAGAAAATAATGATGCCCATTCTACCCATGGGTCATTACAAAGATTGCCCATTAATTGCAATTGTTGTTATGTTTTTTGGACAGGGGCACCTATCCAGCTATTGCAATCACCAAATCATTTCACAGAGTCCACAGAACAGCCATTTCATTTTTGGAACCAATAACTGCCAGTGTTGGCTGGATTCAAACAGGTAACCAAGAGGTGTAAGATTTCATGCCTCACTACAGAACTCAATACTATCCAGTCCTCTGTTATTTTCTCTTTATATTCTCTTTGATTCTACATCTATATTTTAATACCAGGCAGCATTGTAAAAACACAAGGAGAGTCATTCCTAAAAGTTTATTAGGTTATTACAATGAATTGTCATGCTGATGCCAGTTTTATTGAAATCCCACAAACTGCACCCACTAGTACAACACATTTTAGTTGACAAGAGAGTAAACATTATTTTAACTCAATATAATTATATTATATTTTATTTTAAGGATTATTTAAAATCCTTAGTCAACATTTCAGTTAGCTGAATAATGGAAATAATATCTGATTCTTTTTGGCATATTCATATTTTTCCAGCTTTTTTCCTCTGCAATACCCTTTCAGGTTAATGGACAGTTAGGATAGAAAAGGTACACCCTGTTTCACTAGGGAAACATAGTCTTTTCTGGTAAAGATGGTTGATTATTAAGGTCTGATCCTGCAAAGACTTATTCATGTGTGTTACTTTACATGCCATGACTAGTCTCACTGAAGTCAATGGAGACACTCACACTGCTTAAAGCTAAGCATATACACAAGTCTTCACAGTATTGGGGCCTAAATTATCATGCTTAGGCTGCAGAAGCTACACCATATTGAGCTCAATGGGGATGGATGTTCGTTCTTCTGGTTTCTGAGCTTAGAGAGCCTATTGCTCTGTTGGTGCAGATTAGGTAAATACTTTGTATGCAACAAATGATGTTGTTCTTAATGTAGATCTGGATAAGTGCTTTCAAAGGTAGTATTGCCATCCCCAAGCATTCCAAAATCATGAGTCAGGCACCAAAATACCATAATTATGTTTAAAATTATGAAATAATAAAAACACTGGATTATTTTTTACTTCAATTTCTGAGCTTTTAGGGTGCACTAATGTCACACGTTGTAGCTTTCCTTTGCAACCACAAGGGCTAGAAACTTTTTTTTTTAACACTCAGATTTTCATGTTACATTTGACTTCAGGAGATGGGGCTTTTAAGAATTACACGTAATATCAGGAGACTCATTTTCATGAAAATTGGCAACACTGCAAAGGGCTCAGTTGTACCTTAAAGATATTGGCTCATGTTCAGCAGTGCAGTGCTGCTCAGTGGGGTGCTTTGAGATGTATTGAATCTTAGTGTGCATTCCCCCTCCATGACAACTCAGCTCCATTGGCTGATCTATACCATGCCACTCCCTCCTTTCTAGTAACAGTAGCCATCAACGAACCACAAATGTGCATGGGTAAGCCTATAAGTGGGAGAGAGATCATAAATAGCAAAGAATCCTTGTATCCTATCCCTCGTGGTGGCTGGGGACAGGATGGATAATAAAATGTTATGGGGGTGGCAGAGGTTATCATGCATCAAGTTATTTGGTGTATTCCTGTTTGAGTTATATGTCTTTATAGTCAGTTTGCCTTGCACATTTTCTGACCGCTTGCATGTCAAGTAACACACACTGATGAATACCAATTTGACAGAACTTACACAACAGAGATGTGTTATATAAATATTGACCAGATGTGTAGGTATGTCACAAATGTATTATAATATAACACAAAGAAGTGTGTGTGTATCTATATATATACTTATACACACTACTTTCTATCACTTTGCTGTGGGAACCGTATGATCATCTAGGTTTATGCTGGTGGAAGGGAGCAATTAGCCAATGTAGCTTGAGAAGGCTGATCAGCAAGAAATGCGTAGTTGAGGTGATTTAAAATTGGGACCCTCTAAGACAAGAGGCTGTTCACATTTAAAAATGAATAGCTTTAAAAATCCCATTCAGAATCTTTTGTTTTTGAGTCTGAATGATTTTCATAACAATTCTGAAATGCTAATGCCTTGGCTATTCAGGAAATTAGGTTTCTTCACCTTTGCTATGGTATCTATAGAGTCCCGGTCAAAGGAACAATCCTGGATGAGGAACTTTCTGGCTAATCTGGAATGTTTGGATCCATTAAGAATCAAGTGTTTTTTCTGCAAAAACACTTCAAATTACTTTGGGGATGAGATCACTTGGATTTGGAATGATCTATCTGTTTTAGCAGTAGCAAAGCTGTGTCTAAGGGAAATTAATGCAAATTCTTCTCTTGCAGGGTTCAAGATGGTGTCAATCACTGAGGTTTTCGAGGAGTTTGGGTATGTGCATTCTCTCATGCTTTAAGCATGATAAAGAAAAGAGTTTTATAAATATTTTATTCTGTTTGCAATTAAAATATTATTTTTCCTCTTCTGATATTTTTTCCTATTGTTCACATTCCATCCCACATTTTTATGAAAAATCTATTTGTGTGTGCGGGGAAGAGGGGGGGGATTGGAAAGTCTAAAATATATTGATTCAGAAATATTTAAATGTTTTGTATGCCCCTGCTCAGACTATGCCTTCTGTGATGCACCAAGATCATGTGATTCCCATGATGCAGTATGTTGTGATGTAAATCTGCCAGGGAGTCCAAGCCCTACAGGAGAATGAGGATATGAATTACTCAAACTTCAGCTCCTCTGAGGCACCCTGCAAATTCAGGGTGAAAGATTAATGTTGAGTTGAACCAATATCAAAAAAATTATTCAGTACATTAAACTAAAATGTTTTGATCTGGGTCAACCTGAAACAAAATATTTTGTTCTGATTTTCTCAATGAAATATCAAGGAACTTTGCCAAAATCAAAATATTTCCATGGCAAATTTTGTTGTAAAAAACTCTTTTTTCCATTTCTTAAAAAAAAAAAAAAAAAAAAAAATACAACCAGATATATTCATTATTCATCCTGGGGTAATTTTTTAAGTCCTATTTTTCAAATGTGACTCAAGCACTTTTTAAAATTTTACTCCAGGTCTATTTAAGAAAAAGTTTGATTGGATAATTTTGAATTTAGAAATCACCCAAACTAACTTCACTGCCCTTGGTCTATTTTTATAGTTCTGGTTTGTTACAGAAAGATCTTTCCTATTCTTAATATATTACAGTTTGTTAGAATCACAGAATCATAGAAAATTAGGGTTGGAAGAGATCTTAGCAGGTCATCTAGTCCAACCCCCTGCTCAAAGCAGGATCAGCTTCAACTAAATCATCCCAGCCAGGATGTCTGTCAAGCTGCACCTTAAAATCCCCTAAGGATGGAGATTCCACCACCTCCCTAGGTAACCCATTCCTGTGCTTCACCACCCTCCTACTAAACACATTTTTCCTAATGTTACTAAAAACTTAGGGACAAATTCAGCCTGTAAGTGTACTTCTTGCATTGATTTCTTTTGGAATGTATATTTGAACCTTTTTGTTGTCTGATGTTTCTTCCATCAAATCTACTTATCACACTTTATATAGTTATGTAACTTACCATAGAAGAGCAGCAAAATCTGGTGACCAGCTTTCAAATGAATAATTGAAGCTGAAAGAATCCAACAAAATGTTGTAGTTCTGAGACGTTGCCAACCAGTGAATGGTGCTGTTGACCTTTACCCATGTTTGTTGGTAGTGAAGGTATTCCTATCTCTCTCTTTTATTCTGTATTCTTTATCTTTGTATCATGAATATTGTGACTTTTATTTAGAAACTCTTACATGTTGTGTAACATTTTTTTGTTATAATTCTTATAGAAATGATATAGGATTTTCCAGAAATGAATTATATTTCAATAATTAGATGTCTCACGTGGAAACAGATCAACATAAAGAAGTGTGTGTGTGGGGGGGAAGATATGGATTTTACAGGGTAAAACCTAAAGTAAAAAGAGCACAACAGATAGCTACATTGATTCCTGTGTATAGTTTACCTCCACACAATCAGCCCAGTCATAGAAATGAAAAAACACAGCTGGGAGCCAAAGTCTGGAAATAACTTGTTATCACAATCCTGGCATAAGTGATGGAATGTCAAAACAAGGAAAATGTGTTGTTTATTTTACTGTCAACAGCTTGCATGGTAAGAGCATCTGGCTTCAGAGGTCCTGGCTTTCCCCTTGTCTTAAAATCACTCTTGTCTTGGTGCTTACCCAGGTAACTTAGGCATGGTGTACACTGCCAGCAGTGGTCGATGGGAGATATGCAAGCTACATAATGTATCTTGTGTATCTCCCATCAACTTACTTATATACCGCGGCATCTCCACTGCATTGCATCAACAGGAGACACTCTCCGGTTGACGCAGCCTTGCTCTTTTCATAGGGGTGGATTAGTGGCGTTGACTGGAGAGCACTTCTGAAATTGATTGAGCAGGTCTACACAACCTGCTCAATTGATCCCGCTGTATCAATCTCTTCATCCCCAGCATAGACATACCTTTAGTGTATTTTTAATGTGGGCCAATTTCCATAGGCTTGGAAAGAGGTTTTTACATTATTTTAGCAGGAAAAGAGGTGTAGTGAGGCAGTGTGAACTCCCTCCAGTTCAGAGGGGGAGGAGCCGCCTTTCCCATCTAAGTGCGTGGAGCTGGACCAAACTTGGCCCTCCCACTGGAAGTGGGTAGGTGGAACAGGTAGTATATAAGGCACGGCTTCTAGCTCAGTGGGAGGCAAGACATCAATGGAGATGGATGCACCTTGGTTGCTCCAGACTGCTGACCTTGTTACGGCACCCAGAGATGCCCTGCCCACCGGAAAGCCTGTGCCTGCAGGAGAACTGCTGGGACTGCTGATGGCTGCCTACATTGATGAGACCAAAGATGCCCCATAGACCCAGGTACATCCCCAAGGGAGGGTAGGAAGAATCCCAGCAGCAGCCAAATCCAGTCGGTCTGCAGTGCTGCAAGAGGAAAGATCAATATATTGCAGCTGGATTCCCTGATGACCTAGAGGGAGGACATTCCACCCCCACTGCTAGGGCCCTGGACTGGGACAATGTGGAGTCAGACTGGCCTGCGTCCCCCTACTCCCCCTGCCACAACAGATGGAGTGGTAGCAACCCCGTACCTGAGCCCAAGACTGCTTTGGTGCTCAAATCCCTGCCAGTGGCTATAGACTGTATAGTTGCTCTGCTCGGCCTGAGGGACAGAGCATCCTAGACCATTGATGCTCCACCCTGACAGAGTTCCAGAGCTTCTAAGAATGTGTGCTTGCCCTGCCCAGCCTGATGGCCAGGAGTATAGGCTGCTTAGTCATTCGGCCTTCCCTGAGGGTCATGGCCCACCCCCCTTTAACTACCTATTGGCTCATCCCCTGTCAGTAGGTGGTGATCGAGTGAGACAGTGTGACCTCCCTCCAACCCAGAGCGGGAAGAGTGACTGAAACTGGTCTTCAGTTAGTGGAAAATATGGGCAGTGACCTGATCCTTGCTGGAGTCAAACGCTAGCCCCACTTACCTTTACATGATGGGAGGGATGGAGCTGGACAAACTCATTAGGTTTCTGGCCAAGAGCCAGCAACAGCAGCAGGCGATCCAACTCCAACAACTGGTACAACAGCTGGGAGCCCAGCAGCAGTAGTTACTCCAGCAGTGGGGCACCCTAAACTATGAACAGCAATAGCTGGTTGGGGAGCTGCGGTCCTAGCTGCATGAGCAGCACAAGCAGCAAGCCCAACAGTTCACCGCATTGCTGCCCCATGACTCTGCCTGCACCACTGGGGACATGGCAACCCAGACAACCCCCAGGCTGAGGAAACCCCCAGCGCCTCAACCATGGGGACCCCTTAGGACTCCAAGACACAGAGAGACTCCACAGAGACTGGACCTGAGTTTGCAGAAGCCCCACCTGAAGGACTCCACCGCCAGAGCCCAATCTTGAACAGTTCCCTCTACCATGGCCATTTGAGTGAGTCCCAGCCCCATCATCCAGCTGCCACGAAGCTCACACTCCCCATGGAACTGGGGCAGATACCGGTCACTGGCTTGATATATTCAGGATGCAGACAGACCCTTGTCTGTCGGGAGCTAATCCCAGTCCCCAAGCCAGGAAATAAGACTCCAGTGCATCCATGGGGACGTGAAACCATACTCCATCCCTGACCGTGAGTGGCGTGACACACATGATGATGGTGGGGCTAGCACCTACTCTTGTCTACCTCACAGGGCCTCCACACTGAGGGGAAGGATACACTTTACCAGAGCCCAGGGGCTCTGGGTGCCCGGCCCAGGCTGCATCCCCCATGGGTATATGTGTGGGAGGGGGCCAGTGTTACAAGTTTGTACTGGTCCCGAAAAAATTATGCTTGGGCCCTGCTACCCCATGGTCCTGGGATGGTACTGGCCAGAATTTGTGGAGGTCTTTGACACCACGAACGTTGGGAGCCCTCAGATCCCGATAGCCTAGCAGATGGATCCAACTCAGAGGAAGGAACTAACACCGACTGTCGGTGGAAGGAAACTATGGATCCCCCAGTGGGCCATGAAGAGGATTTCACCTCGACAGCAGACCTTAGCCAGGACCAAAGGGCAGATCCCACACTTAGCTGATCATATGAGCAGCTGGCGGCAGTCAATGGAAAAATAGCAGACCCTCAAACCAGTGGCCCAACTTAGAATTAACATTAGAATGACTCTTCCATCATGTAGACCAAAATCCCCAAACCAAAGAAATTCAGACCCAAATGCTGGTGCCCAGGTGTCATCATCAGACGGTAATGAAACCCACCCATGATATGCCTATAGCAGGCCACCTGGGGCACAAGAAGACTGTAGCGCAAATCCTGATTTGGTTCTTTTGGCTGGGAGTACATCAGGAGGTCAGGAATTACTGCAACTCCTGCCCGGAGTGCCAATTAGCAACCACGCAATGAGTACCCCAGGCTCTCTGATCCCCTTTCAATGATGGAGGTTCCCGTTGAGTGGGTCACAATGGACCTCTTGGTACCCCTCCCCAAAAGTACCTCTGGGTTCCAGTATGTCCTCATTATCATGGACTATGCTACCAGGTTCCCAGAGGCTGTCTAGTGAAACATCACAGTCCAGACAATCATGGGAGACTCCTAAAGATCTTCACCCAGATTGGTCTTCCATGAGAAATACTCACTGACCAGGGCACCAACTTTACTTCCCAGATGCTCCAGCAGGTATGTGGACTCCTGGGAATTAAACAACTATGCACAACAGTCTACCATCCACAGACTGATGGACTCACTGAATGATTTAATTAGACTCTGAAAGGGATGCTGTGCAAATTCCCTCTGTGGGAGCTAAGTCAATGGGATCAGCTGATTCTGCCTCTGTTGTTTGTGATCAGGTAGGTGCTCCAGTCCTCAGCAAAGTTTTCTCTATTTGAATTACTTTATGGATGTGAGCCGCAAGGGCTACTGGACATGATGTGGAAGACCTGGGAATGTTTGCCATCCCCAGCCCAGGAAACACTGCAGTTCATCCTTAAACTACAGGAATGATTCCCAGGCAGGAACCCTGGTGAACAAGAACCTGAAGACCACTCATGGGGCTCAAGAGCGGACCTATAACCGAGAAGCACAGACCCGAACCTTTGAATAAGGCTACCGAGTCCTGCTCCTGTTGCCCTCAATGGAGTCTGAACCATTGGCCCAATGGCAGGGGATGTACTAGGTCACACAAAAAGTAGGACTGGTAATGTAAGAGATTCGCCAGCCAGGACAGTGGAAGAAAAAGCAATGGTACCACGTCAACCTCCTGAATCCATGGTGAAAACAAGAGTGTCTACTGATTACCCAGTTCCCTCCAGAACCAGAGCTGGGACCCCGGGTCTCAGAGGCGGAAAACCATTGTGAACTAGATTCAGTGGACAACATCACAGAAGAGCAACTGAAACAGGCCTAGTGCCTATTGAAGTCCTTCCCAAAGACCTTCAGTGCTCAGCCGGGACAAACCTCCCTGGTCCACTTTATTATCCAAATTTATTCAGGGGTGATGTTCTGGGAGACGATGCAACACCCTTCAGCCTCCATGGCCCACAATGTTCCAGTGGTTCATGGACTACCTCCTGCAGGAGCACAGGGGCTATACTGCCACGTACCTTGACAGCCTAGCGGCACTGGGAAGACCATAATAATCGGTGGCAGCAGTTTTATGGACCTTGTAGGAGGCTGGCCTAACAGCCAACTCCAAGAAGTATCAGATAGGATGGCAAGAGATGACCTATCTGGAGAACACATTGGGTTGGGGGCAGGTACGCCTGATCTTTGGAGAAAGCCTAGGCCTTGAAAGCCTGCCCACCACCTACCATGAAACTACCGGTTTCTGGGTTTAGCTGGCTACTACCAGTGGTTCATCTCGCAGTTCGCCGTTATTGTGACCCTCATAACTCACCTCCTAACTAAAGACAGTCCATGGTGTATACACTGGACCACTGTGTGCCAGGAGGTCTTCCAGACCGTCAAGAGTCGCCTCTGCCAGAAGCCAATGCTGTAGAGTTCTGACTTCATGTGGGACTTCATCCTTCAGACAGATGCCTCGGAGACAAGAATCGGGGCCATTCTTTCTCAAGAAGTTGATGGGGAAGACCACCCCATTCTCTATATCAGCCGAAAGTTATTTCCTTGCCAACAACATTACTCTGTCATTGAGAAAGAGGATCTTGCTGTCAAGTGGGCTTCTGACGCTTCAGATACTATCTCCTTGGCACCTCCTTCATTTTGGTTACCCATCATGCCCTCCTGAGATGGCTGAACTTGATGAAAAGCAACAATGTCAGATGTTGGTATCTCGCCCTACAGCCCTATGCCTTTACTATCTGGTACTAACTAGACTTTCTGTCCTGACTATGGGAAATGGAAGACTCAGACTGCCAGGGCTAGGAGTCGGACTTGAGGGGGATGTGTGCATAGTGAGGTGGTGTGGCCAGAGAGGGAGGAGCTACCTTCCCCATCCAAGTGTATGGAGCCAGACCAACCTCAGCCCTCCCACAGGAAGTAGGTAGGCGTGACAGGAAGTATAAAAGGCAAGGTGTCTAGCTCAGTGGGACGTGAGTCAGTAAAGAAGATGGACGCACCCTGATCACTTCCGAGACTGCAGACTTTGCTGCTGCACCCAGAGACACCCTGTCTGCTGGGGAGCCTCTGCCTGAAGGGGAATTGCCAGGACTGCTGCTGGCCACCTACCCCGACGAGACCAAGGATGCCCCATGGACCTAGATACATCCCCAGAGGAGAGTAGGAAGTAGACCAGGGGCAGCCAACTCCAGTTGGTCTCCAGTGCTGCAGAAGGCACAGTCAGTGAATTGCAGCTGAATTCCCCATGGACCCAGTGGTGGGACATTCCACCCCCACTGCTACGGCCTTGGGCTGGAAAGTGGTGGAGTCAGGTGAGTTCATGACCCCCTACCCTCCTGCCACTGCGCTTCGAGTGGCAGCAACCTCCTAACTGAGCCCAAGATTACTTTGGTGCTCAAATCCCTACCTGAGCCCTAGACTTCAGAGGAGTACAAACCCCTGCCAGGTGCTAGAGACTGCCTAGTTGCTCCTCCATGCCTGAGAGACAGAACTTCCTAGACTGTTCCTGCTTCACCCAGCTGGAGGGCCACAGCTTCAAAGTTTGTGTGCTTGTCCTGTCCGGCCTGAGGACCAGAAGATCTAGACTGGGCACCCTGCCCATCCTGAGGGCAGGAGCCATAGGCTGCATACTTGTCCTGCCCTGCCTGAGGGCTGGGACTATAGGCTGCCTCGCTGCTCAGCCCTGTCTGAAGGCCAGGACCCACCACCTTTTACTGCTTATTGGCTCACCTCCTGTCAATAGGCAGCGATCAAGTGAGGCAGTGTGGCCTCCTAGAGGGGGAGGAGAGGCTGACACCCCTCTACTGGGGGTCTATACTGAATGTATATGATGCTGACTGCACTTTGAGTTCTGGAAGTATTATTAAACTGCATTGTACTCCAGACACCAGCAAAGACTACAGTTATATAATCTCGATGGAGCTTACTTTGATTCCTGGGTGTCTCTGTGCTACTAACTCAGGGATAGGGTTGCTGTACCTGGAAAGCCGAGGAGCCAAGGGAAGACTCAGAGTCCTGAATGCTAGACAACTTTGTGAGAGAGAGAGGACATGTTAGTTTGAGTGGTAGAGACCTCTGCTGTCTTGGGGAATTGCTGTATATGCCTGGATGGCCACCAGCATGGTTGTTCAAAGAACATAAGAACAGCCATACTGGGTCAGATCAATGGTTTATCTAGTATCCTCTCTTCCACCAGTGGATGATGCCAAATGCTTCAGAGGGAATGAAAAGAACAGGTAATCATCAAGTGATCCATTCTCTGTCACTCATTCCCAACTTCTGGCAAACAGAGGCTAAAGACACTTCTAAACATGGTTTTGCATCCCTGCCCATCCTGGCTAATAACCATTGATGGACCTATCCTCCAGGAACTTATCTAGTTCTTTTTTGAATTCTGTTATAGCCTTGGCCTTTACAAAATCCTCTGACAAAGAGTTCCACAGATTGACTGTGCATTGTGTGAAGAAATACCTGGTTTTGTTTGTTTTAAACCTGCTGCCTATTAATTTAATTTGGTGACCCCTAGTTCTTGTGTTTCGAGAAGGAGTAAATAACAGTTCCTTATTTACTTTCTCCACACCAGTCATGATTTTATAGACTTCTATCATACCTCCACTTAGTCATCTCTTTTCCCAGCTGAAAAGTCCCAGTTTTATTAATCTCTCCTCATATGGAGAGTTTTTCTATATCACTAATCATTTTAGTTGCCCCTTTCTGTACCTTTCCAATTCCAATATATCTTTTTCGAGATGGGACTACCAGATCTTCATGCAGTACTTAACATGTGGGCGTACCTTGGATTTATAGAAAGGCAATATGATATTTTCTGTCTTATTATCTATCCCTTTTACTAATGATGCCCAACATTCTGTTAGCTTTTATGACAGCAGCTGAACAGTGAGTGGATGTTTTCAAAGAACTATCCACAATGACTCCAAGATCTCTTTCTTGAGTAAAGCAGCTAATTTAGACCACATCATTTTGTATGTACTGTTGGGATTATGATTAATAATGTGCATTACTTTGCATTTATCAACACTGAATTTCATCTGCCATTTTGTTGCCCAGTCAACCAGTTTTATGAGATCCCTCTGTAACTCTATGCAGTCTGCTTTCAAATTAATTATCTTGAGTAGTTTTGTATCATCTAGAAATTGTGCCACCTCACTTTTTACCCCTTTTTTCCAAATCATTCATGAATATGTTGAACAGTAGTTGTCCCAGTACAGACCCCTGTAGGACACCACTATTTATCTCTCTAAATTCTGAAAACTGACCATTTATTCCTACCCTTTGTTTCCTATCTTTTAACCAGTTACAGATCCAGGAGAGGACCTTCCCTCTTATCTCATGACAGCTTACTTTGCTTAACAGACTCTGGGTGAGTGACCTTGTTCAAGGCTGTCTGAAAATCTAAGTACACTATATCTACTGGATCCATTCTTGTCCACATGCTTGTTGACCTCCTTAAAGAATTCTGGTAGATTGGTGAGGCATGATTTCCCTTTACAAAAAACATATTGACTCATCCCCAACAAATGGTGTACATCTATGAGTCTGATAATTCTGTTCTTTACAATAGTTTCAACCAATTCGCCTGGTACTGAAGTTGGACTTACTAGCCTGTAATTGCCAGTATCGCCTCTGGAGCCTTTTTTAAAAACTAGCATCACATTAGTTATCCCAGTCATCTGGTACAGAAGCTGATTTAAATGATGTTACATATGACAGTTAGTAGTTCTGCAATTTCATATTTGAAATCCCTTCAGAACTTTTGGGTGAATACCATCTGGTCCTAGTGACTTATTACTGTTTAATATATCAATTTTTTCCAAAACCTCCTCTAATGATACCTCAATCTGAGACAGTTCCTCAGATTTGTCACCTAAAAAGAAGGGCTCAGGTTTGGGAATCTCCCTTGAATTCTCAGCTGTGAATTCATTTAGTTTCTCTTCAATGGCCTTATCTTCCTTGAGTGCTCCTTAAGTATCTTGATCATCCAGGGCCCTCCCTTATGTTTAGCAGGCTTCCTGTTTCTGGTGTATTTAAAATATTTTTTGCTGTTCCTTTTTAGTCTTTGGCTAGCTGTTCTTCAAATTGTTTTTTGGCCTTCCTAATTATATTTTTTCACGTCATTTGCCAGAGTTTATGCTCCTTTCTATTTTCCTCAAAAGGATTTAACTTTCACTTTTTAACGGATGGCATTTTGCTCTAACTGCTTCTTTTACTTTATTGTTTAGCCATGATGGGACTTTTTTGGTCCTCTTACTATGTTTTTTAATTCGGGGTATACATCAAAATTGAGCCTCTATTATGGTGTCTTTAAAAAGTTTCCATGCAACATGCAATGATTTCACTTTTGGCATTGTACTTTTTAATTTCTGTTTAACTTCCCCATTTTTGTGTAGTTTCCCTTTCTGAAATTAAATGCTACTGTGGTGGGCTGCTTTGTTGTGCCCCCCGAGCTGTTAAATTTTATGATGTTATAATCACTATTACCAAACAGTTCAGCTATTTTCACCTCTTGGACCAGATACTGTGATCCACTTAGGACTAAATCAAGAATTGCCTCTTTTCTTGTGGTTCTAGGAAAAGCTGCTCCAAAAAGGTGTCCTCATTTAATACGAGGCACTCAAGTTCACACATCTGGCATTTGCTTATAAGCACTTTAAAAAATTATCACTTTTTAGCTTTCTTCCATTATGGGATGTAATTGAATGAGACTCTTTTTCATTTCACTGTTTCTCATCAGAGCCTACTCGTGTTTTATAATCTTCCATCCTTACTAGGATATAGAGAATCTCCATAAATAGATCCTCCCCTAAGAAATGTCTCTGTCTGAATCACGTACTCCTTCACACCTGTAATTTGGTGGGAATAGTGTCATAGAGTGCTCATGAATGTAGAATCAGGATCACCAAAAACCCTGGCATCATCAATTTTTCCAGTGCCACCCATGTTGACATTCATAAATTCAGCTCTGTGGTCTATGGGGGCCTGCATAACAATGGAGTAGTATCCTTTGCAGTTTAAGCTATGGGTACAGGAGTCCATCAATGGCACAGTTCGGAAACCCTTTTCTCTCAAAACCAGCAGTTACTTCAGGAATATCTTTCATGCCCACCACCTTGGGTAAACCAGATGCTGAATTACTGCAGAAATCTCCACCACCACTTTACTCATAGTCATGTTTCTACTGCCAAATTGGTCAGTAATGGACCTGAAGCAGTTGAGGTTAGCCAGCTTCCAGATGGTTATAGGTACCCACTTTTGGACTGGAAAGGCTGCCCTCCTGAAAGACTCTTTACACTAGTTAAAGAGGATAAAGATACACAGAGGGCACACAATGCTCCAGAAATGTAGGTTTTTTCATGCAAAGGTTCTGGTTCCACTGTTGGTCATCCCAAGTCTTCATGACGATGCGATCCCAGAGGTCTGTGCTTGTGGCCCTGCTCTGGAAGTGTTGGTATGCATATGGGGCATTAGTGGCTGTACCAAATGTCATGAGCATCATCAGCCAGCTCAAGTCTGCCATGTGTGTGTCCTCCTCTTCCTCCTCCTCCTCCATCATCATAAATTCTGTGAGGTGCCTTTGGAGGCTCAGAAAAAATGTCAAACTGTCCACCAGCATCTCTTGGAAGCTTAATCCGTTTTCTGACACAGGACTGATAGTGCAAGAGAAGGAAGGTCTTCAAAAGGCATCTCTTCCATGTTGCTGGCTTCAGTAGCTGTGAACACACAGACCAAAATGACAGCTTGACAGGATGTGTTTTGGGGCTGTTCAAACTTCCTGTGCAGGTGGACAGTCAAGATTTCACACAGTGCACCATGATCAAAGGGCTAGAGGGCACTAGGGAGTCTGGGATATAGTTGGTTTGAGACGGGTCTGTGTGCTGCATTCTGAACATAAGAGTCTGGGTTAGAAAACTCTTAACACAGGGTTAATAATCAGTGTAGACACTCAAGCCCTTGGTTCTGTAAACCAGGTCCAGCTGACTCAAGTCCCATTAACCCTGGGCTTACATAGTTGTGTAGATATATCCATTGTTACATGGTTGCTTGTTATTTTTGTAATAAATCTATGAAAAATTATTTCCCACTTTTCCTTTCTTGGTCAATAGTTCACAAACTGACTTTCAGAATGTAATCAAGATTTTCTATTTCCTTGTGAGTTGAGGATAATAAATAGAAGAACATGCGTGCTCTGCTGTCCTTTAGCAACTGTCTGTATTACATGGCCAGGAACTGAGGCCATGTCTACACTATAAACTTTGACTGACAGAAGTTACGTCAGCATACAGCTGCCACGGTTAGTATATTGCTCAAGTGTGTGCATAGTTGTCCACTTGACTCAGAGTTTCACATACTCAAAAGGAGTACTTGTGTCAATGAAAAGTGTGGTGCACCATGGGTATGTGCCCCAGTGTTCCATGTGCCACCATGCTGTGCAATACCTTCTGAGATATTTTTGCAATGTTCAGTGTGGTAGAAATGAGCTGCACAGAACACTCTGGGAGCTAGGTATCAAATTCCCATATTGAAACTTTCTCCTTCCCATAATGCTATCCCTATCCCACAATTGCCCTTTTTCTCTTTAAGATTCCGCAAACACACATGGCACCATTCAGTGTCCATCACCTGTGACAGAAGCAGGAAGCCTGAACAGATCTATATTGATTATGAATGTTGCAAATACACCATACACAGTTCTCAGGTATTATCAGAGTTACAGAAAAGAAAGAACCACAACAATAGGAGACATGATGATTTCTTCAAGGACAGATTGCTCAGGGACATAGCAAAAAACAATTCAAGGTTTTGGGTGGTGTTCATGGAGCAGCTTCAGAAGGTGAAATGCCAATTCTGAGTTTGAGAAATGAGCACTGACAGGTGGGATTGCATCGTAATCCAGGTTTGGTTGCAGAATTTTTGGATTTGAAAGGCCACATTCCTGGATTACTGCAAAGAGCTCATTCCAACCCTCTAGCACTAGGACACCAGAATTAGAGTTGTGTTGACAGTTGAGAAGTGAATGGTGATCACGCTGTAGAAGCTTGCACCACCAGATTGCTACCAGTCACAGGGAAATCATAATGGAGTTGGAAAATCCACAGTTGCATTTTCATGCAAGTGTGTAGGGCCTTTAATCACAGTCCTACATATACATATACATGTAGCCACCTGGTCGGCTGCACAGCTGCACACAACAGGGAAGAGTTGCCACCTATGCTCACCAAGCTGGACAGTCAGGGAAAGGCATTTCAGAAACATGTGTGGTGTCTTAAGATGGGGAACATGGGTTGATGTTGGGGCTTCATGATCCTTGGACTGTGCAACTGACAGTTGTGACCAGAGCAGTCACAGCTGGCCATTGTAGGACAGCTGCTGGAGGATTGTTAGCATCACCATAGGTCACTAAGTGTCTACACTCACATTGTGTTGATAAAGTATCAAATATAGCAGCCAGGTGACATAGTCTATTCCAGGTTTGAGGGTTTTATTAGAGTTCGGTTATGGTTAGAGAAGATGCATGCTGTGTTCTTCGAGCTGGAGGATTAAACCTGTGCTCTGTGGAATCTTAAAGTAAACTATATACAGTGTTTGTGTGATTTCCAGAAGATTCTACTTAATTAGGACACAACAACACTTTTGGCATGGTGTTTCCCTCTAGCCTGTGCCCTCTACTGCAGCTGGCATTTTCCTTCTTGAATGACAATCCCATCTTCTGACCAGAGAGAGCTGGCAGTAGGAAGTAGCTGGGGCTGGATTTTTTGCCAGCTATTTAACCATCCTGGGCTCTCTCGGGGTGAAAAGGCCAGCTTTTTCCTGCTTGCCAATCCACTCACCAAATCAGGGCTTCAAGAGCAGGGCCAGCCGTCACAGCACAGCCACTGATCTGTCCACCACATCACATCAGTCAGAACATACTACTTAATCTTAAAAAAAAAAAAAGTAAGCAAATAAAAAACACAGAGTTGCACACTTCATTTATACTTGAACTGATATGGCAATGGTCATCTTTGTTAAGGGCAAAGGAGATTAAAAAGTAATGTGTACAAGCTGTGTTTGCTGATAGACAAAAAGCTAGAGCTGGTTAAATACATTCTTTGATGAATATTTGAATTCTCATAGAATAAATTATTCTATGAACATTATTGAGGTATTTGACCAGTTTAGTAGCTGATTGAATAACCAATTTACCAAAGCTTCATTTGACAACATATTTGACAAGCTGTTCTTTTCAGGTTTTCCACCAGCTTTGGAAGCATTGTCAATCAGAGTAAAAGAAGCAGTTGAAAGGAAATATTCACACAGTAGATAGTAGAAAGCTATCCAAACTGAACAAGAGAACAGCTAGAATTTAAAGATTTTAAATAAGTAAGTAAATAAATAAATAATAAAAATAGTTAAAAGCTCACAGAATCAGTTGCATGGTATCTCCATTCCTGAAGGAAGGTCCAGCCAGGAGGATAAGAAGCAGCACAAAACCAAAAGAACTGGCCCTGTGAATTGCAACATATAACCATTTCCTCATCCCACTAAAATCTAGTCAGTCATTCTGCACCTACAGCAAAAGCTATTCACTGTTTCTCCCCTCATGTTAAACATTTGCAATAATCTCCCTCATTAAATGTATTAAAAGTTTTCCCCAAATACATTCAAATAGATCCACAAGTTCATTGTCTCTTTCAGGATATTGATTGCTGTTCTCCATAACTGTGGGTTTGTGGGAGGAGAGACAATTTTGAGTAAAGTGCACTGGTGTGACTATGTTTCCTGGGGCTCTTTAGGGAGCAGAGCAGTTTCAAAAGTCATATTATTTCCCACAGAAACCAGGAGGTTGTTTTTTTTCCACATCAGGGGAAAGAAGGGTGCAAAGATATTTTCTGCCCTCCTCCCTTTAGAGGAGGTTGGTTTAAGTGAGGAAAGAAAGACAGAGAGACACATTAAGCCATAAGAAGAGGAGGTGGGAGGTAGTGGCTTATGGTCTTCTCCCCACATAAGGAGCCTGTGTAGAGAGAAGGTTGCTTTTCTTCCTTGAAGAAGAGAATGGGGGAGAAGGGGTTGTGGAACCTACCCAGTTTATAGGTATGAGAACTGGAAACTTTTCTTAGAATTCCATTCATTTTTGTCTGCTCCAAATTTGGAGCAGGAAGAACCTGTGGAAAGCAGATCAGAGGAGCTTCTTGGTTCTGCACTAACTCCATGCCCCCTGTTAGATGGGCCCATCAACCGGATGCCCTTTAGCCCAGACACATATCCTTGACCTGCCAACAAATGCTTTGTGCTGCCATATATGTTGGCAGTTTCCTTTTTTGTTTCAGGAATTACTTTAAGAGTAAGCAATGTATCAAAAATGAAAACATTTATAAACTGGATTTTGATAAATGTGATTCATTCAGAAATTGTTACAGAGCAAGGAAGCAGAAAGAAATGAACAAAGTATTATCCAGTGGCAAGCTCACAGTAGCAAACACCAATTCTACCGTTAACTACTACCAGTGTGACCAGGGTTTCAGATACTTTAAGCATATCTCATAAATTGACTTATATCCTTTGGTTAGAGACAATGAAATGTATTCTGATCCATCTGTTCCTGGCAATTATCCTACATAAACAGGCATGCCATTGATCAGAGTTATGATTAGATAAATTCTACTATATACAAAAAATATTGGCAGGAAGTGATTTGATTTGAGTTTGTAAATAGAAAGTCTGGTTACTCAGAGAAAGTAAATGGAATTGGTATACTCACAACTAGGTTAGGGGAAAGAAAGCTTCTTTCATCCAGTAAACTCTATTACTGAATGACTGAAGATAAATATATCTTGCAGGCCTATTCAAGAGCAAATGAATGGATGAGCAGATGAATGGATTCAAAGTTGAAAGTCTAAAATAGTAACTACATCATTATTTTTTCCCTCTTCCAGGACTAACATTTCCGTGCTAACAATTCCATGTGGGATTGAGAGAGGTAAATGGAAGAGAAGTACCTGTTATAAAAGATGTGTCAATTTGCAGATCACCAGCCCACAGAGTAAATAGTTGACCACTAGCCATATAGAGTTGAAAGTTGTGTATTTTGCATTTATAATGGGATTGTATGTAAAACTAGGTGCCTTGGTATATTGTGTGCAGTTTTAGTGTCTAGTTTAGTAAGGATATAGAGTAAATAAACAAGATCATATAGTTATGAAGTTGTATTGTATGAAGAAACATACCAAGATTTCAGAATCTATATTTCTATATTCTCGAGAAGAGAAGACTATGGGAAAATTTTATCACAATCTATAAAACATATTCAGGGTATTAATATAAATGAAAGAAGAGAATTATACAGTCTCAGAAGTTGATGGAATAAGGAACAATGTCTTAAAACTATAGAAGAAAAACTTTAAATTAGATACTAACAAAAATGTAATCAAACACTGGTATGAGATACTGCGGGAAGTTGGTAAATGCACCATCATGGCATATATTCAAAAGCAGGTGAGACTCCCTATTAGTATGAGTATTTCTGCATAGGATCATAGGAGTCATACCACATTTCTCTGAGAATAGGAAATCCAAATGGAATGGATATCTCCTGACTTTTCTGTTTATGTCTAAAATATGATAAATAAGAATTTGGCTATAATAAATTTCAGTAGTCAGTAAACCAAAACTCAGTTTATTTTTCTGGTTTTCCATCTTTGAAGAAGATGTATAAGTCTTTTTGTTCAGTGAAAGAAATGACTGAGTGAAAGCAACCTATTGAGATTTTTTTCTGGCTCTTTCTGATGGAGAAATTGAGACTTTTGCGGTTAAGTATTGCCTGCCAACTCAGCCTAGCAAGACCTTTGGTGGCGGTGACTATTGATCACCTAATTCTGATACTTTTTAATTAAATTTTGTTTTCAGACACCTCAAGGGGATGTGATCTTCACAAAGTAATCTCTTTTCTGTGCTTATAATAAAAATTCTGTGCCTAATGTTTTAATTCCATAGTCTAAATGGGGACCCCAAGAGACAATTCAATGCTTTCACCAGAGAATGTAATCACATCTACACTGTTGTTGGCCTAATATCTTTGTCAATGGTTTCAAACTTCTCTCTCAAACCATTGCTCTTCCATCAGTTGTTTTTTACTATGCTGAGCCTTTTTTTTTTTTTACTTTTTTTGTATTCATTATATGCTTAACACAGCTTTATATTTACATGATTATGTCTAAGATAATAATATTAATTTTCTCTATTTGACAGAAATCTGGCATAGTCATCATTAGACAGGGTGATTTATATTCTCTCTAAATGGCAATTCCACCTGGAAGCTGAAAATGTCTAGCAGAGGAGGTCATATTGTATGAAAAGAGAACTCAAATTACCAAGTTAATGTTCCGAATTTTACTGTTTTTTATTTCCTTTGAGTAATTTGTTCTTTTTTTGGTTTCATTCCTATGAAATTAGTGCCAGTGTGCTGCCCATTACAAATTCCAACCTTCTTTCACGAAGTGATTTCATAATATGCACTGAATGTGTATGTTTACATTTGATCTTCTCTCTGTCCATTATGGGTTAGATCCTGCTCCCCTTGCAAAAATCCTGTAGACTTCAGTGGATGGAACATGACTGGACCAGATGGGCCCAATTCTTACTTACACTAAGGTCACATTACACTACTCTAGAAGTGCAATAGGGGTCTTATCTTTATTTTAAATCCCTTTTGCACTGCTAAAACACTGTAAAGTGACCCAACTGTAAATGAGCATCAGACTCCAAAGCACCAAGTAAGAAATGTATTAATCTCTTTGATCATTTTCCTTTTATGACTGCTTTTGTTTGCTTATGGTGTGACTCATTTATAAGTACTTTCACTGTTTCAGATTTAGCTGTGCTATTTACGCTGTCATCTTTATTCAATATTTCATTGTTGATTATATGGGGAAAACAGCCTGCTGATATGCTTACCACATCCCAAATTGCTTCTATGCCTCACTTAGCTCTCTCTTGAATGGGAGAGGAATTTGGTATGTCCCACAGTACTACCCCTGGGATGCCAGAATGATATATTGTGCAGATCATATTATGATTTCACTTGCCTTTCTTCCTTGCTTTGGAGAGCAGTAAAATAGCTGCCATTTTAAACATTGTAATTGAGATGAACAGGGCAGTTCAAACCTCTAAGCTCCTGTTACAGGCTCTCTGTGTACTCAAGCATCAGTTGTACTTGGTTCACATTTTCAAGGCTTATTAAATAATCAGAAAAGCCAGCATTTTTTTTTGTGTGTAAATGAAAATTGAAATTCTGAACCAAAGTGTAGCTGATTGCAGAGGTACTGATATGCTGTACCACCACATAATTCCCCTCACACTGCTATTTGAACATTGGTACAAACCCGTCAGCTGTTGGCTAGTACTTACTACTAACCACAGTATATGTACTAGCCGTTAGCGGGTGGCTAAAATGGCCCCTAGCCCACAGACTCTGCCTTTTTGGGGCATCTAGTGTGTGGATTGAAACATTCATCATCAGCCCTTCTACTTCTCACTTGAGGAGTGGTGAAAAATCCTGCTTTTTTTTTATGTGTTTGTGTTCACGCATGGGGAAGACACACCCCTCTGTGAATTATTGTGCATGAGAACCTGTTTGGGGATGGTCCGGGAGACGAGTCTGGAGAGAGGGAGCATGGAGAGAAATCAAAAAAGGCCAGGGCACCGATCCGCAGCCCACTGAGACACAGCCATCATGTTTATTATTATTATTGCTATGTGGCTCATGTTTGGTTTCTTGGGAGGGATATTCAAGCTATGACCTATAATGTTATAGTTATGGATGAGGATGTTACATGCTAAGGTGTTACATGCTTTGGCTGAGGGCAATACAGAAGAGATTCCCTTAGTGCTCCTTCTCTCCCAGAAAACCCAAACACACCAACCCACACATGCACGTCAGGCTTTCAGCGATGGATGCCAAGAGGAAAAGAAAAAAACCCTTAAAAACACCACTATAGTATATCCTGAGGAGAGATAGGAACACAAAATACTCCTGTAGAGACCATCTCTCTCCCTAAGCCTCTGTCCCCATCCTACCAGTTTTTTCAAAGATGGATGCCAAGCAGAGAAAAACAACATTTTTTTTCAAACTTTGCTTTCAAGTACCACTTTCAAAACTGTTAAAGGCTACCAGGTCTGGCAAGCATGAGGGAATATTTTCTCAAGTACAGCATTTAGTTACTTGGAATACCTATTTAATGCTAGAGATGAACACTTTGGGTGGTAAATTATTGTCCCATATAGCAGTGACAATGTTCAATTTAAGTCCGTCTTAATTCTCTTCTCTCCTTAACTCTATGGAAGGTGATTTTTAAATGATTCCTTATGCAGCAGACAGCATAAGATTCCTTATGCTCTTTCTTGTCCTGGTCTTTGTGTTGCAAGAAATGGGATGGTGGGGAGTGAAGGGAATTAGGATGCAAAAGTGCATTCTAATAAAAAAATTGTTAATTGTGGTTGTGATTTTTTTCCACCTCTGGAAGGTGATGTCATGGAGCAGGAACTCAAGATGACTTTTTCAGATTTCTGGGTAGGGAGAACTTTCTTGGACTTCCCTGATAGCTTACTAAGCTACTCCACTCATTGGTGTGCTATTCAGCCACCAGTACTCTGAATATTTCCTCTGCATAAATTGATGGGATCCCACTACTTGCCTAGAAAATTACTTAATTTATTTTCATTCTATTTCTAATATTAATGTCTTCAGTGTTTTCCCCTGCCTGAAAGAAAGACAGAGCCCATAATGTTAAAATGTTCCTGAAACATGAGCCCACCATCCATCAGCTAGAGCCTGCTTCTTAATTTTTTTTTGTTATTTATATAAAGTAAAATCGATGTTACTTACCAATGATAGAAGCGAGAGTGATTTGAAAATCATGAAGGCGTATATAAGCATTCCAAAATGTTGCAAATTGTGGTCCTGTGTACAGACAGAAAGTAAAGTGGGTTTCTTACTTTCTTTCTGTCCCCCTATAGCAATACAAATAATATACTGTCTATTTCATTCCATTGGCAGGCACTTCCACACCTGCTGGGCCAAGCCTCCCACCCAAGATACGAAGTGCTATTACTGGCTAGCAGCAGGCCAAAAGGAGGAGGACCATTCAGGAGCTTTTTGGGGTAGTGGCAAGCAGGAAGAAAGAATACCCTTCCTTTGGGAGAGCCAAGGAGGAGAGGGACACACTCCAGGAGGCGACAATGCTCCATAGTTTCTGGATGAAGACAGGAGAAACAGGGGGCAGTACTGATTGCTCCTGGGGAGAATGATGGATATATGGACCAGCAGGGTGGTTCAGGAAGTGCTGGTGACAGCTCCACAGTCACCTTATAGCATAGCTCCAACACCAAGGCATGCGATAGTTGTAATGCCTGTCGTGCAGGTTAATGTAGGCATTGCAATGGAATGGTGTCCCTGGTCATGCTTCAGAATGGTTGGAAGATGGAATTTGTGGCAGGGCCGGTGAGAGAAATCACAAATAGGGTTTCTGTTTCAAAATACTGTGTTTTATGTTTGAGAGAAAGATCCTCTGAACCTTGTCCAACAGAAGTTCCCCATCTACGAGAAACAGTGAGGTGTCAGATCTTGTAATATTTCTGTTCTGTGGACATGTTCCAGTCTACCATGAATCCTCCAATTTCCTGATTATGTTCTTGCAACACTTATTATTAACTTTCAAATAGTCACTTTAGCAATTATTCGGACACCCACTTAATAAAAAAAAAATTACAACTTCTGGACACAAATCTGTGATGCAGTCCAAATCTGCTCTCATATATTTTATGAGGTCTACACCAGGAATAAGGACCAAGTCATTTCTGCCCCAGTGAATCTCCACAGTGTCCAGTAGATCACAACCTCTTATGTCACTGGAGAGACAGTGTAGAATGAGCAAAACTTGATGCCAATACAGGTCACCTTTGTCCACCTGAATCAGTCTGTGGTCAGCAATCTCCATGTCATGGTGCACTCAGTCTGTGTTGTCCCATAAAACCTCGGCAACCTCATGATCCAGGAATCACCCAGAATCCATACACTGGCAACTCAGTGCACATATTTCTTTTCCGTCAGCAGTCAAGGTACCTGCATGGTCAGTTCAGATTAGAGTAGAAACATCAAGGGTGAGGTGTTCACAGGGTCAATGGTGTTGGCACATTCCTTTGAACTACTAGGGCAAGCATAAAGTGACTGCATAGAAATCCTTTCATGATTTTTTGCTGTATTGCTGCATGCACACTGTAATCCTTCCAGACTTCACTTCTATGCAAGTGAAAAAGTGAACAGTTTCTTAAATACCATTCACAGTTTCGGTCCCCCAAAGACTTAGCAGGTGCCATGCACTAGTTTGGGTAAAAAATGATTTATGAAGACAATTTTGATCTGCACCACAGCAATAGTCTGATCTCTAGCTGTGCACAAATAAATTCCACATAGAAATGTTTAAAAAATGTCTATTATTTTTCTGGCCTTATCTCTCTTGGATGCCTGGCTCAAATGACCCTAACTTTGGTTCATTGATTCTATTCTTCATTTCCATAATGTATAGCAAATTTCAAGAAAATCTGTGAAAGATTTTAGTGCAGTTAGAAGCATTGTACTTTAAACAGGAAGGATAGAATGATGATGGAGGGAAAGGACTCCTCTTCACATCCATCTGCAGCATAGGTGATGAAATGTGTGAAATGCCCCATTAACCTCAATGTGATGTTCTCAGCTGAATGAAAACACACCTTGCAGATGAATACAAACTGAAACAAAAGTTCTGAGATGTGTGAACCTCTCTATCTCAGCGGGTGTTCCTGGAGTCTTCCTGAGTGCTTTAGAGACTGTGATATGAATGAAGTATGCCCATTCTCAGCTCTCCACCTGAAGCGGCAGAACTTGCCCAGATCCTGGTTCTTATGGAGAGTAGGAAAGAGACCTCAGATCCTCCAAAAAGGACAAGTCCCTCCAGCACCTGACACACACACACAAGGAAGTGAGTGGGGCTCAGACCTCCAGAGGGGAAAGAGTAGATTAAGAGGTCCCCCCCTCATTTCCCATACCCTGTTTGGTTACCAGAATATGTCCAGAATTCCAGGTTTCAGACTCTGTGCCTCCTACCCACAATCCTTTCAGTCAGTGACCACAATAAATGCTGCCTCTACTGCCTGGGAGAAGTTTACATTGCAGCTCAGTGGAGTGTCTGCAAGTCCCTCCCCAGCCCACACCTCAAACTTCTCATGGAGATTGCATGAAACCCCAGTCGGATGCAGGTCAGGGAATGCCCTCTGCCCCCCATACATCAGCCTGAATCAGTGAGGAGTGTGTTTCCCACCATGAAGTCTGATTCCGGTGCTGGAGAATCCACCCCACAGACCCTTTAGTGAGGCCTGTCAGGATGTTAAGAAGAATTTTGATAAGCATAGGACTAAGTCTTCCTCTAAGTCCACTTCAAAAAAATTAGACATTCCATTCACCAGCTCTGCCAATGAGGACTTAGTATGTCCTAAATCTCTTAGGCATGAGAAGAAAGCCCCAAAACATTGGGTTCCACCAGTTCAAGACTGGCCCCCACTGGTACTGCATTCCTGGCTTGTCACCAGACCTGGGACCCTCTGGTACCTGTGAAGTCCAACCACTTCCAGATACTGTCTTTGGCTCCAGAACTGGTGGTCCAACTCTGAACAGAAAGAGTTCCTTTCACACCAGATCCGTATCTGTGTCTGCACTACAAAACATTTTCGTTCTTCCAGATGCAGAATCCCGTCCCCTCCCCTCCATTGGGATCTTCAGTTTCCAGATAATTCATATCTTCTCTGAGACACCTACCTGTGGTATGAAGCCCATCGCTTCCAGCATACACAATATACAGTGTCCAATGGCACTGACATACCACGGCTGGAACCCAAATCGGCCTCTTCTTCCTCGGGAGATTCAGAACCTTTGGAAGAATTAGCTTTCCCCTACTACTCTTACCCATTTCTCAGAAGAACTGCACAACCCTGGAAATGGCCACCACCTCATCTTCTCTTCAGCCATTGGTACCCCCATGCCATTGGTACCTCCACAGAAACCCATTGGTCCTTCTAGCCATATTGGGGACCCTCTGACCAGTATCCCCTTTCAGAGTCTGACTGCTCCTCCAGAAAGTTGCCTCCTGATTCTCCCTTGAGGGAACCACCAAACTTTCCTCCAGATCCAGTGACAGAGGAGGAGTACTATGCTCCAGTTCCAGAAATTCCACCGGAAACTACTATACTACCATCATTGCTGCTAAATGAAGTAGTGACTTTGACATCTATCTCCCCTGGATGACTTCAAGCAATTCCAAGACCTGCTGTGCAGAATTGCCAAGGAACTTCAGATCCTACTAGAGGAAATCCAAGAGGCTCAACACAAGCTCTTGAACATCCTCCACACCTCAGCATCTACAAGGATTGCTCTCCCTGTCAACGAGACTATACTGGAGCTGGCTAGGACAGTGTGGCACACTCCCATCACCCATGCTTCTACCCCCAAAGACTCAGAGAGATGCCATTATGTGCCAGCCAAAGACTTAGAGTTTCTATTCTCACATCCAACTCCCAATTCACCAGAGATACAGGTTGCTTCAGAAAGATCTAAGCAGCAACATCCTAGAATTACAGCTGATAAAGAGGGGAAATGTATAAACCTACTGGAGAGGATAGTTTACAATTCAGAACAGCCAATTAACAAGCACTATTGGCTAAGTATGATTTCCTTTGTTATGCTTACTTATGGTGAGTTCAAGGAACCATAACACACCACACCAGGAACCACACCAGGAACATTCCTGTTTCCAAGCTCTCATTGAAGAAGGTAAATTAATAGCCAGACCTAATCTCCATCTGTAGGTGATGCAGCCTATACTTATTCTAGGGCATCATTATGCAAAAGGAGACCTGACTCCATTCCTCAGGATTCCCCAAGGAGGTACAGAACACCATCGAGAACTTCCCCTCTGACAAATCTCAACTCTTCAATGAGAAGGCCGATGAGTCCCTACATTCCCTGAAGGACTCTACTACTCTTTGATCACTTGATCACAAAGGGCTACTCTTTGATCACTTGGCCTCTATACACCTGCTCCTAAAAGGAAGTTTCATCGCCACTCAACCACGCCGTGGTATAGGTCCCAACACTTTTACCATCAAAGACCCATATGAACTACCACAAAAAAGAAAAAAGTTCAAAGGTCCCACTTTCCTGCTTCCGGCAGAAACCTTAACTTCTCAATCCCACCCCCCAGTCAGGAAATATTTTTGACAGAAGCTCAAGAGCCAGAAACCAATAAGCCTAACACCTCATGACCTCACTACTCCATTTTTGACACTTGGAGTGTCATATCATTGGACAAGTGAGTACTGAATGTCATCCATTTTGGCTATACAATCAAGTTTGTAATGCTAACTTCTCCAAAACCTTCCTTCCCCATCCCCTTTTAGGGACCACCTCAATGGAATGCGTTCCTCTACATTATCAAGGAATATCAGTCAAATAATACAATATGTACAATATGAAGGAACAGGGCTTTACTCAACTTACTTACTGACACCCAAGAAGAAGGGTGGGTGGAGACCAATCCTTGAACTCTGTCACCTCAACCACTTCATCTGCAAATTCAGATTTCACATGGAGACGTTGGCAGTGATAATTCCTTCATTAAAAAACAGCATGTGGTTCACAGCTCTTGATATGAAGGATGCTTACTTTTACATTGACATTCATCCTGCCCACAGACACTTTCTCAGGTTTATGGTGAGATCCAATCATTTCCAATATAGAGTACAATATAGAGTTATCCCTTCAGGATAACTACCACTCCCATGGTATTCACTAATGTATTTTCAGTGGTGCCCACTCAAGTCAGATGTTACGGTATCTTTGTTTTTCTGTACCTTGACAACTAGCTCCTTGCCACCAGATCCTGACAAGAGGCCTACATTTCAACCTCTATGATGTTCTGCCAACTCTCCTCACTGGTAGTCAACATAAACATCAAAAAGTCTTTCCTTATCCCCTGTGGACTTCATTGAGGCAGCCTTGAACTTCATCACTGTGCGGGCTTATTTGCCCACAGACAAATTCCAGACTATGAACGAGATCATAGCTTGCATCACAAGCTGTCCTCAGGTAATGGACAAGACATATATGTCACTACTTGGCCACATTACCTCCTGGACTACGTCACTCCATTTACAAGACTCCATCTTCATTGTCTTCAGGTATGGCTACAGTCAGTATACTCACCAAGTTGTCATCCTGTGAACCTTATGCTCACAATTCCTGCCAAGGGACTGTCTTCCTTCCTTATGTGGACAAACCTTTCTGTGTATCTTTTTCACCTCTTCTCCAGACAAAATTCTCATTACTGATTCATTCCTACTAGGCTGGGGAGCTCAAATGGACAACCACACCACACAAGGGAGGTGAACACCATCAATGCTCTGGAACGTTGAGCAGTCAGAAAGGCATCTGAATTCTTTCTTTCATTCATCCACTCTCACTATGTCCTGATAATGTCAGGTTACACTATGAGAATATTCTACATCAGCAAACAAGGAGGAGTGAAGTCTGCCTCCTTATGTGCAGAAGCAAGTCAATCTCTGGAACTGGTGAAGTAGCAATCAGATCACCCTATCCATAGCCTACCTTCCTGGGAAATACACAGATCACCCTGTCCACAGAGGACTTCCTCAGCAGATATTTGAAGTCAACCATGAGTGGGAACTCCACAACATGGTACTACATGTCATTTTCACACAATGCAGAACCCCAACCAGACACTTCTCAAACCAACAGCAAGTGTGCCACATATTGCTCCAGCAAAGACCTAGGCTATCACTCCTAGGATGATTCTTTCCTCCTCTCCTGGTCCAGACAGTGCAACTATGCTTTCCTTCCCTTACCAGTCCTGCCACAAGTGCTGCGCAATATCTGACTAGATAGGGAGATGGTTTGGCCCAGAAAGTTCTGTTTTCCCAACCTCCTGCACATGACATCTTGCCCACTAATCATCATCCTGATGCTTCCTGAGTTTCTGATCCACTGAAATGGCAAGGTCAAACACTTCAATCCAAAACTGCTCCACGTCAGTGCATAGTATTTGGATGGACGTCATCTCTAGAACGTTCATGCTCCACAGCTGTATGGGACAGCCTCTAGAATAGCAAAAAGGACTCTACTAGTTCTTGTTATCTTAAAATACCTTAAAATATTACCTGGTTAAATGGAAATGCTTCTCTTCCTGGATTCAACTAAGAGATATTACTCCAGAAGTTGCAGACAGTCCCCTCATCTTAGACTATATCCTGTCTTTAAAGATAGTAGGTCTGTCTTTTAGCTCTCTACATGTCCACCGAGTGGTGATCAGCGCTTTCTGTCGTCCAACTGAAGGCCACTCCATTTTCACACACCCATTAACCAACCAGTTCTGTAATGTCCTCATATGCACCATCCCACATTCTCAAAAAATCATGTTTCATGAATCTTGTTCCATGTCTCTTCGATCTATGAAATTTGCCTTCTTTGTAGCCATTACTTCAGCAAGAAGGGTCAATGAGGTCAGAGACATGATGGCAGACTCTTCATTCACTGTGTTCCACATGGATAAAGTTTCCTTACACCTATACCCCAAATTTACCCATAAAGTAGTTTTGGAATTTCACCTTAATCAAACCATTCACTTACCTCTCTTATTCCCTAAATCACATGTGTCTGCAGAAGAATGTAAACTCTATTCTCTCAATGTGCAATAAGCCTTGCCTTTTACCTGCAGAGAGCAAGATCAATCAGAAAGTCCTCTAGACTGTTTATTGCGATAGAAGAGAGGATTAAAGGGTATGCCATCTCCACAGAGAATTTCTAAATGGATATCTGGTTGCATTCTATTCTGCTATCAACTCTCTAACCTCCCTCTCCCTACAGGGATATGAACTCACTCCACTAGGGCACAAGCAGCAACCATAACGTCTCTCCAAGATGTTCCCCTCTTCAATATCTGTAAATTGCCATGTGGAGTTCCATCTACACATTTGCAAGGCATTACACCTGGTACAGGACATGGCTGCTATTGGCTCCTTTGCTATGGCAGTCCTTCACATTACCCAACCGTCCTTATCCTCATACTCACATCCTACTTAGGTACTGCTTGTCAGTCACCTACAGCAGAATACAATAGAGACTATCACCAGAAGAAGAAGAGGAGATTATTTACCTGTAACAATAGCTTCTTTGAAATGTGTGGCTCCTATCTGTATTCCACTACCCACTTTCCTTCCCCTCTGCTTCAGATCTTCTGATTCATGGTGGAGAAGGAACTGAAAAGTCAATCAGTCTACCCCACACTTTATCGACTCTTTGGAAGCACAAGGTGAGCCAGGGTTCATGCACAGACCAATGGACGCTGCTTTCAAAGCTCTGACTCTGGACGCACAGTGCGCATGCATAACCCACAGTTAGGGATCAAACTCCTCAAAGAGCTTCCAGTTACAGGTAAGTAACCTCCTCCTTCTTGTTCACTGGAGTAGTTGGGAAGTAGGGAAGTAATTAAATCAATCTACAGTACTTATATGGTTGCAGTGTTTGAGCACCAAACTATCTTATTCATTCTCCCCACATCCCTGTGAAATAGGAGAGAGGCTGCAACTTGCCCTAGATCACATATGAAGTCTGTGTTGGAGTAGCAAATTGAACTTGGGTATCTCAGGCCTTAGGCAAGAGCTCTAAGTACCAGACTATCCTTCGTTTTCCTCAGCCTTCCTCCCAAATTAACATATGTGCTGTGGGTGATGCAATGTCTACTGCCTTATTTGGAAATCCTCATTTTATAATCCTGTGCTTTAGGGTTAGAGTTAGGATTAGGGTTAGGGTCTCCTAGCTAACATGTAGCTATCACTCCACTAGCCTTTCTAAATCATTTTTGATTAAATAGCTCAGAATTATTTCGGTGAAAGACTTCACATCTGAGATGTTTGACAAACTACTGTAGTTAATTATTAGTTAATTTATTAGTTAAGTTAATAATTTAATAATAAGTTAATTTATTAGTGTCAATATATCTGACATGTGAATACTTTGGAAAACTATCATAAATGGTCATTTTTAGGTCAGCCTTGTGAATGACTGATAATGAGCATGCTACCTTGGAAGAGATCCAAGTTTGAAGGGAAACTAATACATTACTTTTTGTATGCTTGAAAGTGGAGATTGGGAGTACTGGAGTAGTGATGATCAGTCTCTGGGATGGTAGAGTTAAGGACAGTGTTTCTCTCATGCATACTTTTGCAGTTATTTATGGGGAATTATTGCATCATCTATGCTACTGATGGATGACAAGTGCCCCTTGGAAATATATAGTTGGTACAGAAAAATAAAGAGAAGGAGGCCTGACACACATGCCTTGGACCCAAATTCAAATTTTATATAAAAAAATTAATGTAGATTTCAAAGTACTGGAATGGCTGCCAAATGTTTTTGATCATTTTAAAAATGTTCATTAGAATAAATTGCCAACTACTGGCTTTAAAGTAAGGTTCGTGTTTAACTCTGTGTTATTCTGTTATGCTACAGAAGTGAATATAAATGTGGCCCTACAAATAAGGTACAGAAACACACTGCTGACATACTTTTGACATAAATATAAGAAAAAGATTTGCAAAAATATGTTGAGATAGAGTTAAACTTGTAAATAATTATATAAAACTAACAAAAAAATTGAACTTTAAGATTGCTATTATGTATGCGTAACAAGAAACAGAAGGTGTGCATCAGGGAGAAAAGACTAAGCAATTAAGAATATGGACATTAGCAGTTAAGAGAAGACATAAATATTGGAAGATAGAGCAATACTGTGATACATTCAGAGTTCAGTCAACAAATCTTATAAACACACATGTAAAAATCATATTATGCATTCCAAAAGGTATTTTAATTCTACCTCTTACTCTGTCCAGCCTCATCCTATAATTAGGTAGGACTTCACAACTAAATGACATAGGTATAAATGACTACACAACATGCAAGACAATAGAGAATTATAACTAATTTTTATAAAACACTCCTCTAGTTAACTTTACTATGATATGACTACAGTACCTTCAGCAAAGAAACTAGTAAATAAGTTAGTGGTCATGAAAAATTCATTAAGGTATTTCTTCAAAATGTATAAGTCGTTCATATTCCAAACCTCCATACTCTTGTGCAGATATAGTTGTATATAGATATATAGATCAACAGAGAAAGATAATATAAAAAAATCAATAGAAAAAGACAAATTCTAAAACATGAACATAATTATCAGATGATTTAATACTGTACCATAACAGGTATTAACAAGGTCTCATTCTTTATGCACGCTTTGTCATATGCTTGTTTTTGTTCAGCTATTGAATCCCATCCCTTTTTTTTTCACATTATTTCTGATGCTTGTTTCTAGCTTCCTTTCATACTTATTTTCTTGTGGAATGTTCTGTGTTTTTTTAAAAAAATGTTATGCTTTGTATTGGATAGCACCTGAAGTCCCCAGTCAGGATCAGAACTCTGCTGTGCTACAGGCTTCACAAACACATAAGGAGACACAATGTCTGCCCCAAAGAGCATGTAATCTAATGCAAGACAAGTACACATGATTCCACAGGCTATTTTTTTCAATCAAAATACATTAACTTAATTTTTCTTGATTTTCAGTCTCAAAAGACCTTTCCTTAATTCCATTTGATTACTTCTAAAACTTACTCCCTGTACTACTCTCAGTAAAAACAACTCCCCATTCATCCTCTCCAAAACTTTAATGTCTACAAGGCATAACAACAAGGACAAGCATAGCTATTTGGATTATATGGTATTATTGATTGACTTGTACAAAATACTTCTGCTGTTTACATTTTTTTTTTTGTCTGAAAACAGCCTGTTACAGTTCTGGAACTCCCATATAATTATTTTCCTGCCTTTAAGTATTAGAGA
The DNA here is from genome assembly GCF_026122565.2 of Emydura macquarii macquarii. Lineage (NCBI taxonomy): Eukaryota > Metazoa > Chordata > Testudines > Chelidae > Emydura > Emydura macquarii. The sequence goes on along the minus strand of NW_027132543.1, from coordinate 864,755 downwards.
AAGTTAAACACTAACTTCAGGTGAAAAGGAAAATGTTAAGCAACAATTTCTGGTGTTTTACATGAATTACTTAAAATTCTTGTGGAAAAAAAATAGTACATAATCTTGTAATTAGTGATTGTGTCATAATAAATATGCACAAGCGGGCTGAATTAAGTTTGCCCAGGAAACCTCAGGCAAATAGCATGGAAAATATCAGGCCCCACAGTTAAAGTTTGGCAAAGTTATAAGCCGCGGACTAAAAGGTCTTATAATGGGAAGCACCTGGCATCTTTAACTACAAGGCAGTACCACAAGCTCACTATACAAAGTGTTTGTCACACCTCCATGTTTCCTTTACTCCACCTTATGTTCCCATGGCAGAGATGACAGATAGATGATCAGGGCTCAACTGCATGCTGAAAATTTTTTGAGGCCTCACCATTGAGTTAAAGTTTGGGTGAGGATTCTAAAATTGTAAATATATGTGGAATAGGAGTTATGCATGTTCTACTTAATGTCAAGGAAAATTGTTCTGTCACCTTAATGGATTTTTGAAAGATATTCCTCTTGGAGGTGCATTCTCATCAATGATACCAAATAGAAAATAATCCAGTAGCAATTGTGCTAGTGGCAACAATAACAGTCTCAGAAAATGAAAGTTGAGCAACCTCCAGAAGAGTACTCCCCTCCTGAATGCAGACATGATTGATGTATGTATATATTTCTTTATTACTTATTACATTTATTACTATTTATTATTTTTATTTTATTTTTATTGTGTTCTGTGTTTAGAATCTTTTTTCCTACATGAGGTTTATAAGTAGTATTTTACCAGCAAATAAATAGTTTCAAAATTGACAGGACTGGTGTGACGTACCAGAGTACAGTCCAGACAAATGAGGAGCTGTGTCACCCTGCCAGGCAACCTTGAGTGCCTTACAATGTCTTCCTGAAGTATCTCCCACCTAGGCCACTCACAAACAGCCTTCCATCATGCAAGCTTCACTCTGAGTGTCTGTGTGCAACTGCAGCCTACCAGCCACACTTGGGTTACACGTTGGCTCTCACCAGCCTCAGTTACACTGCAGGGTGACCCTAACACATCCCCAGTCCCAGATTCCCCCCCCCCCCCCCCCCCAGAAATGTATGTCCTGTACTGCCCCTCCCTCTCCTGGACAGTACAGATATTTTAAATCTGTTATTCATTTAAGTGAATAATATGCACACAAGTTGTTATCCCAAATGTTACCCCAGTAAACTTCAGATACTTCAAATGTTACCCCAGATATGTTAACACATTGGATTAGATAAAACAGTAAACAAATGTATTAACTGCAAAAAAGTAGATTTAAAGTGAGTACACGTAATGAGATATAAAAAAGAGAAATGGGTACAAGAAAATAAAGATAAGACATTTACTAATGCCTAAGTTAACAAACTATATTAGATTCAAGCAAAGTTTCTCACCACCTGCTTTCAGTAGTGTTACTATGAGTCAGAACCACACCCCTGCAGTTCAATGAATGTCTCCTTTTTTCTTCAGATGTGTTGTTAGTGCTACAGAGCATTGCTGGTGCTGCATTTGTTCATGTTGCAAGTGTTGATATTCTTGGAGTTCCAGTGTTAGCTACTCTAACAGAGAGTTCAGCATGTTGGTTAAGCATACTTTAATGTAATTCATAAAGAAAGGTCACAGGATCGGTTCAGTGGCAAAGGTGCTCAGCCAGGTTGATTGTCAGCAACTCACAGTACCAACGCCCTGTTCAATGGGTGACAGGGATACTAGTGTACGAATACCAGTGACAAGGTAAAGACTCAGTCAACATAACAGAATGTTATCCCCTTGACCAATTCAAAGATGCCCCTCCTGTGAATTCTCCTCTTTTACATTGATACAAACAAGTTACCTTTTACACTTCAGATGTTGTTAGTTACCACCCTTATATCTTGTACCCATTAGTTCAAACAAAATATCCTCATCCTTTATCTTGTCATCCCATCCTTATCTTACGAAAGTGGGTAAGATAAAATAAGATCTTATGAGGGGTCAGTGTCTTCCTGTACAATCTCTTGGGAATTTGTTTAGGTAGTTACTTGAGAACTTTGGTGTTCTTGTACCCTCCTCTCCCATTACAAGTGTGCTCACTTGCTTAACAATTACCTGGTAGGTTACTATACTGCCAAAACCTGCTCTGGTTCATACACTTAGTTATGCCTACATCTCCAGGGAGACTTACAAGGTGAAGTGAATGAGATGGGCAGGAGGAGAGAGAGGGGTGCCTTGGAGTGTTTGTCCCTCCTTTTTATAGTTCCAGTCCCCCTCTTAAAAAACATTTTCAGCTGGGCACTAAGAGACAAAAAGTCTATGTGGAAGGATGTTCCCTGCTAGTTTTTTCTCACCTGTTTGAGCTTCCTTTGTTTCTCTCCCTGCTTGATGACTCTGTTTACTGCTTAAATGCAAATTAGGCAGAGCACACATTCCTTTGTTTAGAGCAGATATTGGGTTAAGTTTTCCAGAAGCCGCTTACAAACTTTAAATTTCCCTGTAAGCTTTTCTTCTATATATGACTAAACTGGATCATTGAAAGGGATTAGTTATAGTTAATCTCCATTGCAGAAAGTCTCTACTTTCAGTTTTTAATGAATACTTCTACACCACAGTATTTTTAAGATCTGGAATTTTACTAGTAGCATATTGTTATGATTGTTCTGAGAACAAGGAATGCTGGAGTTCTCAAACTATGCAATCAATGAGAGTTGTGTCAGAGAAAGATTTGCAACATCAGTCCCCATTCACTAGAAGTATTTATTAGAACCTAACAGCAAAAACATCTTTGAATGAAATTTCTCTGAATCCTATACGATTCATGAACAGACCCAAGTGACACACAGCACACATGTTTACAAAAATATAAAGCTTAAAATGAGCTATTACAAAGCTTAATTCAAAACAATTTAATATAATTAAATGTATTAGGTTAACCACAGTTTAACATGTACTTTGCTGCACAGCTATGTTGCTTATTTAAATACTAATTTTCTAACACTTCAATTCTAAATACCATAGAGATGAGCCGAAGCAGCAGCAGACTCAGATTAGGTTTAGGCAAGGTTCCTGTGTTTGATTGCAAATCAGTAGTAGAGTTCAGATTTGAGAATATCAGAAAAGCAGAAATACCATCTTGTCAACAAATGTCATCAGATTTCCACCATCTTGGTTGGTGAGAAACTCACAAGATTGTTTGTTTTTTACCAGATTTAAGCAACCTTCAAACTACAACCAGAAAATAGTTCCCTTCTAGTGTAACACCTCACCCAACTCATAATGCTGTATTTGGATCTGGGGCTTCTAGAGCTAGACCTTCTAACTCCAAACCTTGGAATTGGAACATTTGGATTTCAGCAACTTGTTTTGATTCAAAGGTTGCTGTTGAGTAATGACTCTGCTGGTTTACCACACATTTAGGAGAAGAAGTTTCTTTTGTCAACAAAATTGAACTTTTTGTGATATTCTGGTCTGCAAATTATGATGAAGTACTGCCCTATAGCTGAATAGAAACAGATGTATGTGGTGAAAATAACAAAAACAGACACAGATGGTGTATCACATGTATAACTTCTTAATTTATCCCTCTTTGTGCAATACAATTATCCCAGCAAGTAAGCTGTATTCATCCTCTTTTCACAGAATCAGCCAGTTCCTGAGGGGACACTTTTCTGTATCATGCTGTATACTGCCATAACAACACAAAAGAATTCTTCACTCTTTCTTTAACCGACACCTCTCCTACTTTTGCCTCCTTTCCCCCACTGTTTCCTTTCCCTCTTTCAAAACAAATGTGATGAGAATGAAAGTAGGATTCTTTCATTTATATGTGAGTCATCTGTTTCACCAGAATAGTGATGTGTTTTTCTCATATGGAAAATAAAACACATTAGGTTTCCTATTTATTTTTTGCAACTGCTATATATATTGACCTTGAAATGATGACATTTTTAAAGTTTATATTCAGAGTTCAAATTTACCCTATGAAATTTGTATAAACTCAAAGTAATGTAAATTATTTTTATTTTACTGTGTACTGCTCAAGATGAATATTAAAACAAAGCTTGAATAAAACAAAGCCTGGTTCACAGTACCAAGTCACACTACGGTGCCCTTTGAATTTGCAGAGCTAAATATTGTGCCAGACTCTTAAAGGTAGTTTTAAACTGGTGAGCATGTCAGAAAAATAACCCATGGTAAAAAACAAGCAAACCTAGAATAAAAGGTGTCAACTGGTCTATGAACCTAACACCCATGCCAGCTGGTTATGAAAAAGCAATGATGTGCACCAAAGTAGGTGGTCAATAAGAAATGGGAAGAGAAAATACATTGTGAAATGAGAGAGAAGAGCACTTCTTGTCCTTTTATTTTTTTCAAGAGTTTCACTTTCTCAACCATTGTCTGGTGCCATTAATCAGACAGGGTGAGATCGTCAGTTGGTAGAAATTGAGGCACCTTCAAAAAAGTTTATGGAGTTATGCCTATTTACACTGAAGATCTGGCTGTGTTATCGAACTGAAAGCATTCAATCAAAGTTTACCTTCAACAGACCTTCCCCTCTCACACCCTGCAAAATAACCCAACAATAATCAGTTGATATTAGCACTTGTCTTACTTTGATTTATGTCTGCATTTTGTAACTGCAAACTTTGTCACTAAATATTTCTTTTAAAGTGTTCAATATGCATTTCTTCTAGAGATCAACTGAGATACAGTTCAAGGTAACCTTGTCAGAAACAATCCATATTCACTACCATTCAGTAGAGAAACTCTTCATGATTTGGGTTGTGTCTGCTAAAGAAATTGTGAAAATATTTTTGTCATACTAGTACAAAGAATAAATGCATTACATTTTCTCCTTATCATCCTGGTTAATGTACCATTTTTCTGAAGATAAAATACAAAAATTAATATTATTACAAAATTAAATTACATGAAAACAATTTCAATCTACATTAGCTATGCATGTGTTTTGTCTCTGTGATCTCTGTTATACTATAGTTAACACTGCCCCAAAGTTTATCTGGTCTTTTTGTGAAGTAAGCTGTGTAGGGCACCAACCATTGTCTTTCAATATATCTGAAGTTATCCTGGTACATTTGTGAATGTGATACCAACAACATTCTTTAGCTGCTGCCTTCTGCCTTCACGAATATCTCTCAGGAAGTGATGGTCTCTCTGAGTGAAATCCTGGCTCCTTTTGATGGCAAATCTTCCATTGACTTCAGTGGGGACAGGATGTCACTCTCTCTTTTTTATAGTTGTTAGGCCTCTGGGATTTTCCTTAATTGGACACCAGTAGCATGGCTGTAGGGGCAAATAAAAGCTTGTCCTGCATGAAATGCAGGAGCCTCTTGGAAAATCTGCTTCTTTGATTGTGTTTCAATAAACACCTGTCAGTCTAGGTTGCTTCTTTACTTATACACCAAAAGCCTTTGTGCTCAGTCTTCATGTTTTATCCATAGGCAGCTGGGGTGTGCAGCCACTGAGCCTATGAGGAGCACAATTAATCAATTAACCATAGCTTTCTAAAATTTGTAATGTGCCCATGACAGTGATATCTTGATACCAAGACAAAGCTAAGAAACATACTCTTTCCCACCCCCGCCCTTGAATCTGCACCTATTACCTCATGCAGATATTTTGCTTGTTCATTATTTTTTCTCCTTATTAAGTAAGGGGTGAGTGCATCTATGTTAGGGAAATCCCCGGGGCCCATGCTGAACAAGTCTATGCTCCCTAGAGCAGCGTGGATGTCAGGCTCCCAATTGATCATGATTTTAACAAGCGGTAGAAGGGGTTAGAGGTGGGTACAGGTTCATCATCTCCAGAGAAAAAAAATGGGACCCCTTGGAGGATGCCCAAGGCCCATAGCAACAACATCCTTATTAGGGACTTTTGGTATGATGAACCAAGAAACCATCCCCAGCTATGCAATAACACACACTTTAAAAAACTTTCTTGGTTGGGTACTGTAAAATTGCACCATCTTCCCTAGGTAACCATGAGAGATATCAATCTGCTGAGGGTCACGCAGACTGAAAGGGAGGATTTTCTGCAAGTGTCTGGCTACAGGCCTGGCCCTTATACTGCCATGCTGTGTTCCACGTTGATGCCTCCACAATTAATAAAAGAGTGGCAGGAGAAGTGTCCTATCACAGTGGAAGAAATAACACTGCCATCCCAAGAAACTTTATGCAAAGGATTGCAAAGTACCTACATGAAAGCTTTCTGGAGATATGCATGGAGAATTCTCGGAGCATCCCTGTGCACATAAAGAATTTTTTCTGGGGTGAACCCAATGCTTAAGCACACCAAGTACGAGGAAGCACAGCCCAACCACCACACACACCTTTTTTCCAACTGGTACAAGATTCTGGACTGAGGATATAACCAAAGACATGTAATTTGCAGTACATACTCACCAGATGTGCCTTCCCTGGCATCCCGGTCAGTCACAGTTTTCTGCGTCTGTGTGGGCTGCTCCTGTGTTGCAAACAGATTTCCGGGAGACAGGATGCCCCACTTGCCTGCCCCCCCCCCCCCCCATTCTCCTCATCCTCCTCATCCACAGACTCATCCTCATTCATCCTTGCCTCGGATTCCACCGAGGTATCAACTTTGTGGTGGCATAGTGGTGGGGTCTCTGCCGAGAATCATGTGCAGCTTCTCGTAAAAGCGGCATGTTTTGGGTGAGGAGTCAGAATGGTTGTTAGCTTCTCTAGTTTTCTGAAAAGCCTGCCTCAGCTCTTTGATCTTAATGAGGCACTGTTGAGCTTCCCTGTTGTGCACCTTCTCCAACATGCTGCGAAATATCTTCTCGTAGATATCCAAATTTCTTTTGCTTGCTTGGAGATCAGCCAGAACAGACTCTTCACCCCACAAACTGATGCAATACAAGACCTCAGGTCAACTCCAGGATGGAGCACGTTTGGGGCGTGCAGTTGCCATGATCAGTTGTGCTGGCAAGCTCTCTTCATGCTGACCAAACAGGAAATGGGAATTCAAAATTTCCCGGGGCTTGCGGGGAGGAGCTGTTTCCTGTTTCTGTGGCCACAGTGCAGCAGACTGCAAAGGTGCAGAACAGTCAAAACAGAGCATTATGAGATACCTCCTGGAGGCCAATTATGTCGATTTATGTTGCGCTCCACCTCCACTGATGCTCATTCAAGCCACAGAATTCAACTTCAGCGCTATGCCACCTGCGGAGGTGGTTTTATTAGGTTGAATTTTACCGTGATTTAGATTGGCGGAACTGACATGCCAGTGGAGACGCATACTTTATGTGGTTGTTTTAAGCCGCATTACGTTGACCTATACTGTCAGTGTAGACCAGGCCTGAGTCTTAATTTCTTTTCTGTCCTTCCTTTGTCTTCCTCCATAATTTTGGAGTCTTTCTCTCTCTTTCACTGCAGCTTTCCCAAAAGGTGCTAATAGCTTCCCTATTAGGGTCATTGATACATAAGCATCCAGACCCTCAATAAAGACATTGTGTGGGTTAAAACAACCTACTCAGGACTGGTCTACACTGAAAACTTACATTGGCATAGCTACATCTCTTAGTGATGTAAAAAAATCCACACTCCTGAGAGACATAGCTATGCTGACCTAACCCCTGGTGCAGACAATGCCAATCAGGGAGGTGGATTAACTACAGACATCCTGTTTCTGTAGTGAGTGTGTACACTGAAATGCTATGGTGGTGCAGCTACAGCACTGCAGCTGTACTTCTGCAGTATTTTAAAGTGTAGACATACACTTAGTCTGACAATTAAAATTTGGAGTTGCTTTGTATTTCAAAGCAGCTGCAGAAAAATAAAGTTGATACCCATGGTCATGTGGTCCCAATTCATTCCCAAAAAGTGATGCTGAATGAAGGTTCACAGAGGAGATGCTTTGATATAGAGGAGTTTCCCCATATGTAAAAATCAGGGATTAGGGAAAGAAGAAAAAATTGTTGGTTAAGTAATTTAGTTTGGTAAGTAACCCTAGAGAGAGACAGCAGCCCATGACAGCTGCTTTTTGTGGAAAGGCAGTGAAGGTTTACATGATGGTGTCTGTTAAATGAAAAAGGACTTGTGGCCATTTTGTAACAAAACAAATTATACTAGATTTCCTATATTAGAAAGTACCCAGCTCCATGTCACCAATTTCTGTTCCAAATGGAAACTGATCTTCCAGGCTCCTAAACTGCTACTATTACTAACGAGGCAACACTATTTACTATTGAATCCCTTCTTTTCTTTCACATTGCTAAACCAATCCCTCTCTCCAAATCTCACTTTAAAAGATTTTCATTTTCTTTTGAGTATGATAGATTTAATAATCTATTTTCCTTTATCTAATTTGTGCATCATTTTCTTCTTCCTTTAGACTCACTAGTCTGCAAGAATACTTACTTGAATCCATACTGGTTTAGAATGTCATCGTCTCTTTTATTCTACTCCATCTTAGAATAGTATTTTTCTTTCTTTCTGTACCCAGGCCTACTAAATGTTCTTCCTTCATTCCTTCTGGCCTGAAAAGCACTTTGTAATACTTGTATGAAGGTTGCTACAAAAATATATTATATATATTCAGCATGTTCCTTTTTTTTCCAGAGGACTTTGTCTGTTTTAAACAAGTCAGTATTCTTTAGGATTGGTAGAGAGACATTTCATTATGAAATTTGTCAAGGCACTATATTTTACATTATTATTGAACTCTTTGAAGTTAATAGAGTTAACGGCGGACTTCTGTCTTCATACAGAAGTCTGTAAGATTTTTTGACAGTGATGGATTAATTAAGATATTGATCTTTGGGAATATTTGAAATACAAAATTCTGCCCATATTTTCCTATGTTCAGAAGAGTACAATTGAAAATAAATATGTAAGATGTTAGTTCCATATTTTAAAATCTTTTGGTACAGATCCTGAGTTTGTGTAGAGTGGTGTAACTCCACCAACTTCAGTTTATACAAGCTGAAAACATTGAAAATAAGAACAGCCATATTAGGTCAGACCAATGGTCCAGTATCCTGTCTTCTGATCATGAACAGTGTCAGATGCTTCAGAACAAAGCAATTTTTTGGTGATCCATCCCCTTTTGTCCACTCCCAGTTCTCGCAGTTGAAGGTTTAGAGACATCCAGAGCATGGGGCTGCATCTCTGATTATCTTGGCTAATAACTATTGATGGACCTATCCTCCATGAATTTATTTAATTCCTTTTTAATCCAATTATATTTTTGGCCTTCACAACATCCTATGACAATGAGTTCCATAGGTTACTTGTGCATTGTGTGAAGTACTTCCTTTTGTTTGCTTTAAACCTGCTGCTTATTAATTTCATCCAGTGACCCCAAGCTTTAGTGTTATGTGAAGGGATAAATAACATTTCCCTATCACTTTCTCCACACCATTCATGATTTTATAGATTTCTAGCATATTCCCCATTGATGTCTAGTTTTCTAAACAATACAGTCTCAATCTTTTTAATCTCTCCTAGTATGGAAGCTGTTCCATACCCCTAATCATTTTTGTTGTCCTTCTGTGTACCCTTTCCAATTTTAATATTTCTTTCAGAGATGGGGTGACCAGAACTGCATGCAGTATTCAAGGTGAGGGTGTACCATGGATTTATATAGTTGTAGTATGATATTTTCTATTTTATTATATATCCCTTTCCTAATGGTTCCTAACATTCTGAGAACCATATGCAATGACTCCAAGATCTCTTTCTTGAGTGATAACAGCTAATTTAGAGCCCATCATTTTGTAGGTATAGTTGGTATTACATTTTTCAAATGTTCTTTACTTTGCATTTATTGACATTGAATTTCATCTGCCATTTTTCTGCTAATCACTCAAGTTTTGTGAGTATCTTTAGTAACTCCTCACAGACAGTTTTGGACTTAAGTATCTTGAGTAATTTTGTATTATCTTCATATTTTGCCACTTTAGTGTTCACCCCCTTTTCCACATCATTTATGAATGTGTTGAACAGCACTTGTCCCAGTACAGATCCTTGGAGGACCCCACTATTTATCTATGAAAACTGACTATTTATTCCTACCCTTTGTTTCCTCTTTTTTAACCTGTTACTGATCTACGAAAGGATCTTCCCTCTTATTCCATGACTGCTTAGTTTCCTTAGGAGTCTTTGGTGAGGTCCTCTTCAAATGTTTTCTGAAAGTCCTAGTGCACTATATCAATTTGATTACTTTTGGGCTAATGGCCTGCCCTCCCTGTCCATCTCAGAGGGAGGCCCCATGCCCTTGCTGTCACATACCTGCAAAGGCAATCTGAATGGGGAAGTTAGCAGTTGATGGGCCCTGACCCTCATACAGGGCAGAGCAGGCAATCAATTTATAGACTTTGGCCCTCTGGTAGATCAGAGCAAGCCAGCAGGCTAGGGGTTTAGGTCCTCAGGCAGAAAGGATCACCAAAGGGGCTCTCAGATATGTCTGAGCACCAAACAGTCTTGAGGTTCTGGCTCTCAGATATGGCAGAGCAGAATTGTAAGCAGGACTCTTGGCCTAAGGTGAGGAGGCTGGCACCCTAGGGGTGGGATTGGCAACAGTGTGTAGGGGGACCCAAGTCCACCCTACTCTACCAAGTCCCAGCCTAGGGCCCTAACAGTGAGGGATGGTTCCACCACTGCATCAATGGCAATCCAACCAAAACACATTGACCTGGTTTCACGCCACAACACAATTGGACTATCGTCTGGTTTCCTTGGGCTAATTCCTACACTACCCTGAAGGTGTACCTGTATCACAGGGTCATCCACCATCTCTCTGGGGTACACTGTAAGCAGCAGTCTGAGAAGCTCCTCAACATCTTCATCATCTGGCAGCTCCAGCGATCTTAGTGATTCCTCTGCATGATCTGGATCGCCTCAAGGTTCTGTCTCCAGCAGTGGGCAGGAGGCATCTGTCTCCCTTGGTTGCTCCATCCCAACTGAGCTACAAAGCTTACTTTTTGTACTTCCTGTCCCGCCGCTATGTTTCCAGTGATGTGGACATGGTCTGCCTGACTCCACCCATTGAGGATAGAGAGTGATGCCTGCCTTTCCTTCTTAATCCCCTCGCTACAATCACCATGTGCTTGTTCACATCCTCAAGGAATTTTAGTAGATTGGTGAGGCATGATTCTCCTTTACAAAAGTTGTGTTGACTTTTCCCCAACATATCATATTTATCTATAAAGCTGGTAATTCTGTTCTTTACAAAATTGGAGGCTCTGGTCAAATTTATTTTATGGCTTTGTTTCAGTGAATTAATATCCCTTTTAAAATAATATTAATTAATTTGCAAATGAATTTATAAAATAAAAAACTACTAATGCAGATACACAGAATAATAATAAAGCATGGAATACCCACAGAAGATTGCATTTATAAGTCTGGATCTTTTAATGAGACATGCTAATTTATGCAAAATGTCTCCAGCCCAATTGGTAACAATTTGTTAAATACAGTTTTCATCATTTTTTATTCTTTCTAATTTATTTCTTGTGTTCCAAATAAATAATAATAAATAACAGTACCTCACTTGAATGTAATAAACGTGTAGCATGCTTTCTGAATAAGGAGTGTTGTGATGAACAATTCAGTCGGTTAAGTATGGGAGGACCCCTTTGTTGTGTTTTGATCTTTCTGAAACTGCTAAGATAACAAGCTATGGGCCCAAGTCTCTGCTATGTTGGGGCAGCTATGCATTCGTTTGGCTCCAGGATTGGGTGAAAGCAAAGGTGGTTTAAAGGTCTTGTGTACCTGGAACTTGCTTACTCCTTTGGCATGAAGTAGCTTGAATTTCATGAGCTTCTGTGATCATTGCAAAACCCATTTATTTTCTAAGGCTGTATTCCTGAGTATGGTTTGGGAGCAAAAATGCTTCTTTGGAGTTTCTCTATTCTTTGTTGTCTACCCACTGAGTTAAATTGTTACCTCCATTGTTACCTCCATTTCATTATTTAAGGCTATTTGTTGGAGCAGTTAATTTACAACAGATTTCTTATTTTACGTAATAATTGGAGACTGAGGAGTTCATAAAACTGAACATTTCAAAATTCCACTAGATACGGTGCCTAAATTGCAGTCTGGTGAACTGCATCACTTCTTTTCTTCAAAGCCTTCAAATCACAGCAAAGCAATTTCCAATGCATTGAAGGCATCACAATGTGAAGAGATGTCATCTTGTTCTTCATCACCTTGGAAAAATGGTTTGTAAAACTGATGTTCATAAAATCCAGGTCCTATTGTATTTGTAAATTACTGATAATGCTCCTATTCTAACTATTGTCCAGGTATTCCAGGTTTTTGCATGAACATTCCCTTTTTTATTTCAAATTTAAGGAAATAAATAAAATATATTTAAAATCTGAGCCTATATGTCTATCCTGCAAACCCTTGGATTGAACAGAACTATTCAAATGTGTAAATAGTACTCATCTGTGAGCAAAATGTCTCAGGAGCCAGACCTAAATCCTGTAAATTAACATTAAAAAAGCCATGTACCTACACGCAAACAGCATATCTATATGTATATTTTTTCACTTGACAAACTCCTCTCCCATGACAATGACTAACACTTAATTACGTACTGAATCTGTCAGTCATACCCAAACAAGGAAGTAGAAAAATTACATCCCCTTCACTGATTTTTTTTATTATTATTATTTTAAGGATTTTTTTTAAACAAAAGCTATGTGTTGAACTGTGACCATTATAAGAGCTTATCTACATTTGAAACACTACAGCAGCACAGCTGCAGCTGCACTGTTGTTGCACTTCAGTATAGACACTATCTATGATGACATGAGGGATTCTCCCATTGGCTTAGTTAATCCATCTCTCCAAGAGGCTGTAGCTTGGTCAGCGGAAGAATTGTTCCATTGACCTAACACCGTCTACAGCACAGGGTAGGTTGGCTCAATTACGTCACTCAGGCATGTGGATTTTTCACACCCTTAAGTCATGTAGCTGGGTCAACCTAACATTTTAGTGTAAACCTGGCCTGAGCTACTTGTTTGGTGGTCTGTGGCACATCTGACTCTCTAAGGAATTATCTGCTACATACCATAAGCTAAAACTTAACATTTGAATCAGGAAAGCTGCATACGTTATAAGTACAACACCATTTACAGATATTTTTGTACACTTGTAGTCTTCACTTCACAGCCTCATCACCTCAGCCAAAACCCTCAGGCTAGTGTTCTCTGTTTTCCAATTTAATGAGTCTCTGACTCACATAGATCAAAACTGACAAATAATTAAAAAGTTACCATCACTCTGTTGTTTTCATGTAAAGTGCTCATACAGAAAGTGGGATATCAAGTATGTTAACAATGAATACCTGATTAAGTCACCAGCGAAGTTTACAGTATATGCAACTCAAAGAAACTATACAACCTTCCAGCCATTGGTGCACTTTTACATTTGTTTCAGGAATATGTAATAATTTAGTAAGAAACAAATGTAAAAGTATACGTAATGTAATGTAATGTATCATTTTATAATAGTAAATCTGCTGTGTTGTTTGTTGAAATAATTTTATTTTTACCCCTTTTGATCTGGCAATTTGAATTGTAAGACAAGTGTTTATCCTAAATATTTGTGTCTCTAGTGGACAGTTTGTTAGTTCAGCCTGGTGTGGTTTAATGAGTTTTTTACATGACTCAATTCGTTTTTAGAAAATAATTTTGTTCTTTTCAATTGATTAGTGCTTGTTCCTTTTTAGTGGAATTTGCACTTCGTAGGTAGAGGTCTTCCAAAGAGATCAATTCTTTGTTCCCTGACTGTTTTGAATAATTTTGCACCTCTGAATTTATAGATTTTTTACACTATAGCAAGTGAAAATGCAAAGGGCCACCTCAATTCATAATCTCACGCTCATCAAATTTCAGATCCTTATTTATGTTCTTAAATTTTTCCAATTTAACTTTCTATTTACCAATCCTGATATAAGGCCAGGCCTACATTGAAAAGTTAAATTGATCCAGCTATGTTACTCACAGGTGTCAAAAATCCACAACCCTGATCAAAGGAGTTAAGTTGACCTAACCCCCAGTGTAGATGGCACCAGGTCAATAGAAAAATTCTTCTGTCAACCTACCTACTGCCTCTTGTAGTGGATTAATTATTCATATGGAACCTCCTGCTGTACTGAGTGTCTACACTGACATGCTACAATGGCACAGCTAAAAAACTGCAGCTGTGCCACTGTAGCATTTCAAGTACAGACAAGCCATAAGTGTATGTGGTTAGTTTGTTCAAATGGCAAACATTGAATCTAATGTCTTTCAGATAATCAGTCAGAATTAGGTTCTTTTTGTGTTCTGTTTAAGAAGACAATGTCACATCAGTCTTGCATATTTCCTATTCCAACAACTGTTACCTAGGAAACTAACCTGTTTGTGATAACATATCATTCTGAATACTGATTGGTTCAGACACCTAGAGGCATTGTATATTTTAGGGCTGCTATGTTATGAATGCTAAGTGTTTTCTGCCTAACACTTTTCTAATAATAGTTTGTAATGAAACTCTGTGTCATGTTACATTGCATTGCATCATTAATATGATATGACGTGGTTTAGTGAAGCATGCTGCAATATAAAGTAATGATTCATCAAGCTTAGAGATGGAAACATAAAAATAGAAACACTGAGTCAAAGCTTTGTGAAAAATACACCAACTATCCTTACTTAGACGTCCTGTGGAAGTGTTTCCTAAACAATGTGGAATTAATATGCATATCAGTAGAAACTACATGATTGTCGTAACTTGCTATTAGTTCTATTGTAAAGTATAATAATAATAGAACAGAATACAAATTAGGTGGAAGTATTCATCCTAATCAGACTTGGAGATAAAATTAACATGAAGATGATAAAACTTAGGATGTGCAATTAATAGAATTGTTCAAAGTTGGAAAGACTTAGATATGATGAGCTTTGAGAACCACAGATTAATTTCACAGAGGACTGGTGCATGGACTGGAATATTTGGATGCTTAGCCAACCAGACCCAATTCCCCCCAACTAGTCCATCACTAGTTGAGACTGTCAAACACTCTGAACAGTGATGAGGAGTCTGGTGGTTTTATGCTGTGCTTAAATAGAAGAGCTAGGATAACATCTAATTTGGTTTCAATTGTGACTTGTTCCAGTATATTTTCCTCTGGTAAGGTAAGTCTATGTGTCTCTATATACAGATAGTATGGATCTCATCACTGTAGCATCTGAGCAGCCATCATCAATCACTCTATCCCTTACTGCAACTCCCTAGCCACAAAATTATTAACTCTTTTGGCCAAATTCTTGCTCATTTATATTGATATCCAATTGACTTCAGTAAAGTTGAATGGCTAATACTATGGACTGCAGACTTTTAAGCTCAGTGTACTATACAGCTAAATGAAGCAAAAAATATAAGCATATTGAGGGACGTAGACCGCTCTGAGTCCACAATAGAATGACTATAGTTGTCAATGGGACTTGTGTACACTGATCAAGGTCACTATTTAGTCCTTTGTTTATAGTGTCAGTATGAATTATAGATATTTCCAGAGTCTTGTTTTATTATTGTCTTTTGTTATAACTAATCCCCCAGTCACATCTCTCTGAATTTTCATACTGCACTTTCCATTCGCTTTTCTCCATTTCGCTACACTTATGCTTTGTATAAGGAGCCAGATGCTGATCTCATTTACAATAACATAACTCCATTAACATCAGTGGAGTTACACATGAGTGATCATAGGCCTCAAACCCAGAACTGTCTTACAAAGCACTGCTCAGACTGCAGCTATCACCCAACAACTCACTCAGTCTGCTGGAGAAGGGGGTTAGAAACTCTAGCTCACAAAGAGCTCCACCCACAAAGCTCCTGATTCAGGGAAAAGTCCAGCTCCACCAATTGGCTGTGACATACTGCTTAAAATGAAAAAAAAGCACAGGAAGTTGTCTGAGCAACTAGGTGGGTGCTTCCTATTTGCTGGCCCCTGAGCTCTGTCTCCCAGCCTGTTCCTGTTGTACTTATCCCAGACCCTCACCTGTTCCTGGTTCCTGCTTTTCTGCCTCACTACACATCCTTGTGCCTACAGCCCTCGCTCTAGCTCTTGGTTTGATTCCTGACTCTGACTTATGATTCTAACCATTAGACCTGACTCCCTATACCCTGGTTCCTGCACCATGAGTCATTGAGACCAGTGTATTTGAAGTCAGCATATGGTCTAAAGAATAGAGCTCCACAATGTTTTACAGAAGTGGATGTAAAAGGATATGGCCTATTTACCATCAATAAGGCTATGAGTCGTTCACAGATGTCAAGGATTCCATGATTTTAGGTGACCTCCATGACTTTAGCCCTAGGTGGTGGGGCTCAGGCAGTCAGCCCCAAACCATGGGGCTTCCATGATTTATTGTTTATTGTCCATGTCCTGCCTGTGACTTCTACAAAAAATCCCTGTGACAAAATCTTAGCCTTAACCATCAATAGCAGCGGTCTTAAATTTCACCATTAGAAAAATTGGGGAAAATGTTATTTTAGTCAGGAAATTAAACTTACCTTAAAAAGTATCTGTACCACCTGCAAATACAGAGCATTTCTGCTGCACTAGCTAAAAAGACTAGTTTATTCAGTTATATCTCTTTTTATGAAGAAGTTGTTTGGCCAGGTATTGAGTAACCCTGAACAGCATGTGAATATATTAGAATACTATCACCATAAATCATCTTGTGTAACTTTCCAAAACATCAGAATGCCATCTTGCTGCAGAGGGTTAGGAAATGGTTTCATGATTAAGTTCAGACTTGGCAAACAATTATTAGCAAATTTGTTTTTGAAACATTTCTGAGAGAAAAGAAAAGGAAAACTGTAAATGACATGTAAAGAACAACTATACAGGAAACTATACAGGAAACAACTTTATAATAAATAGCATTAGAAATATTGCAAATTAAGGGGACCGTATATGATTTGGGGAAATATTGTTTGGTGCAACACAAACCTTAAAGGGCATATCTTTAATATACTCTGCTGCATATTGTAACATGTAAAATTAAGTGCTGAGTTAATTTTGTGCTCTGGATATCTTGGGCCACACCATGTGACCATAATGTTGAAATCATTGGTTTACTGGTTTTAGTGACATTGACATTGTGGCTGGATTCTTAGTTGTGGCTGAGAAGAACTCCACACTGCTGGGGAGGGGAGAGATTTCTTGTATGACTACCCTGTCCTAGGATGACCACATACTTAGCCAGTCTCTGGCATAAATTAGAGCAGCCTGAGGGTGATCGAATTTACTTCAGCTGCCACTGGCCTGAAAGACTCATGCCAACTCCTGGGGATTGGTATATCCCAGATACATCCTTCTGACCTGCCAAACCTTTGTGCCAGAGGCTTGGCTTGAGGTGATGAGGCTGCTACTGTAGAGGCTCTTCATTATCAAAGATTTCCCCTTAAGCAAGCGGAATCCATCTGGATCCACTATCTTTAGAGCTGCTTTATATCACTGAAGTAGTACAAACCCCGTTTCATTGTATGTGAGAATCTGGCCCAATGGCTAAATAGCATGAAAACATGCTTGCTGCAGACTAAGGAAGTCTCCTGTATTGTGTTAATATAAATAAGCTTGCAATCATCAGACATATTCAATTACTTTTAGCCAAGTTTTAACTGTTTTTCTAAGATTTATCAGAGCAGATTGAAGAGATTTTGAAAGGTAACTAATATTATGATATTTAAAACCTGTGAAAAAATGTATATTAGACCAAATGCACTCTTGCATAATTCTACTGAGGTACAATTTGTTAAAAAATAAATATGTTCCTTCGATTTCATATTCTGAAAACTTTTCTTTTGATCTTCACTGAGTCTGAAGGAGATCTTCTAACCACTGACACCCTACTCCCACAACCCCAGAATTACCAGTTGTAGAAAATTAGCAATAGTGTATAGGCAGAAATAACAGAAAACAAAATTTTCTATAAGGTGTTTTGTCCTCCTTCTGAGGCGTGTTGGGGTTTGGAAGGCTTTGTCCCACCTCAAACTATTGAACACTGGTCATTGGGCCAGAAGTTTTATATATAGCTATATAATTACATTGGGCATGTGTGATAGGGTAGTCAAGTACCTCTAGATAATGCTGGGGATTTGTTTAGTTGCTTTCTTCTCCTTCTTCCCTCTGGGTTTAGTTTACATGTTTTGTTGATTATAGCCCATATACACTTACCTAGGAAGTAGGTAGTGTCATCGACAGCCACTAATAATGATGACAGGTTGACTCATTAAGGCAACCACTACTATTGTCTCAGATTTGGCTAGTCAAATGTAATGCTCTTATAACCTTGGGGTTGTATTTTGGTTGGTGTGTGTTCTGGCTCTTTTTATCCAAATGAGGGAAGAGCAGAATCAATAAAGAAAAATTTAGACTATACCTGAATGCCTATTCAGGCCCTATTTCAAGATGTCTTTTGTGACATTGTTCTCCCACTCTGTCATTCCACCT
This sequence comes from Emydura macquarii macquarii, assembly GCF_026122565.2. Lineage (NCBI taxonomy): Eukaryota > Metazoa > Chordata > Testudines > Chelidae > Emydura > Emydura macquarii. The sequence goes on along the minus strand of NW_027132543.1, from coordinate 846,229 downwards.
AATTCTTTCTTTCTTGTGCAGTCCAGAATCTCTCCCACTGTTTCCTGCGTGGAAGTCACCAACGGTTCCCAGACTTGCACGAGGTTAGGCTTCAGCAAGAATTAATTTTTAAACATAAGGTCAGAGTTTCATATGAACTAATGTAAATGTATACTGAGTCAGTATGTCTCCACTTAAATTAAGGAGGTTACTACAATTTATGCTATTATAATGAAAGGACAAAGACTATGCTTGAATGTATACAATGGTTCATATTTAATTTTCATTTGGTTTGTATTTAGATTTATACATGGAAATGTACTTATTTCAGAAAAAAAAATTAGAGGAAAAAGAATTTTTAGTGTGTTTTTCTTTCAATATAAGCAGAAAATAGAGTCCAAATGAGATACAACTTTGAAAAAGAATATCCAAACTTATCTGTGGATACTAAAGGTTAGGATCACAGCGTTACAGTGTTGTCAAACAGTATGCTGTGCTACAAGGTGAAGTACTTCACCAAAAGAATACTGTTAGTTGTTTTCCAACAGCATAGAGACAAAAGCCCACACTTTAAGACCCGAGCCTGAAAGAGCAATAGACCAGATTTTTAAAGGCATTTAGCAGATGTGGACAGAACTTTTCAGACAACTGATTCAACAAAATTAAAATGTGTTGTGGAAGATATCTGTCATGTTTTTTGGAGTGGCTCATGATTGTGAGTGCCTACCTCAGGGCAGACCGTCAAAAGGGCAGACACCCTAAACTAGCGATATGTTCTATAATTGGATTTTACCAACCCAGTAACAAATGTGACCTCCTGGATAACTATAACAGTCTTATTATGAAGTCACAGACAATCCCCTTAGGCTTGACAGTCTATCTTGCTATCCAGGACTTAATGATAAATGGTCACCTACACCAAAAATCAAAAAATATTCATGTTGCTTCCAGTGACAAGAGATCAATTTACATACCCAGATCAACTGGTAACCGAGATCTTACACCAAAGACAACGCCTTTAGCCAATCCTATAATAAACTATTTCAAGGTTTATTAACTAGGAAAAAGAAATAAGATATTTATTTACAGGTTAACGAAAGCAAATATATACACACAAATGAGTTGCAGTCTAAATCCTAAGACTGACAGAGTTGTATTGATCTGTCAATTAAAAATGTCTTTCAGGGCAAACCCAGGGATAACCCTGCGGGATTTCTTGCTTCAGGTTGGAGTTTCTGGTCCTGTGAGAGTTCAAACAGCAAAGAGATGAAAAATTCTCTTTTGACCCTGTTTTATCTTTTACATTTAGTCTTCAAGTCTATAAGACAAGCTCCCTTGAACATAGCTTTTCCAAGGTATGATTCATCAATCTTTTGTGTTGCGATATTCCTTAATGGCCCATTTAATCTTGATAGGCCTCTTGAATGGGTAGGGAGACATAATTCCCATGCCTGGTTCACAACTTCAGAGCAAACATTTTCAAAGTTATTAAGCAAAACTTACATATTTCCTTGTAGCATGGAATATTGACATGACAAGTAAGATAAATGCATGCAGCAATTTACAAGCATTTTATAAATTCTAAACACTAAATACATTCTTATAAAACTAAATACCTATTCTGAATGAAACTAATGTACAGGTGAGTTGGTTTCGTTTCCAGTTATGAGATTGTCAGTTTTAGCTAATACCGATGGTGTTGGCCAGCACTGGCACTTAGTTTACCAGAGTCACAGGATTGATTTGGTCAAATTCTTTGCTGGAAATTATCAAAATGTTTCATTTTGACTATCCTTCTTCCTTTTATATTATATATTATATTATAATATAACATAAAAGTTTAAATTAAACATTTTGATAAGGTCAAAACAAAATATTTTTGGGAATATTTTGTTTCACAAATATTTTGAGATGTTGACTTTCCTCCCAGTTTAAGATAAATCCACATTTGGAAATCTCAGGATCTTTTCAATGTGTCCACGAACGACCTGCCTGACTGAGTCTCGTAACCTCCCTCTTATACCCCAAAAGTTACAGAGATATGCCTATCAAAAGAATGTTACATAGCTGACCAAACAAATCTAACACTGGGCAGAACCAGGAGTTAGAGACATCCCCTACCCCACTCAGTTTGCCTTGGTTATGCTAAGTTTTCTGTAGAGACTTAATAATGGCTAAAAGCAGCAAGCAGAACAATTGTTAGTCCATCCCAATAATTGGCAGTGGCTTGGACACCTGGCTGATTACTAAAATGCCTCAGTACATACACTCTATAATCTATCTATGGGTTTTTTGAGCCATATATCTGGCTTTGTTACCTCTTTTAGTCATGTCTTTTAGTTCAGAAATCAAATGGTAGCATATTCCAGTTCAACACTGGGCAATTTACTAAGTATTTCTATGGAATGTTACTACAATGGCTAAATTCAGTGGCATCTTTATACAGCAGTGGATCTAGGACTTTATAATTGTTGGGTGTAAGATTTCAGGCATAAAGTGTGACATATTTAGCCCTCCTCAGGCAAAATATGATCATTGTCATGTGGGGTCTTTGAAGTTTTATAAGGCAAAGGAGAAATGAAAAGGAAACAGTGTGATCAAATTGTTAGACCATATGAGTTTAAATCAGGAGACCTCTATTCTAGGCCAAGCACTGCCACTGGCTTGCTTTTCAAGGAGTTTTGATATCTCCAGATAGACACACATAAAATGGTGCTATCACCTTTTAAAATCACTTCTGAAAATGTGGGCTTTCATTTAAGAGATTCATAAATTTTAAGTCCCAAAGGGACCATTATGGTCTTCTGATCTAACTACCTGAATAATGAAGGCCATAGTATTTCACAGATTTCCTGCCTCAAGCCCATCCCTTTTTAATTTCATTGTGGCCCAGTTTCTCCAGTTATAAAGTAGGGATCATACTATTTAGTCCTTTTTGTAAGTGGAAGAAAAGCACTATTTAAGTGTAAGGTATTGTTTAGTCTTCATTATAGGACAAATACATACTCCACTAACTCCACCTTGTGCCTTCACAAAATGAAAGAATTACATCATGTAACAAAGGATAGGAACCATTGAATCATAGCAGAATCAGGAACAATTGAAATTAGACGATGAAACTAACTACAGAAAAAAAGGAGAGAAAATTGCAGAAGTGTTACTGATAGACTATAAATTCACAAAAGTCTAAAGCAAGAAAGATTCACCTAAAAGAAAAAATAAGTTAATTGCTTAATTTTCAGGAGAGTTTGTGGAGTAAGTAGTTAAGGTTATGGTGTTGTGGGGTTTTTTTTTGTTTTTGTTTTTCAAACTACCAATTTAATAATGGAAATTAATTAGCTAGGAAACTGAAAGAAACTGAAGAATAAAATCTCCTCATTAAAATGCTGCAATTCTCCCCATTTATGAAAGAGAATTGGAGGTTAGAGTCTTACAACAGAAAAATCAAATTAAACTCCTGGACTTGATTCACCACATGTTATTCCAGTATTGGTGTGACTTGGTTTGAATCAACAGATCTGGAGCAATTGTGTGAAGATTCTGGCCCTAAAGACACTGGGTAAGTTAATAAGAAATATTTACCTATGTGTGTCCCTCCTGTCTTCCATTTTCACATTTTCATTTGTTTTCACTTTCAGTTTCTGGGCCAAATCCTAAATCACACTGTGCTTACTTATACATACTATGTAAAATGTTCATGGTACTATACATAAATTGCAATATAGTGTCATATTTTACCTTTCCATTCAGCTACATTCATTCCATCGCACTGGGTGGCTGGTTTGACTTCAGCTCATGTCAACAATAACTAAAAGTTATCTGTGAAATGAGCTGTGCAGTTCTTAAAGGATAGATATTTGTACCACTAAAATCACCACCATGACTGGAACCCTTTGATATCTCTATTGCCAGTTGCCACAGTGGTCAAGGACTGAATGGGGTTATATACCTTCTGAAGCTGAAAAGGTATCAACCTGGGTTAAGGATGAGTTATTCTGTCAGGGCTGTGTGCTGTATCTATTCTATGTATAAAGAAAAGGTTATAAAGCAAGCTCCAGTTTAAAGATGATTTGTTATTTTCATTAACAGTAAATAAATATCAGCTGCTAATTCTTATTCCAATATGTTTAAAATGGACTCTTTGCAGTAACAAGCCATCTGAAATAAACAAAAATCTATGGGCAATTTGTTGAATCATGATCTTTTAATGAGTTTATTTAAACAAACTGATGATCCTTGAACAAAGCTTTCTCCCAAATAACATAATTTATTTCTTCAAGAATGTTTAAACAGTTTGTTTATAAAACATTTTTGAACAGTACCTCTGAAGCACTAAGATAAGAAATCAAATATGTTGCTATTGCAGTATGTTTTAATCTTAAAAATTTATTAAGGTGTGCCTCACACTGGAGCACTCAGAGGAATGAGATCCGCTACAAGAGTTCTGAAAGAAATACAGAAATTGTGGAAAAATTCTTCACATGCTTTGCCTGATTCAGATCAGATGTGCATTGATGTAGTTCAAGAGTAACTCCGGTATAAAAGTGATATAAGAAACATGCACATCTACTATCCTTAATCCTCTCTACCCATGAAAAAGATGCCACTTCAGAATACAGTTGATATGGAAATCATTTATACATCTTTGTGTATTGCAAATGACTTGTTCAATCCAGTGTTTATTAAGTAATTTTGGAAGGCAGAAACATCAGTCCCTTTATGCACTTGATTTAAATTTCTTTCTTTTATTTTTAATATGAGCAAAAATTGCTACTCAGAGATTACAAAACTCTTGCTCATTTTGGGCACCATGAATTGCATATTGGTATGAGTAGCATAAGAGTTAAGAAACAGATTGTTCTTTGTCTTTCACAACTTTACATACTATGCAATAATGTTCGATAATGACGACTAGAATAGAAGACTGTGGCATAGTCTGAATTTCTATAAAATTTCTGGCAGATAATATTTTGCTAAAGGACCATTATTTTGCAACAGCATTTGGACTAGATCAAAATATTGTAGGTGAGCTTAATTTTATTAATTTTAAGTGTTTGCTGGGCTATAGCTTGAGGGTGAATGAGACATCTGATGCCGTTTGGTCCTCCACCTTCTTTTTGTCCACAGCAGCATAATTCTAATAAAACATACAATTTTGGAAATAATAATAAAGATTAGAAGATCTGAATCATGAATATTGACTTTTCAAAATTGTCTCTATTAGTAAAATTTTAAAGCTGAATCATACCAAAGCCATTTTATTCAGTGTAGACCATAAGGAAAAAATATAATGTATCTTAATTTCTTCTCCTGTCACACCTCTCATTCAATTAATAGTACTCTGACATTTGCATCATAATATATTTTATGGTCTTTTTTTCACCCTCTCTTTTTTTTGCCTTTTTTTTTCCCGAGATGTGATTATTTTCAAATTACTGCAAAACGAATTATAACTAGTTTTCATTCACTTCTCTGCATGCAGATTAAGTTGTGACCAAAAGGATAATCAGTCAGTTGTTCTTCAAAGATTGTCTTCCAGTTTACTATGTGAATTAATCAGAATTGAAATCAACAGGATAAAAAGTTTACTTGTCATTCTATCATGAGTTTCTACACATGGTAAAAAGAGAGAAGCTTGATCCAAACTGCCAGATCTGAGATTACCTGAAGTTTAGGGTTGCTTTACATTCAAGTCTGAAACTGGATCCTAAATATTGAGCTTTAGTACCTAAGTAGTGAAAATAGGATTCAAGACATGGTCCCAAGCATTTTATTTGAAGGCAACATAAGAACTCTTTCCAAGGCCCAATGACTAGTTATTGTCATTTTTAATTCCTATAAATTCCAATGAATAGTCAGTGGATTAGCAATAGAGCATGAGAATGACTCTGTAGCCTGGTTCTTAGGGTGCCTGTCTCCCCTCTAGGAGATTCAAGAGCCAATCCTTCCTTAGGCAGAGTGGGGGAATTAAACATTGGTCTCCCACATCCCATCTGAGAGCTCTAACCAAGATATCTCTTCCTCTAGCAGGTGTTTTTTGAATGACATATACGTCCTGTAGATCCTTGTTTGCCAAAAGTATTCAGAAAATTCATGTCAAATTCACAAATAGTTTTGGGGTTGACCGAAATGCCATTTTTTCTGAGAATAAACTATAAAAATCTCATCCAACTCTAGTGACAGACCAAGAATTGAACAGGCATGGAGACAGAAGTTTCCCTTAGAAGTTGTTTCTGCAGATTAGGCATATGGATGAATTGCCAGGGCAGTGTCTATGAAAGATTGCATCTCAGTGCTGTATTGTAGGTAAACAAAGGACGTTAGCATTCTATCATGATCCTAACACCTGCATCCTGCAAACACTTATGGATGTACTTATTTAAGAAGCATATATTAAGATATCTGCCCTTTTACTATAAGAAATACTGTATATCAGTCACCACAGAATCCATGGCTTTGGAATTTTGGACGCTGTATTGAAAATGTCTTTTAAATTTACAAACCAAATCACTAATGACTTAAATAGTTCAATTTTTTATAAAAGCTCACATGAGTTTGTTCCAGTGGAGCATGATTCATTCATTAATTGGCAGACGAGTTTTATCAGGCATTGCTATCATTCTTAATACAGAGATCCTGCTTTCCAACGAACACTGAGTTATTTTTACGATTGAAAAGTCATATGTACTATTAAAACTACCAAATATATACCATACAAGTTATATTCTCTTGTATATTGCTCCATAAGTTCAGTAAGGATCCCTGGTGCATATGACTGTTTACGTTCACTTGTTTGAGAGTGTTCTTTGAGAACAAATTGCTACTACATGGCGAATTCTCCTGTTAATTGGTTCTGGGTTTCTCTGTGTCTTAGTTATTTTACCCTTGAATCTGTTTTCTTACTCTCGATGAAGGTGATCCTAAACAATTAGGCCTCATTGGATGTGACTATACGACCTTCTTTAGGAGGGTAATAGGTGAACTGCTAACAGCTGTTATTACTGACACTTTACAAATGTCATAGTGATATATTCTTTAAAGTAGAGAAATGATACATGGGTAAATGGTGCAGGCTTCAGAGATAGTGCATTCTGCTCAAAGCTTCTCCCTTATATTAGTATTATGTTTAATTCTGAATTCCACACTTAAGGAGAGATGTGGACAAAATGGAGATAGTCCAGATGAGAGCAACAAAAAATGTTAAAAGGTGGAAAACATGACATATGAGGAATAGATAAAAAAACTGGGCATATTTAGTCTTGAGAAAAGAAGACTGAGGCCAAATATGTTTAGGGCTGTAATGAAAAGTACTGTAATCAATACTTCTCCATGTTCACTGAAAGTAGGACCAGAAGTAATGAGCTTAATCTGCAAAAAGGGAAATTTAGATTAGATATTGGGAAAATCTTTCTAATTAGAAGGGTAGTTAAGCTATGGAATAGTTTCTAAAGGAGGTTGTGGAATCCCTGTTACTGGAGGCTCTTAAGAACAGGTTGGAGAAACATCTTTTGGGAGTCGCCTAGGTTTACTGGTGTGACAGTCTGTAGCCCTTGCACACTATTGCACACTAACAATCTTTGTATAAAATATGCCTTCTGAGGTATCATTTGAAAACTCATATTTTGCTGGCCAATATTGTCCTGATAAAATTTGTGTAGCAATATTACAAGATTCCACTGTATGGTATTAATACATGTTTCAAACCACAGCCCTGCCCAAACCGAAGTTGGCAAACAGGTCTGTTTCAGACAAAAGAAAATGTGCTCTCCTTGATTTGCATTTAAGCAGTAAACAGAGTCATTAACACAAAGGGAGTTCTAACAGGTGGAAAAACCAGCAGCAGATAGCCTCGCTTTAGTTTTTTTTTTGTTTCCTGAAACTTTTAGCTGAAAATATTTCCTTAGAGGGGAACTGACAGGATAAAAATGAGGGACAAACACCTCAAGGCTTCCCTCCTCCTCCTTCTCTTCTCTCATTCTCTGTCCATCGTTTGACTGCATCAGAAGAAACAAAGGAAACAGCCATTACGCAGAGGAAGGGATACTGGCCTAAAAGTTTCACCACTATGACTATGGAGAGCATGTGGTGACAGAACTTTGCTTTGAATTTTAACATAGTTTATTAAATTAGCAGTTAGCTGTGTTTTATCTTTATTTCTCTTGTAGCCATTTCTGACTTTTTTTGCCTCATTACTTGTGTTAACTTACAATCTATTATTTTGTAGTTAATAAACTTGTTTTATTGCTTTATCTAAACCAGTATGTTTGAACTGAAGGGTTTGGGAAACTCCATTTGGGATAACAGGATTTGTGCATATCATTTCTATGATATGAACTTTTATTGCCCAGGAGAGGGCTGGGCAATACAAGATATATATTTATGGGGGAAAGTCTGGGACTGTGAGTGTGCGGGGGTCACCCTGCAGTGTAATTCAGGCTAGTGAAAGACAATGTGAAGCTGGCAGGCTGCAGCTCACATATAGACATAACTGGGCATGACTTACATGCTGGAGGTTGCTTGTGAGCTGTCCAGACTGGAGGCTACGGGCTCAAAGCTATATAAAAGTCATCCTAGGTAAGAGGGCTCAGGTGACACAGCTATTCAACATTCCTTCTAGCCTACATTTCTATGATTAGCTGTCAGTTAACTGCCATTCCAATGCATTTTAAATGAGTGAATAACAGGAATTTTACCTGACACAAAATTATGTATTATCAATTAAATGCAAAGAGCGCTATTACTGCTGCAGTAATCATAATGAAACATCATCCATTGATAGTAGAAATAAGTATTTCCTATATATATATATATATATGATTTTTTAAAGTCATGCTATTGCAACAAAATTATACAAAGTTGATTGTTATGCATTGGAATAAAATCATGGCTAAACAATTACAAGGAGTGAATGAAAATAAAATACAATTACCAGACATGAAGGGCAAGAGATCTTCAAGGGAAATTTTCAAATATTATACAAAATGTAGAAATACAACTTCTGTTAACAATAATGGGAATTGTTTATTTAATTTCAAGCACACCAAGCCTTGAAAATCTGTCTCTTTGCATACCTTTTAAAACACTTTCTCTACTACTATAATTTCATTTTCTTATTTAACTAGATTTGGAGAGCCATTCAGGAAATTAATATTGTATTAGCAATATAATTATTCTTGTACAATATATTTGTTTTCTAGATTAATCATATTTTACCCACAAATTCAAGCACCTTTGAATGAATGTGTGTTACTGTCTTACAGCTAGGGAAAGTGTTTCGTTTCTAGCAATGTATCTTCTGATAATCAGCAACTTATCTTCTATGGTTTACAGTGTATGCCATATTCCTAGAGCAATATTGTTGACTCACAGCTACACCTGTAAGAAATGTAGTTTGGTACGTGTTTCACCATTTAAATTTGTAGAGGTCCATACACTTTTAGAGTTTGGCTCATAGATTCTGGTTTGAATTTATCAGAAAAATTGATTTAGGTTTCAAATCTTGCAAGCCTGTAAAATCTAGGATAGTCTTTACCTACAACTAAAACTACCACTGCAGAAAGCCTACCTTTCTCCAGTTTTATACAAATTAAATTATGGTGTTTACACAAGCATAAAGCTGAAGTAATGCAGTTTTGAGACAAGTCACACTCATTCTCTCTTTCAGATTTGCTGTACTCTTTCTTCTGACTCACTTTGTAATGGTGGAATTTCCTCTGTTTAAAAATAAAATAAGCATGTACCTCAGAGACACATATACAAGCCTATCACAAGGGACTACAAATAATTATTCTCAATAATTCCTTCCCCAAATTGAAAAGATTAAGTCTGCAAATGAGATACTTAGATGTTCACTGATTGGATGAGAACAAACTAGTTGCCCAAAGAGTCATTAGGAAACAAATTAACATGGATTTCTTACAATCTACTAATAAACCACGAACACCTCTCTAGAAATATTGCAGTGTTGAAATCTTTAAATAGCAGCGATCACTGTTATATGTTTGGGCAAAGTGGACATATTCCCAGCTTGGCAACCTACTTTGGGAATGAAGTGTAGTGCTTCAATATGCTCCCACTGTTTTATATTCACAATTTGGATACTGCTTACCATAGTCTTCAAGACACAGCCATTATCTGACATGAAGAAAGATACAAGAGAGAATGGTCCAGTGCTGCCCTGAGTAATTACAGATCTGAGTCTTTTCAAGCTGAACAGAAATTATTTGAAAACAACCAAACATATAACACTGATGATAGAATGAAACTTCTTCAAATGATGCATGTTTGTTCAGAGAAAAAAATGAATTTAAAGGATGCTGATTATATGACTTAATTTTATTACATAAAAAGTAGCATGCATCATTTATGCATTATTTGTATTATCACTTGTATTACAGCAAAAACAACGAGAGTTCTGTGGCACTTTAAAGACTAACAAATTTAACTTTTGTAGGCATCAGCTTTCATGAGACTCAGCTCACTTAGTTAGATGCAGAGGTAGAATGATACAGTAAATAGGAAACATCAATATACAAGTGCATAGAGAACACTGGGGGAGGTGGATGAAAGCCGGATACTTGGGGGCTAATGACAGTCATTGAGTAGGAGGTGAGAATGGGTGAGCAAAGCAATTACCTCTTGTAATGAGAGAGCCATTCCAAATCTCTGTTTAAACCCAGTTTGAATGTGTCAAGTTTGCAGATCATTTCTAACTCAGCAGTTTCTCTATGAAGTCTGTTTTTGGAGTATTTTTGGAGAAGCATGGCGACTTTCAGGTCAGTGACAGTGTGCCCTGGGAGATTAAAATGTTCTCCCACTGGTTTATGGATGTTATTATTTTTTATGTCTGATTTGTGTCCATTTATCCTTTTGCTTAGTGGTAGTCCAGTTTGGCCAATGTACATGGCAGAGGGGCATTACTGGCACATGATGGCATATAAAATATTAGTGGATGTACAGATGAATGAACCCCCTATGGTGTGATTGATGTGGTTAGGACCAGTGATGTTGTCACTAGAGTCCATGTGTGGGCAGATCTGACAACGGGCAGTGGGCGACAGGCCCATCCTAGCTTACAGATCTGAAGCAAATACTCACCAGCAACCATACACCCTACAAAAAGTCCAACCCAGGAACCTATCCCTGCAACAAACCCCATTATCAGCTCTGTGGTTGTCTACCCACACCAATCACACTGCACAGATGATGGATTACATGTCCCAACTGCTGAATTTATGCTACATCACAGGCTTTCAGCTACTAATTATTATTATTCCTGGGATGTAGAATAGCACAGTTGCTGGGCCATTCCAATATTGTTACTAAGGAGAAGAAAGGAAAGTGTAAAGAGAAAGGGGATATTTTGTACTGAATGTGGTGAAAAAGATATGGATTGGGCTCAGAATGACTTCTGGTGATTCTTTATTGCATAATCACTGCAGTAAAGTCCTTCTCTTGATCTTCATGAACCTCACAGTTGGCTCTGTCAGCCATATACATCAACTGAACCGGGGGGGGGAAATAATCTAATTAAAATCCTGCCCCCTTTCACAGTAAGAAATTGCTTCAAACAACTTTCATAATCGTATGCCAAAATAATTATAAAATGCAAATCTATATCACACACATTCACATCTTGCAATCATCAATATTTATTGCAAATAAAAGTTGCATTTCAAAACCACAGCTTAATCTGTATTATGAGCACTTTTTCAAATAAAATATTTCTCCAACCAAACTCTCAGCTTTCAGACTTCTTAATCCTTAGAACTCTGACAGCATCATATGTTTCCTGCAGACTTCTGACTCTTCTGTGAACCTAATCCTGCTCCGCAGAAGTCAAGGAGGGCTTTGGAATTGACTTCAATGGTAGCATGAGCAGGAACAAAATATCTTGACTCATATTCAAAATAGAGTGTTTATATATTTTACTAACTGCTTGTTGAGGATAATAGTCTTTCTATTCAAATTTCTTCCAGTTATCAGTTATCAGTTTTAGAGTTCTGATTCTAAAAGTAATTAAAAGCTTAAAATTTAACATTAAAGAAAAGAACATTGTTAGTTGTGATTAGTGATGATGGGGCAAAACACTCTGAAAAAGTTTATGTCTTGGAACAGAAGGAGTGTTCCAATACTGATAGCTGAGTATTCTGATACAGATTGCAGCTCATGCTTGTATCTTTGAAAGTTCCTGGCTGAGTCCCCAACATGTCAGTGGTCATATCAGTGGCAGCTCAGCAAGGATTTAAATGCTGTGGGTCTCAAACACTTGGGATGCCCCTAGGTGGGTTGTTGACTGTGGGGATTGAATCTGGGACCTCTGGATCTTAATGCATGAGTCTCTACCACTTGAGCTAAAAGATCAAACTTGCTCAGCCAAGGCTGTAGCAAGCTCATCAACCTCTAAGTAGCCAAGCCACACCTAGAGGTGACAGAGCACCTCATCAAATGAGCATGGCTTACATATTCAAAATGGGAAAGCCTGAAAACTTAGGCATATGTGAAGGCTTAAGTATACTCTAGAATCTTAGAATTAGTGTTTGCATCATTTTAAATGTCAAAATTTCTCTTAAGTATGAACTTCAAATTATTGACAAGATACTGTGATAGCCAACATCATAAGAACATAAGAATGGACATACTGGGTGAGACCAATGATCCACCTAGCCTAGTATCCCACCTTCCAACAGTGGCTGGTGCTAGATGCTTCAAAGGGAATGAACAGAACAGAGCAATTATTGAGTGATCCATCCAGTCCCATCTTCTGGCATTCAGAGGTTTAGGGACACCTAGAACATGGGGCTTCTTCCCTGCTCATCTTGGCTAAGAGCCTTTAACGGACCTATCCTCCATGAATTTATCTAATTCTTTTTTTAACATAATTATACTTTGTGGCCTTCACAACATCTCCAGGCAACAAGTTCTACAGGTTAACTGTGCCTTGTGTGAAAGAAGTACTTCTTTATGTTTGTTTTCAACCTGCTGCTTATTTGTTTCAATGATCATCTGCTTGATGTTTGATATATATGCAAGTCAGATATTTCAGAGTTTTGCTACTATGACATAAGGGGAAAATTTCAGAGTAGCAAAACTCTGAAGTATCTCTTACAGATACATCTGTACAACTCCAGTGACTTTAATGGGTGTTATATTGATGTAACTGAGTAGAATATTACTCTGAAAACCTGACATAATATGTATAAGACATATTTAGTTGAAATGTACCTTGCCATCACAATACACAATGCAGTTCAGCAAGAATACTTTTTCATATGAACTTAAAGTGATAAGATACTTTCCTGTTATCTAGCAGCAAAAATCATAGTCTCACTCTCTCACACATAAACACATTCACATGCACACATACACACAACCACATACAAAGATTTATTCTTAGTGTAGTTTGAATCCTGAAATGCTAACCCAGTTATTTCTCAGTCCATGAATTTGTATCTTTGCCCAAATAAGAATTTAGTAAAATATGATGAGTAAGGACTTCGGGTCTTGGTCTTAAGTTTGCTAAATCTGCTATGAACTGGTGAATTACTCAACTGTGAAGCATTCATTGCTACAATTTAGTGACACCTGTACTCTTTCATAAATATCTTTTTCCAAAAGGGAATTTCACATAAATGGCATAAATAACTTTTATATTTAAGGAGGAGTTTAATAGAAATCAAATGGCCATATCAAAACTACCGTATTTTTAAAAACAGTAGTGTTACATAGGGTTGGCCAAATTAAGTATCTCCTTTGCTTACAGACATGCTATCTTGTGCAACTGCTTATGCTACAGGACAACCTTGTTTTTGGTTAATGTTTATTCTTTTAATTAAGTTGGTGTTCTTAATATTATCCTTTGTCTCTCATTTTTCATTGGGTTCAAGTAAAGATCAGTGGCACAATGTCTCTGTGATAGATCTCCTGGTCAGCTGTTCATCACCAAAGAAGTTCTATATCTTGAAAAGAACAGAACAGTAATTAAGAGCTGTGAATCCTTGAGTGTTACTGCCACAAACCTAGCTCACCCATAGGGTGGATCAATGTAGACTCTTGCTGAAATTTCTGGTCCTAATGCAACCAATTACTCATCCTGTACAAAAATTTACCAGTATCAACTTTACAGTTTTGTAGTAAAAAAATTAAGTATGTCCAGCGAGAGGAAGATATTCTGAATGTTTTTTTTTTTTTTAATGATATATTCTGTGAAAAAACTCTAGCTGTTTCTCAGGACAATCTGACAAATGTTCATGAAAAAATCACTATGGTAACACATTTTCCTAGGCTGGTGCCACAGCACTGGCCAAGATCCTCTCTTGGACACTCATCAGGCTGCTGGGTTTAGGTCCCACATGCTGGACCCATGTGCTATTCAGCTTTCCTGAGTCTGAACGGAGTCCAGGCGTTGCTTCTGGCTCTGGGTTACTTGATACAACCTCGGAGTACATATTTTCTTCCTAGTACCTCCTTCTGACAGCTAAGAACCCTAAAGTCCAACTGCAGGCCCTCAGACCAGAAACTGACTCCCCAGTTGGTTCAAAACGCCCTTTCTCAGAACTCCAACCTTATGAGTGCTCTGGTTTACAGATTCACAGACATGTGATAGTTGAAGCAAACTGACATAGGATTGGCAAAATCTCCAAAACCTTGTCACTTTGTTCCTCTTCCTCACTAAGCTTCTTTTTTCTGTCTGACTCTTTTAGGCTCTGTGTTTTTCAAGTGCTGTTCTCATCCCTCATCTCTTTGTTCTTTTCTTATGGAAATTCCATTCCTTCAAACCCTGCAGAGAAGCTGGGAAAAACTGGTTTTATCTAAGATACAGTTACTCCTTTGCTTTGTTTAAGTAAAATCTATTTAGGTGCTGTTAGTCTTTAAGGAGCAGTCCATTCATAGACAGATGCCACCTCTCCACCCCCATGCTTGTGTCCATGCCACATGGAGTAAGGGGTAACAACAGAGTAAAAAGTAACAGTCATAAAGATATGGACAGTTCATAAAATCAAGCTGGAATTCATAAATTGTACATAGACAGATTCCCTAAATTGTCACAGCTTGTGATGGCATATTCGTGACTATATTTTAAAGGTTTAAGAAGTTTATTTTTCCTTGATTTTGGAGTTTCTTCTAATGTTCATGGAATTTCATATTATATTCAACAATTGAATGGACTTGATAATATGCTTAGGAACATGACTTTATGAATGTAAATATTCTTTTACTGAATGTCACAATAACATACCCAGGAATGGTTTTGAGTATCAATCATCAATGCTCAGTACTAATGTGAGAGAATCAGGTCAATTCAAGGATTATCAAACCCTAAAAGAATGTTAGTGTAAAGGCATAATCATGCTTTACTGTAATGAACTGATTCAAGCACCAGGAAGAATGCAAGCAGAGAAAGATGACAACTTTACCAGATATTTCTGTAAATATAAAAGTAACAATTTTCACGTTTGTGTGACTGAAGGTTTTTCCATAATCTACCAACTGCTGTATGTGTCTAATTACACATATGCTGCTCTATTAGAGTATATTGTTACTTTATGATATTAGATTAATAAACTTTTGACCAAATAATAATAGTAATTAATAATTAATAATATTTTCAGTGAATAAAACATGAAATTCCATTCAACATAGAATGCCTCTTCCACCAATAGTGTAATATCTGCAGCTGGGGTATGATGGATTGTTTTGTATTTTCTCACTTATATCTTCATTATTAAAAAGCAAGTCTAAAGGAATGATCTCATGTGTTTTGGATTCCAGCCTAGTTACACTTATTTTAGCATAGAGCTTATCGTTATAATTTTTAAAATACGCTGAAAGATAATTCTTGCAATTGGTATGATTTCTGTGTGGATTGTTAATGGTTGTAATTAATGCTTCTGAGAAAGAGCCAGAAATATGCAATATGATTAAAACAATTGAAGGAAAAGAAGTGCTCAGATAAAACTGAGCAGTAAAGTTAAGTCCAGGGCCCATTAAATATTTCAGTTTTTGAAACTGAATTACATTGAAGATTTCTTTGGAGGAAAAGGGGAAATTCAGGTGTTTACCCTTTATGGACTCCAGTCACAGAAAACAAATATGAAATGATATTATGTGAGTTACTAGTTTGGAATAGAAATTGGCACAATGAAAGTGAAAGTAAAGGAAAGTATATGTTTGAATTTTCTGTGAGATTATCAGTATGCAGTTTATGTTTGTTTTGGTGATATTACTATTACAATGGATTTTTTATGTTCTCTGTTCATTGCACTCCTGTCCGACTAAGAAAATAATAAAGTTTTTGAGGGACAGATTTTTTTACAACAGCCTTATTTTTTTGTAGGTGCAATAAATATTGTAGATGTTGTGTAAGGGGAATATGCTTGGGGAATATGTAAGGGGAATGTGTAAGATGCTTGTGTAAGGGGAATATAAAATTCTGAACTCATGTTTTAACTGGTATATAAGGGAAAGAACTAATTTTCTACTACTTTTTACAAAAATAAAATAACAGTATAATTCTTTGCAATTATTTAATATTTTTTAGCTGAGAAATCAGCCAGCTAATCCAAACAACTTCCTTGTAAGGTAGTATGGCCTAATGGAGGGAAAGCTAGCCTGGGTTCTATTCCTAGCCCAGCTGTTAGATGACTTTGGATAGTCATGTCACTGCCCCAAGCCTCAGTTTTCCCATCTGTAAAATGGGTATAATGATATTAGTCTTTGAGATCTACAGATGAAAAATAGCATGTAAGAGCTACAAATTATGGCAGGGTGCTCTTCAGTTATCACTGAAATGTTACCACTTTCAGGTAAAACATGGCATAGTAGCTGTTTAAAAGCACACATAACACTGCACACCAGTTCAGGAAAAAAGTGAGAAGTAATATTCTATTCAATGAAAATTGCCATGGCAATTCATGAGCACTGAATAGGACATACCTCATGTCTCAGTTCTAGTCACAGCTGTCATAATACCCCCTATTTCAGCTCCTCCTGGAATTATAGTACACTTGTAATGGGGCGAGCTAGGCCCAGAGGCCCCTTGTTGGAGGCCTCAAGGTCCTGCCTCACCCCATCCCAAAGAGGAGCAAAAAAGAAGTCCTCTAAGTAGCCTACAGAGGTTGCAGGGAAACAGCCAACGACGGTCAACAGATTCACATAAAAGGAGCTGCAGGGCCAGAGTCAGTCAGTTGCTGCCTGGAGCTGGAGGAGAGAGAACTGTGTTCTTGGCTGGCTGAAGGAGAAGCATCACCACAGACAGCTCAGTGCTAGCAAGGACCTGAGGTTTGAGAGAGTTCCTGGCTGGCTGCGGGGACTGAGCCTAAGATAGTTGCTGGCAGGGATCGGGGGAGCAAAAAGGAGCTCTTAGCGGGCTGCTGGAACTGAGTAGGGAGTGAGTCCAGGGAAGGCTGCAGGAGGTCTGTATCTTCAGGGAGGAAGTCCTGGGGGTATGGCCCCATAACAGGGCTGAGACAAATTAAAGTCTGTATACCCTGGAAAAGGTTTGTTCTGTTTCACATACAGACAATATGTGTGAATCAGCCGGAGGGCTGAGACACTGGAAGTTGCCTAAGAAACCACTGACAGAAACCACTCACCATAAACTGAGAGGCTGCAGGCACATGCACTCGATCACAGGAGCACTCGCAAGAGCTGGGTGGCACCCCGTTACAACATCTTTCATTGTTAATGATGAGAAGAAGTTGTTATGGAAGACTGGAACAAACTTGAAAGACTTTTATCACAAAAAGGAGAAAGTTTAACCATTAGATGCTACAAAATTGCAGGCTTATGTCTTCAATATGGCAGATCCCTTGGTCATTTCCAAGAAAGAAGGAGCTGTTGGTACTCTCTTTACCATACATGGAAGATCTGAAAAGAAAAATCAAATCATCAGAAGTGGAAATGCCTTGGAAACTGGTTATGTGCTCAGTTGCAAGCACAAACGCCAAATAGAAACAGTGGAGCAAAGAACCAGTATGAGGATTGACATGTTGTTTATGAAAGATAAAATGATGAGCTCAGAAAGGCTGTTAATATTTTATTGAAAAACATAATCAAGACCTAGACAATATATATAGATTCAGTAAAAGCAAAGGGAGATCATACTAGTTTATTTAGACATTAGCTCTTCACTCAATATAAATAAATCTACAGAGACACCATTTATTTTTCTTTCCCACACTAATCCTTTAAATTGAACATGCCCACTGAGCCCTAAAAACAAAATCTAGAGAGACTGACATCTGAGGGCTCTGATAATTAAATTGTTGAAGTTTCATATTACAAAAATATATATTTTCTATTCTAACCTAAGTTTAAAAACCATCATAAAGCAAAAACAATGAAAACAATTATGTGATCTTCTGGCCAAAAACAACACACACAGCTGCTTTGTATCCTGCATAGTTCTAAAAGAACCTAGACGATGTCTAAATTTATTTTCTAAACCTGACATTTTTCTTCTGAGATTATATTCCAGTAGCCTGATTGTAGACTATTGTAGACTTTGTCTACATGAACATTTAGTTCACAGCAAGCTGGCATGTAAATCTACACTACATTAGCCTGCCACACACTAACTGTTCGTGTGGACCCTGCTGCCACACACTGAGTTCCCTAGTACACTTTGATATATTCAGCTTTGAGTAGGTGAAAACACACTAGGAAACTTGCAGTGTGTGGCAGCAGGTCCACACAGACATTTAATGCATGGCAGGCTAGTGAGGGGTAGACTTATATGCTAGCATGCTGAAAACTAAGTGTTCTTGTAGACAAGTTCTATAAAGAGCTGGAATTGTTTTTTTTTTTTTTTTTTAAAGTTATATTGCAGACATGGGAATAGGACTTGCCTATAGAAAAAAAGAATATTTTGGTAGATGATGGTTCAGTTTTATATAGAGGAACTTAATCATTATAAGATGCCTGTTAAGACTTGATCATTACATGGTCTTTTTATTTATAATTGTATAAAACTTAATTATCCAGAAAGTGATTTTTAACAAGAGTTCTGTAGTACTGACTTCTACAGAATATTGAATCTGAATCTCTGAAAAGCAGAGATTGACATTACTTGTTTGTGTCAAATTTGATACTAATAATTAATACTAAATAATTTGCATTATTTAAAATATTATACTTTGATTTCTAGCTATACATCTCCTTCCCTTTCTACATAATAGTTATTTGTTTATCCAAATTATAATCTAATTTTGGATTAGCACTCTATTTAACTTCATATGAGATTTTCTCCCCACCCAAGCCTTGCACACCATTTAGTGGGATGATTTCTTTTCTCCCCATTCAAGAGCATGGGAAACTATTAACAATTAGACGTACCCATCCACCTCAAATACCAGTGGGTACCTATTCCCCATCTGAGCACTACCAGAATAGACTGTTTCTCATTGTGGAAATATATTTATTACTGATTGAGGCAGAATACTTTTTAATACAATTTTGATAGCACATCAATGGATGGGGGAAAAATTAGTCTACATCTTGACTCTGAATTTTGAAGCTTTACTTTATTTACCCCCTTGTTGGAAATACGTGATACATTTAAGCTCGTGATATTTTGCTGAGTAACAATGCCAACATTCTGAATCAATCACTCTAGCTATCCATTCCTTGGATAGTGGTTAAAACTAGTTTTCTGGAAGATATTTCCTGGAATCCTGAAGAACAATGGTGGATTTTGTTCTCTTTAAGTAGCAAAAGATTTTTTCCCCTCCATGGTAGGATAATTAATTATTTTAATGTTTCAGCTTACAACTTTTAAATTATCTATTGCACATAGTAGTACTGAGAGATACATCTTAGAGATGTTTCTATTCTTACTACAGTATATCCTGATAGTTTATGGGAAATCATACAAGAATTTGGAATGGGTATAAAGATAATCTTTGCCATTATTTCACATAGGCTGAACAAGTTCAAAGGTCTATCTGTATAAATTAGGGTTTAATTTAATATTGGTTTGCTTGATCTTATTATTTTGTTGGGTTTTTTGTTTGTTTGTTTGTTTGGGTTTTTAGACAACATTGGTAAAAAAATTGCTAATTGGATTTAATCCTGAGTGGCAGTAGAGTCAGTTGGTACTAAGTGTTGAATAAACACTACAGCAATTTAGATACACACACAATCTTCAACCTAAATGATTTCATACTGTAGTTTAGACAGCTGGGAAAAGACTACTCCTCAGAGTATAATTTGAATGCCTTTGTTGCTCATGAAAGGGGGAAAAAAGCTAAAATGGATGTTTAAGCAGCACTTTAAACAGAAAAGCACAAGTCCCCCAAGACTCCCTTAGCCAGATTTGTAATTAAAGGGTGGGTCCCTTCAAGGAATTTTAGTAAATTTGCCTAACTCAAGAGGACAATCTCTTTATAAGGTTTGTTGTTAGATTTGTTTAGATGAAAACATAATATGCTGTGAAAGAAAACCAATGTTTTGCAGTGGGAAGCTTAATGAAAATGATGCAAATGTTTCCTAATGTGTGAGGATGCATGTTTCTGCAGAAGTTTGCACTCTCTCAGTATTCTGGGCTATTAATATCCACTGCGAACTATATATATATATATATATATATATATATATATATATATAACAATCTATTTTGGGATATAGGGTTGCATTCAGAACTATTATTGTAACCTATTATATGATAAAAACTAGAGTATAATACATAGGGTATAGAAAATATATATAGAATATAGAGTATAATACATTTATCTGACTATTCAACTAATAGTACTCCATAGACTTTTCCTTTTGTTTCTGTTCCACCTAATTACATGAATACGTCCTAGAGGTAAAGCTAAACTAAACATGTTTGGAAATAAAATTGCAGTACTACCCACAGGACGATGTATGTCCTTCACTAAAGATATCAGTTCACCAATTATACCATTCCACCAGAATGTGACTTTTGAACTGATCCATCTAACTCACCTTTTATTCATCTCCTTTCTAAGCTAAATCAACCTAATAATTTTAATCTCATCTTACTTCTTATCAATATTTCTATTTATTTTCATCTGTACATTTAAAAAAAATATTTTGCTACATCCTTTATGAACAATGGTTCCAAAAACAACATTCAATATAAGAAAGCATCTTTGTTTATATAATAGCATTATAATTATCTCAGTATTATTATCTCTCTCTTTCTTAACACAACCTAACATCTTATTCACTTTCCCAACCATCAAGTGCTGATTAAGGAGATGACTTAATTGAGCTGTTCTTGGTGAAGCCTAAGTATTTTTCCTGAGTTGGTAATCCTGGTATTGTGGTTATGTTATCTAAAATCATTATGTGTTCCTTTCCCCCTTTATAAAGTTTTCCAATTTCATACACTGACACAGTGCTTGTGAGAAGGCAAGTTGTGATAAACGGAGCTATATGTATATAACTTATCATTTCTGATTGGTATTGTGAAGTCATATTATGAAAACTGGTGTATTATGACTGCTTATATGTAGACGGAGTCACCATTGCTGATAAGTCCTGTAGCAGGTACACAACAAATAGATACAGAAGGTGCTTGGGAATTAATGAATCTCTTTAAGATTTAAACACATGGGACAATGAATGAACTGCAACTTAAAAAAAAAAATTTAGCTGTCTCCCCTGAGGGACAGGAAGGTAGGAACAATGGAAACTTACTAGGAATAGAACAAAAAAGGTCAGGTGACCCGGAGGATTTAAATAAAGAAACACACAGGAACAGATCCAGACAGAAGAGGCAGTGTGGGGCAATAGAGGGCAAAGTCACAGAAGCTGGATAAGGGGCTACAGGAGGGAGAGATCACCCACCATGTAGCAGCTTCATGTGACAGGGTGGGGAAGGCTTCCAGCTTTCCTGAGCCTGGATGGCCCAAGGACTCTGGATTACTCATGGGACTTGAATCCCAGTCCAAAGAAAGCCCTGGAGTGGTGAGGAACTGAGGCACGGATACGCTTTAATTGTGTATTGTTTTGCATTATATGTACTCTCCCGTGCTTTACATGATTAAGTATAATAGAACATATTAGATTAGACTGGGCAAAATGTGCATATGTGTTAACTGCTTCACAACTGTTGAATGCCAATGAAAGAGTTAAATTGTAAACCAAAAGTTTCACACCATTGGAATGTAGGTCTGTGTATCTGCCTGAGATGGTATTCTGGATCTGATTTTGGGCCTGCTTGCTTGCCTGAAAGCTAAGGTTTTTAAGATACACATGTAAACAAAGAACAAAGACATTGTGTTTTACTCTTGGTGAGGTGCAGTGGGGGTTTGATATATGAACGTACAAATGAAGGAAAGCTCTGACTCCTCTTCAAGACAGATGCCAGAGCAAGATGGAACAACTGGTTTGGAGGAGCAAGGGGGTAAAGGGAGGTGTGAGAAAGAAATACTAAGAGGCCATCAAGTGACCATGGCCAAAATGTTACCTTGCTCCCTACCCCTCCCATGGAGTACAAAAGAGGTGGTACCAAAGCCCCCAGACTCAACATTCCAAAATGGAAAATGACCATAAATTGGAAGGGGTGGTACTAGGTGGGGGCATTAGTGGTGTAATTAAGCCAACCAAGAGGAAGGAGGAGGAGAGAGAGAGAGCTCTATCGGCATATGGAGCTACAATTATGGGAAAGAAAACCTGACTGGTCTGAAGGGCTATGGTTTTATCCTTGCTTGTTTAGCCGCAATAAACATTGCTTTGCCTACACTTTGGACTCTGGCCTGCTGCTCTTTGCCTGCAGGTGTGTCTGGGAACTGAGAGAGAAAGGGCAGGGCAGCCCTAACAATCCCCATTTCTGAGAAGGGGCAGCAGACTGAGAATCGGTGCTCAGAAAAATGTGCCAGAGAGGCCAAGGGAGGAAATAGTGCTGCTGTCTGCTAAGGCCGTAGAAGCATAAGACACCCCTGGAGATCCAGGGCACAGAGGTTTGAATTCTCCTCACAGCAGCACTAGCGCGTGGCCAGCAGTGAGCATCGCTAGAATCTATGATAGAAATATTGCCATTACGAGCACCCGGGGGGAATTTAGTTTTTCCACAGATTTCTGCGTGAGTGTTCAAGCCAGTAGCATATGTTAGTTTTAAGAGTAACCTATAGATACTTGAATCCTAGCTGCTGAAAAAACCTGGCAGAAGGATTACAATAGTTTATAGATCTTTGGACACCTTAGTCCCTCCTTTGGGGGTCCTTAAAAAGAGACACCTTGGTGAACAAAATGATGGAACAGACTCCTGGAGTTTTCCACAGGAAATGCCAGTAGATCACTGCTTCACTCCAGAGACTCTTGTCCATTGCTGGCAAGCCTTGAGGATTATCTTGACACCCACACCTCAATACACCAGTGGGGACAACTGAGCATCACTTCTGGACCAGCTAGGATTGATACTCTTGTCTTCCCTTTCCTCATGTTTCCCTTTCCATCCCTCATTGTCTTCCTTGTATTCTCTCTCTCTCCCCTCCTCTCTCTCTTTCTCTCTCTCTCTCAGCTTTTTACCTGATACTGACATCAACTTTATTATACCGTACCAGTATGATGAAATGATATGGTCCATCCAGCTTTTCTCAGACTGATAGGAATTGGTGAAATGGAGTTGCCTGTCTAGACCGGCCAGTTGATGTCTCAGACCACAGATGCAAGCCATGGTCCAGAATACCAGTTCTTGTGGCCAGCATTTGTTTTTAAATTATCAGTCAACCCAAGTCCTGAGAACATCAAAAAGTAATATTTCTTCCTCCTTTACTAAGCTATCCCTTTTTCCTCTCTGTGTCTGTCTGTTTTACGAAAGCAGGAAAACCATCAACTCCCAGCAGTCAACTCAAAATTCAAGGACAAAAACCCTTTCTTCCTCACTAAGAAAGATTGTTTGAAAGACTCTAACCAATGTCCTGTAGTAAAGACCTGGAAGAATTGGGTCCCATATGGCCAAGATCCTGACCCTGATAAGAGCTTTATATTAACAGACCCAAGGATCCATGTGGACCTTGCAGAACTGGGGTGTAAGTTCTATAGTATCTATAGTAAGTTCTATAGTATTTATCCCCATATATTTATCCCTATAGTATCTGAAAAGGTGGTATGTAGGTTCCACACAGATTTTAGGGATTAAAATGGTTGTAATTTTAACTTCCTAATTAGCCTCCTCATGTTTAAATAGCTTTTCTAAATTTAGTGTCCCAGTACAATTTTTTGGCATGATCCTTCAGATATTCTTAGTAGCTAAACTGAATTTATTGCTTGAAACAATTTATCTGGGTTATTTGCATAGCTAAATATTATTGCACATAGCTTGTAATTTATTTTTTGTAAATGGTCGAGGAATGAAGATTTCCCATGCAAATACAAAATTATGGGTACACTTTACATTTCCAAACACCTTCGGAATTATTGTAATTTTCAACAGTTAGGAATAAATTTCAGTTACTAACTACCACTCAGAATTATGGGTCCAAACTGTGTTTTATTTTATTTTATTTTTTTAAATGTAAATGTAAAGATATGTTAGTCATGAGAATTTTCACATATTTTCGGACATGATTTTGCTCACTTTTGAGTTGGTAATAAAGATCTGATTGCCAGCAAGATCAAGTTAATTGCATATTATGATGCCCTATCATATTTCCTTGACCTATAAGTAGAGTTCCTATCACAGTTGGATCCTACTCCATGAGTATGTCTCCTGGTCATTATGGTAATAATAATAATAATAATAATAATAATAATGTGACCTTTCAGTACACTGTTTGGATAGAACAAAACCCTCAAAAATATAAATTAAAATGACCCCAAATGAGTCAGAAAACTTCAGGTACCTTTGCACTTATATGTTGCCATTTTCATTTTGTTTTCCTTTTCAGACTCAGCCTAAAATAGACTGTAGCATCAAAACATATTTGGCTGGGTTTCAGAATGTGATGGAGTGAATCAGTTGTTAACATCGGTTTTCTGGGTCAATCTAGTTAACTTCTGTTTTGTGGACTATTTATCTAAAAGAGTTATACATTTCTAACAGAAATGAAGAAAAAAATCGAATTGAAAAGAGTAGTTTAGTACCGGAAAATAGACATACAGAAGAATAGCTAATTGCTGTTCATTCTGCCCTATTGTAAATGGAATGCTCCACCTATTCATTTCTTTTTGAAGTACTGTTAAAACATGCACATGGGAAAACTGGTGCTGTCTTTCACTTAGTAAGTGAAGGATTCAGGAAATAGCTCAACTGACAAAGAGAATGTTGAAAAATTTATTCTGTGCCATTATATTTTCACTAAAGATATACCGAAAGGGCTTGTGCAAAAACAAGACAAGGTCCTTCAGTATTTCTTCCCTTAAATACAAACATATGTTTTAAAAACAAATGTAGCAATAAACAATTTCTCTCAACTTTCTGACAATTTTGACATATATATTAATCTGCTTTCTCATTTGTAAGGTTATCTTACCTCTTTTCTTTCACTGGGAACAAACTTTTTTTCTAGTATTATGCAAATTCTTTTTGCACTGCACTCTTTCAGTCATGCTGACATACAGTCTACAGTACTGTTATATTACCATGCAATATATATAGATAGATAGATAGATAGATAGATATAGTTTCAAAGTATATATAATATGTATATTTATAAATTTATATAGAATATGTATAACATATATTTTTATATATTGCTAAATATATAGTTTCATAGTATATACTATGCAGCTATCTATTTAGCAATATTAATTAATGAATATTAATGAACAATATGTCTGACTCACACAAATGAGTCGGACAAATTATGTAAAGTATTTTTTCTTTCTTTTTTTTTAAAAAGCCAGTCATTCAATTCTCATCTGTCCTGAAATGTAATTTAGTAAATCATAGTCTTTTTTTGTTATTTAGTAAAATGACAGATACTCCCAAGAAGTCAACACTTCCATTGTACTTAAAAGGAAACTCAGATTAAATGTTGGTTCACAAGCTATATGGGCAAGATTCTGGATGCTGTTTCAGCCTCTCTATGAGACTCTGTGCCCTGGCAATTTTGGGCTGCAGAATGCTATCCTGGCATCTGCTTTAATTTCTGTTATGGGGTGCACTGTCTCTGGAGGTGCCCAGAATCCAGGATGTACAAGATGACTTTAAGCTTCCAGTCTGTACCACTTGAGAGGTGTAGAACAAAATCTAGGCCTTCCAATCTCTAGTCTTCTTTTTACTATTTTAGCATATTCCATTCCAGGCACATCTTTTTATATTACAGTATATATGTTTATAACTAACAACGTTAAAAATGTCGCCCACATGGCTCATTGAGTGGAAAACTTGATAGGACCAGAAGCAACTGGGACAGCCTCAGATGGAAAAGGGGAGAACACACCAAGGGAACACTTTGGTATGAATCTTTGGAGGCTCTGTGCACCCATCGACCAGACAGAAAGGAAGGGACTTATTGGCCCCTTGATTTAAACCCTATCCCAGGTCCTTAGGAGCCTCTTGCTCCCATTTCAGCTCCCCCCAATACCTTGTCCAACTGTCATATGGGAGCTGTGTTTTTACAGATGCTGTGGGTCTGAGTTATTGCCTGTTTTGGGGGTCAGGAAGGACATTTTTCTTCCTGTTGGTGCCTAATTTTCAGATCAGGTTTTTTCACTATCCTCCCAGCATCTTGGAGGCAGAGTTAGGTTAAAAAGAAATAGGACTTAGTAATTATTGGTAGTATTTGGTAGGGAAGGTACTTTGTCAGACCTTGTAGCTGGTGTCCTGTGCAGTTAAATGGCAAAAAGGTCCAAGGTCCCCGCCCAACTTTCTGATGTCCTCTGTCCCCCTTGCAAATGGGAATATGGAGGGGCTAAAGAATTAATAAGAGCAATCTGAATCCTAGGGGTAGGCTGAGGAGAGTCTGCCCATAGTTATGGATTATATAATTGGAGATTTATAGATCCCACACTGGAACCACTGATATGTGACAGAATGGGTAGCACCATTCTCTGTGTCAAGTTTAATAAAATTGTCACCTATCACTTAAAATCCATCTATGTCCTGATTATTGTGTTCTTGAGAAACTTGAGTGAATTTAATTCCTACCATTTCTGTTCCTATAATCCCTAAGAGTTCAGAAATATGTATTTGACCAATAACTAGACATTCATTCTCTTTCTGTTCTTTCAAACTCTTATAAAATAAAGTAGCCAAGGGAAAATTTTTAATATTATAACAAATTAACCTAAGACTCTGTCAATTCCTACTAAGAAAATGTTTAAATAATGAAATGTAGGGTAGCGCTGTTTTAATTAACAAAAGTGTCCTTGTGATTGACTCAGTACTGTAAATATACTTCAATATGTAACAAATTTTCAGAACATCTTTATTAAGGAATCACAAAGTCTAATTTCTTAAAAGGTGTGATGAATCCCACAGCTAATAATAGATCAGTTGTTTTATGTATCACCTCTAATAAGCCCTTACAATGAGTTACAATTTTTGCACGATACAATACAACTTCATTTTTTATAGATCAAAATCCCTGGCTTTCAAACCATTTGGGAATTGTACTGTGATCACTATTGTATGCAGCACTAAACCCTTTTCACTATCTGATTACCACTGATCTTTCCAACTTTTACACCCCTTTTACATCCCTTTTACACAGACCTTTCCTGCTATGCTCTTCTCTTGTAACAGGCCCGTTCAATCAAGAGGCAAAATCAGCATTATTATTTGATCAATATTATCAACATTATTACCTGATTGCTATCTGTTGTGCTTCCCTCCTTTCCAGATAGTATTTTTGCTCCTGTTACGTTTTCTCCAGGCTTTGATTTTCTCATTGTGTACATAGCTCCTGGAAAGTATTACAAAGTTAATGTAGTAGCTGAACTTTAGAGGTGGATATTAGATTCCAGAGAGGGAGAGGATAAATAAAAAAAAACATTCTTTGTGATACAGAGAGGAAGGATGATCTTTTGGCTGAAACACTAGTCTGTTACTTATGAGACCTGGCTTCAATTCCCTGCTCTACCACATACTTCCTGGGTCATCCCAGGCAAGTCACTTAATCTATTTGTGCCCTCATTCCTCATCTGCAAAATTGGTGTGATAGCAATTCCCTACCTTTCAGGGATATTGTAAAGATAAATAAATGTGTGTGAAGTGCTCAGATACTATAGAAATGGGGACCATATAAGTACCTAAAATAGATATGATTCAGCTATTTAATTTGAGTCTATTGTATTTGATTTTTGTTTTTGTTTGAAGTTCCTGTATTGCATGTGTATGTTGTAGGGTTTATCTTATGTTTAACCCAAAAGAGCAGAGGAATGAGGATGAAGTCTTTCTATGGAAGAGGAACCATGACAGAGACAAACAACAGCTGGATTGTATCTCTTTTGAACACTTGGTTTAAAATCATTATTTTCCAGTGTCATAACTATCCTTCCAAATATAAGACCAATTTTCAAAAATGTTCTCATTGATTTGATTAAGCAGTTAAGAAAAATCTTGCTTTGAGATCGCTTTCATTATACAACCAATGAGCAATAAAACTGTGTGCGTAGCATGTACCATATGTCATCTCTTTATTCACTTTAGGAAGGTAACCATCTTAACACAATAAAGCTGAAATGTTAATGGAGAACAGGAGATAATGGGACTTCAGGTTCTTAAAGAGATACTCTCAACTTGAAAATCATATTTGTCAGAAAACTTTGTACCTTCCAATACATGGTACTTTGATCTCTGAAGAGAGCAGCACAAAGAACCAATTTTCCAAGCACACTAAAACTTCCCATTCTGTTCCTGTTTTCTCTCTTTATCCTCTCCACCTAAACCAAATGTCTCCTGCAATCACCATTCCTATTCCCAGTCACTCCATCTCTCATTTTATATTTCCACTCTCCCTCACTGGTCTCTTTCCTCACACCTCCTCTATCCCTAAGGCATATACTTCTAATGCATATACACTTTTCGCTCACCTTTACTTTTCCACTGGCTCTGTATTTTCCTATCACTCTAGGTTTCTCCCTCTGGGCAGGAGCTGGAACCAATAATAGAGGTGACCTCTTAGGCACTCAGATACAAAGGTAACGAGTGCACTATAATAACAGATATAGAATATAAAATCTTCCTCTGTTTACCTCTCAGCCTAGAGGAGATGAAATGGGACCCATATCTTTAGCTAATAGTTCAGGCTAATTAGCACCAGCTAATCCATATTCTGATTGATGAGGGAATAGGCAAAATATGTGTGGTGCAGGTCCTGCTGGCATTGAAGCCTGGAGAAGGAGTAAAATGAAGAACAGCTGACTGATGTAACAAATTCAGGAGTCTCTCTGGTACGCTATGCTGCTGTTGCTTCCTGGACATTGCAAGCAGCAACCTAATTAATCTGCTTCATCTCAGGCTATTGAGATAAATGTCCTGGTGTTACCCTTCACTCCTCCTGTCGACAGCACAATATTAGCAGAAGCCAAAATATAATGGGCAGGATATGAATCATAAATTAAAATAACACAAAAGACATTATAGTAGAACCTCAAAGTTATGAACACCAGAGTAATGAAATGATCAGTCAACCACACACCTCATTTGGAACCAGAAGTACACAATCAGATAGTGGCAGAGACAAAAAAAAAAAAAGAAAAAAAAAAAAGAAAAGCAAATACTGTACAGTACCGTGTTTAAAGTAAACTACTTTAAAAAAAAAAAAGGAAAGTTTTAAAAAAAGATTTGACAAGGAAACTGTTTCTGTGCTTGTTTCATTTAAATTAAGACGGTTAAAAGCAGCATTTTTATTCTGTATAGTAAAGTTTCAAAGCTTTATTAAGCAAATGTTCTGATATAAACTTTTGAAAGAACAACTGTAATGTTTTGTTCAGAATTACGAACATTTCAGAATTACAAACAACCTCCATTCCCAAGATGTTCGTAACTCTGAGGTTCTACTGTATTTTAAATTCTGGCCTCTGTGACAATGATATGAAACAGTGATAATTATGACTTGAAATGTCCATATTCATCCAAAACTACAGCAGCTTCTCTTATTCAGTCTTTCATATGTGAGACATAAACCAGTGCAGTTTACAGTAATAGTAAGAACAATATATAGCTCTTATATAGTGCTTTTAGTGTAGATTTGAAAGCACTTTACAAAGCAGGTCAGCATCTTTATCCCCATTTGTAAAATGGGGAAACTGAGGCACAGACCCAGGACATCACTTGCCGAAGGTCACCCAGCAAACCAGTAGCAGGATTTCAATACCACAGAAGAACTTTGCTATGATACGGACAGGGAGATTTGAAATAAATGCTTCATACTCAGACATATTGTTGACAAACTGGTAGCAGTTTGTTGTATAAGATCCAAGAAACAATAAGGGAAAAGATTAATCTAAAATAAAGAACACAAAACTACTGCAAAACATAGTTCTGAGCACCAGCGTTTCAGATGCAAACTCCTGCTCAATGGGACACCAATTCAGCTGCAGAAGGTCCTGTCTCAGCCCCCTGCTTAAGCTCCACATGGTTTCATTTCTATTGTTGAAGTAAAAAGCAGCATTAAAACTGGGCTTTATACTTCTGTAACACCTTCTACATTACTTTCAGCTTCACATTTCTCATTCTAGCTTTACATCAGCATAAATCCATTGATTTCAATGGCGTTACTCCTGATCTAAACTCCTGTAATCAAAATCATGCTCAACATATGTATTTCTTCATCAGTGTGCACATTAATTTAGCACTCTTTGGTCAGGCTTCTCCAAGAACATTCAATAATTATATTTACAGGTGGAAAATTCCTAATATCTAGTATTCCATGATTTTTTGATTTTACCAATTTTCACTGATCAATTACCAAATATTTTTTATTAAAGGAATTCAGTTTTTACTGATTTACACCCATTTATCAATCCTCTCAGTATTTTTAGGGGACTTATTTTTATTAAACACTAAATCTTTACACAATTGTTGTGTCCTGCAGCTCTGAGGTTGAAGCAGTTCCACAATGTAAAAAACAGAACACACACACAGCTGGAGGTTGGAAAATCAAATATTAATATTGCGCTATGACTGGCTTACAAGGAGACATGGCCTATGCATCTGTTTAGTGTGGCAATGAATTTAAACAATCAATCCTCCACAGATAAAGATATGTAATGCCCCTTATCCACCCGGTTATCTCCTTTAGTGCCAATCTCCTTTCATATTTGGATGATGGACCTGGATTCTTCTGGATCCCCACACAGCCAGTCCTGCCCTTTCTGTGGCTGTGTCCAGATTACCGCAAAATGTCTTTCCTCACCGAGGATTCCAAGGGAGGACGTCTCAGTTCCTACTGGGCAGGCTGGCTCTTTTTCCTGGGTTTTCCCTTTTCATTCATTTGACTTTGTCCCTTCCTCTGAGCAGGCATGCATGAAATCCTTCCCCAAGCCAACAGGGGACCCAAATGTTCTACATAGAGTTTCTCCTCTCTCCTTCTGGGTTGCTGAGCAGACTGAGTCTGCCCTTGACTCCCCCTTGTTACCTGAAACAGTATGACTCTCCCTGAACTATCAACACACAGAGCCCCAGGAACCTAGGTAAGCTCCTTGAGGGTTGTAGATAGATAAGGTAAAAAGATAAACGTGGAGAGAAAATGGAAATTTATGCCTGAATACCAAAAAGAAAATCTATGCTTAGAAATTTTCAAGAAAAGTGAAGATGAGACTAAAGAGGCTGCACTGTGCTACAAGTACTGCGGCACTGAGATCAGTGCTCGCGCTGACAGAGCAAAGGAGCATGTTGAAAGCAAGCAACGTAAGAGTCTTAAAGAAGAAAGCGAGCTTTGGTTCACACTGGAAGCTTTCATTGGAATTTTAATGAAGGACAGGACACAGCATGATTGTGTCAATGATTGTGCGCGCGCTTTGTTTTTCCGGACAACCACTGTTAATTGCAGAGGATTCTATTGGTGACTTTGTGTGACAATACTGTTCAGAAGCAAAAACCCTTCCCAATGCAGACAACCTCATTCTCAAGTATCTGAAAGAAGATGACGATGCTTTAGTATCTAAACTGATGGAATGAATTGATGGAAATATGGTGTTTAGTCTGATTTCTGATGAGTTACCTGATGCTTAGAACCGCCCAGTTCTTGACCTCTTGTCTTTGTTTTTTTATTTCAAAACGAATACACCCACATTATTTTGTGCTGATGTATTTTGCTGATGCAGCAATAACTGACATGTTTGAGATGTACCAACTAACTTAGGAAAATGTGGCCACAACTAACACAGATTCTGCTTACTACATGGCTAAATATGCATGGGAGATTAAACTCAATCAGCAACTGGAGCTGCTATGTATTACCTGTCCTGTTCAGCTGATTAACATGGCACTGTCAGCAGTTACTGTTGCAGAGGAAATTAAAGATGTAAAGTCTAGCATCATTGGATTTGGGGCCATTTTCAAGCATGCAAACAAGCTGAAGGCTTTGTTTTACATGGAGTGAGATGAGTGCAGAGCCAACTGCTGATTACCTATGCTTGTTGTGCTTCATCAGTGGATGATCTTGTATTTCACTGCCTGTCATGTAAATAACGTGGGCTGTGCAAATGCATCTTCTAGATCATCTTCAGTTTGTTGGTTCTAAAGCAGAAACTCTGAAGAGACTGGCAACTAACCAAAATGACTGCCAGATTCTGCGCACCAAGTAACGTTCATTGTTGAAAACTAGGGATCATGGTGTGAGACAGAAAACATTGGAATTTTCTCTGACCACTGCCAACACATTTGCCGGTGCAGATGTTTCCTGGATCCTGACAATGAAAATCTCAGCTGAACTGAGCGCAAAAGCTTCAGGAGAAACATACAGAGAGAAAACCCAACTGTTTCTGTAAATCCTTCCCACTCTGGAACATGAGAAAATAAAAGCATTCAATACCTTCAACATAATGCTTAGCAAGAAATGGGAGATGACTGCGGCCCGTAATCAGAACCCTGAAGTGTCTGGTACCAAAGATTCTTTTTGGAACATTATCCAGATGTGCACCCTTCCTGAAGGTGAATTTTGCTGCAGAATATGACCTTTATGCCAAAGTGTTTAAACAATTTGAACCAAATACGAAATTTCAAATCTGAAAGGGAAGTTTACAAATTACATGAATTTGCCTAACCCTGCCAATGCGAAACTGGATGTGCTGGCTTTTTGGAACAGTCATCAAGACACATCAAAAAAGTGGAATGGCAAGCTTTGAGTGTATCTATTGGATCATCTGATGCAGAGCATATATTTTCAAAGTTGGACTACCTCTAAGAACGCAAGAGATTCAACATGCGTGAGGATACTTTGAAGAAAATTATGTAAGCCTATGCAAACCAAGATTTCTGGAAAAACTACTAGCTCTGAGAGCGACAAAATATATATTTGTACATTATAAAAAAAAAGTTTCAATTATACTGTAGCAAAATGTGTATATTACAAAAGTTTATTTTCTCCCCCCCTTCCCCAGTTTTTCTTAATTTTTAATATTTTTTTATTTTTAACCTGATTTCATCTTGGTTTTAATATTTGGATAATAAACACTGAAAAATTACTGTATTTTTTACAAATAAAAACTGAAAACGCGGAACGAATATCCTAAAGATCAAAAATGGATCCAGAAATAGTTCTTCCTTTCAAGGTGAAAAAACTCCTTCATCCTAGCCAAGCCAAAGGTTTGGTAGGGTAATCAAAACACGAGTCTCCATCCTTTCAGTGCTATATTGTTAAGTCATTATTTTCATAAGTGTTCAGGGATTTTGAATGTCCAGTTTGAGACTCCCAGTACCCAGTATTTAAGAAGTGCAGATCACACTGACTTCACATGGAAATGTGAATAATCATCATGTCTGTAAATAAAGCCCTAAACCAAAACTGGGTACACAAAAAGCTGACACCTAAAGCTACAGGCCACTGTTGAAAATGTTGTCCTACATGCATTTCCATGTAACAAAATTGGACCCTTCATTCTAAACCAAAGGCTGGTCACAGATAAGTAATGCATGTATAAGCCAGTTTTGCCAGGGGCCAGTTTTTTGCCCTGCACCAGTTTTGCCATGTGCTCCACTGACACTAATGTTTCACCCAACATGCATGGGGTTCAGTGGTGCAGTGGTGAAAAAAAAAGAAGTAGGTAAATTAACCTAAGCTAAACTCCATGTTGCCCAAATGAGAAGTGGGTAAACTCTGTTTTCCTGCATTTACCGTCAACTACACTACTGCAGGGGGTATAAAATTTGGCATAAAATTAATATAGAACATTAAAGAAAGTTACATTCAGTGATCTTTCTATAACTTAATATTTGTTTTGACTGGATTTGATCTGGTCTATACTGATTGGCTGTTTGCTCCAACCCCCTTCCTCTCCCTCAGTCCTCTCTCTCCCTCATCTCTCTGCCCAGTCTTTTCATCTCAGCTTCATTCATCATCTGCTTATCTTATCCTCTTTTCCCCAACTCTGTCCCCTGCTTTCCTTTCCTTCCATTTTCTTTCCATTTACCTGAACCCTTCATAACTAACCTCCCCCCCCCCACACACACACACACTCAAATAAATAAGCAAACAAAGAACTGTGAAACTAACTGCTATTTTGCCACCACCATGTTGTCTCTGTTTATGTGTTCTACCCCTTTCCCCATCCTTTGTCTGTCTTGTCTATTTAGATTATAAGCTTTTGTGGGGCAGAGACTGTCTAGTACTCTGTGTTTGTATAGTGCCTAGCACAATAGGGAACCATTCCTTGTTAGCCCTAAGGACCTACCATACAATTAGTACTACTACAAATAATAATAATACTGTAATGCAGTGACATCTGAAATGATCTCACTTCTGTAGATTTGAACTTCTTTTACTGTGTTTGTCTTAAATAGTTATTTCATTTAGGGGGGAAAAAGATGAAGTTGTAGGTTATTTTAAAAATGATAGGCTTACATAGCTTCCTGGACATCTGTTTTTACAGACCTATTGATTCTGAATGTAGAGAATCTGCAAAATAATCAATCTCTTTGTTTTGTGGAACAGGAAAAGATTTACATTTAATAAGAAACCTTACTGTTTATTTTGTTACATTTTTGTTTTGTCTAAAATCCTAGTCCTGGATAAGCAGCACTGTGAAAACACAACGGAATAAGAAAAGTTTATTTGGAGGAAAAATCAGAAAATCTTGCACAACTTGGTATAAATAAACAGTGATTTTGCTGACAAAAATGTTTTGAGTCTTAGGGAAAAATGTTTTTATTTCCATGCTTGCCTAAGTCAAAAAGAGCAAAAAGAAATGTCTTAAACATTAAAAAAATCATCTTTAGGAAGCAACGAAGCATGGAAAGTTTAAAGCCCAAAAGGAAATTATTTTTGAAGTTTTAAATAACTGTAGTGAGGAATTAGACCATGACCTTGCAAATAATCCCTGTAGGGTGGTGTAATAGTAGGGACTGTGATTCTATGACTACTCATGTTAGTGGCATAAAGCATAAGTATATGCAGGATTGGGTTCTTGTAATGAAAATCCCTGCTTATTTTCAAAATTATTTCCTTTATTACTCTTTAGTTTTTATATAAATTATAACTACTTTACAAGATGATTGTACATTTAACAAAATAGCTTAGGGTGCGTCTATTAAAATGTCTAGAAGAGTTACACGGCCAACCCCCAATTGAAAGTCAGGGCTGAATTTGGGCCATTTTCACCCACATTCTAGTTTTGTCTCAACTACAGAATAAAAACTAAAGATGAAAGTTTTCAAAAATGGCTTTTAATGGTACATAACTCCATTAGGCACTTTTGAAAATTTCATTATGAGATCCCCAATCCCCCATACTCTTAGGTATATGCATAATTTTATAGGCTATTCAGAGTAGTCATATTCAAGTGCATAAGTGTTTGTAGGATCTGGGTTTTTTTCTGCAGATGATAGAAAATTGAGTGTGGGCTAAAATGGACCAAATTCATAGAATCATAGAATATTAGAGTTGGAAGGGACCTCAGGAGGTCATCTAGTCCAACACCCTGCTCAAAGCAGGACTAACCTCAGCTATATCATCCCAGCCAGGGCTTTGTCAAGCCTCAGCTTAAAAACCTCTAAAAATGGAGATTCTACCACCTCCCTAGGTAACCCATTCCAGTGCTTCACCACCCTCCTAGTGAAAAACTTTTTCCTAATGTCCAACCTAGACCTCCCCAACTGCAACTTGAGACCGTTGCTCCTTGTTCTGTCATCTGCCACCACCGAGAACAGCCTAGCCCCATCCTCCCTGGAACCCCCTTTCAGGTAGTTAAAGGCTGCTATCAAATCCCCCCTCATTCTTCTCTTTTGCAGACTAAACAAGCCCAGTTCCCTCAGCCTCTCCTCATAAGTCCTGTGCTCCAGCCCCCTAATCATTTTTGTTGCCCTCCGCTGTACTCTCTCCAACTTGTCCACATCCTTTTTGTAGTGGGGGGCCCAAAACTCGACACAATACTCTAAATGCGGCCTTACCAATGCCGAATAGAGGGGAATAATCACTTCCCGCGTCCTGCTGGCAATGCCCCTCCTAATGCAGCCCAATATGCTATTAGCCTTCTTGACAGCCAGGGCACACTGCTGACTCATATCCAGCTTTTTATCCACCGTTACCCCCAGGTCCTTTTCTGCAGAACTGCTGCCTAGCTTGTCGGTCCCCAGTCTATAGCTGTGCATGGGATTCTTCCTTCTTAAGTGGAGGACTCTGCACTTTTCTTTGTTGAACCTCATTAGATTTCTTTTGGCCCAATCCTCCTGTTTGTTTAGGTCCTTTTGTATCCTATCCCTACCTTCCAGGGTATCTACCACTCCCCCCAGCTTAGTATCATCCGCAAACTTCCTGAGGGTGCAATATACCCCATCCTCCAGATCATTAATGAAAATGTTGACCAAAACCGGTCCCAGGACTGACCCCTGGGGAACTCCGCTTGTGACCGTCTGCCAGCTAGACATGGAGCCATTGATCAC
Source organism: Emydura macquarii macquarii (assembly GCF_026122565.2). Lineage (NCBI taxonomy): Eukaryota > Metazoa > Chordata > Testudines > Chelidae > Emydura > Emydura macquarii. Next base: position 809,289 of record NW_027132543.1, on the reverse strand, counting down.
TACTCATTGAGCCCTATGCTCTAGCCAGTTCTCTATCCATTTTATAGTCCATTCATCCAACCCATACTTCTTTAACTTGCCGATAAGAATACTGTGAGAGACAGTATCAAAAGCTTTGCTAAAGTCAAGGTATATCACATCCACAGCCTTCCCTACATCCACAGAGCCAGTCACCTCATCATAGAAAGCAATCGGGTTGGTCAGTGCAAATTCAGTGCAAATTCAGTGCTAGTGCAAATAGGTGCAACTCCATTTATTTTAAATGTGCTGTCTTTACTTGACAGTTCCGTCACAAGTGACGTGAGCACTATTTCAGGGAAGGAGGGGGAATCAGCTTGTACTTTTTCTCCTTTTATTAATAGAAATCAATACATTAATGTAATCATCTGCTGAGAAAGAACACATGAAGGACAAGTTTAACAAAAAGGAAAAAATCCATCAGAAGAATCTTGCCACAAAAGAGAGAGCTGTATACTCTACCATGAAGGGCTTTGGATCACACTCTGGATTGCATTTGAGTCAAATATCACTATGCTGCTAGTCTGGCAATAAATTGTGCAACTCCATTAGTGATCCAAATCAAAAGTGACAGTTAAGATTTTAGTCACTGCATTTTCCAAACATAGATTAATTAGCGCAATTGGGAGTAGTTGTATTATGGGATGGCAGCCCATAGATTACATGGGTACCATCCATTGTTGTAAGATTGTATCAGGAGACTTAGACTTGGGCTCATAAATTACTGTCATCCATCTTTATTGTCTGTTCTTTTCTTTCACACTGTGAAGTTCCTTTTCCCTGACTGGGTAGTGATACAAACAACTAACATTTTACTTTATTCCTAAATTCCCTTATTTAATTGAATAAAACCCACTACCAAATTATTTCCCTAGTAGTCAGGCACCCTTCTTCATGAATGGGCAAGTAAAATAGAGCAATTTGAATAGACAGCTGACATAGTTCCAAAGGGTTCCACAGTCCATGCTTTGGTCTCCGTGCACAGATATGACCCATCTCACACAGAGGTTTGGGGATTGTCATCTGACTCTGCAGCACTCTGCAGTCCCATCAGTAATCCCCATGATTCTGTGCCTGGGAAGGAGTGGGGTCTGGGAGACACAGATCTGTCCCATCCCAAGCCCTAGAAAAAGATGGTACAACGGGTGATACAGCCAACAGCAGAGCTCTCTCTGAAGTTAAGAAACCTCCCACACTCCTCTTAAATTGGGAGCTTAAGATCAACTATCATTTTAGGAGACTCTGGAAGTTTTGCTGCTCCTGGAGCTCTAAGGCAGCAAGTAGGAGACTGGACCAGGTGGCTTTCGAACTGGAGCCTTGCAGCTCTACCAGGATCCACAGAGCTTCCAAGTAAAAGCACAATATATTCCAAAGGGGGACAAACTCTAACCCCTAATTAATTCATTTTGGGGAAACTCTGTGGGCTAGATGATGTCTGCCCTTGCACAGGGGTACAGGGACAAGGAACAGGTAATAGAAACTGCTCTATGCTCACTTCCTTGGAGGAATACATTTCCTTGAAAAGGCGCTGGGAGAGAGTGGAAGTAGATGAGAACAAGAGAGTGAGCTGTGCCATCTTAATGGCTCCATACCTCCCTTTTCAAAGGGCTTGTATATGTAAACAGGGTCTGAATGCTGAATGCTCTCCTGACATCTAGTGATGAACTGGGGAAGAGGACTTCAGGAGCCGACCTCGTTTGCATGGGCACACCCGCCCTGCCTAGGTGTTCAGCTTTCCCCAAATGATCACTTTTGGCTGGTGTGGGATCACAAGTCACTTTGTTATTGAGGGCAGGGGTACTAAGGGTTGTTATTCTTGTTGTGTGAATCAAGGGCAGCAGAACTGAGCTTGGCATACCCTGACTAAGGGACTCACTCTCAACTAAACTGCACTCACTAGGCAGAGGCCATGGGTTCCCAAGGCCTGGGAAGTTAAGAGAGAGTGGGGGATAGGTGTGGGCTGTCTAAGTGTCCTAGACACCATTTAACTCTCTCTCTCTCCACTGAATAATAACAGAGCTGGTTAAGATTCAATTGAGAGTCTTGCTGCAGAAATCACTGATAACCAGCACAAAGCATTAGCCCTGCTTTGGGACAGTGCCTCTGATGTAAGAGCCTGCCCAGTATGCACTAATACTGCGGATCCCCTACTAACTGCTGAAGTCACTGAGAGGTGAAATAACTGAGAGTTGTCTTAAGTGGTGGGACCTTAATACATCCCAGAGAGTGCGGAGTGGAGCAGCCAGCTGTGGCAAGTGGAGCTGAGGGGGCGAGCAATCATGGAAGCGACTAGTGTCCAGCAGGCATCTGGCAGTGTGGAGCAGAAAAGCATCCAGCGGAGCAGTGAGCAGCTGGTAGGCGGGCTGACATTGGAGCAAGCACCTGGACAGCAGAGTGAGCAAGGTAGGAGATGAATTTTGCAGATGCCGCAGGGTAGGAGATGAATTTTGCAGATGCACCTCTGAACACTGACCAAGGACAACAACTGTGAGTGGGGTGCGATGAAGGGAGGGGCACATTAAAGGAATTTTTGGTTGCTGGACTTAAGAACCTGAGGTGAAAGGACACTGCCCAATGTATTCTTGGGTGGGTGTTTTGCTCATGGTTTTATGTTTATGAATCCTGCTTGCGGCATTTTCCCAAGTTAATGCTGGGTTACTTTCCCCCTTTTATTAAAAGATTCTTTTCTGCGTTTGGACTCTGTGCTTGCAAGAGGGGAAGTATTGCCTCTAGAGGCACTCAAGGGGTGCTGTGTAATTGTCCTGGGTTACTGGTTGCGGGCTCGAGGTGTTTTATTGTTGAAAGGACCCACTAGATATTGAACCCGGCCCTTGTTGCTGCCAACTCCAACTGTCAGAAATGTTACATACAAATGGCACTATGCAGACCTGTGAGATGAACAACATATAGATTTGCTTTTCTTTCAGGCTTTTTCTCAAGGATATTTCAAGAGAAAAGGGCAACTCAGGCCAATATTTTCATATTATGCTATAAAGAAAAAAAAAACAAAGAAAGGCACTTTCTCTTTGCTGGCTCACATTAAAAGAAAGCATAATGTTCCAGGTCTGAAAACATATTCATTCTAATGGCTTTTCTCTTCCTCCAAACAAATGGAACATGTCTTTCACCACAAAAAGATAAGAAACAATGCACATAAAGCTCTGCATATCTGGTCTGGAAGTACTGGCAACTGAATCTGCCAACTAAGTTAATCAGCCAGAAGCCAGAATATTTTGTGGTTATCACCTACAGGACTCAGAAGAAATGGGAGGTCAGAGGGACCTATCCACTAATCCCCTACCACAACCTCCATTTTTTGAGCCACTATTCCTAATTCTCCAGAGACCTCTGAGTTATAGTTACATTTTCTGTTCTTTCAAGCTGGCTAAGTAGGAAATTGGTTTGGCTGGAATTATGTGCACACATGTTTCTTCACAGTGTTCAGAGCCTCCATATGGATGATCTGACTCATGTTACTTAGTTCTTGTTATTGACAACACTTTCAGTGAAGGAGACAAAGGTGAAGGGAAAGTGGACCATTACTAGATGTTATGTATAACTGATGTTTGTGGGTTGACTGTTCTCCATGATGAGTTTCCCTAATCCTCACAGTTACAGACCTTGCAATTACAGAGGAAGTAACAATACATTATTTCATTGTCCTGGCTTCAGTACAGTAAAGGTTGGACAACTTGAGTGGGCTAATTCCATCTTGGGAGGAAAATGAGAGGTTATATCCCCACAATATTATTTCCTAGTTTATTTTTATTTACCATATGGTCATCATTCCTACTGTTGCCTTAGGCAACAATGAATTAACAGCAAAAGCATCAACAAAGCTCACAACATGTGCAGCCTCACTTGTGGGACTTCCAGCAAAAACAGCTCTGGGTTCAGTAGCTACTGCCAAACTGTTTTTTGGTTGATTGATTCTCCCAGGGGCTGCTTCCAACTACTGTGTCACTGGCTCATAATCCGATCCCAAACACATCAAAGTCCTGTTGTAAGATCATATATTTGGGCTATAACTCAGCCATGTGGTTCTGGGTGTTGGGCAAATGGGTTGCCTCTGCTGCTTTAGTTTGTGCCACTCCATCTGGGGTTGCCTTGCTAATGATTTTTACCTATGACATTAGAAAGTCTTTGAGACAATAAGCGAGATACCCTAGTAATTATTGTTTAAACTCCACACTTACATCCCACACAATGATAGGAAATAAGGCACATTGGGAGACTACTCCCTGCCCACACTAAATGCCCTCCAGCTTGCTCCATATCACACAGAAGAAGATAGCAATTCCCATGGCAAAGATTTGATGGGTTTGGAGGAAGAGAAGGAGTAGAAATAAAGGACAAACAAGGACAGAGGTGGCACTCAAACACACTGGGGCTTTACTGTTTCCTGTCCAATGGCAGAAGAGGTTGGTCACCCCTGGTGGTTAGGACTGATACAGAAGCAGGAGCAGTGTCAACACTCTGTGGCATCATTTATTTTGCTCCCAATGCCACGGGATCTTTCTGAGGAACTGGGATCTACTGTGTCATCTGGGCAGGCAAGGAATGATAGCCTCTTACCATGGCTTCTTTCTCAAGAACCGGCAAGACTTTTATAACTTAATTTTGACAATGTGTGCGTTAGATTACCTATCTCTGAACTGCAGGACAAGCCCCTGAAGGATATTCTGGGGGGGCAACAGGCCAAAGTGTTGTTTCTGCAAGTATGTGCTAAGTCAGAGATCTGGGGCTCATTGTATATTTGTCTAACGTTTTCACCATGGTCTCAGAAAGCTTGACAAATTTGTATTTTTTTAATCCCATAATCATTCATTTTAAAGGGGTTCATTTTTAGGGATACCAAGTGAACTTGCAGATCTTACTGATTGCTGTGGGAGATCTTGGTGCTCAGTGCGTCTGAGAAGAGATCCTTTGTTTCTTTATCTATCCCAACACAAAGTTATTATAGTACTATTATCGAATGAATATGGAAAATTTCTTTTGCATTTTGCAAAGAGGCTTAGCTTCTGTGGATCACTGTCTTGGAGAACCATCCCAAGATACTTTCGAAGAGAGCTGGCATAGGGGACATACCAAGCTTACTCCATGGACTGGAAAAGCTGGCAAAAATTACAATAGTGCAAATTTGCATGGTCTCCTGTCTTCTATGCTGGAGTAGACCATATAGCAGGGGTGGCCAAACCATGGCTTGTGAGCCACATGCGCCTATTTTACAGTTAAAGTGCAAATCACAGAGCCTCCTAGGCTCCCCCCATCAATTCTCCACCTACCAGACTGAGGTGGGGCACTTGGAGCTTCTGACCTGCAGCAGAGTGCTGGGGTTAGAGCATTCTCCCCAGCAGGGAAGGGGGTCTCTGGAGAACAGTAAGTTTGGCCACCCCTGCCATATAGGGCTCTGAGTCATCAAATCTAATACAAGGAGAGATGGTGGCAACATAAATAGAAATTATTTCAATGACTAAATTCTGTCTTTACCACATAGTGCAGTACAAACAACTCTTATAGGCCTGATCCTGCAAAACTTTAGGATTCCTTTTACATGTGAATAAAGAATACTTGTGTGTAAAGATTTCGGGATCAGGCTTTATAGCACTCTGAATTTATGAAAAAAAATTCCATTGGGTTTTACCCAGGTGTTTACAGACATGAATTCAAGTTTTTTCTGCTATTTACAAGCTAACAAGGAAAGGAACATCCTATTTTTAAAAAAAAATCTTTATACATAGGCAAAAAAAATCTTAGAAATATTGTACGGAATACTCTAATGAATTGGTCTGAGACAACATGAGCTAATGGGTAGAATTTTTCTTGATAATAGCTCACTTGAAATTCTGATGCTTTATAAACTTCTTACAATATTTTTGGTGATCCAAAATTGGTTTCCATGGGAACAGAAATGGAAAGAACAGCCTTCAGCAAAGTTGTCAGAACTTGGGTAACTTTCAGTGATTGAGTCCTTGCACTGCTATAGCTATTCTGTAACCTCTAAATCCATTGATTCCTAAAGTGTAGGCCATAATTAATTTTGGAAAACATCTTAAAATTGAGATATTATCAATAATCTATATATTTTTAACAAAATAGGCATAATCATCATCTTACTGTTATTCATTATTTGTATTACTGTAGCTCTGGGAACCTTTTTCATAGACCCATTGGGCTAGGTGCTGTACAAACGTCTTATATTTAAAATAAATAAATGAATGCAAACAGACTCAACCTGAATTTGGGTGGATAGGGGGATAAAGATTACCTAAAGTGTTCTAGACCCATTTATTGCATAGTTGAATTTGGCCTGTAGTGATCTGTGATGCTCAGAATTAAATGTTTTGTACTATTTATTTCTGATACTCCCCTCCAAAAATATTAATTCAAGAAAATCTAGTAGCAGGAGAAAGGGCTGGGAATCTACTGGATCCAGCAGTATCATGAGTATATCCTCTTTCTTCAGGCAAAATTCTGCCCCCTTTACGTCAGTGTGTGACAGGGTTTCCACAGGAGCATATTGCTAGGGATGACAAAGAGAATTGTCTATTTCCTGGCTACCTTGGGTTTACACAGGTTTGGCATCAATGAACTGGAGCAAAGGGCTAAAAGTGTAGCCCTGAACTTTTCTCTGGATTCCTTGAAAAGTAAAGTATCAGAAAACAAAACCTAAGTTTTACGTAGCTACATAAATTTACGTAACTACATACTATGAAGCACAGTTGCAATGCTGAGATTATGTAAATGCTTATCCTAACCTGCTTATCTGTCAATATTCCTGTTATCTGCCATTTTCCTCTTATTAGGTTGTAACAACTCTAAAAATAGTTCAGCTACTGATCTATCCGCATATTTTATAAATCACTGTAACTACTTGTGTGAGTAAGACAAGAAAGAGTTGTCTCCCTTTTTAGTAGCTTAGTTAGAAATTATTATTCCTTATGATTGGTTTAACTCCAACATCTGTTCACCTCTCATCTGTTTCCAAAAGATAACCACAGCTAGGTTTTAGTCGATAATTTGTTTGAGTACTGAGTATCTAACCCTTATGATTCTGGGCTATTAGTAAGTGGTGTTACCTGCCATGAAGAGGGATGGAGTACAATCTCAATGTAAAAAACCTACAGTTTTACAAAGGGGTCACTGAATAAATGGTTTTTTATATTCTAACACAATCCAAAACAGGACAACTAGCTAATTTTGACTAATTCATTTATGAAGAAATCATTGTTGCAAAACTTACCCCAAATCAACACTAGGTCCTGGAACATTTTAGGGATTTTCTTTCTTTCTTTCTTTCTTTCACAATCTGAAGTTTATTTTCATAATTATTTTTATGAGCAACATTTTAAGACACCTATCAGGATGATTGATGGGGGATGGGAAGGGAAGAAGCCAAGACAAAGTAAAACAACTTCAGTATTATTTTTTATAAAACTAATTTCATTCATAATCCACTGAAGCTTGCTGATACTCACTTGAGATAAAACAGGGAGATAACATCAAGTCAAGCCTAAAAACAAATACATATTTCATCAGTTAACTTTTTTATTTGCATTTATTTAGATTTCTAGAATACTCAAGACAAACACTGGCATTGAGACAGTAATTCTGGAAAATCATTTTAGACCTACTCAGGTTCACTTTGACTAGTTTCTGTCCATGGGGTGTGACTTGTCATCTAAGTCACATGGAGCCAGATTCTCAACTGGTGTAAATTGTTGTAGCTCTCTTAGAGTCAAAGGAGCTACAATGATTTGCAAATGACTGCGGTTCTTTTGCCTAATTGGTTAAGGCCAGACTTCTTAAACAAGTTAATTACAAAATAAAAACAGACTTCCTGGATGAATTTTCAGGTGCATGAACATTTGTTCTGAAATGTGTAAAACTTTCAGGATTAACAATTCATCAATAAAGTGGTAAATCATGCTAAATCATGCTAAAATTAATGTGACCCCATTCATAACAGTACCATGAAATCACCATATTTATTATTTAGTTGTCAAATGTTTGCAGAACACTTTTATATTATCCATGTGACTATAACTCATTTGTATTTATGCTGGGATCCTGTCTTAAGTTTGTGAAGAATACCTAAAATGATCATATGGAAAAGTTTTGATGCGATTTCACCTGTTTCTGAATGTACATCATAATAGCAAGGGGCATTCTGGCACTTTGCTACCAGTGGAAACCTGCATCTAATTTTTAGATCAGTATTCTCAATTGTAAACAGCAAAAATAAATGCACGTAGCTACAATACTTGATTCAATTTATGTCTTTGTTGATAGATTTAAATAAATGGCTTGTTGTCTGAGTTCAACAACAAAAAGCTGCAATGTATTAGCTTAGTCATCACCCTGCAGTTACAAAGCTAGAGTTGCTGAGGAATGCATTTCAGGATGCCATGGGCTGTATTAGGTCTCTGGGACACACACTGCATTAGGAAAACCGGAAACCTTTGGGGATTTGGTAAAAAATATTCTTAGGGTAAGATAGTGTGCAGAAAAATGGATCTTGTCATATGAACCTAAGCTCACGTAACTCAGTCAACTTACAAAATGATGATTTCTCTTGAGCACAAACAGAGCCTTGTACATTGCTGGAGGATTGCTGCAGGCACACGTTCTGAAATGTGAAGGACAGATTCAACTTGCAGCTTTTCATGATATCATTTTATGATACATTTAAAACTCAGCAGCTGGATTTCAGGTCAAAATATATTTAAATTACTGACACTGTGATGTTTAAATGAAAATATAATATTTGGGTTTTCAATTTTGTATTATGAGAAAAGTATCAGAACCCTTAAAGAGTAACAGTTACGTATTTTTTCATTCTGTTTCAACTTTTGATGATTGAACGGAACAAAGCAAACTTGATTGTTAAATAATTTACAAGATACTGAATCATTTTTAAAAGGCCATTTCACCACTGGTGAATTTGAACACTGAGGCATGTTATATGCTCATCTGTAGTTTATTAGGTTATATCTCCTATGTCCTTCTGAAAACTCAACTCATTTGTCTGTAGGGAGTTTAAGTGACCTTGCGTAAAAAGAGAATGGTAATTTTTCAAATGAAATACAGAGCCGAGTGACATGTCTTATGGAGGCATTTTGGAAGCTTTTTTTTTTTTTTTGGTTTTATATCCTTACCTTAATTTAAGTATGATTGTTCAAAAACATAAGAGTATGAGAGCTTGATTAGACCAGAACCCAGATGTAGTCTGTACTAGCACATTTGCTATTGATAGGTTTAGCTTACTACAATTTTGCTTTTCTTTATTCCCCTTCCCTCCTCCACATACATACTGAAAAATATCTGTCCTCTGCACATAGAAAAAAAATGACAAGAACAAAAGTAACCTGGCTAGTTCATAATTTAATTTCAGTTAATAATGTTTATTTCTAAAGAGTTTCTAATAAATTCCTCAGTATTCCTCAGCCTTTGTCAAAGCCACCATGGAAAATATTCTTAATGCAGGCTACACTGCTCTTCTATTCTATTCTATTCTATTCTATTCTGTATATGTTGTATACTACCCTCCTCATCATAGGATCTGATTGCCTTCTAGTCATACATTCAGTGATATGACTAACATCTGTCCTATGTAGGTCATTCCCATGCTTCTCCCAGAGTGATACTTATGTATGCAGTGAGGTGTTTTGTTTCTGTAGGGTTTCTTCTGTAATATGTGTGTAATATGCTGCTACATGTTTATATTAGAAAAGGCAAAACCGAAGAAATACATCTTAAACTTGCTACAAAAGGTGATGCAGTTTGACGGTACTTCATTCCTGTTGGAGTTTGTTCTGCAGTCTTGGACTGACCTTCAAACAAGCTCTGGCTACTGCACAGATGTGCTATAACCTTATGGTATAAAGTTCAGCTGTGCTAATGAGCAGAGTTGTCAACCACAGTCCTCATCTCAGAGCTTTAAATGATCTTTTGTATAACCTGGCCCCAGACAATGGAGTGCCTTGAAGATAAGAACCAAGACTTTGAACTTGACTTGATATTCCATGGAAATCACAGTGTAGACAGGAAAAAAACAGGTTTAATGTGTTTGACTGCATGAAAAGGTTGCAGAGGACCTGACAGAGAACGGATCCTCATGTGATTCTACAAGTTAAATGTCTGAAGTGCAGTTTCCCATGATTACTCTTTGAATGCATCCCTCTATGAACTTAAGCTACTTTAAACCAGGACCTATTCCACCTCTTTTAGATAGAATAACAGTGTCCATCCTTCCATTTAAGCAACATTTTACAAATAGTCATTTATATAGTGGACTGGATATTTATTATTATTGGCCAGTGATATTAAAACTAATAATCCCATCATATAAAAACGAGGGAGAATTTTTTTTAATTCAGATAATTAAAATATAAATAAACTCTAGTTACTCTGCAACGACTGATCAAAGAGGCTTCCATTTCTTCATGCATGGTATAAAGCCTAAGTGAATTATTTATTCTTGTAGACAAACTCCCTTGAGATTGAATTCCACCAGATGAAAACTGGTGGGTTAGGGATTTCTCCAATCTGTAGTTTTAAATTTGTGTGTAACAGTATGTGTGTGGGGAGGCTTTTTCCACGAGCTACCTTTTGGGAGATCTCCAACAAACTGTTTTCTTTGTATGTAATTTTTTCCATTTACTCCAGTAGTCTTTGAATCAATCTCTTTATACACAACGGACAATTTTTGGGCTTCATTTTCCTGGCTGATAACTACATTTTGGAGAAAAGTCAGGGTAGGAAGGTTTAGGCTTCAACCCCTTTTTAATTTTTGTCACTGTCTGACTGGCAGAAAGTCAAGAAAAGAGAGACAATGACATCTAGAAGTTAGAAATCCTTGGTTCTATTTCCATCTCTGCTACTGACTTTTTGTGTGATCTTGAGAAAGGTCTTGAGTCAGCTTCACTGTACCTCAGTTGCTCCATCATCAAAAAGAAGCAATAATACTGCCTAATAAAAGTAATTTATTTAGATATATGCAAAGATGTATCCCTTCCATTACATATAATTTATAGTGGTAAAAAGATCACAGTAACCCATGTAAATTACACATTGTGGGTATTAAATAATGTTTGTAATGTACTTTGAGATGTTTGATGAACAGCCCAAACAGATAGATCAAGACATCTTCTAACTGCAAAAATCCAAAATACAGGAAACCCAAGATGAACTGCCCCCTTCTCTCAGGAACAGCAGCTATTGAAACAATTTTTGTCCTGAGCCTTAAATGCTTTAGAAAGTGTTAATGGATGCCAAACTGTACTTCAAAATAAATACATGATGGCTAAATAATTACTGTTATATTTTCATGTATAGTGCATTGGATTGGGTTCTGAACTGTAAACGTTTTGGAATATGGGTATTTTATAGATGATGGTCTAACGACATATTAAAATGTACCTAAAGGTATATACCTAATAAGTGATGTTAGGTTCAGATGTGTTGAGTACTCAGTACTCCCACTGATATCAAGAAGAGTTCTGGGTGCTCAGCATATCTGAATTTAATGCCACTTATTTAGGTGCATGCTGCAGATATAGGTTCCTAATTTTGGGCATTCAGCGTTGAAGAGTTTAACTGAAATGTTCAAAGAAGCATAAGGGAGTAAAGCACTAGCATCCCGTGGAAATTTAATGGGATTTATGTACATAAAGCCTTGTCTAACCAAGAAAGTTGTACTAGTTTAACTAAAGTTGTGATTTCAAACTGATTTAATAAAACTGTTGCAAAAGTCTATGTAGACAATCTTATTTCATTTTAAACTAGTAATCTAGTAGTAGATTAAACTAGTAATGAAGTTAGTAATCAATTTCAGCTAGACTGAAATAAACCATTCTTACTCTGAAATAAGAGTGATCATGCAGGGATTTGCATTGGTTTATCTAAACTGGTTTACAGACTGACAAATAAAATCAGTGCAAATTTCTGTTTTAGGTAAGGCCTTATGTTCCTTCAGAAATCCTAACCATTGGCATTTATTCACAGCAGAGATCCAAATTCGGCTCACCTCTGAAAAGTGGTGCTCACTTGGAGCATGACAATCCCGAGAATATTAATTAATTCATATTTCTATATATGGGGGACATGCATGGGAGACATACATGCTGGAGGTGATGCACACACCTCTTCCGCCTTCATACACGGGGGATGACACACACACATGGATCACACACATATACTTACCCCCTCTCAAACATGGGGGTGATCAACTGACCCTCAATGCCTGGCGCTCTCCGCCCTCCATGCTTGGTTGGGCCCTGGGGATGGGCCCACCTTTCCCGGTACCTGGCCCCTCATCTTCCCAGCCTCCCCACCCGGCTTGAGGCCACCACCTGTCCGCACCCACTGGATGTCATAACTCGCAGTGCGCAGCCAGCGCTGGCTGGAAAAGGGAGCTGGAGGCAGGCCCCTGCTGGACAAGTCGGGATCAGTCCCAGAGCCAGTGGGCGGCAGGTGAGTGGGGGCTATGCTGGTGGACCAGCAGGAGGAGTGGCTCAGCCCCATGCGCTGCAGCCTCACCCACCACTGACCTTGCCCACCCACTGCCAACCACCACTGGACCCCCCCCCCCACTCACTCCTGGTGAGCGAGCGGCTGGCTAGCAGGGATCCAGCCAGCAGAACCTGCCATGGCATTACATCTACAGCCATCCCCTTATGGGACTCTTCTGAGTTTGGGCTCTGCATATTGGCACCATTGGAAACCTGGTACTGATCAGCAAGCAGAAAATATGGGACAATTTGCCAATTTTTAAGAAAACGTTGGGACATCTGCCAGAGGGCTTTAATACGGACTGTCCCATTGCAAATGGGACGTATGGTCACCCTACACCATTCCAGTTCTAGAGAGCTCAAGAGCACAAAATATTTATTTACGTCTTTTAAATTCTCTTATAATCTATATTAATATTCAGCCATCTTCTTTTCTGTTTTTCTTTTCTTCCGTCCATGAGTGACTTGAACATTAGCAATAAAAAATATTCCACTACTCTCTCCCTTGAGATGCAGAGAAAGCAGATTAAAAAGAGAATCGCTGTCCCCTTACCCTCATTTATTTCTCAATATCAGAATGAAATCAGCATGGCAAGAGCTCTAATTTTAAGCATTTATTCTTTCATCTCCGTCTTCTACTACCCTATTAAATCTAAATTAAATACTTATTTGGGGACACTTAATTTAAAGTGTTATCCTTTTATTTATTTTAATTGAGTTCCCAGATGTCAAATTGAATTAGTATTCAAACTCTTTTCTTTGGCAGAATGTTGCACAATAGTCTGAACGCTTTTGGGTTTTTTTATGATGGCTTGTTTTGATTTATATATCACAGTAACAATCACTTTCCCTTTACCTTTTAATCTGCTACTGTCATTATTTAATCAATATATTTACATGACTATAGACAGTGAGATGAATTTATCCTTGGTGAGATCCCTTTGAAGTCACTGATGGTACCAAGAATTAACTTGCTGCATTGTTCTAATGAAATTATTTTGATTTAAGAATATATGAAGGGCATTTCTAATAGCAATAATAAAGAAATCTGTCCTACAGTATACCTTTAGTTTAGATGTTTCCAAACTGTTACTATATGCTCCTAATTAGGAGGGAAGTGAGTTCATGTATTGTGCAGACTACAACATAATTTCTCATCTAGCATTAAATAAGTCTTATGTTGGACTATTTAAAAACATAAGAACTGCCATACTGAGTGAAACCAGTGGTCCATATAGCCCAGTATCCTGTCTTCTGAGGGAATGAATAGAACAGGTAATCATCAAGTGATCCATCCCATTGGCCATTCCCAGCTTCTTGCAAACAGTAATCCATGCCTAACCTGCCTAATAGCCATTGATGGACCTATCCTCCATGAACTTATCTAGTTCTTTTTTGAATCCCATTATAGTCTTGGCCTTCACAACACCCTCTGGCAAGGAGTTCCACAGGTTGACTGTGCATTGGGTGAAAAAATACTTCCTTTTGTTCGTTTTAAACCTGCTACCTATTAATTTAATTTGGTGACTTTCAGTTTTTCTCTTATGAGACGAAGTAAATAACATTTCCTTATTTGCTTTCTTCACACCAGTCATGATTTTATAGATCTCTGTCATATCCCCCCTTAATCATCACTTTTCCAAGCTGAAAAGTCCCTCTCCTCATATGGAAGCTTTTTCATACCCCTAATCATTTTAGTTGCACTTTTCTGTACCTTTTCTAATTCCAATATATCTTTTTTGAGAAGGAACAACCAGATCTGCATGGAGTATTCAAGATGTGGGCATACCATGGATTTATAAAGAGGCAATAAGATATTTTCTGTCTTATTTTCTCTCCCTTCCTAATGATTCTCAACTTTCTGTTAGCTTTTTTGACTGCCGCCGCACATTGAATAGATATTTTCAGAGAACTATTCACAATGACTCCAAGATCTCTTTCTTGTATGGTAACAGCTAATTTAGACCCCATTGTTTTATGGGTATAGTTGGGATTATGTTTTCCAATATGCATTACTTTGCATTTATCAACATTGAATTTCATCTGCCATTTTGTTGCCCAGTCATCCAGTTTTTTGAGATCCCTTTGTAACTCTTCACAGTCTGCTTTGGACTTACCTGTTTTGAGTAGTTTTGAATCATCTGCAAATATTTCAACCTTACTGTTTACTCCTTTTTCCAAATCATTTATGAATACATTGAACAGTACTGGTCCCAGTACAGACGCCAGGTGGACGCCACCATTTATCTCTCGCCATTCTGAAAACTGACCATTTATTCCTACCCTTTGTTTCCTATCTTTTAACCAATTACTGATCCAGGAGCGGACCTCCCCTCTTATTCCATGACAGCTTATTTTGCTTACCAGGCTTTGGTGAGGGATCTTTTCAAAGGCTTTCTGAAAATATAAGTACACTACATCCACCCTGGGTCACCTTGTCCACATGCTTGTTGCCCCCCTCAAAGAAGTCTAGTAGATTGGTGATGCATGATTTCCCTTTACAGAAAAGCATATTGATTGTTCCCCAAGAAATCATATTTATTTATGTGTCTGATAATTCTGTTCTTTACTGTAGATCTAAGCAATTTTCCTAGTACTGAAGTTAGGCCATCTTGTAATTGTCAGGATCATCTCTGGAGCCTTTTTTAAATACCTTATTAGTGTTCCACTCAGTAAAATAAAGACTGCTTACTTGATTGCCAATTTACAGAAGCTCCATGGAACCTTTTGCTTGATTCTTAAAATCAAGCAATGACATGCTACAGAAGAAATAATTAGACTGAGCTTTCCCAGTAGCATATGCAGCCCCTCTGTTCCCAATTGATAGAGAATGGATCATATCACTGCCTCCCAGAGATAATACTGGAGGAGAGGTCTAAGTGGAGACAATATCTATAATTAAAGGGCCATAAGGCTAACATTTTATGGTTTTCCCTTTGCCAACCCCTTTGTAGGATTTAGGAGAGCTGTGGATTTGTAGGAGGAGGATCAAAGGGTCAGTGTGGAGATAAAAGCTGTTCAAAAGGAATGGATGTTGCTGCACTGGCCTATTAACTTCCCATTGTCTCCCTTCCAGTAGAAGACATCCTACCACAGCTCGTATCTCCCTGCTGGAAAAGGGAGATGTTTAAAACAGTGAGTCAAAGGGTTGTAGGTTGTGAGATTTCCTACTTCATTTGGGACAGTTCAACTGAGCATAACATGTGCATGCATACCCTTAGCACAGTGAACCTTAGACCTTTTGAAATGTTTTCAATGTCCATGTCTGTCCCTTACCCATTTCCTTTGTTTGCATATTGTAGATATTTGCACATGTAGCTTTTGGAGGCTTTACTTTGCAAGGTCTAATTCTTTTGGATAATTTTTGCCAGAACAAGTGCAATCAGAAACAATTGCCTTTATTTTGGCATTGCTAATGGCCAGGTTTCATACCAGGGATGTAGGTGGGGAATTTTTTAAAGGATCACTGTATGTTGTTGGGATGGTGCAACCCTTTAATTTCCAAACCAAACAAATCAAATTAATGCTCATCAGAGAGTATTAGGCAACTAAATCCTGTGCCAGGACTGAAGCCTCTTCCAAGCTTTGAATTCTAATAATTGAAAACCTGTGTTTCTCTTTCCACTTAGGTTACTTTTCTGCTAGAAACAGTTGATGGTATTGACAAATTTTATTACATAGAAATGTACTAACTGGAGATAATATAAATATTATGATTCGGGGAGGGAAAGAACGGTTTTTTAGGCAGTTAGGGGCATAACAATAAGAATAATAAATAACCGTTTTGATGTAATGAAGTTTAATTGCCAAAATCAGCTTTCATACAAACTTAATAATTCTGTTCTGCTGCAGTAATAGAAATGAGGTCCATGGGGACTGGATGGGCAAATTTGGAACAAAATCAAAATATTCAGTAGTGACTAGTGATTTTGGGAGTACCTCAGATTTTAACCACTCAACTTGAGAGGATAATATTCAGGAAGAGCTGAGCATATAGCCCCTTTGAAAATTATACCTCTTTAAGGTGTCTCAAGGTGAGCATACTAATAAGGTATCACCCAAAATCACTGATAATGTGTGCAAAATTTGGCCCAATTTTATTTCTTTGGGGTGGGAGGTGCGGGGAGATTCAGACAGACTAGAAATAAATGAAAGTAAAAAACATTAATATATTTTTGAAAAGGGAAAGCAATTTAAAATATTGATTATATTGCTTCTTTCAAATATGTTGCCTTTTCAACATATACATTTCTTGTTAAACAACAAAAAATGTTATAATAGTTTCATGTTAGCCTTCATTTTCTGAAGTTGTATACATTACATTCTGTTGCTTGGACATTTTCCAGTTTTGTCAAAGAGTAACATTTCCTTAACTGTGTTCTGTTATTAATTGAAAGATATTCCAAGCAAGACAATCTTTTGGGCACTGTTATTTCTCTTCTTCATGTAATATACCACAGATTCCGCCCGAGTAAGGAAGGATGCTGATTCAAATCTTGAATGTGACATTTTATTAATTAACTAGAACAAGAAAATTCGAACCACAAGGTAAATGAATAAGTTAAATGACAAGGCTCTGAATTCCCAGTTGAGTGTCATTTTATTCTGAATAACTTTTTCCCCTCTACATGAACATTTATAAACGAACAGTGTTGCTTTACTGTGTCAAATATACTAGTCTTACTAATGCATGAATTGTTTGGAAATAATGTAGGTATCTTGGAACACAGTGTTACATGTGTACTGCCACTGTGATCTTAGTAACTGATATTGCCGCCGACTAGACCTACATTTTGGTCTTCACTCGCTACTGACAGATATCTAGTATATTCTTTTACACTTGTATAAAGAGGGTGTATCACAATACTTTTTGGATTAGGAAGTATTTTACATGCAGTTTGGACATTTTAGATTCATAGATTCCAAAGCCAGAAGAGACCATTGTGATCATCTTCTCTGAATTCCTATATTATACAAGCCATAGAACCTCCCCAAAATAATTTCTAGAATATATATTTTAGAAAAAAAATCCAATCTTCATTTAAAAGTGGTCAATAATGGAGAATCCACCACCACCAAGTATGTTGTTTCAATGGTTAATTACTCTGCTTAAAAATTACAATTTATTTCCAGCCTGAATTTGCCTACCTTTAAGTTTCAGCCATTAGATCATGTTATACCTTTCTCTGATAGACTGAAGATCCCATTATTAAATATTTGGTCCTGATGTAGGTACATACAGACTGTAGTTAAGTCACCTCTTAATCTTCTGTTTGTTAAGCTAAATAGTTTGAGCTCCTTGAATCCACCTCTCACTACAAGGCATATTTTCTAATTCTTTAGACATTCTCATGGCTCTTCTCTGAATCCTCTCCAATTTATCAACGTACTTCTTGAATTGTCTACATGAGAACTAGACACAGTATTTCAGCAGCAGTTACACCAATGCCAAATACAGAGGTAAAATAACCTCTCAACTCCTACTTGAGATAGCCCTGTTTATGCATCTAAGTATTGCATTAGCTCTAGCCCTGTTTATGCATCTAAGTATTGCATTAGCTCTTTTGGCTGCAGCCTTGCACTGGGAGCTCATGTTCAGTTAATTATTCACCTCAACCCCCAAAACTTGTTTAAAGTCACTGTATAGAAGTCATCCTGTAAGAATGGCCAATTTCTTTGTTCTCAAAGAATACATTTATATTTAGGTGCATTAAAATCATTACATTTAGCTGCAATATGGTTAGCTTTTGTGCCCATTTTACCAAGCAATCCAGATTGCTCTGTATCAATGACTGCCCTCTTCATTACTTACTACTGCCCCATTTTTGTGTCATCTGCAAACGTGATGATTTTATGCTTTCCTCCAGGTCATTAATAAAAATGTTAAATAGTTTAATGCCAAGAAATGATCCCTGCAGGACCCCACTAGAAACACACCCATTCAATGATGATTTCCAATTTCCAATTACATTTTGAGATCTATCAGTGAGGCAGATTTTAATCCATTTAATGTGTGTCATGTTAATTTTAATTCATTCTAGTTTTTTAATCAAAATGTCATGACATAGCAAGTCAAATGTTGTACAAAAATCCAAGTATATTACATCAACACTATTATCTTTACCAACCAAGTTAGTAATCTTGTCAAAAACAATATCCAGTTTAACAGGCTCCATTTTCCATGAACCCATGTTGATTAACATTAATTATATAAATCGCTTTTAAATCATTATTAATCAAGTTCCTTATCAGATGCTTCATTATCTTGCCCATAATTACCAGGGTTACCCTATCTACCCTTTTTAAAAATTGGAGTAACATCAACTTTCTTCCAGTCCTTCGGAACTTCCCCAGTGTTCTGAGGCTTATGGAAAACCAACATTAATGGTCTAGCATATTCTTCAGCCAGCTCTTTTAAAACTCTTTGATGCAAGTTATCTGGACTTGTTGATTTAAGGATTTATAACTTTGGGAGGTGCTTTTTAACATTCTTCTGAGACGTTACTGGAATGAAAAGAGCCTTATCATCATATAATGACTTCATCATGTGGTTTCCCTCCCAAAACATAGAAACAGAAATATTTATTGAACACTTCTGCCTTTTTTACATTATTATTCATAATTCTATAATTTCCATCTAATGATGAATCAGTACTAGTAGTAGGATTCTTTTTCTTCCTAATAGACTTAAAAACCTCCTTCTTATTGTCCTTAATGCTACTGGTCATAGATTTCTCTTTGTGTGCCTCTGCTTCCTTTATCAATTTTCGGTAATTCCTGGCTTCTGATTTATATTCATTACTATCCATTTCCCCTTTCCTTCCATTTGTTATATATATTATAGCTGCCTTCTCTTTACCTCTAACCCAGGTATTTTTTTTAACTAATATGGCCTTCCTCCTCAACTGTTGCATTATGGCTTTTGGGGGCAACTAGTACATGTTATGGTTAGACAAGTAGCAAAACAGTGGTATATCAGGCTATTTGTGTGGGTGGAATTGCATTTTTTTTTGCTACTTATCACAATTTTTTGTTTACATGAGCAATATTATTTTGTAATCAGTTTCTCTTATTGATGCTAGTGGAAGCTGTGTAGCTAAAACTCCATTCATAAATGAGACAATCGACCGATTAGTAAAGCAATATAGTGTACCTAGAATTGAAGTACATGGTGATTCTACTACTTTGTGACTGTATCCTGCATAGCAGATTGACTACTGGTTAAAAGGTTACCATTCCTACCAGAGGGTTTGATAACCATAGACTGGCCCTTAGTACTACAACAATCCCACATTGCATAGCTGCCTCACACAGACGTAACAAACAATATACACTGATATAGCACGTCAGAACCCTAAACCAAGCCTTTTGGGTGCTTTAGGAAAGGAAAAAAAATCCCTAACTGCTCATCAAACACTGTTAAACTAGGTATTATTATTGTTATCATTATCTATTCAAATCTTCAATGCCTGATTCAAGGCATATTGAAGTCAATGAAAGTCTTTTCACTAACTTCAGTTAGTTTTGGAATATGCCCCAGGAGGTTATGAGTTTTAATTGCCAGTTTAGTTGCCTGATGTGAAACAGGACTAGGATCTATGAAGGCAACCTTCTTAATAGCTCAATGGTTACCTTATCCTTATTTTTACAAAAATGCTAGATTGGCAACTCTTCCCTTACATTTATTACATCTGTTGGTCAAGAGTAACAATGGAAGGGAGGATACAAACTTAATTCCCTATGAATCTAATACCATTACATAAGTAACAGGACAAATTATTAGAGGCCAGATCTGTACTTTAAAAAAATGGCCATCGTTTACTGCAATGATCCGGGAAAACCACTCTCAGAATCATTATTTCTAGGACTACTGTGCATCTAGAACATAATAAGTAGACACAGATAAATATTTATATAGTTTTATTGTTTTATTTCTGTCATACCAGAAGTGGGTTAGGTGTTTTGCAGACAAATATACAGATAAGAAGCTTGATTCTCCACTGCTTTGCACCCTGTGTAGTCATTGACAAAGTGCATGTAAAGTACCTGTACATTGTTGGAGGCCCAGTACAATTTGAGTTGCTTGATCTCTGTCCTACAGGCTTAGCACAGCATTCAATTGCTTGCTTGTCTATTCTGACCCCTGTAGCATGACATCTTTCAATTGGCAGAGACTGAATAATAGTATAGATGTCTCCGTTTCTGCATAGAACAGCACATAATAAGACAAAATACAGATACTGTATGCTTGCAGCTGCATATAGATAATGGTGATGGGAACAAGAAGTTATCCTTGAACCTCTGGGATACATTGTTTTACTGTGTGCATTTGCTGTGCTATGTTGGTGTGAACGGGAAAGATGGTGCAATCTCAGACAGATATTGTGGGATGGTAACCCTGCCCACTACTGTGTGTCTGGGGGAAGATGCTTTGCAGCTTAAGATAATGACTTTTTGTAATTTTAAGGGGCAACTCACAATTAATGTCACCAAAATGAGTATTCCCCGAGAATAAGCTGGGCCAGATGCTGGTGCATTTTAGAATTCACAGCCCTCTACTGTCCATTGCTGCACTGTGTAGTTTTGTACACTGCACTTGGTGGTTTGGATTATACTTCCTTCCAGCCATACTAGCATTCTATTTTTGTTCAAGCTGAATCTCATATAGTTGTTTTCTACTCATGTTTCTATTTTCCTTTGGTCTTTTGTTTATTGATCTGTCCTCTTTCAGGTTCATTGCATTTCCTGATTCAACATCATTTATGAATATCATCAATAATGTTCCCTTTCCTTTCTCCTTTCCTGTAGATAGTTAGTGAAGATGTTATATAAGATTGGACTTAACACAGACCATTGCAGCACCTTCTTATGTCCCTCCCTTCAACTCAGTAATTTGCTATTTATCATTACCCTTTATTTGAAATCCCTTAGTTATTCTTCAGTCCAAATAATAGTGTTCAGCAGAAGATCAAGGGCAGATATCCAGAACCAAGAATCCACAGCAATAGTGTTAAGATATTAAGGCGGGTGGGCAGGCAAAAGGAACAGTATGCATAATTCTATCTGCCCTGGTTCAGGGATAAATATCTTCTGGTAAAATGAGGAGAGAAACAAAAGAAACCTTAGGCCTTCCATTCTTAGACCATAGACTCAAGAGGTGAGAGAGCCATGTTTGTCTCAGCTCCATAAGGAGGAAAGAATGCCATGGGGTAACCGTTCCCCTGCCAACTCCAGCAACCCCTGCCCTGGGAAATAGGCTGAGGATTTTAAATTACTTGTAATTCAGTGAAACTTTATGGTGGGACAGAGAGAAAACTATAATTTTTGCTGGAAAAATAAGGACCACTCTGAAAAAGGAATGGCTGGATCAGGTAATATTGGATTACTTTTTTAAGGGCTAGATATTTTGATACAATGTTTCAAACTGAAATAAAACAAACTTTGTATTTGGACTGCTGTATTTGTAGATTTTAAAAAAAAATCTATTTAACAGGTGTGAAAGGGCCAGACCTGATGGCTACAGGAGAGTAATGGAGGGTATCTATATTAGCCCCAGGATCAACAAATCCCTGTTCCCTGGATGATCC
The DNA here is from genome assembly GCF_026122565.2 of Emydura macquarii macquarii. Taxonomy (NCBI): domain Eukaryota; kingdom Metazoa; phylum Chordata; order Testudines; family Chelidae; genus Emydura; species Emydura macquarii. The sequence goes on along the minus strand of NW_027132543.1, from coordinate 787,172 downwards.
AGCTGGGGCTACTCCAGGGCAATTAGGCCAGCTGAGGCCAATCAAGGAGCTTGCCCCAGCAGTTAAATGCCTCCCTGTCAGGCAGACGGGGGCAGCTGGAAGGGAGTTAAGAGGAGGAACAAAGTGGAGCAGAGTGGAGGAGAGCTGCTACTGGGCTTGGAGCAAACACTGTTGCTACCACAACCTAAAAGGTACCAGAGATAAGCGGGGTGCCTGTCTGGGCACAGCCAGGGATCCAAGGCAAACAGGCCTGAGGGAGAACGCCCCCTCCACTCCCACCCAGGAATATTGCTGTCGTAGCCGAAGAGGGCGCAGGACCCACGAAAGGTGTCAGGAGTGGGATCAGTGTGCAGCGGCTAAGAGAGAGACCAAAAAAAAAAAAAAGGGGGGAGAGGGGAATTTTCTTTCCCTCCTTCCGCCATAATGGAAGAAGTGGTAAAGGCCCTCATACAGGCCGTGGCAGCCCAGCAAGAGGCCATCAGGGACGAGATGGCCACCCAACAGAAATCAGTGCGACTTCATCAGGAGACCAACCAGCTGCTGATCAATCAGGCCAACCAGGATCGGGCTCTCTTGCGAGAGGTGGTGGCCCAGCTGAAGACCCTGACCCCACAGGCCCCAGGGCCTGACGGAACACGCACACTACAGGCCACCAGTTATTTACAAAAGATGATAGCTGAGGATGATGTTGAGGCGTACTTCCTTACCTTTTAGAGGATAGCTGCACACGAGGCTTGGCCCCTGGCCCCGTGGGCTGGTATTCTCGCCCCCTTTCTATGTGGAGAAGATCAAAAGGTCGAGGCGTCAGAGATGGTAGAATGGAATCAAGATGTCTTTTCGACTAAGCTGGGTCGGACAATGGAGGTTTTTCACCAGATCATCATAGCCCCCGAGGCCCTACAGAGTTCCAGAGGCTAAGAGGAAGGAAATTAAGGCATAGGTAGAAAAGATGTTGGAGCTGGGGGTCATAGAAGAATCTCATAGCCAGTGGGCTAGCCCAATCGTGTTGGTGCCTAAGCCCGACGGCACTACATGGCTCTGCAATGACTTTCGCCGACTGAACGATGTTTCTCAGTTCGATGTATATCCCATGCCACATATAGAAGAACTCGTGGACTGATTGGGCAAGGCCCGGTTCCTGACCACCCTCGATTTGACCAAGGGGTATTGGCAAATCCCTCTAGCCAAGGAGGCAAAGACAAAGACCACTTTCTCCACATCAGATGGGCTGTTCCAATACACTGCCCTCCCCTTCGGACTACATGGGGCCCCGGCCACCTTCCAGCACCTAATGGATAAGCTGCTATGGCATGCCGAATATGCTGCAGCGTGTCTGGACGATGTGGTCATCCACACTCCAGACTGGGAAACCCACCTGAGGAAGGTGGAAGGGGTCTTGAACACCCTGAGACTGGCTGGCCTCACTGAAAATCCTGCCAAGTGTGCCATAGGACTTGCCGAGGCTAGGTACCTCGGACACGTCGTAGGGCGGGGTGTCGTACGGCCTCAACTAAGCAAGCTGGCTCCGGCCTAACTGAAAGAAGCAGGTCCGGGCCTTCTTAGGGGTGCTGAGGTATTACTGGCGGTTTATCCTCCACTTCGCCTCCAGAGCCAGTCCTCTGACTGATCTGATAAAGGCCTGAGACCCAGACATGATGCGATGGCCCCTCGAGGTGGAAGAAGTCTTCAGAGACAGCCCTCTGCAGTGACCCCATACTTCTCGCCCCAAACTTTACAAAAGAATTTATATTGCAAACTGATGCCTCCGAAGTAGGCCTGGGACAGTCTTGTCACAGATGGTAGGGGATGAAGAGCACCCAATCATGTACCTCAGCAGAAAACTTCTCCCGAGAGAGCAGAGATATGCGGTTGTAGAAAGGGAACGCCTCGCCGTCAAGTGGGCTATGGAAGCCCTCTGTTATTACCTGTTGGGATGCCACTTTGCCTTTGTGACCGACCATGCGCCCGTCCAGTGGATGCAACAGAACAGGAGAAAAATGCCCAGGTGACTAGATGGTTCTTGTCCCTCCAGCCCTTCCGATTCACAATACAAAACAGGGCTGGAAGTCCTGGGCATGGAAATGCGGATGGCTTCTCGCGGGTTCACTACATGACGTCCACGTTGCCCAACCCAGTGTGATTGAATGGGTTGGAGGATGTGTAACAGGGCCAACCTGATGGCTACAGGAGAATAGTGGAGGGTATCTATATTAGCCCCAGGATCAACAAATCCCTGTTCCCTGGGTGATCCATCTGGGGCTACTCCAGGGCAATTAGGTCAGCTGAGGCCAATCAAGGAGCTTGCCCCAGCAGTTAAATGCCTCCCTGTCAGGCAGACGGGGGCAGCTGGAAGGGAGTTAAGAGGAGGAACAAAGCGGAGCAGAGGAGAGCTGCTACAGGGCTTGAAGCAAACACTGTTGCTACCACAACCCAAAAGGTATCAGAGACAAGGGGGGTGCCCATCTGGGCACGGCCAGGGATCCAAGGCACACAGGCCTGAAGGAGAACCCCCCCCTGCTCCCACCCAGGCATATCACTGGCATAGCTGAAGAGGATGCAGGACCCACGAATGGGCAGAACAGGCCGCCCTCGCCACACAGGCTAATTTATGAGGAATTAAGATTTTATGTGTTGTTGTCCAAAGTAAGTCCCAGTGCTATAATTCCTTGTATACATACAGACTGTTGCACCCATGCAGAACCATGTTGACTTCAGTGAAGTTTTGTGTGGATGTTTTTCCACATGCAACAGACTACAGAATCACAGCTGAAATGTTCAGTACACCTTATCTATCAATGAATTCCACAAACTGGGATGCTTGATGCACAGAGCATTCCTCATAAACACCATTGAGTGTACAAATCCCTTTCAATACCTTTACTCACAATGATTAAGCCCCTTATTCCATGAGAAGACTCATTGAAACAGACTATGTAACTGTCTGTCTGCTAATTGTAAAAGCCTTTAGCATGTTCATGTCCAATTGTAATCATCTGGAATTCACAAAAGAGAACAGCCTTTCGTGTTTGTGCTATCCTTAAACTTATACTTTTTTATTAATATCTGTACACCTTTGCTGTTTTTGAAAGGAATAAATGGCTAAAATACTCCGTTCTTTAATAGCTGTATATAAGCCTCTGATCATCAACAGCTATAAATAAAATGTGAAATTATCTCATCCTAATTGTACAAAACAATCCACTGCGAAGCCTCAACATATTAATGCACCCTGCTTTACTGCTCTCATACATTCTTTCTTCTCTTCTCAGATTTGGTTCCAGCAAGGGATTAAAAACCATAAGAATATTTTGGGTTTCTGCTCTCAAATATGAAGGTCGGATAAAGGAGAATGAGAAAGAATATATAGAGGATAGATGATATTCTGTGCTTTCATTTCAGATGCCTTTCCCTTTGGAAAAAAAAAGTATTATTATTTATATGGGGCTAAAGGCTTATATACATGCAACAAAGTAAATATAACTAAGGGAAATATGTCCATTCATAATAGAAACATATTATAGTTGTGTTTTTCACTGATAAATAACAGTCATTCATCTCAAAAGACTTTTACTCAAATCCTAATTTGGGCAAAAAGTACAAATATGTCTGGTCTCAATTTAGGCCTTAGTCTACATTGATCTATGTGATTGTTATACTCATAAAACATGAATGTGATTTAAAATTATCAACGATGTTACATATATCAATTGTTTATAGGGATGTGATACAACAAAGAAAAGCTGGTTTCTATGCTTCCAAGAGGATGAGTTCTCAGACTGAGAAACAGCTAACCTCTACTAACCATCAAATCCTGATGAATTTGTGACACATGGACATTCTTGTGATCTGGTTTACACTAAAATATAGGTACTGATAAGTTTAAGTTCTTTCATTATATAATCTTTGATTTAATGCAGTACTCTAACCAACAAAGTTTTGTAGGAAATCTAACATCTATAAAGAAAAAAGATTAAGTTTTGGAAACAATACAAACAATTAAAGCTATTTAAAGCATTCTAGGAAGAGACCCATTGGAATGATCAGACTCAGCTAGAGACAGTTTGGTTGCTAGGAGACCATAGTCATGAAATATCATGTTGTGTTTTTATATGAAATAAAAATGATGATTGATAAATGGACAATGAATAAAGTTCCCTGTTATAGCAGAGATTGGATGAAACACTGAATGTATGTGTTGAAAAGGCAATGTAAAATGAAAGCCTTCAAGGCAAATCTAACTAAAGTGTGCCTTAGAAACTGAGTGGCCACAGAGGCCATTCTAACTGTTTGATCAGAAGTGTACAAACATACAGATCAGAAACAAGTATACATCATTCCAGCAGAATAATCAATTAAGAATATGTGAGATAATAAACAGGTGTTGATACTGAATATAAAGATTTATACAGTGGTTTTGTTGTGCTCATGTTGAACAAACTAAAAGAACCAGGGCTTGAACCAAAGAGCATAAAAGTCAATGGAAAGACTCCAATTAACTAAAATGGATTTGAGATCAGGACCCAAAGGACTAAAGTGATTTCAGGTGGCAGAATTAAAGAGCTTAATTAAAGAATTAAATTATAATTAAATTAAAGAATTTAAAGAGCTCACACAATTATCAAAGAATGTGAAGATAGAAGATCAGAAAACTTCAAAATAGACCTTTTCGGAAAGAAAGAAAGAAAGTTGCTGATGGAAAAATTTTAACCTGAGAAAGAACACCAAGCTATGTAAAATTAATGAAACTTGCATCATCCTGAGAAAAGGCAGAGTGGACCCTCAGAAGCTTTGGAAAAGCTGCAGAACTGGGCATGGCAACAAAAAAGGCTATCCAGAAAAGGTTGTGGTGTCTACTGGTTGATTGAACTGTTGTAACTGTTATAATTCTGAAAGTAGAACCAGTATGTCTCAAGCAAGACCTTTTACATATGAAGAATTATGATATTGGTTCTGTGAACAAACCCATCAAGTACTGCTGTGCAGTTACAAATATGAAAAACACAAAATAGATGCCTAGTTTTCTCTTTGGAATATGAAAAGTTGATGTATGAAGCACAGTTAGTATTCTGATTGGCCCACATCACTTCTTTGTATGAAGTGAGGATGGAATGCTGATTGGTCCACATCAGCTTTTCAAAAGGGTAAATATAGTCAATAGTCTGAGAAAATGTAGCTTAATCACTTAAACAAACCACTGAATTTAAAACACCAGCAACAGAGATACAGTTATATGCATTGATTGACCAAGAAGGATCCTTTCTGTTGTCAAAATTTCTGACTTGTTACAGATAACCTTAGTAATTCTCTTCAGTTTTAAGTTCCTACAGGAAAACTGCATTGCTATCGGAAAAAGGCTACAGCTAAAATTCCACCATGAACCGAAATGGAGCTTCTACCTATCTGAAGAAACCAACAATTGCAAAAGGCCACGCAATGCTGGAGAATTTACCCACAGTGTTTTTTTTCCTGATTAGGTGTAAACTTTTATATTTCCTTATCAAATAATGACTTGGTTATTCTAGGCTAAATAATTCTCAGGAAGTATGCATTGGAGTTGTTAAATCCTATAAATAAATTAGCTTTATGATGTGTATGTGTATTACACTAACAAATTTTACCGTAACTGTCTAGTAATAATTTTATCAAGAGCAGAGATTCAATGGGTTCTGCTGTATGCTCAGTACATTTGAAAAATAGGCTATTGATCAGGACACATGGGTGAATGAAAGTCTAACACAGGGATGGATGCAAATGATAGGCTGCAACTTTATTACATAACACTGGGTGGAGGCCCATCCCCTCTCACATACTATACTACCTGAGTTCAGTGTGGGGTTACAGTACTGCCTTCATATAACCAACAGCTTGGGGTAGACCTTTTTTTGCCTAACTCCTAGGAGTCCACTCACTTCTGAATCCTCTCATTTTCCCCTCTGTCAGTGTGATAGAGGAATCAAGAGGGACTTCACATTTCCCTTTTTACTTACAGGGAAAAGACCCACCAGCCACATCCTGGGTCTCATTTATCCATTGGAGCTGGCTTTTTTGACTTTTGTCCAAAGGAAAGTGAAAAATCCCTGGACCCCTACCAATTTGTCTCAATGGGGGCAAAAACCCTTCCTAATCCCAAAACATGTGTTCAATTCCACAGCATTCTGGAAACAGCTCAGTATACTGGCACCGGAAGCAGCAATATAAAAAATTAGTCTTGAAGACTTTTAAATTAAGTGGGGAAAGAGTCTGAGAACAAATCACCTTCCCTCCTCCCTCCTAGCTGGCCAATGATAGGCAGAAAAGCCCTACCCAAGGCACTGTCAGATGAAATTTGAGGCAGAAAAAGGAGCTTAGCTTCAGCATGTCTAATGGGCCTGAACTTTCTCCTCCCCATTCCAGGAGCGAACTGTCCCACTGCTGGCCCAGCCAAACTTCCCTCACCCTAAGAAGGGGATAGGTATTGATTTGGATGCCTAAATATGGAAACCTCTCTTTTAGACTCTCACTTTGGCAAATTTTTGCTCATATGCAGAAGGAAGGTTGAATTAATAAGTATAAGACAAGTATGTTAGAATAACATAAGGCTTTACAGTAAACTATGATTAGGATGACTAACTAGCTGTGGTTCTACCTACTGGTGAAATTCAAGGGAAATTAGGGGAAAATTTAAATCAGTAAGGGCCTGATCCAGCAAAACACTGAAACATAACCTTACCTTTGAAAACAATGTGTTAAATTTTCAGAAGTACCATTAATATGCTTAAGTGCTTTGCTAGATCAGATCCTTAGCTCGCCTTTTGGTTTATTTATCTAATATTTGTCTATGTGAAAGAAAAAAGATTGATTCTGAACTATCATTAATAAGGATTTGATTTGAATCAGGAACTGAATAACTGAATTAACATTTCAATAATTAGATAATTAAAATTTCTAAATACTATTAATTTCTTTATTTGTCTTTTGGTTAAAATTTTCATTGGCAGCAATGCAGTCATACAACTCTTGGTTATCAAATTGATAATGGCCTATATGAAAAATCCATATGTCCATGTTGATACCAAAATCAGAATAGATTAATAAAGAATAAGTTTTACTATAGACTGTTAAGACTTTGTAATAAACATTGTACTATAATTTGACCTCTTACTTCCTGATAAATATTTTAGCGTGTTTTGATATGTTATTTATTTTAAACTTTAAAGCACTTTAATTCCTTAGGTTAATGTATTATTTATCTTTAAATTGTATTTTGATATAATTCTAAGTGCTCTTTCAGGAGATTGTTCTTTGTGTTTCACTTGTGACTTTTTATTTATTTATTTTTTTTCTTCAGATTTTTTTTTATTATTCTTTAAGCAGATGTTGTGAATAATAATTGAAACCATGAGACATTATGCGGTAATTTTACTACCATCATTTTGGACAAGTTAATTGATTTGTTGACTTGACTTAAACATATATTAATATAGTCACTTTAAATTTATCTCTCTCATACTGCTGGTATTATAACACTATTCTGAATATATTCAATACCCCATACTCATCACTCAAGAGACAGACTGTGAAATGACCACTGCAAACAAAAGTCTGTATAGTGTACCATACGTGACTACTCTATGATTGATTGATACATAGTAAGAAAGTTTTTAGTACACTCACAATTTGTCTGTGAAGGATAGCTATACATGAAAATATGATGTATGATGTTGTCCTAAATTTATGAGACAATTCTTTCTTAAATGTCAAGTGAATTCTATATGCCAAGTCAGCTGGGATTGAAGTGGGATGAAATACACATTTTCTGCTTCAACCCAGTCTACTATAGAACAGCATGAAATGAGCTAACAAAAGGCCTATTTTAATGGGGTTATTACAGTAGTGGTGTATCCCAGAAACCAGACAGGTAGGGAAAAAAGACTGAGTGTTCTGTAAGTTTCAAGGAAAGAGGCCATCTAAAAATGAGTTTCTTATTCAACTTAACTTGTTTGGCATTAGGCAAAGGGTGAGGCACACACTATTGTTTTAGGCAGACACTATAGTTAATCTTCCTACTATTTCAAGGTTCCTTGTGATTATAGCTGCAATTGGTCACTGAATAGAGTTGTGGCAACTGTATATGCAAATGTATTCGAACTGGGAGCTCAATGGTAAAAAGTATTTAAAAGTTTATAAGATGTTACAAAAACCTATAATAACAAATGTTTATGAGAAAAAGATGTGACAGGAAAGCATTGTAACCGAATTGGTGTAAACAAAAAGGACAACTTGATATGATTCAAGGACCATGTTGAAATTGTGCTTGTTAAAAACAGGAAATGTGGAGCTGGAAGTAAATGAGCCAAAATTTGTATATTGAATATTAGGCCTAATGGGACAAAACAATGAGGGGATGGACTATTCCATCCATCACTCCCTTTTTGGGTTCTTATACAAAAGAGATTTTGTGGGGAAATTAAGGAAATTTTAAAAAGAACAGAAGGAAAGGACAGAGAAAAGCTACTGGAATGATCTTCTTCATCATGTCTGCCACCCCCACTGTTTCCTGGAACCCTGGGCCTTCATCATCATCATCCTGATCCTGACAGGTGTCCTGACCAGAGCAGGTCAGAGAGAGAAGGACCCAGATGACATTGCCACCCTACAGGTTCCAGCTGAATCCTAAACACCACCTGAGATGACAGTTATCACCATCTTTTATACCATCTAAGAGATTGGCAAACAACGGGGCTTTTTCTTCTAAGACTGGACTTTAGCAACAGCGGCAATGGCATCTCCAGCCTGTCTCAACAATTTTTTTCTCTTTTCCCTCAAAAAGACAGTTATTATCATCTTTGTTACCATCTAAGAGACTGTATACTGTCCACAGCTCAAGGGAAATGGGAAAGGGGATGTTGTTAAAACAAAGCCTTATTTACATTTCTAACGCTTTAACTGTTTGTCCTCCTTTTTCTGTATCTTTAATAAAAGGTAAAAGGATTTTAATGGCATGTTTGTTATGGTACAAAGCAGCCTGGGCCTCATCTTATTTAACCAAAATTTTTAACACTGCTTAATGTTGGACAATGACTGGGTTATGTTAACACTTTTATCCCAGGTAATCCATCTAAATTTATACAACAGATGGCAGTCTGAAACCTATGGATACTTTTAGAGACACATCCATTGGTAGAGAAAATCAAAGATAGTTTACTAGATGCAGTTTGCATGTAACAGTATCACAATATGTATCAGAAAATTTTGGTCACCTAAAATCATTTATGAAGCCCTTGCTGCCATTGGTGAGCGTTTATATGAGTAGTCCCACTGATTTAAATGGGATTATTAGCATGAGCAAAGAAGTCTCAACAGAATGAACAAGAACTCCACAATCTGACCATTATTCATATATTTAGCAAGATTTCTCTGAAGTTTTTAGCTGTCTTTCTTTCTGCAATTCCCACTGTACCATCTCTTTAATTAATTTGTCTATATGTAAGATACCTGATTTGGATTTAGTGACTGTTCAAGTGGATAAATCATGTAAAAAAAAACCCTGGGCCAGGTCATCAGACGCAAATTGTCATAGTTCCACTGAAGGAAATGATATCTTCATACCAACATACATAATTAGAAGTCAATGAAGCAGTGACATTTTATACCAGCTGATGATATGCCCCCCCTGACTTCTGATCTCAAAGGAGGGGAAATTGGGGAAGAGCTGACTGGCTGAACATTCAGACAAAAGAGAAAGACCTGCAGAATCCTTTCCATCATTAGATGTTGTGAGGAAGCAGACATAAGCCACTAGTCTATATGAAGATCCATGTAATCCTTGCTCTGATTGCACAAAGTAGAGGAAGGAGCATTTCGGGTAACTATTCTGTACATCTTCCAAAAACCCTTGGTAAATGTTTAATGTATCTTTTCACAGCTTTGTTTCAAATTCCTAGTTACATAATGTAGTAGATACATTTAGTAAACAGGTAAGAAAAAAATAGTGATCATTGGTTAAGCCTTAAAAGGATCAGTAGAGTTTCAGAATGCAGAAAATGTCATTATTTCTTATGTTGTACTCTTTTTTAAAATTTAAAATCTACTATATTGTTAAAGTATTAGATCAGAATTAAAAGACAGAAATACATTTTATATTGAAACTAAAATACAGTGGGCCAATCCACAGCTGGTCTAAATTGATATTGAAGTCACTGAAGTCACTAATCTCATTTGCACTAAAGAGCAAGTACACCGCTCTGGCAGTTTAACAAGCCTGGTGGTCATTTATATTAAGGCCCCTTTACACTACAGCAAAATGTGCTGCATGAGAAAACTCACTCTGGAAACGAAGACCATGAGAATCAGCAATTGTTGCTAAGTAAAATTTGTGATATTCTGCATGAAGTAGAGAGGGTAACTAATTAAAGAACTCCAACTAAGCTTCTCTGTCTGACACTTTAACAGTACGTCTGTCAATTGCAGATTCTCACACTTGGTCTGCAAGCAAGATTATCTTTATTCCTAATCGTTGTATTGAGAACAGGTAAGTATTTTGTAACTGTTTAACTTGTGTAACCCTCTAGCCATGCCTGCATCTCTCCAGAACTGAGCCTATAGATATATATTACTTTTCTCCTGGACAAACTTGTCCTAGGAGGGACACAGATTTATAACAATTAAATAATTAATTTCCATTTTTTTAATAACATGAAGGTCTCGTTAGTTAATATTTGTAAAGATTTTTGAACATGTAAATATACTGTTACAGTGCTAAGTATATATTATTCTAGTGGTAATAGCAAATTTACTTGCTGAATGTTTCTAAACTTGTACTGCTAAACACATTATTTATGGTAATATTTTCTGTTATGTACCAGTATTTCACAATGTGTGATTGTTTGAGACTTACATGTGTATCTTCTGCATTGAGATGACAGACTGTCTTTGATTTTAGACAGACTCTATGGTCTACCATTTTGGAAAAATTGATATACAAAGGATTCCTCATGCATATCTTGATATCAGAATATATAAAGTAGAAGTCCATAAATATGGATTATATGGTAGACCATAATCATTCTGAATGAGCTGTTACAATATACAGTGATCCACATTTTAAAATCTGTCTTTTCCTCAGAGTGTATTTACAGAAAATAAACTAGATTTTAAATATTCATTTATATGATGGATTTTAGGTGTTGTAAGATCCTATAAGATACTATTACCTAGGCCTCTTGGCCAAATATGTCTTGGAAAACTATTTATTCTCGGTATCTAACAGGCCTATCTATTCAGGGAAAATCCATCTCTATGATGGACAGAAGAGCACCAGCTACATGCTGAAGAATTGTTGAGATGCTCAGGATTAAGGGAGGTCTTGCTTTCCACAACACATTATGGTCCTTTTTCTAACATTAGGGTTAGACTGCCATTAGGATTTACTACTGTCTGTTCTACAGCCAAAATATCTTTCTATGCATGTAACAGTAGTTAGTTTCAGTGGACACTGACTGCTGCCATGTGACAAAGTCGCGTCACTTTGTAACATAAAGTCCGATTTATTATTAATGCACTTTCAGGTCAAATCCTTGTTGTATGGTGACAGAAGCAAATACCCTTTTTTGTTGTTGTTGTTGCAAGCATGGAACATTCAAAGCCTCCTGAGCAGTGCCATACCAAGGGTGCTCTAGGCACAGTTCAAAGACTCATATCTGGGATCCCATCTCCACCACTTTTACAAGGGTAGCTTCCTAGACTTCTCTGAAGAAATCTCTTCAGGTAGCTCATCCCAGTTGGTCAACCTTGTTTCCAAATTCTCAATAGGAGAACCTACTTTAAAAAATGACTTGGTTTTCCTTGTTTATTTATAGACATAGGAAACATCCGGATGTGCCAAACATTTTTTAAGGCCTCCCCTTGTGTGAGTGAGTTGCCAGACCATCTATTTGATGCGTAATGAGCTTCTGACTACTCCATACCTAGTTAATCCATAAAAAGGGTTTCCTCAAATCAGCAAAGCTGGGAGCAATTCTGAGTCCTGCTCTCCTACCCTTTCCCCTACAGACCTCTAGAAGTATGGCTCAAGAAGGAGCCATTTTCCCAAGGGCTGAATGAGTCCCCTGATAGCATCTCAGTAATAGACATAAACATAATTCTGTAAACATTAATGCTGCTCAGGCCAAACTAAATCCCTCCAAATTTTCATCTGGAAAGAAAAAAGATGAGCAAGGCAGAGTACCAAGTCACTTGCTCTATCTCCTCCTCACTTGACCCAAACTCCCTACAAAATGCCAGCCCTGAAGAACCCTAGTGGGGGTACATCTAGATGTTTCCAGGGAGGGGCAGATGTTATTCCCTTCTTTAGTACAGGGACAGCAGTTGTATCTGAGCAGAGTCTGTTCCACACACATTCCTCAAATTCTCTAAGCAAAGGTTTTGAGTTATATGTACCTAGAGTTTTTAATTTTGTGCTGTTGAAATTGTGAAAATATATTGAAAATAAATTGAACTTCCACTCCGAATTCATAATGAAAGATGAGAAAAATCTAAATGTGCACAAAGAACCATAAGCATTCAAAAGACTATTTGATTGCTAAAGAAGCCTAACATTCTATAATAACCGGGCACTGGATAACATAATGTCTCATTCAATTGGGCTAAGACAACTGTTACAATGTAATATGACCTGAGAATGGGTGGAGAGTAAGTGACAAGTCTGTGGGTATGTCTACCCCGAAGCTGGAGGTGTAATTTCCAACTCAGGTAGACATATCTGCAGTAGCTTTGATGAAACTAGCACACTAAAAATAGAAGTGCAGCTGCTATGGCAAAAGTGATGGAAAGGTAGCCACTCAAGTACTGGCCTAGGGTTTTAGATGGGATTGTATTCAGGGTGGCTAATCCATCCTGCCACATGCACTGCACTGCTACACTTCTCTTTTTAATATGCTCACTTGATCAGAGCTACAGCCGGTTTGTCTATCCAGACTGGAAATTACACCTCCAGCTCAAGAGCAGAAATACCCTAAATCATCAACAAATTCCTTGAAGTATTCACAGAGGTGCTTGAGAAAAGGTGGGTTAGTCTCTTATGGTAAAATTTACTCCTGTGTGCAGGGTCTCAATAAGCCGCTCTACATAATTTTATATTCATGTTAAAAAATTAAGTGACACACAGGACTCACATGAGCCTGCTACTTTGTGGGTGACACCCTTTAAAAATTGAGAGAGCAAATTTCTCTGAAAGTACCACTGCACTGAGACTTCATCCTTAATGCATACTGTGGAAGTTTGAATAATCATTACATTATGCTATATACATTATAAATTTCAAGAGACAATAGGATAAATTTTTAAAAATTTAAAAATATTTAAAATGATTTTGTCACAATCTAAGCATCTCTTAAATGTAGCTTTTGAGACAGATTTTAAAAAGCAGCCAACTGATTTAGGAGCACAACTCCTGTTGATTTTCAGGTACTTTTGAAAATCTTCTTTATTTTTAAACTGTTTATGTAAAAGACGATGCCACACCTTCAATAAAATTATTTACAAAATCAGCATTGAAAAAAGAAATAACCAACTATTCTTATTTGTAAAAAGCAAGTTCTGAGTCAAAATACTTTATTCACTGGAATTAAGAGAGTGGCTAATTAAAAAACAATATCCTCTTTCTTTAAAATCTAATAAATAACAGAACAAAACTAAATTAAGTTTATATTGAGTTTTTAATGGGTCAGATTAATCAAAAAGGTAATAAATAGACCTTTTTGAACTGTAATGAATTAAAGATGTTCTTATTCACTATTTATCAATTTATGAAATTTAACCAACAGTTCTAATGATAATTAATGGATTTTTATATTTATAGACAGTGTGCTATGTAATGAATTATTAATTGTGCTCTTGCCTAGCAGAGACAGGCCAGGGTCCTGACATTCAGATTAAACGATCTAATATTCAGATTTATTCATACCTTATCCTCTCTGGAGGGAATACCTAACTGTGATACACTGGAATTTATATATTATAATAATAATGGCATAATATCTTCAATCTAAACCTTTAAACCTTCCATTAGGGACACATAACTGACATAACAATCACAACTTTCATTTGAAATGAGGACAAGCAACATTCTGTCTCTCAGACTGGTGGTACATGGGACATGTTTTGTAGGTCAGGCTGCAGAAGTATACAGAAAACAGTATTGCATTTGGGTGCCAGGATTTTTTTTTAATGTCCTTAACATATTCATGCTCTGATTATGACTTTAAAAGCCATACTTAGGGATTGTCCACATTGGACAACAGTTGTGATTTTTGAAAACATGTTAGCTAACACATGTTAACTAACATTTTAAAACTCCAATGTAGACCTAGTAATTTATATTTTAATATGTTAGCTGGTTGATGTGAACATGAAGGCCAGGATATGTGTCTAAGGACTTTTCTTGACTAGAAAGAAAAGATGTTTTTAAACACGTGTTACATTTCTAGATCTGAAGAAGAACTCCTTGGAGTTTGAAAGCTTGTCTCTTTCACCAACAGAAGTTGGTCCAATAAAATATATTATCTCATCCACCTTGTCTCTCACATGCTGGGACCAACACAGCTACAACAAGATTGCAAACAATATTGCAAAGAAGGCAGATGTAGTTTTAACACCTGCAGTTGAGTTTAATTAAACACTTAGTTCTCGCACTTGGGTTTACCTTTACCGTGTAAGATGTGACAAATATAAGAGCCTTGTCTACACTAGTATTTTAAGATGTGTTAGTTAACATGTTTTTTGAAGTATTGATATAGCCTAAATTTCTGTATGATGCTGTAGGTTATATCAATTTAGACTCTCCCCTAAATTTAGCCCTATGTGTTTTTTTTTTTCTCATCTGGTAGGTTTAGGGCTTGTCCACATGGAGACTTAATGTGTGTCAAGAAAGGGTATGAAAGTACAGCATTCTAATCTGCTGAATGCTAATTCTTGGTGTGGAACCTGCTACTCTGCTCTAAAAGTTCTTTAGTGCATTTTGAAAAAGGAATCAAAGGGTACTACAGAACTTTTAGTGCATGGCAGTACAGTGCTCATGGCAACTCAGTGTGCAGCAGGCTAGAGAGTTTTAGATTTATACCCCAGCTTGCTGTAGACTAACTGACCCTGTAGGCAATCCCTTGATAACATTTAAGGCATCCTTACATATAAGGATTTCAGCAGTAAACAAACAAAAAATCAGGAAAACATACAAAAAACTTAGAGGGTATGGATAGGGTGGGTAAGTGTGGTACGTTCTGCTCACTCCTTGCAAAAGTACTGGGTTTTAACAAATGTATATACATAAAAATGTTTGCCCACAGAAAATTTTCACCTGCCTGTCTTGTTACTTTTCAACCCAAATCTCTTGGTAACTTTTCTCCATGAGAGATGGTGTCAGGAAAGAAATCAATGGAGACATGGCCGTCCGACCGATAGATGGCTTGCACAAACAGTACAATACAAAAGTGTTCTCACATAAATCTATACTTTATTTAGCCTCAAGCACTTGCACACATCTGCAACAGGTTAGTAAAACACACCCAACCCTCAATAATTACTGAGGTTTTGTGTGGCCCTTCAGTGGTACACCGTCAGCCTTCCAATGGCCAATCTTCTGTCTACCGGTAAAGACCCTAAGATGCACCTATAAAGAGATCCAATTAACCCAAACATCTCCCCCCTTATTTATCCTTGTTGGTAGTCAATACAAAAGCTTTTTAGGCAAGCAATTTCAAAGACTAGGCAAGAGGTTTCCTCAGATTACTAATTAGCCAGATGTATTCTTGCAGAGTCCAGATGCCTCAAGGACCTGACAAACACATCCTAGAGGGCAAATATAGATAAGCTTCTTGTTTTTCTCCTAAAACACAAACCCCAGAATGTTCAATAGAGACTTCATCAGGGAAGAGAGCAGGTCAGGTAAAGACTGAGCAAGAGGCTTCTGTCCAATGGTCACCCAAATTCCCTTCCCTCCTGTCTTAGTTATGTTAAGGATAAGTTTTTAAAAAGGCCTCCTTTTAGCTGCTTTCAACAATAAGCATAACAATTGGCATTCCAGCTGCAGGAAGTGGTTCAAGCATGTTACTGGGCTCTGAGCTATCAAAAATCTTCTCCTATAGTCTGATATTTGAGTTCTCAGTGCCATGCAATTTCTGTATATGTCACAGAGAGCATTTTGATTTTCTATAAGAGAAGAAAGGTATTAATGCTTTGCATATCACAAACACATTCTGCCATCAGATTATGATGTTCAAATCAACTCAATAGCATTGCACATAAATATTTGAGGGCAGAATTTGGCTCTAATGAATTAAGACTCAGAAAACCCCTGAAGAAGAAGGGGAGAAGAGATACTCTCAGAGGATCCTCTCTGCAGATCCAAACTGTCCTTTCTTTCTTTAGCCAGCCTGGCACAGAAAAATATCATCTTTTCTCCAAATGTAGAATTATTGTCGCACTAGACTAAAGGTCATCATTATTCAACTTCACTAGGCATAGAGGTGTCCTTGACCTTGATCATTGCGGCTGAAGACAAGAACTTTTTGCCATTATAAAGGCCATTCTCAGCTTCCCCATGGGGTAAACAGCTCTTGATCTAGCTCTGGAAGGCTTCAGGTTAATAGACTTTAAAGTCATGACATCTTTAATTATACAAAAGCTATTTTATGCTATGTTGGAGGTTTCTATGGCTTCTGTGGGGACTATACATTGGAATTTGGGCTACTGGTGATTAAGGAACCTGGATTTATAGGAGGGGGACTGTCCAGGAGTGGTGGGCGTAAATTTAAACCTGATTATAAAGCCCCGGAAACTGGTACCATGAAAAATTACTTCTCCCAGACTCTTGAAGATGAGCAGCTGAACAAATACACTCTGTTCCAACAGAAAGCATAGGCTGGGGACAAGATTGAAAATCAGGTAAATGTTGAAGGGGGTAATAGCTGGGCACAGGAGTTATGGCAGGATCCTGGATATAGAACCACCACCACCATGAACACTATTTTGTGTAGCATTATCCCGTCACATTTGTGGGAAAGATAAGTTTTCTATTTCTATATGATTAATTGTCCGCTTGTGGTCCCCTCAGGGGGATGTATGTATCATCAACAGAGCCCATTACTAGTTCATCATGGCATAGAATCCCTTTATGCTTAGGTATTAGTCTTTCCTGATGTCTTGAAGTCCTCTAGTCTCTGGGTGGTCAGACATTTTGGGCATGGCCAAACACTAGCCTTGAATACTGAGAGAAAGGATGGTCTTTTAACTCAGGTACTGACATGGGACTTCAGATCTGGGTTTAATTCCTGGCTTTCCCACAGGTTTCCTATATTATTTCGGACAAGTCACTTACCATCTGATCCCCTTACAGTCTGAAAAACTCTCACTGACTTAAGCATTCTTTGGATCAGGACTTCAATCACTTTCTCACTGTCTGACTCCTAATTTCCACTAAAGTCCCTATATGGTCATTCAAATGACTATATGTACATGGCCAGTCTCTTGAACTAGAGATAATACTTTCCTCCCTCACATTCTCATGTGCTATAGTTATGTGTACCTTTCAAAAGTTCATAAAACATTTCTATCATAAGTTTTTCTGTACCATGTATGACATATAGAGAAAACACAATGGTGTGATCTAA
This sequence comes from Emydura macquarii macquarii, assembly GCF_026122565.2. Lineage (NCBI taxonomy): Eukaryota > Metazoa > Chordata > Testudines > Chelidae > Emydura > Emydura macquarii. The sequence goes on along the minus strand of NW_027132543.1, from coordinate 769,530 downwards.
AGATTCACAGGCCTTTATTTGGGCTGACACAAATAATTCACTCCTGAATTCACCATTCCTGATTAATGTGGTCAACCCACACTCATACTGTTAAAATTTTTATTCCGCTTGATCATGTATTCCCTCATCTCGTATACTATGCCACGTTCTGAATGACATTTTGGAAAATACCTCAACAGTTCAGGCAGTTATTGTTCCCACGAAAAAGGGTGCTTCAACCAATGAATGACTGTCATTGCATTACAAAAATGGCAACATTTCACAGAATTTTGACATTTTTAAAGTTCTACTATAAGCATGAGTTTAGCACTGATTTAATTGGTGAACTTCCATTATATACCTGTTTGCCTTAGTTATATGTAAGTGACAAACTGTGTTTTCCTTTGGGAACAACAAAATTTTCCTTGATTAAATCATAAATGCTAAAAACATGAAAATATGAATCCTCAGAAAATAAAGTTATTTTGAACAATACTACATCAGAGTAAGGTAGGAAGCTCATGTAAGAAAGGGATTTATACTTGGTTAAAACTTATTTCCCTATACTTTACAATGTTTCATTTTGTCTGTTATCTTGCAGCTCAGATATATTAAAGTAGTTCCAGATATCACTTCCATGGCCACAATTTCCATATACCTGTGCCTGCAAAGGTAGGTGGCCAGTAGTGGGTATTTACCACTAGGGAAGGTGGTAGTGATATCACTACTATCTTACTCTCTCAGAGATTCTCTTGGGGAGGCCATCTCTAAATTTCAGCCAGGACTCTACAGGAACCTTGCTGCCTGGGCCTGGCCAGAAGAATGGCAGAAACTTTGTTCCCCTTTCTGGGTTGAGTTCTGCCTACATTTGGAGCTCACCTAGCAACTTCTGAGCTTCCTCATGGAGTCTAATCCAAATTATACAATTAGTTGATCAATTTTATTTTTAAATTAGAAAATGCTTACCAGGATCCGAACTAGCCAAATCTTGTCTAAATCCAAACTTTATAAATCCAAAATTCAGTTGAACACTAGTAGGAGATGAGAGCAGGATACTTTGTTTTGTTTTATAGCTGTCTCTGTTAGAAGTATCATGAAACATTCAATTAGTTTAAGAAAGATTATTACCAGATACCTGATGTTCAGAACTCTGATGAAGCTAGCATTAAGCATTAGTAGTATACAGGACAGCAAATGTCTCGTGTGAAGATATGGAACTGTACTGTAATAATCCTGATGAGTAAAGGCATCATACATGTGTTCTGCTCTGGGACACAGTGTTTTTCCTCTCATGGTACAGCTCCAAGTGTTTGTAGTGTGGAACTGTTGTAGTATGCCAGCACTAGAGATTAGTGTTGTTTTTTTCACAGAGTTATGGAGTTTGAGACACCCAGTAACTAGTTATTTTTTTATGAAAAACATCTCTTGTAAGTTGTAAGGTGTTGTTTAGATCTGTTATTTAATTTATTTATTTATCCACTGATCCAATCAAGACAAACTAAAACCTACCATTGCCCTATATGAAGTACTAAAATACTAAGCACAAGAGCCAGTGCCACTTAGATTATCCTTTGTCTTGCCCTTTGAAGCACAGTTAACATACAGAGGACAGGAACAACCTTGCAATACCTGGTTATCTGGATGGGGGTAACCAATACGTTTGGATGCATAAACTTTGAATTTTAGCAAAGATAGAGGTCAAAATGGATTACAAGTGGCCAAAGAGATGGATTTTGCAATACTAGTTCTCAGAATTCTGAGAATGTATGAGAACTAGGGAAAGATCTGAAAAAAACATGTCACATGAATGCCAGATGGTCCACTGAAACCGTTGAAAGAGTTAAGCCTCTTTCCCTGAACTCATATTCTACTAAAATTGATTTACTTAACTTGAAGTACTAGGGAACTGAGAAAAAGCACTCTATCTGTGGATGGGAGTAGTTCTTCACTTCACATATTGCTTGTGAAAAGGCAATTTACACAAGTTGAGAATCTGACCCTAGGGCAACTCCCCTGATAAATTCAAGTCCCTGTTCCAAATCATGGAGTTGCTAGAGCTTCTCTATGAAATGGTTGTAAGAATTTATTTTTAACATGAGGAAAAATATGTTGCTCTCTCTGTAATCTCATTCTTGCAAATGATTGAAACATTTTTCTTTAAACTTTGAAAAAAAAAATAGATGTAGACACACAGCATGGAAAATTTCAGTCCAAATAGTTAAAGTTTGACAAAATTATAAGCAACTGAAAACAGAATCTTATAGGATGTGTCATGTACCTTAACTACAGGCAGCACAACCAGCTCTGCCTGTAAAATTAAGATTTATTGGTTTAGTATTTGAGTGTAGGTAATTGTGGATAGGGTTAATAGGCACAACTGGATATTTCTTGCTGTCCAGTCAACAATATTGTCTATCTGTAAAAACATACAGCAACAGACATGGCAATTTCCTGCAATATTCTGAAGAAACCTTATTGAATTAACTTGAAGTATTTTAGGAGTTCATTTTATTAAAAACGCAAATGTTTATGTATTATTGTGGGATTCGATGTAAGGTCTCAGGGCGGGGTGGGCGGGGGGGCACATGACTAATGGGAACCCTGGGAAATGTTGTGTCCTTCAAATGACTACTTGAAACAGTGTGTCAGACAAGAATGAACTTTAGAAGCTAAGCAGGTTTTCCAAGAAATTGCTAGGGGGAGGTATATGCAAATACACCCCCTCAGTTATGCACAAACTCGGCTTTTTGAAGCTTCTCCCTGAGGAGGGGACCTTTGCCTGCTGATCTGCTTTGTTACATGAGGCTCAAACTGTATAAAGGAATGACTCACAGAGTCCTTGGTGTTCTTGTTCCAAGCAAGAGATCTTATGAACTGGTAACCATAGAATATCTCTTGTGTAGGCTTGAAGGACCGACTCCTACCACAGCCCTTGCTGGAGATGGGGTGATCTCTGGTAAATTTATTAGCATGAATGTATGTTCTTTTATTGTTTTAATATGTTTTTTTCCTATGATCCTTTCACCTTAAAAATAAATGTGCTTGTTTAGGAAAAGCTGTTTGGTAACATATAACTTTGGGCAATTATGCTGTTTATAGCCTTTGAGGAGAAAGCAAAGCAGGTCTTGCTGAGGAATCACAGTATAGGCAGGGGATTGTGCAGCCTGGAAAAACCCTGGTCAGGAGGGAGAGAGAGAGATGATAGCTGAGAAGCCAGAAGTGGGTGCCCTTGCTAGACTACAGAGGGAAAATACAGTTGCAGTTGCCCTGCCCTAAACATACCACTGTCTATTTTATCTATAAAAGCTTATTTCCTCTCACTGGTTTTGTCACTGCAATTCTGCTATGAGAGTGATAAAAATGAAATTCCACAGTAGAACTGGTTGAAAATTTTAAAATTCTGAAAATTTTGTATTATAAAAAGGACTCATTGTTTGACAAATTTCTCCCTCCTTCCCCCCCCACCCCCAAATTTTTTACCAGCTCTTGACCACAGTACTGGATAGGGGAGGATGGATTTTTAATTTTAAAAACAAATCAGAGCAGAATCCATGTGGATAAGACTGGGAAAAGCTTCTTAGCAAAACATAGCTTCTTTTTTTTTATTCTAGATCTGCCAGTAGCACACATTATTTCTGATGTTTTAAAAATATACTTTTCCACACATTTCTAAATTGACCTGGTTATTTATTCAGGCATGCCTCTAGACATGGCCTAAAGACAGCATGTTCATCACTGGGTAAGAGGATAGAGAGCCATATAACATTCTCAAATTTCCCAGTCTCTGGCTGGTGGTTGGAGTGTATTGATGGACTAGCAGTGAGCCAGTTGTGACCAAAGGGAGGATTGCCATGATACAAAGCCTACAAAAGAAGTGATGCATGGAGGATTAAAATTAGGTGAAAAGGGAATGCCAAAGAGCCCTTGCTCCAAAATAGTTGATTTATTCAAAAGCATTGTTTTATGCTAATGAGGAGTGTTTGAAAATGTCCCAAGAAAAAGCCACATTTCATATCAATGGCAACAGATTGTAATATTTAACAATTTAAAAATAAAAACCTCTTCTTCTCATTTTATTATTAGGTCATTTTAAAAATCCACTTTAGATACAAAATATTCTCTCTCCTTTTACACAACTCACAAAATAAATATCTTTTTTTTTAATATTGCTTCTCTGCAGAGCTGTTATTGGCTCTTTCTGCTCTCTGACTAGATAGATGTGTCTTGACCAGTGATTAAATGAAACAAAAAATACATTAAATGCTTAATGAATCCTTCTTATTTTTCTCTATTAAAACCATGATAGTTTTTGGACAAAAGTTTACAGTTAATTGGGATCCACATGCAGAAAACCCAAGGGAAACATAGATTAAAATATCTATTAAGCCATAATAAACAATTAAATATGGAATCTGACAATTTATAAATAAGAGTACAATCATGGTAATAATCTATGAAATTCAAGAAAATTGAACTTGTCAAAGTTATGAGGACATCTTGTGGTAAACATACAAACTCTATGTTTTGTAAAATCTCTTCACTGCATTCTGAAGAATATTGTTCTGTGATTAATTCTATCAGGACTGGGTTTTTTGATTTGATAGCATCTAGAAATACATTGAATAACTTAATAGGAATACATTGTTCAAATGTGGTTCTATGTTTTAGAGATTTGTAGAAAGGGAGATTTTTTTTTTTAAAGAGAGCTGCAAGGTATTTGTTCCTTAATTCATAGCTATTAATGATTTGATGCACTCACTGAATGTTTTAATAGACAGCATTATAAAGATATATTTTACATGACTTTCTCCAACAGAAATAATAATCCCCCTCTCCCAAGGGACAAAAACAAACAAAAAAAACCCTAACCTTTTTCCAATTTGTCTTTTAAAGATAGTTACAAACCTTGTTTCAGTCCGATAAAAACTAGTGATTAATGCATTGTCTATTTTATCTTAAACCAACCTATAGATTTAGGCACTTACTTCCAATGCATTTTTAAAAGTAGCATAAAGGCTCATTTGTTAACATGGCTATGTCTACACTGACGACGGCAAAGTTGCCGCCGTCAGATCAACTTATCTGGATCGACTGAGCGGTCAGTGAAGACCCGCTGAGTCAATCCAGAAGTTGATGCTATTAATCCTCCCTTCAGAACGAAAACAAATGCACAACCTTGCCATTGTTAGCATACACAGGGAAATGAAAGAAATGCAACAATGTACAAAAAACTCCCCTTGCTGTGCACAAGGGTAAGACAGACCCTCATTCCATTTCGCACATCCCAGAAGGGTTGGCTCACTGTGCTGTTGCAGAGATGGCAAGCTAGGGGCACTTTACTATGCTTTAGAGAGGATTTAAAAAGCTCATTTCAAATGTCTTGTATGAGAGGGCTGCCTGGGCGCCACAGTTTAATTAAGATGACCATTTTGTCACGAGGTGGCCACAGGGGATCTGGGGACAGCGCGGGGGAGTTAATAGTGTCCTCTGAAACCATAGCCAAATAATTAAAGTGACTTTATTGGGACAATACAATGGGGAATAAACATTCACTGTCTTCCCTAGGTAACCATGAGCAATATCAGTCTTCTAAGGATAACGCATGAGGAAAGAGAAGATTTGCTGCATGCAGCGAGGTACCAGCCTGGCCCTTTTGCCGCTATGCTGTGTTCCACCATGATTCCAGCTCCCTTGATTGCAGCATGGCATGGCAAAGTATCCTACCGGGGAGGCAGAAACAAGGCTGCCCTGCCCAGAAACCTTTTGCAAAGGATAACAGATTACCTACATTAAAGTTTCCTTGAGATATCAACTGATGATTCTCAGAGCATATCTCTGCACATAAATAATCTGTTCCAGCAGTAGCCGCCCAAGACATTACTAAACCCCTGAAATTCCCTTTCCTCCCCCACTCCTTAAAAAAGGATATAACTGCTAAGAAGAAAAAAAAAGATTCAGCAGATGTGCCTTCCCCGGGATTATTAGTGCAGTCCTGCATGCTGCTGTACTGTTCTGGGGTCAAGAATAAGTCCTGATTGTCTGGGAGAAGGGACACTCCACTCTCCTGCACTCTGCTCTCCTCCTCCTCGTCCACGGAGTCCTCATCATTGTCCCTGGATGGGATGTAACGGAGGTATTGATGCTGCATGGCGGCACTGTGGTGTAGTCCCCGCCAAGAATTGCATGCAGCTACTCGTAGAAGCATCATGTTTTGGGGTGAGGATCCAGAACGGCTGTTAGATTCCCTGGGCTTTTGATATGCCTGCTGTAGCTCCTTGATTTTCACGCAACACTGCTGCATGTCCCTGTTGTGCCCCTTCTCCAACATGCCCTGGGATATCGTCCCGTAAATGTCCAAATTTCTTTTGCTGGCTTTGAGCTGAGCCATAATGGACTCCTCGCCTCAAAGATTGTTGAGATCCGAGACCTCTGGTCGACTCCATGCTGGAGCATGTTTGGGCCTTGCAGTAGCCATGAGGAGTTCAGCCAGAAGCTCCCTCCATGCTGGCCGGATAGGAAATGAAAATTGAAATTTTCCAGAGGCATAAGGGGAAGGGCCATTTATGGTGAGCGTGACCACGTAACAGCAGAGAGCGAATGTCCAGAGCGGTCACAATGGGGCATTGTGGGATACCTCCCGGAGACCATGAATGTCAAATTACACTACGCTCTGTCTACACTGACGAAAAATTGAACCAATAAAATCGATTTAGGCACTACGCCACTTGTGGAGGTGGTTTTATTATGTCGACTTTTGCTGCGTGTTAAGTTGATGGGACTGCCGTGCCAGTGTAGACGCAGGCTTTCAGAGATCGACATAAGTGAAGTTATGTCGACCTCCGACGCCAGTGTAGACCAGGCCATTGTGTCTAATTGTTTTTCTTCCTGCCATTTAATACATAGTTTTTTGCATGAAGCATTGCCATCAGGAATGTAAGCACTTTGAAGTCATAGGTTTATTCAGGAAACAGTGCGTTGGAGAGCAGTGGGCTGGAAGACAACTCCTCGGCTTTATTTCTGGCTGTGCTGCTGTCTGATCTCACTGTGTGATCCTGGGCAGAGCTTTCAACCTGTCCTTGAATGAGTTTTCCAAGCTGCTGATCAGGGTGCTGGGTAAATCAAGTCAAGTCAATGGAGGTGTCTTTTCTTAGAGTTATTTTAATTATATAATTTGACCAACCATTCCATCACATCTACTAATATAACATCCGAGTACAATGAAGGGAAAACCAGTAGTAGGAGTAGAAGCTATTTTTCATCTGTATTTGGCATTGGTGCTGGAATAGTGTGTCCTATTCTGGTGGGTAGAATTCAGGAAGAATGCTGATAAAATTGGAGAGAGTTCAGAGAACAACTATGAGCATGATGAAAGGATTAGAAAACATGCCTTATAGTGACAGATTCAAAGAGCTCAATCTATTTTGTTTAACAAAGAGGAGGTTAAGGGGTGACTTGATAACAAGTATCATATGGGGAAAAAATATTTCACCATAGACTCTTCAATCCATCAGAGAAAGGTATAACATGATCCAATGTTAGACAAGTTAGACACATTCAGACAGGAAGTAAAGCATAAGCTTTTTATGGTGGGAGTAATTAACCACTGGAATAACATATGAAGGGTGGTGGTGTATTCTCCATCACTGACAATTTTTAAATCAAGAGTGGAAGTTTTTCTAAAAGATCTTCTCCAGAAATTATTTTGGAGAAGAGTTGTGGTCTGTGTTATAGAGAAGGTCACACTAGATGATCACATTGGTGCTGGAGTCCATTAATCAATTAATCTATGATTTCTATATGTTACATGGATATTAGCTTGTTTCCCATAAATATGTCCCACAAATATTTACTAAGCCAGAAGTGTACAAAATTCCAGAAGTTATGTGAGCAAGAAAATTATCCTGTCACAGTAGCAACATCAAATCCAGCTTCTGTGACTTCTCTTCTTGAACATACTATTGCTTCCACTTTATGTGGAAAAAAGAAAACATTATTATTTATTATTATGAAGCCAAAGAAGCATTAGCAGCTAAGTGATGTAGGAGTCTAAGTCCCATTTCAAAAGTGATTCAGGCACTTAGTTTGGCATTTACCATTTATTTGTATATAAACCAAGAAGAGAAGTTAGTATTCTTGCAGAATCAACAACAGCTAGTATACAAGGTTACTAATTGCTGCTGCTTTTGTGCTGAAAAAAATACTGATGTGGAAAAAATCAACGAACATGCGTACGCGTACAATGAAAGAATGAAGTTCTTAGTATCGGTTTCATTAACTCTGAGCTACTTTGAGAGATCTATAACGAAATATATATATATATATATATATATATAAACAAACTGATCTAAAGGAAGGATCTTAGATAACACTCCAAGGCCATACCTCAGACCAACCATTGAGCTAGGCTGCTTTAAACTGATAATCTTTCCCTTAGTATTTATGCCCATGTCTAAAAACATACATCAAGGAAACATTTATAATTTCTCTTGTTACTTTCTATTGGTGGCCTTTCACTTTTTTGCCAGAGGTGATGAGAGACTTAGAGTCCCTAGTCTGTCATTAAGAAAGCTAAACCCTGGAGAATGTTGACAATACACTTTCTACAATATTCTTAATGTGACCAGGCAATCACATACAATTTGAGAGGCAACAGCAACACCTCTATAAACAGTTTGGAGATTCATACACAGGAAGTCATGAAGTAATAATATCCAATGTGTTGATAAGGAAGGCCTAAAACCTAAGTATTTATCATGGCTATGGTAAAGAACTACCATAATGCTTTGCAAAAAAGTAATACTAGAAAAAAAAGATGATAGAGTTATTAGCAAATAGAAGCTGTGTGAGTTAAGTGAAATGTTTAAGGGCATGATGTTTCTCATAGCTTTTGTTTAAACAATTATAATTGGCAGTGCCTTGTGAAAAAAGCCCATGTTTTCTGCTTAACTCTGATTATTACAAACCACAGGAAAGGAGTGAATGGGGAACATAGATTTTCTTGCAGGTGCATAGGATTATATTGATTATAATGGTAACCCTAATGTTTGATTGGTTAAAACTCTTATTTCAAACCATTCTAACATTTGGGGTTCAGAGGTTAAACTGTTATGGTACTTTGTTATCCTGGAAATGTAGAGCAAACAGAATAGATAACCCATTGTCAACAAAACTGACATTTGAATGGATTGAATGGAATCAATCACATCCCTAATCACATATTATAATATGGGATAAACATTTTGTCTATAAAAGTCAGTTGAAACTGGTGTAATGCTGACCAGCATGGGTGGGCAGATCTGGTACACCAGGATGAATTAGTATGTATGCACTTTCTGTAACATGCTGTCATTTCTTTAGTCAGGGCAACCTGATTTAATAAACCAGATTTGAGTTTGACCAGCTGATGTCTTAATCAATAATCAAAATGAACCTTTTTTAGATAAGAAGGCCTCTGTCGGCTGCTTCTAATTGTATATTCCAATAATGGTTTATGTATTTTTTTTTCAATACAAATTTCTTTTCATCAGCTGTGGACAAATGTATGTTCAGTACACGTATAACTGAATTTGCAATTAAAACTACCAAAATGATTTACATCTGCTTTGAATAGATTTTGTTATCCTCTGAATGTGCTGCTGACATTAATTCCTCATAATGGTTGAGCTTTCCAGATGACATCCTTCTGCTAAAGACATGAGTACTGCAGGAGGCCCAGGGCTTAAGAATAAGTTAGAACTGCAGAATCATTTCTCCTCTATGCTTCCTCCTATTTTTATCAAATAAATGATTTGTAGATTCCAAGGCCAGAAGGGACTATTGTGATCATCTAGTCTGACCTGTATATCACAGGTCATAGAACTTCCCCAAAATAATTCCAAAAGCATATTTTTTAGAAAAATATCCAGTCTTGATTTAAAAGTTTTCTGTGATGGAGAATCCCTGACAACGCTTGGGAATTTGATATATAAAGAGGTATATTCTCCCTTTTATATTCACAAATGATGTCTAGGAGTCTTATTGGGAACTACTGTATGTACAAATATCAAGGTGAAGGGAAGAAAAAATCCCCTCAGAGGATCCTTTCTTGTTTTCTCTATATCTATGATCCAATTCTCTTCCCCCTTGTAGCCTCAGTGAAGTATAACATGCATGACAAGTTCCTCAGATAACTGTAATAATATAGCATAATTTAAATGAAACAAATTAAGCTTTCATTTTATCAGAATCCAGAATGATATTGCTAATCCAACATAATAGGATCCTTAGATGCTGACTTGATTTTCAGTCCTGCTTTATTTAAGTTTCTCATTATTCTTAGTAATTTTACAAGACTTAATTTATCCATTATTTTTAACATGATAATCAGAAAGCCTCTTTATAACTCCCCGTGTTTTTGCAAAGTATTTCAAAGGCAAAAATTACAGTCACCTATAAAACAATTTAAGAACCCCTGATATGTGCAGTATGTGCTGGTATAGTCTGATTGAAGAAAGATTTTATTAGTGTGAGTTTGGGATAGCTGCATTATTCATGAGTGAGCTGTACAGGTCGTCCCAAAAGAGTACTAAGAAAATCTTTATACTTTATCACCCTCATATTAATTCTGTTTGCTGTATTATTGTCTCTATTTTACAGATGAGAGGCACAGTGAGGTTAGGGAGTTTGCCCAAGGATACAGAGTTATAACAGACCTGAGCCTACTATAGAGATCTCTTGATTCCCAATCTAGTGTTTTAACTACAAACACTACAAGACAATCTGTCCTATCTATAATAGATACCACACAGAAACCATTTCAGAGGGAGACCACAAGCCTACAGAGTTGGGGCTAACGGTGCATAGACTGTTGAGGAATCTCATGTTGTGACTGCAACTGGGTATGCTAACTCCTCGCCCCCAACACACACACACCCTGGCCAAGCTAATTTCTACCCCCATTCCCTTCTCCCCTCACACAAACATATTGCCTTGTGCATCATTGAGGTTTCTCTGGTGTTTTTTCCTCCAACAGGGTGCAAGAAGACATAGACAGAGAGTCATAGCAGCAGCTTCCCTTTTCCCTTCCAATTCTGATCATCTGCCAATAGGAGGAATCCTGGAGCAAGAGCGAGTTAATTGGGGACATGTTCCAAGAGGTGCCTTGGGCTTAGGAGTAGTCAGATAGCTGTGCTCATTCCTAGTATGGTGCCAGTGGCTAACATTGCATTAGCAAAAAAGAGCAGAAGAAGGGCATGCCACCAATAAGGTTATGATCCAGCTGTACAAGCAGGCTTCCTAGAGGAAATGCTGGTGTATGATGCTAAGATGCAGGTATAGCAGGAACAGCCAGTTCAGCCATCTGCTACAGAGGAGAAGCTGAGGGCCAAGTCTGTGCAATAACAGAAGAGGAGCAAGAGTTGGATCCCATCATTGTGGCAGGGAAATGGCCATTTCTAAGACTCTCCAAAGAAATTGATCAACTGATCAACAGCAATGCCTTTGGAAGCCAGAAAGGAGATGCCTCCCATTAGTAGCATTAGTATACTCCATTTGGCATGCCTGGCAGTGGCAATGTGCAATGACTTGATGTATGTGGCATGACTTGTATAGTACATTAGAAGGAGGAACATTCACAAACAGAGGTTGACCAGGGAATTAATGCCATTCCTTGCATGAGGTTTTGAGCGTCGAGGAACAGAAACTTTGGAGGAATTTTGGAAGTAGTGAAAATATATCCAGGGTCTGGAGCAGTGTCTGAGGCGGTTGGGTGAAAGGAGTGGGAGAAGAGTCAGAATATTCTACCACCTCTTCTTGTTACTATGGAATACTCCTGTTCAGTTATACTGATTAGTAGCAGTGGAGGAAAAGACATGGAGGGGAGCAAAGTTGGAGAGCAGGGAATTTGTGGAATTATTTCATTATTCTTCAGTGAATCAGCTACAGTTGTGTACAAAAGACTGCTTGCTCCAGAGTCTTCCCTAGAAGTAGTTAAGCCACAGGTGTCTTGCACAATTCTTAGCTGGCTAGCTGCCATCAGAGTATCTCAGTATGGCTTGTGAAAAGTTGCCACAATGCTATATTCAGTTACTGAAGGACACTGGTATTATTCAAACAGCACATGGCACATACAGAAAGACCTGTGATGAGCACTGTTGTTGATAACCTGCAGATATCAGACATCCCTGCCAGACTGTGGGATGTCCCTGACACTATAATATGGATGTTATGCATGACTTCCTGTGACAGGTCTGGTTTTAAGCTGACAATAAGTCATATCTGATATACAGTAGAAATACAATTGAAACTCTGGTGCAAGAGACTATATATTTAAAAAAATGAAGTGAATCTTATTGCTTTAAAGACAGATTCAGTTTAATTCAATCTAACACCTCTAGCCATGGATAGCTGCCTTGTTAACTAGGACTGATTCTCCTAGACTCCTTAGACTGAATAAGGAAAGGTTAGATCAAGGGCATTTGACATGCTACGTTTTGAGAAAAAAAATCTGAGAAATGCATCCAGAGAGATGTCAAGGGAGCAATAGCCATTGTACAGAGAAGAGAGACTATTACAGTTCCCTCTAGAATAGATGGTATACATGATCAACCATTGCACTGTTGAAATGCTGAGGTGACCTCAGCCAGCTTTTCTGATATGCCAGTACTTTGCTGGATTGGTGTCTTATCAAGTTGCATTTAGGTTGAAATTAAAAACTGTATGTATTTATATATAGTTTTGGAGGAATAGCAATCTATCAAAATAATTAATTAATAATTGCACATATAACTGCATTATGGTGGATTATTTATAAACAAGGACTGCCTGCCAGCTATGGCCATAACTTTAAAATGGCATTTATGCTTTCTAGTATCATGGTGGCTTCTGAAAAATGCAGTTATTTCCCTATCTGGTTCTTCAAGCTGTAAAACAAAAAGAAAGGAAAATTGAAGTCTAATGTGCTTTATCTACTTTGCTTGGGTAACAATTTTCTTTAGTAAATAGTTTGCATTTGATTTCACGTTTACTGTATTTGTGGTTTGGCTAACAGAAAAAAATGCAGAAAAAATGTGGAATGCAGAAAAAAATTAACCACAAAGGCCCATATTTTAAAAAGTCCTTGTACATTTGTGCACACACACAAGTTACAGATACAAAACACCCAAACCACAGGTACATTTAGGGGCAACTCCTTGACTAGTAAGCAAGAATTGTGTATTTATAAGCATAATTTGTGCACAAGGACTTTTCAATAAATGGGCCAAAATAAGACATACAGTACCATATTTATTTGTCTACCATTTTGGAGTTTTGCTTTTATCTACATTTATCACAAACAGCCTTGTAAAATAGAATACTAGAATCAGAGAATCATAGGATTAGAAGGGTCATCTATTCTCACCACCTGTACTGTGATGTTTAGTGAAAATAAAATGTTCAAATAAAATTGTTATCATTAGTCATTCATATAGTGTTGTTGTGAGGGAGGCTGGGCTTACCAGTGGCATTGCCTGGGTGTTTAGGTCACTGGGCCTCCACTTTCATCCATCTCCAGAGCCTTTCACTTGCAACCACAACTTGCAACCAAAACTGTCATGGCTTGCTCATTGGTAGGTGGCAACTTAGCCCTCCAGCTGGCTTTAGCTTGCCCCCTTCTAGGGTAACAGAGTCCAAAGAAATATATAGAGTCCCACATATTCATAACATGGAGGACCTTAAGTCCATCTCCTGACCCCTGTAGGTGGTTGCCTCAGAGTTTTCAGTTTACTTACTTCTGAGGGGTGTGTGTGTGTGTGTAAGTTAGGGTTTTTGTCATCTCTGTAACAAGGGTGGTGTTTAGAGGAGCCTGAGCCCTCCACTGGTCTCTGACCTAGGACCCTATGAGAGGCAACAATGTCTTGACTCCCTGCATCAGTTCCTACTATTCATTTCCCCCCAAATTCTCAAAGTTCAAGATAAGAAAGCAAAAAGAAAATAAATGAACCTTCAACCTAGCTGAGTTCAGTTAGTAGTCCCTTCTTGGCAGCAAAGACTTCGGAAAGCTAAGGCATTCAGGCTAGATCTTTCCACCTACATTGTTTGCCCCTTCTGAGCTTCGTGGCTTCCTTTTGGGGTGCAGGAAGCGGAGTCACTTGGGTCCAAAACTGCTTGTTAACTCCTTCAGTTCCATTGTGTGGATTGTACACTTCATTACAGTTATAAATGCATAAAGCTACATAGTACATGTACATAGTACATAATGGATCACAGACAAACAGATAACATATCTCAGCCAAACAAAAGCCAAGCTAGCCCAAATAAAAATGAACTTACCTGAAGTGAGACATGAAAATAGCCTTTCAGTGCTTCATGGAATTAGTAACTTTTTAGAAGTTTCTTAAGTGAGAAAAAGGGAACTTGGCTTATATTAAGGACATTATTGTAGGCATATGGTGGCAAGCTTGAAAGACTTGCAGAAAATCTTGCCAGTGTTGTGTTAATAATTTAAAGATATGCTTGCTTTAGCAATGTTTTATTTTTGTCATGCAGAAGTATTGTTCTTTTTCCAGTCTTCGGATAACTATAATACTTTTGGCACAAGCTATTTAAAAAAGAATCTATCAGTTACACTATATCTAAGAGTCACATTCTCTCCCTTTCTCTATTTATCTTGGCTGGATGCAGTGGAAAGAAGGGGGGGAAAAACCGAACCTAATGTTCTTAAATCCATTCTAATCAGTAGGATCCGAGGTCTTTTTTAAGCAAACTAGTGTCCAGCTTTAGTTCCACAGTAAATTACTGTCAACATTTCCATTCCTTCAGTTCTACTTATGAAAAGTGAGTATGTAAATACAAGTATGTAAGTAAATACATAAAAACCTACTTACATACTTACTTATGTAAAGTAAGAAGGTAAAAACAATTTTTTTTCGACTTCCCGGACCAGGTGTTTCCTAAAAAATCCTTTTACATCCCTTTTGTAGGGCAAATTCTGACATCATGCATAATGTGTTATGAAGGAATTGCACTTTCCTACCAAAAACCTATGGGGTGGTACTTTCTTTGCAGAGTTTTCCACTGATTATCTATCAATCTGCTAAAGGTTAGGGGAATTGTTTGCCTGGCAGGGAATAAGCACACTGTTGCATACCAGGACACATGGATCCTGGGCATCCTCAACACCAACTTCAGAATCAGCTTTCCCTCATTTAAAGAACAACCTCTGCATCTGACATGCACTACAAGTACTTCTCCCACTGGCAGGTGCCCTCAGAATTCCCTCTTTAATTAGGTTCCTTGCATGTGCGGTCACCATGCAAATGTTAATGCAGCCTTAGTCATCAGAATCTTTTGAGTGTATGGGTCACTGGTGTCTGTAGTGGAAATGGGAGAACAAGCTTCCATGCAGCTTCCAGATTTTTTTCCACCCATTCCCCCTAGACATATGACACAAGGAAGTGCATTAAGCATGACATATGTAGCAGTGCTATAGAGATGAGCCACTGAAGAAAATGATCACTGGGAAGCCACATATTGCCCAAAAGTGATTGAGAGGACAGGGCACTGACATACCTATCTTCTCACTAGATAGTTGCAGAAGTTGTTTTTGCCTAGATATAGCATAGCATAAACAAATGTGTATATAATACTTTCTCTGAAAATTAAATAGTTGCTTGATTACCAACACAATGTAAATAATTTGAAATGATGTCCATAGAGCATGGCTAATTAGAGAAAAGTTCTGTTTGAATTATTATATATGAATAATAAATTATTATATATACCCCCCCAGGCTATAGAGCCTTCTGGCTCTAGTCTATTAAAACACAAGCACATGCTTTAGTTTAAACATATGGGAAGTTCTACTGACTTTAGTGTCCAGTGCTTCGCTGGATCAAGACAAGAATACTCAGCACCATGCAGAATTTAATTCTAAATGCCCAATTCCAAAACAAGGTTTGTTACATCAGGCTAAGACGTCGTTGTGTTCCTGAAATAGAAATATGCCACAATCTTTCTCAAACATTATTTTAAAAAATTACAACTTTTTAAACCAAATTCTTAAGCAGCTGCTAAATTTTATTCGTGCCTGTGGATAAAATACTGTAATAAATCACAAAAGTTAATTCATTAGTCAAAACTTTCCTGTATCACATATTAGCATCTAGAGAATGATTCTCTACTGTGTTATACCAGTTTTATAATAGTATAGAGTGGAAAATCAGGCCCATAGTATGTCAATACCTGCAATGGTGCTGAATTAATTTAGATGGAATATATGGACCAAGGGAGTTACCATAACCCAACCACTGTCAACTTTAAACAATTTTAAACAAAGTTTGGGATTTGGGAAACAGAGATCTCAGCCTGTTTAGTACCAAGAGAAACACACCATTAAAAATTATTTTAACCTTTTATTAACCATAAAGAAAAAGAAGAAAAAACTGTTAAAACATTTGAAATGTAAAGTATTAAAATCAGCCTTTCATTTTAATAACAGCTTGTTCCCTTTCCCTTTAGCTGGAAAGAACTTTTGGAAGGACCCCCCCCCTCCCCCCCCCGTATGTTATTGAAAATGGTAATAACTGTCCTTTTTGGGAAAAAGATAGGTTGGCTGAAATGGACTGGAGCTGGGTTGTTGCTGTTCTTGTTATTAAAAGTCTGATCCCACTTCGTAAGATGACAAAATAAAACAAACGCACACAAGAGGCAGGAGAAAACAATAGCAAAGATAGAAAACAATAGCAAAGATAGAAAACGCAACTTCTGTCTTTGGTGTTGACTCTCACTAGCAACCTCAACCTGGAGAAACAGAACACAGTCTTATCTGCCATTCCAAGACCTGACAAATATGTACCAGGATTGGCCTGTTTAGGGCATTGCTTTTAGTTGATCTGGGCAATTGAAGTTAATCTCTTATTAGACAGAAGTAAAAAGGAGGAGGACAGGAAAGAGAAGAAATAAGATGGGGAAGGAAAAGGCTATGGGGTCGAGGGTACAGATAGATAAAGTATAACATTCCAGATGGTATTCGGAATTTTGATGGAGCTGGTAGAAGAGGGGTTGTCATGTGTCCCTCTGTCTGCCTGGTCTGGTTAGGGTATCTTTCAAGATTAGAATGAAGAAGTTCAGGGATCCCAGGAGATGGGGGAGGGAAAGGGGAAATAATGGTAATTTGCTCTACTAGCCAATTTTTCTCCTCAAAGTCTCTTTCTTTCAGGAACCAAGAAGTGACTGGAATAGCCAATCCCCTCTTTTTTTTTTGTCCACCAGTTAGGCCTAATTTTTGACACACCAATTTTGGTTCACTGATTTCTGGTTCCACACTTTTCTTGTTTCCCAAGCATGATCTTAACACAATCCTTGAGTTATATCAATAAGTCTTTTTTGTTTGGACTAACTCAGTCTTTCTGTCTCTGTTTTGCAACTTTCCCCATTGACATTTATTATTATAGGTTATTGTGACATTTCATGAATTTACACTCATTTATTTTTACAGTTGACCTCACAGTTAGGGTAAATTTGTAGGTCCAGTGATCACAATAGTGGTCAACATTGAAGAAATCTGTAAAAAACCGTGCAATAGCCAAAATGCCCCTGGTGGTACGACTATTTACATTATAACATAATATGTTGGAAGCACAGGAAAAGCCTGAGGTAGTTTTCTTTCAGACAGATTATGAAAGACTTAAAATGAAATGAAGCATAAGTGAACATTTGTTTTCTTCCTCATAATCCTCATAACACAGTTCATTCTCTCAGTAAATCCATTCTTCAGTTACTTCAGGAACTTCTATCTATCTGTTCTCTCTTGAATTTTATCCTAGTACCAATCAAACCGTTGTTCTACCTCACCATCTTGTTAAAATAGCCCTAATGCCTCATCTCCAATCATCAGAATTGGAAGTATTTCTGTCAGTCTGAAAGAAAGGTGGAAGGGTCAAAAGATATCTAGGTAAAGTTATATATATTTTTAGTAGATCATCATGATTTATATCCCATTGGCTGACTCAGCACATTGCACAATATACGAAATGGTAAAAACTAAGCATGCTTTGCCTATAATTAGACCTAACTGACACACTAAAGTTGAAACAATTTTAAAAAATAAACTTTTTAGATTGATTTAGTTAAACCAGTACAAACTCTTGTTTGGACACACTTAAATCAATTTACAACTGGATTCAATTAATTTAGCAGAAATCAGTCCAGAATAATTTCACCCCTGAGGAACTGTTATTAAATACCTTTCAGCCTAGTCAATGTTAATTTTCATGAATTCTATATTTAAACCTTCTTTTGTAATGAAATCTTCTTTCAATGAACAACTTTACAGTAAGCAGCGGCTCACTGCAACCTGTTTTTTACTTTGCACATTGCAATGCATTGAAACAATTTGGGCCCTGCATTCTAAATCCTTCTAAAAGTATTTCCCATCTTTGCTATTTTCTCTGTGCTGGTCTTGAAGAAGTCACTGCAACAATGTGTGGCTTAATTTTCTCATTTGTGAAAAGAAAGCTAATAATGTTTACCCACTTCTTTTGAGAATTATAGATTAAATGCTATTTTCAAACCAAGTGTCATTATTTATTATTTATATGTAACCCTGTGGCACCTGTTAAAAGGAAGGGCCAAAACCCCAAGCTGTATACTTAGATTTTAAGTGTCAGGGCTCTGTGATACTATCCAACCCAGCATTTTTACAGAGCTGGACGATTTCACAGCCTCTGTGTTTTTGGACCCAGACACTTGTACTGATGCACCAATGTTGGATGAAGTGACACATGCCATCTGCAAACTGAAAAACGGATGCGCAGCCAGCACTGATGGCATCCCCCAGAACTGCTAAATTGTGCTATTGACCCTGTAGCGAATTACTCCTGGCCATCTTTTATCTAGTGTGAGGAACTGGAACCTTGCCAACCTCATGGAAAGACAGTACTGCAATCTCACTTTATAAGGGCAAAGGACTGCACAGCAAATGTAAGAGGTACAGGCCAATCGCCTTGCTTTCCATGCCAGGGAAGGTGTTTTCACTTGTTCTGCTAGGGTGTTTGGAGTCCTTGCAACGCTGAAAGCATCACCCTCTATGGTCAGGCTTTATGAGGAACAGGTCCACATTAGATGCCGTTTTGGTCCTCCACTTGTTTTCTGAGACACACCATGAGTTCAAGAAGATCCTGCATATAGCGTATGTCGATCTTCAGGCTGCATTTGATTCAGTTGACTGAGTCATGCTATGGAAGACCTTAAAGTGAATACTTGTCCCAATCACTCTGCTGGACTTTATAAGCAAACTGCATAATGGAACCACTGTCTGTGTACATCTGGGGAATTGGATATCAGCACCTTTTAAATCAGTATCTGGTGTCAGGCAGGGCTGTGTCTTGGCCCCTGCACTCTTTTGTCTGGCAATAGACTCCATAATGCAGCATTTTGTCAAGTCCATAGGCACTGAGATCAGTGATTTGTTGCTTTCAGACGTCGACCATGCTGATGACGTTGTTCTTCTGGTACAGAGTCTTGGCAGGTTTAATGTGGCACTCCAGCACACATGAAAGGAGGAGTTAGCTAAGGTTAACCTCCATGTTTTGTGGTCAAAGACAAAGCTGCAAAATCTAGGATCAGGTCCATCTGTGACTCCATTGTCTTTGTATAATGAAACTGTTGAAACAGTCTTCAACTTTTGCTATTTTGGTTCCAAAGTCACCAGTTCTTCCAACTCTCACATTCAGTTTTTCCACTGGATTGGCTTTGCAGTGTCTGCCTTGGATCATTTACAATGAATATGGAATCAACATCATCTCGGCATGATAACCAAGATCAGGATCTACTTGAGCTGTATTCTCTCCATACTGTTGTACGATTTTGAAACACGGACACTATGTCACTCAGACTGGGCAAAGCTAGTAGCTTTTCACACAAAATATCAACATTGTATATAGTGGAATAACTTCATTTGTAATGCAGATGTTTACCTTCACTCCAGTCTATAGACAACTGGGGCCATTGTCCGCAGATGGCATCTTATGCTTTTTGGACAAAAATGCCACAAGACGTTCTGGTGAATGCCGTTCTCCAGGTGGTTTGTAAGATCTGGAATAAAATCTCACCAACCAAGCAGTGGAGGTGACCCACAGGCAGACCCCCTATTACTTGGTTTCATTGTCTGTTCCCATTTTGGGCTCTTGACACATCAAACCCTCAGCCTCACAGGAATGGACCAAATGGTGAACAATTGCTACGGTTGACTGTTTGGCTAACCACTGAAGAAGAAGAATCAAGTGTCAAGTGTAAACTCTTCAGGCACTATAATAACCTAACCATGAAGTCACAAATAGTCCCCTTAGACACTCTGATCTATCTTATCCACCTAGGCAAACTTGACTTTGTGATAGTTGGTTCCTTAAACCAAACATCATGATACTATTCAGGTTACTCCCAGTCCCAAAGGACTAGTCACTTACCTCAGGTCAATTGCACCTTCAATCACACACAAAAGACAATGCTTGTAGCCAATTTTATAATAAACTTATAATAAATCTAAAGATTTATTAAGTAGAAAAAGGAATAAGAGAGTTATTTACAAGGTTAAAATAGGAAAACATATAGACACACAAATGAACTCCAATCTTAAGTTTCACAAAGTAATAGAAGCTTCTCTAATAGCAAGCTTAATATGTCCTACAAAGCTAACTCAGGACAAACTCTGGGGATGTTTGGCTGATGCTTAATAATCTTTGCTTCTTAAGATCCAAGCAGCAGACAAGATATAATTCCTCCTTGTTAGGGCTTTTTATTCCTTCCCCGCTTCTGTTTCCAGTTACAATTCAACTGTGGGGAAGAATTCACTTGCATGTCTTCTCTTCTTTGAGATGTTTCATCTTCTGATGTTCCACAATAGTTCATGTGGTATTGACTAGCCTTCTTTGGGCAGGAGATAAACACCTCTTAAGGCAAATTGATATTTCATACTCGTTAATTATTCTGTTCTGTCTGGTGAGTCACAGTTACACAGCTAGCACTTAAACATTTACACAGCTAACACTTAAATATTGCCTATAACATGGGATACAGATATTGTAAGTAAGATAAGTAGGATAGAACATAGAAACTTACAAGTATTTCATAAAGTCTAAACACTAAACACATTCTTACACATCTAACACCTACTTTAACAATACTAACACACAGGTGAGCCAGACTAGTTCCAGCTATGAATTTGTCAGTGTTTAGTTGAGACCTATGGGCCTTGGCGTGACCCTGCGCCTGGTCTGCCAACGTCACATGTAGGTGTTATGTCAAGCCTCTAACATGTATGTCTCGCATCCATGTATCCTTTGTTGGTGTCTATGTTGCAGGCACAGTGGTCTGGAGTCTCTCTTGTCTGAGGGACCAATGATCCACTGAGCAGTCTGGATCTCAGAAAGAGCTTTTCAGTTCCAAGGGGTGGTCTGAATTCTCCTCACACTGAGGTAACAAGCTTAGATATCAGCTTTCTGCTTTTTCCACTAGCTGAGGTAATGTTCAAGAATCAGGCTGTAGGCTCTGGCAGTTAAGGTAGCCAGCTAAACTGTCCATCAGGCAGTGACTTCCTTCACAATGGCATTGGAGGCCCTCTGGGAACCTAAGTCAATGGAGTTTCCCAACTGAAGCATGGAAAAATAGAAGAAAAGCAAAACAAAAAACAGTGGACTACGGGATCTGGATGCTCCCTTCCTGTCTGGCTCTCTCTGGCACCATCTCTCTATCTCTTTTCCCTTTCAAATGACATCCCAGAGAGAGAAGCTACGTCCTTTCTTCCAGGTTTCTGGTATCTGGGGTAAAGAACCAATCAGAGCTCCCTCTTTTGAGACATCTGGGTCTGCTGCTTTAGTTCCCCACCTTCAGCCTCCTTTCTACATAAGGGAGAATCACCTGGCAACAGGCAGCAATACTTGTGGAATGCAGTCTTCACTCTTGACCAGGCCCAGGTAAATTACACAGCAACCTTTATGGTAAGTGGGTTTGGGGGGAAACACATAGAATGAAAATATGGTCCTTTCACCTAGCAAATGAAAGTATAACAAGATCCAATGGCTGGAAGTTAACGTTAGATAAAGTCAGATGTACATTTTTAACAGTGAGCATAATTAACCATCCAAACAATGTATTAAGGATTGTGGTGGAATCTTCCTTACTGGCAATTTTTAAAATAATATTGGGTGGTATTTTTTTAAGATGTGCTTTAGTTCAAAAGGAATTATTTTGGGGGTGTTCTATAGCCTGTGTTATACATGAGGTCAGACTAGATTATCACAATAGTCACTTGTGACCTTTGAATATTTGATTTATTTTTGATATATTATATCTGATTTCATTGTCAGTAGAGTCCTTGTAGAACCACAGGAGGATTGCAAGAGCAAAAGTCTACTTTGCTGTACATAAACATAATACCAAATAAAGATACACTCCTCAATGCCCATATATGCAAAGTAGATTATTCTGATGGTATTCTAATGACCCAGAGGAAATTGCTTATAAAGACTGATGTAAAGCAACAAGCCCCATGGATTTCATAGGAATGTGTTGATCAAAGAATAGTGGGATGTTATGTCATGTGTGGAATAATACCAAATCCTTAATACATTGTAGCAAAATTGTTTTAAGATAAAGAAAGATTATTCTCCAGGTAGAAGCTTATTTATTTTTAGCTGCAGGGATCCACTTGTGAGCAATACTTTGTAGCATCAAGGTGGTGGCGGCATGTTCCTCCGAAAGATACCTATAACAAAAAGATAATACCAGATAGACCTTTTTTCTTTAATGGTAAAAAAACATAACATATCCATTTAGGCTAGATTGCTCAAGATACAACTTAAATGTGCTTTTATATTTAAATTTAATTTCATTCTGTGATTGGTGCTGATAATCAAGACTGTCAGACTGTTAAGAAAATATTGAGAAAATAATTACATATGGCTAGGTTACTAACTACCATTGTAAAAACCAGTGGGAGCTCAGAGCATGGAAAACTCAGCAAGGACCATTTTGTAGAATTTCCCCCATTTTCTTCTGTTTTGGAGTAGAACTAGTTGCATATAGAAACGGCCCATCTAGAAACTCTGCAGAGCCTCCCATCCACATGGAAACACTATGTGTCTGCTGCAGTTCTGGTCCCTGACAACTTCACCTACCGCATACTTTGCTGCCTGGTCACAGCTGTCCAACAGAGAGAGAGAGACAGACAGACAGACAGACAGAGGAGAGACAATATTAACTCTTCCACCTATTCGCCATGAAGTCTGGGATTGGTTGGGGACAAGAAAGCAAATCTCTTCATTGCATCTTCAGCTTGTGCACTCCTTTTTCAGTTCATTGTGTCCTCCCCCTGCAAAGATAAATGAACTCAGAGGACTTCCTCAGATTTGGAAAATGGAAATAATTTTGCTCAGGTTCTGAGTTCCGTTCCATATAGGAAGATCCAAACTCAAATTAGGGAGACAGTATCGCCCCATGATATGGTAATTTAAAAGCTATCTTTGCTATTCCAATTTGTCTTATAAATTCAATAACTCTCTCTTTCTATTGCTTTTTTAACTCAGTAGAAGTAAAAGCTGAGACTTGATGATATGGAAATTTTGAAATTTCATTAGCACTATATGTGATGTGTAAAATTCTTATTCAAACATTTTTAATGATTCTGTACATTCATTCTATCATTCAAATAAAAAAAAATAAAAAATTGGGCTGAGGTTATAGTCAATGTAAAATATAACTTTCTATTTTCACACCCTAATTAAGGGCAGGTTTGATTTTACCCTGAAAAATGAATTAACATTATGACTTGGGAAGCAGATGTCAAATGTAAATGATTTGGCAATTATGAGCAAGGACCCAGAAAAGTGTCTGTTTAAGTGCCTAGAGAAAATATATTGTTGACCTTGTTAGGCATATTTTAAATTAATACATAATACATGAAGAAAAAGTGGAAAGCTTTTTATGTTTTTTTAAATTATTTCATAAGTACAGTTGATAATTTCTCAGTCATACAAACATTCAACAGGTCAAAACTTTTGGAAAATTAAAAAACTAATAGCAGAAAATAGAAAGCCAGAGGCTGTACAAAATATTTAACATATTATTTGCAATGATAAAACTTACCAAAGTATTAATGCCACACAGTGGACACTTGGAAAATAGCCTAAAGTAGCAGTTACGCAGAATGAAACAACATGCAAATGAAGCGGCTAGATATTAATGAATTTCTTAGCAACCTTCTATGCTTATACAAAACATTATATTTATTTAATTTTACTTTACCAATGAAATTTTAACTATGGCTATATTTATGAACTCAAGGATATCTGCTTCCCATCTCATACATTGATCATAATCAGTCTTTCCATTTATCTGATCTTTTTTTTCCTTCTCTCTCTCTCTTCTGAACTTCCTCCCATTTGTCTATATTTTCCTGGTATTAAGTTGACAACCACTGAACACATATTTCCAAGTCTGATTCAATTTTCCAAGTGCCAGTAGAATTCTGGATCAGAGAGCTCTGGATAATGGGCTATGGACTCATTGGAAAAATTGAACCACAAAGAAGTAGATCCAGCTATGCTAAAGAATGCTGGTGATAAAACTTATCAAAATGAGTATAAAGTAAGGCTAAGAGTAAGTATAACCATGACTGTTCACAAGTCTCAATGATAATCTTTCAAATCACTTGGGGGTAAAATCAAATCACAGAATAGCCATGCCTAGGGCACTTGCCTGAGATATAGTAGACCCAGCTTCAAGTCCCTCCTCTTAATTAGACATAGGAGGGACTTGAGCCTGACTCTCCTACATCCCCAATGAATTCCCTAACCACTGGGCTATTGGCAATTCTGGAATGGGTCTCACACTCGTGTTTTTTCACAATTGTTTTTTGAAAGCTCTCATTTTTATTCAGCATCAGAACTAAAACAAAATTTGAAACCTCAAAATTTTCATGAACAAAATTTTTTGTGAAACAGAAATCTTGTTTTCTGGATAGCCTTAACTTTGAAAGCCTAGACTCTACTACACCGCACTCTACTATGCTCATTCAGATGTGAGTGTATTTATTCACTTAGGGCCAGAGGATTTTGCCCCATCTCATTTATTTGTTTAAAGCCAGCATAATCTCAAGATCTGATTTAAGCAAATTATCTCTCTATGTCCTTTATATAAATAATATATGAACACATTTCATTAAAGTAAAACTGAATTTGTTTAGATACATTAATAACACTTAAAGAGTAATGTCAATCACATATACAGGAAGAGTGAAACTAAAATTAGTTATACCAAACTAATACCTTATCTTTTATATATGTAGTGCCTGATCCTTCATTCACTGTGTGTCCAAAAATCTCAGTGTCTTAAACAAGAATTTTGGCTGCAAAAAAAACATACATGGTTGAGTGCCCAAAAAGCCACCCACATTAATTTATTTTTGTGTTTGTAACTATGTATCCATTGCTCCAAGGCATATTTACAAAAAGATTAAAAACATAAATTATCATAACAAATCAACTGCCTATACCAGATGTGCCTACAATATGAGTGTGTCCTGGGTAATTTGGCTCTCCAAGCTGTTACCTTCTGTTCAGCCCTTTTGTCAAGGTCTTCTCTTTAGTGAATATCACTTCCTTGCTGGATTTATGAACTGCTAAGTCTCCACTTGTTTGGAAAGCATTTTTACTGGAAAGCATGTCCTAGACACAGCCACAGTGATAATCCATCCCTTATTTTAAAGGACATTTTTTTACTTAGGGGATATTCCTTATCTGTAGCGTTGGAAGAACTTGATTTTTATTGGTAAATGTTGGTAAACATCAATTTCACCATACAAACAGAAACTGGTTAAAAAATATTTCTACTGATAATATTTAAAATTTACAGATCAGCAAAATAAGAAAAATTCTTCTTGAGAATTTAGTGTTTGATTTAAGGATATTTACTTTGTATATTTTGACATGTGAGGTTGACGATATGTGTTAATGGCTATAAAGCTTTAACTTTTTGAATATTAGTATCTCTCATCATTAAACAATTATTGCCTGACTCCCACCACTGTCTGAAGCCCCATAATTCCCACAACTGTAATATTTAAATAAAAAACATAAAACACTTAAGAATAAATATTTGTAGTATCTGTTGAAATTATAAAAATAAAAATAAAAATTGAATTCTGTTAAACCTACTTGTTTGATACCAAATACCCCTTGTAAACAGATGATTTTTCCCAAAGTGCTCTAAAACAAATTCATGCACTGTGAAGAGTCAAAATCATTACATTTACTGGGGTAATTAACAAAGAAATGAATAGTGACATAAAATTCAGCTCAAGCTTTTTACTTAGGCTTGGCAGCCCCTACCAAGGGACTCTGACCTAATTCTTCTTTCTAAAGAGGTGCTACCACTTCCTTCAGTGAATCAGCAGAGTCCTTTCTAGTGGGATCAAACACTGGATGACAGGGTAGCATGTTTCAAACAAATACTACCAGCTGTTACAATTGCATTTCTTGTATCAGGTCAATATGGGATACACAGTATGATATAGAATGCACAATAATCATGCAAAAGATCATACACTGTGATGCATATCTTATTTTGTTGTACTACAAATAAAACATTGCTCTACATTTTTATCCTGTTGTCTTGAATTCACTGAAGCCTTTTAATATCTCCAGCTGCTTCAGTTTTACAATATATATGAACATGCCATTCCACAGCAGTGTTCTATATTCAGTTGTTTCATTGTGTCCTTTTCTACCCTCCAGCCTCATTGTAAAATCAAGCTTAATGTTCTACCCTCCAGTCTCATTTTAGAATCTAGTTTCATTTTCCACATGTTGGACCACATCCTCCTGACTTATTTCAGTTACCTCATGTGCTTCCTTTAAAACGTCCTAGGGCTATAGTTTATAAATCTGTCTTAATTTTTAAACACCATAGAATGGTTAGTATTTTTCATGAACATCTATTGGAAAGTTTTAGTACCTTTGGGAAAATATACTTCTTGGTATAATTATATTATATTTAACATTGTTTACACAGGTTCTTCTGAATTAGCTAGCGTGATTTCATTTCCCTATTTAATTATTTTTTCATTTAATGATTGATAATTTAGCCAGTTATTTTATTAATATGTAGATTATCAAAGATTCAAATATAGCAATCACCCCAGATATGCCTGCAAGCCTGAAGAAATTTCACAGGGTCATTTTTACCCTTATTAATGTATAAATAATGAACATTGAAAATTATATGCAGTCAGGCCTTAGGGCTAGTCAATGTAATTTTAATGAGTTTAATTCTATCATTTACCAATGGCAAACAAATTTTGTAGGCAACATAATAATGGAAGAAGTTGAAATACTTGATAAATTTTGAAGTCTGAATATTTTCAGCATAAAGGGCCCGTTTCTGATCTGAGCTACACTGTTTTCACACTAGTGTAACTCCATGGACTTCACTGTAGTGAGGGGGTCACTCCTGACTTCCACCATCACCCTGTGAGATCTGATTTCAAAGCCCAACAATAACACTTTGAAAACAATGGGCCTGATTCTTCTCCAGCATATCTCCATTGACTTCACTGAAGTTACTCATTCACAGCAGGGAAAGTGGAGAATCTAGCCCCCCAGTTTTCCACTGATTTACAGCTGACACAATAAAAACCCTTTTTCTTTGCACACAATTGCTGGTTATAATTAAAGATTTGTATTGCAAATAGCATTGCCATATTTGTTGTGTGCAATCAGATGATGATAATTAGGTATTAAAGTGTATCTAATAACAAATAGATATATTTAAATATTCAGGACCAATCCATCTGTTTGATAATTTTTCTTCTTTTTTCAAAATACAAATAATGTACATTATTTTCTAAATCAAACAGAAATAGAGTGTAAATTTCTATCTAATCTATTTTATTTCTAGTTCATCTGGGTATTTAAGCCAAACTCAGTATCATGGCATAGGAACTGGTCAAAGCACAAAGATGTTTGGAGAGTGAGTAAATCCCCTTCTGTTCTCTGAATTTTTACTATACGCATTTGTTTAATGAGTAA
The DNA here is from genome assembly GCF_026122565.2 of Emydura macquarii macquarii. Taxonomy (NCBI): domain Eukaryota; kingdom Metazoa; phylum Chordata; order Testudines; family Chelidae; genus Emydura; species Emydura macquarii. The sequence continues at coordinate 741,511 of NW_027132543.1, read as the reverse complement.
TTCTTCTGTGGTTCCATTCATTTCTTTGCAGTTATTACTCGGCCATTCAAATCTCATTGTCACTGGAGGGACTTTTGTGTTTTTTGATTGATTGATTGGTTGATTTTTTTTTAAGAACAGAAGGTTGATTAATATTTGAGTCAGAAATATACCAAAAACCTATAGGTTGGAATTTTTATTAGGCACTGAAACTCATTTACTGTACATAACTGCCCTCTCCTGAAATTTCACCTGCAATATAGATGCAGCTGGAATACTGAATGTCAACCTCAATTATACTTTTTGAGCAAAATTTAGACTAAGTTACCAGTGTTTCTCATAACATACACCATGTAATTATTTTGCAGAATCATCAGTCTGTCCTTCCACATTTTTTTCCTCTACAATCTAGCCCTACATGGGTTTTCTCATTCAAACTATTTTCTAAGCCTTCCAGGGAATATTTCCATCAAACAGTGGGATGCAAATAATTTGGATTCTAATAGCACTGATAGTAAAGATGTATAACAATGTTTGAGTGAATTACAACATTCAATTTCTCTACTCATAATCCCAAGCTTCAGAGACAAGATGTGACAGTGTTATTTATGTGCATGGCAAATGGCTAGGAGAAATAAATTAGAGACCATTCAGTGGTTGCAGGTTTGAATTTGACGAACTGAGCATAAACATTATTGGTTCAATTGACGAGAGCATTAGATTTTTTCAATTTGTTAACTAACTTTCCAGGACTTGTAGGTGCCTTTTTAAAGTATTACTTTTAAGGGCATGGTACCTCAATCCCATTGTGAGTGGTCCAGCAGCCATCTGTGTCTCAGATGTTAGTGGACCTGCCTACACCTGCAGCAGGCACACAGCTGGTTTCCTCTGCCTTGTGTTATGGGAGTATATGTAGAAGTTATGAGAAAGAAATGAAACTGATATAATAAATACCTAATAACCACACTAACACATAAACTGAATACAATTATTCTTTTCATCTGACTGGCTATCACTGAACACATTGATTCTCTAGAAATAAACCTAAATCAATATGCTTGATGCAGGAAGTTTTAAAGTGAAGGGCTAGGCTATGTATTTACAATCTTCCCTTTATAATCAGTAGCGCCTGACTCTGCTGTGCCTCTACTCAGAAGAGAGGACCAGGTATATGGTGTCTACTCAGCCCTATAATTCTAAGGAGGCTGAACGTGGGGGATGGGCTTACTAGCTTTTGTGGTCAGGTGCAGGTGCATTGGATGGATTGCAATTTGCCCCTAAATAAGCCTGGCTGTGACAGGACATGATCTCTGGGAAAGAGTTAATATGTATCTGAGAGGTCAATTAGCCTGCCTGCTTACACCTGAAGGGTGAACCAAGCCTAATTAGAAATAAAGCTCAGCTGGGGGAAAAAAGGAGTAGTTGCTATAAAGAGCTGGGTGAGGCAAATTGTGGGGAGAGAAGGAGCCTGAAGGAAGGCTGTAAAGGAGATAGGGGAGATGATGAGATAGGGTAGAGCTTATGTGAACCTCCAAGTAAAGGAAGGAGTGTGGAAACCCCTAGACTATAGCATGGATGGAGACTTAGAAAGACAGTGTAAAGCAGCACAGGCATTTCAGGAATGAGGGGGCTGCTGGCTGGGCTGAAGGTTTGGGTTTTGTATATGTTAATTTGCTAAATGATTGTGTCCTCAGAAGGGGCAGGACTCCTTAAAGTGTTCTTGCTGGAAGGTCAGGACAACTGGAATAGGCCAAAGAATAGGAGTGTAGGGGACAGAGGGGGTGAGAAACTGAGGCAAGGCATATACTATATTAGTTTTAGTAGTTTAACTGTTTTTACAGACAATAGTAAAAAAGGTCATTGGCACTTTAAAGGTTCCCAGCTATTCTCAGTTTCAAATGTAAAATGCTGTGTTCTGTTTCTCTGCTGCTTTCTGTTAATCATCCAAGCCTGAAGCAGTGCTCTCATTGAAACAATTACCTTTATTTTCCTTTACATAAAATCCATATCCTCTGATGTTTCAGGTGGTATGTTCTTCACCAGGGCAACTTGTCATGCTCTGAGGAAGGTCATTATGGCTGACAGTGGATTTTATATAAAGGAAAACAAAGTTGCTTGGATGAATTAAATCACACACAGACAGTGAAATATTTCAATAAGATTATTGCTCAGGCAATATTTATGTAAGCTAAATGAATGCTGTAGGGTTGGTTGATAAAAATTACTTGAACTGCGACCTGCCAGGTATGTACACAGGGATTTTCACTGGACAGACCACTGCGGGTTCATTAGGAAGTTGTGATTCTGCATTGGAGGTTTGGGGTTACAGAACTCAAGTCTAAAGCTTAGCTATGAATTACAGAACTCAAGGGGATAACTCCATTCCCTCCATCCCAGAGCAACACTGTAATGGGTTCACCCTCCTGCTGCTCAGGTTGTCTGCACCTACAAATCACTCAGATCTCACATTCATGCTCCCACCACTGCGATTTATTTACAAATTGTTTGCCCACCGCCTTCTATGCACAGACGGTCCAGTTTACCGACCCTTCAGAGGCCTTACAGTCTCAGCCACAAACCAACGGGAACTCACACTCCTCCCTACTCTGTGGCTTCTCCCTTTCTGGTTTTTTCCTCCCTGCACTTTCTTCCTGAGAGCCTTTTGTAGCCCTGGCTGGAGAGCCCAGCAGCTGCTCCCTATTTGCTCACACAGTGCAGGCTTACTCAGACAGCTCCAGTTCTCTTTTACTTAGGGCTCACGTGACAGAGGGCTGGCTCATATTTCTGTTGCACAGCACCCTGTCACAAACACCTAACATCCTTAGTTGTCCTATCCTGTATATAGTCTCCAAATGTAGAAAACTGAGATGCAGGGTCACTTGTACAGGGGTGCTGGAACAATTTTCATATTGTGGGTGATAAGAGCCATTGAACTGAAAAATAAACCCTGTTTATAATGGAAACCAATTCAAGCTAGGGGGTGTGGCAGCACCCCCCACATCCCTAGTTTCAAGACCTAATCATTTGAACCCAAAACATCCACCCTTTCTCTGAAGAGATAAAAGGTAGGGTGGGAAGTGCCCTGGGGCTATGTGTGAGACTAAGGCTGGAGAGAGAGAAATGATTCTGTCCTTGGAGTGGATGGGGATTGTATAAACAGATCTGTGAAAGCTCGGGGACATGAATAGTTAATTGTTTCAAATGGATTCACAGTTATAGCCAAAGCTTTTATTACAATATCACGATGGCACAATCTTGCATTCTTATTTCTATAGACATGCAACTGATGTAACTGATCACGATTTTGATGTTGTCTGTTCACAATTTGTCATGTATCCACTTTATCACAGTTCAGAACTAGCTGTACCTTTGACCCCTCTCAATCTGAGTGTAACCCCTTCAGGTGTTAAACTTTTTGTCTTTACCTTTCCTAGTGTAACCCCCTTGGGGTTTAGAGAGCATGGCCCTTTTAAAACCTTGTCCTGATGCAGAGAAAAGACTGGTTGTTCCAGGAAGAGTGAGGCAGGCTGTGTCTGTAGCTCCAGATAAGAGGGCTAACAGAGAACAGGTCCTCATATAGTGAAGCTGCCGAGAATCAGCCTGAAGCCCGGAAGGCACAGAGCAGCCTACTTGGGACATTCCAGGACAGGAAATATGAGGGGCACCATGAGAAATACAAACTAGAGTCGGACCCTTTATTACTGTCACCCAGAGGTTCATGGAGCTGTGAGTACTGGGGCTAGTGACTTTGCGTTAGGAATAGGAAGGAAGGCTATAGCCACTGTAGTGTAGTGCCTCCTCACTTGTAATGCCAACCCACACGGGGCAGTGCCAACGGGGATCAAACCTGGGACCTTAATGTATGAGCTGCTACTGCATTAGTTAAAAGACACCTCTCTTTTAGACAAGGCTATAGCAGGCTCATGAGTCTCTAAGGGACCTAGCCAGCAGTAGAAGGGAACAGCTTGAGCCAGCAGGAGTTAGCTAGTGAAATGGGGAGGCTGTCACTCTGTGTGGATTTGCAGAGGGCTGTAGAAGAGGGCACTGAAGGGGTTTGTGGGTTCTGAAGATGACCAGATGCACCAAAGACTCAATGCTGGACTGGGACTCTGCCCAGGAGCCCTGAACTCTGAATCCAGACACATTGCTCGGCCTCTATTCTTTCATAATATGGTACCATTGAGCCCGTGGCTCCTTGTGTTGGACGTAAGCCTATTTTATCAACCCCCATCTCCTCCCACTATTGCTTTTCTCCACTCATCCCTCTGTAAATAAATATTGCCCTTTCCTATATTCATTGTTTTATTCTGGTGTGCGTGTTTACTCCAGGGGGGTTGGAACAGGTGCCCTTCAGGTGGAAGGAGTTTCTCTGCTGTGTTCCTGCACATGCGTTTTCTTGGCTAGAGCTGCCTGCAGAGCAGACTCCATTTTGGCCATGAGAATGGCATCACTGCACACCCCTGAGCAGTGCAGTTTTATCAACTGAAGTCCTGAATTAGACAGTGCTATGTCAATGGAAGGGATTCTCCTGTTGACATAGCTACCTCCTCTTAGGGAAGTGGAGTACCTACACTGATGAGAGAAGCTCTCAGGTCAGCTTAGGAAACATCTTCACTAAGGGCCAGTTTACACTACAAAATTAAGTTGACTTAAGTTACATCAACATACAGCTACTGCAGTAATTAAATTGGTTTTGTCTGTCCATACTAGCTCCTTCTGTTGCCAGTGTATGTCCTCACTGGGAACGCTTGCACTGGCTGTCAGAATGGGGCACTGATAGCAGGAGCCCCACAGCCTGGGACTGACAGCTGGAACAGTCTGATGTAAGCAATGAAATGTCTACATTGACTCTGCATCAGCCTAACTACATCAACCTGAGGCTATGCTTCTCATGGAGATGGAGTTAAGTCAATGTAGTGGATGGCTTAGGTTATGTCTATGCTGCCGCGGCTACAGACATCGATGCAGCAGGATCAACTGAGCGGGTTGTGGAGACCTGCTCAGTAGATCCCAGAAGTACTTTCTGCTTGACGCCATTAATCCCCGCCTCCCTGAAAAGAGTAAGACTGCCTCAACCGGAAGGCGTCTCCCATCGATTGCCAGTGACAGTGTAGACCAGGCCTTACAACTGTTGGAGCAACATTGCAGTGTAGAGACTTACAGAGTTAGGTTGATAGTAAGCTGCCTTACATCAACCTAACTCTGTAGAGTAGAACAGAGATTCTCAAGCTGGGGGGCAGTGGAATATATTTGGTGGGGGTATTATATGGGGAGATTTTAGCAGACCAGCAAAATGCCTGGATCTCTACCGATAATCAGAACATAGATTATCATACTTATTGCCAAAAGCAGCTAAATTAGTAGGTCTTAGCAGGCCACTGCAATGGCCTTAGCATATCTAAGCAAGAAGCCAGGAGGCGAGGTGATCAAGCCGACCCTGTGTCCTTCCTGATAAGATCTCTGTTGAAATTGCTGAGGTATGTGTTTTGATAAAAACAGAACGCTTATTTATATCTATATTTATTTTTATCCCTTTGGGATGTGTTTGGCAGGGCCCTCAAGGCATGTGAAGTCTGCAAAAACACATATGTCTAATTAATGGTTTGGGGAAACCTCTTGCTTAAAGGTTGAAGCTATTTGCTTAACAAGTTTTTTTTATTGACATATTATTGTTACACTAACCTAATAAATAAGGAGAGAATGTAAGAAGTGGTCGGGCTCTTCAGGGACACTTCATGGACACAGATTAGGGTTCCTTTTGGCAGCTGAAAGATGGGCCAATCGGACAGCTGTCATCATACTACTTGAATGCGACACTAAACTTCGGTAATTATTGATCTTTGGGGTGACTTACTAACCTATTGAAGACATGCAAGTGTTTGAGACTAGAATAAAGTGCAGCATTAAGTGAAAGCACTCTTCTATTGTACTGTTTGTGCTAGCCACCTATTGGTCAGACAGCCATGTCTCCATTCATTTATTTCCTGCCACCACCTCGCCAAGACTAATAGTTATCAAGAGCTTTGGGTTGAAAGCTTTGGGTAACGGCACGAGAAACTTTAGGGAGAAAAAGTGTTGCATATTTAACCACAGCAAAGAATAATTAGCAAAACTGATTCTTCCAGACATATCAGGATGACTCTAGATGTCCCTGTGCATTTTGACAGATTTCTGTTAAGTTTGCAAAGCATTATGCAAAATTGTTGCCATCTGTTCTTTAATCCATTTGCTATGACGCAATGTGCACATTTAATTGACAGTATATGGGGATCTCCAGATAGCTGTCTGAAGTATCCAACCCAGGATGGAATTGTTATGCTCCAAAAAACAGGAACACCCATCCACTAGTAACAATGGTGTCATATAAGTAGGCAGTATCTTTAAAAAATCACATTACTATATACTATATACTTAAATGTTTCTGTTTGAATCAATGCCTTATTGTTTTACATATTTAGTTATTATTGCATGTTTTTAAATTGGTATATGTTCTTGTGTGGCAGAGGGAGAGGGGTGAGAGGGCGTAAACTACTACTGACACAAAGAAAGGAGGAGCAATCAAATAAGTCTGAGAACCACTAGCGTAGACCAGGGCAAAGAGCTAAAGCAGTAATGCAGATTCACTGCTACAGCACTATTAAATGTAGAGAAGCTGTATGTCTCTTTTCCTGCTAATGCACCTGTCAGCTCTTACTGGAATTAACTCCTGATAATCATGCAGCAAATAACACAATAACAAGCAAACAAACAGCTATTCATAAAATATTATAGGCAATTTCCAAGTCCTCCACATATTGCAGTCAAAATTGAACTGTACAGAGAAGCAAAGAAGTAAAAAATGTAATACCATGACATTCCTTCTGGAAAGGGACATGTCTCCCAAAAATCAGAGGGAGACATTAGAGAAGTGGGATTTAAACTGAAAGAAGCTTTCTTATTGTTTGAGGTGCCTAATGAAAAGCAAGACACTGTGTGAGAGGTAGCACCAGCCTAAAGTGAAATAGGATGCAGTAAGAGAGGGATGCATGATCATCAACAAATAATGAGTAGATCATTATTAGCATACTTGGTTTTTCAAGAAATGATACTGGTGATTCAGTAGATGGCTTTCCTCAGTCTGAGTCAATACTGATCCTTTACTCAAGGATGGTAATACTTACCTACTTATTGGAATGTTGTGAAGACTAATTTAATCTGTTTGTCACAACACTGATCTTTGGAAGGGAGGTGATCTAGAAATTCCAAGTATTATGTTCTTTAGAGCTATCTAGGAAATGGTTCTCTCATCCTGAGATTTCTCAAGAAAATCCCATAGCAAACTGGGACAAAAAGTCAAAAATCTCAACCTAATAATTATTTTTTGCAACCTGATAATCTAAAAATATTTCGTATTGGGGTCAATCAAAACATTATTTCAATTTCACAATGGTTTGGTTATCTTTCTACCTTTTTAAACTATTTTGGTTAAATTAGAAAAATTTAAAACAGTCATCTTGTACTAAAAACAGACCTATTGAGTTAGAAAGTGTTGAAACAAGATTTTTCAAGAGTTTTAAAACTTATTTTTGTGAATTAGCAGATTTGTTTAAATCACTCCTTTCCCATAAACATTTTGGCTGTGACAAATCAGCATTTTCTCATGAACATGTTTTGTCAGAAAATTCCCAACCAGCTCTAATACTCACAGAATTGATGAGATCAATGATGGCTTTAGAGACAGAGGAAGAGAATGTTGATTAGGAGGTGGATCAGTGGAGAAATAGTCTTAAACTTGAAGAAGTAAAATGGAGTTATTTGTTTCCATCCTTTTTTTAAATTCCCACTGATTTTTGGATGCCCAACTTGAGAGTTATCTTGAATCAGATTTCAGTAATTCTGAGCACCCATTACTGTACTTGAAGGCAGTGGCATCTATGGATGCTGAACACTTCTGAAAAATTAGGACAGAGCTGTTATTAGGATAACAAAACTTGAGGCTCCCCAAATCAATTGTCTCTTTTGAAAATGTTTTCCTCAGTCTTAATATAATTTACCAAGTTTCTCATAGTGTATTATAGAGAGTGAGGGATTGCCATAAATATTCCCAAAAAGATTTCTATAACTCTCAGCAACTGAAGTGACAAACAGACTTTGTATCCTGGAGACAGGCTCAGTAAAGAGTAAATTGGAGGTTTCCACATATCTTGACCTCAGATTTGCAGAGCAAATAAAATGTTTCCATTTTACATTCTCTGGTTTTAGAATTAAGTATGGGAAAAAACAAATGTTTCCTAGAAGTACCAACTGCTACCCTTTTGTACAAACTCTTTTTGATATTTGAATTTATAATTTTGACATTACTTATCAATAGCACACTGATTACAGGAAAATTTCAATCTCAGAATTCACTATCCTTCAGAAACCATAATTTGACTCCCTAAAAGCTTATTCCCCTATACTTACAATTACGATAGCACAAAACATTTATTATACGGTGTCATTATATAAAGCAGTATGCACAAGTTTATTTGTGTATAACCTACATTTGTTTCAAATCACTGGCTCAGAAGAATTGAGTAGAGAAAAGATTGAGTTATTCTGCCCTATTTGCTTGGAATAGTTTCCTTTGCAGAAGAGCTTAACTTGCATTAAAGCAAGGCTGATAAGACTGCTATAGATATTACCTAATCTGCTCTTTGTTTAGAAATGAATTGAACGAAGCTTTCAGCACTGGAATTCTAATAAAGCCATTTCTGTCTTTATGAAGTCATTTTCTTTGCTACTTAAATCAATTACATTGTGAACTGTTTTCTACTTAAATAGTTAAATAAGGAACAATAGTCGTGTATATGCTCTTTTCTTACATGGAATTAGTGAGATCATTAAAGGAATATATTGTCCTAGTTTAGGTCCCAGTTCAGCAAAGCACTTGAGCACATTCCTGTCTCTATTTAGCAAAGCTCTTAAACATGAGCATAAGTTTGACTAACGTTCCTAAAAGCCCCTATCCTGTGAATACACATGCTTAGCTTTAACCATGTGAATAGACTTGTGGAGGGGGAGGAAATAGTGGTATTCATATCCTTATATATAAGCACATGCATAGGTGTTTTCAAGCTTGGGATTTAAAACATAAAAGTTAAGCATGTGTTTGAGCTCTTTGCAGCTTCATTCAAAGCCAGTGGAAGACTTCCACTGGGTTCTGTGTCCTTTGCATCAGGCCTTTGCTGAATAGGGATGGGTGCATAAATGTAACAACAGTAAATCAGGATCTTCTACATAAGCAACATAAACTAGCTTTAAATTAAAGATATCATACTCACAGTTTGAAGATTAGACAAATACATGTATTAAATAATATCTGTTCGGGCTCCCTTGCCCCATTCTGTTCACATACAGACTATTCACATACAGAAAGCAGCAGGCAGAGTCCAAAGTGCAGGCAATGCAATTAGTTTATTGGGGCTAAGCAAGCAAGCACAAATCACAACTTCTCACACCAGCACAAGCTTACCTACTTCCCCCTCCTTGGTAGGCTTAATTATACATTTAGTGCCTGCCCCTGATATCACTCCTCAGAATTTATGGTCATGTTCTGTTTTGGAGAGTCGTGGGCTGGGGGCTTCAGTACTTCCTCTTTTATACCCCATGGGAGGAGTAGGGAGTGAGGATATGTTTTATCCATGGTCACTTTTATGGCTCTTTAGTGTTTCTTATTTACACTTCCCTTTACCCCCCTTGCTCCTCCCAAATGGTTGTTTGACTTTGTTCTGGTGTCTGTCTTAAAGAGGAGTCATAGCTTTCCTTCAATTGTACATTCATATATCAAATCCCCACTACACCTTGCAACACTTTAACTACATTCCTTATCTCTTCTCATAGTAATGAAGAAAACCCATGTGGATGTGGGTTGACAAAAATAACACACAGTGCCCTTGTTCTTTGTTTCATGTGCATCCCAAAAACCTCAACTTTCAAGAGAACAAGCAGGCCCAAAATTCTATCTTATGTAAATATACAGGCTTGAATTCTTATACAAATTGAAATTTTATACTACCATCCCTGACGATATTCATGTTTGTAATTTTCACTTTATTTAAATTGAACTTTCATTGGTTCAAATAGAAATGCCCCATGTGGTCAGCTTGAAGGAGTAGGCCTTTTATTGCAGCCCAGATTTACACATACTAGACAAGTAAACTAAATTCCATATCACCTTGATTGATCAGTCCTTCAGCCCTTGTATAGATTGCACCGATCACAACTTGTCTTCCATTCTTCTCTTCTCAAAATTCTGCCACAGTGCCTCAAAGTAGCACATTCGTGACTCTGGCTTCTCCAACAGTAGTGACAGTAGAATGTGTTCTCCAGTAGGTTCTACTATGCTATTAATGTGTCAGATTGCCAACCCAGAGAGGGGATAGTTGTCCTTCTTCTTGAAGTTGGGTGCTAGCTAAGCTGAGGAGGTAAATATGACACAGACAGCATAGCCCACAGGTGGTGGAAGAAATTGCTAAAGCAACATAGTCTATGGTGGTAGGGTGGCGTTCAATTGACAAAAGGTTGCTAAATTCCATTCATGCTTTTAAAATTGGCCTTTTGTTTTTAATACTAAATCCCACCTCCCAGAGTCTAAAAGTTGCACCTTTCATGCCCAGGGTTCCTTGTCCTTCAAAATGAATTATATTTAATAACATTGAGTCCTTTTTAAAATAAAACATTCTTTTTTTTTTTGGAGTAGCTCCACTACAGATAATGTATTAAGTCCTAATTCTCCATAACTGTAGTTTAACTACAAAAACATATGATTTAATTTCAGCTGGCAATAGCTGCTTTCATATTCAATTTTTCATCCAAAGTCTGAAAGGGAGAGATGGGCAGTGTGACAGTGATGCAATATCCTGGATAAATCTTTATGAATTAATATTAATACTTTTGGGGTCCATTGTATTCCAAATTCACTTGTTTATGTGTTATTGTGAGATTGTCTGTAACTTGTCTAGGAAGAGAGTGGGTATGCTAATGTTATTTCTTTGGCTATCAGCCCTTTGTAGGTTTGTCCTAAGGAGGTGGGGCAGGATAAGCAGTTTACATCCCCCAGTCCTCAAGCCAGACAGGGCTGGCGAGGCAGTCAATAGTCCCCAGTCCTTAAGCAGGCGGGGCAGGGAAGCAGTCTACAGCTACCCGCCCTCAAGCTGGGCAGGGTTGGCGAAGTAGTCAATAACGCCCGGCTCCTAGAGGGCGGGGCGGGAAAACAGTCTACAGCCCCCGGCCTTGCAGGCAGGCAGGACTGGTAAAGCTCGGTATCTTCTGTTACCATTCAGAGGAAGCCAAGCACTCCCAGGGTGATTGGGGAAGGGGGATGCAGGCTGATCCAACTCTACTGCTTCTCTCCCTGTCAGTGGCAAAGTGGTTTGCCTTTGAGTCAGCGGGGATCCAGCCACAACACGCTGACTGGCCCAACCCCAGACTCAGCCACTCTAGAGTCAGCTGTCCCTGGGCTACTTCCTCCCACCCTATACCTGGGTACCTGTAGCCAGTCATCTCCCTTCATGTCGCTGAGGTAGATGGCTAGAGGGAGTCCCACGAGTCCCTCACCAACCGGCGGCAGGTCTGGAAACTTCTCAGGGTCATCAGCAGAGGGCAGCTTCTCCAGGTCCCAGGGGGTCCTCCGGTACACCAGGCTCAGGCTGCTCCAGTGGGTCCCTAACGTTGGGCAATTCCTCCAGGTCAGGACCGGCCTCAGGGGGTTTCTCCCACTTAGTGGTCTTGGGTAGCTCTTCACAGCTACTAGGGCTCGATGGCCCTCTCCAGTCACTAGGGCTCGATGGCCCTCTCCAGTCACTAGGGCCTGGCAGTCCAGGCTGGCTTTGGAGGCTCTGGTTGGTGGGGTGGTTGCTCCGAACAGCTGCAAGCCCTGGGTCATGCCTAGACCACAGCCTCTGGGAAGACACATCTGCCTCCAGTGGCAGCTTCCCCCTCACGGAGCTGCTGATTTGGCCTTTCCTACTTCCCTTTCCTGCCCTGGCTCCTTCACTTTGCTTCCGGGGTGTTTTGTCTGCAGGGTCTGGTTCTGCCCAGTAGGGGCGTCGCGACTCTTCCTCGAGCCCATGCTCTGAGGAAAGCCACAGCATTTTGCTACCCGTGAGTGGGGGCTGAAGGACTGCTCCTACCAGAGCCATTATTGGAGTGATGAGATGATCTCTGGTATGTTATTTTATTGTTTTTAATATATTTTCTCTATACACTTTTACCTTAAGAATAAAATATGCTTGCTTAGAGCTATATTCTAACTTATACCTCTAGCAATTACACTTAATTCTCTCAGAATAGAAGTGAAACAGGCCTGCTAAAGTACTGTCTCTTGTTGGCGATAACATACTGAAGGCAGAGAACTATTCAGCTTGGAACTACCTAGTCAGGATGGAGAGAAGCATAAGTCAAAGGCAACAGCTAGGGCACTGGAAGCCTGAGAGTGGGTGCCTTTGCTGGAGCATAGGGAAGGAATATAGGTGCAATTGCCCTGAACTGTGAGAGGCAGAATAGCCCATTTCCCTCATTATTTTGTCCACCAATTATTTGCAACACACCAATTTTGGTTCATTGATGTTTCATTGCACACTTCTTTTGTTTACCAGACATGATCTTAACACAGTCCTTGAGACCTTTTTGTTTGGACTAATTCACTTTGTCTCACTTTTGTACCCTTTTCCACCATCATTTATCATTGTGTGATTGGCATATTTCATAAACTTATCCATTTTTCCACAGATAAACTCATAATTAGGGTAAATTTGCATACCCAGTCATCGCAATAGGAAGCAGAAGAGAAGGGTTGGCTGAAGCCTGTTGCAGGCACCTATTACATGAAATGATTAAATAAAAATAGTTCAGTTAATACATACAAGCTCTTTGTGCCGTGAGATGGAGATAATAATGGATAATGGATAATGGATAATAATACAAATAAATTATCATCATTCTTTCTGAAATAAATTAAAATATGTCAAGGTTTTTTCTTATGAAATGTATCAAAATATGTTACAAAATGAGTGTTATTAATTCAACAGCTACAAAAAAGAGAATTTCAAACAAATATCCTACAATGAGACCCTGACATTTGGTATACAAAATGCATTACATGGGACATGAAATGTTTCATTTAACTCCATGTTATCATCCTCACCTCTGCATGTGTTTTGTAAGGTCTGACAATAAGAGGATAGTTTAAAAAAACCCAGAATGCTTGGATCCACAAACCCTACATTACACTGTTAAATTTCTTTGGATATTGTTTTGCAGGCCCAAATTAATGAAACAAGTGTCATATTGAAAGAAAAAAGGAGAGGTTTTTATTACCCCATAAAATGCTGTATAACATCCTATATAGTCTATTTTGGGTCCAACTCCCATGATTTTACTATTCTTCTTTATAGATTTCCATCCCAGAGTGAGCTACACTGAACAGAAGCAAGTCATTGGATGGTGCCCCCTTGGATGCAAGGTTATAGGACCTGCCCCTTTGTTACTTCCTCCTGTTGGCTGCTTCTGTGGCTTAGCCCTTTGGCAAAGTCATTTAAAATTTCAAATTCTAGAGGTATTCAAGTCTAGCTGCAGCTGGACAGGCCCCAAGCTGGCTTCTCCCAGCTAGACTTTTCATATTGTCTTTGTACAGCTCCTCCAGGGCCAGCAGCAAAGTCCTTCCAAATCACCACAGAACTAACAAAATCACACTTCTTTCTAGAGTAGCAGGTCTCTGGGGCTTCTCAGTAGAACTCAGAACTACAAACAAAATACAACTAAAGCATCTATCTCTGCGCTTGACTTCTAAGGTATCAGGCCACCTGTTTCACATGTCTCATGATATGTGGTGGTTTTTCTTAAAGCACCAGTTCCTGGAGTAATGTGATTACACGATAATCTCAGCTTTCTTTAAAAAAAGAAGTTTCTACTACTCATGGCTGAGCACCAAAAAAAAGTGTGAAACTGTGACCTGAGAGTACCCTAAAGTCTGAAAAAGTGGAAGAAAATAAATTATTTTTAAAAGAACCCTCACGATTTTTAAGTCGGTATCATGATTTTTGGGGGGGCCTGATTCATAATATTTGAAAACTTAGAGTTGAAAGTACTGAAACTGTGTCAGTTCCATGCTGTACAAATGTATCTATTTATTATTATTTTTTTTTTATTATTTTATCAGTATTTTATTATTTTCAAATTCAAATAGAGAAATATCTTGAAGATCAGAAGTTGAATGCTATTTTTTTTGTAAACAAAATATCTCTAGTTCTCCCTGACTTTCTGTGTCACTATCACACACAATGTTGTAAGAGGCAGATTCAAACAGTCAGATTCAAAAAGTCAGATTCAAACAGCAGTCACAGATGCTGCAATTGCAAATGCCACTTTGACAGGAGATGCTCCCTAGTCATAAACTAAACAGAACATAAGAATAAATAAATAAATGGATGAAATAAACCCTGCACAACTCCCAATCATACTGTAGTTCACCTTGTTAATGGTAATGTCTGTGGATCACAGCCATATCAGTCTGAAACACCACTATAGGATTGAAAGCTCCTGGCATGCAGGCAGAAAATAAAACCTCTGAAGCCTTTACCATATCGCCAGATGCTCACAACTGTAGCAAATTCTGCCCTGAGAGGCACATGAATGGCTTTCATTGATTTTAAATGGAATCCACTTTCATGAATATCCAAGGGCAAAATTTAACTGAATATGGAAACACTGAGTCAAAGTTAAATATGAATTGTATTTAGGAAAACCTTAGAAATATTTCTCTGCTATATTTCTTGTTAATGAATCCAGTATAATTGACTTAACATGTTCTTAGATACAGCTCTAAGGATGTCAGACAAAACCCTTTAATATAGTACAATAGCAGCTTAAGCATGCTGAAAATTGGCTGAATTAGATGCCTATTCATGTGTATGGATAAGTGTCTTGAGCCAATAAGCCATTGCTAGACAGCCCTATTTACAGACATGGTAGAATCCATATAGTGCCTGTCATTTTCTTTTAAACTCCTCCAGTAGGTGCCTAAAAATACATATATAACCCCAGTATGTAACAAAGGATGTTTCTTTGAATATCTGCTTAACTCTCAGGACATTATAATTCGTGCAATGGTGAGGGACAGAGTTCTTATGGGATTGTTTAACTATAAGCTATCTGTGAAAGTGTCTTTGCTACAGCTTCCCTCAATAGACAATGGAGTACGATTAGATGGAATCAAAAATTGCACTTAGATGTTTTTTCAAAAACAACACAATGTTGACCCCTCCCCAGTTTTGACTCACTCCTTGTTATTATATAGCAATTTGCTTATGACAAATTATAAATAATTTGTAATTCTGGCAGAAAACAGGTGAAAACAATACTGTTTCAATCTGCCCCAAAACAATTAGTCATTTATATAGATAACAAGCCTGTCCAGAATCAAAATAAGTTTTTTGCTTTTGTTTTTGCTTTTTTTTTTTTAAGAAAAAGAAAATGATACAGACTCTTATGCTTCAGGGCATAAGCCAGCCTCTAAATCATGGGGGTTAGGAAGCAATTTTCCATGTGGACAAGTTATTCCATATCTGCCTAGAGCAAGATTTTTTACACTTTTTCTAAATTGTTTTGGAATTGTTCTGTGGCAGTTCTATGGCCTGTGTTATATAAGAGGTCAGATTGGGTGGTCAAAATGGTCCCTTCTGGTCTTAGAATCTATTAAACCTTTCTCTAAAGTGGTTGGTGCTGGCCACTGTCAGACACAGGATACTAGACTGACCGTTGCATTTTTGTGCATTCAAACTGTTGTGTTTGAATTTAATGAGATTGTCAAATAGGCTCAAATGGAATTATTTAATCAAAGATAAACAATAAGAAATTTGTTCAGCACTATACAGAACACAGAAGGAAGACATATTTTACAACTCCATGTAGATGATGAAGACAAGGTAGTTTGGTCCCTTCCTTTGTACCGAGTGGAGTGCTGACAGTGGTCATTACCAATCTAATTTCCAAAACCTCTCTCTTTTTGTAGGGTGTGAGATGAAAACTGTTTTTTAAAGGGAAAATACTTGCCCACAATTAATTTTACTATATCCTGTTAAGAAATTTTTGTTTTAATTAATTACTTAAGGACTTTCCTTTATGGTATCTGTAGGTATGATTGATAAGACAAAGAGAATTCTAACCCAGTCACTGTTACTAACAGCTGTGACAGCCAGCAGTTCTTACTGAGTTAACATAAACATCTCTCAGTGAATCTTTATTTTATCCATTACAGAATACATCTGCAATAACAAAATTAACTAAATTGTAGGGATCCATTATCAATCGCCCAGTCTTGTTTGATGGGTTTTTTCCCTAGACATCTATTTTCCCACAGACTTGGAGGCACCTGCCATAACAAAGTAGAGCCCAGTATTTGGCACATAAAATTCCTGGATACAGGTTGATCATAGGTTAAAAACCAATACTCTGGGCTTAGAAATAAAATAAACTCTTTGCTAATACAATGAGGATTTTTGGGAAAATAGTTAATATATAAATTTATTTAATATACAAAAAGGAAAAAGAAGACTAAAAGGCTTAATATTTACTAACAAAAAATGTCATCAAACTAAATCCCTGGCAATTGTTGCTCATGGGGGGATAGAGCAACACTGAAAGTCATACAGCTATTTATGATGTACTGTATACACACAGGTGTATAGAGATGAAAACTGGGATTAAACTCGGATGAAAGTGGCCAGAGATTAATACACTGCACTTCAACTGTGTAAAGTAGGCCACCCACAAAGGAAATATGTACCTGTTTCCCATCATGACCTCACTGGGCGGGGAAAGACTGAGCTCCAGTGTGGAATGAGGAAGGAGGGAAACAGATCTGATGAGGAGCTCAGGTGTGGAGTAGAACAGGGTCTTCTTATGCAAACAGACTGGGACAAGGAGCTAGGAGAGCAGGGCACTGAGATTAGATGAGGAGCCAGTTGTCTTGGGGCAACTGGAGGCCAGGCTGATGAAAAAGACAGATCGTTGAGAAGCCTGGGGTTAGGGGAGAGGAATGGGACTGGTGGACAAATACACTAGGACTCAAATGAGCAACCTGAGAAGCACAGACTGCAACAAGGAGTTAGGCTGGGGAAGAGACGGGACTAGGCCCACTGAATATTTAAGAATGTATATAAACTACAACAGCTTCAACAGGAAAGAGAGAGAGAGAGTGAGCAACTGACCTGATAATAGGCTAATGGTTACAGTGCTCTGCTGGGGGCAGGAGCTATAAATTCAAGTCCCTACTCCAGAGGGGGGATTTAAATCCAGGATTCCCACCATCCTAAGCAAGCACCCTAACCACTGGGCTAATGGACACACCACCCCTGAAATGGAATTTTCCAATTTGCTTACAAATTCCAAACATTTTTGGATTCAAACCAAACATTTTTTTTTTTTGCGGAACAAAAAAATTAATTATTCACCCATCTATAATTACAATGCAGCTTTTAATTACATGATTTCCTACTATTTTTTTCATAGACCCCCTGCCACAGGATTGATGGTGCTAAATTAAAGGAAGAGAAATTGGGAAGAAATTGCCCATGGGAGATAACAATTAGAAAGTTCAAACAAATATGAAAGAAAATATGGTGGTAAATTTGAGAGGCAAGGACAAATATTTTTTATAAATGTCATATTATAAACTGCTGATCTAATTAGAGAAAAATGCCCTGCGGGGAATGAAAAAAAATGTTCTATGAAAAGTTTGTTCTACTTAACACAATAAAATATTTAAAACCAATTAGAAGAATAATATTTAAAGTGAGGAATTAAACAGCACTGAAATGAGTACTTATGTATAATTGGTTAATTATTTATAGTTAGCATCAGGAAATAAGGATTTTAGAGGTTTAATGTACAATGAGAAAAATCAGTGTATATTTCATAATTCCAAATTCATGTTTATGGCAAGCAAGTTTCCCACATAGTGGTGAAAAAGTAATAATAGTTTTATATTTCTGTATAGTTTGAATAAGTGTTTAAAATACCAAAAATATTAATAAATACTTTTTTAGTAAATGTTATCAAAGTGCCTCTTATAGATTCTTAAAGCATACTAAATCTGTCAGAATGTTTCTGGAATATTGTGAAATAAGCATGTCCTTGGGGATTGTATACCCCAGGTCCCAGAGGACTGGAAGCTGCTCTTATTTAAAAGGAAAATGACATTTCAAGATCTTCTAGATGTGAAAATAGCCTTTAAAATGGACAGAAATGCATTGCTGTCTTGTTCAGTCATTCTGAAACTCTGAAAACAGCACTAAGATATGTGGGATTTTCTGACACCCATTTTAATAGCATGTTTATGTTTAAAATTAAGCATTCAGGGATCCAACCAGCTCTATGAGCTTCCTTTGCTATTCAATCCTGTAAGCTGAGGCTGAGGGATGCTGTATTTCTCCAGAAGGTGAATACATGATAATTTTGGTTCTTTCTAGAAATAGTCACTGTTGGAGGACCAGTACAAGTTGAGTTGCCTGACCACTGACCTACAGCCCTACATAGCTTCAGTTGCTTGCTTGGCTATTCTGACCACTGTAGCATGACATCTTCCGGCAGGCAGAGATGAATAGGACTACTGAGTAACCTTGCAGATGTCTCAGTTTCTGCATACCATGGCACGTAACAAGATGAAATACACAACATGTATGCTTGCAGCTGCGCATAGATAACAGTGATGAGAACAAGAAGTTATCCTTGAACGGCTTGAACGTTTCATTGCCAGGGGACATATTTTTACACCACCCGTCCTATCACCAGATGTTGTTTTGATTACCCCAATTATTATGGTGAGAATGGAATATAGTTAAAGGTGAAAACCCAATGTAGGTAATTAGCATATATGATAATGAGTAGAGAGGTAATTCGGTGAAAGTTATTTATGGAATGGTATCAGAAGTTATTACTTAGACAAAAGGGCGCACTCCATCAACACCTGACTCCACAGGAGGTGCTGCCAGTCAGACCAGAGGATCCCCTGGCTCCCTGATGTGACCCCTGAAGAAAGCCATTCCTGTATACAGCCTTCTGAGTGACTGCTTAGCTCTCCAGGCTTAGTGAATATGCTATATGTAGTTAATTTTAAGCTTTGTATTCAACTAGTATATCTATAGAAAACCTTGCACATTAAACCTTACTGATCTGCAAATCAGGCGTACCGTGTCTCACTGGCATTCACATTGATCTTAAGTGTCCAGTATCAACAGTCACAGATTCACTTCCACACAAATTGCAATGGCAAATAGCAACAAGAGAGTTTCCTACCAAAAGAAGGCCAGATAGTCAGTTGGAGTATATCAACATAGCTCCATTGACTTCAGTGAAGCTATATTAATTTATGTCAGCTGAGTAGCTGGCCCCAAGATTATTGATTGGAAAATGCAACAATTATTGTATCACTCAATGTATTAATTTAACAACCTTGTAAAGTAGTAAAAATGTTATGAGCCCTTGCATATAATCTATTCACCCCATCCTTTACCACAATAATAATGATAATGATAACAATAAATAAAAGAACAACCATTGATATTTTATTAGTCTTCCAAAAAAGAAAATTGTTCCCCTTGGGCAAGTGGCTTGTTAAAAATTTGTTGGTTTGTCATTAGTATACAATAATACCCCACTAAATGCATAACAGACACTTGTTTAGAATAATGACCCATTTAGTAGCACTGTCTTTCTTGCCAGCATTAGTAGTACAACATCTCCAACAGATACCAAAAAAGCCTTACATCTCCCAACTTTATCTGACATGCATCAAATGCAAACCTGTAACCATGACCTCAGCAGGCAGAATAACTTCCCAAATACATGGAATGTGTGACAATCAGATATGCTAACCTTTTGATATAATTGTGTCTCTCATAGGGAATGTGGCAATTATAAACTACAACAAGGGTAGGGATGTAAATAAGCAACCTTAGCTCCCTGAGGTGAGAGCAAACTATTATGTGTCTGTTTTAGTCTGAGGAGACCTAGAGAAAGCAGAACTTCTGGAGGGTATCTCGAGTGAGGAGAAGAGACAAATTGGAGAGAAAACTGACACTGGCCGACCTTCCAGAGAAGGCTACAACCCAACGGAGGAGATATTAGATGAAGTACTGTTACAACCAAGAGGGATAAGTGTGCAATCTGGATTGGTGTGCAGCTGTGTCATCCCAGTCCCTCACTCCTGGGCCCCAACTCACTCTGCTTTGCTTTGTGAATCACCCACTCCTGGGTTGGCCCATGCCCAGCTTTCTGCAAGTAATCAGACCCTGACGTAGTGATGGAGTGCTTCTGGCCAGCCACTCATGGGATTGACCTCCAGCAAACACCCCCAGACTCAGATGCAACCCCGGGAACTGTCATCTTTTAGAGTTCAGTGCTGTACACTGCATCCTGCAAGCTCATTACATTAGTCCGTCTATCAAAGAACTTGATATGCATCAACTCTGTCACTGTAAGTGAAGTCTCTACACACACTCAATCCACATGCACTGTTTTAGATAAAACTAACAAATGTTTATTAATTACAGCAAGTTTTTAAGTGATTGTAAGTCAGGTGAATATGAATATGATCACAATTTTATTAAATGATAAATCACATACTAAACTAAACTTAACATTTTGGTAGCCTTTCAGTCTCTGATGTTAGTGTACCCCACAGGCTGGCTGAGATGACTCCTGCAGCCCGCCCTCCTCAATACTATGGGCAGTCTGTCAGTGTTCTTGATGTTGCTTAGAAGATGGATTACAATGGAGAGCTCCAGAGACAAAAATGACTCTTCTTTTAACAAATTTCCTCATCTCCCCCTGGGGTCAGGTGATTGGCCATGTCCAGTAATGGGCATAATTCCTCCACTTGAGTCAAATGAGCGTTGCCTTATCAGTTGCTCAGGCCAGTCCATAGTTCCTGTATGTATTCCTCTGTGAGGCGTGAACCCTCAGCTTTGTGTTTGTCTGGATCTATTCAAGTCATGTGAGACACACATTTGGGAATATTGCATATCTATACGTATGCAATATCTATACATCTATATAGTTTCATATCTATACATATGACATTGCAAAAAACATACTACCATAACAATAATGTTCAGTATGTCATGAGCATTCCAAGAACACCATACATGACATACTTTGCATTAGACAATACACAGTTACACTATAAAGGTGAACATGAATGATACACAGATCACACCATAAGGGTGTACATGGGGTACAGCATGTCACAGGCAGAAGATGGACAGTCCCTCAAAAGAGGGTTATCATCCAGGAAGAAGTGGAAAGCTTGGCTTTTCACTTTGTTTGGATTTTAGCTTGGGGGTTTTGATCCTCCCAATTGAAAATTGTTTGGGTTTAGTATGATTTAGCTGGAGGGCTAACCAACTTGATCACTGAGAGGGAGAATCAAACTGCAAAGTAAGCGACCCAGCTGCAAGGGCAACTCCAAAAAGCAGAAAGAGATATGAACAATCACCATCTGTGATAAAAGCTACTATCAGAACAAGGCTAATAAACAAGTACATTTTAAGATGATAACATCTCCTCTTCTGAACAAACAGACAGCTGTGAATACTGGAATTTTATACAAAATGAGATTACAGACAAAAACCTGATTCTGTCATTTCAGAGGGAAAGCTGAATCATGCTTATATACACTCCAAAACAGGGAATAACTAGTAATAAGCTGAAAGGAGCAATTGGTCATAAGAGGTCTATACTCAAACAACACAGAGAAGTATTGCTGTTAAAAGGAGATGTCTAGAGATGAGTTTCCACAATATGAATCCAACCTGACAGGAAAAGATGGCTAAATTCTAGATATCATGCACTTTGTTTCCTTTGATTAGATTTATAAAAAGTGACATCAGTGGGGTTCCTTCATCCACTTGCCAGACCTTGTCCTGAAAGGAGAAGTAACAGGTGAGCTTTCATCCTTAATATAGATATAGAAGGCCAGGGTGATTTCAATAATTTCCTACCTCCAGCTGAAAACACCCTGAACGGAAGGCTGAGGAGATTGGATCTAAAGAGTGGCAGCATAATAAATCTATAGCAAGATTATATGTATGTCTTTCAGTCCACAAGGGAGACATTTGGTGTTACCAGAACAAAGAATATAGCTCTACCATTAGTCCCCCCATTTACACTGCAACTGAAGCTGAAAGTCTGTGATTAAATGAATTTCTGTTAATAAGCCTCCCAGACTTTCTCTCTTGTGTGATGACTCACTTTGTTAATCATTTCCTAAAAGTAGGCACCCAGTTTCAATTCCCTACAAACTTCCTGTGTGCCCTTTGCAAATCACTCTGGGCTAGATTTTCAAAGGTGTTTAGATGCCTAAAGAGACTTTCACCAGCACATAGGCACATAACTCCCATGGTACCTAGATGATCGGGCACTTCTGAAAATTATACCAGGCATCAATCTGCATCTTTAAGTGCCTAAATATCTTTGAAAAGCTGGTGCTCTGTGTCTTAGTTCCTCATAGGTAAAACAGAGACAATAGCACCTCCTTACCTCACAGGGGCAGTGTGAGGATACATATTTTAAAGAGAGTGAGGAATTCAGATACTATGCCAAGGAGGGCATATAAGTACCACAGATATAGATAGCAAAGTGGTCTGAATGTGTTTGTATGACTAAGGATAGTCACCAAATCACATAGGGCCAGATTCTGATCCACTTATATTGCTAAATAGTGCTTGACTTCATGAATAAATATGGCAGCTTCTGCAGTGGCTTTTTCCCATCACAGAAGGCCCAGTTTGAAGGAAAAAATCAAGTTAACCCAAAGATCTCCTCTGTCCCAATGACCCGCAGATCCCATAGCACTCCTTTGAGGGTTCATTTAAACTATACCATGTACAGCTCTAGCACAGATTGGTGGAGGACAGGGGGAAGGTGTCTGCACTCCTGATCCATCCATCCCACCAAGCCATGCAGATCTGTACCCTTATCCTTCTTATAAGATTGCATTCTGAGTCCCATAAAAAAAAAAACTTAAGAAACAAACTATTGCTCTCATGCTAAATACTATATCACCAAAAGAAGTAGAAGAGAGGCTACACTTTTAAAAACTCCTTATATATGCAGCTGCAAAGACTCTGATTAATGAATATTGAAGCATTTGTGTATTCTGTGAACTATTTAAAACTTTGACTTTACAGAAATTCAAGAACATTAATTGAGTAGTTAAATTACAAATTAAGAGGAGCTCAATCTGAATTTTTGTATGACTTTCTCTTGCATTATCTCTTATGTAGTCAGACTGTGAAATGGCATATCAGACCATGACATGATGAGATGATTGAAGCTTTACACTATTCTGTCCGGGTTTGATCCAATGTTCCTGTTTTGGAAATAAATTCAAATTACATCAGAGCTTTCATTTTAAATGAAATAGTTCTATCTGCATACCTTAGCCTATTTATAAAGTATTGAATTTAATGTACAACAACTGTGAAATTTCAAACTGATCTACCATGTTGGGTGCCAGTTAGAGCTGGTCATGAAATTATTTTTTTCTGTGCAAAAGCATTTAAATGATGTACCCTTATATATAGTTATGGGTTTCTTTAACCAACTACCCACCCCAAGGTGAGGGTTTACTTTTACTTTAATCTGTGAGAGTTCAGCCCCCAAATTAACCTCTCTCTCCCATAGTCTTTCAGTAGAAGGGGGGCACCAAGGTGCAATACAGAGACTGAATTGTGCTTTTTCTAAAATAATTACTTTTATCAGCCAACACAGCAATACACACTCTGCAGCCCGGTTAAGGAGAGAGAGACCAGTGCAGAATACATAATATTTGCATTATTCACACCATCTCTTCTGGAAAAATCTGATGTGCTAGTCTTCATCCTCATCCTTACCATCACCATCGTCACTAGTGATTGTCATCCTGACGTCTCCCACCACATCAAGGCACACTGTCTGGGATGAAGCTTTTCTAATGTGTTACACTGATGCCCATTGGGGTTCATATATATTTCCTTATTTGAACTTCCACACCCAATACTCTTAGGGTGCCCCCTTGTCCATAGGCTAAATTATTAATTCCCCTTGTACTCATTAATATTTATGTCATCTTGTCAACATAGTAACGGTGTTAACCTTGAGGAAGTCTCTAACCTTTCACCCTGGTTACCAACAGTCATCTTCTGGTGTCTGCTAGCTTTTGTAGACATTATTATCCAAACTAAACAGTTATTTCCAAAACATCAACATATCAAAAACATAAACATAAACTCAACAGGTTTATTATTAATTTACTTATGCTAATTTATCCTAAATCTGAAGGCCTAGTTTGGCTAAGCTAAATATTTTACAGGCCTCACGCCTATATGTCAGTGTTATAACATTAATTAATACCTACATTTCATCTCTATATTCTAAACTTACCTGACACCTTTTATCCTTAGCTATAATGAAAATTTCAATTTGGGGAGGATTTTGTTAACAAAAAAAAAATAGCAAAATTTCAGTTTAAAATAAAACAAAAATTTGGTTTTGATTGCAGAAAACAAAACGTTTTTTTTTTTTTTTTACAAAAATTGATTTTGGGGGCAAAAATTTCTATTTAGCTGAACAACCATAATCTGTCAAAAACATTTTGATGGTAAACTCCAATCAGCACTAGTGCTACTTGTTTTGTTTGATAGCAAGATGCAAATAATTGTGCCCTGAGCACCAGCAGATATGTTAAACAGGCTATATAAGAAGCACACAGAAGTGTTGCCCATTGGACTGACTTACCTTTATTATATTCACTGCTTTGCATTATATTATAATTACATTATATTCAGCAGTAATGCAAGGAACCTCCAGGCCTGTATCCTGTAAGACATTAACTTCAGCAAGTTAACATCAGGCTTCAGGCCTAAAAACTTTGAACTAGTAAATGGCCCAGTGGAAATCCCCAACTATTGGTGAGATGAAAATAGAGTGTTTAATTCTGACGATAGGAATATGACCTAATCACAAGAGTGTCGTGACAACAAATTGACGTTCGTAACAGACACATAAGTTACATCCGCAGATACCTAACCACAGGAGGGTCATGGTAACGAATATACCTATATGATAAAAAACTGAGATCACTGATATACTAACCTATAGGAGAAGAACATTCCAACATTAGTAAGGTGAAGAAATACAAAGAAGGAAAGCAGGAAAAACTCTTATTGAATATGCATCAAACATAGTGGCATCAGCATATTATATTATAAAAGTTACATCCGAGCCTAGAAGCAGTAGGAGAAAGAGATGTAGTCCTTGGCAGGTGCCAGAATGATGGCCATTGGTGATGAGAGGGAAAGTGATGGTGATGAGGAAGATGATGGCTAAAATTTCAGGTTGCTCTGCAAGGGGCGGTGTGAGTATATGAATGTTCAGATATACATTTTGAAGTATCTCTCTCGACCTTACTGAGTTGGGGTGTTTGTGATGGTGCTAAAAGTATTAATAAACTATTTGAACATATAAAAGACTTCCTATTATGTGAGTGTTGTAACTGTGCACATCAGGTTACCCAACTATATAATAATTTTAATAATACTGAGTCTGATCTTGGGACAAGAACCTGTCAACTTTCAAAATAACTGAATATTCTTAACTAATCAATATAATTAATACATAATCTGTAGATCTGGCTACAGAAGTCATATTCCTCTGAAAGACTGCTGCCCAACGCTTCCAAAATTCTGCCTGGGCTCTCCCCAGCATTACACACTAGAATGTCTCATTCACCACTCTCAAAGAGCTGTGCTGGTTGGTGGGAAAGGGGGACTTGTGTCTCTACCTTCACTCTACTTTTCTCATCCTTTTTCAGACACCAGCTAAGAAAAAAGAGAAAGTAAGTGATACATGCATCTAACACATCAGAGACCCTTCCTTCTGAGTGCCTCCCTCACTAACCTACTCCCCGGTTCTCTTTCCTCCCCTCTCATGCTCATATGCTCAACAATGAGATGTATACACAATCATTGTCACCATGCACATGTATTAGACATTCATTTACACATACTTTTTAGTGCATTGTAATTGAACATGCCTGATTTTCAAAATTTGTCTTTTAATAAAACGTTGGCTTTAGCATCAATCTGTCTCTCTCCTCATTACCATATTGAGGCTATTTCATTGTGACCATTGGCTTATGGATGAGCAGGAATGCTAGAAACTCACAGGAGCAGAAAATCCACAGAAAGCATAGAATTAAGGGTTTTTCCACAGATTTTACTGTATATTAAATCTAAGACTTTATTTTCAGAAAGCATCAGGTTTCTATTCCTTCAGTTGAAGAGAAAAAGCATTTAACATGCAAACTAGTACACTGTTTTCTTTTAAAATATGCAAGCAGCTAGACTGAAACAATAGTACCACCAAGAGAGACGTGAACTTCACTTGTAGTCTAATTATGGCTTCATAAATGCCAACTCTGTTAGTTACTATGCTGCTGAATGATGTGCCAGACACATTCCTTCCTAATATTTTATGTGCCTGAGGTTCAACTTCAGCTTTAGATTCCTGCATCAGCTCTGCCATCTTCCTGATCAAGGAGCACTACTTCTCCACTGTCACTGATTTTCAGACCCACAATCCCAGCTATCTACTCCTCTACTTTGATTTCTTCCTAAATACTTCTCCCCCCATCTGTGTCCTCCTCTGTCTTGCAGTCTTTTCAAAGAGAAGATTGACAAGACACTTAGTTAAAAATAAGGGAGACCTTGGAGTCATTTTGGTTTTAACATGGAGTATCATCATCGGTGACTTCTTACATTCCCCCTTTTCTGTTGCCTTTTCCTTTTAAGACAACAATCCATTCATGATTCACTCTATATGAAATTTTCAGCTATAGCAAAAATCAACCTTTCATCTTTACAAATCATAATAATATGTGCACTGACTGAAAACTCAGGACCATGTTGAACAGAAGACAACCACATTGCTCTTTTATACTTTATGCACAATACAATTTAGACATCATGATTCGAACCTTTTTTGGGGGGGTGTATTAATTAATATCTTCAATCATACACGTGTTTCATCATCACTGATTAGTTGCAATGTGTTTAGGAACTCCTCCTCTGACCAGTAATAAGCATTTATAACCCAGTCATTTTATGGATAAAGATGATTAGATTTTTTTTCTGTCCTTCTTTATAATGAGCCCTTTTCTGTGTAAAGCAAGGAGCATGAGTACAAGCAGGGGAAAAGGACATACAGATGACAGACTTGGAGAGATCTCATTACTTCATTTGGTTCTGCAGTGGTTCCACCATAGTGTGAAAATGGGAAACTTGAGGTTCTTGAAATTCTGCTTTTACCAGGCGATCTTAACTGTGGTTGGAAAGTTTCTTTGTTGATAAGAATGAATGCTTGTCATTCCCAGTAGCTGAGCTCAATAGGAGTCATGCACAGGATGAGCTATCTCAGTGATTGTCACCATTTACACAAACAGTTTCTTCAAATAAGATATTAAACAAAACAATCTGGAATATAGATTATTCTAATTACAGAGGACTCATAAATTGTGCTTTAACCATAAATGTATACTACTTTATTTGGCTCAGTTATGAGTTCAGTTGAATAAATAGTAACTTTTAAATGTATAATTTTTGCATCATCTCACTGTTCTCCACTTCATTAGCAAATTGTCCAGATGAACTATGATCAAAACTGCATGACTAAATGGTTTCAGGATGGAAATAGCAAAGAGATGCAATTACATCTTTCTATGAATGCTTTTGTCTTTCCATTATGCCACCCTAAGTTGCATTAAACAAATGGATGAAGGCAATAAACAGAGCAATCTTGGTAGAATTAGCATATCAGTTATTTTATGAGACTTGCCAGTTTTCTACAGTCTCTCATTATTTGTAAAAGATCATATATAGATTTTGGAATAAGGAAAGAGTCTAAATTTAGTGAAGAAGCCGATTTTATGCATCTTTAATAGTTTTCGCTCTAGGTGCCTATATTCTGGTTTTGCAAAGACCTGAAGAATTCTATGTCAAATAGATAGTGTAATTGAGATGATTGTATGAGCCCCTGGTTATTGGCTGCACTTTAAATCCAATAACTGATAAATAATCAGTGAATATAACTATAGCTCTATTGATCATGTCTGCACAGTATTCACACCAAACTCACTAAATTAATTTTGACTTGATCCAACATACAGTAAATAGGCTCACTATAAGGATGTTCTGAAGGTAATTCCCCTCTCCGCCTCCACACACACACTTTTCCAGAGGTCTGGCCACAAATCTGGAGAGCTGTACCTTTGACCTTACACAATCCCTCAGTTTCTGATTCCAGTATTGTGCCATTCAAAAGCTGGTTAGTAGGAATGAAATGGTTGGTATAGAATGTTTAACTTTTGCATGTTTACTCTTATATAAACTCTGTAGAACAAATCCTGAAGTACTTATTCAGCCCATACTCCCTTTGCCTTCAGTGGGAGGTTGAGCTGAATAATAGACTGAGTCAGAGCATCAGATTTTATCTCTGTATGTTTTTAATATCACTATTCTGAGAAGAGAATGCTTCCATTCTCAGTTGTCTCTACTATGTGTCTGTGCATTACTCAAGTATTTAATGAGCCCCTGAATGATGTTTTGTAAACAATTGTGATGATTCCTGAAAGGTGACATTATAATAATCAGCAAAAGAACAAAAATACAATGAAAAGTAAAAGGCTTTGAAGCTCATCTGTGCCACTCCTTCATAGTTACCTCCTTCCCATTTTTTTGTGTTTATGGAGAAAGCTTTTCTGATAGGTCACTGGGAGTTCTGTTATTTATTTGAATGAACATCACTACTTTGGAAGAAACTGTGATTTGTTTGGCTCGCATGTTTGATAATCCCAGTCTCTTTCCTTTGTCTCAACTTCAGGGACCCAAAGGCACATCAAATCCATATTTGTGCATCTAAGTAAAAACAGCCTGATTTTTTAAAATGTGGTGAGCAGTTAAAGCTTCTATTAGCATCAAAGTGAGTTGTGGCTGTTCAGCACCTCTTAAAATCAGATCCGATGCTTGCAAAAACATAAGCAACACAATTCCAGAGCTTAGCAGCATTTATGACTATAGTAGAATTCGTAGGTGAAGCATTATTAGACCCAACAGCAATTTCTATGTACACATGGTATATCCAAGTTTCAGGTACATCTTGGCTTTTCTTGTTAAAGGTTATTCTTTTCACTGAGTTCAAAGCTGCAATATTGTTACATATGAATATAAAGTCATACTTCTATCTATATGGTCTCCTGCTGATAATATATGCTACCTTACAGTACCTCAGAATTGCTACAATTAACCTGTGTGTTGGTTGATGAAAGCCTGCTTGACAATGGTTCAAATACATCTGGGCAAAACAATTCAGATACCCAGACACTTGGAAAGCAATAATATCAAAAGAGATTTAGGTTTTCAAGTAGTTAACTAACTGGATATGAGCTTGCAATTCATATAGTAACAAAAGAGGTCAATGCACTTCTGGTTGCATGGACAGACATTGTGTCATACATATAAAGTGACACTAGACAATAATTAGAAAATATCCTGTAGCAAAAAATCTCTACTGGCCAGGAAATGAACTAGATAACCTAACCTGTTTCTCTATATTATTTATTTCACACACGTCTCAAAACAGGTCGCAATTTATTCAGAATACAATACAGTCAGCCTTACCCACAGGAAGTAGTCTCCAGTGGAATAACTCACAGACGAAGGTGATGCCTGCTGTCAGAATAGAATATTCATCACTATTGCTTTGAGTATTTACTGCTATCTACTCTGCTTAGCCAACTTCGTCACAAGATATTGTTTCTGCACACTTACTGATGACCCCTCAGATAGCATTCAGGATGACCACTAAATATATCTGTGTGAATACTCATCAGACATGTGTACTGTATACATATCCATAACACCTCTTCTCTTCAAACAGTTGTGTTAACAAACCCTTGTTCATTGAATTTTATATAGAGAACAACTAAAAAGACTGTTATTACTGCCAAAGTGAAATCACATTTGTTATTTGAATGGATGTTCACATATGCTTTCTTGTAATATTCACCCAGCAGTACATATGGTCCTTGATGCAGTGAGTGAAAGCCTGAAAATTGTTGTATTTAGCCTTATTATAGGTACCTCCCCTTACATATTCAGATGAGTTTTCTTCTGCTTTCCTACTTAATCAAATGTTCCTCCCCAAAGACATTTTCCCTGTAATATGACAACAACACCTTATGTTATTTTGTAATTCTTCTATCCTCCTATGTTAGAAATAGGCATGAATTACGTCAATGTCATGCTGTAAAACAATATCATTTTGTGAGCTAAGGTACAGTTCAGTTAAATGCCATTGAAGGTGTTCTTCTTGCCTAATCTCAGTTTCACTCTCTCCTGGAATATCTCTTATGATTAAGGATACTTGCTCACATTCTCCCCGTTTGTCTTTGTTACGTTGAAATAATTATTTAATATTTAAATCACTGTTGTCCACATGCCTGTTGATTCTGGATACTTTGTGATCAGTGTGGATACCAGTGAGACATGGTAGACCCAATATGCAGATCAATAAGGTTTAATGTGCAAGGTTTTCTATAAATATACAAGTTAGATACAAAGCCTAAAATTAACTACAATATATCATACTCACTAAGCCTGGAGAGCTAAGCAGTTATTCAGAAGGTTGTATACAGGAATGGCTTTCTGTATACAGGAATGCCAGGGAGTCAGTGGATCCTCTGCTCCAACCGGCAGCACCTCCCACGGAGTCAGGTGTTGATGGAGCACACCCCTTTGTCTAAGTGGTGACTACTTATTCTCTTCCATAAACAACCTTCACCTAATTATCTCTCTCTTTATCATATATGCTAATTACCTACATTGGATTTCCACCCTTAACTACATTCCATTCTCACCATGATAATTGGGGTGAGCAAAACAATATCTGGTGATAGGAGGGACGGAGTAAAAGTATGCCCCTTGACAATAAAACAGTGTACCCCCAGACCTTCAAGGATAACTTCTTGTTCCCATCACCGTTATCTATGTGCAGCTGCAAGCATACAGTATCTGAATTTTGTCTCATTATGTGCCGTGGTATGCAGCAACTAAGACATCTATAAAGTTATTCAGTCTCTGTCAACTGGAAAATGTCATGCTACAGGGGTCAGAATGCCAAGCAAGCAACTGAAGCTATGCTAGACCTGTAGGATAGTGGTCAAGCAACTCAAATTGTACTGGGCCTCTAACAATGCCCCAATCCAATTAAGGAAGCCATCATGTTTAGTGTAGTACAGACAAAGAAGACAACCCAATTTCTCCCAGACATGTGATTTCTTTTTGCTAGGAGTGGGTGAATCCAGAGTCATTCATATAATGTCACACCCTTAAGTACGTTGTTGGCAATGGGCCTGTAAATTGGGACCTCCACATCTTAATGCATAAGTCTCTATTGTCTGAGCTAAAAGACCCAGCTAGCTCTATTATCCAAAGCTGTAGCAAACTCATCAACATTTATACATGGCCCAGCCACTACCAGTGGGAATTAGGGAGCTACACTAAGTGGACGGGGGTTATATTTGCGTTTCGTGCAGACAGACAAAAACTATCAGAATCTCTTACCTTTGCTGTTTCCCTCTCTGCTTACCAACAGCAGAAGCTCAGAATCTCCTCTTCTTTGGTGGCAAAACCTTTGGGAAAGACTTTCTCTGTCTATTACATAACAACCTCTTCTATCCCCCATCCCCCCCCCCCCAGCCCTCCTTTCCCTATCTCCCCCCCTCACCCTATTTTAACAAAGATTTACTGGGCTTGGCAGAGTACACGTTGAACCCTGTACCTGTACTTTGAGTTCTCACAGCTTAGAGAAGAAATGCAGACTTCTGCACACCCTGTGTTAGGCCCTTCAGCCATTTTGTTAGGTTTCTGAAAGGCCAGGAAAGGAAGCAGAGAGGGGTGGTCTCCTTAACACAACTACCTCAAACCTTTAAAAAGATTCAGGTTTGCTTTGGTTCAGCATTGTTCTTACTTCAAACAAATCATTTCTGCCATTCCCGTTAATTCAGGGTCATATTCTGTCATCCTCATTCATGTTAACCTTCAAGTAATGTCACTGATGTCAATGGAACCACATATGTAGTTTTTTCTTTTTGATGGGAAAAAAAGAGATAGAGCCCCCCATACACACACAAATATACCACCCTGTCTCCATAGCATAGCCAATAGCTTGGTGATTAGGTCACTTATCTGGGATGTGAAAGACTCCTGTTCAAGCCCTGCTTCAAATTAGGCAGAGCAGGAACTTGAATCTATGTCTACAACTTCTCAAGTGAGTGCTTTGCAGAACAAAAAGAAATATCAAAATCCTAACATTGTTCACAAAATGGAATTCTTGTTGTCCAGCCAACCCAACCCAATGGGCCTCCTAACTTTACTGCAGTTCATCTTGATTTGAACAGAACAGCTGGCTAGAAAACAGGGATTTGTTTTTCTGTCTGATCGATGGTGCTTTGGACAAAATGTTTCTATCCTTCATTTGACATTTATGTGGAAATGACTCCTAAGTCATTAAGAAATAAAAGTTCATCATGCCTTCTGTGAAACAGAGGGAACTGGAAGATTTTTAGGGGGGTTATAATTTAGTTATACGTTCAATTAAGATTTAGAGAGCTTTTCTAGCTATAAGGAAAACTGAATTCATTCTAAACACATCTCTATGTGGATTTACTTGATGTAGTTTTGCCAGTTAATCAAGAAGTGAAGACTTCTTCCACCTTAGATGGTTTTCCTTTTGCATATCTCAAAGGTTAAATTATTTTTATTCCAGCTCAGCAGATTTCTCCCTGAAAATGTGTAATATTCTGGTGAACCAGAAGTACCAGCTCTTTTTTATCTCATTCCTCTGCCTCCTGATGAAAAAAGAAAACATATACAAAAGTAATTTGATTATTGGAGGATGCTTAGGTTTCCTGTTCTTCAGCATATGTTTCTTGTATGTAGCAATATTTCTATTAGTGAGCCATATTCTTGTGGATGGGCAGTAGAGGATGGTGAGTCAAGTGGAAATTACATATCTCCATTGAAGTCAATAGAACTATGGGTTTTTACACCAGCTTGTGACCAAATTCCCCCCACCCTTCCCATTATTGTAGGCTCTGATTATCAGTTGGCAAGATCAAATGGGACAAAGGCCCAGTCTTGCAAAAAAAGTGTGGTGTGATCCTTTGCTGGGAGTGGAGGAATGTGCAGGGGACGGGACTGAGTGGTGAGCAGCCAGTGGCGAGACCTGCCCTGCGTGGGGGGGGGGGGGTACGGTGGGTAGGGCTCAGGGAAGCGCTAGCCTTGCAGGCAGGGAGGGGGTTCAGGTGAGTGAGTGGGTGAGTGGCAAGCAGTGATTTCAGCCTTGTGCCGGGGGAGCAGGGCTTGGGCAAGCAGCTTGGGTCAGGCATATGTGGTGTCCCATTTTCCTTTCTGGAAATATGGTCACCCTATACTTCAATCACTGCTCTGTTTATGAATTAAGTCTAGTTTGCAGATTATTATTTATTTTCTAGTATTTCCAAGAGACTGCAACTGAGACTGGAGCTCCATTGTGTACAAACACACAGTGAGAGGTAGTCCTTTCCCCAGAGAGCTTACAGTAAACAGACAAGACAAAGAGTGATGGGAAACAAGAACACAGAGAGGTGAAGTTACTTCCTCGAGGCCACACTGAAGATCTGATACAGAACTGTCAATAGAACCAAGGTCATCCCTACCTACTACACCACAATGTTTTCCTTTTCTATGCGGTGTTGTAGGACCAAATTCTTCCCTGAGTTACTCTATTTAATCCCAGAGAACTAAGTGAGGTTCCATAAACTAAGTCAGGATAGGGGCAGAATTTGATCTTTCATAGTTGTGATGACTTAATAAATGAGATGGCATTTATTTAAGCACTGAACTGGAAAATATATATATTTATAGAATTTTTAAAACATGAATTACTTAACATGATCACATAAATAAAATACACATTTATGATTGTTTTCTAAGCCTCCGTTAGATTGTTGGATTAATTTTAATAAGGAAGTCATTACCAGTGTATGTATATAGGGTTCTATCCGTGGTTATCTTTTATTGTCCCTATGCAGTGCCTAGGGTGACCAAACAGCAAATGTGAAAAATCGAGATACGGAGAGCGGGTAATAAATGTCTACATAAGACAAAGCTCCAAATATCGGACCTGTCTCTATAAAATTGGAACATCTGGTCAACCTAGCAATGCCTAATGTACAAACATTAATGCATAACATTTTGGTTTTATTGTTTTAAGTAATGAAATGGCCTGTTAAGTCTTACAGATTGATCTGTGCTTTTCAGACAGTAATAACAGAGAAAAGACATATGAAAGATAAAAGAGGTAAAAAGTTTTATGTACACAAATTCTCACGCTGTATGGATCTAAGCAGCTGAAAGGCAGAAGGAACATTATCCTAGTAGTTCCTTGCAATTGTGTTCTTTAAGAAAATTACTTCTTGTTCCTAAAGTTGGTTGTCAGCTAGAGCCTGTACTAAAACCCACTGAGATATTTTTCGCATTAACTTCCATGGTCTTTGGCTCAGCTCCTAAAAGTGTTTGCATATGAACAAGACTAATCATATGCAAACTAATAGGCATCCATTTTACATGTAGCTGAAAAAAGCCAAGTCTTATACCAAAATATGTCCCTTTGATAAGTATTAACTGACAGCAAAATCATGCAGCAAAGTTACAAATCAATCAAGGCCAACTATCTAAATGTGGATTAATTCATGAAGAGAAACATGGACATATTCTTCTTCTGTATTTTGAAAACAGTACATAAAGAATTGTTTAAATACACATCATAAATGCTTTGTTTCTCTTTTGATCACTTGTTCAGTTTCTGAATAAAGAGGTAAGGTAGGAACCATATTTCAGTCAATACATCTTTGTTGACAAATGCAGAACACGATTCTAATTTCTGGTGAAAGAATGTCTAGGACAGAAGTTTCTCATCACCTTAAAAAATTGCTGTGAAATGAATTGATGAAACATCTAGCTCATGAACCATTGGTAGTCCACAAACCACAGCTTAGGAATCAAATAAACATGAGGATTTAATTATGCATTGAGATTTATATTTGTCACAGCTACAGACCTAGCTGCACCTTTGCCTGATCTCTCTACGTGCACTTCCTTCAGTGACAGCCTCTTGCCCTACCTGTGTCAGAGTGGAATCACATGATTCTTCCACTGTAAAACTGGCTACTATATGCCCTGTTTATACCAATCACTTATCACCCTGCAGATTCGACTACGTTTTGTGGGCATGTGACAAGTGAAATTGATCCACCAGCCTTCTTAAAACAACATATTTTCATTTAGCAGCTGGAACAAAGCATTAGAGAAATAAGGGTTTTAAAACAATAAAACAACAAGTAGTCTACTTGCATATTTAGTCTTATCTAAACTTACTGTTCACTACTAGCTAAGTTAGAGGGCTTTTCCTCCTTAGTTGCAGGAACAGAACAGG
The DNA here is from genome assembly GCF_026122565.2 of Emydura macquarii macquarii. Lineage (NCBI taxonomy): Eukaryota > Metazoa > Chordata > Testudines > Chelidae > Emydura > Emydura macquarii. The sequence continues at coordinate 705,943 of NW_027132543.1, read as the reverse complement.
ACCAGCTTATATTATTTTGGAAAGCCAAAAAGCTCCTGAAACACCATCTGGTCTCATGTTCTCTCACAAAGACTGTGTTTCCTCTCCCAGGAAACTGAGTTTTGCTGAAAACCTCATGCACCTGTGTGTATCTGCCCCCAATTACCCTATTGTGAAATGCTGTCTTTGTCCAGGGCCAAGGTGTGGTTTTTGCCTTAGACTGTTTCTCTCCCTACACCTCTCCCAGTTGAACAGTCAGGCCCTCTAGGAGAACATCTCATGATGGTTGCTTTTGTGACTGTATCTATCTAGTCGGTGAAGATGCTGAAATTGTCTGCTCCCCTCTGTGTGCCTGACATTTTGGGATATAGATTTATACTCATTTCCAAACATCCTACATTTGTCACAAAGTTCAATAGCCTTTTTTATTTTAATTATTTAAAATTTCTTCTTTTTCTGATATACTCTCTCAGAAGAGATCTCCCAGTCAAAAAGTTGGAAAACCCTAACCAATTATTGCTGCACTGTACTTCAGATCAAAGTAATTTGGGTGGAAATTCCAAACTTGGGAAGAGAAAAAAGAAACATTTTTTCTTTACATTTTCTCTTTTAAAGAATTACAGCTCTTTACAGCTGCTCAGAATTTTGAAATATTAGATGTAGTCCTAGTGGGGATGGATTAATGCAGGTGAGATGATGATGGCAAACAATGCATGAAAAATGCTGTTTATCACATGGATATTACCACCAGCTCCACACACACACACAATATATATACATTATATAAAAATGTATATAAAATATACATTAATATCAAATACATCTGCTAGATCCTGTTTTAAAATTCAACTTAAAAAAAAAACGAACCCCCCAAATTAATCCTGTTGTCAAGGAAGGGCTGCATTTTAGACCCATTTTTGTCCGTCTTGAGTGCATCCCTCAAGTGATTGATCTGCACCTCTCTCAAGGGTAGAATCACATGGTCCAGCCACTCTGGGGGAATGTTTTCACTGCACAGGATTGGAATAATTTAAGCATGGGTTAGGGGAAGGTGATAGAGCCTGAGTTCCTTTTTAACTTGGCTTGGAACCCACTCGTTTTGTAGTGAGAACACAGGCAGTATCACTTGATGCTGATAGTCCTCCAATGCCCTTTCTACAATTCCACCCTGAAAGACAGAGACATTCTCCCACAGTTGACTCAACTGACTAGGAGAGAATCCTAGAGTATCAACATTCAAAGACTCACAGGATATGACCCCAAACACACAAGGGCAAGTGCATAAACAGTGAAGAGACAATAATGTGAGTAGGAGCTATGGCGTGGGAACACTCACACCCAGACTAGGCTAACATGGATGTTCAGATCTGGGTGCCAATCACCTCAGCTAACTGTTCAGGGACGACAACCCATAGACCAAATCTCTGCACAGCACCCCTATTTCCACACTGTGTTAACACATCGGGACCAACTGGATTTGGCACCTGTAAGTCCTTTTACTTCAGGAGCCTGTAGCAGGGGCTTCTTCAAACCATAGTACTATTTCCTTGCCAAAGGGAAAACAGCATTTATGAAAATTGGTTAAAACAACAGAGTCCCATATGCATGGGTCTTAACTTACCTTAACCTTTCCTTGTAAACTTTGTAATCTCCGCATAGCCCAGTTACCTCCATCTCTCAATTGGCCAAACAAACTGCACTGCTGCAGAATTCTATCTGTATATCACTCATTTTGTGTCAGTGTAAGTCTACTGACAACCCTAACTTCCCCCTTTCCAGTCTAGGATAGCATCTTTAATATTTTGGAGTACCCTTTGATTCTCGGTTGGAATTAGGAAGAACCCTAGACACCAGGCAGGGGGTTATTTCCCACTAATAGCTTTCCCACTGTTTCCCCAAGAACCTTGGTATTCTCTGTGATAGTGCCTTATTTCTGCCCTTTTGCTTCTCCTCTCTCAATCTCCTTTGATTTAACTCTGTAACTTCAGAGGTAACCTTCACACTGAGGTACATATGATTTTATTATAAATTTCACACCTAAATCCCTAATTCTCTAAAACTTTCCTTCTCCCTCCATCAGAATATCTACTAGTAGCAGCAGGCAGCAGTTGCTTATAATGAAAACTCAACTTGTAGATTTAGGTTGCTGGTGCCTGCAAAGTCAGCTGTGTACAGATTTAAAATCAGTACCATATTTGTGGAGTTTGGCTCCTATGATCTCTAGCATTTAAAGCTGGAGGTTAAAAATAATTAAGTATTAATTACCCTACATTTTGCTTTTGATGGATATAATGATTAAGTCTGAGCTGTGCTCTGGATAGCACCAGAATTCCAAACAGTTCAAATCTTTTCTGACAAATCTGCAACCTTCTTTCACAATGCCTGTTTTAACCACTAATGACGGAATACATTTAAAAACTGTTGCCCTTAAATGAGTTGTGATTTAAGCCCAACAGAGAAGACTTTGTCTCAGCTAACCCGTTGTAAGGGAGTGTGAAAACAATTTCTGATTGATCCTTTTTTTCAACAAAGGCTGATGATGCTGATTATACTTAATTAATTTTATCTTTAGAAAATCAAATCCCAGTACAATATGGCAAAGGTTTAACTAATGAAGAAAGAGCAGAATAATTTTAAGGACATATGAAAGATTTACAAGTAAAAAATGTGCAGGTTGGCCTTATAACACAATCCTCATTTTTACCAAAGAGAAGTTGTTAATTTATTCTGATTAAATCAGAACTTGGTCAGATGATTAATGGCATAAACTGACTCTGATTAAAGCTGAGTCAAAGCAGGCCACTAGAATATAAAAGAACTGTCTGGAGTTTAGAGGTGCCAAACAATTCAGAAATAATTAGAATTGTTGGGTATGTAATACCTCATTGCAAGAGGTGTTCATATTTGGTCTAATTTTATGTACGTATATACATAGAACTTGAAAGGCAATATGAAACCATTAACTTTATAGTAGCCACATGTCCAGTGTTCTGCAGTGTTTAACAATAGTAACTTGTTTAATTTTAAAGCTACTTTATAACAACATTGATTGGAAATTTTTACAAAGCACTGACACACATTATAACTCGAAGACAATCTTTAATGCACATAGGCAAGCACGTACACTTCCTTACTTACTGATGAGATACCCAATTTCAGGAAGTGGTCTATTAATCGATTTGGGTTGTCATTCCAGAGAAAGTCTCTGTCACTTATTACCAGATTTTTTTCCTCAGAAATTGGTTTTCAGCTGTTATTGTTCATAGCAGGAGTTGATTCTGCACACAGATGAAGCAAAAGATGGACACACCTATAGTCTTTTAATAGCATGCAAGTTGGAAACCCAAATTACTGTAAACTAGAAAGAGAATTAACGGTGCCTATCCAAGATAGGTACTTGATATCACCAGAAGGATTCCCAGATGGCCAACAAAGGACCTTGGTGTTTTCCCTTCCAGGTATCTTCAGCTTTCAGTAAGCACTATGCTGAAGGAGACAGGCCATTTTATCCTATTTCTCCTGGGTGGTTTAACTTGGTTCCTCTTCTTGGAGGGGCTGGCATGAACCAATAACATGTGACCAATATTTCTTCCAAAGATTACAAATGTCCAATTAAAACGAGAGTCATCCTCTCTCACCATCAAATCAGGGAATAAGAAATCAGCTTTTTGAGTTCTTGCAACAGGAGCTGAAATTGTCCAATCTCTTTGTGAAATACATTTTGCTACTCCACCTTGTGTAAGACAAGTTAGTTGAACCAACAGCTATAGCTCATCTTGGGACATACCTTGAACACCAGCAGGTTTGCTCCAGTCTGCAGCCTACCTCTCCAAGTTGCTTTCCATGAGCCCCTTTGTGATGCATCCCTTAGCCAACTTTGCTGTTTCTCCATCAATGTTGTGCTAGCTGCTGAAATGTTCAATTTAAAGTTCATACAATTTATACAAAATTCCTTTATATTCTTCAATGCTCTTTCAATTTTTTTTAACAGTCCATTATACAATGCAAAGTCACTTCAAGAATTGTTGTTCTCCAGCAGGCCAGAACAGCTGTATAAATCTTCCATTTCTGTTCTCCTTGTTTGAACAACAATGGTGGGACCTTGGTTTGTATGTCTGAGCTGAGTCTGTGTAGTATTAATCAATGAGTTACACTTCTGATTACTCCACTCTGTAGTCAAGAGTCCTTATGAGCACACTATTTAGTTTCAGTTCCTTTTATTAATGCCTCTCTCAGCACGTGTGTATTTCACTAAATTGTTAGCATAAGCATGCTTGATTGCAAACATTAGCCTTACTTCTTCACTTTATCATGTAAAATAAAATAAATCAATCCCTTTCTTTCCTAATAGGATTGCTTATGAGGTAAATGATTGTCATTAATGCTTATAATATTTTTTTCTATTATGCACCCAAATCAAATCAGATTTATCAGGAGCCATCATGGCTCTGATAACCTTTGACCACTTATTGATAGTATTGCAGCAAAATAATGTGACTCTGAATCATAAGCTATATTAGCCTTAGATGTAGACAAGGCACTAGATAGAATGGGCTGTTGGTTTATACCTTACAAACATTTGCATTTGGACCTCTATTTAGTTTCTGGATCTTACTGTATCCTCACCCAGCCACTCACATCACAACCAACAATGTGACCTCATATACATTCAGCTTCTTCTGGGGTACTATGTCAGAGTGTCCACTGTCTCCGTTCCTTTTTGTTTTCGGTCTTGAGCCCCTTGCAATAGTTATAATGGCACATTCAGATATCCAAGGCATATGGAGTATAAATTGATGTATATGTTATACTGGCTGGATTGGGGGGGAAGCATTTATTATATTATTTAACATCAGTATGTCAAAATCATAATAATTCATATGAGATATGCCGTGTCAGGTACTGTTAGAAAGGCTATAATGTGCTGAGTAAGATGATGATGTTTATGTTCATGTGTTATATGTGTAATGGAAGTTATGGATATGTTTGACATATCTGTATTTCAAATTGTGCTGTGTCTGGGTGACACCCCAGACAGGATGGCTGCAGCACAAGCGCCTGTTTAATGGCCCATTAAGGAAACTCACAGGTACAATGGGCCTGGGGGAGAAGCCAGGGATACACCTGATGAGTCACTAGGACTTACTCATGTGACCCTGGACTCCATCTTATTCCTGTAAATTTCCATAAGCAGCATGGCAAAGGCCAAAGGACATAAAAGGCAGTTGCACCACATCCATTTTGTCTTCAGTCTTCACCTACCTCTGGACCAACTCATCTACAATTGAACTGAACTTAACTTAAGCTTTGAAACAAAGGACTGAGACCCATCCATGTACACCAAACGGACTATACAAGCCTGCAAACTCCACAATTCTACTAGAAAACTGATATATATGGACTTTCAAATCAATTATATGTGTCTGATTGCTTTAATTATTTAACACTTCTCTTAATGGGTTACGGCCCATGAAAGCTTACGCCTGCAGAAATTAAATTTGTTAGTCTTTAAAGTGCTACAGGACTCTCGTTGTTTTTGCTGTATACAGACTAACATGGCTATCCCTCTGGAACTTCTATTATAGTTTGTTTCTTTCTTTTTATAATAAACCTTTAGTTTCAGTACTAAAGGATTGGCTGGCAGCGTGGTATTTTGGGTAAGATCCAAACTTATATTGATCTGGTACTGTGGCTGACCCTTTGGGGTCAGGAGAAACCTTTATAGGAACCAATCCCTGTACATCATGCTCTGTCCATGCACTATCCATGTATGACTTACTTCTTTATATTACATTCCAAGCTTATCTTATCCATTGTGATCTTGTTCATTGTATATGGTTCCTTGGGTGTTCCTCCTTATTTTAGCTAGTAAAGACATTCTGTTTCCAGCCTGCTAATCCATTTACCTCTCTAGTCCTGTCTCCCAGGACATGGTCTCACCTGTAGCACATAACAATGTTAAAAATGCTTCTGTGGCTTTCAGTCTATGCCTGATACAGCAAAAGAGTCTATTGGTACTGTACTAAGGTGGGAGTTTCTTGTTCAAATCCTTTCTTCCCATTAGGCAAAGGGAAGGAATTTGTCCTGGGTCTCCTACATCCAGGGTCAGTGCTCTAATCACTGGGATAAAAGTTATGACAGCCCCCATCTCTGGCATTTCTTAGAAGAATTGCTTAGATGCCTAAGCGACTCGACTCCAGGAAAGGGGTTCCTGGCTGTGAACAGCAAGTGGTGTTAGGCACTTAAAACCGTGAGAGGAGTGAGGCTTTAGAGACACGCCATTCATTGGTATCTCCCGTTGGCTAACTTAGGTAGTTCCCTGCCTAATGCGTTGGCTTTTGTGGATCCCGATCTCTCCCAGGCATTGTATAAGGTGCCTAGGTAACTAACCCAGGCCTTGTGGATTCCAGATGAGTTTCTAGGCACTTAAAGTTAAGTGTTGCAATGCTGAACATTGAAACGTCTATGTCCCTTTTTGGATCAGGCCTGAGGGCCTCCAAGAAGATGCTGAGAGCTTGTAACTTGTTTGTAAAATACGTATTAGGTCCTCCTGTTATGAGGTACTCTAATTACCACTGGATGATCTTCTTGTGGCTGCATTTGGGGATTAGCTCAAATAGTCTGACACCACTTCCTATGGGTGTTCACTCTGTCTCTCTCTCAGGACTTGACAGCTCCCTCTTCCTGGCTCGGTCCTCCAGCCAAGTCACCTTCAAGGTACCAAAATGTCTGTATCAACCATCCCAGACAGTCTTCCAATTCACTGCCCTTCAATGGTGCCACTTTTCTAGTGTCTGGTAAGGGAACCTGGGTTCATCTTCTTTTCTGGGTTCCAGCCCAGGGACCCTACAACAAGCAGCTAAAGTCTGCACTGTTCCACACCTTGCTGCTGTTTTGTGAACTGCTTCCTATATAGCATCTATCAGGCTCCTTCTCTGCCCTCCTCTGGGCATGCCTTTCTCTCTGGACCAAGCTCTCTTTTCTCTCTAGCCTCAGAGAAAGTGACTGCCGACTTTATCCCTGCAACCTCTTTCTGTCCTAAGTCAAATAGCTTTATACAGATCCTTCCTGTTCCTGTCCAAGTGATCTTCATCCTTGAATTGAACCTCATTGTTTCCTGTCTCCTCCTCCAGATGCAGCCTAGGCAGTTAATTTGCCACCTAGCCACCTTAACCCCATCAGGGGATGGTGTGGGGTGAAGACCCCATCACACTTTCCAATTGGCTATTCCACACATGAGATAACAACTTACTACTGCTACCACCTAATGGAGTTTATTGTTTGACACCAATGGTATAGAATTGTATTGTTGTGCTGAATGTTCTAAGTTCAGAGTGAACAGATGACCCCTGGTCGCGGTCATTACAAGCTCTGAATACCCAGTAACTTCAGTGGGAGCTGAGCATACTCAGCATTTTTCAGGAAGACACTCAGTATATCACAATATTAAATCCTAAATAGTGTGAGATAGCTGTCAGTGGCAGTTAGTAGAGTCACTGTGGGAACAATTTAATTCCCCACAAAGTACATTGACTGAGGTCAAGATAAGAGAGTGGGTAAATATCAGTAAAACATAGAGATCTTTGGTCTCCAATTTAGTACTAGAAATAAGATGAGACATGGAGTATATTAAGCAATGTTTTGGAAATACTGTACTTGGGATACCCAGAAAGATCGTGTTGAAAGAAATAAATTCACCTTAAAAGTGGGAAAATGGCCAAATGATACAAGCTTTTGTCTGAAGGGCAAAAAAAGAGTTAGAGTCTGATACTACTTAGTTAAACATTTTCTTTTGTTCTGTATATCACTCTTTCATAGAACATTAATTTGCTTAAGAAGGGTTTTTATTTAGGCAGCTTGCCAGACAGCAGAGAGATAGAAATGTATGCTTTTAGCTAAATGTCTTGTTAATGATGCACCAAATTGGCTAATTTCTCATTCTTTCCAGTGTCCATAACATAAATGTTAGCAGCACCCCATCCTAAAATTTGTATTTGTGTGTATTGGGACAAAGTATGTGGCTAAGAGGCCATTTGGTCCTATCCTCCAATAAGAAACACAAAGGCAAACTCCTGTGCCTCTCATTGCAGCTTTAGGGAATTAAAGTCCTCCATTGAAATTCAAATGAAAATATTGTCATGTGCCTAACTTCAGGGAAGGGAATTGTAACATAAAAATAAAGAGGGAAAACAATAAAAAATGTATCATGAATTTGCATGAAACTTGACACATCGTTTCTTTTATGTAGGCATGAATAAATATATCTGTGGCCTAGGGTTATTATGCTCCTTTCGCTGATGTTCCTATTCTCCGTAAACCAGCAATGACCTCTACCTGCAGATGATGCATAGATTAGTCTTGTCATTAGTAGGAGTGCATTGAGTAGATACTTAGTTTCAACAAAATACAAATATTGTTTTAGTAACACATCTGAGCACTCACATTGGGAGGAGGGGATAGTATGTCTCTTTCTAGGTGCCTGCCAGAATTTGGTCCTAAGTATTATACTATATGAATTAACTCTTTTAGCAAATCTATATTGTCATCCCATTTGCAGCAAATCATTTCATTTTTCTTTGAGGGCAAACTAGCCATATGCTATTCACAAAACCAAGAATAAATAAATAAATGCAATAAACAAATATATATCAATGCTTGGGGTGTTTTGTTTTCCCCCCACTTAATCTGTATTATACTATTTCTGTCAGATTCAGCTATCTGAAAGCCTATTTTTGCAACATGCCTAGCATTAATTACAAAACAAATGTAAAAAGTGTTTTTTGTTTTTGCTGATCAATATATTATTTATAAGATAATGTTATGAACCATCTTTAGTAAGTGTACATTTTAAAGGAATTTCTTGGTATGAGCTATTGTCTATAATTAAAACCTCATTAATTACAAATGTATGATGTTTTGTAGAAAATGTGGCATTTGCCTGCCACCTATTGACTCTTTTCATCTGTTCATTATATTCCCTCTTCATTCCTTGAGAACTGATCCTGGAGCAATGATAATTATGATTTTATTTTCTTGCTTATAAATTTACTTTGTGTTTGTTTAATTTGTAATTGCTTAATTATCAACAAGCTGAAAAAGTTTTTACTGAATATAGCAAGTGTATTTGGCAGAGAAGATCTTTGTTCATTCACACTGCAGGCAAAGCATAAGTGGCCATGACTGCACAACCCTCAAAGCATCGTCTTGAGAAAAATATGAGAAGTCCTGTGATCCAAGGACAACTTGGAGTCATTAGCCTTGGTCAGACTGCCAGTATTTTATCCTTGTCTATAGTGACAGTGGAGAAGAGATGGTAAGTGGACAGTGGAGAAGAGAGGTAAGATAAGGGGTCGGGGGATCTCTTGTCTTCAAGTCTGGAGAACAGACACATGGATTGGCCTTTAGGGCATCTTGATCATAGTGGTCGTGCTATTTTCAGTCTAGGACTATTAGATGATGCTGCCAACCCACATCCAGACTATAAGAAATAAACCTCAGCATAAAATAAGCAGAGGTTTGAGTATTTAAGTAGAAAACATAGGGGTAGATTCATAAAAGGGATAAGAGTTCTATATGCTTTTGTTTGACACCAAGACACTTATTTTATCCCATTGCTGCCAAAATATTTCCTTTTCTTCCTCTGTAACTAAAATCAAGGACAACAGAGTAATCTGAATCTTACAAATTGTGATGGCTATGAACTTAAATATGAATAAAACAAAAAAACAAATGTGGGCACCCATGCCCATACCTACACTCAAATCAATATCAGCATTTTGTCCGGTGTCAAATTAAGAGACCATTTTCATATTTAGAGATGTTAGATTTTTATTTTCAAAATGGGATCTGTTGATTGTGAGGTAATATTTCAGCGCAATTACATTTTATCTAGAACAGTACAATTCACTTAGGAAAAAATGTTGGTTTAACTGAAGTCAATGGCAAAACTCCCATTGATTTCATTAGGACTAGGTTTTGACCTTTAATTAGCATCCAGATAAATACAATGCCTGCTTCACTGGGACGATTGCTAAGAAACAGAATCAGCACAATACATTAAATTACTTTTAACAAGGGCTAAATGGTTCACCCAGTCGGCTTAAATGGTAAACTAGTGTTGTTCAAAAGCCTATTCACTGTAATTAATTGGCAAGCATTGCAACTTGCCAAAATACATTTCCTGCTTTGTGATCCCTTTGTTCACTTCATTTTTATTTTTCTGTTCTATAAGAGAATGGTTAGTTAAAATATTTCAAAGAAACAGTCTGATCAAACCTGGGTCAAAAATGTAGGCTTTAAAAATAAGCTTTTATAAAACCTGAGAAAAGTGGAAATATTTCCATTACTGAAAACCCCAACCAACCAAACAAACAAACAAAAACCCAAAACAACAAAAACAACATTTCTTTGAAAACAAATAAACCTTCCTTACAATAACAACAAGCCAAACGTAGCAACATTACGTAGCTGGTAGGGTTATGAAAATGATACTGACTACTATTAGTTAAACAAAACTAGTATTCACTAGTCTATTTCTATTGACCTGAATAAGAGCTCTGTGTAGCTTGAAAGCTTGTCTCCTTCACCAGTGGAAGCTGATCCAATAAAAAATATTACGTCACCCAACTTGTCTGTCTGTATCTATTCAAGTGTGTTGTTTGAGAGAAACAAAGTAGGTAAAACAACAACATTCTAATGCATGGATTCTCAAACTGGTAGATCATGGCCCACATTGCCTGTCTCATATTGCTGAATCGAAGGGGTCCCAGTAGGATTTCATGCAGATGAGAGGAAGTTTTCACACATACTGTTACAGAAGAGGTGTCCTTGTATGGCAAAGGATGAAAATCACTGTAGTACTGAACAGTGAATTTGATTTTTTTTTTCAGTTTTAGCAATCAAATAATTTTTAAAATATATTTTATTTTAACCCAACGATGTCTCACAGCTTCTCTTACATGACATTTTTATAGCAGTTTATAGAAAGTGTATGCCAGTAAAATATATCCCTTTAATAATTTCAACAAAATATACCCCAGATAACCTCTGATAATTAAAATGGTTATTTAATTGGCTTATTTTTGTTTCAACCACAATGTGCCAGTTAAAAGCATTCTGACCTGTCGCAAATTAATGATGTAGATTTACACAGTTTGTTGGCTAGATGTTGCTACAGTACAGTGACAGTTGTTGAGTGTATTTTACTGACTATTTTCAGCCTGGCTTAGATAACAGGCCTATTGTATGTTTCAGACAATCAGACAGCAGTAGTTACATAAAAATACTGTTTTGGTTTCTAACTGGTTTGCACAGATTCCACCTGTTATTAAAACAAAACAAAAAACATAGTGTTCTAAGAGCTTTAGTGAGATTTATGTGGTGCTTATTGTGTGGTCTTCATCCAGGGACAATTGTAACATTCAGATGAATTTTACCTTACTGTATAGGACAGAATTCAGATCATGATTTCTGATCAAATTTATCCCTGGTGCAACAGGAAATAATGAAGTCAATGGGAGTTGCCCTTGCTCACACGGGATCTGAATTAGGACCATAATGATCATGTAGCTTAGTTAAGTCAAACTATACTTAACTAATTGTATGTCAATAGAAGAATCTTGCTTGTAAGATTACTGGTATACTTGCTAGCTGACAAACCAATTTGAAAAGTGAGGATGGTAGCAATTATTTATTACGTTAAATAAAAGTGAAGTTTTCACTCTTCCTAAGGGAGAAAGAGAGGGCCTTTGCATTTCTGTGTATCAAAATAATGTCTTTAGTTTACAGATTAGAGACACTATGCTGACAGCAGGTAGTGAAATACTTGGGTGTTTATTTTGCATTATAGCTGCATGTAGGACTAATATACTTTATTCTTCTTGTGGATTACCCCCATGATTTTTAAAAAATCAGATTAATTCCCTTCAGTGGGGGTTGAAGATATTCAGAACCTAAAAGCTTCGATCCCTATATAGTATTGAAAGCTTAGACACCACTTAAGGCACATTTAAGTCCACTTTTAGGGATTTAGAATTAAATCCTATCTCAAATGAAATCAATGGGAGTGTTGCCATTGACTTCAGTGGGACCAGGATTTCATCCTTGATTGGTAGATAGACTGTAAGAGCCAGCTGTACAAAGGGTTGATTTTATCCCATAGGAATCACTCAGTTTTTTTTCCTATGAAAAACAAAATAATATATTCAATTTTTGTTTAATAATTTTAAAGATCTCTTCAGTGGTTGATCTAATGCTTTTGTTCATACGTGATTTCTTTTCAACATCCATACCAAACAATCAGCTTTTTCTTTTCCAACAATTTCTCCCCTCTCAGTTGCAACAACTTAATGTGATACGTGGTTTTTGTTCCTTCCAACAGAATGATGCTGGAGATAGAGGGACTAATCAGCAGCCTCTTTTCTGTGTAAACAACAACCCTCTTTAATGGAGCGTGGTATGTAAGTGTCTCCTTTAGCAACTTCTGTGTGCCAACCTCCACATCGGATAAACTATTTTTTCACATATTCACCTCTTTCTTGTAATCTTATATTTACAGATTAATTTTATGTTTTTTGTTGAATGTAGACAAAATAGGACAGCAAAAGTAAAGATACTTTATTGAAAATTATATTGATCTCCTCTGGAAGTGTACATTTACATCCATGGAAATATCAAATTAATTAATTATGATAATTGCAACTAAAATGAATACCACATGAATTCTTAAAGTTGGGACTTATTTTATTATGTCTATTTCATTTTAAGCATCTCATTCTTATAATCACATTTAGTATCCACTTAGTTAATAAAGATCATAACTAATTAATTTGATATTATTGATGTGGATGCTATAGCTATTTCCACAAGAATCTCACTGCAGTTCATACACACAGAAACATTGTAGGACTATCACCTTGTTGCTTCTTTATCATTTTTAATCATCACATAGCCTTATGTTTTAGTGGTGCAATGGGGTTCAGTAATTTAGTCCCTGAAGTGTCATGTGTAATGTATATTCAGAGACTTTGACATTCTTATGTCATGCATGAAACTTCTGTGGAATGTTCAGACATTTAGTCTGTGTCCATCTTTTCTGGGCATTCACCAAATTCCCAGAAAGCTCCACAGTAGTTAAGAAACCATCTACCCTCCTTTCATTACATTAATTCAATTGTTTTCTGGTTTCACTAAGCATCTTTGAGACAAAGATAAAGCAGTAAATTTTCCGCATTGTGAGCAGTGAACAAGATGCTGACTTCCCACTAACAATGGGATTTGTGTAAACGATCATTCATTTATATAAATAAATAAATAGCATCATATTCACCACTAGCTGTGTCTGCAGATTCTTTAAAATTACCATGGCTGAGTTTGAAATTAATTTTGTCTTCCAAATGCGAAACCTTCATTAACAATAGTAAGGTTTCTACACACTGATAAAAAAAGGAGAGAGAGATGTCTTCTGGCCGGATTCTGATAACCATATGTTGAGTACATTTTACTCCAGAAATAACCATATTGACTTCGCTGGGAATATTTGTGAGTAAGGGGAACAGTCTGGCCCTTTATTAATGTGAAGAAGTAGTATGAAATCTGAAAAAGGATTTTAGATACAAATATGAACTCTGTATGACACATTTCACATATTCTGAATATTACACACTAATTATTACATACAAAGTATAACTCTTGGTCTGATAGATGCAAATATTTCTGAAGAGATCAATATACCATTGATAGACATTAATATAAAAAGTGGAAGGAGTATTCTAGGACTTCCTATGAGGTATTCAGCCCTCTCAGCTTCCATTGATGGTGAAGGCACTGAGTACCTCACAGGATGAAACCCTTATAGAGTAAATGTAAGGGTTATACAATGCCATGTTATAAACCTGATACTAATCACTCCATTTTCCTTATTTTATCAATTATTTTTATTTATTTTTATTAACTTAGTGTCTATGAGCACTAATCAGGAAGCAGGACCCCACTATGCTGTACAAACACAGAACAAAAAGATGGTCTGTGCCCTAAGGAGCTTTCAGTTTCAGTACTTTTATCATGATCATCTCATTTTACAATAAGTAATATGTCATAATTCCTTAAAAATCTTAACCAAATCAGTGTAATGAAGTCATGCTACTCCATTGCATGACACATTTCAGTCACAGTATCAAATATTTGAAGTAACAAAACAAAGTGCTTTCCCTACTGGATCCCAGAACTTGCTCAAACAACTAATTCATCACAAGGTATCTCTATTTATTTTTGAAGAGTCAAAGCTAGTCTTTATCTTACAGCTTTCACTGCAATTCTAACATCTCTTAATATTCCCAAAGTCAAGGAAGATAGTTCAAAAGAAGAAAAAAGCAATGTTTTTCTGTTTCTCCTCTCACACAGATACATACCATATTTAGTGCCTCCTTTTGTTGTAGGACATGCAGTTGTGGCTATATACCATTTCTCCATGTTTTTTTACCTTTACATGGCAATCTCTAAACTAATTACTGTTGTCTGACAACAGAATGCTCCAAAATATCTCTGACTTTGAATAAGAGTGTTGCTTTAGTTCAGATGCACAAATGAGCTATGAGCCCATATAATTACATTTGTTTGTGTGGCAGATTGGGAATAGAGTCCAGATCTCTTGACTCTCAGTCTCCTGATGTAACCTCTAAACAAGATATCTTATCTGAAATTCAATTTGATTAAAGTTCAGAATAGTTAAAGTCCTTTATCTGTCACATAAGGACCAGCTGGAGTAAGCATCGGGTACTTCACCACCCCAGATGGCTTTCATTTGACAAACAGCTATTATGATAGGTCTGATTGTTTACTTAAAGGACAGCTATGGAATTTTTAAAATTTTATTCCTCACTGTCACTTCTGGTAATTTATTTTTTCTCTTCCCCAATGCCACCATTATCTCTGCTCAGCAATGTAAAAAGTCCTTGAGTTTCTAGGAAAAAGAAATGATAGCTTTCAGCTCCTTAGCATGGATGTGATCTTACATTTTGTTTCTTTGCAGCATCTATAGTCATAAATATGGTCACACAAAGTGAATCCACTTAAGGTATCAGCCTGTTGATTTAATTTACTACCTGTCTCCATTCTCTTCCATTTCAGCGAAGTTTTATGCGTATTTCACAATGTTCCTATTTTACTAAGAATTACAGCGATATGAGAGGTGCTAGTTTGAACCTGCCCCATATTTAGGAATGTGGTTCTATCTAGAAAGCCTCATCAAATCCAAGCGCTCCTGATTGAAGGAGGAAGATTCAGAATCACTTCCACAGCTCTGCTGGCACATGTTGAATATTTACTGTATATTTTAAACCTATATTCAGGTACTGGAAACAATATTCGGCTTGACTGCTTCTTGATTGGTGACACCGCAAGTTGGACTTTTATTATGAAAAAACAAAAACAAAAAACCCTGGATTGATTTGATTGGTTGATAAAATAACTTATTTTGTCTTAAGAGAAATTGCTCATTTTTACCTGGAGCTGCAAGTTATTGTGGTTTTTCTGAAATTCTTCTCATAGGTGTATTTTGTGATTAGAGCTGCAATTTACTGTTCTTTAGAAATCAACACATATTCCCACTCCCACAAAAATGCCATATAATTGTAAAGGTATGTGAAAGTATATTATTCTAGTGATGTTATTTGGTTATTGGAAACCTACGCCATGTATCATCCCTGCACAAAAAACTTAACTTAAGTGCTTAAAGTTAACGCTAAGGTGGCAAGCACATATCTCTGGCCCTAGATGTCAAATCTTGGAATTCAGAAATCCTCCAAGTTTTGAACATAAAGATTTCACATCAGAAGAAATTCCTGATTTAGTCAGACCTAAATGAAATTTCATGCAGTCATTGAGGTGCCTAAGTGCCGTGTTTTGATAAGGTTACCAGGGATAAACAGCCCCCCAAATTACGGGAGCAGTTTGAAGGGTGCTTTGAGGCACTAAGGCGGTTCGTATATGTTCCCTTTAAGACAGAGTGTGAGGCTTGAAAAAGTTAACTTAGAAAAAGTTGGCAAACTTCCTGAAAAGAAATTGGAAAACTACTCAAATTCTTAACCACTTAATAGTCTTTATTTAACAACTTACTAATACAACTACTTGAATCAAACTTTTCTCTTACTGATTCACTTTATATATAACTACAAACAACAGAAATTGATTACAATGATTAAATGTTAGATACAAACTTACTAATACAACAACTAAAAACTTAAGCAATTTGTTTTACCACAAATCTTGTTCCCTTATTCTGTTACAAATCTCAAGACATATAAAACTAAAAAAAACAACTAACAATTATAAAGCACGTACAAAAAACAGTTATTCCAACAATTACAGTCACAATCACTCCTAGAATACAAGTAGAATTATTGCTAGTTTTACATTCACATTCACTACTCACCCCATACAGAGATGAAGTCAGCTGCAGCAGAGTTAACAGATGTTTCATGACCTGGTCTTTCTATTTAGAGCTCTATTTTTTCATCCAGGTGGGACCTCTATCGTATCCGCACCTAGGGTATATTCCTCCAGACGGAACCTCTATCGTATTCACACCTAGGGTATTTTCATCCGCAGGACAAGTCCCGACGGGTTATCAGCTTAGTTACCTGACTATTCTAAGGTAATGCAGGCGACGAGAGCTGGAGAGAGGCCAGAGAGCTGATCAGACTCTCTTGTGGTCCTCACAACAAGGCTCTCTAATTTTTTCTTTGTCTGACAACCCTTTTATCTCCACTCCAGCCTATACGTCCGCCAAACCAATGATGGGTATTCCTACGTCACTTTGTCGGTCCCTCCTTGGGGAGGTCCCCAGGCCAGAAGTTTATCCTTGACCAGGTATAACTTTCAAATAAAAATTGCAGCAACTGCAAACTTCCAAATTTGGGCCTAGGAACTGCTGTGCTCGCAAGTTACCCCTATTTCAAGTTCAACTGGCTACTTCTGGTCAGGGTTTTTGCTGCCTCTGAGCTCCTCTCCTGTGGGGTTTACAACTTGTACCTCTTTGTTCATTCTCGAGGCCAACAACTTCTCCTTATCTCCTACAAGAAAAACTAGGAACAATTATAAGAACAGATGGTTACAAAACCTTGAAATATAATGAACAATCTTCAATGAACTTTCCCATTCATCACATATAAATCAATTCCTTGTTCCTTTCTCAACATGGACTCGGGGCACACACACAATACGATGAATTTAACCCATTACAACAGTCATAAGAAAAAATTCTTTTAGAGGGGGAAAAATAAAACAAAACAGGAAGACCTGGCAGAGCAGAACTTCAGCATGAAGTAAGGATCTTTAAAATTGCACATAATGCATACTTTAAAAAAAATATTTTAGGCTGTATTGTCATGGATGTCTTCCTTGTATCACATCACATCTCCTCATCTTCTGCTTGGGGTAGGTGGTAAAGTAGCTTTGTTATCTTGTGCAAGAAACAGTGGATTATGCCTTAATCATGCCTAACTATAAGCCTTTGGACTGATATCCAAAGCTTTTGGGGGATTTCGATCTGCCTTCAAAATCTCATACCTTGCAACGCTTCACCTTTAGAAATTACAATTCAGGCTAGATTCCAAAGGTACTTAGTCACCTAGAAATGCAGACCGGTACTTTGTGGGATACTCAGAAGCACCTAGCTGCCTAATTCCCAGTGGGTGTTTTTGAAAATCCGACTAGGCACATAGCTGTATCTTTAGCACCAGAATACCTTTGAAAATCTAGCTCTCTTTGTGTGCTTTTGAGACTCACTGTTGTCTTTTTTTCACTTACAGTGGGATTTTCAAATGTGGTCAGCACTGACTTAACTCTGCTTCTATTTAAATCTATGGATGCTTTACCATTGACTTCAATAGATGCTTTTGTAAATCTCTTGCTAATACTCAAGGATATATTATATATCTGTGTTGAACAAAAATATAATGAGGAGACGAGTCCATGGCCTCACTCACACCAAACATCAGCTAGGCAAGTTGGTGAGCTGTGAGTAGGTGGGAGGTGGGGAAGGAACTCCCTAACAAAGAGCTGTAGTAGTGAATGTGTAGCCTGTGTTCACACAGGACCTGGATGAAATGGAATACTGTCACAAGTAACTGCTGAGACACAGCAGCTTTGCACCTCTCTCTCCTATGGACTGTTATTAATCAAAATAGTATTTGAAGATTAAAACAATTTACACGTTTAAGAACCTTGATTCTTGGAACTAGCTCTAGAAACCAAACTGTAATTATTCACAAAAAGAATTTGTATTAGTTAGTAGGTTTATCACAAATGCACAATCATTATGTGCTTTATACCAGATTTTTTTTAATGTTCTCATTAACAAAACAGTGACACTGGAAACTGACCCCATTTTCAACTAGCTTTTAATGCATGGCCTCTGTGACTCATTAAAAAAGGAAATCAAACACAATCTATTTTAAAGAACGCAAACAACACAGAAATACAAAATGCCTTTAAAATGTTAATACTAAATAGTCTTTCTCATTTCTTTTTACCACACCAGCTCAGTCAAATTGCACTAAAGGGACACTGTCAGGTTTAAAAATTGCCATGACACTGGTATTATATGGAAGTGACTTCATTGAAATTGTCCTGTATAGAAATGATATAAGTGGAGGATGAGGCTACTATATTTTTAAATAACCTCCTTCTTAATTATGCCAGAAATGATTCATTTTATTAATAAAATACATTTTAAAAATGTGCTCCTTTTCACCATTTATGCCTTGATCACATCTTTGCATTGTTTTCAACTGGGACTATGGCAAGAGACTAATCAATTTTCTTTAAAGTCAGGCTGTTTGCTAGTTTTATCCTCACATTGTCATTGTTTGGGTTGCAAAAACTGAAGTAGGATATTTATTTTAAAATACTCTTTCCATTGGCACCAAATAATGATGAAGACATTTAGTTTGGTCCTATGTTTCATAAAAGTTTAGTTTTACAGAATGTGAATTATGGCTCAGTCTTGGTATGATAATGTCCTTTAATCTACACTGTGTAGTTTACCTCTGTTCTTATAATCTTAAGAACTAACTATCCTGTAAAAAGAATTAAAAGAAAAAAATTAAACTGTAACTACTGTAATTATATTAAGTATACTTCACAGCTAGATTTTTCAAAGTATCTATTGATTTTAGGTACCTCAGCTTTGGGGCCTGATTTCCAGAGAGCATCTGGTAATCATGGTCTGAACACCAAGCCTATTTAAAGTGTCTTAAATTGAGTGCCCAATATCTGAGGGACTCTAAAATTGCTAGTCACTTTTGAAAATTTGTGTTTGTGTGTATATACGGCTGAGATTTTCAAACCTTCCAATGGGAACCCTGGCATCCAAATTAAGGATATAAATCAGAACTTGATCATTTTAGAGTAATAGAATTTGCAAAATTACAAAACATAAGAACATTTATGGATAGTCCTCTTTGATGGCTTAACTTTTTCTTGCTCTTGTTTATACTTTAAATATCTCTCCTATGCAGACTGGAAGACAGATGGCTTAAACTGAGAGAGAGTGCATAATACATTTTTGTAAAAAGTTAAGATTCACTTTAAAATTAAATTTGGCTCCACAAAAAGCTGCCTATAATTTTGAATGAAGTAATTAATAACAAAATTATATTGACTTAAAAATGAGCTGATAGAGGGGATGGTGCAGACAGGGGAGCAGTTTCATCTGATTCATTAAGCCGTGAATTGAGTAGTCAGATCTGTTTGTCAAATAGTTGGCAATTTGTTTTAATAATACGAATAGTCACTTATTTATATGGGGTTTCTCTGATTCGTGAATGTCTCCATTGGACATCTTTTAACAATTTTTAGCAATTGTTTTCCATCACTTCAGAAATTAAGACAACTATTTCAAAGTTAAAATGATGCTAACTTTTGAGACCTGAGTATTTGATGGGAACCCATGGTGTCATGAAGCCAAAATGTCCTGAATCAGATCTACTGTCTTCAGAGACCTAGCCCTTTGAAAGCTCAGTCCTCATGCTCTGAGTTTTAAACACCTCCTTTTGCAAGCAGGATCAGCTCTAAAACTCTTCACTGTACTCTGTCTGACCTGTCAAACTGCGAGCCAGAGCCATAGTGGGTGTAAATCAGCACAGTTCCATTGAAGTCAATGGATCTGGACTAGGAAGTCTAAAGGCTTGTCTAAACTGCCCCACAGTTCAGACTACAGGGATCTGAACAGCAGTTTATTATTAATGTATATTGTCCTAAATGAATAATTTGACCCGCTCTAATAGTAGTAATTCTTCCTTTATGATTCAATCTTACTCTGTGGTCATGTTCCCAGGTGACAGCTCACACTTCTCCCCTTCCAGACGATGTGGGCTGTCATTCTCTCAACTCTTTGCTTTATGTCAACACCTGGAGAAAATTTCCATTTGAGAATTCCAATGTCAATCACCTTAAAGTGATATCCCAGGTATCCCAGGTCCCTGAAACCCAGCCCTTCCCTTTAAATCACTGATCCAGGCAGCAATACCACAAACATAAAGAAGGAAAACAAAAACATCTTTGTTCAGATCAGTCACTGTTTTACCATATCTAAGAGTCAGGAGTCAACCTGGCTCAGAAATTGATATTCTTTTTTTTTTTTTTTTTGTTAGGTCTGTGACTCTATATGAACTCCCTTACCTTAAATCTTTCAAGGCTTAAAATACTTGTTTACCTCTTTACTACTTTTCTATGAAGATAGATTGTTCTCCTGATGATACCAATTTTCACTGAATATTTCAACACATATCAGCCAGTGTTACTGTGAAATAGTAGAGATGCCATTCTCAACTTAAAAAGCAAAACAAAAAAACAAGAGTCCTGTAGCACCTTGAAGACTAACAAATTTCTGCTGGCATAAGCTTTCGTGGGCTGCAACCGACTTCGTCAGATGCATGAAGCGGAAACCACTGATGGGGGTATATATATACTTACAAGGGTAAGGCACATAACCATGGGGAGGGCTAGTGCTAACAAAGTCAATTCAGTTAGGGTAGATGAGGCCTATTCACAACTGTTGATTAGAAGATGAGAATGTCTGAACAGTGACAATTTCTTCTTGTAATGAGATAACCATTCCAAGTCTCTATTCAGACCCAGTCTGAGTGTGTCAGGTTTGCATGTGAGTTCCAGCTCTGCAATTTCTCGCTGAAGTCTGTTTTTGAAGTTTTTTTGTAGAAGTATGGCAACTTTCAAGTCAGCTACAGAGTGTCCTGGGAGATTGAAGTGCTCTCCTACTGGCTTATGGATGTTACCATTTTTATGTCTGATTTCTGTTCATTTATTCTTTTGCGTAGTGACAGTCCAGTTTGGCCAATGTATGTGGCAGAGGGGAATTGCTGGCACATGCTGGCATATATTACATTAGTAGATGTGCAGGTGAATGAACTCCTGATGGTGTGGCTGAAGTGTTTAGGACCTCCTGAGTCCTGTTAGGACTCAACTTGTGAGTTTTCTGAATAATTTTTCTTTCCTCTTAGAAACTGCTGATAAACTTACTGAACTACATTGTGAAACTTACTTTTCTTTCCTCCCTGTTCTGAGATATCTCATGATTAATTTGTTAAACATTTTGAATGGTCACATCTGACAGTACCCTTCTGGAATATGAACCTTTTTCCCCTTGCATTTATGTATTCCTTACAGAGTAGTATAGTCCCATTAATGCCAGTTTTAAAGATATACCTAATTTTTCCAAGCATGTTCCAGTGCTAAAGACACCTCAAAATCATTATACTCACCGTATGTCCCCTAACAGCTAGCGGATGGAAAAATGTTGTTGTTTTTTTGTTTTAATGACACAGATTTTTTTAAAGAAAAATGGATGGACCTGTCTGCTATTCTGACAGCAGGAATTTAGCTGGCAGGAATGATTTTTTTGTTCATTACTGGAAGCTTCTGATCAATTCATTAATCATTTAACGAAATGGTTTATTAATCACTGAGGAAATAAAATGCAGTAAATAATGGGGACCTAACATTCACTTACTGACTTCCCTTGAAGAATCTGTTAAATAACTTTTTAATCCCACGGATTTTAGGAGATGCTTTCCTGAATTGAATCTTTGATGGAAGGTAAGTTTGCTAATGTAGTTTGCAAGCTATTTGAATTATTTTGTTCTTTAACCTTTTGATGATCAGGGTTATGCCAATCACTTGAACTGGGGGATATTTATTTAAACAAAGTTTAGAGAAGGTACTGGCTAAAACCCTGAAATCATAATGGTTAAAGTTAGCAATCTAGCCATAGAATTTAGATCTGGAAAAGATCTACTTGGTATCCTTTCTTTCTTCCTCCACTGCAGGACTATTCTTTCTTGCACATGTTCTAATGTTACCTCCAGGATGGTTTTAAGAGTTGCAGGCTGTGAAACTTCCTCTAATGCTTCACTATGAAGATTATTCAATAGGTGAATGGATATCTCTGTTTTCACCACTTACCTGTACTTCACTGACATTGTGAATATTTTTACATATAACCTCTCCTCCACCTTTTCTTCCCTTTTTCTCTCTCCTGTATAAACTAAACTCACGTTTTCACATTCTATTTATGTGAATCATCTCACCATGTTCCAGTTTTGCCTTCTAGAATTTACTTTCCCTAATTTAGTAAAACCTTTAGATCTCATTGCTTGTTTCCCTCTCTTCTTTAATTTCTGGACAGAAACTTTAGTACATTTTGTGACTAGATATTGAAAGATGATTCAGTTTAGATTATTGATGTGCATCATATAGCTCAACTGAACTGGTGTTTATTAGTAAAAGATAGATCAGCACAAATAGAAAGAGTGAATATATTATCCAATCCAGGGAGCAGGCTTGCAGCTCAAATTTTCACTTCTCCAAAGATTATGAGCTCACTTCAGGGTATATTTATACGACCCTGGCTTATACAGACAAAAATTCTCTAAATTAGCACGAACCTTTCATCCTTTTTCCTTATCTGATTTTTTAAACTATTTTGAACATCATGAAGACATCTATACCAATTATCCCAGACACCGGCAGCAAGTATTTCTAGTATTTTATCTAGTCAGAGACACATATCAATTATCCCAGTTATCCTCAGAAGATAACCAACATTGTTTATATTTGCTATTTCTTCTGAAAAGTTCTGCATATACAAACAAAATTGGTTACATACAGTTCATCTGTTGATAAGTTTCCACAGGGAAGTTTGACATAAGTGAAAAAGCATGCTATTTGTTTTGGTTCATAAGTGCAGAAAATACAAAATCTTCTACAAATATATGACGTTGCCTAACAGTACCATGGTGATGGACATTCTCCAAATGTATGTAATAAAAAAGACTATTATTCATCTTTATTTGTTTCCCAGAACAACTGCATCATCTGTTTTACTTGGTTCCGGAAAGTACCTCTCAGACTAGATGGGCCTAAGAAAAGCTCCCCTCATCCTCCCTTCTTCTCTGTAGTGGTGCCAGGAAAAATTGTATGATAATAAATAAGGAATCATAGTATTTGTGACCACAGCTTAGATGAATCTGACTTTTACAGATATATTATTATTTTTTTTCATATTTTCCTCCTTCCTGATGTCAGTAGAGGACACTGACATGTCATCAAGTTTCTCTCTTGTAGAATACTGCAGGTGGCAAATTGAGATTAGAATGACATATACAATGATATACTCTAAAAACTGGTAGTATTTAAAAGTCATTGCTATCTTTTACTAATTGTTTTAATATTAGACAAAAGTATTTTGTTGTTGTTGTTTGAAAAAGAAGGCAAACAAACAGCTGAACATGCCATAAGGTTTCTAACTAGTCAGAATCTCCTGGAAATTAAAACTGTCTGACTGACATAATTTTGCTACTAATAGTCTAATTAATTTTTATTTTATTTTAAAATATCATTTTGTCACAGATAGTAAAGTCAGTCTTGTATACAAACTGAATGGTTAAATATGGCTTTATCAAGAGAACATTTCAGTCACACAACCACATTTCTGGCGGGGGTTAACTTGAAACACAATCTTTTCTTGGTCTTATTAATTGTAAAGTAGGCCTTTAACAAAGATAAAAGAGTAGGAAACATCTCATGAAATTAAAATAGAACAGATTAAAAATTTAGAGGCAGAACTTTTTCACACAAAGAAACTGGTTGTGGAATTCATTCTTGGGTCTTGTTGACACTGGGTTACTGGTGTCATTTACAGAAAACAATTATCAAAATTCAGGATACAGTGCTGGGAGGAAACTACACTTTGATAAGGTAAGCAACTTAGGCCTTTACCCTAACATTACTGAAATTGTTGTAACCTATGGGTCTAACCCCCTATACTGCCCCTCTCCCCTTGTAAATAGTTAAGTGACCTTGTATATAGTAGACCATAGAGAACCTAAGGACACCTGTCGATCTTCTGATGTAAGGTGAAAAGTTCAAGGCAGTTGCCAGTTAGACCCGGAAGGGATTTAAATATGTATAAGGTAGGAGCCAATGAGAATGGCTATAGGAATTAGAGGGCCGTGTGCAGAGTCTCTCTAAACGCGGGAAAACCCGTCGACCTGATTGGATGACAGGGGCTCCTGTGAATCTATATAAGGTTGGAACAAACGACAGTTGGCTGCTACTGTTTGGTCGCTACTGTTTTGATTGCTGCTTACTGTTTGGCTGCAGCTGCTTACTGTTTGGTCAGAGCAGTGTGGCACGGGTTGGTATAGCATTGGTTGTAGGAAGGGTAGGATCATCGCAGACAAGGACGAGAAGCAGACGGGAAGACGACAACACCAGGAGGAGAAGAAAGACTGTGAGAATTTCTAAAAACACCAGAGACACTCGGCCCGGGAATATTTTATTGGGACCTTGGGTTTACCCCTATTCTGTTGTGACCCTGTTTAATCCCTTAATAAATTGATTGTTGTTTTCGAAGAACATTGAATTTGAATATTCTTCCAATCCGAAAGGACTCCGTCGCTACGGGGGTAAGAGGACCTGTACCTGATAAATTGATTTGGTTGGCTTAGGCTAGTTTAGTCCTAACATTGTGTGCTTCTGGAAAATGGGCCAGAATCTCTAGTCACTAGAGCAGCTTTGAGCTACTCACACACTTCTAATTAATGATGTTCTGACTGAATTTGGCGAGCTGAGAATTTCTCTTGCAAAAAGGAACTCCCACTGACATAAAGTTGGTGGAGGTGGCAGAACCACCTCCTGTTCTAGCTATTGCCCACCATCCCTGGCATAAGGGAAGGGAGATGGTACGTTATCATACGTGTGGGAAGGGACATAACAGAGAGGATCAGAACTCTGTTACACTCAGTCTTCCATTGCATAAGGACCTTACAACAGTGTCATAAGTTATAGCTGTTGCTCAGCAGCTTACACTGGTCCAGGCAGCACAAGATCAGGAACTTGCAACTGGTTCCTGGGCAGCCTATTCCTTTCCTTTCTGAATTCCACTTAGGCACTGTGACAGTGTGAACTCTCAAATGGGGGTGGAAAACAAACAAAATAAAATCAACCAATCCAATTAATTACCCCTTTCAGAGGCTTCTGTGAATGTGAGGGATCTGGGATAGATATAAGCCAGATCCAGCTATTTCCAGAGAGATAAGAATAAAGGCAATGCCTAAAAAGACTGGAGGCTGAAGAATTACTAATGGGAAAAACTGCTCCAGAAAGAGAGAAGATGATAGGTAACTCCCAAGAAGACTGGGAGGTGAAGGAAAGCCAAAGGAAAAAATCAGCTCCAGGAGGGACAGGAGGAGAGGCAATAATGTTGACGGAAAAAAGTATTAAGTTTGGGAAGACCTGGACACAGGTTGAGGTCTGCCTCTCTAGAAGCTTTGGATTTGCTTGAGAGGTAAGAGAATATATGAGGAAATAGAACTAAAGACTTTAGATGTAGATGATGATCATAGATTCATATAATTGTAGGACCGGAGTGGACCTCTAGAGGTCATCTTGTCCAGTTTCCTGCACTTATCGCAGGACTACGTATTATCTAGACCATCCCTGACAGGTGTTTGTCTAACCTGCTCTTAAAAATCTACACTGATGGAGATTCCACAACCTCCCCAGGAAATTTATTCCAGTGCATAACTATCCTGACAGTTAGGAAGATTTTTCTAATATCCAACTTAAACCACCTTGCTGTAATTTAAGCTCATCACTTCTTGGCGTATCCTCAGACGTTCAGGAGAACAATGTTTCTCCCTCCTCCTTTTAACAACCTTTTATGTACTTAAAAACTATTATCATGTCACCTCTCAGTCTACTCTTCTCCAGACTAAACAAACTCATTTTTTTTCTATCTTCCCCTCATAGGTCACATTTTCCAGACTTTTAATAATTTTTGTTGCTCTTCCCTGGACTTTCTCCACATCTTTCCTAAAATGTGGCTCCCAGAACTGGACACAATACTCCAACTGAGGCCTAATCAGCACAGAGTAGAATGGAAGACTTACTTCTCATGTCTTGTTTACAATACTTCTACTAATACATTCCAAAATTAAGTTTGGGTTTTTTTGGCAACAGTTTTACCTGGTTGACTCATATTCACCTTTGATCCACTATGACTCCAGATCCCTTTCTGCAGTACTCTTTCCCATTTTGTATGTGTGCAGCTGATTGTTCCTTCCTAAATGGATTATTGGCATTTGTCCTTATTGAATTTCATCCCATTTACTTCAGATTATTTCTTGAGTTTGCCCATTTTGAATTGTAATCCTATCCTCCAAAGCACTTGCAACCGCACTCAGCTTGATATCATCCACAAACTTTCTAAGTATATTCTCTATGCCATTATCTAAATAATTGATGAAGATATTGAACAGAACCGGACTCAGAACTGAGTCCTGTGGGACCATACTCAACAGCTTGGCTGTCAACCATTGATAACTACTCTCTGGAAATGGTTTTCCAACCAGTTATACACCCACTTTATAGTAGCTCCATCTAGATTGTATTTTCCCTAGTTTGTTTATGAAGCCCTACTAAAGTCAGGATGTACCACATCTACCACTTTCCCATATCAACAAGGCTTGTTACCCTATCAAGGAAAGCTATCAGGTTGGTTTGACATGATTTGTTCTTAACAAGTCCATGCTGACTGATACTTATCACCTTATTTATCTTCTAGGTGTTTGCAAATTGATTGTTCAATTATTTGTTCCATTATCTTTCTGGGTATTGAAGTTAAGGTGACTGGTCTGTAATTCCTGGGGTTGTCCTTACTTCCTTTTTTTATAGATTGGCGCTATATTTGCCCTTTTCCAACCCTCTGGAATATCTCCCATCTTCCATGACTTTTAGAAGAAAATTAAATATCAATAAAACCATTTTGTAAGTTCTCTTATGTTCTGTGTATCATCATTTCTCCCCCACCCTTTCTGTGGTGGTCAGGTCATTCTGACCCTACCAGGCAATAGCTTGGTGACATTTGGAGATGTGGTATTTAGGTCTTACCCACAGGGCAAAATCAACTTAGATATAACCTGCTGAACTTCCTCAGGATGGTGAGAATCTACCAATCCACAGGAATAGATGAGAATCCAGGCCTTTGATATGGTACTTAAAAGGGAATAGTTACACACATAGCTTGAGGCACTTTATTAGGAATAACAGATAACTGTAGTAGTTAATGGGGAAAGATCAGATTATTTCATAGTGTATTGTCATGTAGAGATGCCTTCTGTCTCCCATATTTTTGATCTAGCTTTTGGGCCCTGGAAGGTTACTCTACAGCAAGAAAAAGCTCTGTGCATGGCTATGACAATCTAGACTGAATAGTTGTGTTATCCCTGCCCTATAACCTGGGGTGCCCTTTATAATGCCTTGCTGCTGTAGCCTCCTACCTGGGATACTCACAAACAGCTTCCAGCATGTCACTCACTCCCAGTTATGTCTGTGTGTGCTGCAGCCTGCCAACCAACCACACCTTGGCTCTTAAAAACCTTGGTTATGCTGCAGGGTGACCTCAATACACCAGATCTTTCCCCCAGAAATATATCTCCTGTACTGCCCAGCCCTGTCCTGGACAGTACAAATATAGTGAGTCCATTATTTCTTTAAGGGAATAATATGTACATAACTTGTTACCCTAAATGGAGTTACCCAGACATTTCAACTTGAACACACTTGATCTAATAAAATAAAGTAAAACAAATGCATTAACTACAAAGAGATAGATTTTAAGTGAGTACAAGTAATGAGGAATAAAAATCAAATATTTACAATAAAAATAAAAATAAAACACAAATGATACCTATTTTAACAACGATATTAGATTCAAAGAAAGTTTCCTCACCTCGTGCTTTCAGCAGTCTTACT
The DNA here is from genome assembly GCF_026122565.2 of Emydura macquarii macquarii. Taxonomy (NCBI): domain Eukaryota; kingdom Metazoa; phylum Chordata; order Testudines; family Chelidae; genus Emydura; species Emydura macquarii. Next base: position 677,632 of record NW_027132543.1, on the reverse strand, counting down.
GACCAGATTCTTTAGGTCAAGACATCTCCTCCAGCGTCCATCAGCTGCTTCCTTTGTCTCTTCAAGTGCAGTGAATGTGATAGGCAGGGAGAGCGGGATTCCCTTCAGGTGTTTGTTCCTCCCTTTTATAGTTTTAGTCTCCCTCTTGAAAAACATTTCCAGTGGAGACCCAGAAGACAAAGCATCTATGTGGAAAGATATTCCCTGCCTTTTTTTCCCTACCTGTTTGAACTTCCTTTGTTTTCTCTTTCTGCTTGATGTTTTTGTTAACTTTTTAAATGCAAATTAAGGCAAATACACATTCATTTGTTTAGGACAGACGTATTTTCCTACTTCTGTTTGGGCAGGGCTGTGAGGTTTGGAACATGTGCTAGTAACATCATACAGGTGAATCTTACATCTTCACATACAATGTTGCCACACATATTTTACCAGGACAATACTGACCAGCACATTATGAATTGTACCTCACAACGCATACTTTGTACAAACATTATTACAATAGTATACAGGGTGTGAACACAGGGGTATATTTTGTCACAGTGGCAATGGGGGATGATGCCTATGTAGATGCTATGCAAAATTATTTACTATTAAAAAGCCAGCATTGGCCAATAGTTATTTCACAACTGTGTCTGACATTGCACACCTGTTTCTGATTCTCAAAATGGAAGAAAATGGTTCTATCTCAGACTCCACTATCTATTAACTGTTGGCCAATAGTGATTTTTAACTACCACCACAGAAAGCAGATGAATCTCTTGGATCTTAACTATCCAGAGGGCTAGGTTGCTAAACTGATTACAGTGAGACTAGAACTAGTGTAATAAAGACTCATCAATCATGATACTTACCCAAGAAATGCAGAAAATGTCACTATTTGAAACAGAGTTAGAATTGGGGAGTCGAGCTAGTGATACTCTTCCAAGTGCTGCTCACAATAGAATTATTGCCTACTTGAGATACCAAGATGAGACACTGCTTGGAGCTGATTATGAAGATGTTCAAAATATGATCATACATTTTCTCAGAGATCTTCAAACTTGGCTCTCCCTCACTAGAGTTTGCATGCACCTGTGGGTTCTGTAAGGTTCTTTCGGAATGGCCTCCCCTCACTGGGGCTCCGATTTCAGCCTAGGCTCCTTAATCTTGCCATCTTGTTACGACTCAAATGACCTGTTGGGCTAGTAGCCTTGTGACTGAGGAGTGGGGGGAAGATGGTGGTACTCTCCCAAATGTCACCCACCTGTCGGGCTAAAATTAGATGTCACATTAGACTATGCAGATCTTTATGGTATGATCCTCCCTCTCCTTTCTGATAATTAGTCAAAATATTACTGAATAACTATAGTGTATATAATGAAGTCTTTATTCAGAATAAGTCCTACTGAAACCACTGGATATTTTCACAGATAAGAACTGCAGGATTGTTCCCTAGGCTTATGATGAACTAATAACGTAATTTCCCATTAAACACAGATTACGTAAAATGTCAAGAAAGGAAGTAACATTCTGCAATGCTATCAGGCAGACAGAACTTAATCTTAAATATGAAACCAAATTAAAAATAGATAAAAGGGTTTTTTCCTCTGAAGATTTCAGCATTCCTCCCCTCCTTTTTCCTAGTTCTTTGTACTCTGATGATTTTCTTAATGCCACAGATACTAATCATGCTTTTCTTTCTTTTTTATTCTAATAGACACTAAAAATCACATAAGTAACATTAATACAAGGACTGGGTCAAGTGGAGACAATAAATCAACTTCAAAAGACCTTTAGTCTTTTTAATTCTCATATTTGTTCTACAATTTTCATTAGGTTTATTGAGGTTTTTAGTATAATCTCACGCAAGCTAATTTTGGCTTTTGTTGGGCTGTCACTTGCAAGGGTTTACAAGATTAACTTTCCTGGAAATATTAAACTATACCAGAGCTGAATTAGCTTTTCTTTGAAGATAGATGAAAATCATGCTCACTACTTGTTGAATCAGTTCTGTTTTGCCTAGATATGGAGCATGACTGAAATTTCTGATTTACCCCATTGCTATACCTGTTGGTAATCAGCTAAATCAACAGGCTTATGTAAAATGGTGGCAGTGAAGCTTTCTATGCTCAGATCCTATACCCTTTAAAAAAATTGAAATGAGTGCAGCCTTTCATGAACAAGTTAGGAAAACAATCTGTTCAACACCTGGATAAAATTCTTGCTCCTGAAGTCAGAGATTTCACTTGGACTATGGGAGATAGTCACTGGTGGATAATTAGTACTATGACACAAATATACTTCTTATGCATAAAAAAATCATTATTGATAAATGTCTTTTTGTACATTAGTATCTGTTTTATTTTGTCCATTAACTCCAGTGGTTAGGAAAGCTAGAAATTCCTGTTGCTCCAGTAGCATGCTGTAAATTGTAGAATTGGTCAAAAAACAGTAGTAATAGCATTAGGCCAGAGAAAAATGACAAGACTGAGAATGGCTGTATAGCTTGGTGGTTAGAGCACTTCCTGAGCGGTAGGAAGATCTAAGTTCTAGCTCAGATGACAGTTTTTTTATACACATGGAATAGCTTCAACTGAAGAGTTTGAGAGAGACCCTCTCCGAAATTGGCTATAAAGTAAGGGGCAAAAATTACAGATTTTTTCCAGTTTTCACTGAAATTTAAAATCCTTTGAAATTTCCTGATCAGCTCTAATATTTAGATGCACTCTATTAGGAGTTGCCTTGCATGACAGCACTTAAGTATTCATTACAACTGCTGCTTGGTGAAGTAGCAAAAATCCTACAAGTTTGTTTATTTGTTCGTTCTGCCATACCAGTTTCTCAGATCTCTTTTGAAAGAAGGAAAAATAAAGCATTTAAATGTTTTTAACCTTATGATTAATTCAAACATGACTGACTTAGAATATATATATATTTTTTTGTAATGTAGCATTATATGATAAAGAACACAATTGTTCATTTCCTGACCTTCATCTTTCAGGTTTTGACTCATTTTGGAGAATAGCAGTACTTAAAAATAAATGTGTAAGGAAAAAGTATAAAAAAGAACAGTGTAAAATTTATAGTTCAGAAAATGCTGCAAAATTGTAACTGTAATGAAACTGTGCAGCTTTCTAAAATGTTAGAGAAGGAATTAAAAGCTACTCTGAGCCTACTGTGTTACTTAAGCAGAATAAGATTTACAAGATGAAGCAGAGTGTGCTACTTCACTACCAAAAGAGGGTAATTATTCAATAATCAGAAAAATATTAATCATAATTGGGAATCATTTAAGAATACCTTACTAGATGTCCCAAAAACCACAATCGAGGAAGAAGGCTATGCTGACTAAAAAACCAACCTGGCTTATCAGGAAAGTGAAGGCTATGATATATAAAAAAATGGAAGAAAGGGGAAGCTGATAGTAAATCAGAAATTAAGAAATGTAAAAAATTGATAAAGGAAGCCAAGGGACTCAAGAAGAACTCTATGGCCAGCAGAGTTAAAGACAATAAGAAGGAGATTTTAAAATATATTAGGAACAAAAATAATTCTGACAATGGTATTGGTCCAGTAATTCATAGAAATGGTAGAACTATCCATTGTAAATCAGAAAAAGCAGAAGTGTTCAATAAATATTTCTGTTCTGTATGTGAAGATAAAAACAGATGATATAGTCTCAATTTATGCTGATAACACTCTTTTCATTTCACTAGTATCTATGGAAGCTACTAAAGTTAGACATTTTAAAATCAGCATTTTAAAATAACTTTCACCCAAGAGTTTTAAAAGATATGTCAGAGACAATTGATGGACTATTAATGTTGTTTTTCAATATGTCTTGGAGCACTGATGAAGTTCCAGAAGACTGGAGGAAAGCTAATGTTGTGCCATTTTTTAAAAAGTGTAAATGGGATGACCTTGTTAATTATAGGTTTGTCACACTGACTTTGATTCCAGGCAAGATCACTGAGTGACTGATAGGGACTGGATTAATTAAGAACTAAATGAGAGTACTGTGCTTAATGCAAATCTATATCTGTTAATGGAAAACAGTTCTTGTCAAGCTAACCTGATATCTTTTTTTAGGCTAGTACAAGTTTGATTGATAAAGGTATGAGAGTTGCCATAATAGACTTCTGTAAGGCATCTGATATGGTACTGCATGACATTTTGATTAAAAAACTTGAACAAAATAAAAATAACATGGCACATATTAAATGGATTAAAAGCTGACAAATTGATAGATCTCAAAATGTAACTGTAAAAAGGGAATCATCATCAAGTGGACCTGTTTTCAGTGTAGTCTGGTAGGGGTCAGGTCTTGGACCTATGCTGTTTAACATTTTTATCAAGGGCCTGGAATAAAACATAAAACTGATAGAGTTTGCAGATAACACAAAAAATAATGAAGTAGTAAATAGTGATGAAGACAGGTTACTGATTAAGAGCAATATGGATCATTTGGTAAACAAGAACAAGCAAACAATCATAGAAAAGTAGGGCTGGAAGGGACCTCAAGAGGTCATGTAGTCCAAACTCCTGCTCAAAACAGGACCAACCCCAACTACATCAGAGCTTTGTCAAGCTGGGCCATAAAAACCTCTAAGGATGGAGATTCTACCACCTTCCTAGGTAACCCATTGCAGTGCTTCACCACTCTCCTAGTGAAAAAGTTTGTTCTATTATCCAACCTAAAGCTCCCCCACAGCAACTTGAGACCGCTGCTCCTTGTTCTGTCATTTGCTACCACTGAGAACAGCCTAGGTCCATCCTCTTTGGAACCCTCCTTCAGGTAGTCAAAGGCTGCTATAAAATCTCCCCTCATTCTTCTCTTCTGAAGACTAAATAAATCCAGTTCCCTCAGCCTTTCCTCATAAGTCATATGCCCCAGCCCGCTAATCATTTTTGTTGCCTTCCGCTGAACTCTCTCCAATTTGTCCACATCCTTTCTGTAGTGGAGGGCCCAAAACTAGACACAATATTCCAGATGTGGCCACACCAGTGCTGAATAGAGGGGAATAATCACTTCTCTCAATCTGCTGACAATGCTCCTATTAATGCAGACCAATATGCCATTAGCCTTGTTACCAACAAGTGCACACTATTGACTGATATCCAACTTCTTGTCCAGTGTAATCCCCAGGTCCTTTTCTGCGGAACTGATGCCTACCCAGTTAGTCCCCAGTCTGTAGCAGTGCATGGATTCTTCGGTCCTAAGTGCAGGACTCTGCCCTTGTCCTTGCTGAACCGCATCAGATTCTTTTGGCCCATTCCTCCAATTTGTCTAGGTCCCTTTTTACCCTACCCTCCAGCATATCTACCACTACCCCCAGCTTAGTGTCATCTGCAAACTTGTTGAGGGTGCAATCCACCTCATCATCCAGATAAGTAATGAAGATGTTGAACAAAACTGGCCAGAAGACCAGCCCCAGGGCACTCCGCTTCATACCAGCTGCCAACTAGACATCGAGCCATTGATCACTACCTGTTGAGCCTGATGATCTAGCCAGCTTTCTATCCACCTTATAATCCATTCATCCAACCCATACTTCTTTAACTTGCTGGCAAGAATGCTGTGGGAGACTGTATCAAAAGCTTTGCTAAAGATAAGTTATATCACATCCACCGCTTCTCCCACATCCACAGAGCCATTCATCTCATCACAGAAGGCAATCAGGTTGGTCAAGCATGATTTGCCCTTGGTGCATTCATGCTGAGTGTTCCTAATCACCTTCCTCTCCTTCAATTACTTCAAAATGTATTCCTTGAGGATCTGCTCTATGATTTTTCTGGTGACTGAAGTCAGGCTGATTGGTCTGTAGTTCCCCAGATCCTCCTCCTTCCCTTTTTTAAAGATGGGCACAATATTTGCCTTCTTCTAATCATCTGGGTTCTCCCCCAGTTGCCACAAGTTTTCAAAGTTAATGGCCAATGGTTCTGCAAACACATCAGCCAACTCACTCAGCACCCTTGGATGCATTGCATTCGGCCCCATTGACTTGTGCATGTCCAGCTTTTCTAATTCATTTTAATATGGCTAAATGTAAATGTATATATCTAAGAACAAAGAATGTAGGCCATACTTACAGGATGGATGACTCTATCCTGGGAAGCAGTGACTCTGAAAAAGATTTGGGGGTTATGGTCGATAATCAACTCAGCATGAGCTACCAATCCAACACTGTGTACAAAAGAGCTCACACAATCCTGGGAGCATAAACGGGAATTTTGAGTATCCAAAGAGAAGTTATTTTACTTTTGTATTTGTAACTGGAATGCCTGCTATTGGAATACTGTGTCCACTTCTGATGCCCACTATTCCAGAAGGATGTTGATAAATTGGAAAAGTTTCTGAAAAGAGCTATGAGAATGATTAAAGGAGTAGCAAAATGCTTTATAGTGATGGACTGTAGGAAGGCGCAGTGGCCTTCCTCTGAGCCTGGGCCCGCGGAAGGGCCACAGACACCCAATCAGGCTCTAGACTGGCCGGCAGCCCAGTCTGCCCGGCAACCAGACAGCTGGGCCCCGATAGGTCCTGCCGGGCGGCCAACCCGGGAGCAGGGGGGCGGAGCCTTAGGGAGGGCGGCAGCTATAAACAGGAGGCCCTGCAGCTCAGAGGGAAAAAGGCTGCCGGCGGAGACAGACGCGCTGCCTCGCCGGCTGCAGCAAGGGGCTGAACCTCGCCAGGCTACTGCCACAGGTAACCCCCTCCTGGCCTTGCGGCCCCGGCGACCCGCCTCTAAGGCCTGGGTTGGGCCTCCGGGCCCTCTGGACTGGCCGAGGTCTCCAGGCCCGAGGCGCAGGGCCCAGCCTCAGGCCCACAGCGGCTGGGATGAGCCAGCTGAACCAGAGAGCTGGGAGTTCCGTCCAGAAGCTGGTCCAGACCTGGAAGAGCTGCCAGACGCCCAACCCCTGGAGACAGGATCCGACCTGGAGGAGTTGCCGGAGGCTGGACCGTACCCCCAGCCCAGAGACCTGGAGGAGCTGCCCCTCGCTGAGGAGCTTCCAAACCTACCCCCGTGGACGCCGAAGGACTGACTGGCCTACCCCGTGCGGTGTACCCCGACGACACAGAGGACCCGACGGACATAGGTACCGGGGAACCAGGGGAGGAAGGAGCCCAGGGACAGCCAGAGGCGTGGCTGTATGAGGGGTAACGCCCAGTCGGCGTGTTACGGCAGGAGCCCCGCCGACTGAGTGGCAACCCCATGCCACTGCTAGGGCCCTGGGCTGGGACGCAGTGGAGTTGGGTGGGCCTGTGTCCCCCTCCCCTCCCCCCTGATCCTTGCCAATCCCCAACAGGGAATCAGCCTCTGCCGCCCGCTAAACTCGAGCCACTGCTCCTCGCTCGCCCGCCCTGCTTGAGGGCCCGGGGCGAAAGACTCCTCGCTCGCCCGCCCTGCTTGAGGGCCCGGGGCGAAAGACTCCTCGCTCGCCCGCCCTGCTTGAGGGCCCGGGGCGAAAGACTCCTCGCTCGCCCGCCCTGCTTGAGGGCCCGGGGCGAAAGACTCCTCGCTCGCCCGCCCTGCTTGAGGGCCCGGGGCGAAAGACTAAAAGACTAACATTCCCCTGTTGTGTAGGAAGGCGCAGTGGCCTTCCTCTAAGCCTGGGCCCGCGGAAGGGCTGCCAGGACTGGACCGGGCAGGAGCCCGTCCTACATGGACCTAAAGAGCTCAATCAATTTTGCTTAACAAAGAGAAAGTTAAGGGATGTCTTGGTTACAGTTAATAAATACCTGTATGTGGAATAAATATTTAGTAATGGGTTCTTCAGCCTTGCAGAGAAAGGTATTACAAGATCTAATTGCTAAAAGTTGAAGCTAGGCAAATTCAGAATGTAAATAAGGTATACATTTTTAATGGTGAGAGTAATTATCAGGACAATTTATCAGGAGGCGTAGTGGATTCACCAACAATTTTTAAATCAAGATTGGATGTTTTTCTAAAGAAGTACTCTAGGAATTATTTTGGGGAAGTTCTATGACCTGTAGTATACAGGCAATCAGACTTCATAATGGTATCTTCTGGCCTTAAAAATCTATGAATCTATTAATATTTTAGGATACAAATGGATGCTAGGTGTTTTTATCTTTGTACACTTGTCAATTACAGCTATTCTAACTACTTAAAGAACTTGAAAAATGTTTTGACAGATTACAAACATACTAAATCCAAAATGTTAATTTTACTTTTCTTCTCTCCCTAGAAACTGGACTTTTATTCTCACACATTGTGAACAACTCAAAGTACTCAATGCTGGCCTAACTCTGTTTCCATGGACATCAATGGTAAAACTCCCACACACCTCAATGGGAGCAAAGTTTGCTCAATGGTGAGCGTTGTGGAATGCTGAAACCCTCTAACCACTTTGTCACAAGGGTTTTTTTTGTTTAAATGGTATTTACTTTGCAGGGATCTCATTATTAATATTTTGCATTGCGCAATGGTTCCCATCCATGTACTTTTACTAGTTGTGGTCAAATTATTCATTGCAAAGAATACCTATTCCTAAAGCATCCCTTTCTTCTATTTGTGTAGCATTCATTAATCAGCCATGATATTTGCAACTAGGTTTATAATATTCACTAAATAGTTTGGACAAACAATACTCAATTTATCCAAATGGTTTCAACAATGAAATGGGAAAAATGACTCTTCAGGCAGGAACTTGGGGTGTTGAATTTGCAGCAGGACCCCCTGGCTTGAGGTGGCTTCCATCATATACAGGTTTTACAGGTTTGTTCAATGACTTTCAGCACCCCCACTATAAAAATTGTTCCAATGCCACTGTCTTCAGGTGAGATTGCAGTTCATTCTTCATAGATATTAAATCATTGGCTTCTTTGCTATGACTTTGTCAGGAAAGATGCCAGTTAGTTTCAATTTATATATATTTTTATGGACACCTGCTCACTAAGAACTAAGATGACCAACCATTTCACACAGGGCTCTGAAGAGCCATCAAATAATAATGACTTTTGATGTCTACTGACTAAAACTAGATGATCTAGGAATACTGTATGACATTCTCAATGCCTTAACCTTATCAGTCTGCCATTTTTCCATCGCTATCATTTCTTCTAATAATGCTAGCAAAAATCAGGAAATGCAGTGTGGTTTAAAACAAGAAAAAAATAAATGTAACCCTTGACCAACACTTTATACACTGTGGCTTTTGTGCCACATATCAAATCATTCTTATGAAAAGAAAAGCATGCTATTTCTTTCATTATTTCATCCTAAATTACTTCAGGTTACATTGGGAGATTTGCTTGACAGAAATTTACAATCATTTCCATATTTTCAAATTTACAAATTTACATATTTACAAATTTACAATCATATTCCATATTTTCTATTTAGTACATTTTATCTTCAGTTTCTAGTCAGCAAAAGTAATGTATCTATTAACTGATCTCAGATAAAGATGCCTTGTAATTCCTTGGGGGTATCTCGATATTCCTGACATATTAATCGCTCAGTGTCTCAAGTCAGTTCTGCTAGAGATTTTTCATTTCACCTAATACTGTTTTTGAACAGCATAGCGGCCAGTTTTGTTTAATATCCAACTCGAAAATGAATAGTTAATGCGGCTACTAATGCTTGATAGTTCTCACTGTATTTTCCTGACAAATTGCTTAGCAAAGTAAGTAGTGGCCCCTTCAGAGATGCAGCAAGAAAGAGCACTTTTGTTACTCAGTCCAAAGGTTCTGTGACTTATTATTTTAAATTGGGCATAAGAAGATTTCCATGACACTTTTCCTATAAAGCTGATATCAGCAAAGAGATTTTCCTATTTCCTTTACAAATTGACATATCAAGATTTTTGATGATATAATCTTTCTAGACACCATATTCTTATATTCATTGCTTCTGCTATAATCCTGCAAACACTTATGCATCTATGTTACTTTACTACCACTAAAAACAATTAAACTATTTATGGTAGAGCAATCCATGTGCATAAGTGTTTTTATGATTGGATCCTTGTTATCTGGTCTATACAGTGTTTGCAGTTTACAAACAAACAGATGCCGTATGTTCAATCTGTTTTAATTAAGCACTCTTGGGAATATTGCATTTGTTGATTTTATGTATAATAGAACCTCAAAATTAAGAACACCTCGAGAATGGAGGTTGTTCATAACTCTGAAATGTTCATAACTTTGAACAAAACATTATGGTTGTTCTTTCAAAAGTTCACAACTGAACATTGACTTAGTACAGTTTTGAAATTTACTATGCAGAAGAAAAATGCTGCTTTCCCTTAATTTTTTTTTTTAGTAATTTACATTTAAAACTGTACTGTTCTGCACTGTATTTGTTTTGTTTTGTTTTTGTCTCTGCTGCAGCCTGATTACATACTTCCAGTTTCAAATGAGGTGTGTGGTTGACTGGTCAGTTCGTAACTCTGGTCTCTGTAACTCTAAGGTTCTACTGTATTACTGTTTGTTTTTGAGCCCTCTGCACTATATTTTACCTGTTATTTTTTCTGGTATTTTACATGATCTTGGTTAGTGATCATCTGTGCTTTTATTTGATCCTATTTAGCTTTTGTTTGTTCCATTGTTTGGTCTTTGATTTCACCTTGGCTTTGTTTTACTTTTACTTTCAGCACTCTTCAGTGGCAATACTGTTTCTACCATTTGCACTGATCAGAATCCTATTCTCAATAGCAATTTAAGATTTGAGATCATGCAAATTAGAGAAATCATGTTCATGTTTATTTTCACTAACAATAACTTCCATGCTTGATTCAATATCAGTGAAGAAAAAATCCTTCATGGGACATTAATAGAATATTAAAAAACAAAACATATAACTAATGATGCATTTTCTCTCATAATTAATTTCTTATCTTTTCCATTTCACCTTAACTCTGATGCCCTCAGTCCCGTTATGGAGTTAGTAGACACTCCATAGCTAAGAATGCAACCAGGCTACCTTTATAAGACTGATTTGGAACCCCTTTGCAAGAAACAAAAATCATGCATTCGAACACTGAAGATAAAGACTATTGGCAACTATTATCAGTTCTGAACATCTTGAGAAGAGTGAGTAGGTATTTTTAAAGGTGCTCAGAAATTTTCTGTTAAAATTAAATCTCAATGAAAAGCAACAGATTAATTAAAGCAGCAGGCTGGAAAAAATTTCATCAGCATAAGATTCTGCAAAAATTGTTTCCAAATAAGTTTGTGATATTTTTTCTAATGCTTCATCCAGGAGCCTATAAGCAACCCTGAAGTGGGTTGTCTAGCTAGCTCAGGTTGCTCGGAAGTGAAGCTGTGCTCTTACTGGTTTCTGCAGGTTCCCCTGATGAACCCTTGTTCCATTATGGCACTGCCTTTCTTGATTGTCCCTATGATCTGCTTCAGCACAATCCTCACACATCAAATCCTAAACCCCTACCTCAGTCTCCAAGACTGGTACCTCTTTCTTCCACACATTCTCCAGTATGTCACTGTCTTACATTACCATCCACCACGCCCCTAGACTCTGGCTTCCACATGTCCTTCCCCCCATCCATATCCTAAACTGCTGCCCTTTCCTCTGAAGCACCATAGCCCTACACCAAGGCTATGAATAGTCTTCTGTGCAGTTAAACTGTATGATTAAATTCATATGCCTTCTCTCTCACATATAATACCCACATGACTCCACTTCCCTTACAACATTCACATCCAGTCCCTTAAAATCACACTCACATGCACAACTTTAACTCCAATGGCCCAACTTTTAAAATAATGTCAGATTACAGACTTTGAAATAAAAAGTCCCTGCCATTCAGATGTCCTGGTCATGTCAGTATTTTCAAAGTGAAAATGGAATTTGTAAAGGTGAGAAGTCCAAATGTTTTGAGAATTATAGTGTGTGGGTGGTAAGTCATGTGACTCAAGATCATTCTGGATCTCAGTATTCCTTTATCTGTGATTGACTTGATTTTTAGTGATTTCATTATAGGAAATGGACATGAGCAACCCTACATTAACAAAAAAATTTTGGGTACTGGAATTGGTACTATGATATCATCAGTTATTTGCTTGTATGTAGCATTTCTCATTGTAGTATTCTTTCATGCACACATTCTATTTTATATTCAATGCCAAACCACAGCAAAATAAATAAACCCAAGCAAACAAACCTGAAAAATGTAATTGATTCGTGCATTTGGCTCCCCAATGGACACTCAAGGCAAACCAACCAAAAGGACAATCCAATAGAAATTGAAATGCTTGCTAAAGTAACTCATTTGCAACAATGCCTCCAGTGGTGCTTGAATCCATACAGCAGAAGCAGCAGATAGCAGTACATGTCTGTTTATTGATATAAGAACTATATTACAATACAGAGTTGTAAATTTTGAAGAAAAAAAAGTGCATATTGAAGTTATCATGAAAAATACTTAAGCAACTCCCTAAGGGATTATCAGAAATCAGTGGCTTAATAGAAATGACAAGAAGTAAGCATAAGGATTCAACTCACTAGACATAAAAGTCCCCATAGCTTACAAAATACTCCCTGTCCCGAAACCTTGGAAGTATGCAATTTAAAATACTCACTTACAGAGTGCTGGAATCAATAACCTCAATTTAAAAAAATTGCCAATTTTTTTATAGTTCCTAGCTCAATGGTCCCTCACTGTCGGCTAATAATCAGGGGAGACCAGGGATACATACTCCTTCTGACATGCCCCAAGAGATACATTTCAACAGGACATGGTGACAATTAACAAGCAACTCAGTAACACAGCAAGCATAGTTCTAATCTGGTGAACTGTCAACTGACTGCCATAAGCTTCTACTGTACACCACTCTTCCTCTCTAGTCCACTCTCAGCATGACGGATCAAAGTTCTCAGCTGCCTGTCTTTACTATACTCCAGTCCCTGGCGTTTCCCAGTAGTTCTCTCGTTGCCCCCTTGTTAACTTTGAACTCTCAGAAAGGTGTAGGGCACATCTCCCAAGTCTGCCACAGGCTGTCAGACGATGTGTGTGCTGGAGGAAGACGGAAGGTGAGAAAAGGTTGTTGTCCTCTGAGTCCTCTCATCTGAAAGAAACCTGTATTCTCTTTTCAGAACACATGCTGTTTTCTCCCTGAGCATGACATCATAAGCAGGTAAGAAACTCTTCTTCCTATAAAGAGGAAGAATAACAGAGAGTTAACTGTGTGTTCAAAATGAGACAAGTGTGTGTGTGTGTGTGTGTGTGTGTGTGTGTGTGTGTGTGTGTGTGTGTGTGCGCGTGCGTGTGTATTATCTGTCTGGGGCAAATTAATAATTCTCCCCTGAGTGAAGATGTCCCCAGAAACAGTGGAATTGGTGTAATTCTGCTGCATGGAAGGGCAGAATTTGGAAATTCCATACATTGGATACCCATGACCTATGTGTGGCACTTCGCCTCTGAGTGTGGCAGAGTTTTCTACGTTATGGCAGCACCCTACTGGGTTTTAGAGGCTAGACAGGAGCTGGACTTGAGAAGTGTAGGGGAATTCACCAGCCATTAGCCCCCGCAGGCCCCATGGGAGCTGTTGTAGCTCTAAAGCCTTAGAGCTGCATTCGTGGCTATAGGCTTGGGGGGAGGTGCCTCATGCATAACTCAGCTACTTGTGAGCTTGAAATGACTTGCATCTTGAAGACCAAGACTGGTGTTTCACTTATCTTGACCCCCGCATTTTATAAAAGGGGTCATTTTTCAGTACTGGCAATAGTTAATTTCAGTACTGGCAATAGTTAATTGTGGGATTTTGCTTCCTGCTTTGGGTGTGGCATGGTATCTATTACTTATGTCTGCTCTGTGCAATGTCACCCACAGCTTTTGATACTATGTGCATTGACATCAGTTCTCAGCATGCTTTGCAGAGTCTATGCCACAATATGGCCCTTAATTTCGAGAAGACTGAAATACATTTCACATGGTCTTTTTCATTTACATAAAATTAAAGCTTGTAAAGTGACGTAAATTCATTTACATAAAATAAATAACCTGACTTTATATGTGAATCTGACTCAATGAATTAGGTGTATGGCAAATTAATGTTTCTGTTACTATTTCACTGACTATTGAACATCTGTCTAATGTCATAGTTTAAGTGCAGACATTTTGTTTAATGCTAAGCCCAAATGAAGCATACTTATTGTGTTAGCTAATATTTTTCAGACATAATAGTGGAAATTCAAGTTATTATAAACTAGATAAATGTCCTAATGGTCACTGGTACAGAACCCATTTAGCTAAGCTTGGGAACGACAGTCTCCTTCCTTTTGGCAGTGAATTAAGAGTTACCAATGCATAGAAGCCTTTCACTAAGGCCTCCCAAAGTATATTAGACTCTAAGCCAGATCCACAAAGCCATTTAGGTGTCTAACTGCCACTCTAATCACCTAAATACAAAATTTAAATCCTCACAACCCTCACCTAGCCCTGTATATGCCTAAGTTTCCTCAGCACTTAAATTTCTGTTGCTAAAGTCTCCTAGGCACCTAAATTTCTGCCCCTGGGCACACACTGTTGCACTGAAGTTCTGACACCGAGGTGCCTGACTCATGCCTACGCCCTAGCAGGATGCTCAGGCAGGGGAAAGCCTTGCTTATCTCTACTGCCAGGTCTGATCTGGTAGGTGGTTTCAGAGGCCTTTGTCTCCTTTGTGGACCTAGTCCCAATAGCTAAGGGTCTGAAATTCAGATAGGGATTACTTCATTTTACTTGTATTAATGCAAGACAAGGTTGTAGAGACTGAAGAATAATGTATATGCTCCCTTTGATGCAAAAGGCTCTTACATCCCCATTGACTTGAGCCCCATTGACATCCCCATTGACTTCTCATGGAGAGAAGGGAAAGTGTGTCAACACAATTCTTCAGGTGTTTTCTTGGATTATAGTATTGTTTACAGCAAAAGCCTTCAAACATATGTTTTACTGCTCTTAAAATATAAACGTGAATGAATTGATGTCTGTTTATGTTATTAAAAAGGCCCACTAAGACTTTCTGCACTTGAGAAATTAGGAGGGAAATGACAGGACTGTTACACTGGCACATCAAGGCTAAAATCATTTAACTATGTGAAAGGATGTAAAGGCAAATAAACAACCCTTTCTCTGAAAACCAAGGGAAAATAATATAAACATGAAAAATTAAAAGGGATATATCAAAGACGGAATAGACAGAGCCTGTGGGCAGCTTTTTCTTTCACTAAAGAGAGAAACATCAAAGTACAGAGTGGTGAGTCAGGAAGTAAAGCTAAACTTTACTTCCAAGCAACTGCTGTCATGAATTACTCAGGAGAAGAAGGTGGTCAATTTTATCACTTTAAAATGTGGTTGTATTTTGAAAAGTAGCTAAAAATCATCATATTTTACATATCAGTGTCTGAATTCATTATTCTAACCTCTTCCTTTGGTGCCAAAAATAAGGTACCAGTCCTTCAAACACGCAATTTTACTTCATGAGTAGTCTTCATTTGAACCACTAATGTCCATAAAGTTACTTACATGAGTGACTAAGTCGAGGATCAGGGCAAAGTTTGTATTAGAGTTACTCTTGTTAACACTGCACAGTTAATACAGTAAGATTTGTCAAAGACTTTTTCAACATAAAATTGGGATTTCAACAAAACAAACATATTTTTTACAGATACTGTCTGCTTTCTTCAAATATTCTCAAGTATTTTGAATTTTAGGTTTTTTGTGTTTTAAAGGAAGTCAAATTTTCCACAGAAACAGAAGTCCATTTTCTGATCTGCTTCTCAATACAGCTATATTCTTTCCCAGTTCACTTCTGAGCAACAGGGTCATTGACAAGCTGAGCAGCAAACAGTAATTCCAGTTTGCAGTGAATTTCAACATCTCAAAGTTAAATTTGTTCTGATTCAGAACGAAAACCCGAAAATTTCCATGAAATTGAATAGAAGTACTGGGACTGCAAGGCAATACACTGAACAGGCTGCCCTGAAGCCTGGGACCCTGGAGTTGGAGTTCCAGTGGAAGATGTGAACTCAACATCTTCATGGAATATTTTGATTTCACCAAATAGGCAAATTTTATCTCTCCTCTTTCCCCTCCAAAAAAACACATAACATTTTTGACCAATTCTAGTTATTAACTAACTTAAATTGTCAGGGTGTGACAATTTGGGGATCTGTCTGTACAATTTATGAAGTCAGCATGATACTATGAACTCTCTGTCAATGTCTTTATCAGACTGCAAACTCCATTTTGAATGTGGGCAAGTTGTCTTCGATGCAGTCTGTCTGCATCCATGCGGGGCAGAAATGATAAGGTGTAGTGATACCGGGTTGACCACCCAGGGTCATTAACTTGGGTCATGTACTCTAATACAAACATCCTAGAGAACAGACTGGCTCCCAACTGGCAGAACTAGTGTGTCAGTGGAGAGGTTGCCTGCCAATGAAGTTACCAGAGTCAACCAACAGAGGAATTAGAAGGTTATAAAGGGAATAAGGTAATCTATTCAGGGTCTTGAGCCATTTTCACCAGTTCAAGATGAGGGAACTGCTTCAGGATCCCAATGAGGCAGGGGGAATACTGCCTATCTGAAGTCAGATGCCCCCTCAAGAACTGCCAAGAAACGGGTACACTAGAGTGAGAGGTACTGCATTCAGAATGTTTGTTGTTTTCTATGTGGTCTGTATTCCCTGTGTATTGTGCAAATAAGTAAAGAATGATAGTGCTATATATCTCTGAGCAAAATATCTGTGCCTTTCATGTGTCACACCTATCACAGGCTCTTGGAGCGATAAACCAGAAGGCTCACACCTTTAAGTAACCCTGAGGGATCAGCACTGATTCCAGGGACTGGGCAGAGGGAAATGTGGTCTAAGCTCTCAAAAGGTGATGCTAGACAGAAAGCTTGCACCCTGAGAATGTGTCTCGGGAGCCCAAGGCTGGGGCAATACTTGGATTCCATTCAGATTTCAGAGACTTAAAATACCCGGGCGTTCAGTGGCTGGTACCATGTTCAAAAGGGAGTGCTCAATTAGACCTATGACACAGGGCCAAATTCTGCTCTCATTTACACCTCAGCATCTCTACTGAAGACAAATGGGTTGCCAGGGTGTAAATGAGGGCAGAATGCAAAGATAATAGGGTTGCATAGTTGTAGCTGTAACTTAATTGGGGGGGGGGGTGGGCAGGATGAGGGGTACCAGCCAACAGAATCTTTGTTATGGATGACGATGCACAAACTAGAAAAGAACACAGCTTGACTTATACACCCCAAGATTAATTTGCAGTTAGGAAAAAAAAAAAACCCTTTTACTTTCTCCCCATCTGATCTGACTCCCACTGAAATAAATGGGAACTATTGATTTTAATGGGAGTCAGAATATGCCCTAAAAAGCAACCTGTTTTTTAAAAGCCATTGAAAGACAGTAAACATGGATTTTTATAGTCACTTTGTGGAATGGAACCACACTTTAAATAGCATTTGAAAAGATTGCATTATCTTGGGAGTGCTGTATTTGTCAAATTATAATAATTACTAACAATGAAACGTAATTGTCGAAGTCAGAGTTCATGGATGCTAAATAGCCTCTGATCCATAACTGTAAATTTTGTTCTGTCATACAATTTTCTTAAGTCTCTTTAATTCTTATGGAACAATGTCCATTCTCTTGACTTTTTAGGCTCTTCTTTGGATTGCAAAAGAGAAATGGGTCCTTGTTATAGAACTTTTAAACCAACCAATAGATTCTATAGAAAGATATCTTCTACTGTATCCTGTCTTTTATTTTTGCAGTATTTTCTATAGAAACCCATTGCTTTCGTGTCCATTATATTTTATATTACTTTTTTAAAGGTTGGTTTGGGGTGTGTGAATTATTTAATCACTAAAAAGTTATTTGAGAATAATTATAGTATGTAAATCTCTGCACTCTGACATTAGCCAATCAGAATGCTTTGCATAACCACTATGCAACTATTTCTCAATAGTTGTACAGCAAATATGCAAATATCTCTACTCTGTCTATATCCCCTCTGATCTTACTACTACTATATTCAGAATATTCAAGTTGTTTTATAGAAATAAAGCTGTCTTCTCAGCTGCTCTCTACCCTTATCTGAAGCAGAAAAATACAAAAAGACATGAAAAAGAGAAGGGGAAGGAATACCTCAAATGAAAAATTTATGGGGCTGTGAAACTGCTGAAAGGGGAATTGTTTAAACACATTTCCCTCATTTATAGGGTTTTTTTTTTTTTTTTTTTTTTTTTTATACATAGAATGAGACATTTTTGCCATTGACATCAGTGAAAGCACAATCAGGCCCTTCTTCTGATTGTTCTCTTATGCCCCGTTTTGCCTTCACAGGCTAGCAAGGGGTTAATGTATCTAGATTCACTGTCATATTTGTGTTCATGTTGACCCAGGTTCAGCACATTTAAGCACATGGCTAGCTTTGAGTAAGTGAATAGTCTCAGCAATGCAGTGGGTTAAAGTCAACCACATACTTTATGTGCTCAATTCTACAAAATGCTGATCATTCTGGTCTCAATCCAGCAAGCCAATTAACTATGTGGTTATCTTTACGCATATAAGTAGTGCCACCAAATTCAACAAGACTGTCCATATGCTTAAAGTTAAGCATGAGCTTTTAATGATCTGCTGGTTTTCAGCCAGAGCCCACAGCACCTTGCAGAATTGAACCCTTAGTGCTTTGCTGTGGGCCCTTGGTCATTGCCACACACTGAGACCTGCACTACACCTTAAACTTAGATCAACCTAGCTACACCACTTAGGGATGTAAAATATTCACACCCCTGAGAAACATAGTTAAGTGGCATAGCTGCAGTTGTGCTGTTCTAACTCTTATAGTGTTGACATACCCTGGAGAGAAGCCCACCTTCCCCTATTCAATTTTGAAACACAGAGGCCAGAATCACTCCTGTTAAGGAATATGGTAGTCTGTGAGGGCTCCTACTGAAAATAATGAGACTATTGCTGAGGTCAGGTACTAGCCAATGTGATGCCGTCAACTCTCTCAGAATCTGGCCAAAATGCAGAAAAGGCTCTGGCTGACCAATGCACAGGGAAGAGGAAGAGTTGAAGGTCAGGGAAACGAGTTAAGGAGAGAGCTGCAGAGGGGGAGGAAAAAAAGACCAAAAATGTTTGAAGTTTCTTTTAAAAAACAAATTTACTTTCCACCTGTTAAAAATCCCAAAACTGGTATTTTACATACTCTTAGTCATAATGTGAATATTGAATTAAATGTTCAGTATAAAAGTGATAATAAGCTAGCTTCTTGTCATTCTATAATAACACCAAGCTGGGTTCATGTACTTTTTGGCCTCAATGTTTCAGGTCATGAATGTACAGTATATCGGCTTAAACAGAAAGTACCCTCGTGTTGCCATTATTGACATTCATATAGTGACTTTCATTCAAAGATTCCACCTGCTCTAAAACCTTTTCAGATAGGTTACAAATGATCAACTTCTGATTTTAGTTCAGAGAGTGAAAGTCCTAGGAGGAGAAAGAAAATAACAAGCCCAGCTAAAATTGTTGAAAACCTGTGTGAGCAGTTCAGAACCAATTTGATACCATCCCTTCTCCCTTCAACCCTTCAGGATCTTCCCCCCACCCTCCAAAACACACAGACTGGAAATTTGGGGTTCCACACATTTAAGGGGGGCATGTACATGTAGGCAAATACAGCGATGAAGGGATAGCCACACTATGTGGCAATCCCACCATGCATTTAGTCCTCCTCAGAGGACAACAATAGGATGACAGAGTGGCTCCAACTGGAGAAGAGTGCTAGCGAGAACATGGAGACTCAGGCAGTAGTGGAGATGACCCAGGCCTCCATGTGACTTCCCTGTATATCTCAGGAGATGTGTGGGGTTGGATGGACACTCCTTCTGCCTATTCTGCAGAGAGGTAGCTCCAACACTCTTCCCACAGGTACATGTTTCCTCAGGAATTCTCTATATGGATTAGGGTTAGGGCACCAATATGGACACAAGAACAAATGGATATAAACTGGCCATCAGGAAGTTTAGACTTGAAATTAGACAAGGGTTTCTAACGATCAGAGGAGTGAAGTTCTGGAGCAGCCTTCCAAATGGATCAGTAGGGGCAAAAAACCTAGCTGGCTTCAAGACTGAACTTGATGAGTTTATGAAGGGGATGGTATGATGGGACAGCCTAATCTGGCAGTTAACTGTATTAGTCAACAACCTCTGATGGGATGTTAGATGGGGTGTGTTCTGAGTTGCTACGGAGTATTCTTTCCCGAGTGTCTTGGCTGGCAAGTCTTCCCACACACTCAGGGTTTAGCTGATTGGAGTCGGGAAGGAATTTTCTCCCAGGACAGATTGGCAGAGGTCCTGGGGGCGGCGGGGGGAGTTGCCTTCATCTGCAGCATGAGGCACTGGTCATTTGCTGGTGGATTCTCTGTACCTTGAAGTCTTTAAACCATTTGAGGACTTGAATAACTCAATCATAGGTTTGTAGTCTATTACAGGAGTGGGTGGATGAGGTTCTGTGGCCTGCACTGTGCAGGAGGTCAGACTAGATGATTATAATGGTCCCTTCTGACCTTAAAGTGTATGAGTCTATATGTACTCACCTCATAATCACTGTTGTCATCCTACAGGTTTTCCCAAAGGAATCTATTATTATTTATACTGAAATATAGTGAGACTCACATGTTGGATGCAATTTGTGGCCCCAAAAGGGGGGGGGGCACAAAAATTTATTAATGCAGGAGGCTTAACATATTATATGGTTCCTTCCTGTGTGATCAATAATTATCATCTCAGTTTCATGATTCTTTATTTCTGATGTAAATAATTTTAACATTAAAAAAGAGGGATTAATAAGTTTGTGTGGAACATAGGTAACTTTGAGAATAAAGCAAGAGAAATGTGAAAAACCTGTTCAGGGCCCCTGTGTCAAATATGGGGGTGCTCATTGATTAATATTAATCGATATTCCAAAACATCTTAATGTATTGGATTTCTCAGATGGTGTCTTAGTAGACTTTCAGAAGGGAGGAGACATTGGCAACACCCTCACAAGCAGGCAGATACAGTTACAAGGCCAGTGATTGCAAGATAATAAGCCTGAATGAGTTTAACTGCCTGAACAATGGAGCAACCATCCTGACAAAATCCTCCATGTTGGCCAGATGGTCAGTTGGGAAAAACAAATCACAGACAGAAGGAAGACTTCACAGATGGGCCCTACCCTATAAGTATATGGTAAATGGCCCAGACACACATACAGGGAGGGGAGGGTTTTATTGGGGAAAACGTAGCTTTTCCTCCTATAATTAGAGAGGAAAGCCTACCTACTTAATTTATGTTGAAGCCTTAGCTTAGATGAAAGTAAATATTCATGAGAGCTCATTGTTTTAAAATCCTTATTTTCTAATGCTTTGTTCCAACTACTAAATAACAATACTGTATTTTAAGAAGGCTGTTGGCACAATATCACTGGTGACAGGTTCCTAGAGGTAGGAAATACATATGCCTGAGATCTAGTCAGACTTTCAGGATGGTAATATTTCGTATATACAGGGTAGAGAATTCAGGTTGACTTAAGAATTATGTTTGACTTAAGGGTATAGAGCCCACAAGGTGGAAGGGTGCATAAAATTAAGTGTTTTAACACTGAGTCCTAGTCCCCTTTTATGGATCCACACCCCTGTATTTGTTTCCTTTGGAAAGCACTATGCTCTATTCTAGCATTATACATACATACATACATACACCCCCTTTAAATTATTGTAATAATAACACTTGAGAGGAGTATTGTGAAGATTAAGTCATTATTGTTTGTGGAGCAGTAGGTGTAAAAATGCTTATTATTCTTATAAATTTTATGAGTCCCTAAGAATCAGGCAAGTTTTGCAATTAAAACTCAAGACGGCTTCTTGCTTGAAGTCATAGCAAGACTTAAAAGTTTAAATTAATAAGTGGAATACGCTTTGGACAGTATGTTACATTCTGCTGAAAACAGCCAAAGTTGCACGTGCCTTTCAGAATAAAGTGCACAGCAATGTTATTAATGTTTTAATATTACATAATTGTTTTACATGGAGTTTAAACATTTGCAACTATTTGCACCAAGGCATAGGAAGCTACTGTAAACTAGCTACTGGTTAGACAAGACAGGAGAAGATAAGTTAGTGCTTTGCTTCACACTAAGCTATGCTGCATGTTGGAGGAGGCAGTAAGGAAAAAAAGGATAATTTTGTGCTTAAGGTACTGAATGAGGGACTCAGGAGATGGGGGTTCAGTTCCTATCACAAGATCCCTGTCTTGATCATTGGGAAGTCACAATCTCTCTCTGCCTCAGTTCCCTTTAAGTAAATATGGGAAGCATTATCTGTATTGTGACTAAAATGTTTACAAGCTGTTCAGATATTGTAGTGATGAGGATGAGCAGTACATAAAATAACACATTACTATTTAATCACTGTAGTGGATGCTACTTGTGTAAGTTTTTGAACTGTAGAGTGGAAAAAATTATCTCTAAATACTATCTTCTTTGGGTTTCATTGTCCAGAGAAATGGTACTGCAGCATTGCTCTTCCCCATGAGCACACCAAGGATTGAACTGTGATTCAAAGTCCTAAGACAACATTTGCTGATGATGATCCCCAGCCACACTGTTTTATCTGACACATGAGGGAGAAATAATGGATATGCCAACTCCCTTCTCACTCCATGCCTGTCTGTGCAGGAGGGGGATCAGTAGCCCCAAGTTTGCTGCTGTCCCTCGATGTAACTTCAAGTGGTAGAACCCCGAGGTGGTAATGTACTTCTTATTTCCTTTCATGGACATTTAGGGATAGCCACAATCTTCCTCTAGTTGTAGATGGAAGGATGGGGATATTGCCTCTTAAAATACTCTTCATAGGATGGGACACAGTTTTGTAACAGATTTATGCATTCTAAAGAACAGTTATGTACCTTATCCGCCCCCGTATTCACATCTTGCACATTATTGTAATAATCTTTGTACAAGATATGCCATGTGAAGTTTCTTCTAAAAAGTGAAGACTCACTGGTCAATGGTGTCATGGTGAACTGTATGTAGCAACATTATGTGCAAAGTTATGAAATCCCTAATGTATGATGTTAAAGGCACATGTTCAAACACACATAGCTGCAATTAAATAGAACTGGTCAAGTAGCACTATTTTAAACAAAGGGATCTGCATTCACCACAGTTTGCATATAAGCTGTAAACAAAGTCCTCAGACAGCAAGTGGGACAAAAAGGAAGACAAAGAAACTTTGGAGTTCAGCATAAACAGGTGGGAAAAACAACAGCATGTCACCTCTTCCCTACCAGAAACCATGTCACCTTGCTCTCAGCTAGAAAGAATTTTATCTAAACGTGACACTCAGGAAAATGCTTTTCAAAAGGGTGACTGAAATATAAAAGCAAAGGGTAAAAAAAATCACCAAGTTATATCTCCTTAACCATCTCTCTTTTTTCATCTAAGAAGACAAAAGAAACAGCCTTTGGACTTTGGGAGCAGTTCCTAGCCTGAGACTTTAGTCAATACTGTACTGAAAATATATGGTAATAATTTCACCATGAACCAAGTCTATTGTGTTAAGAATAAAGCACTTCCTAGCACTAAACTTATTTTTCTGGTAAACATTTCTGACTTTAATGCCTTAAATCTTGTACTCACTTAAAATCTCCCTCTTTGGAGTTAAACTTGTTTTATCATTTAATCAAAACTAATCCAGTGTTGTGAACTATATGGTTCCATTTAAGGCAGCAAATTGTTATATCTTGACTGCAATGGACCTAATATATCTGGATTGTCCAGGAGAAGGTGGACTATGCAAAAAACATTTGGGGGCAAAATATGGGACTGGCAGTGTGTTGGGGTCTCACTGCATATAATAATTAAGGCAGCTTGAAGCCAGAGCATTACTCATATTTGCTGACAGGCTGCTGAGGTCAGACTTGCAGGACCAATGCTGTGGCCATACACAGACGCTCAGAGTGTGATCTGCATGCCATTTGTGAGGAGCCCATATTGGAAGTCACAGCAGCAAAGTATTGTGAACCACCCCAGCTTGCAGGGCAGGTGGTGACACAGCTCCTCACTGGTCTAGATAGCACCCCAGAATGAAATAACAGTATAAGATTCCAATGGAAAAATGTGACAGCTTTAATTGGGAATTTTAAGGAGATATTTCCAGTATAGCCGCTGATTTATATTGTGATTTTGGACCTTTTAAAACTGGTTAATATGATGCCAAGTTCTGGTTCTTATTTTTGACTGCTCCTTCTTTTTCAGTCTTTTCTGTCTGTGCTTTTGTTCCTTTTCCAAAAGCAGAAAATTGCCATCAAAAGCTTTGCAAAGTAGAGTCACAGGTTTCTGAGCAGTCATGTGGGTTAACTTTAATTTTTTTTTTCTGATTTCAACACATGGACAAACTTCTGTCACCAAGTTCCAAGCTGCTTGATCATGAGGCTGACTAGTGTTATATTCTTCATCTGTCAGGGTAGAAATATTCCTGCACCAACTTTCTATGTCAGTAGCACTGAGAACCCTTGCTTTTTCTGGAACTATAAAGTTGGAAATGACCATCTGTTCAGCTTTCTGTTATCTAAGTTCTCCATAAATAGTTTCCAAGCATATATTGAGAATAGCACAGAACCAGGTAATTGGTTAAAGATTGGTGATGTTACTTTAACTCTTTCACATATGAAGAGAAGGATTTCACTGAGAATATATAGTGTTGTATACTAAAATAAAATATAGAAGTCTAAGTTAGTTTATAACTTTAAGCTCTTTCAATCAGCAACCAGAGCGGTCCATGTTTTTTGTACAGTGCTTAGCACAATGGAGCCCCAGTGCAGAGTTCCAAGAGTGTTCAGTGTTAGTCAAAATCAATGGTAAAAACCAATGCTGAGCACTACTGAAGTGCCCATTCACAGTCTTGAGTAAGGGTCTTGGGTGCTAATACATTGCTAACTGAGTTGTGGTAGTCAAATATGACCTATCCACTGTGATAAAGTATTTTGAATGTTGCCTATAAAAATTGCATATAAAAAAAAGCCTAAAATAATTTGCAATGTATTTACAATCCATAATTTACAACATAAACACTGTTAGAATCATACATGTCCTTTATTTAAAGAATGCATATTTCATTTTACCAAAATTAAGTAGTTACAGAATCTGCACTTAGTTTGTCTTAAATTGTCTAACTCCAAACCAGTTTGGAGTTTGTCTAACTCCATTGTTAAATTACTGCAGTCATTTTTTAGTAAGTGAAAAATAAAATTAAATAAAAAGAATCCTGCTGCACTTACACAGGGCAAATTGCTGTGCTCTGATATTTCTTGTGCGCATCTCCTTAAATATGCATATTAAAATTATCCTCCAATGTAGCAGTGATCCGAAAGCCCCTCCGTGCCACTGGCAAGGATTCATAGTCATGTAACAGAAGCTCCAATTAGGTCTGACAAATGCACTACACCTAACACACTGCTATCATAGTATTTATCTATAAAGAATGTTGTGTCAGGTACCACATGAAAACTTATACTACCCATAGTAATCATTGTGTGTTGTATGTATGGGTAATTAAAAGGATTTAGGTTTGTACTGAAAATATGCTCAAACTATGAAACCAGGTAGGTTTGATTTGCCTGTCAGCCCAAATCTCAAATGTAAATGAAGCAGAGTAAACCAAAAAGACAATGGGAATTATGTCTGCATCTGAAGTCAACAGGTGTGACACGCTGTACCCCATGTACACCCTTATGC
The DNA here is from genome assembly GCF_026122565.2 of Emydura macquarii macquarii. Classification (NCBI taxonomy): domain Eukaryota; kingdom Metazoa; phylum Chordata; order Testudines; family Chelidae; genus Emydura; species Emydura macquarii. Next base: position 651,884 of record NW_027132543.1, on the reverse strand, counting down.
TGTGATTTGTGTATCATTCATGTTCACCCTTATGGTGTAACTGTGTATTGTCTAATGCAAAGTATGTCATGTAAGGTGTTCTGGGAATGCTCATGACATACTGAACATTATTGTTATGGTAGTATGTTTCCTGCAATGTCATACATAAATAGCTATGGAACTCTACTATGTAATATTCCCAAATGTGTGTCTCACATGGCTTGAATAGATCCAGGTAAACACAAAACTAAGTGAGAGTTCACGCCTTGCTGAGGCATGCGTACAGGAACAATGGACTGGCCTGAGCACCTGATAAGATACCGCTCATTTAACTTAAGTGGAGGAAATCATGCCCATTGCCGGACACGACCAATCACCAGGCCCCAGTGGTGAGGAGGAAACCTGTTAAAGACAGAGGCGTTTTTGTCTCTGGAGCTGTCCCTTGGAATCCATCTATGAAGCAACAAAAAGCAACTGACAGGCTGCCCATGGGGGGAAGGAGGGAGGGCTGGTTGAAGGAGTCAGCCAGCCTGTTCGGTAAGATAACACTAAAGACCACTAAAGTGTAAAGTTTGGTTTAGAATGTGATTTACCCTTTTGTTTCTTCTTGATCAATCTGACTCATATTAATCTAATTTATAATCATTTAAAATCTTTCTGTACTTGAACATATTTATTTGTTTTATCTAAAGCAGTGCCTGTGGTTTGAGTGTATATAGAGACTTCGTTTAGACTGATAGAGCTGGTTCATATCAATTTATTTGATAAATTGACTTACCAATGAGCTTGCAGAATCCAGTGGGCAGCACTGAACTCTGAAAGGCAGCAGTTCCTAGGGTTGCATCTGGGACTGGGGATGTTGGCTAAGAGTTACACCCTTGCATAATTCCATGAGTGACTGGCCGGAAGCATTCACTCACTAAAATAAGAGCATCTTATCTGCAAGAGGCTGTGAGTGAACTGACCCAGGAGTTGGGGTTCATACAGCAGGACGAGGGCAAGATGAGTTTCAGGAATGCGGAATTGAAGTGACTCAGCGATATACCAGTCCAGATTGCAAAGAGGAACATCACAACAGGAAAGCTAATTAACAAGAGAATGAGAAAAAAAAGACATGGTGCCCACACTCTGAGGAACAAACAAAAATACTTCTCAAAGTTTTACTGAACTATAAAAACAAGGGAGAAAGACATTTTGATTATCCATCCATGAATGGTGGATACCCAGGCAGGTGGGTTGATGATGTTGAGAGGTTTTCTATCTAACTTAGAGTCCTGAATTTCCTGAAAAAGCATCACAATAGCCAACACTTTCACCAAGTCCAACAGTGTAATAAGACTTATGATCTTCTCTTTGCTTAAGTAGCAAGAGAAAGCAGCAAGAGAAAGCTTGTCCTAAAAACTCCACAACAGACAGAGGTGTCTACCATCACCACATTCATAATATAATGGGCAAAGGAAAAGTAATACACATGAAAAGAGATTCAATGCTACTAGGAAGAACATTAACTTTTGGTCCTTTTAATTTGCAGACCAGGTCAAATTGTATTTCCCACCCTCTTCCCCTCAAGTGGACCTATACCTGTAGTCGAACAGAGCTCAGCTCATGCATTGTGGGTACATAGGATTTCCTCATACTCATGTGTGCTCTTTCATTTTCTATGGTATGAAACAGCTGCAGGTAAGCAGCAAAATGTCACTGAGGTGGTAAAATATCAGTTTCACTGTACATAGATTTGGCAATATCCAAATGTGCAGTTAAGTTTGAATGACAATAAATCTACAGCTATTGTAACCTTTGGGTGGGCCATAGTTTATTTCACTGCCCTTCTCCCAAAACAACTTTCATAGAAAAGCACACAGAGAGCCAGAATTCAGTCACTGAGGATTTTCAACGAGGATTGCACAGGGTCAACCTCTCCACAATCAAATCCGAAAAGAACAAATTAACTTAATTCTTAAGTACCAACTTTATAAAATCTTATGATAAAGAAAAAATAAATAATAATAATAACTTATTTTTTACAATGTAAGATGGGAACTTTATAATCTACATACATTATACAACTTATATCATGGTTATACGTAAACATAAATAAAGAAAATAAATTAAATGTAAACAAGTCAGTCCCAACAGAAACACAGTGAGAAGACACTCAAAATTCCCAAAATCTTAGGTTGAGTTCACCGGAGTCTCAATTACAGTCATTGAACACTAAAAACTATACAATCTGCTGAGTCAAAAACACTGCAACAATCTCTTCCCTCCACTTGCTTGTAAAAAAATCTTCAGCTGGAATCAATGCAGACTCTTCCTCCTCTACCACTGCAATCACTCAGTTGGCTAGTCAGCTAACTAATTGACCAATTACTCCCGTAGATCTCTTAAAGAGATATCTCCCTATTAGGCATGTAGGTTACACCATTTCATTACAATTGCTGCAATCAGGTAGCAGAGTGCAACTGTAAGGTTGAATATTTAAGATTTTTATACCCATCAGTATTCATCAGGGGCATGATCCAGAGCCCAGTGAAGCTAGTGGGAGTCTTCCTATTGATTTCAATCTGTTAGGCCTCCACATCATTAGTTTCTCAACAGGTAGGCGTCAGCAAGGTGTCCCAAAGTATCATTGTTCTTGGGCCACACATGACTCAGTATTACAATGTGGACTTAGTTCGTTGGTCTCCATTAACTCTGATAAATGTTCCCCTTGTTCTATCTCATAGAATCTGTTGTTTTTAGTAGAATAAATGAGCAATTGCACTTTGCACACAGAATTAATTTGAATTGCAATGTCACAAATTAAAAATTCATCTTGTAACATTTTGTTCTTGTGACAGAACATTTAAAAAAATAATGAAACAACTCACTATTATTTGAAGCATCCATTGTTCTCCTTTGTTTTGGAAACTGGAGCAAAACAACTGGAAAGATTTCCATACTTTGCTTCATTAACAAGACAGATGTGACTGGTACTGTGCCAGCACTGCTTTAGTCTCATCCCACGGTGGAGAATTAAAAACCACAAGGAGGCTGAGCCATTCAGCACTCTGTCCTTTTCTTGGTACATTTTGAAAAACAGACCTCTGCAAAGGTGCAAATAGTGGATCTTATTTTTTAAAATAATCAATAATTCTTCAGTATCTGAAAATATTGTAGTTTGTCAAGTTTAGTTACCACCTCCTTTACCAAAAAGCTTTCATATTAAATATCATGAAGGATCATCTGTGAAGGATCATCTGTAAATATCATCTGTGAAGGATCATGAATCAGGTAAGGCAATAAAGCACATGTTTGAATTTGTGTGAATTGAAGTCAATTGGATTTAAGCATGTGGCTACAGTTAAGCATGTGGTTAAGTGTTTTCCTGAATTAGTATCAAAGTGATCAAATAGCAGAAGAAAACATAATTTAACAAGACAATGAAATATTGCTAAAATTAAATCATTGAACAGTTATGCCATTTAAAACATCACAATATACACTATACAAGACTCTGTTTACTGTATCTATACAGTGTGTTTAGAAGTCAAGCATTAAAATCAGTTCAGAATATGATGATTCTTATTCAAACAAAGCTCCAGAATCTAGTTATTAGAGTGGGTTGACAAAGTCAAAATGACACAGTGAAAGAATGTATTTGATTTTAAACTGTTAATTATTTAAATAAAGAATACAGCTTACCAATACTTGAAACAGTATAGTGGCTCAGCTGCAGTGCTATGGTGTAAACACTATCTATGCCAAAAGAAGGGATTCTCCTATCAGCATAGGTAATCACTTTCCGAAGAGGAGGATGCTAGGTCGATAGAAAATTCTACACCAGTGGTAAGTTCAGTTTAACTACATTGCTCAGAGAGGTGGATTTCTCATACCCCTGAGCGATGTAGCTGGGTTGACCTAACTTTTTAGTGTAGACCAAGCATAAATATATATGTTTAGAAAAATATTGCAAAATCTTGAACCACTGATAACAAGATTTCTCTTTGTGTTTGGCCAGCAACTCAGTCCATGCAACCTGGATTAGAAGCAGCTGGAGTTTTACTAGCAAAAGTAAACTCATAGGTCTTGGATGGGCTGCTATACACAAACAAAATTGTTCAAACACAGGTTCCTAAAATAAATCCCCTAAACACATATTTAGTTATATTTAAGTAGCCTGGTTATTTAAATACTTGAGTGTGGGATTTTGGAACTTAACTTCCAGTACTTACATTGAAGATTTTGGCCACAGTGTAGTCTTTAAGCTACGGGCTATGTAGAGAGGGATGCAGAGGGTCATCCACAAGCATATCAAGGGGCATTCTGATTGATTCAGCGCAAATTTCCCCAGTGGTCTTTGGAAGAGTGCAGGCTGAAGCAGTAGCTCTCCTACACTAGCTTAGCTTTGTTGGGCTGTGCAGTGGGCTGTGGGGCTTACACCCAACCGCCCATCTCGTCCATTACCATCAGAAGTGGATTCTTCGTGCTCCCAGTTGGGATTGTGGCTGGCCTGTTACACTAGGTCAAGGGAAAAAATGAATGAAGATTTTTTATGTTCTGTGCCTACCCTAGACATAGTGCACAAACAGCAATAATCCATTTTACAATATCTTCTTCCAAGTAATTAACTATGGCACAGTTTTGACATAGATCAGATAAATCAAACTAGATATTTTTAAAAGTTAGGATATGAAAAATCCATCCTCTTTGTTCAGCCTTCTGTACATGTAGAGACATCATTGATTGTAACAGGACCAGACCTCTCCCCATGGCTTTCCTCCCTCTCTCTAGATTAAAATAATAAATAAAATATTGCGGTGAAAATGGGTAGGTTACAATTACACAGCTATAACTCTGAAGTATCTTTTCCAGTATACCCTTTCTTTTCTATTCTTCTAGAGGGGGGCAATCTGAGAGAATGTTTAAATTGTCCCACAGTTTGTACTATAGGAGTATGAAGATGTTTGTTCAACATCTTCATTAATGATGTGGAGGATGGGGTGAATTGCACCCTTAGCAAATTTGCAGATGACACTAAGCTGGGGGGAGTGGTAGATACACTGTAGGTAGGAATAAGATAAAGAGTGATGTAGACAAATTAGAGGATTGGGACAAAAGAAATCTGATGAGATTCAACAATGAGAAGGGCACAGTCCTGCATTTAGGATGGAAAAATCCCATGAACTCCTACAGACTGGGGACCGACTGGCTAAACAGCAGTTCTACAGAAAAGGACCTAAGGGTTACAGTGGACAAGAAGCTGGATATGAGTCAACAGTGTGCCCTTATTGCCAAGAAGGCTAATGGCATGTTGGGCTGCATTAATAGGACCATTGTCAGCAGATCGAGGGAAGTGCTTATTTCCTTCTGTTCAACACATCTGGAGTATTGTGTACAGTTTGGGGCCCCCCAATACAGAAAGGATGTGGACAAATTGGAGAGAGTCCAGAGGAGGCAACAGAAATGATTAGGGGGCTGGAGCACATGACTTATAAAGAAAGGGTGAGGGAACTAGACTTGTTTAGTGTGCAGAAGAGAAGAATGAGAGGGGATTTGATAGCAGCCTTTAACTACCTGAAAGGGAGCCCCAGGGAGGACGGAGCTAGGCTGTTCTCAGTGGTAGTATATGACAGAACTAGGAGTAATGGTCTTAAGTTGCAGTGAGGGAGGTCCAGGTTGGAAATTAGGAAAAACGTTTTCACTAGGAAGGTGGTGAAGCACTGGAATGGGAAGCACCTAGGAAGGTGGTTGGAATCTCCACCCTTAGAGGTTTTTAAGACCTGGCTTGAGAAAGCCCTGGCTGGGATGATTTAGTTGGAGTTGTTCCTGCTTTGAGCAGAGGGTTGGACTAGATGACCTCCTGAGTTCCCTTCCAACCCAAATCTCCTAAGCTTCTATGAATAACAGTGCACACTAAAGTGCTGTGCTGTAACTCCCTCGTGTAGATGCTCCAGGCATGAACTTAAAGGTTTGTAGTTTGAACTAAAGTTTGCACCTGCAGTATCCGTACTGGGGAGTTACACAACTCAGCACTTTAATGCACATTGCTATTCACACCCCTGTAGTCTGAACTGTGTGGCAATGTTGACATGCCCAGAGTTATTTTAGGTTTAGTTTAGAGCTGATCTTAGAATTTCATTTCAGATCAAATTTCACACACAAACCCACTTTATATCTGTCTGAGTTTTGGACACAACCAAATTTCAATTATATTTGAGCAGACTTCTCACAGCTTAGTTTCCTTCCCTGGAGTCAGGCCTCTTGGCACTACCTGGGAAAAATCTTTCTCCAAAGCTAGGGTCTGCAGAGATTTGTCAGCTGCACTCTTCTCTGAGGCAGCACGTAGTCCATGACAGACTTTGGGAGTGCCCTAGCCCTCAGAGCAAATGTTCTAGGCCCTTGTTCTGGTGAGCTCTCTTGGGAGCTCCTCTCTTGAGAAACTTCTTGTCTGCAGGAACCACCGCAGCTGAGCCCTAGTAACCCTTTATCAGGCTAATTAACTGCCACCCAGCCAACTGGGGAAGTAATTACTTCCAGGTAGGTTTGAGTTGGTCCTTTTCCCTTACCAGAGCTTGTCACAGGTAGGTTAGACCCTGTCTCCTGTTAAAGACCAAATCCCACTTGAAAATCCCATTAAATGATTGCATCTGCTTTTTTTATATTTGTGGCATGGGAGATTCTGAGGTTTAAATCTATCAATTATCATTTAGTGACTTCTGTCTTCCAAATACCAATGAATATTAAGAGTTATCACAGCTGTAGAGGAGCAAGTCTAATGGTGCAGTGAACTATGTGTCATTAGACAGGAAAGTTCCTTTGGGAGAAATAAGAATGCCTAGACTCGGACACTTCAACCAGTGAAAGACTATCAACTTGACACAAGAAACATCAAGTGAGTCACAGAATGGCTGCTAAGGTATCCAGTGCAATCTGGTGTGGAAGATGGATGAAGGTCCTATTTCTTCATAGAAGCACTACATGAAGCATGCAGCAAACTAGTTAGTTTTCTTTGTAGTGGAAAAGGTGGACAGACCACATTCAGATTCTCAGTCTGCTACTTTAACCATGAGATCAGGGTTTCTCAGCATTTTCCCATTAGGGATCTAAATGCTGGAAACCTCATACCACACAGTCCTTGAAGATAGATGGACTATTAGAAATCACTGAATGCAAACTGTTGGAAAGAAGAGGATTAATACCTTAAAAGGGACATGTCAAACCACACTTAAATCATGAGAGTATTTCAACAAGTGCTTTATAATGTTTCAAATAGAAATGATATTCTTTCTATAAACAAGTAAACCATTAACAATGTCTAAGTCAAGTCAACTATCATATTACCTGTTTTAGGCCTCACTTCATCACAGTAATTTCACCTACAGCTCAGACACTGATTCAACATTTAGATACTCTTTTTTTAGGCACATTAACAATAGTGGCCTTCTTTCTTTGCAGGTTAACTGTTCAACATGGGTGTTGCTTTAGGTAACAACAATTGCTTCTTCAACAAATGTGTCCTTATATTTCTATGCTGTGAAATTGAGGAAAGAGTTGCAAAGTTACTTTATAGTGATTTGTGATTCTTTAAATGAATAGCTCCCATTTAATTCCCAGTGACATACCTTATCTTAGCATTACAAATTGCATTAAAATCATGGAGAAACAGATAAATGATGTCTGTCTTGGCACAATAGACTAATTATCCATACTAATTTAGCTTCCCACCTGGGGAAGCAAGCAGTGATTTCTGACACATTTCAGGGTATTGTTGACTGTATTGTACTCTAAGCACTGTAATTGTTATTTGTTCTGCATTCATTTAGGTACTGTAATGTGTCAAAAACATTTTTTTCCATTAGCATATGTTTACTATATTTGTCTCCTCTTGAAATTCAAAACTCACAACTACAGAGGAAAGGAGAAAGCCTAAAAAAGTAGTGCTAATTATATGAAAGGAAAAATGTCATAAGAAATTCTAACATAACTATACAGATAGATATTTTCAATGGAAAGGAAAATGGTTCATTGAAGATTCCATAGGCTTCCAGATTGAGATGCTGCCAGAGTCTGAATTTGGGGTTGAGATATTTATTTATATGCTGGCAGCCATCTGCATGCTAATTTGGACATGGCATCCTAGTCAAAATAGAAAAATTCTTGCAAGGACTTTCTCAGCTAGGGATATGCTATTTCTGTCCCCCACCTGTCCTGGCCACCCTCATGGCTCTTTCTGCTTCTTCATGGAGATTGCCAAATCAAAGTCATCAGCCTCCTAATTCAGAATGGAACTACCAAGAAGTTGTAACTATCTAAACAGACAGCATCAGGGAGTAGCTCTGTCCACTGCTGGTTAAAGAGCAAATACCATAATTTCTTGAATAGGTGCAAAGTAAATCCTAAGGAAGGGAGACAGTAAAGACCCATGAGACTCCCTCCCAGAGAATAACAGCAGTGAGTGGGAGCCTTTTAGGGGAGGAGTTCTGCATTCTGGATCCAAATATTCCCCAGTAGTGGATCAAACCAGTTAAAGTTGGCCCCTAATTTCATAATCTTCTAGGGCACCTGCAGCATTCTATGTTGAGATTCTATGAAATCTCAGTTCTCAGGAATGCAACTTCTACTTCTTGACAGTTACCATTAGTTTGTTCTTAATGAACCATTTTAAGGATTTTAACAGACGGCAGGAATGGTATCTAATTCTTTTGTTGTCATTCCTGATCTCCTATCAGATGTGTCATTGGAGTCTCAGTGCTTTTAGTCATGCAGAAACTTCAGAATGAATTACACAATCAATACCACTCTACGTATGCATTCACCCATAGACAAGAATATTACGGATTTACTTTGTGTGCAGGCTTAAGCTGTTTATTGACTTGATAGTTTTAAGGCTTAGTAGGAGGTCAATGGCTTAGGGACTAATTCATTAAAAAATACTTTACATCAGATGGAGTACAGATTTTTTTCTAAAGATCTTAAGCTTGTGGGTGGGAGTTGAAAGCAAAAATTTGGCAAATGTATACCAACTTTGGTTTGCTTATATAGGTATATTCTGGTCTAGTATGCAAACACGGGCCAGGCAAAAATACATATATATCTATATTTCACAGAGGCATATACATATACATACACCAATACATTTAGAGATTATTAAGGTTATGAAATAATGTGACAAAAGCAAAGGGGTGAAAGTTAAAACTGAATTGAGCCAGTCCAATTCCATAATAGTTATTTCTGATCTAAAATAGTCACAGTAAAAATGAGATCAGAAACAAGTCTGAAATGTTCTTGAGTCATGTCAGTGTGCTGTGGGTCGGAAATAAATTCATAATGTGTACCACCACCTACTTTATTACTTGAGCAAAAAGGGGAAAGCCTGGTAGGGATGGAGTTATCTTGTCTTTTTTTTCAGCCATTTCTCACAGTGTTAAATACACAATTTAGAGATAAATATATATGGCTCCTTTTTGAAAAAGAACAGCACAGATTATAAGAAGAGTGCGGGGGAGTGCTGATGAAAACTAAGTCATATCTGCCTAATAATCTAAGAATTACTAAAAATAGATATTTAGACTATTTATTATGTTAAACCTGGGAGCAGCAATGGGTCAGATCATGAGACCCAACCTGACCCACCCTACTGGATTTGGAGAAATCCACTCCCTCCTATCTGCACTATTCCACTACCCCTTTGTTTGACACTCAGTCATGCCACTCCCAGCTGGACTACATCTAGGCTTACCCATTTAACATTTTACAGGCCCACTCCTCCAGCATCAGGCCAGCTGCATTCTCAGAGCACCATCTGGTGGCTAAGACAGTTTCATTAATGACTGAGCAGCTAGGCTAGCCCACTGGCATTTTAACAACAGTCTGCTGGAGAATGTGGACTTTTGTGGCATCTTACCAAGAGATTTGGCTGGCCTGGTGGGAGGCAGAGACATGCCTTTCCCTTGGAAGGTATGTGCCCGGCTTTTCGGCTATGATTATCCCGAAGGGGGCAGTCATAGGAGGGATGTAGTGATGGAGTAGTTGGAGTGGGAGGTTTTGGAGCTGGAGAGGTGCCTAGCTGCTTGCCCCAGGAACCCATCTCTGGGTAAATAGGTGGGATGAGCTCCAGACCCTTGATGATCATTGGGACAAGGGTGTTTTTGTTAGATCCCATATTCAGTTCCTTCTGGAGATGGATCACAGCTCCTAATTCTATGCCCTGGAGAAAAACAGAGGTGCTGAAAAACACATCACCTGGCTCCTGATGGATGACAGCATCCTTCTTATATATCGGGTGGAGATGGGGGAAAGGATGAGGGTTTTTTATGCTAGCCTCTTCTTCCCATACCTGACCATCCCACAGGACCTTGAAAGCACCCACATTGAACTGCAAAAGGTCAGCATGGGTGACTGAGACCAGTTAGAGCTCCTTCTCACTCTGGCCAAGTTCTCAGAAGCCCCCCAGCTCATTCCCACCAACAAATCTCTATATTTAGCATTCATGTACTGATCAGTTCTGTCACAATTCTGAGAAGTTCTTTTCCTGTACCTTGCTACCAGCTGGGCAGAGTCATTGGGAAGTGGGACGCTCCCCTTGTTGTGCAGGTGGGACAAACTCACTCTGCTGCCCAAAAATGGGGACCTCCGTTACCTAAGGAATTGGAACCCATTTTAGCTCTTCAGCATGGACTACAAAGTCATAGCAAAAGCCACCTTGCTGCAACTGAGGTACATGCTGGTGGACATATGCACCATCCTGGGTCAGACCATCTTTAACAACCTCTGTCTGCTCTGGAATCCTGCATTTAGGGATGGTCCATAACTTGCCTTTCTGTCCTTGGACCAGGAGAAGGTATTTGACAGAGTGGATTATGGGTCTCTTATGGACATTCTGTGGACGTTTACCCTCAGGCCCTTCACTGGGCTTCTCCAGGTTCTGTACGCTTCTGCAAAGTGCCTAGTCAAGTTGAACTGGCCTTGACCGAACCAGTCACCTTCATTCAAGGGGTACATCAGGGCTGCCTGCTGAATGGCCAACTATGTGCCATCACTACGAAGCCCTTCCTTTATTGCCTCTATAAAAGGATGATGAAGCTGGTGTTTCAAGAGCCAGACTTGCGGGTGATCCTGTTGATGTATGCAGATGATATACTCTCTGTGGCCCAGGACACCTGGCATGGAAGGAGTCTTGTCAAGCCAAGCCAAGCCATCTCTTCAGCAGTCTTCTCCATCCGGGTCAACCAGGTCAACAACTCTGGCCTGATGGGTGACAGGTAGGCTCCTTCCCACCTGCACTTTATGCCATCTGTTGGGACATGGGTCTGCTGCTATACTGTGGTTTCTGTCCTTTGTTTCTGACAACTATCCCTCCCAACTGGAGAACTAAATTGATCTGGAGATGAGGGTGTGTGACCAGCTGTGGAGGTAGACAGAGCTGCTTTTCTATTTTTCTCTTAGAGAGGTGTCTGGTGATCAACCAGGTAGTCCTGTCCATTCTTTGGCACTGGTTCAACACCCTGAGCCCACCCTGGGTACCCTGGCCAGCCCCCAGAATAAGATCCTGGGGTTTTATGGCCAGGGTCGCATTGGGTCTCTGCACATGTCCTAAGCCTCTGCCTGGAAAAGGGCGGACACGGCCTGGTATGTATCTGTAGCCAACTCCACATATTACAGCTTCAGGCACTGCAGAGGCTCCTTGATAATGCTCATAAGTCTGGCATGGTGCATACTGCTGCATATCTTCCTCTGCCATCTCCGAGGACTCTGACGTATCAGTAGTTCCTCTATCTCCACCCAAGATGTCTCCCCTGAGATTTCTCTGAGCTGCTGGTCTTCTATCGGGACCTCTTCTGGACCTGGAAGCTACTGTCAGCAACCAGGTCTGCAGCAGCCGGGGAAGTGGAAGATCTAACAGAACACCTGCTACACAACCTCAACCTTCATGTGCAGGTGGTGCAGACCACCTTGGTGCATCCAAGGACGGTCCTGACTGGTAACATCAGAACTAAAGACCTCTTGGACTACAATCAGAGAGACTGGGTGAACTCTGCGGTGCTTGTCCAGCACATAAGGTTGCCCACTCAATGCATCCCTTGCTGTGTGCTCCAGGAGGTGAAGAGAGCCTGGGTCCTTGTTTTTCCCCCAAAACATAAACTCCTACTTACATTGAAATATATTTCCCTCTAAGGTCTAATGTCAGTTCCACTTCTGTGGAACTTTCCTGCTGGTGTGGAAACTTATTTATAAAGAAAAGAGCAAAGTTTTCAAGATGATGAGTTTTTCTATCCAGCAATTAGAGCAGAAGGAGGTAAAAAAGGAAAGGTCCAAGACACTTAATTGATAACTGGCAAGGGCACTGTCCCTCTTTTATACAGGTATTTTAACTATAAACGGTATGTATAATAAGTCAAGATCTCAGGTAGAGTAAAACTACTGGAATCAGGAAAACAAGGAAAAAGATAGACATATCTCTGTCTTATAAACTAAAATAAGACACAGCATGGTAACTTTCATCTGTTCATTTAGCCACAACCAGTTTCAACAATATCCTATATGTACCTCTGTTTTATTAATTAATATCAATAACCTTTCTAGAGCATGAGACACCCAAACAACAACTCCTATGAGGCACTATGACAGCATTTCCTAATAAAAATGTTGAGTTTGTGTGCGTTTGGTTTTTCAACAAATGGAATGTTCCTGGAAAGAAGACACTTTTCATAAAAAATTAATTTAGTCAATGCAGTTCTCTTTTGAAAAATAATTTCAATAGAAAAATTTTGGCCAGCCCTCACCAGAGTTAACATTTCCAGAGTCATCATAACGTTTAATTTTTTCTAACTTTCAATCTCAGAGCATTAATGTTACATTAATACTATCTTTTGCATTTAACTATAGATTGTTTGCTTGTGTATGCACTGTATGGCATAATCTGCATACATTAATATCCTGCTGCCACTTGAGATTGTTGAACTAAGTATTGCAATAATAAATAATTATGTAAAATCATAGGACTGCGCTGAGAAGGCTACCATAACTGTTCTTTAAAATAATCTTTCAAGGATTTTTTAAAATTAACTTTTTGAATTAATAGATTTGTGTTTGACTTTATGCATCATTTCCCATTTTGCTTATTTTGAGCTCCTGTCTCCAACTGATTAGCAGGAAATCCAAGTGAGGTGTTCAATATTACATGAGTTCATTCAAAACACACTGCTGTGATTTACATGTTCATTTCCAAACCAATGATGTTCAAGACTAAACAAACAAAGCACGGTACAATTATTTATGTCCTGTAAGTAGCTCTGTTAAGGAATGTTAAAAATAGAGTTGGTTGAAAAATGGAATTTCCATTCCATAGAAATTCCAACATTTGAAAGTTTGTTTTTGTTGCAAATAAGAATAAAAGCCAAAATTTGGAAGTTTCCTGTGAAATAAAAGTTCAAAAAAAGTTTGGTTTGGAATCATGGAAACATTTTGATGGTGTCAAACACAATTTTACATCCTTATTATATAATTAAGATTTTACTATAATATAAAAGTCTAAATGGAACATTTTTACCTTCAAAATAAAATATTTAGAGATTATCAAAACAAAATGAGAAAGTTGAAGTTGTAGAATCACTGAAATGTAGGACTGGAAGGGACCTCAACAGGTTATCTAGTCTAGTCTGCTGCACTGAGGGAAGACTAAGCATTATCAAGACCATCCCTGACAAGTGTTTTTCTAATCTCCACTGATAGAGATTCCACAACTTCCTTAGTTGATTTGTTCCAGTGCTTAACAACCCTTAGAGTTAGGAAGTTTTTCCTACTGTCTAACTTAAATCTGCCTTGCTGAAATTTAGACCCATTACTTCTTGTCCTGTCCTAAATGGTTAAGAAGAACAATTTGTCACTTTCCTTTTTATAACAATTTTTTACATATTTGAAGACTGGTTATGTCCCTCCTTCCCCAGTCTTCTCTTCTCCAGACTAAACAAACCCAATTTTTTCAATCTTTCCTCATAGGTGATTTTTGTTTTTCTCCTCTGTATTCTCTCCAGTTTGTTAGCATCTTTCCTGAAGTGTGTTGCCCAGAACTGAACACAATAATCCAGTTGAGGCCTAATCAGGGATGATTAGAGTGGAAGACTTATTTCTTATGTCTTGCTTACAACACTCCTGCTAATACACCCCAGAATGGTGTTCACTTTTTTTGCAACAGTATTACATTGTTGATTCATATTTAGTTTGTGATCCGCTGTAACCCTTAGTATTCCTTCCTAGACAATCATTTCCATTTTGTATTTGTGCAATAGATTATTCCTTTTTAAGTGTGGTACTTTGCATTTATCCTTACTGAATTTTATCCTATTTTTATACTTCAGACCATTTCTCCAGTTTTTCAAGATCATTTTGAATTCTAAGCCTGTCCTCCAAAGTACTTGCAACCTCTCCCTGCCTGTTGTCATCTTCAAACTTTAAGTTTATTCTCAGTGCCATTACCCAAATAATTTATGAAGATATTGAATAAAATCAGACCTAGGACAGATCCCTGCAGGTCCCACTTGATGTCCTTCCAGCTTGACTGTGAAAAGTTAATAAACTACTCTGAGTATTCTTTTCCAACCAATTGTGCACTCGTCTTATAGGAGTAGGTTAGTCTAGTCTATATTTCTCTAATTTATTCATGGAAGAGGGTCATGTGAGACTAAAGTTGAACTATATTACATCAGGTGCTTCCAACCTATCCATAAGGTTTGTTACACTGTCAAAGAAGGAAATTAGGTTGGTTTGACATGATTTATTCTTGACAACTTCATGTTGACAGTTACTTATAACATTATCTTTTAGGTTCCTACAAACTGATTGTTTGATTATTTGCTCCATTATCTTTCTGGGTACTGAAGTTAAGCTGACTGGTCTGTAATTCCATGGGTTGTCCTTATCCCCCTTTATATAGAAAGGTAATATATGTGCCCTTTTTCTGTCCTCTGAGATCACTCCTATCCTCCAGGAGTTCTCAAAGATAATTGCTAATGGCTCAGAGATCTCTTCAGCCAGTTCCTTGAGTATACTAGGATGCATTTCACCAGGCCACACTCATTTTAAATCTAAATAATTCTTAGCTTGTTCTTTTCCTATTTTAGCATTAGATCCTACTCCATTTGCACTGGTGATCATTATATTAGTCACCAATCACTGCTACCTTTTTGGTGCAAATTGAAACAACAAAAAAAGGCATTTAACACTTTGGCCATCACTGTGTTCTCTGTTGTCTTTCCATCCTCATTGAGAAATGGGCCTATCCTGTCTTTCTCTTGCTTTCTCATATATTTGCAAAATGTTTTCTTGTTACACTTTATGTCCCTAACTAGCTATTTCATTTTATACCTTGACTTTTCTAATTTTCGAAAAACACTAATGTAACTGCCTTGAGGGCAGATATGTATTATTAAATGACACCTGTCTATAACTGTACACAAACAATAGCTCTTTGATCTGATTCAGCAAAATGGTGGCAAAACTTGTAGGTGAACTTTTTTATGAACATGAATTGTACCTTCAAAAGAAGTGGTGCCTCACTCCTCACACACTATTATTCTTGACAGAGCTTTAGACCATTTTTATTTCTGTTTTATGAGAAAGTTAATGATGTGAGGGATACTTTAATTAGTCTTAATACTGTAACTGGTTCAAATGTATTTATAATCATGAACTTTATGCTTTTGCATTTTTTCCCTCACCACTCTATCAGACATGAAATTTAATCTTCAACTATTTCCAGAGTCCTGATGTATTTCTGATATAAAATACAGTGCTTTTGACTGTAAAATTACTGTGTGTATTCTGAATCATAATTGTTTCCTAGTATGTTTTTTCATTTCTCTGCTTTATTTCTTTTCTTTCCTATCTCTCTCCTTCTGCCTTCTGTTTCATGATAGTCTGGTTTAGCCAGCTAAGACTGCATATTTTGCAACACTGCTATGAGCCTGTGACTAGAAAGGCAACTAAAAGCAGGGCTGAAAACAGCCTGATGCTGGTATAGGTTTGCCGGGCTTCAGAGTGGCTTATAAGACCAGGTGTTGGAACTGTGTTATATCAGGTTGAGATTGCAAGTGAAAGTCAACACCAGAGCCAGAAACAGCAGTTTCTGTATTTGCTATTCTTTTCTCTCCCCTTTTGTGTGTGTTTGTCTTCATAGGAAATGGGACGAGACTTTAACAACAATAACAAAAGCTCCAAACTATCTCAACTAATTTCTTTTTTCTCCAGAAAGGACAGTTGGTACCATATAAAAAACTGTCAGTTAAGGGTTTTTTTGCCCCCCTTCTAAAACCTCTCTCTAGCTAAATGGAAAGGGAACAAGATGCTGTTAAAATAAAAGCCTTATTTGATATTTTATCTTTCAAATGCTGTAACTGTTTTTCCTTCTTTTCTCTATGTCTAATAAAAATAATATAAAGGATTTTAATGGTGACTTTGCTATGGTACTAAGCAGGCTAAGGTGGCTGTATGTCAAATCCAAAACCTTGTTTAAAACTGTTTAATGTTGAATTGTGACTGGGTTTTGTTAACACCTTTGAGACCATATATTCCATCTAAATTCATAGAGATGATCATGACAGCATGTGCCATAGAATAGAAACATAAAATATTAGAGTTGGAAGGGACCTCAGGAGGTCATCTAGTCCAACCTCCTGCTGAAAGCAGGACTAACCTCAGCTAAATCATCCCAACCAGGGCTTTCTCAAGCCGCAGCTTAAAAACCTCTAAAGATGGAGATTCCAACACCTCCCTAGGTAACCTATTCCAGTGCTTCACCACCCTCCTAGTGAAAAAAGTTTTCCTAATATCCCAACCTAAGCCTCCCACACTGCAACTTGAGACCCTTGCTCCTTGTTCTGTCATCTACTATCACTGAGAACAGCCTAGCTCCATCCTCTCTGGAACCCCCTTTCAGGTAGTTAAAGGCTGCTATCAAATCCTGCAGACTAAACAAGCCTAGTTCCCTCAGCCTCTCCTCATAAATCTTGTGCTCCAGCCCCTAATCATTTTTGTTGCCCTCCACTGGACTCTCTCCAACTTGACCACAACCTTTTTGTAGTGGGGTGCCCAAAACTGGACACAATACTCCAAATGCGGCCTCACCAATGCCGAATAGAGGGGAATAATCACTTCCCTTGATCTGCTGACAATGCTCCTACTAATGCAGCCCAATATGCTATTAGCCTTCTTGGCAACCAGGGCACACTGCTGACCCATAACCACTTATCCACTGTTACCCACAGGTCCTTTTCTGCAGAACTGCTGCCTAGTTCGTCAGTCCCCAATCTGTAGCTGTGCATGGGATTTTCCATCCTAGGTGGAGGACTCTGCACTTGTCCTTGTTGAACCTCATCAGATTTCTTTTGGCCCGATCCTCCAGTTTGTTTAGGTCCTTCTGTATCCTATCCCTACCTTCCATGATCTCCAAGAGATGAAAGTAAACTGGATGAAGTAACAAGACAAGAAGCTTGGTTCAGATACACCTTGCCTTCAACAGATCAAGGGAAATGTATGATTCATGCTTTGCATTTATGAACCCAAAATCTCTTTGGCACAGGGCTAACCCTATAACTGATTGAAGAATGAAAAAGAAACTATGAGCTGAAACTCATGAAGTTTTTATTTCCCTGTGTAAGAGTATCCTGTGTATGGTAGTAAGGTCTCTAGAATTTGTAAGACTGGTTGTTAAAACATATTACCTTTTTACTTGAACTGAGTACATTTGACCTGGAAGTCATTGGGACACAAGAAAAGAATCATATGATATGTTTGAGTCACCTTTCAAAGTAGAATCACACTTTAAGGTGATATGTCATCATTAGGTTGTGTTGACACATCAGTTTTCAATATGTCACAACATAAACCGGCAAAAATATAGCATACTATAATGCAACATCTTTTGTTAATTGTTTTACCTATATTGAAGGGTGGCTCAGAATACAGATGTAACATGTAATGAATACTGTTGGCTGCAAACAAAGGTATCTGAACTATTTTTCTTTTGCAGTAGTTGGACACTTCAAGGTCTGGGACAGAAATGGAGAAAAGAAAGTATTGTTGATTTTCATGTTTAAAAAAAAAACAAAATTTCATTTTCTTCCCAGTTCAGGAGGTTAGCTAGCATTGTAATTAGTGGATTAATTTTTGTTTTCTTTCTGAAAGGAGTCACCTTTGATGATGAGTTTAATCAAAGAGGAAAAGCCATATACTTGACATTACAACCTTTGTTGCATGTTGGTGGAGTGCCAAGGGAACTACGGTGGTCTTGTCTCACCAGCCTCTAATAATCAATAAGAAAACTAGAAAAAATATCAACTAATATGTAACTGACACAGGGCAAATGCCTTGAATCAAAATCTAGAAATTTAAACACTACAAATAATTTTGTTTTTGTCTTTCTTATATTGTACATGAATGACAGTGTAATATTGATGATTATCAGGGCTTTTGGATAAATCAGAAAAAAGCCCCTCTTTTCATGTCAAACCCACTACATTTACCATGCTTGAGGTTCTAACAGTACACCACAATACTTCTTGAAGTACTTATCAAAGTGTTTTCCCCACAGTCATAAGATGAAGATTTTAATTAACCTTTACAATAACCTTGCCTTGTAGTTAATTAAACCAGTACAAGCCATTCTAGCTCAATTTTGAGTTTTAAAATTACAGTGATCAAAATAATGAAGATATTTGGACACTTTTTGGAACTCTGGATGCCCTGTAGTTTAATACTGTATATATTGTGTTAAAATATATATTTTTGAATAAAAGGTAGCAGAGTTCTTCAAAAACTTTTTCACTTTATTTAAACAGCTGCTACTTCTAAGTTCATTTGCTGGACATTTCAGCATTTCTGTAAGCAGGTAACCCATAAGGCATATGAACATTTTCTTTATTTACCCATTTAATTGCTTTCCTAGTTTATGAATAATTTTAATAATGCCTGGATACACAACACCTAATTGGTAGGTGCCTTGAAAAAAAAACAAAAACTGGAGCCACAAACCCTAGGGTAGGTACATAGGCTCCCTATACAATGAATGGGGATAGATAGGATCCTGAGAATGGGATCCATAAAAACCTGTACTAGATGTGAAGCTGCTTACGCTAACCAATGCGAGTTGCCAATGAGAGGAGTATGTCCTAAGTCTTGCCCCTCTGAGTTCAGCACCTGTCTCTGCTTGCGATCCACAGCCAGGAACCATTCCCTGGAGTCAGGCACCAAAGCAGTTTCAAGCCTAACTCCACACAAAATGGTTGGGGAGAGGAAATGTCCCTTTTTTCACCTTTAGTTCAGAGGTCAGAAAGCTCATGTATGTGGGAGACGCATGATCAAATTCCATCTTCTCATCAGGCAGAGAGGAGAATTGAATGGGGGTCTCCTACCTTCCAGGTGATGTCCCTAACTAGTGGGATAAAGGTTGTAAAGAACACCGCCTCCACCACCACCATTTTGTGTAGTGTTAGGTGTGCTCACAGCCTCACCTACTGGATCAGTCCCTGCAGATGAGTTAGGCAGAGAAACCTGGTCTGAGGAATATGCTGGGGCTTAGGTGTCAGGTGCATGCCCAAAGCAGCAATGCTTATGCCCAGAGGCAGAAACTTAAGCCCCTAAGGAACTTCTACTGCAAACATGTAGACACCAAGTGAGTTTAGGTACCTACATGAGGTTTGGAAGCTGAGCCTGGACCCTGAACTGTGTACTGTAATAGCGCCTGAACTGAAACCCTGTGAAAAAGGGAACATGCTATTTGTGTGTTGTCTTCTTCTTGCCACATGCTGTTCAACTGACCCTATTGCTGTACCAGTTGGAGAAATTAACACAGGGCATAGTTAGAATAGCCACCCTGGGCTGAGGGGGCATGTAGGAACTGCACACACCTTTATAAAGTGTGAAACATTTTACATGCACCACATTTATTATTCATGCAATCAGCATCAGGGATAATATTTACAAGAAATTGCTAACTTGGCATTATCTTCTCATGTCTGTGTAAACCACAATATAAAGCAATACAGTTTCAGAGAGAATTATCTGAAAGAGTGAGGAGTATCTCATAGGAGGCGCTAATTTCCTTGTAAACCTGGGCCTTTGTGTTTCCATATGTTCTTGTACAGCTGATGTCCTGAAGTTTCACTCTAGAAATGGTTACATTTTAACTTCAATGAGAATTTGAGTAAAATGAGAATGAGGATTTCAGTTTATAGCCCACACTTGGTATAAAGAAGAAAGTTTGTAATGTGCTTTGAGATCAAGTTGCATGAAAGACATTCTATAAACACACACACAGAATAAAAGCTTGGACCCTCATAAGAGATGCTTGTGTTGCCTATTTGTCAAAATTTGATTGCACAGAGAATAATGCAGCATTCACTATCAGTAAAACTATTAAAATATATAGAATCAAGAGATGGTGGCTTTTGGTAGAAAAAAAGGAAAATTTAGTACCTTTCCTCATTCGTATAAAGAGACTAAGAGCTGGATTAAAAGAGTAAGCAGAGACTTGATAATGAGCTAATTAAGAGTTCCTTAACATGGATGGGAATGCTGCAAAGAAACTAAACAGCCCATATTATATGTGATTTAAATGAAATATATATGCTTATTTAACTAGTTAAATAAAAGTGATTGACTGGACACTTATAGCATGACAACTCAGTTAGTCAGCAGTATCCCCACACAGAGGAGAATGCATTCTGCAGTGAATTACCCACCCATCCCCAGCAAAATTAAGCTACCCTTAGACCCTTTTCCAATCCAAACTATGAGAATCAGTCAGTTGCCAGATATCCCAGACCCCATTTCCTTGCAAAGGGGGTGAAAGGCCATGGTCAAATGCTTCGTGGCCCTTTGGAGACAGAAAGCTCACTGCCTTTAGTTGACTTTGAATGGCCCAGGCTGATCATGTATGGCTGCCATTGCTCCATGGCCCCTACTTCCAGGAGAGAATGTATATATTTCAGTTCATTCATTTTTAGTCTGTTAATGTTTTGTTGTAAATATCACTTATAACTAAGTTATTTTCAGGGTCACAATGAGTGATACCCTTCTCCTTCCATTAAAATATCAAAAGCAGAATTTCTGGCAATGCAAGTTAGCCATCTTCGTATTTTAGCTTAGAGCCAATTGAACAATTTTGTATTGAACAATGTGGCTAATTTAGCACTTTTCCCCCTCTTTGTAGATTGTCTATTATCAGACTTTTTCTAAAGGTTGTTAGCTATTTTTAAAAAGTTGTGGAAACAAATTTGAACCTATGGATTGCTCAAACTATTAATTGTGAGCATTCCTTTAGATTGCAATTGGTCAGCTAAATCACATTATATTGTTTCGGCTCCTTGATTAGTGCCTGATCCAAAGCACCCTGAAGTTACCAGGAGTCTTTCCAGTTATTCAATGGGCTTTTCATCAGGTCCTGAATGAGCTGCCACTCAAACTATTTTCACTTGAAACAAGTTTAGTTTTGCAATTAAACAAATCTTGGCTATGAACAAAGCCTCACCTGCAATACTATTCAGAAAAAGCAAAAAGAGGATGCAAGAATTACCCCAGAAAAATTTTATTCTGAAGATTGTGGAAATGTTTGTGAATATTTTTGGGTTCTCTTCGCTTTAGAGTAGAATACAGATTACCAGCGTGGCACAGGCAGAAATGTTCCTGCATGAGACAGTATTGCACAGAATAGATGCATCATGTCACTTTATGCTCTCCACTGAAGTGTCTGTTTACTTTCAAAGGCAGGATAACAGATAAGATAAATGGTTAGTTTGTTCTTGTATAGAAATTCTTACATTCTTAGGAATTACAGTACTGGAAATTCAAATACAACTAGAACAGTCTACCATTTGCCGGAGATTTGAATTCCATTAAACAAGACCCTAAATGCTTGATAGATTGATCATGTAGTTTTATTCTTCAGTAGGAATTTATACATATGTTAAAGACTGCTATAAGTAAGTAGTCTAAAGGTACTCAAATTGTCTCAACATTGAATAGTCAGGAAATCCAAAGATGAGAAGGCAGTAGAGATTTGAAGCATAATGCAGAGGGCAGTAAACATAACCTTCAATAGCTTTGAGCTGATAAAAGAAAGACATTCAACAAGGAAAATAGGAAACAATCCAGACAAGAGGAAATACAATCCTATATCGCTTTCGAACTTCAAGAGACAGCAGTCACAACAAAGGGAGGCAGGTTTGATGGAAAACTGAGTACAGGAGCCTGAGAAACAAGCCAGAGCCTGAGGCTCCAGACACACAAATACAAAATAGTAGATGAACATGCACAAAGAAGAAAGAATAGAGGTTCATCTTTGTAGGGCTGTGTGGCCGTTCCTCCCTGTCCATATCAGAGGGAGGCCACTCCTCCTCACCATCTGAATGGCATTCTGAATGGGGGAGGTTAGCAGTCTATGGGTCCAGGCCTCTCAGGCCTGGCAGGACAAGTAGGCTCTATAGAGTCTATAGGCTCTGGCCCTCAAGCCAGATGGAGCACCAAACAGTCTATGGAGCCCCAGCCCTCATTTAGGTAGGTCAGTACACAGTTTACAAGGCTCAGAGCCAGCAAGCGGTCTAGGAGGATCTGGCCTTGTGGCAGGGCAGAGCAAGCAATCAGGCCTCCTAGCCTAAGGAGGGTGTGGAGTTTGGCAGCAGGAGGCTGGGGGATCCGGGTCTGCCCTACTCCACCAGGTCCCAGCCCAGGGTCCTAACAGTGGCAGAGGGGTCCTCCACTGGGTCAGCAGGGATCTGCCTGAAACACACTTACCTAACAATCACAACACAACCAGACTATGATCTCATTTCCCTGGGCTGCTTCCTATGCTCCCTCCCTGGGGTACCTGGATATTGGGGTCATTGTCCATCTCTCCAGGATACACAGTGAGCAGGAGCCCAGCAGTTCCTTGGCCTCCCAGGCAGCAGGCAGTTCCAGCAGTTCCTCAGTGTCCCAGATGGTAGGCAATTCTGGCAGTGGGGAAGAGATTACCTTCTCCTTGGGTGGCTCCAGTCCAACTGAACTAGAGGGCCTGCCTTTTATACTTCCTGTCCTGCCCTTCTGCTTCTGACAGGGTGAGCATGGCCTGCCTGGCTCCACCCCCAGGAGTTGGAGAGTGGTCCCTCCCTGTCCATCTCAGAGTTAGGTCACACCCCCTCATTATACTCCCACTGACTAATACAGCCAGTCTGTGCTAACTGAGGAGTCATATTGTTCCTTTTAAGGAAGCAGCAGTGTGTGTTCCATGTGTTTTCCTGCTATTTCTTGCCCTGATCGATCCTGCCTTGTAGGATGCTTCTTGGAACATTTTCACTGGACTCCCACGTAGCTTCTACAAGTAAGGGCAGGATGTTTTAATAGATAAATGAATATGCAAAAGATATATCTACACTTAAAAATGATACAGAGGCACAGCTGCATTGCTGAGGTGGCACTGCTGTAGCTCTTCAGTGAAGACATTACCAACACCAAAAGGAGGGATTCTCCCCATTGGCATAGGTAATCCACCTCCCCAAGCACAAGGTCGACAGAGGAATTCTTCTGTTGACCTAGTGCTGTCTAAACTAGGGGCTAGGGTGGCTTAACTACACCACTTACACCTCTGAGCCACATAGTTAAGCCCCCTTAATTTTCTAGTGTAGACCAGTCCTAACTCTTGATATTATTCTTGATAAATCATACGGAGCTTGAGGGTATGTCTACACAGCAACTGGGAGTTGCTTCCCAGTGCAGGTAGACAGACATACACTAATTCTGCTTAAACTAGCATGCTTAAAAATAGCAGTGAGGCCATGGTGGCGTGAGTGGTGGTTTGGGCTCGTTGCCAGCATTCGTTCCAGGGTCTGGCAGGATTGTTCTTGGGCAACTAGCACCAGCCACCGTCATGCCACCACAACAATACTGTTATTTTTAGCATCCTAGTTAGAGCAGAACTAGTGCTTGTCTGTCTACCTGGTTTGGGAAGAGCCTCCCAGCTGCTGTGTAGACATCTTCTGAATTAGTTTCATCCTGCCACTTGGTTTTGTCTTTGTGATTGTGGTTTTGGGTGGCTGAGAGGAATTTTGGGTTACTAATAAACCCAGGTTCATGGTTGACTCAAAGCTAAAGGAGACTCTCCCACTTGTTATAAACTGGAGTGGAGCTAATTAGCATCACCCACCAATTTAACTCAACAATAATTAGTCTGAATATTAAACAGGATTATACGACCTGAGCCTCAACTGACAAACATTATACCAATGTTTAAAGAGTGCCACCCTCATACAGGAGATACTGTAGATCTGTGTGATTCTCTGTCTCCTTGTTAATTGGAAAATGCCCTCTTTTCCAAAAATGAACATTTTGGGGGGAAAAACCTTTAAAGATTCCAAATACTTTATATTAAAATGTTTTGTTTTTCATTTCTTTTTTTTTTTTCCATGCATTTGAAGACAGACATTTTCAATAATGGTATTGTTTTCATTTTGAATTTTCTTTACATCCCACACTGTGATGAAGCAGAACAATCTAAAGGAAATTTAGGAGAAAATAAAAAAGCACCTATTTCACCTTTTTTGTGAGGACCCAAAGCTCAGATATGTTGTTCCTTACCGTCTAAAAAGGATCATTCTACAAACTACATGAAATTCACTCTCCTACAGGCTTGGGGGTGTAGTAGGGAAGAAAGAGGGTCATAGCTCAAATAGAAGAGCACATAGATCAAAATCTACTGTGCTCAGTCTGTTCTTAGAGTGTATATCTACGCTGCAAAGAAAAACCTGCAGTGCAGAGTCTCATAGCCTGGCTTAACCAGGAGATCATCAATGATCTCAAAGTCAAGAAAGAGTCCTACAAAAAGGAAGTCAAATTACAAAGGATGAATATAAACAAATAACACAAGTATGTAGGGACAAAATTAAAAAGGCCAAGGCACAAAATGAGATTAAACTACCAAAAGGCATAAAGTGTAACAAGAAAACATTCTACAAATACATTAGAAGCAAGAAGAAGACAAAGGACAGGGCAGGCCGAATTACTCAAAGGAGTGGGGAGATAACAAAAAATGTGGACATGGCAGAAGTGCTAAATGACTTTTATGTTTCAGTTTTCACCAAAAAGATTACTAGCATTTGGGAATCTAGATTAATGAATGCCAGTGAAAATAAGGCAGGATCAGAGGCTAAAATAGGGAAAGAACAAGTTAAAAATTACTTAGACAAGTTAAATGTCTTCAAGTCATCAAGGGCCTGATGAAATACATTAAGGAGCTAACTGAGGAGATATCCGAACCACTGGCAATTATCTTCAAAAACTCATGGAATATGGGAGAGTGTAGCATGGGGTCCTGTCCGGCCCCGCAGTTGTGGCCCTTCTTCGGCACCTTCCTAAAAGGGGACTCTTCGCTGCGGATATGAGTCTATCGCCCCGGCCCGCAGGCAGGCAAGCAGTCTATCACCCCGGCCCTCAGGCAGGGCGGGCGGGCAGGCAAGCAGTCTATCGCCCCGGCCCTCAGGCAGGGCGGGCAGGCAAGCAGTGCTTTCGAATCGGGAGTGCAGGGGACGGTGCTCACTCTCTGGGTGGCAAGGATAAGCGGGAGGGGAGGGGAGGCAGACGCAGGCCTGCCCAACTCCACTGCATCCCAGCCCAGGGCCCTAGCAGTGGCAAAGGCGTTGCCATTAAGTCGGCAGGGCTCCTGACGCAACATGCCGACGGGGCTTGCCCCTGTCAGCCACCGTTATGGCTGCCCCTGGGCTACTTCCTCCCCATATCCCCAGGTACCTGCATCTGTGGGTTCCTCGGAGTCACTGGGGTAGACCGCCCGCAGAAGGCTCGCCGGTCCCTCAGCATCCACAGGCGGCAAGGCGGGAAGCTCCTTGGCAAGCGGAAGCTTCTCCAGGTCCCAGGGTTCGGGGGATGGCTCTGCCTCAAGCAGCTCCTCTAGGTCAGGTCCGGCCTCAGAGTCTCCCAGCCCTCCGGCTCAGGGGACTGAGTCCAATCACTAGGGCCTATGGGCTTGGCCCAGCCCTGGGGGCCTGTAGGCCTTGGCCAGTCTAGGGGCCCAGGGGCCCTACCCAACCCTTAATGGTTGGTTGCTTGGGCTGCTCCCGGGGTTTGTGCCCTGGGAGGCACTCACTCGTGTCAGCGGCGCGGCCCGGCCCGGTTCAGGCTTCCTCTGTAGCCGGCGGGGCCGCATGTCTGCCTCCAGCGGCAGCTTCCACCCTTCTGAGCTGTGGGGCCTGCTTTTTGTATTCACAGCCTTGGCTGAGACTCCGCCCCTCTGCAGTGGGATTGGTCGGTCAGCAGGACCTTTCGCGAGCCGGCCTCCCAGTTGCCGGGCAGACTGGGCTGTCGGCCCTTTCTCTGCCTGGCCCCGTGGTTGTGGCCCTTCTTCGGGCCCCGGCTCGGAGGAAGACCACTGCACCTTCCTACAGAGAGATTTTAGAGGACTAGAAAAGGGCATATATAGTGTGAATTTATGAAAAGGGGAATAAGGATAACCTGGGGAATTACAGATCAGTCATTTTAACTTCAGTGCCAGGAAAGACAATGGAGGAAATAATTAAGCAATTAATTTGAAGACACCTAGAAGTTAATAAGGTGATAAGTAACAGTCAGCATGGATTTTTCAAGAACAAATCATGTCAAACCAAACTATTAGCTTTCTTTGAAATGGTAACAAACCTTGTGGATGGGGAGAATCAGTAGATGTGGTATATTTTGATTATAGGAAGGCTTTTGATACTGTCTCACATGACCTTCTAGGGAAATACAACCTAGATGAGCTACTATAAAGTGGATGAATAACTGGTTGGAAAGCCATTTCCAGAGACTAGTTAGCAATAGTTCACAGTCAAGCGTGAAGGATATATCAAGTGGGGTCCTGCAGGGATCAGTTCTGGGTCCAGTTATATTCAATATCTTCATCAATGGTTTAGATAATGCCATAGAGAATACACTTATAAACTTTGCAGACAGTACCAAGCTGAGATGGGTTGTATGTGCTTTGGAGGATAGGATTAAAATTCAGAATGATCTGGAAAAACAGAAGACATGGTCTAAAATAAATAGGATGAAATTCAGTAAAGAGAAATGCAAGGTACTCCACTTAGGAAGGAAGAATCAGTTGCACACATACAAATAGGAACTGACTGCTTAGGAAGGAGTACTGCTGAAGGTCTGAGGTCTAATCACTCCTCCTCCCGCCCCTCCCCCACAATATTAAACAAGGTTTGAGTGAAATTCAGGGAGTTCACCACTAAATTTGAAGAGAATGTCCTGCTGCTGATAAAGCACCCCCACCTCAGGAATGTCCCTAACAAGAGTTATAACCACCAATGTTGTAGAGACACCCGGAATTGAGAAATTTATGGAGAATAGAGAGACTCAACAAATGGTAAAATAAGCTCTGACCAGTGAATTTATGCTGACCATCTGCACAAATAGAGAAGGTAACAAATAAGTTACAATTTGAGCATGAAAGATAAAATGTAAAAAACATGGTCAGGAAAGATGACACAGGTGCCAATTTATAAATGGTTAAAATGTGTGTTACTTAGGAGTGTGGGATAATGTGATAGTTTAGTCAATCTGAAAGAGGTAGGTTTATCTATATAATATAAATGAAAAATAAAGCTCTTTGGGAACATCTCTGGACTGTAGTTCAACAGCAAGTTGTTAGAATTCTTACCCCTCAGCACAACCATGGCTTGCAGAGGCATTGCCGGGTACCCCCAGGCAAATGGATCCTGACTGGCCATCAGGTGAAATTTGTCTGGATATTGGGAGTGGTAAGCATAAGAGATTTGCCTGGCATATGTATTGTGTGTGTGTTGCTAATAAATAAATGTTTAGAGCACCTCTGTGTAAGGTTCTTTCTCTGGGAAAAGATCCATAGGGCCCTGAACCCCATAGGTAAGGGTAGATGCTTCACAGCCCAAGCCTTCGGAAGGGTGCCTAAATTGACTGGGTCACGTCTTGAGCCCTTGGTAGAGTATAGGGTGGGTGCCCTAGATTGTGCGGGTAACACTGCAGAAAGGGATCTGGGGGTCCTAGTGGATCACAAACTAAATATGAGTCAGCAAAAAAAGAAACATTATTCTGGGATGTATTAGCAGAAGTATTGTAAAAATTGTGGAAAGTATTGTGGAAAAATTGGAGAAACTCCAAAGAAGAGCAAAAAAAATTATTAAAGGTCGAGAAAACATGACTTATGAAGGAAGAATGAAAAAAAAATGGGTTTATTTAAACTGGAGAAAAGAAGACTGAGGAGGGACATGATTGTAGGCCCCAGCAGACCCCTGCACTATAATACTGTAATACAGATTTGAACCAAAGCAGGCCTAAACCCTGGATAACACAACATGAGGTTTAAGGGTTAATTTTTACACTGAGAAATAGAACAACGAGGCAATATAGATAAGGGAATTCCGGACATACTAATTGTTTGTTCATGCCACCCCAGGCACCACTGTGATAATTAACTGAAGTAAGGACAACCTGCCTAAACATTTTGTGATTTAACATTCATGATGTATATTAGAACCCTGCTGTTTTGTGACTCTGAGTGGATGTTTGGGAACATCTTGAAACCTGATTGTGTGGTAATTTACAAGTGCTGGGTAACAGGCCCAATGCGTATTAGGAATGTGGTTGATGTGTAAATCAGGGGGCAATGAGGGGACAAACAAGACTAAAGATTCCTACATATGTATTCCTTTCTAGTAAAATGATGTTAGTAAAACTAGTATAGATATAAGAATTTGTATTAAGTTGGTAAATAAGGTAAAACCAAAAATGGTATTAATAGAGTGGAATAAGAATGTAATGATTTTTAGTAAGTATGAATGAAGAATGAATGTGGTTTGAATGCTGAGATGAGATGGCAAGAAAGCAATCACTGAGGCAATAACTTCAGCCTCAAAGACAGGAGGGAGAGGAGATGAGATGCTTTTGTTTTAAGAACCTTTTGGCTGAAGATTGAGATAAGTAAATTCAGAAAACAGGGGGGAGTTTACAACCCCAGAACAGGAACAAGATAAGGTGATAAGATGTGAAACGGGAATGAAAGAATGGTGGGAAAGTTATCACTCCTGCAACATCAAACGTAAATGATGATCACATCAAAAAAGAAGACCATCTGACATAACAAATCCATAGACCCTAATGGGGATGGATTATTATAAAAGAAGAATGAAGAAACCTGGACTTTGGGCTCGTTCTGCATTTCCCAAGGAGCATCGTGTCGTGTCTGACAGAGCCTGGCTCCACCCTCATGTCTGAATTACCTGGCCAGTGATTCAGCACAGGCAACAAGGGACTGGTAACTATATCCCTCCTGCAGAATTTTGTGTGTCTGTCTGTCTGTGTGTGTGACTGAGAGAGTGGTTTAGGCAACTGTTTGTTTTTTAAAATGTTTCTCTTTTCTGTATTCATAATAAACGCGACATATTGCCTTATCCCCTGAATAAGATCCTGCTGTTTATTTCTAAATATAACAAGATAACAGTTTTCAAATACATAAAACGTTGTTACAAGGAGGGAGAAAAATTATTCTCTTTAACCTCTGAGGATAGGACACTGGGCTTAAAGTACTGGGCTTAAATTGCAGCAAGGGCAGTTTAGATTGGACATTAGGAAAAACTTCCTGTCAGAGTAGTTAAGCAGTGGAATAAATTGCCTAGGGAGTTTTTGGAATCTCCGTCATTGGAGATGTTTAAGAGTAGGTTAGACAAACACCTGTCAGGGATTGTCCAGATAATACTTAGTCCTGTCATAGGTGCAGGGGACTGGATTAGAAGACCTCTCGAAGTCCCTTCGAGTCCTATGATTCTAGTGCTTTCAATAAGTGATTGCAGCTTGACTTAGCACAGGCAATAAGCTCAAGATAATATATGTTGGAAAATGACTAGTTACACACGCTGTTGTGTTTTGAATCAGGTGTAACTTCTCAGAACAAGAACTTCTAAACACCCTTGTATATACCAATGAAGATGTCTGTTGAATAAGCTTTGGTGACCTAAAGAATGAATAAAATGTACTGAGTGTCTTTCAAATGTAATATGTAATAATACAGAGGGCCATTGCATTGTGTACACTGATTTTACAATACAGCCTCATCTAGACACTTTGTGCCATACTTTTAAAGTTATGTAGGCATCTAATGATGCAGATAATTGCATTTTGAAAATACTGCTAAGCACCTAGGCCTCTTCAGGGTACAACACAAACTACAAGGCAAACTCAAGTAGGGTGCAAAAGTCCACTTGAATCAGTTCCCCTCACACCTCTCCCAAGCATGGGAATCCATTCAACAGTCTCTTTATTCCCCCTCAGGCCTGCTCCAGGCAGGAAAGACGGCCTAAGAGTCCTTAGGCCACACAGACTGCATAGACACTCAATAATCTTTCTGAAGTAAAGCAGAGAAATAGTCTCCAAAACAAACTCAATGGTCTTACTTTCCTCCAGAGGACTCTGGCAGTCTCTAGTCTCTGCAGAGTCCCTGGGCTGATCCTTTCTGCTGGAAGCAAAGGATAGGATCGCCACTCTCCTCCCTGGTCAACCAGCTACTGAGCTATCTTTGTTCCTTTTTAACTATCCCTTCATTATTTGATATTGAGTGTGGGTGTTGGGCTGAGTGGGCCCACAGCAGCTTCTAAACCTTTGCTGATTCAATGTGAAGTTGGTGAACCCCATCACAAAAACATTTTATTTCTCTCTTCGATTTTTATTATGTTACCCAATAGTATGTTTCTCTGCTAAGTAACATTCCTTAAAACTCTTTAATAATCTCCACTACACCACGATAAAAAAGTATCATCTCTAAAGGTCAACTTCCTTGCAATATTAATTCCATTCTCCTTTAATTTTCCAAACTTTGCACATAATACTACTTTTCTATTTTTATCTCCAAATTTTATGAACATTCTTTTAAAGGGAACTAAAATATCTAATATATGGTAAACCACATTAAAGTCATAAAATATCCTGGAATTTAGACTGGTAATGCCACATGAGATGAAAGAGTATTTATACATACAAAGAAACTCATAAAAATCCAATGAAAATAACTTTTTCTAGTTATCAAAGGGGTTTATGATTATTTGATTTTTTTTTTTTTTTTTTTTAACTAAGGCAAGTTGTATTTTCCCCCAAGTAGATAGATTAATTCCCACTGGATATGTTTTGACTCTTCAGATAGCTGGTGAAAAGCTCTCAGTCTCCCTGTATTTCTTCTTTACTCTTGCATGAATTAAATATGTCACACTGTTTGTTGAATATAGATGACTGTTAATTTAGTACTTTATCCAAATCCCACTTGAAGTCAATGGCATTCTTTTCATTGTCTTCAGTGGACTTTCAGTCAAGCCCTAAAGACAGATGTTAAATACTTTTGAGCTAATAATAACAACCTGAATGTATATCTTAGAGAATTTCCAGGTTCTGGGACTGTGTGTTTCTCAGCTCAAGTTTAATGGAAGCTGAAGTTTTCAGCATACTTTGTAGGCTGTACTCAGTTAGAAGTTAGGAGCCAGAGGCTATGTGAAGTTTCAAGATTAAGTAAAACAGGTAGGGATCCTTATGCTAATGTTTCAAGATAAATGCCTACAATGATTTATACAATGCTTCTATGTGAAAGTCCAATTTTGTCCCCTTTATTCACACTCAGTATTATATCACTATATATGTTATTCCATTGACCGTTCAATGAAACTACATGTAATGAAACTAAGGTATTACTCAGCATGAAAAAGGGTGGCAGAATCAAGTACTAAATAAATAAAAACCTCCCTCATGAGAAATGGGGATTTGAGATAGTGTAGTGGAATTCTGCATCTGTTAATGCTGATGGGAACCATGATTTCATACATGGAGGAAATCCCTTCCAGGATTGAGTAGGATAATTTCATGAGGAACAGTTTTATCCACCTTTTATTCATGCAGTAGCATCACCATCATAAAGAACAAAAATGTGTAGTTCTGTGCGGGTACTCCTATGGAATTACTGGGAGGGAGATGAAGTACTGGTTCCGTCTGCAACCCCCCAGGAAAACTGGGCCTTTTCACAGGATTTTCATGGTTTTATTTTCTCCCATTGAAAAATGGAGGAGATCATCTGTTTATCTCCAGTCTGTTTGAAACTGCTTGAATTCAAGCACTCTTAGGCCTGACACCACTAACAATACAACCATACCTAAGCTTTTAGCCTGGTGGACAAAGTTATAGTTACAGCTACATTACAAACTGAAACCATGCCTTAATTATAATATATCCAGGTCACCCTATATGGTTTTACTTGTAGTGTAAGGTGGTGGGAGATGAAGAGAATTGGGGAAGAAAAGTTGATGGGGGAGAAAGAAGGAATAAAATTCCAATAATTTGAAATCTGCCCTGATTACCTTGTGGGAACTAAACAGGACATTTAGGGCAAAATTCACAAAGTGGGACGTAGGCACATACCTGCCACTTTATTCACCTACATCTAACATTTAGGTGCCAGTGGAATTCACAAAACCATGACTCAGAGGCCACCTAATCCTCTAGATGACTAAGAGCCTACTGCCCAAATTTCTGCCATTAAAATTCCCAAGGCATATAAATTTTAGTGGCGGAGTATGTAACCCGCTTCCTAAGTGCTGAAGCCACAGGCAGCTTAGCACTTAACTCATACCAAAGACCCAGCAAGACTCACAAACTAGGTATTCACATGCCAATCTCACCTGCAGGGCCTGATCTGGAAGGCATGCTGTGAGCACACCTAAATCCGCATAACATAGCCAGAGGAAGAGGAAGTATTGGTAGTGGTAGTGCCCCCTCCCACCAACTCACAGAATTAGTCTTTGGGCCAGAGAGGCAATGTGAGTGCCTCTACAGCCTAGTAGTTAGGCCACTCAACTGGGAGACACCAGTCCTATTTCCCCGGCTCCACTGAATATTTAAGTATTTATATATAGTGGAACAGCTTTAACAGGAGAGACAGAGAGTTCAAAACCAGAATACCACATAGTCAAGTTGTTTGGTCTCCCACTTGCTAGGAGAATGCAGTACCTTCAAATCACTTCTCCACATTAGGTAGATGAAGGCATCCCATCACCTGTGAGTGCCCTAATTACTTGTTTATTACTTAAACTGCTGACTTTATTGCTGAAGCTGCTAATTTTCTGCAAAAACTGCTTATTTTTTGCTGACTTTATGGTCAGCTGGCTTCTATATTTGTCTCGAGGGTATTTCCAGACCCGGAGATAGTTTCCCTTATTTTAGGGGCTTTCCGGAGGATAGTTTCAAGTTTGGCTCTGGAAAAGCCTAACTCTTGCTCACAAGCCTGCATGTTACTTCTAGGGCCTAGCTCTTGCCATACTAAACTGACCTCGTGTTACAATATTCTTGCGCACCCTACAGCCTCCCAGTGCATAATTTGTTCCAGGGCTTGCCAGGGCTGAGCCCAAGCACCGCTAGGCTTGGCAGTTCATAGCCGTGAAACCTCTGGGCTTACCGTGTCAGTTATGAAAGTAAAAACATTGCTTGAGCCCCGGCACCTCTTTCATTACAAATTAAGCACTGAAGCCTCCTCATTTTTTCTTCAATAAGGACTGATCTGGTTTAGGTTCTTAACTCTAGGAGAGGGCTTATGCCTGTGAATCCCAAGTGGTGACAAAAGCCTCCCTTCAGCCTGGATTTAGGCACTAAATCCCTTTGAGGGGCAGGGTTAAAGCCACACCCCTATCCTCACCATTTCTTATTCTACCTGAGGTGGCTCCCTCTAAGTGTGTTGGGGTTTCTGTGACTCCCATTCCTAGGTACCTAGCTGTCCCCATGCATTTTATAGGGAAGCTGGGCTCCTCACCTGGGTTGTGAATTCCACTTGGCAGCAGTATACCTGAAAGTTAGGCACTGCAATGGCCTAAATCCCCCTTCAGAATTCTACTCTGAGTCTTTTTCTCTTTTGTAAAGTACTCAGATACCACAGTGATGGATATTTTTATAACAGCTTAGACAGACATGCCTTCAATTGCAAACACTCTAAATCCTAAGCCTCCATACTCCAAATAATTTCTTCCATATTGTAATGATGTGTTTGTCTTATGGTTCATGGGGCTCAGTCAGGTTTTTTTTTTTTTTTTTTTTTTTTTTCATTTCTTGCTGCTGACACTGTAAGGCCATATATAGAAATGTTCAGTGCCCACAACTGGGGTCAGATTTTCTCAAGAGATCAGCTCTCATTTAGATACCTAAGTGAAAAACCAAAATTTTTAAAAGTGCTCAGCACTCAGCATCTCCCTCTTGAGTATAATCCAGCCTGTTGTCTGTTGAGCACTTTTGAAAACCCATCCCACAGCCTCTGACTATTTGAGGTTGTTGTGCAGCTCAAAGGGAAATTTTCTTTACATGGTGAATGCTTCTCAATTGTGTCTTCTTGATTATGGCTAGGCTTGAACTACAGTTATGAGGGCCATCTTTGGATTGATGATATTAACTGAACTGTGGTAAATTAAGTCTTTTAAAGACAATGGCCTCAATTACCTGAGATTTTATGAAAAGTCTATGTGTGATCCTGCTGGGATTTTAATTCCTTGTGCTGAACGATTGCTCTGCATCTCAGGTATTAGACATTGTAGGTCTTTTATCAACTGAGACATAATCATTCTTAGTGCAAGAACTGAGAAAATGGCCTCTTAGTAAAAGTCAAATATTTAAAAGCAAAAGTAAAGGGGTTGGACACATGCCAGGAAATTATCTAAAAGCCAAGAAAAATCAAACCCAAAACTATAAAAGCACTAAGATCAAACCAAAATAGCCATAAAGAATATTAATAATTATATTGATATTACATTGAATCCTTCTGAAATTCTCTCAAAAAACATAGCTTCAATTTTTTGCATATTATGGAATTATGGCACAGTACAACAAAGAAGAGAAATTATGTAGATCTAACAAAAATTAATGAAAATAACTCAGTATCTGATTGCTTTGATGGCCCTGCAGCTTAGTTTTACATTAATTACAATCAAGATCTTGTCTTTAAACTAAAATAAATAATTTATTTGATTAATCTTTGGAATAAGAGAGGACTACTACTTAACTTACTGAACTATAATTGTCTAAACAGAGAAACCAAGTAAGGATGTCCATTACCATGGTAATACAGTCATTATTGTTAATGACCAATTCATTATTATTATAAGTTATTTACAAAGGTTCTAACTAACAGTCCAGAAAAGGTCATACAAGAAGTCATCCAGTCATCACTTATCAAGTAATGAGATTTCTTATAATCCATTTCTGGCTAGATAAATCCAGAAAGTGCTATTACTGTGATAAATATTAGTATGCTAAACACCAACAAATATTTACTCAAAAAACCACCCAGAAGACATCTGCCTATTTCATTTCTGCAAGTGTGTCCTATACCTACTTTCCAATGATTTATTCTTGGATTCCTTTTTATCCGATTCATTTAAAGCAAGATTCTGATACTCTTACACATTGTGCAATATCTTACTTTGTGGATATTTTACCACTGAAGTTGATGAGATTATTTGTAGAGTACAGTATTATTGAACCAGAGTAATGGTATCAGAATCAGATTCTTATTTGGATTTTCTACTTTTGAGTATGAAACTAGGCCAACTGCTTTACTGGTCAACAAATATGTCTCAGATACTAGCAAATAAGGGTGCTCCCTCCCACTCCTCTTGTTTATTGTCTTTCACTCATCCAACTATCCTACAATTTTAATAATTGCTCAGTTATTGGTAAACATTTATAATGATAGACAAGGTAACTAACATCAAGTATAAATTTCCAAATCACTGCTTGTCTGGTTAAATCCAGCCTGAAAGATAATTAAACAAGAATTGTTTGTTAAAGCATAAAAACATCACTTTAGATAATAAATATATTAATTTCCTGGAATTAAAAATAAAACACAATAGTATAAACCTATAAAATTTTGAATTATGAATCATGTATTATTTTTTTCATATAGAATTAATGTAAACCACCTATATGATTTTTTTTTTTTTTACCCTGAATGCATTGTTGTCTTGAAAAGTGGTGGATTGAGCCCACATCACACTGAACCAACTGGACAATTGCTCCATCTGGTTAATGTAATTTCAGTTATTTTGTCTGTTTTACAGCTGAGACTCAATCTAGGAGACTAATAGTGAAAAAAGAAGCAAAGCCTACTATATAATCAAAAAATGAGCCCCCCTCTGGTCATGCAAGCAGGAACCTGGTTAAAAAAATCTCATCTGAAAGTCATTCTTATGTTAGGTCATTTATAGAGAATTTGGAAAATGAAGTTGTTTAAAAATCCTTACAGTCTCTGGATCCCAAGTGTAGACATAGTCTAATTGATGTGTAATTAACACATCGTCACCCAAAAGTGTAGTAAGTAAAAAAGTAAAAAAAATCTTCATTATGGGTTTTGGTGTGTTGGTTTTTTTTCCTATCCTACAGTATTTTACTCTACTGGACA
Source organism: Emydura macquarii macquarii (assembly GCF_026122565.2). Taxonomy (NCBI): domain Eukaryota; kingdom Metazoa; phylum Chordata; order Testudines; family Chelidae; genus Emydura; species Emydura macquarii. Next base: position 615,454 of record NW_027132543.1, on the reverse strand, counting down.
TATCCAAATAGTGCAATTCAGAGTACAGATACATGTATGTAACCAAGAAAACAATTTATCTCCCACCAAAATCTCAACAAGTATTATAGAAGCAATAATATATGTTACCATTCTTCTTGTTTATTACTGACATGTAAGAGAGTTTAGGGAATACCTAGGGGAAAAATACAAAATCATGGGCTGATTTCCCCTAGTCTCAAAGTGGAATGTAAATTGGCACTTGCATATTAATCTAGTGGATATATACATGCACAGAGGAGGTAATTAGAAATGTGTCATCCATTTTGCATGTGCAAAGACGTGTTTGCACACACAAACTGGTTCTGATAATTGTTGGTAGGTGTGCATGCACAAAAGTAGGGTCATTTCTGGAAAGTGTGAAATCTTTCAAATTTTTTTGTATAAGTTAAGGGCCAAAGGAGGACCATAATAGAAAATAATCACTGAAAGTTTGACATATTCTCCATATTATACAACAGTAGCAGGTTTTCCTGCAGATAATAATGTTTGCTTTTTGTATATCTGTTGAAAACCACCCTTTCTGGAGGATAGGAGAAACCTCTGCACTTAACTGAGGATCAGCTGGCAATTATACACAGTTTAAATGTATAAATAAAGCCAACTCGTACAGAGATGCAATGCAATTCTTACAGTAGCATCTGGCCCTTAATATCACCTGTTCTTGGTTACTTTCACTCTAAATATATTCAGGTCTCTGTAAAACAGGCTTCCTTAATGATTTATGTCACAGTCTGATCTCTACAAGAATGCAAGTGCTGCTTCTGAAATGAAGTAGTAACTAAGTTTCATGATAAACTGTCACCTTTTATACAATAGTTTCTGACTTTTCTCTTCTCTTCCTTTAAGATAGAATAGACTTCTCCTCAGCAATTCAAGATTTATTTGTTATCAAATTATAATTAACTTTTAAATGTACTTTAATTTTATCATGACATAATTTTCTACTGTCAGTTCACATGCACTCTTTTACATAAAATTCAGTGAAACCATGGGAGCAGCAAACACCAATTTTAAACCCAGTCAGATGAAAACAAAATAAATTTACATTTAAACTCAGCTAGATGAGAAATTTTCAGTCCCGCAATGGCAGATTTGGAAAATAGTTGGAGGGTTGTTTTTTTGGGAGGGTGGCAAGAAGGCAGAAATTTGAACTGCACCAAGAGGAGTAACTGTATCAAAGATGCAGACTGGAACCTGAGGACAACTAGATACACAACATGAACAAAGGCTCATGACTGGAAAAAATAAGCAGTTATATACATTTGATGAGGTAATTTATGTGTAACATGGGTATGTCTGAGCACCTTTATTCCCACAGCCTCTTCCTGGAAGCATGAAGCATCTTGGAGGATCCGGCCATCCATTTTCAGAAAAGTACCTTAACCTTGAATGATTAAAGTGACCCAAGACTAGTAAAATATTTAAAGAATTTATTTAAAGTAGCATGGGTCCAAGTTTCATGTAACCCTCAGCAGTTACTCCATAGTTAAGTTTACATTTAAATTTGCACTCAAAGCAAAAACAAAATCACTCTATTTTATATTATAATGATTGAATTTACACTCCAAATTTAACACAATTGTTCTTCAAGGGACATTTGTGTTTCCCATAATTGTTTGTTAAAATATTTATTAAATTTTGTAGAGGAAATATTTTAAATGGTCCCTCTTCCCTCTGAGAGGCTGATTTTTTGCCTCCTGTAGCTAAAGTAAGACAATCAGCACACTCCAAGCATCACACATAAATACATTCTCTTTAGATCTCAGACATAGACACTTTTCAAATTTTACACTTAAACAAACTCACAAAAACATTCTCCTTACTTGTCATAACCAATATGAACTATATGGAGAAAAGGAAGAAATGTCCTGAACAACCAGCTATTTCCATTCTTCAACAGTGCCCTCCTGACTGTCTATCCCCCATACCCAGCCTCCTTTTCTCTAAAGCTTCTTATCCTATATATCTGTGACACACTGCACTCCCAAGTACACCCTTATGGTGTAATTGTGTATCATTCATGTTCACTCTTATAGTGTAATTGTATATTGTTTAATGAAAATTATGTCATGTAAGATATTTCTGGTATGTTCATGGCACACTGAACATCATTGTTATAGTAATATGTTTGTTGCAATGTCATGTGTATGGTTATGAGGATTCACTATGTAATATTCCCAAATATGTGTCTCATGGCTTGCAACAGATCTAGGCAAAATGTTACAGCTGAAGAGCAATTCACATCTCATTAGGATTTGTATAGAACAACCCTGCTCAGCATTCCAAGAACAAAGGACTGACCCAGACATCAACAAACAAAACCACAAAGGACCACAGTGACTCAGAGCATGGAGGGAACCATGCATGGACACTGTTTGTAACCTGACCGTGAAAGGGGGAGTGAGGCCCCAGGGGGAAGTAGGAACATTTTAAAAAGGAGAGACATTTTGCAATCTCTCTTTCTCTTCCACCTCCATCTGCAAACACAACCAAGCAACTGAAATGCTGATCACAGGGGGAGGGCCTGGCTGAAAGCAGACCAGTCATCTGTGGTGAGATTCATCTGAATAAGTAAGGTTGCTAAGTGTTAAGCTTAGTTTTGAATGTGTTTGGCTTTTGTTTATGTTGATCAAATCTGATTTATTTTCCTCTGACTTAAAATCACTTAAAATTTTCCTGTACGTAATAAATGTATTTTTGTTTGTTTGTTTTATCTAAAGCAGTGCATTTGGTTTAAGGTGTGTTAGAGACTCCATTTGAAGTGACAAGGCTGGTGCATATCAATTTCTTCAATAAATTCATGAACATATGAGCTTGCAATGGGAAGCACTGAACATCGTAAGACAGCAGTTCCTAGGTTTGCATCTGGGATTGGGGATGTTGGCTGGGGTCGGACCATTGCATAGCCCTGTGAATGGCTGGCTAGAGGCACTCACTCACTGAGTTGGGATCAACCTGCTTTCTGGAGGCTGTGCATGATCTTCCCAGGAGTAGGAGTTCACACAGTGAGGCAGAGTGAGATGAGTTCCAGGAGTGGGAGATTGGGGTGACACAGCATCACCAGTCCAGATTGCAGAAGGGAATGTCAAAACACCTCACTGATTTCTTTCATTAGCTATGCTTTCCCCCAACTTCCCTGCAATGTGATACTCTTCAGCAGCTGCAGTCCCATTTTGATATGCCTACTAAAGTTCACCAGAAGCAGAAACTGTCTCCCTTGCTAAGCTGCCTTCCCTAGAAGCTGCCTCCCAGGCATTTCACTTTATACTCTCTTCTTAACACTGCCTCCTGACACCATATCCTAGCCTGTATTAGCAACAGGAGAGCAGGGAGTGAGATGAAAGGGAGAGTTGTATTGAAAGTTGACTGAGGAATGGTGCTAGGAGCTCCATTAGGAGGCAGCTCCTTCATCTGGCAAACTTCTGGTATTTCTCCAGAAGAGAGATCAATTTAATGTGGTCTATTGGAATGGGATTCCATTCTGGAGGCTTAAAACATTGAAGAGAGGCCAAGGAATATGGAGATGGTGGGAGGTTTAAATTTTGGATGAGAATTAGGACTAATTAGTCGGACTACACCTTCCTAATACCCCTGACTAACCCAGTTCCCTGGTCCTAATGCCCATCCCAGCTTCTGCATCTCTGTCTAGGTACATATATGAACCTTTCTGCATATTATATGTAGCACCCTGCATTCTCACCTGACCTCTTTTGTTATGTTTCACCACATACAAACAGATAAAATCATGAATACTCCTGCTGAAAGGTTGCAATGTAACACTACTTTATTTCTTAGAATTCAGAATGATCACATATAAGAATCCAAAAACAGAGAGAGACAAAGAAGGCTGCTCCCTAAAACAGTGAGGCACAACTCAGCCCAGCTTACCTACCACTTGAAATCAGTTTCCTCCCTGACAATCATTTCTGTTCCCTATTGGCTTTAATTTCTGCAGGTCAGCTCCAGAAGATGAACACATTAGCCAATACATTACACAGTCTGGTGTTTATTAATATTTTATGGAGCTTCAGAGAAGAAAATTTATTTTTTTAGCTTGAATCTCAATAATAATAAATATTAATAGTAATGATACGTAAAGTGTTGTTAGTCTCTATGCTTCTTTTACACTAGATACTGTGAACCTTCTTTTAATATATCAGGTGGGTCTACTTATTTCACCCTGGAGTCCTGTTTCATTAATTTTTAATATCATATCTCATTGATCATCTGAATTTTCTTATTAAACATCACTTTTTCCTCTCAGAGATATAGGCAGTTACTCCAGTTTAATGCTGACAAGCGGATCAATGCTTTTGTTATTCCTCAACTTGACTTTTGCGTGGAAGATCTCTACTAGTTGGTAGGTTTAATAGAATATCCCCTGCCACCTCTTGGCTTTCGATATGTTGCACCACTTCTCAGTAAAATCTTGGCTCTTCTCCAGCATCTCAGAACTAGACTATATTGCCTAAGTATCACTATTATAACATCCTTCAGTCTGTGATGAGAGACTTCCTGATTTTTTTCAGAGCAGAATAAACTCTTGTTCCTCTACCGATCTAACACGAAAATGCATTTTTGAACAATTATACGCATTTAACTTACATTTATAACAGTGGTGGGGGAGCAGGGAAGGTGGAATGGGCACTTCATAGATAAAGAAATCCCAATAAAGGCCAACATCTTTTATTCCCACTGCCAATCTTTTTTCTGGCTGGTGATTGTTGAAGATGAAAGGAAGACTGTCTTTGCTGGTTAGGGGTTCAAAATATTTTTGTGTGAAGAGTAATTTAGAAAACAGAATTCTGGCCTGTTACATTACATCAAGACTTCCTAATGGGATGAAGTTAATAAAAAATAACATGAGTACTGCTCCCAGTCTCTATGAAATGATAAGAGTAACAATCATCTCTGAGTGTAACAATGAACAGTATTCATTACAGCACAGAAAATAAAAAGGCAGCTTTTAGGGAGCTGTTCTTTATGCCAAGCAAAATGAAAGGACAGCCTTAGCTTTTGGTGCTTTTAAGGTTGGTGGGTAAAACTCCCATTAGGGAGGATATTGAGTCTTAAAATATTACTGTGAAGATTTTATGCCATTTGTTTGTTTCTGGCTTATCTGAGTAGGATACTAATTCTCTCTGATTCTGGCTGACTGGCTCAGTTTGCCCCCACTGTTCTTTTATGACATTGCAAGTCATCTTGTGCTGCTAAGTTTCACAACAGGGGAAGTTACTGCCAGCAGATACCACAGTTTCACTTAGCATTTGTTTATGTTTCACACCAAACTGAAGAGTCATTTTATAGTTGGTGCTCATGAAGTGCCTTGGTATGTTTATGCAAATATTGCTCTACAAAGGAGAAGGTTGGTGCTGTGGTTTATGAACCAAGCCTCAGTGTACTTAGTGTAGGTAGGGGAACAGATCATTTTAAAAGTAGCTCCTTTAAACCACCCCTGAAGCAAAACCATTGTATTGTCACCTTATTGGTCTAGCAAAGTAGTCTGTGGAATGCTGGCTGGTCATTTGGTCTGGGGAAAAGAGTTGCTGGTAGGAGCAGCTGTTGTGTGAAGGAGAAACTTAGATGCCTCCATGAAAAGCTAGACAGCTGATAGGAGAAGAGGAGCCAAGCTGCTGTGCGGGAGCCTGGAGCAGAGAAAGACAGATCACTTATTTTACGCTGTGGTGTATGGGATAGGAGGAACAAGGTGGAGAAGAATGGGTTCCCCACAAGCCTGATGCTGCTCAAAAGATGTGAAGAGGAAAATGGAGCCAAAACAGACACAGAGGACAGTGGGCAGGAAGAGGAATACATGTATGAGGGGAGACAAATAAAGGGGAGACTATTGAGACTGTATTTTGAAAGACATATTTCCATGTAATAATAAATGTAATAAAGGACTGAGGAGTTCAAGGAGGTTGTAAGCCATCTTTCCTTGGGTCTTATGCTGTACTGCTCAGCAGAACTAGAGAACCTGGCCCTATCTCTTCACTTTTTCTTTTTAATTAAATGGTTCTGCCAGTATGATCATAATGTTTTGTAAACTACTTTGAGTTTTATGTTTCTTCTAGTATATTTTCGGCCTTGTAAATACTGTGAAATAAATGCTAAACTATAATATAATAATTGGCAGCATGGTATTTTAATAGTATTCTCTCAAGGGTATGTTACTATACTGTTCTGTCCCTTTTGGATGACTCTATTTGGTCTTCATTTACTAGGAAAAACCGAATAGTGTTTAGATCACAGATCCAGTGCTTAGAGCACTCTTTTGTAAAAATACAAGATAAATCCCAGTGGTGTGTCTTAGGCATCCCCTGAAAGATTCACAATGCATCATAAAGGCAAACACCAAGACCCTCATGCATTTCCTGTAAAAGTCAATGGGAGTCTTACCATGGACTTCAATGTAGCTAGTGATCATGGGACTGAAATATTTGTGAGGGAAGCCTGTGAATCACTAAAAAAAAAGTTAATACAATTTTGTGGTTTTCATGATCAATTCCATAAGGGCTTGTGTAGTTGCCAATAATTTGTCAAGTTCAAGGCCTTCTCATAAAATTTAGCAACAGTATTTGATTTACTAATGGAAACTGCCTATAGTTAACTGCAAAATCTTGAAAAATTGAACTGATAAAATGAACATTTTTTTGTCATTTTCTGAAACTGTTTGAATTCCAAAATCAATTGTATCTGTCGTAAGTGGAAAATTTTCTCTCCTGCTTTAGTAAGAACATAAGAATGTCCATACTGGGTCTGACCAATGCTCCATTTAGCCTAGTTTCCTGTCTTCTGACAGTGACCAATGCAAAGTGCTTCAGAGGGAATGAACAAAACAGGCAATCATCAAGTGATTCATCCCCTGTGAATCAAGTGATTCATCCCCTGTCGTCCATTCCCAGCTTCTGGGAAACACTTCTGGGACACTTCAGAGCATGGTTTTGAATCCTTGCTCATCCAGTCTAATAGCCATTGATGGACCTATATTCCATGACTTTATCTAGTTTTTATTTTTTGAGCCCTGTGATAGTCTTGGCCTTCACAATACCCTCTGGCAAAGAGTTCCACAAGTTGACTGTGCATTGTGTGACAAAATACTTCATTTTGTTTGTTTTAAACTTGCTGCCTATTTCAATTTAATTTGATGACCCCTAGTTTTTGTGTTATGAGAAGGAGTAAATAACACTTCCTTATTTACTTTTTCCACATTCATGATTTTATAGACCTCTATCATATTCACCCTTAGTCGTCTGTTTTCCAAGCTCAAAAGTCCCAGTCTTATTAATCTCCCCATATAGGAAAGCTTTTCCATACCCCTAATCATTTTAGTTGCTCTTTTCTGTACCTTTTCCAATTCCAATATATCTTTTTTCAGATGGGACGACCAGGTCTGCACACAGTATTCAAGATGTGGGCATACCATGGATTTACAAAGAGGCAATACAATATTTTCTGTTTTGTTATCTATCCCTTTCCTAATGATTCCCAACATTCTGTTTGCTTTTTTGACTGCCGCTGCACATTGAGTAGATCTCTTTCTTGAGTGGTAACAACTAATTTAGACCTATAATTTTATAGATATAGTTGGGATTATGTTTTCCACTGTTCATTATTTTGAATTTCATCATCATTTTGTTACCTCGTCATGCCAGTTTAGTGAGATCCCTTTGTAACTCTTCATAGTCTGCTTTGGACTTAACTATCTTGAGTATCATCCTAAATTTTGCCACCTCACTGTTTACCCTTTTTTCCAGACCATTCATGAATATGTTGAACAGTACTGCTCCCAGTAATGACCCCAGGGGACATCACCATTTATCTCTCTCCATTCTGAAAACTGACCATTTATTCCTACCCTTTGTTTCCTATCTTTTAACCAGTTACTGATCCATGACAGGACCTTCCCTCTTATCCCACGATCACTTACTTTGCTTAAGAGCCTTTGGTGAGGGACCTTGTAAAAGGCTTTCTGAAAATCTAAGTACATTATATCCGCTGGATCACCTTGTCCACATGCTTGTTGACCCCCTCAAATAATTATTGTAGATTGGTGAGGCATGATTTCCCTTTACAAAAACCATGTTGATTCCTCCCCAACAAATTTTATTTATCTATGTGTCTGATAATTCTGTTCTTTACTGTAGTTTTAACCAATTTGTCTGGCACTGAAGTTAGGTTTACCAGCCTGTAATTGCCAGGATCACCTCTGAAGCCTTTTTTAAAAATTGGCATCCCATTAGCTATCCTCCAGTCATCTAGTACAGAAGCTGATTTAAATGATAGGTTACATACGACAGTTAGTAGTTCTGCAATTTCATATTTGAGTTCCTTCAGAACTCTTGGATAGATACCATCTAGTTCTGTTGACTTATTACTGTTTAATTATCAATTTCTTCTAAAACCTCTTCTAATGACACCTCAATCTGGGACAGTTCTTCAGATTGGTCACCTGAAAAGAATGGCTCCAGTCCCTCACATGTCCCTCACATCCTCAACCATGAAGACCAATGCAAAGAACTCATTTAATTTCTCCTCAATAGCCTTATCTTCCTTGAGTGCCCTTTAGCATCACAATTGTCCATTGGCCCCATTGATTGTTTAGCAGTCTTCCTGCTTCTGATGTATGTAAAAAAAAATTTGCCATTACTTTTTGAGTCTTTGGCTAACTGTTCTTCAAATTCCTTTTTTTGACCTTCCTAATTATATTTTACACTTCACTCGCCAGAGTGTATGCTCCTTTCTATTTTCCTCAATAGGATTTAACTTCCACTTTTTAAAGGATGCCTTTTTGCCTCTAACTGCTTCTTTTACTTTACTGTTTAGCCATGTTGGCACTTTTTTGGTCCTCTTACTATGTTTTAAAATTAGGGGTATACATTTAAATTGAGCCTGTATTGTGGTATCTTTAAAAAATTTCCATGCAGCCTGCAGGGATTTCACTTTTGGCACAGTACCTTTAGTTTTTGTTTAACTAAATTCCTCATTTTGTGTAGTTCCTCTTTCTGAAATTACCATGGTGGGCTGCTTTGGTGTTCCCTCCTCTGCCCCCCACAAGGATGTTAAATTTTATTATAGTATGGTCACTATTACCAATGGTTCAGCTATATTCACCTGTTGGGACAGATCCTGTGCTCCACTTAGGAGTAAATCAAGAATTTCCTCTCCTCTTGTGGATTGCAGGACTAGCTGCTCCAAGAAGCAGTTGTTTAAGGTATCAAAAAACTTCAGCTCTGCATTTCGTCCTGAGATGACATATACCCAGTCAATTTTTTTCACATATAATGCCAGTCCCTCACCAATACTACCTATGCTGTCCCGCTGATATATTTTATACCCTGGTATTACTGCACACCATTGATTATCCTCCTTCCACCAAGTTTCTATTATATCAATATCCTCATTTAATACGAGGCACTCAAGTTCACCCATCTTAATAATTAGACTTCTAGTATTTTTATATAAGCACTTTTTAAAAAGGTCAGTTTTTAGCTGTCTGCCATTATGTGATGTAATTGAATGGGACTCTTTTTCATTTGACTGTGTCTCATCAGATCCAGCCAGATTTATCCTCTTCCATCTTTTCCTCCTTACTAGGATATAGAGAATCTCCATTAATAGATTCTCCCCTAAGAGATGTCTCTTGTGTTAATTTGTAAGGTCCAATTCTTAAAATACTTACACACATGGTTATATTTATGAATCTGAGTAACTCCACTGACTTAAATAGTGTTCAAAATACTTCTAATTTCAAAGAGGAATTTTTTCATTTAATTTAAGAGAACAATCAAAGGAATCTAGTCTCCTTAAAGTGTGCCTGCATGTATTTGCCATTAAATACAGCAACATGAAGGGGAGTTCCTCATAATGACATCCAAAGAAAAATATATGCCTTATAGGCAGAAGGGATAATTAAACAAAACATGAATTTATGTCACAGACAAGAATGATAGGTGAAAGAGGTGTATTTCATTGGATTTTGAAATTATGTTGTTACATTTTTATTAAATGAGTCATAATTCCTTCATCCATCTCTTTTTCTTGTTTCATTTCTGCTTGCTACTTATGTATATAAATTGAGCTGCAGGCTGTTTTCTTGTGTTGATCTAAGGCTGCCTAGAATATCAGTAATTGTTTTTTAAATTTCAGGCTAGGATAGATCTGAGTTCAATTGCATCCAGAGACTTCTACAGCTACATCAGATCATTTCAGTTCCATAAATAATATAATAAAAATGTAAAAGTAATCCTGTAGTACTGGTTTGCTATTTTTTTAAACACAAAACATTAGTAATTTTCCACTGCAGTAAAATAAGTTTATTAAATATTATGTCCTTTACTTCTGACATAAAACAGTGTACATAAAAAAGCCTTATTCGATCTTCAGCTATGTAAAATTACCAACCCATGGAATCACAGATATTACAGATGAGAAAGCCATCTAGTCAATTTGCTTGCCATATACAGGCTAGTTTTCTTTTCCTCAACATTTTCAAGTGTTTTAAGAACCATGAAATAAGAGTGAATTGAGAATTTCAAGGATAAAACTAGGTGGTAGAACACTTTGTTGCTTCAGTGGTCCAAGATCACTGCAGATACCTGGGGCGCTTAGCATCCTTTCATTAGCACCTGTGTGCCACCCTCCTATACTATTAGAGAGGTTCCCTGCAAATGCCCATCCACTGCCTCATTCCAGGGGTTCTGTGTGCTCCCCATGCCCCTCCTCCACCACTTGTCACTACCCTGTGTGTCCCCCTGTCCCACTCCTCCATTCTCCCCCTCCATGCTGTTGGCTGTACATGGCCTCCATTTCCCTTATGCCCCCATTTCCCTCCCCCCGCCCATACTAGGCTCTGCATTCTCCCTATAGCCCTATACTCCTATGCCATGGCTACTTTCTATGCTCCCATTCCCAAATCTGCCCCCTCATTCCCTCTCCCCACCTCCTTATTTCTTTGGATCTGCTGCCCAGATGCGACAGAAAGAGAAATGCCATCAATCTGGGTATCTCTCAGCCAATTAATACACTTTGTATAGGTTTCATTTATTAACCCATATTAATCATTATTAAATATTCCTCTTAATTTCCTAGAGGAGAAGTCTTTAATCTTATTGTTCATGTTTACTTTCTACATGCAACAAACTTTTTACAGAGTCTCCAGTAAAAAATAATAAATAAAAACAAGAAAATTTAGGGCAGAATCATAGTTTGCCACAAGGCCTGCCTGAGTAAGTAGCAGCATGGATTTGTTCTGCCCCAGAGACAGACCAAGGACCAGGCTGTGACTCAGCATCATAGTTCCTAGTTACCCATTTGCTCCCAAGGGGCAGTAATTAGCACCTGTCCTATCCATGGAGCAGACAACTTTCCCTGCTGCACCAACTCAGCTGGCTAAGGCTCCACCCAACCCCTATCCAGAAGCGGCAGTGGCAGTACCGCACAGATTACTGTCTCTTCCTCACTGCTAGCCAGAATTCAGGGAACCAAGTCATAGAAGAAAAGATGTGTCATGTGCAGCATTGCCATCTCTGAATAATCAAAAACCGAGATTAAACCCTCAAAAATCATGAGATTATTTTAAAAATCATGAGATGATTTAAAAAAGAAAGAACCTTTGGGATTCCTTTTATTTTGCCTTCTGAACTGCAAGCATTTAGGATTCAGTTGGGTCATGTTTTTGAGCTTTTCTGTGCAATCACAACAGCTAGAAATGTACTCTTAAAACATGAAATCTGAGATTTTTCTGTATTCACTTGACCCCAGGAGGCTGATACCTAAAGGAAAGCCCCAGTGATTGCAAAATTTACACTAAAATTCCAATTGTTAGCAAAAGGGGTTGTGCCCCAAAACTCCTCTGTGTGAGCAGGTTGCTACATAGATTACAATCTGCCCTTTAAATGTTAAGTTTGAATCTTTCTATTTATATTAACTCTCATGGCAAGATTCTACAGCAGAACAGTATTTGTATTTTAAATGGGTGCTTGCTAGATGAATAAAATGGTAAAAAATAATCTTTATTCAATAACAATAAAGTCATCTTAGCCTCTGAATATTAAAAAAAAAAAAGAAAAAAGAAAAAACCCACTTGTCCCAAACTGTTTGTTATGTAGTGTCCTTCACAAGAATTATCAACACTTTACAGACAGGTAGCGTAGGGTGACAGTTTGTTTGAGAATGTAATAGAGTGGCTCATGGAAGCAGAAAGAGGAACAAACAGCAATATTTTATGTGAGAACTACAGAGAAAGAGGAATCAACTCAATAGCTCAGAAAGCAGTCTAGATGTATGGGTGGTGCAAGTGAAAATGCAACCCTCAGAAAGAACAGAGGGTGCCAAAACTAAATGAGAAGGGAAGTAAACAAAGTTCAAGTAGAAAGGAAGGCTGGAGAAAGTCTCTGGGTTTTTGAAAACAGAAGCATATTCTTTTAATTGAATTTGGACATGAAGATTCTTGGAGGATGAAGGAATATGGACCTTTCTCCTACTTTAAGAGAGGAGGACATACAGAGTGTGCTTGAACCATTTAAATTTTGAGATTTGAAAATTAGGAAAATAATGAAAAAGATTAACTTAATAGCCAAGACAGTAAATGGGTGAACGAAAAATACATATTTTGGAAATGTCACAGTCAGGGTAAGAATGTGCTCTTGAAATGTTCAGGAGATAACAACAGCAGACAGGCAAAGCAAATGTGAGAGGCCTGAATCAAGCATGAGTCTAAGGTTTCTGCTCTGTGTAGCAAAATGAAGCTCTAATTTAAGAGAGTGCCAACAAAACCAGATGTCTGAGACAAAAAAGACATTTCTACCCAAAGGAATAATTCACTCTGAAGGATTTAATGATAGGGAGTTTTCATCTTTCACAAAGAGGTGCCAGTATTGCCACGTTTCATCTATCTTGGGAGAATTATTTTTTGAAATATCTAAACAAATTATCAAAAAAGAGACTGCATTGGGGAAACTCTTGTATTCTAGTCCTTGTTATATGATTCTGATCCCCGGATTCTTGGCTGGCACAGAATCACGGAGAAAGATTCCTTTAACATACTTGATTGAGAAAGACATTTTAAGGGGGGTGGAAAATTTGTAACAAGCTATTGATTTGGTGAATGTAGCCCTTTTCCCTGTTGATAAATGTCTGCAAACAGAACTTGATTTTTACTAACTTGTTTACTACTCAGAATTGTTCCAGTATTTTGTGCCTATTATATTTTCTGCCCAGGAAATCCATTATGACACCACTTGTGAAATGTTCAATGAGAATATTGCTTTGAGAATTTAATGTCTGTGATTCAAAATTTTAGCTGCATGGTCACCTAAATCTCAGGGCGCTGTTTCTATTTCCTGATTGGATAACCTAATGTTTGTAAACTACTTCTGCTTCCACCCTAAATTAATTTTCTTAAATGAACTTCAGATTTGGCCCTGAGATTTATGTTACATGAGCATTTGTGTGAACAAATCTTTCCTCATACACAAAGGAAATAAAAAAGGATGTGTATGTGTTTGAGGTGCAATTCAATGTAAAAGTCCCTGGAATGTTAGTAAATTTCCCACCCCTCCATTTTTCTTTCAGCTTTACTCAACATCAAATGGTATATGGCTGTCTCTAAAAGCTAAGGTTTTGCCTCAGTATATTGTTCAAAGGCTCTCTGAATGTTTTTCAAAGAAAGTCTACATTCTATCTTGTGAATATTCTTGTCATCATATTTCCAATTTGAAGAATACATTGTATGTGTGCAAGGGTGGCATACACAAGGATCTTCCCTCCCAAGTGCAAAGCACACTAGCAGGCTATCATGGTAAGGACTGATCACTCCTTGATCTGGGGGAGGGAGAAGAAAGGAGTTTAAGAGTTCTGAAAGAGGCAGAGCAAGTCTGCCTTTTGTACTGGCCCGTGGAGTGGAGCTGGCACATTGGGGAAGCAGTCTATTCCATGTGGAGTGCTCTCCACCCAGTGTGCACTGAACAGGCACAGTCTGTCTTGCTGCTGTTCCTGGGGTGACAGATAATCATACCATCTGTACAAATTGCACTGTTATGCCTTTTGCATATATATGGGACATTACACAAGCAAGGGCCCCCTCGCTTGTATTGATGTGCATTATGGCTGACATTCCATCATTCCTGGGAGCAGACTGAATAGAATGAAGATCCATAGTCAGAAACGGAGTAGTAATGACTGAGGAAACAAGGTTTCCTTAATATAATTCCTGGTAAACCATGATCTTTTTTCTCCCCATTCTAACCACCTTGGTGGTTTGCCTTCTTTGAGTTCAAAGGGTTTTGATGATCCTGATAAACAGGAAGTTTTGGTGTAGCCAGGAGCTGACCCAATCAAAGCAGGTATTACCTGTCATCTCTGTGTTCTTAGGGATCCAAGGCGCAAAACCCCTACTCTCTCTCTGGCTCACCTGAATCACCCCCCACCCCAGCCTCTGCCTGAACCAGAAACCAAAAGCAATGAAAGGGCAGTGGGAGACACACCTAAACCCTCCAAACAAGGGTGAAAGGATTAAGGCAAATCCCCTAGCCTCATCTACATCAAAGATGTAAAAAGGAGGCATCTCGATTAGCACATCGAATGGAAAACAGAAAGCCTCATCTACATCGAAGATGGAACAAGAATTAGCATACCGAATGGAGAGGTGTAGTTATTAAAGGTTCGCTGGGTTGGTTTGTTAGTTCTGCAATATTCACATGCAGATACTTTATGTCCTTGATGATGCCACAACACTGGCTGGCCCATTCATGCATTTAGTTAATCCTTGATGTCCTTCATGGTTGAAGTTTTTGATTCCTCCCTGTCATTTTGTTTGGAATTATAATGCAACTGACTTTAATCATGAGTTGATTTGACTCACTTAACTGTCCATGCACCACAAAGTAGTCTCTTGTCACTTCCTTAGTATCCTTTAGGATACTTGGGCCAGCCACCCCAATGTAACTTTGAACTTCTTGAAGTTGCATGTCTGTCAAGGTTGCTGTTTGTAGATGGAGTGGCTTCTTCTCTGACTCTGGTCTGTATATGTCCACAGCATCTACGTATGCCTTTACATCATCTTCGAGTTCACAGATAGTAGAGCGCAATGCTGGACTCCATGACAGGATATCTGCTACTATCAGATTTTTCCCCAGGAACATATTTAGCTATTGAGTTAAAATCACATTAGCCTTAGTGATAGACAGTGGCATCTCTGCAGTGCTTGTGCTGGGTCTTTTCCACTGATGAGGCTTACAGGCAGTTTATGGTCTCTTATCAGCATTAATAAATCCAGTCCACACACACATCTGTAAAAGTTCTCAAATGCCCATACACTTTCCAGGCACTCCTTTTCCATCTGTGCATATCATCATTTTTCTGCTTCTGTTAGTGTGTGAGAACAAAATGAAACTGGTTTCCATTCAGACCCATATTGTTACACCAGCTAGGCCATAGCTGCTTGCACCCGCACTGATCAATGTGGGTTTGGTCATATCATAATTCTCGAGATCTGAAACAGCTGAGATAATTTCTTTTACATTTCTGAAGGCAATTTCTTGATTTGTCCTCCATAGTCAAGATGTGTTGGACTTTAACAGTTCATTCAGTGGTTTTGTCACTGTAGATAGGTCTTGTAGGTATTGACCAAGGTAATTTACCATCCCAGTATAAGTCTTCATTCTGGTACATTAATTGATGCATTACATTCCCAAATTGCTTTTGCTTTTTCAGGGCTGGGACTGAGTCCATCATTGTTTATTGTCTGTGCCAGAAAATGTGATTTGGGTTAGGTGGAAAATGCTTCATTAAGTCTTTTAAGATCCACATATACATATTTTTCAACTTTTCTTTATAACTGGTACCATTGGGGCACACCATAGATTCATAGAAGTGCAGGACAGGAAGGGACCTCAATAGGTCATATAGTCCAGTTCCTTGCACTCGAGGCAGGGCCATGTAAAAACTAGACCATTCCTAACAGGTGTTTGTCTAACTTGTTTTTAAAATCCTCCAAATACGAAGATTCCACAGCCTCACTAGGCAATTTGTTCCAGTGCTTAATTACCCTGATACTTTAGGAAACTTTTCCTAATGTCCATCCTAAACCGCACTTGCTGCAGTTTAAGCCCAGTGCTTCTTTTCCTATCCTCAGAAATTAAAGAGAACATTTTTTTATGTATTTGCAAATTGTTATGCCCCCCCCCCCTCTTCTCGTCTCCAGACTAAACAAACCCATTTTTAAAAATCTTTCCTTATAGGTCATGTTTTCTAGACTTTTAATCATTGTTGCACTACTCTGGACTGCCTCCAATTTGTCACATCTTTCCTGAAATGTGGTGCCCAGAACTGGACAAAATACTCCAGCTGAGGCCTTTTCAAAACAGAATGGAATGGAAGAATTATTTCTCATGTCTTGTTTACAATTCTCCTGCTAATACATCCCAGAATGATGCTCCTGTTTTGTTTTGTTTTTTTTCCGATAGTTGTTACATTGTTGATTCATATTTAGGTTGTGATCCCAGATCCCTTTCCATGGTACTATTTCCTAGGCAGTCATTTACCATTTTGTATGTGTTCAATTGCTTGATCTTTCCTAAATGGAGTACTTTGCATATGTCCTCATTGAATTTAATGTTTACTTCTGCACAAACTGGAGATCATTTTGAATTTTAATCCTATCCTCCAAAGTACTTGCAACACCTCCCAGATTGGTATCATCCACAAACTTTATAAGTGTACTCTCTCTGTCATTGTCTAAATCATTTATGGAGATATTATTACAAAGATATTTATTAACCAGACCTAGGATCTATCTCTTGGGGACCCCACTCTCTGGGGAACCCTACCCCTTTCTGTGCATAACTGATAACTACTCTGGGAATCGTTTTCCAACCCACCTTATAGTAGCTCCATCTAGGCTGTATTTCACTAGTTTTTTTATGAGAAGGTTATGCAAGATAGTATAAAAAACCTTACTAAAGTCAAAATATAGCACATTTACCATTTCCCAGCTATCCACAATGCTTGTTCCCCTGTCAAAGAAAAGTCTTAGGTTGATTTTACATGACTTGTTCTTCACAAATCAATGTTGACTGTTACTTATCACTGTATTATCTTCTAGGTGTTTGCAAATTGATTGTTTTATTATTGCTCCATTATTTTTCCAGGGACTGAAGTTAAGCTGACCGGTCTGTAATTCCCTAGGTTGTCCTTATTTTCCTTTTTTATAGAAGGACAAAAATAGTGCCATCTTCCAGTCCTCTGGATTCTCTTCCATCTTCAATGAGTTTTCAAAGATAATTACTAATAGCTCAGATATCTCCTCAGTCAACTCTTTGAGTATTCTAGAATGTATTTCATCAGGTCCTGTCAACTTGAAGATATCTATCTTGTCTAAAGAATTTTTAATTTGTTCTTTCCCTTATTTTAGCGCCAGATCCTATGTCATTTTCACTGGTATCCACTATGTTAGACATCTGATCACTACCAACCTTTCTGGTGAAAAACAAAACAAAACAGTCATTTAGCACTTTTGCCATTTCCACATTTTCTGTTGTTGTCTTTCCTACCTCATTGAGTAATGGGCCTACCCTGTCCTTGGTCTTCATCTTGTTTGTAATGTATTTGTAGAATGTTTAATTGTTACCCTTTATGTCTGTAGATAGCTTAATGTCATTTTTGTGCCTTGGCCTTTCTAATTTGGGGAAGACCTGAAGAAGAACTCTGTGTGTCTTGAAATTTTGTCTCTCTCACCAAAAGAAGTTGATCCAATAAAAGATGTTACCTCACCTACCTTGTCCCCCTACAGTTTCTAAGCTAGTTTCAGATTTTTCAAATTTCTCTAGGTTTTACTGTTTCACTATTTCAGACTGTTTTGCTATTTCAATAGCTGTGGTTAAAGTTAAATCTCTCTTCATGCGTAGCTTCTGTGAAGAAGATTTTTATCTATTAACCCAATAACCAGCATATCTCTGATATTTTCATGTTTTATATTCCCCAAATCATTGTTTTCAACCAAAGTATGCAGAACTCTTATAAAACATTCAACATTTTGCCAGGTTGTTAAGTTTTCTGGTGAAAATATGGTCTTTCATAAACCACATTTCTCTGAGGTATAAAGTATGCATCAAACATAACCAGAACCATTTCATAGTCATTTTTAAGACTTTCTTCAATAAAGTCAAAGGATTTAAAGACATACTCTGACTGCTTCCCCAAAACATAAATAAAAGAAGATACCTTTATATCTCCATTTTCTTTGTGGAGTTTGTTTGCAATTTGAAGTCTTGCAAAATACCGCTTCCTGGTACCATATCATGTTCTTCAGTCCCAGACATGGTCTGGCTACCAAGCTTGCTTATACACATCAGATATGTTCGTCATAACATCTTTTAGTGCTCTGGCAGGTATGACTCTGGTTCATTTAAATAAGGTGTTTTATACACAGCACAGTCTAGTGGCTGAAATTAACACAGTTTAGTATTCCATTATACAACTGTCACAGACTGAAACAGTATGGGAGACAAAGGTTGCCTACTCTTCCACTGTAAGCTGTGAAACTCTCAGTGGTGAAATGATTACCTCAGGGGCTCATTTTGAGTTTCTTCATGCTCTAGTGCTATTGGTCACTGCAGCTTTTTAGGGTTCTCTGTATGTCCTCAGGCTATTGGCTGCACTGCCAGGTGGGCTATGGATGGACTTTCTATGTTGCTCTCATGCTTTTGGTAGTTCTTCACTGGACAAAGTCTCTTGCATCCTAACATAAATTGATACTTGATGATTTAACCCATTGTTTTTAAAGCCAGAGAGTGTACTTTTATCCAATTATAAATTGAGCCTTCATAATAGGTTTCCAAAACAATATTTTGTGAGTCAAACAAGTTTTATTAGTATATTTTAAAGTTATAGAATCATTATTGTGTTTGGATTTTCAAGCTGAGACTTAAAGAAATGTCAGAAAAAAAATTAGCAAGTCTGGGCAACAGTTACTCAACTATTCCACAAGATACCAAATAGAAAGATAAAATATTAAGTTGCTTTATATTGCTACAGCATGATACCTTTTAAATGAAAGATTTTCCAAAATAAATTTTGTACTTAAGATCACTATTTCATGTACAGAAACAAAAGTTTAATCAAAATGCTCTCTTCTATCTTTTTATGATGTTTTTATATTTATGACTCTCCATGTATGAATAAATACATTTTCCCTTTAACAGAATTAAGCCCCAGTCTTGAAAACACTTGCAGGAGTACTTAATTTCAAGCATGTGAGTAATCCCATCAAGTTCAATGGGGCTATAGAAATATATCAAATTAAGTATGAAGTGTTTGCAAAATTGTAGCCTTGATTTGCTACAGTTTATAAAGTTGAGTCCATACTAAAAATCTCTGATTTGAACACACCACAATATGTGTGTGTGTGGGAGGGGGGGGTGTATGTGGAGGTTGTTTAACATCCAAATTCTGACCTAGGGGCAATATGTGAAATACAGCTCTATTTTCATAATTTGATGCACCAACACATAATTCAACTTCAGTGAGAGATAAGGGGAGCATTTCCATTGTATAATGGGAGTTAGAGGCCTTAAAATCTCTCCCTTCAGAATATGAGTCCTCAAAATTCAGATCCAGATCTGATTACAAAGCTAAAGCAGGTAAACATACACACACAAATGAGGTACAATCTTAAATCACAAAAGGAAGAGAAGCTTCTGTAATAAGCAAGCTTATGTCCTTTAGGGCTAATCCATGCCAAGAAGCTTGGGGATTTCTTGCTTGTGTTTGGAATCTTTGCCCCTCAGAGTTCAGACACCATCAAGATGCCAATTTCTCCTTAGCAGACTTTTTTTATTCCCCTCCCCCAGCATTCAAGCTGTGATAGGACACAGGCTTGTGTACATACAACCTTCAAGGTTGTGGGGGAAGCAATCAACGAAGTTTTTTGTCCACACTGGCATGTCTGATGTCCATAGACCTTTTTTGGTGGTAACTTACCACCTCTTGTAGTAAGTTACTTTTCACATTTGGTAATTCTTTTCCCCTAACTGTGAAATTTATAATCTTAGCAATGTTTTTTATAGATACAGAGCAAACATTGCCTTATAATATTGGGATACAGATATTATAAGTAAGATTAATACATGTAGCATCTTGCAAGTATGCCATAAAATCTAAACATATTCTTATAACTAATATTATTTTAATAATACTAACACATAGGTAAGGCAGACTGGTTTCCAGCTATGTATTTGTCAGTGTTCAGTGAGGTGTAGGCTCAGGCTGAGGTCTGCCAGCATCAAACCCATCTGATATTCACTTCCACAGTGACACATGCAGATAGAGGTGATCTCTCAGAAAGTCACATCCCAAACAACACGAGGATTTTATTAATCAGAGTAGAAGTCTTGAAGTGAACAAGAAGGCAATACAGTTTGAGAACTGGTACAATAGGTTTCCTTTATCTAATAATACCAAATAAGACAAGTAACCACTTTCAGCACTAGTTGTAATTTCTGAGTGATCTAAAACTAGCCATATGTAGAGTGTATTGCCCTAGTCCAATCTAGAGTTTCCAACAGTACAAATTACTGTGGCAAGAGTTAGATTTGACAAAAACTTTTTAAATCTCAAAAATAGGTTCAGTCTGAGTTTGGAAGAAGACTACACCTGGTCTTAAATTTTATTTACAAATGTGGCAAAGTAGCCACTTACTAACAACAACAAAACCTGTAAGAGTAGCCAGATCTAGTTTTATAATGAATCATGTTGAACCTAACTAATTTTGAGAAATTGAAGATTTATTTCATGTGTGGGTTATTTAGACTCTGTCCACAGCTATAAAAATTATTTTCGACAGGCAGAGCTAGCAAACAATAGTGGGGGTGAGGGGAAAGAAGGGTTAAACTAGAGTTGTAATTGCCTGATTACTGCCTTCCTCTCCCTTACCTTCCCCAGGGATTTATTTGTGGTATAACATAGCTAATACATTATAAAGATTATTTGTTTTTACATGCTTCATGACTATTTTTGCTTGAAACTGACATTTTAGTGAAGAATGGTTATATCCTTCAAGCTATATTTGACCCTCTCTGCACCCTATATATAAAGCTTCTTTTTGGTATCCCTAGAAATATATAAATCCAAACATAAAATATTTCCCCTTAGTAAGCAAGATTTTTTAAAAACAAACTAGAGAAACTTCAAGTAGTTTAAGACCCAGTTTAGACTTGACTAAAAATTGTTATAACCTTGAGCCAGCAAAGGTTAAACAATCAGCAAGCTGGGTGACCTGGAAACAACCCTTAAGGACATATCAGAAGGGATTGCAATGGTAAACAGGGTCATTCCTTGTAGATCATTATCAACACCATGTGAAGTAAACTAGAATCTTCAACATTAGCTAATTAGCTTGCAGATGCTAAATCCTGTTCCTGTTTTATAATGCATCATTACTGTATTCTTTTGACTCACAGACCAAAAAGAGATATAAACAGTTAGATGGCATTTGTGATTAAATAATGTTATGATCCTCATTTCTCTTTGAAACTTGTAATTCCGCATACCTGTTAGCTGTTTTGATAGTTTGAATGGTTATTGCTAACTGTATTGTCAGAGAAAGGACCCTCTGAGTAGAGATCAAACTATCAACTAACTTTCATCAAAATCCATGTGGTGGGCTTTGTGAGCTTGCTTCAACTATGAAGGAGCTTTGGACCCGATCCTTTTTATCTCAGGTCTGCTTAAATTTTAACAGGGAAGGTCTAAGCGATAAGACTGAGGTCTCCAGGTCTACCCTAGATCACCCTGGAATTCTCATGTACGAACTTGAACAAATGTTACACCTGGACCTTTCTAATTGATTCCAGAAAGATTTTTTCAATCAGCAGCCTCACCATCTCTGCTATGAAACTGACCTAAGGACTCTACCCATATTTGGATGTACATTGTTCTTTTAACCTTTTGCAACTCTTTTCTTTCTTTTCCTTTTATTAGTAAAACCTTTAGTTTCAGTTACTAAAAGATTGGCATCTGCATGATTATTGGGTAAGATCTGAGACTCATATTGACCTGGGGATCAGTGTCCAGTCCTTTGGGACTAGTGGACTTCACAGATGGTGAATCAGATTTTCAGAAACCATTCACTATATTAGACTATATTGGACATGATATACCTTGACTTTAGCCAAGCTTTTGATACGGTCTTTCACAGTATTCTTATCAGCATGTTAAAGAAGTATGGGTTGGATGAATGGACTATAAGATGGATAGGAAGCTGGCTAGATCATCAGGCTCAATGGGTAGTGATCAATGGCTCGATGTCTAGTTAGCAGCTGTTAAAAACTGGAGTGCCTCAAGGGTCGGTGCTGGAGCCAGTTTTGTTCAACATCTTCATTAATTTTATGGAGGATGGAGTGGATTGCACACTTAGGAGGTTTGCAGAAGACACTAAGCTGGAGGGAGTGGTAGATCCACTGGTGGGCAGAGTGACAGAAAAATTAGAGGATTGGTCCAAAAGAAATTTGATGAGATTCAACAAGGATAAGTGCAGAGTCCTGCGTTTAAGATGGAAGAATCCTATGCACTGCTACAGACTGGGGACCGACTGGCTAGGCAATAGTTCGGCAGAAAAGGACCTGGGGGATATAGTGGACCAGAAGCTGGATATGAGTCAACAGTGTGCCCTTATTGCCAAGAAGGCTAAAAGCATATTGGGCTGCATTAATTGGACCATTGTCAGCTGGTTGAGAGAAGTGACTATTCCCCTCTATCTAACAATGGTGAGGCCTCATTTGGAGTACAGTTTGGGGCTCCCCACTACAGAAAGAATGTGAACAAATTGGAAAGAGTCCAGAAAATGATTAGGGGGCAGGAATACGAGACTTATGAGGAGAGGCTGAGGGAACTAGGCTTGTTTAGTCTGCAGAAGAGAAGAATGAGAGGGATTTGATAGCAGCCTTTACCTGAAAGGGGGTTCCAGGGAGGATGGTACTAGGCTGTTTTCAGTGATAGTAGATGACAGAACTAGGAGCAATGGTCTCAAGTTGCAGTGGGAAAAGTCTAGGTTGGATATTAGGAAAAAGTTTTTCACTAGGAGGGTGGTGAAGCACTGGAATGGGTTACCTAGGGAGGTGGTGGAATCTCCATCCTTAGAGGTTTTTTAGGCCCAGCTTGACAAAGCCCTGGCTGGGATGATTTAGTTGGGGTTGGTCCTGCTTTGAGTAGGGGGTTGGACTAGATGACCCCTGAAGTCCCTTCCAACCGTAATCTTCTATGATTCTACTAGTGTGGATGGAGTCAAGGGCTGGACTGTTTAAGGGGCATTGTATTTGGTTTCTCCTTAACCAGTGTGGTTAATACTGTTTTGTTACTGGCTTGGTGAATCTATAGAAAAAACAACCAATTTGGGGGGATTGTCTGCCATATTTCTAGAAATCTACTCTGAGTTGGCATTCTCAGCGTGGCCCATGATAGACACCATGGACTCACCTTGATAGAAAGTTCTTTATGCCAATATATTGTCCTTACTTTATTTTTATAAAGAAAAATGGAAAAAAACTAGTTGTCTAATCTCAAGCTGTCCCTGCATTGAGGGTTGTTCAGGAACTGCTCTTCCCCTATTTTGGTAGGGTTTCATGATCCCCCATAATAGGCAGAGCCATAGAGTGTAACAGTGGGTACAAAGCCCTGTTTCACTCAGGAGCTTGTGTAACATTATGGGCATTATGGGATGGAATGCTTGCTCCTGGTTCCTCTGGGGTGGGGTGGCTCTGTACCACTTCCATCACTGGACTGTGCTGAAGAGGCACTGCTGAGCCCAGAGAAACAACAAACAAGTAATAGTCAGCAACAGCACAAGGTCTGGACAAAAATATGATGTATTCTGCATGATCCTTGTGATAAGTCTATAATATAACAATGTTACGCGAAGAGAGGTACTGGTCCTATGATCCTTGTGCACCCCAACCTTCCACTGATTTCATTAGGATATGTGTGTGCACAAACAATGCAGAGATGGGCCCTTGCCTATCACAAGCATTCAGAATTCATGAATCAAGCCTCCCACAATCATGAGATTAGCATAAAACCCAAGAGCTTTTATTTTTGTAGGATGGCTTCTTTTGCACCTATAGGTTTTTAAATGTTTAGAGATTACATTTTCAAGCTTTTATCCACAGAAATGAGGAGTAAAAATATTTGTTTATTTTTTTAAATGAAAATTGTGGATGTCATGTAATCACATGGCTCCAGGAGCAGAAGCTTTAAACAAATAAACAAACCATGCACACCATAAACAAACTATGACAAGACTCACGACAAAAAACAAAACAAAACACATGGTCTGAAAAATCTGTACTATTCCTAGAATTTTACTCATACCATTTAGTTGGTGCTCAAATGTGAGAATAAAAAAATGAAGTTCTAAAATATACATGAAGGATTTCTCACTACTCAGCCTGAACTAAAATAAAGTTAAATGCATGCTAAAGTGATAGGATTCTTTACTAAAGGTCTCTTTTATTTGATTATATTCCTGCTATTGAAAAGACAGCCAACTGGTTTTACATAAAGCTGTTCTGGCTTCATTAACTGGACAGGAAAAAGAGCATTTCAAACCACAGACTTTAGAGCATAGTAAAAATGTTTTCTAATTCCAAATCAAGCTGGATCAACCTTTGGATATCTGTGACCCAAAAAACACATAATACCAACTGGCAGGGTGGTACAGAGAGCTTACAGAAATCGTATGAGTCTGGTGTGTACCTGCTAGTACATAGAAGGTTGTAGGAGGAGTCAAATGAAAGCTGGTTTCACACTGATCATCAGTATCATTCTGAAATGTATTTACAGATACTATGTATTGTGAGGGGGGGGGGGGATTTTCCTGCCCTTGTGGGTCCCTCACTTGCTCTGGCTTGCTGGTGGGGTGCGGCTGAGTGGGAGCAGAGGGTGGGGCCGCTTTTGCGGCCTCCCTGGCTCGAGCCTTTTCAGCCTCTGTGTCCCCCCCACCTCAACCTCCCTTGCTTTGTTTTTCCATTGGCCAGGTCCTCCTTTGGGCCTTTGTGCTCAAGATCCTTGGCCCACCTGGGAGGGCTTCTCCCCAATGATGGTACCTTCCGGGTTTTGTGGTCCGCACCAGAAATGGTTGTGGTCTCATCACTCCTAGCAACTCTGCACCACTCCCTCTCTCAACTCCCCTCCAGCCACGCCTATCTGCCTGAAAAGGAGGCTTTTAATTGCTGTGGCAAGCTCCTTCATTGGCCTCAGGTGGCCTAATTGGCCTAATTGACCTGGAGTAATCCTGGCTGAATCACCCAGGGAACATGGATTTGCTGCTCCTGGAGCTAATATATATTACTTCCAACGTTCTCCTATAGCCATCAGGTCTGGCCCAGTCACAGTACATATACACTGAAAATATATTCTTAAAGTCCACAGGGACTGATCACCAGCAAAAGTGAAAAACAGGTTCTGTCAGATAATATCAGATAATATCTGTTTACATGTAAATTGAATTGTTGTAGATCCCTCGGAGTTCGAGGATGATTGTCTTCCATAAAATGATAGCTGATTATCGCTGGTCGATCTGCAGGTGGCTATAGGAAGGGGTGAAGCTGGATTGCTGATTCGGGCTGCAGCACATTCTTTCAGTCTTTCCCATTTCTCCGTTTCCTGGTTTCTCTGTTGGATCTCAAGATACTGGGATCTTTGCCACCAGGTCATTTTTCACTTTGGTTGGTCAAAGGCCTGGGTTTCTCATGAGTTTATGTCAATATTACACTTCTTCATGTTGGCATTGAGGATTTCTTGGTAGCATTTTTTTTTGCCTGCCCCTCATCTGATGGCCAGGGCTCAGTTGTGAGAACATAAACTGCTTCAGGAGTCAATTTTCTGGCATTCAAATAACAAGACCACCCCAATGGAGTTGGTGGTGGATGATCATAGCTTCAATGCTGGAAGTTTTGGATTGGGATGCAACACTAATGTTGGTGTGTTGGTCATCCCACTTCATTCGGAAGATCTTGCAGAGGCACCGTTGATGGTATCATTCAAAAACCTGGAGGTGTCTATTTATGTGACCCAGGTTTTGGCACTGTACAAGACAGCAGGGATAACAATGGCATGGTATACGAGAAGCTTGGTTTGATTCTTGATGTCAAGATCTTCGAAGACATGTTTCTCAAGCATCCAAAAGCTGCACCAGCACATTGAAGGCGGTGTTGAATTTCCTTACAAATGTCAACTTTCTGCAACAATTAACAGCTAAGGAAAAGGAAGTACTAGATGTTCTCCAGGATCCTTTTATTGATATGAATTATGGGAGCAGAATCCTGGTGATTAGGAGCCTGTTGGTGAAGTACTTTAGTTTTCTTGGTTTAGAGTGTGAGACCTATTTGTTTGTAAGTCTCAGAGAAAGTGTTGACTACTTTTTTGAAGATCTTCTGACTGGGTGTACAGGGCATAGTCATCTGCATATTGGAGTTCTATGACTGATTTAGTGATAGTCTTTGTCTTGGATCGGAGGCAAAAAGAGGTTGAAAAGCTTGCCATCCATTCTGTATTGGATGTCCACTCTGGAGGGGAGCTTGTCAATGATGAGAAGGAAGATAACAGCAAAGAAGATGGAGAAAATGGTTGGAGCAATGACACATCCTTGCTTAACTCCAGTCTCAACTAGAGATTTGTTTCTGATCCATTGCTGATGACTGTCATGGAGGAGTCTTAAGACAGCAACAAATTTTGGTGTGCATTCAAAATTAAGGAGAATTCTCGATGGAGCCTTTCAATTGATGGAGTTGAATCCTTTTGTGATGTCGATGAAGGCCATATAAAGAGATTGATGTTGTTCACAGCACTTTTCCTGAAGTTGGCGGGCAATGAAGTTGGTGGTACCTTGAGATGGTCTAAAGGATTTCCTCAGTCAAGGGGAGCATCCAGTTGAAGATAATTCTGTCAAGAATCTTTCTGGAGGTGTACAACAGTAATTCCTCAGTTGGTTCTTGATTTTTCTCCTTTCTTGAAGATGGTCATGATCACAGCATCCCTAAAATCAGATGGGATTTTTTCTGACAAATCTTCAGGATTCAGATGTTAAGCTGGTGAGCCAGTTCTTCTCATCCTCCTTTGAAGATTTCTGCAGGGATTCCATCAGATCCACATACATTATTGTTCATCTTTTTTATGGCTTTCATTGCTTCGATGAATGTTTGTAAGGTTCTGTGGTCATGCTTGGTCGGATGTTGAGGGATTAAGTCAAAGATGCTTTTGTCAATATTGGAGTCACGATTCAGGAGATCTTCAAAGTATTCTTTCCATTGTGCAGTCCTGAGAAGTTGTCCTGAAAAGATTGGTTCCATCCCTCGATTTGAGGGGGGCTTAGGCCTTGGGTGCTGGGACGTAAAGGACTTTAGTGGCATTGAAAGATCTGTGCATGTCATGAGGTCTTGCTCTCTCACCACTTTTTCTTCATTTTGTGGGTTTTCCTTTGAAACTCAAATTTGAGTAATAGTGGACAAATCGCTTCTGTTTGGAATGTTTGTCATTCTCCCAAGCACAGAAGGCCTTGCATTTATGATCGATCAAGTCTTGGATTTTCTGATTGTTCTTGTCAAACCATGTTGGTGCTTCTTGATTGAGAAGCCCTGTATTTCCTCACACGTAGCATGGACAGACAATTTGAGTGCTTTCCAGTGATATTTGGAGATCTCCATCTTGGTTTTGATATTCATCAGTTTCCCAGTGGGACACTCCTGATAAAGTTCATGTTTAGTTGGGTCCTTGAGACTCTCTGTCTGGAAGATTTCTTCCACATTTGTCATTTTCATATGAATTGATGGAAGTGACAGAGTGGATAAGGTGGTGGTCTGTCCAACAATTGTTGATACCAGTCATCACTTTGGTGATGTAAAAATCTTTATGATCATAAGCACAGACAAGGACATGGTCGATCAGATGCCAATGCATAGATCATGGGTGTTCCAACAATATCTTGTACTTATTCTTTTGGCAGAATATGATGTTTATGATATTTAGGTTGTGTTCCATGCATTTGGTCAGGAAAACCAGGTCAGGTCAGGTCCGTTGGTATTCGCCTTGCTCACTCCTTCCCTTTCAATTATGCCATTCAAAAGTTCTGATTTGCATCCAACTCTTGTGTTAAAATTGCCAAAGAACATGAGCTCATCCTTTTTGGGGATAGCGTACAGAATTTGGTCAAGGTTGGAGTACAATCCTTCTTGGTTTCATCACCAGCATCAAGGGTTGGAACATATGCACTAATAAGTGTTGCATGCTGATTCATGGCAAGTTTTAAGGTGGAGGGTCATGAGTCGTTCATTGATGCTAACTGGTAATTCTGAGAGTTGGTTGACAATTTTGTCTTTGACGGCAAAACCAATGCCGTAGATTTATTGTTCATCATCATCTGCTCCTTTCCAGTAAAAAAGCATAATCACCACCTGGTTCCTTGAGATGTCCTTCTCCTGCACTTCAGAACTCACTCAGAGCAGCAATGTCAATGTCATATCTCTTGTGTTCTCTGGCCATAATTGCTGTGGATCCTAAAAAATCATGGTTACAGCTGCTCAGTTGCACTCCTGCCTCTATCCAAATGACAAAATGACCATCTGCCTACCATTGCCTGCGTGCTGGTCCATGACTAGGAGCTTCTGGTCATCACTGTCCTGCTCCCATCACCACTCACCAATAGCCATAGGGCTTGGACGTGAATGTGGAAGATGGCTGTGCATGAATTCTGTTAATGTGGAGACACCGTTGCACATCGGTATCCATATGGTGCATGGGAGGATGAGGATCTTATGCAATGGCAAGGAAACAAAAATGATTGAAGACCTTCATCCTGCTGCAGCTTTCATCCACTTTCAGAGTCATTAAGAGAAATTGTCCTTTCATTTGCCTGCTGTGCTGTTGAGGACTTGGCAGTGGGGATTGGATCACTGTTGGTCTGGAACCTCACCTTTGACCTTGCTGTCTTGAGTGATGCTGCCAAGAGTTCAAGACTTCCGATGGCATTGCTCTCAGGATTATGGGAACACCCAAGCAACTGTACCATATCAAGGTCACGATCCACTGGGGCAGATGTAAAGTGTCTCATTCACAATGGGATTCCTAGCACTAGTCTGAACTGAATGTAGAGTCTTTTTGAAGTTTTGATAACCCTTTAAACAGGAAGAGAAAAACAGCAGCGGAGAGAATTGTATTGAGAGGTACACTTCAAAATGTTTGCTTGACTATATTTGGGAGGTAGAGAAGATACTTGGGCTCCCTTCACTGCAGAAATAATAATAATAAAAAAATCCAGCATCAGAGAACCCTTTTTCATGAAGCAATCAGGGTTGGTTTAAAATGCTGAAGGGAACTTTGTTTGAGATAAACTTCTTTAGACAGGACACAACCTGTTATAGTTAAGTTTGGTCTAAAGAAAGTATGTTATGATTGTTTCATATGTAACCATTTGTTTCCAATATTCTTTCTTACTATTACTTGAATCTCTTTTTTTTCTTGATAATCAATTTATTTTTGTTTTCATTGTAGGTATATCTCAGTGATATAATATTAAGCAAAATGATACTGCAAAGTTGGATCCCACAAGTTGGTGTATACTGTTTCTTTGGGAACAGCAGACCTGCTAATTTTTAGAGTATTCAGTAGTTAAGTGGTTGGATACTGCAGGGAATGCTCAGTGTATTTGGGTGTTGTGTGCCTATTGCTACCTGAATAGAGTAATTAAGGAATGCAGGGTCCTGGAAGGTAGTGCTTGAATTGCTAGAGGCTGGTGGATACAGGAGCTGATCCACAACCAGAGCCCCCACATGGGGGAGATAAAAGGTACACTTTACCGGGCCCAAGCTGCAACCCCCATTACCATGAGGAAAAAAATTGATGCTAAATTATAGATAATACCTGAGGATATTTATAGAAACTTATTTTCCTGTATCAATATATCTATTGTCCAGATCTTGTGAGCTTTACTGGAGCCAATCAGAAGCAGTGTTAGAGCAGTCTCAAGCAACATTCTGAACAGTGAGTTACTGGGCCTATTGGCCCAGCCCAGGCCCTTCTCTAGAACAGAGAGTGTGTGCTTGTGCAGTTAAACTAGGACTTGTAGTTTCAGACTGAGAGAGAGAGATTTGTGCTCCTCTCTGTGACAAGGTCGATCATATCAAGATCAAGAACTACCAGTCCCAGAGTTCTTTGTGCATAGGCAGGAGGAAGGGACAGCTGCTGGGAGGGGCAAAGCAAAGCACCATAAGACAGTGGGAACCAGTGCTGCTGCTTCTTCTGGTAGGATTTCCAGGCTCAAAATATATGTGAGTAAGTGCCTAATTCACTCACAGTCACGCATACACCCACATACTGCCATGTCTGGTGGTGGCTATAAATACAAATCAGGCAGCCAGAAACGTAAGGAAATAAAAGAAAGGGAACTAAAAGATGCTAAAGGAAACCAATCTATCCTCCAGTTTTTCAATTCAGACAAGGCCTTTCTGCAGTCAGGCAGTATACTAACTAGGGAAGCAGATGAACAGAATCAAGATGAAAATGATTTCAATATAGAGACTCTGTCTGTGGCACTGGCAATTGATGACAAAGAAAAGCTGCCAGGGCATGCGTCACTTTTTTTTGCACACTGCCAGTGACTGTGGCAGAAGCTGAAAGAAGCACTCATCATAAACTCCAGGTGTTCTACAGTGGGGCAAGAATGATCAAGCCACCTATCTATCTTGTCTATTGAGTGTGAATGTGCAAGACAAATTGACTTTGGGGGGCTAATTCATGATTTTGCAATGAAAAGGGCCAGAAAAATAAAGCTTTAAAGTTAATTGGACTAATTATAAAATTTCAGTCACACTGGTCCATTAGAATAGAAAAAATCAGGACAGTTACAGGATATAATACCTTTATAATGACCAAAAAGTTACAAAATAGTCAGCAAACTTGTAGGACTCTCAGGCTTCATGGCTCATGAGATTGTATGTATGGGATGAGAGATTGTGGTATGTGTGTGGGAGGGGGCCTATGTTACAAGTTTGTACTGGGCCCGAAAAAATTATGCTTGGGCCCTGTCCATATCAGGCATATACGAAACGGTTTTGCACTAAGGGCAGATGAGTTGCCTCATGAGCCTGGGTAGTCCTGAGAATACCAGAGCATTCTGTAGATCTTCAGTCATTGTTATATAGATAAGGCCTGAGCTAGTGCCATATCAGTGTCTGGAAAGCACCAGTCTGTAAAAGAACTAATTTTTAATAAATACAACAAAACCATTATATCTGAGTAACTAAGCATAATAAAGTCTACAGGATTGTCACTTCCACAAAGGATGTCAGTACTAGGATATAAGTATGTGAGCATGAAAGACACTTTGCATCATTATGAATAAGAAATTATTTTTTTCTTTAGTGGATAGATTAACATTTTAGTATCATAGCTGTATGTACTTCAAAAAAGGCTTACAGAAAAAGGCCAGTGGTTTAAGTTTAACACGTTCTTATCAAGCAACATAAAAGAATCATCCATGGCTGAGGCAAAGAAATCAGATTAGTGTTTTAATTAACTTTAAAAATAATCAGAATGAAGCTCTCCAATCCGTAACATTTAAAAAACCCTACATCTTCTATTGAAAAATGAAGAGTATGTTAAAGCACAAATTGTATTGTTTTGCATAAGCTACATTTGACATTTATCATTTTCTTTGTTCCAGATATCATGTAAATCATGCTTTATTCCTAGATGCAAAAAATATGCAGATTAGGAGCTGTTTATACTGGCTGCTTCATAGTGAAGTTTATTTCCATAAATATCTGGTCCATAAGAAATAATTAGACTACCCTTTTCCAAATGTGCCATACAAGGATACATAATATTCAGGTTAACTTATGGCAAACTCTGGTAATTTAAATCATGACCAGCTAAACACGGTAGATGAGGTCTTCCTATGGTATAAATTGCCTTAGGTCCACTGACTCCAATGGAGATACACTGATTTAAACCAACTCTTTGGTTATTTATGACCAATAGCTTGGCTTTGTTTTAACTTTACTGGAGTTCCCTCCCCTCCCCCATACTAGTAGCAGTAACAGCAAGCATTACAGTGAGAAGATTAACATTGGAGTGCAAATATCATAACATTGTAATTGCAGAAGATATGACTCTGTAATTAACAGTAAAAATTATAGCTTAAAAAACCAAGCACTCTTGTCCTAGAAGAATTTAACCCATTTGATTGTCTACTATCACAAAAAGGCTTGCATTATTCTATTATCTTTTTATTGGGAAGGAGAAGTGAAAAATAGATATCTATAATTATTGTTCTCTGAAGAAATACGTCTCCGTGCACTACAATGTCTGGGCCTTTGTGCCCTCTCAGGAACTTCTATTGCTTTATAGTTCTGCAAGGAGACCCATCAAGAGGCATTCCCATTCTGAGAACCAAAGCTGTCCCTGGAGTTTCAATGGTCAATTCCCTTTCTAGCAGGTTGCAAAAGACACTTCAATCTCAGTAGCCAGTTGGAATAAGAGAGAAAAAAATAAGAAGCTGTTAGAGTCCTTAGTTTTGGTAACAGGTGGAAAGAAGACATATCTCCAGAAAAATAAGTTACACAAAAATGGATTACCTTTTATTAAAGCTCCGAACTCATTAGATTCCTGCAGTGTAAGGGAACAAAAGGGTTCCAGGAATGCTGTAACAATTACTATTAAATTATTTGTATTACCATAATGCCTTGGAGCTCCAGTCATGAGCCGAGGCCCCATTGTACTAGGCAAACACAGAACAAAAAAAAGACAGGTCCTAACCCAAAGAGCTTACAACCCATGTATAAGACAAGAGACAGCAGATGGAAATAGACCGGGAAGTACATGGAAACAAGCAGACAATATTTGTTGACTGGCATTATGGGCAGCAGTCTCAGCACATTAGGAAGCTAATGTATTTAGAAAAGCTTCAAGATTTTTGTAGGCCTCATGCCAAAGGAGAGTTTTAAGAAGATATTTGATGGAGGACAATAAGATGGCTGTACACATATTTATGGGAAACCCTTTCCAAATATGAGGGGCATATGGGAAAAGTGTGAAGGTGTTTGATCAAAAATGTAACAAGAGGGCAACGAAGGCTGTCATCACTGCCTAATAAAAGGTGAGTGACAACATCTCAATAGCATATGACAGATGATAGGCTGTGAAAGTGAGGACCAGTAGTTTATTTGAGATGAAAAATGGAGTCAGTAGAGGATGCAGAAAGAGGGGTGACATAGTCAAGTGACAAACTACGAAAATGATACTTGCAGCTGCATTTTGAATGGATATAAAAAGGGGCAAGTTTGCATTTGTCGAGACCAGAGAAGACCATGATGCAGTAACTGTGATAAGAGCCTGGACAGTTGTTTTAGCTGTGTGAATGAACCAGAAAATCCATATCTCAAGATGTTATGCAGAAAGAATCTCTCAGATTTAGACCCTGTTTGGAGGTGAGTAGAGAAATATGACACACAAGGTACAAGTCTGTGTGACAGGCAGGATAGTGGTGTTGTCCAGATTGAGAGACAGGAGATGGTGGGGAAGACTTGGAAAGAAAAGATTAAGAGAACTATTTTAGCAATGGTGAGCTTGAGCAGATGGACAGACAGCCATGAGAAGAGATCAGAGAATATTGACATAGGTATAGCCAACTAATTGACTCTACCTGCAATTCAATATTAAGAACGTTTAAGAGACCAAATAAATAACCAAGCTCAGCCTAAATTATTTTCTAAAGACAAAGCAATATGGTTGGAAGAAAGAGGAAAGAAAGAGTTAATACATCATCAATCTTTCCTGGGAAGATACGTCTTGCGGAGTGTTCAGTTTACCTTATACAGAAAATGTACTTCCCAATTGCCTCTGTAGTCTAGCCCTCTTTTATGGCACGACTGTTTACAAGTTACTGAGTACTGTCCATGTCACTTAAATTTTACGTTTAACTAGCTAGTTTATGCCAGCTTTGTCTTTGGTGCCTTCCTGTATTTTCCCATCTTTTGGTTGAATATTAAACTACAAACATTAGTGCATGAACAGAGCTAGCACATAAGGCATAAGCAGACTAAGCAGTTGCTTAGGGCCCTGAGCAGCTCAAGGGCCCCCTCTATTAATTATTTGTAGGTGTTGTGTGTGTATGTGGGAGGGGGAAGGGTAGAAAAATGGGCTAGCATCGGCACTCAAATTGCAGTCTCCAGCATCACACCTTTTTCCCCTTACACATTTATACAGGTATAAAGAGGTAGTCATCCAGTTTCCTAGTGTGATTTTTTCATCCGTAGCAGACACCAACTAGTACTCCCATCTTGTGCTTTATCTTTTAGGACATTGATTCATAAGCTTTCAAGATCACTTTCTTCTAAATTAGCAGTGACTTGGAAATAGGTAATGCCATTTTTGACAGAGTGCTACTTACCGTCCTTTTTTGCCCCGTCTCCTAACTATGTCATAGCCATTGATTTTATCATTCCAGTTGTATGAATTATCCCACTGGTTACAATAATACCCAATATATTGAATTATTGATCTCAGGAGCAATTCCAGTTCCTCTTACTTGTTACCCAGCCTCCTGGCATTTGTGTATAAAATCCTAGATTTTTTCTTCATTTTCTTTGGTTCCTTAATTGATTTTTGTCCTCAACATCTCAATTTTGTGTTAAGTGCTCATCTTCTCTTTTTATCTTCCCCTTTTTGCTATTAGTTTAAACCCCTCTACACTACTCTAACTAGCTTGTCCCTAAGGAGATTTGCTCCTTTTCTACTGAGGTGGAGGCCACCCAAACCATGCAACTCCCTCTTCCCCTAGAAGGTGGAACAATGTTCCATAAATCCAAAGCCGTCCATCCTACACTTAGTTAGCCATCCATTAACTTCCAGAACCTTCTGTCTTCCTTTGCTCATGGAATAGGAAGGGTCTCAGAAGATCTCTTGGACAGTCTTCTTCAGCATGCATCTGAGTTCCTTGAAGTCATCTACTATGTATGTGATGTCTTATGATGCAGTGTCATTAGTGCTGATATAAACAATTGCCATTGAATTCATGCCCATAGACTTCGGAAGCCTATCCAGTCTTAGACTGAAATCTCGTCTCTTGGCTCCGTTCAAACTAAACGGAAGGATAAAAATAAATAGATCTGATACTAGAGTCTTTGATTTCAAAAGGATTAACTTTAAAATATTAAGGGCATTAGTTTCTGCAACTTTGACCTGAAGTAATTTCAAGCCTCTTCCACCTTTAGACCCATGAGTTCTTCAGTCCAGTCCACTTCCCTACCTATCTGAAGCCTGCATCCCAAGGAAGGGGAAAAAAATTCATAGGCAAGAGTTGTAGACCAACCTGGATGAGCAAGCATCTCAGACAGGTTATTAAGAGAAAGCAGAAAGCCTTCAAGGAGTGGAAGATGGGAGGGATCAGCAAGGAAAGATACCTCTTGGAGGGCAGAACAAATAGGGATAAAATGAGAGGACAAAAGCCAGGTAGAGTTGGATGTTGCAAATGGAATTAAAATCAATAGTAAAAAGGTTCTATAGCCATATAAATAGGAAGAAAACAAAGAAAGCAGCAGTGGGACTGTTAACCTGCACCTATCCTCAGTGCTTAAGGATAATCTAGGCATGGCCCAATATCTAAACAAATACTTTTCCTCAGTTTTTAATGAGGCTACTGAAGAACTTAGGATAAGGGCAAGGTGGCTAATGGGAATGATGATATGGAGGCAGAAATTACCACATCTGTGGTAGAAGCCAAACTCAAACAGCTTAACGGGACTAAATCGGGAGGCCCGGATAATCTCCATCCAAGAATATTAAAGGAACTGGCACATGAAATTGCAAGCCCAGTAGCAAGGATTTTTAATGAATCTGTAAACTCAAGGGTAGTACTGCATGACAGGAGAATTGCTAACATAGTTCCTATTTTTAAGAAAGGGAAAAATAGCGATCTGGGTAATTACAGTCCTGTTAGTTTGACCTCAGTAGTATGAAAGGTCTTAGAAAAAATTTTGAAAGAGAAAGTAGTTAAGGACATTGAGGTTAATGGTAACTGGGACAAAATATTACATGGTTTTACAAAACTAGATCATGCCAGATGAACCTGATCTCCTCCTTTGAGAAGACAGATTTCTTAGACAAAAGGAATACAGTGGATCCAATTTACCTGGATTTCACTAAGGCATTTGATATAGTTCTACATGGGGAATTATTAGTTAAATTGGAAAAGATGGGGATTAGTATGAAAATTGAAAAGTGGATAAGGAACTGGTTAAAGGGGAAACTACAGTGGGTCATACTGAAAGGCAAACTGTCAGACTGGAGGTGGGTTATGTTACCAGATTTGCCCTTCACCTTGGGGTATGCTCATTTATTAGGGTTACCTTCCTGGAAAGGGGTGTGATTCTACTAATGTACTGCTTGTGTTACTTGTGTGTTCATAGGGCTACAAGCCCTCTCCCAATGGAGCTATCCTGCAGGAAGGTTTTTAGGGCTGGGTTCCTCCAGCACCCAATTCAAATAAACCCCCCACAGATACACACACACGTTTCAGCTTAACTGAGTGGACCGGGCTATTAACACTGTCAGTTGACCCCTTATGCGTCCCTGAACTCAGCAGGCTGGGTGACACCACACTTTCAGTGGCTCCCTTATATGCCCCTTTGCCACGCACCAGAATAGAACACACTTCTTGAGCAGGCTGGATCTAAACAGCACTTTTCGTCTATTCCCCTCTATCTGCCCCTGGACTCAATCAGGCTGGGTCAAACAGCACTTGAGCCGCACCCTTAGTTGCCCCTGGACCCCATAGGCTAGGCAGAGTAGCACTTCCTGGCTGTCCCCTTCATATGCCCCTTTACACCACAATTGTTCTAGCAGTAACCCCCTTGATGAGCAAACCCCATAGGATTTTTGAGCACTCCAGGGATCTTTAGCTTAGATAAAAGAAGCGTTCCTACAGAGCAAGATAGTGACCAACAACACAAAAGAGCACATGCAGTTTGGAAAGAGAGAGAGAGAGAGAGAGAGGGAGCGGGAGGGGGAGGGGGAGGGGGAAAGAAAGTGGCAACCAGCTTGATTATAACAGTTATTTTATTGTTAGGTATATAAAAAACTTATAATACTAATAGTAATATCATACAAGGAGAGAAACACAATCAAATGCTTACAATACTACACAATTACAGTTGAGATACTGGAGAAAGCCATCCCAGGTTTGATTACAAAAGTAGAAAGTTATACCTGGACTAAGAGAGAAGGGGGTGAGAGAGAAAAGGTGTATTTGGGGGAAGAAAGAGGGGGGTTGATCTCACCACTCCATGCAGTTCAGAGGTTCCCAGGAACAGGTTTGTCAGTTCAGGATCTGGAGGGCTTTTTGTCCGGCAGAGCCCCCAACATGATCAGTCAGGAAGAGAAGACAGGTTACAGTGGAACTGAGGCAGAATTTTTGGATCCAAGCATCAGAACAGAGGTTTGACTTCTGATAGGGAGTTTTGTAGACCCCAGGTTTGTTTATGGATAAACAATGTCTGGACGAAAGGAGCTGATCCTTCCTAGAAGAGCATCTTTCCTTGAGAGAGAGCTCACCATGCAACCAGGATATAGTGTTTTGCATATCAATAACTAGAATGGTCTGATAACTGTGGAACTGGATGTGTACAGGTGTTAGTTCATTTACATCAAGAGCAGGGATTTCCCAACATGCAGTGCTTCCCTGCTTAAGCAATCCCAGAGTTCAGTGCATTCCCTGCTGTACCAATCCCAGAATTCTGTGCGTGTTCCATCTTCGATGTAGATGAGGCTTCTGTTCTCCATTCATGTGCTAACTGAGATGCTTATGAGGCATGGGGAGTTGTCTCACCCTTGATGGGAGGGTTTCACTTGTGTCTCCTGCCTTTTCATTTTGAGAATGTCTTTGGTTTCTGGTTCAAGCATGGGGTGGGGGTCGCAGGGAAATTCAGGTGAGCCAGAGAGAGAGAGTTGGGGTTTTGCGCCCTGGTTCCCCAAGAACACAGAGCTGCCAGGTAACAGTTACTAGTGGAGTTCTGCAATGATTGGTCTTGGGACCAACTTTATTTAACCTTACTTTATTTAACCTTATTACTGACTTTGGCACGAAAAGTGGGAATGTGCTAATAAAGTGGCTGACACAAAGTTGAGAGGTATTGCTAATATCCCAGTCCTTCTTTGTATCATACAAGAAGATCTGGATGACCTTGTAAACTGAAGTAATAGAAATAGGATGACATTTAATAGTCGAAAGTGCAAGATAATGCATTTAGGGACTAATAAGAATTTTTGCTACAAACTGGGGACTGATCAGTTGGAAGTGACAGAGGAGGAACAGGACCTGGACGTATTGGTTGATCTAAGGATGACTATGAGCCTCCAATGTGAAGTGGCCGTGAAAAACACTAATGTGGCCCTAGTTTGCATCAGGCAAAATATTTCCCGTGGAGATAGGGAGGTGTTGGTACCATTATACAAGGAGCTGGAGAAACCTCATTTGCACAATTTGCGCAACTGTGCGCAATTCTGGTCTCACAGGATTAAGAAAGATGAATTCAAACTGGAACAAGTGCAGAGAAGGGCTACTAGGATGATTTGTGGAATGGAAAACCTGTCTTATGAGAGGAGACTCAAAGAGCTTGGCTTCTTTAGCCTCACCAAAAGAAAGTGGAGATATGATTGCTCTCTATAAATACATCAGATGGATAAATACAAGAGAAGGACAGGAATTATTTAAGTTCTGCACCAATGTGGACACAACAGCTAATGGATATAAAATGACCATCAGGAAGTTTAGACTTGAAATTAGACAAAGTTTCTAACCATCAGAGAAGTGAAATTCTGGAACAGCCTTCCAAGGGGAGCAGTGGGAGCAAAAAAAAACCTAACTAGCTTCAAGACTGAGCTTCATAACTTTATGAAGGGGATGGTATGATAGGACAGCCTAATTTTTCAATTAGCTGATCTTTGAGTACTAGCAGTAAGTATGCCCAATGGCTGTGATGGGATGTTACATGGGATGGGTTATGAGTTACTACAGAGAA
Source organism: Emydura macquarii macquarii (assembly GCF_026122565.2). NCBI lineage: Eukaryota > Metazoa > Chordata > Testudines > Chelidae > Emydura > Emydura macquarii. Next base: position 576,374 of record NW_027132543.1, on the reverse strand, counting down.
TTCTTTCCAGGTGTCTGGTTGTTGAAACTTGCCCACATGCTCAGGGTTTAGCTGATCACTGTATTTAGGGTTGGGAAGGAAATTTCCTTCCTCTGCAGCATGGGGCATGAGTCACTTGCTGGTGGATTCTCTGTATCTTGAAGTCTTTAAACCTTTATCTGAAGACTTCAATAACTCAGGCATAGGTTAGTGTTAGGACTCGACTAAAGGAGCCGCCTAACGCCAAGTTTTCAAGACTACAGGCTCTCTTACCCCAGTGGTAGGGACCTTTCGGACCAGAAGAATATAACAGTCAGGGTTCAAGTTCTTCGAAAACAAATCAGGTTTATTAAAAGGGAAACAGGGTCACAACGTAAATCAGGGTTCCAATATATGTGATGTTATTTAAGCTAAGTGTCTCTGGTGTTTTTAGACAAGTCTCACATTCTTTCTTCTCCTGGATGGTGATGTCAGCTATCCGTCAGTCCGTCTGCTTCTCTTCCTCGCTTCAGTGCGTCTGCTTCTCTTCCTCGCTTGATGTTTCCTACCCTTCCTTACAACCACATCTACCTCCCTCAACAACCACAAACAACAACAACAACTCCCAAGCAACAACAACAAACAACCGTTGGCCCAGTCCTTATATAAGATCACAGAATCCTCTGTGGTCCAATCAGCTCGATGGGTTTTCCCGCGTCTCTGTGGTCTTTGCACACGGTCCTTGAGATTCTACACATGGCCCTTAGCTTGTGCGCACGGCTCTCTAATATCTATGGCCATTCTGATTGGACCCTGCCTTATGCATATTTAAATTTAACTGTCAACTGTATTGAACTTTTGACCTCACATCCGTGGGTTCTCTACTGTCTAATATATATGAGGTCACTTGGATATTTACAAGGGAGAGGGGCAGTATAGGGTCTTAGACCCACAGGTTACATTAGGGGTCTATTACGGGAGTGGGTGCATGAGGTTCTATGGCCTTCATTGTGCAGGAGGTCAGACTAGATGATCGTAATGGTCCCTTTTGATCTTAAATTCTATGAGTACTCATTGGACAGCTGAAGAATTCTTTGTGGGTAAGCGTGGTTGCATTGAGTTGCTATCTACAAGAGTATCCTGGGTGTCTCTCCATTCCCTGGGACCTGCTGGATCCAAAAAAATATCTTTCATAGTTTTCACATTGAGGAGCCCATACTGATTTGAAACTTCTAGCTGTGTGGAATTCCTCTTGCTTCTTTTCCTTCTGGTGGCCACAGTCCACCTTTCATCATCTGTCTCCAACAGTGTAAAATGCTGTCATGATCTCTTGCTTCTGGCGGATGTGAAATGCCAAATCTCCTCTGATTCTTTTGTGGCCAGCTCCATCATTCTTTGAAACAGGGGTACTGGAGTCTCCCCAAATCTAGTTGTCTAGGAAATCCTTGTGTACTCTGATTCTTAGTATCATCTCATCTTGCCCCTCCAATTTAAGAATCTTTTTCTTCCAGCCCAGCCAACAAATTGCACATCATGCACAGGAAACCCCTTCTGTCTTCAGGCAGGAAAGAACCTGGCACAGCTACTGCAGTTCACAACCACTGTTCCATCATCGGGCATCTTGATATCAAATTCACTAAGCCTCTCAGACTCCCTTTTCAAACTCCTCCAAAATTATCCTGGTACCTATTTCCATTTGCAGCTATGAGCATAAGCATAAGAATAAACATATAGTCAATTTAACATGATTACCAAAGATTATATTAATACAAGGGTCATAACACCTATTAAAGAGGTGTGTGTATATAACCTATATATGTTGTCTAACAAGAGACAGGCTGTGATTATAGATTGAACATAAGGAGACAGGTCTGGAGTAGAGATGGCATAGAGATGCAGGTTGAATTTCTGTTTATGGTTGAGATTACCCAGAGATCAGGTGGAGATAGAGAAGAGAAGGGGACCAAGGACAGAGTCCTGTGGAACCCCCCATGGAAAGATGAAGGATCCTCCCACTCCTTCTTCCAACAGTCACTCTGAAAGTGTGGTTAGAGACATAGGAGGAGAACCAAGAGCAGGAAGTCATGGAAGCTAATGGGGAAATATATAAAGAGCTCAGTAATGGCTCCAAAGGTGGTTGGCAAATTGAGGAGGATGAGACTGGAGTAGTGTTTCTGAACTTTGGCCACAAAGAGATCATTAGAAAGTTGGGTAAGCATAGTTTCAGTGGAGTTCAAGGGATGGAAGCTGAGTTGGAAAGTGTCTAGGATGGAATTAGAAGATTAGAATTCCAGAAAGTGTGTTCAAGGAACTCAGATGAAAGCAAGAGGGAGTTGGGGCAGTAGTTGGAGAAGGAAGTGTGTCTAATTATATTTTGTTTTTTCTGTAAGATAAGAGAGAATAAACCACATGTAAGAATATATAAGTGACTGCAACATACAGTAAAAAACAAGAAGCCTAACATGGACTTGACTTGTAAGAATACCAACACGACACTTTAATATAGCAAGAGAAGATAATATTTAGTACATTTCTTTTAAACGTTATCTATGTATAATTTAGAAGATATGGGAACAGAGGTTGCTTTATCTGGAATAGGTTACCAAAGCAGGTTGTAGAAGTCCCAACTTTGTTTTTAAGAACAGGTTAGATAAACACCTGTCAGGGTTGATCTAGGTATACTTGCCTAGGTATAAATATACTTGGTTTTGCCTCAACATAGTCTGATAGACTGATGCTTTCAAGGTCTATTCCAGTCCTATATTGCTATGATCCTACACCTTCATATTAATTGCATTTCTCACTACAACCTCCTTCTATTCTCTGGTGTAATTCACAGTTTGCATAACTAATATCAGACAAGTCCAAATTACACAACTGCATCATTTACAATGGTCTGTCCTTTTCCCAGATACTCCACAGAAGTGACACACATATGCACAGGTTTCAGTTTGATTCCTTATGCTTACACCAGACTAAAACAAAATATTAGTTTCTGCTCTCAATCTTAATAGTGTAAATCTAGACTAATTCAATTTAATTCAATGGAGTTTATTGGGATGTACACTAATGTAAGTAAAATCAGAATCCAGTCCAACTGTTATCTTTTAATCCCGTAGAGTGTTGGGCTTTGCAGCTTGTAAATCATTTTGTCTCTAGGATAAATTCACAGTGGCGCATTTCCATGGCAACCTCCAATTCACCAGTGACTAGTTCTGTAGTTACATTTTCTTCTCTCAGTTTTTTCAACAAGTGGTTGAGAACTGGCAAGTGGCTGCTAAAGGATAAAGGTCTCACCTCAAAGTTTAGTGGGAGACAAATCTGGCCATTATAACATCTAGCTTTCTGGGCTGATGTCACGAACTATGTGTGTGTGAAGTTACAGGTTGAGTATCTAAATTGCTTTGCTGATGTCTGAGCACATGCCTTTTTGGGAGGTTACTGGCTAAAATCTCCCTAACTTTGTTAACAGCTGTCAGAGTACATGCATCTGTGAGGTTTGCTGGTTCAGTACCTCTACCTTGCTGGGTCAAAGTAAAACATCAGCTACCTGCAACTGGCCTTGTTTGTGTTTATTTTCCCTGAATAAAAAAGAAAGATGAAACTCTGAGCAGCAAGGTAAAGTGACATCAGTGCTAGAAGAAGCACCATAGATCTTACACATCTAGTATGAATAAAGCAACAACTACACTGTAGATACTGACTGCTGAACTGGTCTTAGTATTTTGAGCTGAATGGAATAGCTGGTGAGAAAAGAAATTCAATACAGATAAAAGAACAGAAATGGATATTATGCATATCTATGGCTTGAACAAGCTGAGCATTCAGTGTTTTAGCTACCCTAATACAAATCTCTCTCCATGCCCTGGGGAAGGAGAGAAAGCAGGCATATTTCTGCGCAGTTCAGTACAGGGGATTTTGTACATATAAAACAAATTCCATTTTCAATATTTCATTTATCTCCCCTTTTACATAGATCTACTCTTGTCTTCCTGCTCCCTATCGCACCTCACACATTAAGTCACATGTCTCTCACTCACTTCCTTTCTCTTCACATATTACCACCCCACTTCCTTACCTCTTGAGACTCTCTCTTCCCTGATCCATCACTTCACATCTCTTCTCTTTTCACGCTTGTCCTACAATATCCCAGATTGGCTGTGGCTGCTATGCCTGCCCATACTTCTGGTTTATTTTCCGTTCTGCCCCTATTGCCATAACAACTCATGAATGATATGCACTTCAATAATCTTTATTCTGATTAGTTTTCTGCCTATTCTGTGGTAATGCTGTCATACACACTCCCCTGCCTATCCATAATCCCCATTGTACACCTATTATTTTCCATGATGTCCTTCTGAATCAAATGTGAAATAATTCAACCTCCAAACAGCAACACAGGCTCATTCCCCACTTCCTACTAATTGGTTTATCAAATCCGGAGTGGCAAATTGATTCCAGGAATGTAGGCTGTAAGCATACGACTAGTCCTATCTTGGCTTGGAGCAGTTCAGTTACATTACCCAAATTATTCATATATTTCAACTCTTACAATTAGCCTGAAACAGGAATTTTCTAAAAACCCAAAAATCCTAGTTTTTTTTTTTTTTTAAAAACTAGGTTAAAAAAAAAAAAAAATTACATTTCCATGAATTTAAACAGCTAACTTCCAACTTTTCCACACTTTTATTTAGGGGACTATCAAGACTTCTTAAAGTTTCCACTAGATTAATATGCAGTGTCCAAAGATACCAGAAGTACACTTCAGTTATTGGCTGTAAACTTAATGTACATATTGTAATACCTAGTTACCAGAAACTATCCTGTATTGATATTTGCCATTTTTAGTTAAACAGAAATTGCGCACTGTGATATCACAGTAATCCTACTAGTATTAAAAAAAGTAAATAGATTTTAAGAGACATTCTTGTTAAAAACAAATAGTGTAGCATTGATCCCCCTCCAAACTGACATTCTGTTGTATTTTTAGAAGATGCTAAATGGGTACAGTACTACTAGCTATCACTGTAGTTTTCTCCCTTCATTTGTTATCATTAGCAAAGGACACAGACAGAAATTTTGTTAATATTTTCATCTTGTTGACCTAATATTGAAAAGGGCCTCTAACTTTGCAGAAAAAAATGTGCACCCACAAATAATTGCAAGTCTCACAGGTAAGAAACACAGATAACAATGCATCAATGATTGAGTCTTCATAGTAATTTGACATGTAAGTGCTATGTTACCATGGTCATTTTTATATCTCTCAAAACAGCACCTAAAATTGCAAGCAGAAAACTGGATACCATTCTGATATGATTATATAGGCCCCAAAGTACTAATTTACTTACTAATCTATTTTTTTTTCTGGCATAGTTGTTTGGGTACGCCATGGCTGCAAGCCTTATCATTTGCTGCTCAAAGGATATTTGTGTTAACAGGCTTTTGCTCACAAATGTTAGATTTTGTTTTATAAATATCATGTGTTGCAAGCGAACAAGATTATGTATTCATGAGCTAGAGTCTTGTCATTATCTTCTCTCAGTGAACCAATCAGGGAGCAGACACAACATGAAATTTTGGTGATATTATGGATAAAGGACATACTATACAGAGTCGGGAACAGTCAAAATGAATACTTGGAACTGAACACAAAGGATGAGTTTTATTTGCATATATTTCATGAATCCTTGTGAACACCACACTTTCACAGAAATCAGGACAGGTTCATGAATGTTTCAAAAACAAAGGGGGAAATGCTGGACAGCTTATCTATTCATAATTAAAAATTTGGCCAACTCTACTGCAAAACAGAAGTACTGTAGACTGAATACACCACTAGGTATCAATTAAATTTGTAATTCAAGTATATTTGTAAAGCTATAATTGGTCTTAAAATACAAGTGCACTTATATATGTCAAATGCAACATGACCCTCAATGGCAAATTTTTCTAATATTTAAGTATGGCCACCTACATGTGTTTACCCTACTAAGTTCATTTTCTATTACTGATAGATATTTAACATTATTTCTTGTTAGAATATTTTAGTCTGTAAATATAACAGCCTTCATACACTTCATACCTTCACTTTGTCCCTGGGAGATCTCTGAACATTCTTTGGGTTTATAGATGTTTGATTGTTTTTCATGCCACCTGATGTGTTGAGGATAAGGACTTTAAGGAATCTTATTAAGTACTCCAGAAAAAAGAGCAAAGAATTTTATAATTTTAAGTTAACAGAAAGAAAATTTGCGATATTTCCTCAAACAATGGAAACAGGAACACAGAGAGCCTACATTTTGATACTTTGAGAAAGGGAATTGCCCTTTAATTATTAGGATAATCATTTACATGCTTATTACTGGAAATGAAATTTGTTTTGAAATTGCATATGATATATCCTAACCCATATGGGATAATGGTGTCCTAAAATAGCATAATTTTTCATTTTCTACCCTCCCATCTCCTGGCTTTTTTCTTCTCCCCCTTAATTAATCGATCATTTCAAGTTTTATCACTGGTCCTCCTGGTTGCTCAGTTGCTTGCAGTTTGGTTCTTCAAAAACCTCCCTCACTTTAGCCCCCATTTCAGATGCATCAGATTTTTACATTATATTACAATCCCTGTATCTGTAATTATAGTGAATATTGCAGAACGAAATTATTTTGTGGCAAAAAAAAATATTCACTAAAGAGTTCAGTTGTGTCTCATTTTCTGTAATGGATTGGTTCAAGGGTATCTTTTAAGAGGAGGAAAAAATTGTAAAAAAAAAAGGAATAGTTGTACTGTCACCCTGGGTGGATATAGTTAATGGAGCAGAAATATATTAAAGAATAGTTATTTGTAAGCAAGAAGTGTGCTGAATTTTTAATATAATATGATCGACTGAATTAATTTTTTTTTGGACAAAACTACAGCATTCTATATCAAGCACAATTATGCTCTGTCCTTTGTGATAATGTATTTGCTTTATTAATTGATCATGATATGTGCAAACCTCAAAAACAGAATATTAAATTTTTATGACGTAAGAAAGTGTCAATGGCTCTGCAAAAAGTGACAGCATCATAAATCCATGCAAGCAGCACTGGGAGGCCAGCAAAATAGAGGATAAGAGCCAGAAAAAAAATAAACTTATTCCAGCATTAGCATTGCAGTACCAATGACTGAATTAATTTATGTTGGCTGGGAGGAGGCACTTCAATTGCGGTTCTCTATTTTTACAAGATTTGATTCCTGAGATATAGTGCAGCACATATTTTAAACTTACTAGAATGCCATGACTTCTGGCCTGGTGAGCTGTAATGCTTGATTGTGCAGCTAATGGAAATGTATGAATGATATACAACCTCCGTATGCAGAGCCATATATGCCCCTAATATGGCCATATTCTGCAGACCCTGCAATTCCCAAGGGGTTAAAGCAGACATCAGAAAGAATTATAACCAACTTTATCATGGCTGGCACATGGCTCTAGTTAATACCTACATTAAAAAAAAAAAACAAAGCTGCAGATTTCTAGATACTCTTAGACAGAGGGCCAATTTGCAGAGAACGTTCTTAATTCTACCTCCAATGGTCCCAAATATGGGCTGTGCCCTCATTGACTTTGCATTATTCCATCAGCACAGAACAGTACTAAACCCAATGTATCTGGCTAGAAGCAGATGTTTCCTACATATGGGAAGCCTCAGTTAGCATTGCAACACCGATGTTGGCTCCTAAACCCTTCTCCTAGATGCCAGTAAGTAGGAGTGGCCAGGGAAAAGTCTCATCACAGACCCACACAGCACAGGTATAGTAAGATGGTAACAAGTATGCTTACATTTCCATAACAGGCCTTTTGCTCCTTTTCTGGAGAAACTTAAAAAGAGATCCATTCTTCTTGCATTCTGACTAATCAGCACAGAGTTCAGGCAAGGGTGCATGTACAGAAGTATGCAAAGAGAACCTGTCTAGAAAATAGATTGTGAGATGTAAGTGACTGGATCTGAATTTTCCTCTCGATTTTCAAGCCCTACACAGCATCAAAGTTACCTGCTCTTCTTTCCTACAAACTCTTTTCCTACATGATGACAGATTGTGGGGTTTTCTGATCACCTTTCCTCTCTCCAGTGGCATATCCTGGTCAGGCACAGTGCTGCAAGTGAGCACCTGCTTCCATTTCCCTTCATCTGGGGTATGAACAAGTTCAAGTTAAATACTAGAAAGTCTAATGGAAAAGCACAACGCAAACAAAAACTGTAGTCAGTTATTCACCTGGAAACTCTCCACCTGTGGGTTAATCTGTCACTATCTCACCCCTCCAGCCCCAGAGTACTGTCAAAGTAAATTCCCTCCCTCTGTTGGACATTCAGCTGGATGGCAGTCTTCTCCTCAACAGTACATCATTCTTTGCTGAGCTACTCCCTAGTAGCTCTCCAAAGGGTCCCTGGATCAGTTAATTCTTCTGAGCTGCTCCAGACCCTGAGTTACAAACACTTTCTCTCTGGGCCTCTTCCTTTCTCTGTAAGCCTCTGCCCCTGTGGCAGACACCAAAGGGCATAGCTTCCCAGCCAGCTACCCTGCCGAACCTGTCCTCACACACACATCGTCTGTCACAGGTAGGCTGGTTGCTTGATTCCATTAGGCACTCTCCCCTTGTGCGACCTCCCACATAAAGTCAGGCTAAAATCTTCAGTATATAGAATCCAAAGGGTATGTGGGTGTGTGTGACAAAGAAAAAGTAGACCTCAAACACTTGATGCCTAGAAGCATTAAGGAAATATTGTAGAGTATCAACACAATATTTATGTCCAGTTATTTTAATTCAGTCCAAGGTATTTCAAGTACAATTAAAATGACAGCTGTTAATTCATCAGCAGTTGTGATATGCTCATACTTTTCTTTAAGAAAGGCATGTTTATGGAGGTCTAAAAAAAGAAAGAAATCCCATTGTTACCAAGGTAATATGCAACTGTTGCATATGTAACAACATGGTCATCTTGTTACTATAGCAATGTTATAACAGGGCATATGTTACCATAGCTTAATGAATATTCCAAGAATAAAAATAAAATAGTAAAATTTATTCATAAAGAGATTTCTTATGGGAACATAAAATATTCTGAAAAAGGTAAACTGATAGATTTTGTTGCATGGTGACACTTGATATGATGGACATTCTTCCATACCACAATAATCCCTAACATCTGACCACAATAAAGATCAATAGTATTTGTGTGTGTGTGGTTACAGTTCTTATTTATACTGGTTCCCTGAGAACATAATATAGACCCTTTTATCTCAGAAAGAAATGGATTTGTCTTATGTTGAAACGATAGCTCACCTGCTGATCTATATACTGTTCATCAACACATTGTATATCAAACAGAGCTGGTTGGAAAATTCCCATTATATCAAGTTGTGTAAACAGAAAGCTGGACATAACAGTGATGATGGTTTTTAAATTTTTTCCAGTTTCTTTAGCTAACTCATATTAAAACATATAGATTACATACTAAAGGTTATTAGATTCCATAAAAAAACAGGAAAGGCAGCAGCAGGGCTGGATCAGGACTGCAACAAGACACAGCAGAGGTAAAGCTAGGAACAAGTTGACTGAGGAGCTATCACAGCCATGGGTGAATAGTTCGAGAAGCCACTAAAGCGGAGTTCAACAGCTGGTCTGCTGACTCCTTCCAGTAATCAGGTGATGCAGCCATCAGGCAGCTTACTGGGCCAGCTGTGCTTGTTAAATTGCACAGCTACAAGCTCTCCTGCAGCTCCTAATACCTGAAAGTGTGGGAAAAAAAATACAACTTCTTTCCTCCTACTATATTCTTCTTTAAAGACAACATTCTGGATTAAAAATTCATTAATAAAAAATGTACCTCTGGTTTTTCCAACGCCTTTAGCTTCACAAAACATTAGGTTATCTCCTTTACTGACTTGCTTCCAGTGAACATAATCTCTGTTTTTCAGTATAACAGGATGTTAGGGTTTACCTGATATACTTCACATTGCTAGCAGGTGTTGATCCTGTTTGGAAAGGGTTAATTTGTTTTTTCTGACACTGGTGGGCTATTTTTACGCTATCTATAAAGAAGGTAATAGTAGAGCTGAATTTTATGAACAACTGACTTTTTTGGCTCGGTGGCAGAACTGAAAAAAAATTAAAAAAGAAAATATAGTTTTGAGTCACCACAAACCAGAATTTTTTGGTTCTTGTTTTTGTCACTGAGATGAAAAACTGAAAAACCCAGAAAAAGTTGTTTGGGGTTGAACAAATAAACTCATCTGAAAAATTTCAATCCAATTCTTTCAATGATTGCACATGTCCATTCCATTGGGATGTGCATTCCTTAGGCCCAGATGTTGGAGAGCTTTTGCCCTTAGAGGTACTCATAGAGGCAGCTCAAGCTCCCTATTTTGCCATGTGCCACTGCATGCTAGTGTAAGAAGACAGACCTGCCCCCAATCCACCTGTTTTCCTAGGGAAGGTTATTGAAGTGCTTCCAGTCTTGCTGTCGCAAGTTTATTTCCCTCACTCTTTGAATATCTGTTTGCCATTTAGTAGTTAGAAGTTCAATGTAGTTTATAATTAGTGTTAGTATTAGATTTCAGTTTTTAGATACATTTTGGACCAAATTTGATTCTCAGGACCAGAGCTATGCCTCACTCCAAAGAGTTCAAGTCCTGCCAGTCGTGTGCCATACTGACGCTGGTCAGTGACCCACACTCGAGCTGCCTAAAATTGAGGGAATCCCACATCAATGGCAAGTAGAGAGTACATTTGTAGAGGATTTAAGGCTCACTCTAAAAAAAAGATGAGGAGCAGGACTAAAATGTCTCCTTATGAAGGTGGCACTTCACACTCCACCACAACTGTCTGTTTCAGAGCATGCTCTGAGTGTGGCAACTTTGGTACAGAGTGTACCTTCCAAAATGTTTTTGGCACTGTGTTCTGTCTCCGGTACCAAAGAAAAGACACGGATCTTTGAAGAAAATGGTACCTCACTCAGCAAGACTTTCAGTACCAAGGCCAACTAGAAGGAAGAAGTCTGGGAGGGAGTCTGAAGGGAAGTGTTCCCCAGAGTTTTCCTGTGCTACAAAGGGGGATTCATTGACTCTGGAACCTGTGCCAGGTCCATCGAGTTGACTCCTGAAAGTCCTATACACTAGACTCAAGACACAATTCAGGTACTGATGATGCCAGAAGCATATGCTGCTACCAGAGAATTGTTTAACCTTTTGGTACCGGTGTCCCAAGCAGTACCAGAAGGGTTTCAGATGGTATCAGAAACTAGTGGTTCCTACACCAGTTCCATAAAAGTATGCAGTACCAATTCTGCTTCCGGTACCTAGGAAGCCTGTATATCGCTGGGGCAAGCCACTGTTAATATCCCCAGTGCCACCATATCTGGATTCATCTTACCTATCGTCTGTGCGCACGGATTCTGCTCCACAGTTATTGCAGGACTCAGGGCATATCTACACTGCTGCAGCAGCAGACATTGATGCAGTGGCAAAATTGAGTGGGTCTGTGTAGACAGGAGAGCGCTCTCCCATCGAATGAGTGGGTTTGCGTAGACCCACTCAGTCAATGGGAGAGCACTCTCTTGTCGACTCAATTAGTCAACCTCCCTGACAGGCAGAAGGCAGCATCGACAGAAGACGCTGTCCCATTGGTGTAGTTTCATGAAGACGCCACGCTGCATAGAGGTAAGTACATTTCACATTGACCCAGTGCAGCAGTATAGACAAGCCTTAGACTCATCTTTGTTGGATTCAGAAGTGGGGTCTTGTGTCCCATAGCAGATAGGAAGCTTACTCGCCATCAGAACTTGGGGTTAGTCAGTGTCCAAGCTGTTCCATCAGTGGGCACATGGCAAATGGCAATGGTCTGCACAACCATGGACTCTCCACCACCATGTCAACTGCTTTTCTGGACACTGTGGGATATTGCTCTTCCTGCTAGGACATCCCCTCACCCATCTGAGTTGACTTCTTCAAGGGTTCTCGGAGACCATCTCCAGTGCACATAATCTCCAACACCTGGAACTGGGACCAGGACTGAGTAACTGGAAGTTGTTCAGAAAGCTCCCCTGCTGCAAAAGGCACACCAGCCATTGCCTCAGTGTCCTGGTACATCTTCCTCAGCATCAGATGATACTGTAAAGGTGGTGAGTGATTCTCCACCACCACAGGATAAGATTCACCAAGAACTGTTTAAAGGGATGGAGTCAGTTTTAGAAATTCAAGTGGAAGAGGTCCGTGTGAAATCCAGCAACCAGTGGACATATTAGCATGTTCAAGGCTGTCCAGAGTGGTGCTTTTGATTAATGAAGCAATTCTGTAGCTGGTTAATATACTTTGGCCAACCTCTTCTTCCTTCCCACCTATGGCTAAATTGGCAGGCAGGAGATACTATGTCCCTTCTCAGGGCTTTGAACACCTTTCCTCTGACCTGCCCTCAGGCTCTTTGGTGGTGGCCACAGCTAATGAATGGGAGAAACAGGGATACCAAGAATGGACACAGAAGGGCAAAGAATCAAAAAGAGGCTTGACATATTTGGTTATAAACTTAATTTGACAAACCTTCAGTTTAAAATTGCTAACATGCAACTTTCCTAGCCCAAGTACCTATTTGAGACATTTGCAAAGCAGAAACTTGATCATCAGTTCACACATTTGCTGCTCATTATGTCATTTCCCATCAGCTCAGGAAGGATGCCAGTTTTGTATACGTTGTTCTACAATTATTGTTAAGGTAAACTGCAAGTCCACCTCCATGTTAATCTGCTTGTGGGTCACCTATAGCGGAATGGACATGTGCAATTACTCAAAGATGAGAAATGGTTCCCTACCTTTCTGTAACTGTTGTTCAAGATGTATCACACATGCCTATTCCATGACAGACTCCAATGGTGAGGGGAAGGAGAGTATCTGATAAGAAAGAACTGAGCAGAGTTAGGGGTGTAGTGCCCATCCTGTTATATTGGCATGTAGCGGCACATAGTGACAGAGGACATTCAAGCCATCCTGATGTGCTATTATGAGGCAAAAAGTTCTCCAACAATTATGTACAAGGTATGTACACATCTTCATTGGAATGGACATGTGCAACACATCTTGAAGAACAACAGTTATGGAAAGTAGGTAACCATTTTTTTCTATGTAATAGTGGCTGTCTGAAGAGAGGGTCTAGACTCAGAGGGTGAACTCAGCAGTACGCAAGGAGAAACCTGACAAGCAGCCAAACCTGAGAAGAAGGATTCAGCTGAATTTTATGTCATATCACAGTGACACTCACCTCAGGACACATAGAATCATAAGCCACTGTGTTACTAATAAAGTTTACTAATAAAGAACAGAAATTTAAGTGATACTAAACAAGGAAGAAACAGGTTACTAGTGATAAGAACTTAATTTCAGCAAGTTACAATCTTTGCTTAAGCAATTTTCTCACTTACATCCAGTTACCAGCATCTCCAGCTCTCCAGGCCAGAGGATCCTACATTCACAGAATCAGAGGATGCCTTTCTCTTTTTGTTTCCTAAAGGATGGATAACTAGAACATCTTTGTGCTCCCCTTATGTTACTCAAAATCCATTGTTTTTGCTTCAAGAGCCTTGAAGACTTCCTGGGGTGTAGACTCTGTCCCCCGTGTGTCACTAATCTGTATCCTCCACCTCTTGTTAGCTTGATGGCTTTGTTAATATAACCCTTGCAGTCCTATGCCTATAATCAAACTGGTCAGACAAGTAAACCCACATTCCTTTGCCTAGGGCAGGCTTGATTTATGCATTGCCTCCAAAACACATTTTAAGAACCTATTTCCAGCACTGTAGGCCGGTGGCAGGGTCTGGCTTGGGCGTCACGACCCTTCCTCGAGCCTAGGCTCTGAGGAAAGCCACAGCGCCTTCGTTTAGGGGAATAAACAGTGCCCGTTTACATGTCTTTAGCCCCGGACCCCAGCAGGGCAGGCTAGCAAGCGGTCTGGTGCCCCTGGCCCTCAGGCAGGACGGGGCAGGCAAGCAGTTTGTAGCCCCCAGCCTTCCCACAGGCAGGGCTAGTAAAATAGTCTGGGGCCCCCGGCCTTGGAGGCAGGTGGGTCCAGTAGAGCTCAGGAGCCTCTGTCTCCCAAACGCAAAGGGTAGCACTCCCTCCCAGAGTGGTTAGGGAAAGGGGAGGGGGACACGGGCCCACCCAACTCCACTGTGTCCCAGCCCAGGGTCCTATCAGAGGCTAAGCCATTTGCCACTGAGTCAGCGGGGCTCCAGCCACAACATGCTGACAGGGTTTAACCCCTGACTCAGCTGCTTGCTAGCTGGCTGTCCCTGGGCCACTTCCTCCCACCCTGTCCCCGGGTACCTGCAGGAAGCAGTCTCCTTCCGAGTCACTGGGCTGAAAGTCAAGCGGCAGTCCCACAAGTCCCTCCCCATCAACAGGTCCAGGAACTCCTCTGCATCATCAGTGGAGGGAAGTTCCTCCAGGTCCCAGGAGTTCCTCCAGTCCACAGGGTTCAGTCAGCACCCAGCACCCAACATCAGGCAGCTCCTCCAGGTCAGGGCCACCCAGGAGTCTCAGGTGGCTCATTCCAGTGACTAGGAACCAGCAATCTGGGCAGGTTTTGGAAGCGCCACTCAGTGGGGCGGTTGCACCAAACAGCTGCTGGGTTGGGGTTAGGCCACAGCCTAAAGAAGACACATCTGCCTCCAGCAACAACTTCCACCCTATTAAGCTGCTAGGCCAGCTTTTTATAGTTCCCCTTCCTGCCTTGGCTCTGCCCCTCTGTTAGTGGGCAGTTTGGCCTGTAGGGCCCTGTTCTGCCCAGCAGAGGCGTCGCAACGCTTCCTTGGGCCCAGACTGTGAGGAAGGTCCCAGCATCTTATTACAGGAAGCTGCGGAGCTCCTCCTCTCCCGCAGGGCCCAGACCCCCCTGCACCCTTTGCTGCTGCAGCTACTGCTGCTGCGTGGGGGCCCCTCTGGCCTGGGACCCCCCTGGTTGGGCTGGGATGCAGTGGGTGAGTAGCCCCACCACCACCTTCGCTGCAGCCACCACTACTTGTGGAGGGGCCTTTCTGGCGGGCTCCTTGCTACCGCCGCTGCTGCTGTGAGTTCCCCTTCCCTGCTGCTGCTGCCTCCCCCTTCACCCTAACCGCCTGTGGGTACCCCTGTCCTTCCCCTTCTCTACCCCCCATTCCCTGTAGCTGCCCCCACCCTTTGCTGCCCCCCTGTGGTTTGTTTGTTGTTGTTTTTTTAAAATTTGTCTGTGTGTTGGTTTGTTTGCCCCACCCTCCTTGATTTGGCCTCCAGGTCAGTTTATTTACCCTGTCCCAGCTCCTGTGTTAGTTTGCTCCCTGCCCCACCCGGCCATGGAAGTTTGCCACTGAGCCTTTCCAGTCCTGCTCCATCCCCAAACCTCCCCCCTCTCCACAGCTGCTTTCCTGCTGCGCCGCCCCCCAGCCCTGTGCTACTGCCCCCCCCCAGCCGCTTAGGCCCCCCTTTAGTTGTCTCCCCTTCTTTTAGTTGACTCCCCTGCACACCACACACTCCTACATTGGTTTTGCCCCTGCCCCCTCCCCCGGGGCACCCAGAGGAGCCGGTATTCCACTGAGGGCTGGTGAGTGCATCACCCCTGTTTCCCCGCCTGGTTTGGCTTCCCCCTATTCCCTTGTGTTGGTGCCCTCCTTCCCTGCTCTCAGCCTAGCACAGAGGAGCGTTTGCCCTCCCTCCTCCCTCCCCATCACCCCCATCCCTCCTCCTCCCCTCTTTGCTCCCCCCTCCCCTCCATCTTCCGTCTCCTACCCACCCACCCCAAACCTGCTCCTATGCACTCCCAGGATGGCAGGTGTGCCTGGGGCCGGGACCCCCTCCCTGGATGCTCCTGCCCCTCCCTCGCACCCCGACAATCCATCTCTGCCCACAGCGACTGGCCTTGCTGCTGCTGATGGGTTACCAGGCATCGGGACTCCAGGGACTCTGCTGCTGCCACAGTTTCCACCTCCACCCCTTTGGGGGATACACCCTCGCCTGGGAAGAAGGACCGGGGGGGGGGAAAGAAGAGCAAGGGGTCTGCCTGGCAGGCGATGCCTCCCATGGCAGGGCCCCCTCCCCATCCTCTTCTCCCCTCCCCTTCTGTCCTCTCCACCAGCTCTGGGGACAGCGCGGCTCCCAGGGCATACACCCAGGTGGCCACAGGCCCCCTGCTTGCCACCTCATCACTTGTCCCAACTGCCGCCTCCAGGGCTGGGGCAATCCCTGGGGGCTGGGGCCCCTTTCCCACCCTCATCAGGAAGCACGGGATCCATTGCCTCCTGGTGCCTGCCTCGCCCCACGTGGAAATCTATGTGCAGGCGATGGCACGGATGGTGGGGCCCACGGCCATGGTGGCGGCCTTGAAGATGTATGGGAATGAGGTCTTCTTCCTGGCGTCTGAGGCCACCATCTAGGAGGCAGTGGAGAAGGGCCTGGTGGTGGGGGGTGTCCACATCCCTGTGGAGCCCCTGGAGGACCTGAACGTATGGGTGGTCCTCACTTCCTCCCCACCACCACCCTTCTGCTTCTCCTCTCCACCCTGGGATAGCCCCTCTCCACTATCAGCCCGCTTCCCTTCTGCTGCAAGGACTCCGCCCTCCGCCTCATCCTCTCATTCCACTGGCAGATGCAGCTTCAGCTGCCGCTGGCAGCATGTGGCGAGGAGGCACTCGAGGGATCGTTCCTGGTGTCCCATCAAGGGGCCCGGTCCCTGGTCCATTACTCGGCGGGGGAGGCCTGGTGCTACCTCTGCTGGGTAATGGGGCACGTCCGGAAGGACTGCCCCCTGGCCTGGTGAGGAGGAAGGCCCAGGACCCCCAAAACCCAGGAGGGTGCCAGCCAGGCCATCAGCGGCAACCCTAGCCATCCGGTCCCTGTGACTGCCTCTCGTCCTCCGTTGGGGATGTCACCTTCGCTCGGGCCCCAGGGGTGACCCCCCAGGGATGCCTGGCTGAGTGAGCGGGCCCCGCCAACTCCCGGCGCAGTCCAGTGTGGCCTACAGAGGAGAGGGAGCCAGGGCTGCCACTGTTGGGCTCCTCGGAGGGCTGGGTGCTAGTGCAGGGCAAGCGCAGCAAGCACAATACTGGAGCCCAGCACTCCCTCCCCGTCGCTACCAAGGCGGGAGAGAGCCCTTGCAAAACCATGAAGGGGGCTGCTGGAGCCAGGACTTCCGCCACGCCCCGTGCCAGAGCCCAGCAGGTGGCACCAGCCGAAGAGACCATGGTGGCAGATGTGGACTGCACCATCTCCCTCCTGGAGTCCCTCCTCAAGGAAGCCCCAGTGGCGAGCCCTCCCTCCTTGTTGTCTTCTGGACCCCCTGCTGGTTCAGACGCCACCGCTGCCTCGGCCACCACTGCCTCAGATTTCGTGGTGGCAGGGGGGGACCTTTCATCCATCTTTGATGAGATTGATGCCCTGGACCTGACCCCAGCCTGCCAGGGGGAGGACAATGCCCCCTCCATGAAGGGCCTTGAGCGGAACAGTGCCCAGCCACCTCTCCTCTCCCTCTCGTCTCAGGCTGCTGCTCCTGCCCCCACCCCAGGGTACCCCTAGGCCCCTCCGCCTGCCCAGCCAGGAGCAACACCCCTGTTGAGGCCGCCGCAGCTCCTGTTGGGTTCCGGGCACCCTGGTGTCTTTTCCTCTGTCGTGGGACAGATGCCCCTCCTACTGCCTGAGGGTGCCAGCCTGGCTGCCCCTTAACCCGGCACTGAAGCCACTGAGACCACCGAGGTGTCTAGGCCTAGCCCCATGGAGGAAGCCCCCCCCCCCCCCCGACCCACCCATCCAGCTCACAGCCCCGCTCAGGAGGCACTACACCCCACCGGCCCGGTTGGAGGGGCTATGGCTCACTCCCCAGATCCCAGCCCTGACCCCTCTTCTGTTCCTCACCCTGACCCTCTCCCTGTCCAAGCTCCTGTCCCCCTCCCTGCCACCAGTCCTTTCCCAGTTCCCCTCCCCACCCTGTAACCTTCTCTTCCTCCTCTCGCCACCTGTGCTTCTGCTGCCTGTGAAGTCATCTCCTTCCCCCTCAAGGGCTCCCAGGGAGTGACCTTTGCATTCACCTCTCCCAGCCACCTGGGGCTGCTGTCTTCCCTCCGCAGCTGCTCCCAGTGCCCACTCCAATGGATCATGCAGCTGCCGCGGGGCCAGGCAAGAGGATGACCCCCCCAAAGCACTGCAGGATGAGCTGCGCACCTTCCTCCTGGACACGTGGGGTGCCCGGAACTGGGTGCAGCTCACCCTACAGCGCTGGGGGGGGACTTGCACCGCATCCTCCAAGCCGTGAGGGCCATACTGAAAGAGGGAAAAAGGACCGGGAAGCAGGACGCCGTAGCCTACCAGTGGGCCTGCAGTTTCCATGACGCCCTGGTGACCTTCGGGACTGGCCATGGATTGCTGGGGAGCACAACGGGAGCCGCTAGCGCTCCTGTCCGTGAGAATCCCCGCCCCAGCCCTTCTCATGCCTGTCACCTTCGCAACCTTGAACACCCAGGGCTGTAGGATGGATCTCCACAGGAACCAGGTGATCTTCTTCATTAGGGAGGGAGGGTATTATGTAGTGTTCCTGCAGGAGACCCATGTGCATCCAGGCACCGAGGCCAGCTGACGGCTGGAATGGGGGGATGGAGTGTACTTTAGTCACCTCTCTGCCCGCATGGGTAGAGTGGCCACCCTGTTCTCCCCCAACCTGCAGCCCAAGGTGCTGGGGGTCACCAAGGTCATGCCGGGCTGCCTGATGCATCTCTAGGTCCACATGGAGGGGCTGGCGTTGAATCTTGTCAACATCTATGCCCTGACATCGGGCCCAGAGTGGGTGCGGTTCTTCCTTCCTCTGTGGTCTGCCTTCTTCGGCACCCTGGATCCTCGCGAATGCCTGATCCTGGGCGGGGACTTTAACACCACCCTTGAGGAAAGAGATTGCATGGGGACCAAGCAGTACCCAGCCG
Organism: Emydura macquarii macquarii; assembly: GCF_026122565.2. NCBI lineage: Eukaryota > Metazoa > Chordata > Testudines > Chelidae > Emydura > Emydura macquarii. The sequence continues at coordinate 557,445 of NW_027132543.1, read as the reverse complement.
CGGACGTCCTCCAGGAGATTATAGACCATTGGTCCCCGGTGGACGTCTGGTGCGACCACGAGCCGGACGACATCGTCACCTTCATCTATGTCCGGGTGGGGGACAATAGATGCAGTCCAACTGGGAGTGGCACGACCGATTTCTCCTGTTACCATCTTTCACAGGCCCACTCCTCCAGCGTCTAGCCAGCCCCGTTCTCGGATTGCCACCTGGTGACCCTGACGACCTCTCTCACTGCAGAGAGGCTGGAGCTTGCCTACTGGCACTTTAACAACAGAGTGCTGGAGGACATGGGCTTTGTGGCGTCCTTCTGGAAGTTCTGGCTGGCCTGGAGGGGGCAGAGTCGCACCTTTCCCTTGGCGCGGCACTGGTGGGACGTGGGGAAGGTGTGCGCCCGGCTCTTCTGCTGTGACTACGCTCAGGGGACCTGCCGGCGAAGGGTTGCGGGGATAGAGCAGGTGGAGCGGGAGATCTTAGATCTGGAGAGATGTCTGGCCACCAGCCCCGAGGATCCATCCCTCTGCAGAGCGTTCCAGGAGAAGTGGGAGGAGCTCCGGGCCCTTGAAGCCCTTCAGGCTCAGGGCGCCTTCATTAGATCCTGCATCCATCTCCTTCGGTAGATGGATCGCGGCTCCCACTTCTTCTATGCCCTGGAGAAACAGAGGAGGGCCCAGAAGCACATCACCTGCCTTCTGGCGGAGGACAGCACCCCCGTTACGGATCTGGCGGAAATGAGCGGAAGGCCAGGGCCTTCTACGCTACCCTCTTCTCCCCAGATCCAACCGAAGCTGCCTCCCGCAGGGTGCTCTGGAATGAATTTCCCACAGTCAGCTCAGGCGACCAGGACTGGTTGGAGCTGCCTCTCACTCTAGCCGAGTTCTTGATAGCCCTCCACCTCATGCCCATGAACAAATCCCCAGGCATGGACGGGCTGACTGTGGAGGTCTATTGCGCGTTCTGGGACGTCCTCAGCCCAGATCTGTCCACCGTCTAGGCTGAGTCCAAGGCCAGCAGAGAGCTCCCCCTCTCATGCAGGTGGGCCGTGCTCGCTCTGCTGCCCAAGAAGGGGGACCTCCATGACCTTCAGAACTGGTGTCCCGTCTTGCTCCTTGGCACAGACTATAAAATCATGGCCAAGGCCATCTCTCTGAGGCTGGGGTCTGTGTTGCAGGGCATGGTCCACGCTGACCAGACTTACACCGTCCCTGATTGTACCATCTTCAATAATCTCTACCTGGTCTGGGACCTCTTGGAGCTCAGGTGTGTGGACAGTCTGTCATTTGCCCTCCTGTCCCTGGACCAGGAGAAGGCATTCGACAGGATGGACCATGGGTATCTCCTGGGCACCCTGCGCGCGTTTGGATTTGGGCCTTGTTTCGTGGGTTTTCTCAGGGTGCTGTACGCCTCTGCGGAGTGCCTGGTCAAGCTCAACTGGACCCTGACCGAATCAGAAAGCTTTGGGCGGCTAGTGCGTCAAGGCTGTCTGTTGTCGGTCCAGCTGTACGCTCTGGCCATCGAGCCCTTCCTCTGTTTTCTTCGCCGGAGGCTGACGGGGTTGGTGCTTCGTGAGCCAGAACTGAAGCTGGTCCTGTCAGTGTATGCCGATGTACTTCTCGTGGTCCAGGATCCGGAAGACCTGGTGTGATTGGAAGCCTGCCTGGCCATCTATTTGGCAGCCTCAAGAGCTCTGGCCTGATGGTAGGGGATGGGTGGTGGGTGAGATCCCTCCCACTCACGCTTCAAGCCATCTGGTGGAGCGTGGATCCGCTGCTCTAACTGGGCGTTTACCTCTCTGCCAACCATCCCTCCCTGTCGGAGAACTGGCAAGATTTGGTGGGCAGGGTGTCTGAGCAGCTGCGGAGATGGACGGGACTGCTCCGGTGCCTCTCCCTTCAGGGGAGGGCACAGGTGCTCCACCAGCTAGTCCTGTCCATGCTCTGGCACTGGCTCAGCACCCTGGTTCCACCCCCCCCAAGACTCCTGCCCCACCTCCAGCGGTTGATACTGGAGTTCTTTTGGCCAGGACTGCAATGGGTCTCTGCAGGGATCCTGAGTCACCCCCTGGAGGAAGGAGGGCAGGGCCTGTGCTGCCTCTGCAGCCAGGTCCACACCTTCCACCTCCAGGCCTGCAGAGACTCCTTTATAGTGCAGGTAGTCCATTGTGGAGCCACTTGGCGCACGTCTTCCTCCGCCACCTCTGAGGGCTCCGATATGACCGGTAATTCCTTTATCTCCATCTGAGAGGTCTTTCACGAGACCTCTCCAAGCTGATATCCAGTGTGGGGAAATCAGAAGCAGTTCGTGACTGGTTGGGAAGCTGGGCTTCAGTGTTACCCACCAGTGCAGGGAGAATCTGCTCTCCTTTTGCAACCTGCCCTGATCTTGGCATTCTCAGGTGGCTACCCTGGGCACGGATGGGTCACAGCTTACACCAGTGATCTTTATTCACAGGCTGTTGCCCACCACCAACTATTTACACACAGTCTAGGCTCAGGGGTCACACAGTTCCACCACTAACACAGGGCAGCTTACCTCCAACTGTGACTTCTCCCTCTCAGGCTGGTCACTCACCATTCCCTACCTTTCCTCCTTTTCTATGAGTTTTTATGGTGTCTGCCTAAGGAGCCTAGAAGTTGCTCCCTCTTGGCCCACTCCCCACAGGCTCACTCAGCCAGCTCCAATCCCTCATTACTTAGGGCTCTAATGGCAGAGGGCTGGCTTAGCCTTAAGTTTTCAGCCAGCACCCTGTCACAACCACTATGAAGTTGAAAAACTGAGGCAGGATTTTGTTGCAAGTGTTTTAATAGTTTAATGATCATTTGAAAAATACTATGATCTGAAAGGTTGCCAAGTCCAAACCAACTCTCCAAATTTAGGAAAGGTTAATCAAATTGGCTTTAACTTTATTGTTGTCAATCCAAATTGTCTCCCTTCTGTCAAAGTTTTCTGTTTTCAGTCAGGACTGTATATATAGCAAATTTTGACATATTTTAAAATGCTGGTTTTAAGTTAGCCAACTAGAAAACAGGAAAAATGTTGTAATTGGCAAGCAATGTTTCCTTCCACGTCTACGCCTCAAATTGTGTAATTGAAATTACTTCTGGGATGACAGCAACATAAGAAATTTCAATTTGAAAGATGTTTGCTGGTGAAGGTTGCAAATGGATTTAAATTGGAAGTGCCATCTCATTTTTAATATATACTAAAGTTAAAGAAACAACTCATGAGCAGTGAATAGGGAATAATGGCTGTTTGTCAGTATTGATACATTCCACAATGGATTACAAAGTTTCCAACAATGGATTACAAAGTTTCCTATGTCAGCCCAAAGGACCATCTAGTGTGCTATTTTAACTCGAATAGGAATACACATTATATATTTTACGAAGTAAAATTTGAGTTTTTCCACTTTAAGAGAAATGAATGTCTGATTTTTCAAAGTATCTAACCATCCTTCAACATTTTATCTTCTCACTATCATTCTATGTATCCCCTATCTCTTTGTATTATTTGAGAGCCTCCCAAATTATGATGTATGCACATAACAATATACTTATCCTATTTTTCTTCTTTCCAGTCAACAGGAACTAGACTTCCTTTATTTTGTATATTTTTCTTTCTTGTTGTGTTTTCTCTTTCTAAATGTTATTGTGATAAGGCTAGGTCAAATAAGATTTCAGTAGTGTTAGTTATATTAGAATCATTGAGTAGAATCCAGGAAACTTTTGTTTTTGTTTTAAATCTCTTGAAAGGCGCACCGGCATTAATTCATGTTACATGGCCCAGAAATTAGGTCTGCATAACTGAGAACACCATTTTCTAAAAACATTCAGAATACAGTTGACCTAGCAATTATCAGCTTTGAATGTCCAGCAGTGGGCTCATCAGGTGGTTTCCAATTCTTTTATCACCTTGGAATAAGAAACAACTCTCCTAATATAACAACTTTTTTTCCTTCTACTTCTATTCATGCTAAAAACATTAACTATTTGTTACCTACAGTACCACAAAGCTCAGCTACCAAAAGTCAGCTAACAAAGAAAACATCTGATACTGTTTAAGACTTTGAACACTGACCAGGATAACTATCAGTCAGCAGGCTGGGTGTATTTAATAAAACATGAACGAATAGGATTTGAATGTGACTACTTGTGCTTAAAGTTAAGTATGTGCTTAAGTGCTTTGCTGGAATGCACAATTCTATTTCTATTTGACTTTAATCATTTCCTAATAAATAAAAAAATTAGGAATGATTAATTTTTGTAGGCCATGTGGTTTTCAAGTAAATTAACCCAATATGATGGTTTTACAAGTAAATTACAATGATGTTTTTGATAATTAGTTAAGCCTAATTATATCCTAGATCTCCCAAATAGTAAAGGTAAGAGGGAATGCTTTTGAATATGAAAGAGCTGGGACACACATCATAACTACTATTATAGTAACTAAGGAATCCTAGCTAGAGGAGAAAGTGGGGCTGCTCACCACTGGGATGCCAAATCCAAACATTAACACAAGAGTTTGAATCAATTGTTAACCTGGATTGATGTCCATGAAATCAAAAGAAGTAAATTTCACCAAATTTGGGTAGGTTTATTCTTCTGTGTAACTCTTTGCACAGCCAAAGAAATCAACTTCCCAATACCATGCTGCATAACCTTTACCTCCCAACAGCCTGGAAGTTGTACATGAAACATTAATTCAGTAATAGGCCCTGATCCCATACTGACAGCCACATCATCCCCACCACTGCAGGTTTTAAGGACAAGCTAGACAGACACCTGTCATATTTGGTCTCAATGCCCTTTATCCTGTCTCAGCACAGAGGACTGGACTAGATGATGTCTTGAGGTCCCTTCCAGCCCTACAGTTCAGTGATTCCATGAGAATACTCCAGCCCCACATGGTCCTCACCATAGTATTGGGGTCCTAAGTAAATAATATTGTAATATAGCAGAGCTAATAAGTTTCCAGGGATGTGTAAGCTACAGATGTTAGAAAATGATACATTTACCTTGCTTCTTATTTTCATATCCACTGTTCCCCTGTGATAATTATCCTATCAACTAGTCATGTCTTGTCATAACCCTAGATTATGAACTCCCTGGGGCAGGAACTGTCTTTTATTAATTCATCTGTACAGTGTCTAATACACTGATCTCTGGTAGTGGTCCCAAGGTGCTACCAAATAATAAAATAATAAAAATAATAATAATAATTAATAATAAAAACTACATATTTTTGTTTCTGTGCCTGAGATAGGAAGATGGGACAGATCATCCCCTATACAGAAACAAATATACAAATTGCTCATCGTTATACTGTTACCAACTCTTTCTGACATGTAGGAAAGGAAAAATTAGCAACTGTGAAAATGGAAGAAAGAGGTCAGATCCCTGTGCCTGTTTCTCAGAGATCTGTGTGATGTATGTGTATCTTAAGGGATCTGCAAAGGCCAGGGAGAGCATTTTTACAGTTTGTAATTTACTGATGTACAGAGTCAACAGAGAACATACATAATGCTATTAGGTTTTGGATCTTACTTTCTTATTTCCAACAGTTGGGAAGTGTAGTGTTGTGGACAGTAGTCCCTTGGTAAAACTACTATGCTTTAATTGAATTCACTAAGGTAGTTACACTTGAGACCCATAATTTAAAATTTTCTGGCATTTAAAATTTCAGTATTAGCACTACAGAAATGCAAAATAGACTGTTTTTGCATTTATAATGCTTACATTTTTTCTTGAAATTGGAGAAAGAAAAGAGAGAAAAATAATGAATAAGACCTCAATATGGTAACATTTGTTCTGCTGAGTAAAATCATCGTTATCAAAACTAAACAAGATTAATTTGGAATTGTTCATGTAAAAATGCACCTCATAGTGCGTTAATAGTCTCAGAGGCCCTTTTAGTTTAATTATGAATTTCCTCATGGTTTCCTTCATGTTAGCCAATGTATACAAGGCTGTTTCTTTATGAAGTTTACTTTAATTAATTGCTGTAAGCTCCCAGTTGGACTACAAAATACACAGTATAGGTGTATTAACGACACTTTAATTGCATAAATTATCACACTGTATTTATTATTTGGACAAAATTATCTTCTTTCATTTTTATTTAGAATTTAAGAAACTTATAATTTAGTACATATTGCAGACTCAAAATTAAATAACATATGTAAAACAGGAATAGAAACATCTAATTATTTTCCTATATATCCTTTATCTGATTTTCTCAGAATCTAAAAAAAGATAAAAATTTTCAAGTCATTTACTGTTGAGTTATGTGACTTCATATGGTCAGTTCCTACCACTGTTATAGGTGGCACAGTAATCAATAATGTAGCTAATTTGAATTTCATATTCAATATAACCCCTCTTCCAGTTACTTATATCTTTGGCAAACAAATTCCTTTTGGGCTAATATTTTGCATGCTTGGCCTCAGCCTTCAACTACTTTTGAATTCTGTAATTCAGGCAATTTATGTTGTTCTGGGGTCATGGCGTGATTTAGGTTTGAAATTGGTCTTATCTGTAGTGTTCAAGATGCATCAGACTTAAAAGAGAAGAAGCAATATATAGTGGATAAAGCATAACATTGGCTAGTCCCTGAGCAGAGCTTAGGGAGTGAAAGGTAGTGTAACAAGAGATGAAGGACGTGATGGAGCTGGGATGGCCATTTAGAATCACGAAAGTCATTATGAATGACCTTGATGCTGGAGAATAGAAGACATTTATTTTACTAGGAGAGACTTATGTACCTGGCAATATTCAGCGAATTCACTTAATGTTAACCAGACATATTGACTTGCATAGGTGCTGGAACTAGGGGAGTGGCTTGAAGTGGTTTCCATTTTATCAAGGTTTACAATTTGGTTCAATGGCCCTTATTACCCCCACTATACAAATTGTTCCAGCTCTTCTGCTGACTTGCTTCAAGTACCTACTTGTGCATGTGTTTTCTGGGATAAGGGAAACTCACATTTAATTTGTAACATAAGAGACTCAATGGTTCTGTGGTATTAGCCTACAGGACTGTATGCTGAATCTTGTATTGCAATACTGCTTACAGTATTTCTTGATGTGACTCAGCCCACAGCATCTTGCTCTTTTATAGTTACCTGTGAGTAGAAGCACATGTTTGGAGGCCATAATATCTGTCTTTTTTATGCCATTTGAACAAGAACATTTTAGCAGGCAGCATCATAACTGCTCCAGAAATAGTACTAGTGGCTAGAAGCTACTTTTTTTTCCATGTGCAATAGTGTGTAAAAAAGGTTAAGCTTCTTTGTATAACCTCAGCTTACATCCTTTGGATATTTTTCATTGTTCTTTTTTGTCTACTGTTTATATATTCCACTCCTGTGATTCACACACACTATATGCTCTTTAAATACTATAATGGTAGTGTATTGCTTGGGGGAAAAATAGGTTTTCCATGAGCTGATATCCTACAGTGATTTTAAAAAATCTATCTGAGGAAATAGCAGGGTGCTTTTAACACATAACTATGTCTTAAATTTTAATACTCTTCAGGATATTCTTTAGATTGTAATTGATGACTATTTAATGTAAAAAATTCCCAGCTACAGTGGATGTGTTTTTCAGCAGTTGCACTCATTCAGAACTACATCACGTAATTCACTCACTGTGTTCAGTTACTTGAAATACTTATTGAAAAATGATTTTTGAATAGAATAAACAGTTCTCAAATAAATATTTAAAGCTATTATAGAATTTGGTTTAAAATAATTTATAAACTACCAGACCTGGTGTAAAAACTCCTGTGTTCAAAGTTTCCTGATAAAAGCTTTTTATAAAGTTCTGTCCTTAGAGTAAAATAAATATTGTTGGGGAACTTAAAAAGACTGAGAGAGATTACCAGCTGTGCCTGTGTTATGCCATTTTTTGCATGAGGAATGGCTTTGAAGCCAGTGTAATTTTTTTTTTAAAGGAAGACATTTTTAAGGGTAACCATTGTAATAGCTAATTACACATGAAATATTAAACTGCCTTGACAGGATAAAAATAAAAGGAGATCACACTTGGCTTAAGCTCTATTAATGTCAAATAAATAACCTCTGAAACAACATTCCTCTGTCTAGAACAGTCTGGGCTTAGGCAATGTCTGCTAAACAAATTTTAGGAACATATTTACAGTACACATCTATGATTCTTTATATATCACCTGTACATACATCATGCACTAATATGAATGATCAGTGTGTTACCAGTTTGCATATGATACTTTTCTTGACACCTTTTGGATACAGATTATGACAACAGTGAGTTGGGGCAGACTGTGTCAGGTTTGCTGAGAGTTATAGCATGGTGTGCCCTCTACCAGCTGGCGTTGAGGGGCTCCCTGGATCACAGTACTATTACTCTACATCTCAGGATGAGCCAGGGAAGACAGGACATTTATTTTCTGTTTAAACATCCTTATTGGCATGCCAAGACATATTTCTGTCTATCCTGGGTAATTAGATGGCCCCCATCATTGAGTATCCGAGTGTCCCCAGTCTTTAATGTATTCATCCTCACAACACCTTGGAGAGATAGGAAAAAAACTATTATCCATATTTTACAGATGGAAACTCAGGCGTAGAGAGGCAAGTCACTTGCTAAGGTCACACAGGAAGTCAGTGACATAGCAGAGAATTGAACCGGGCTATCTCAAGCCCTATGCTAGCACCCAAACTACTGGACTATCCTTCCTCTCACATAGATGATGCTAATGGGAATATATGGAATACTGCAAAAGGACTTTTTCTAGAAGGGGTCCCACAGCAATAATGGAATACTGCAGATAGGTCCCCAAGGGCTCTCTTTGTGTCTGACATCACAATTTTAAATATTTTGTGGTTACAGAACAATATTGTTTAAATCCTGAGATCATTCATAGGGAGAATCCCCACCTGTCTTTTATAGTTTAGTCATAATATAACTGCTAGTCAATAATAAGTGTCATTAGGCCTACTTCCTCTTTGTTAATCTAGAGCAAGAGTTTTCATTAAGAAAGTATGTATTGGGAGGGAAGAAAACAAATGCCTTTTAAACTGAGCATTTAAACCGAGCCTTAAGAGTGCAGATTGTGCCTAATTTTATGTTAGTTCAGCACTTTGCACATGGTGAATTCTTCTAGAAATAGCCACTAATAATAATAGTAGTAGTAGTAAAGGTTATAATAGTTTTGATTATTTTAATGTATAATATCTAGTGTTTTATAGCATGATCCTGAAAAAAAGTTTGAACTTGGTGTTCTAGAAATAAGAAGCTCAAAACAAATCCACAGTTCTAGTAATTCAGCTACCTTCTTTATAAAGTATAAAGTAAAAGTATAAAAGTATTATATAATATTCTATAGTAATGGTCTAAACTACAGCAATAGCTTCAGCAGATGCATATAGTTTAAGATCCTAAGAAGCAGAACATTTTAAGATACCACAGAATAACTCAGTGCGGAGTTACAGAGGTTCTATAATCAGAAGGATATTTGAAAAGAATGCTTCCTTTTCAGAGGGCACTCCAGAGGGAACTTCTTTAAATGCACTTGAACCATAAAACTAGCAGAACATCACCCCATTTGACAGCATTGTAGGGCCACAGTAAAGTTACTGCCTCCCATTATTAGATGGAATTTGACTGTGAACGGTATTTCTCCTAAGCCTGATATATATATATATAATGAAATTTTAAGCAGAATATATGACCAATAGTTTTATAGACGTTCCAGTGCTTAATATGAACTGTACCAAGCCCTAGTAAATCATGTTGCAAATATTATATATATTTATTTACCTTCTGTGAAATGATAAAGGAAACTTCAAAGCCCATGCAACAATGTATTGAACGGTGGCCATCCCCTGCAGATGCTATAAAATGTATAGTTTAAAAAAATATATATATATTTCCAACTGTAAAATATACAAAGCATGAGCCATTTAGAGGGAAAGGGGGTGGAATCATGAATTGGTCATGGGACTGATAGCTAGGAATTCTGGAATTCTAATTTGTGTTCTGTTCTAATCTTGCACTGACTCACTAAGTGGCCTTGGCAAAATAATGCAAGCTCTCTCTGTTTTTTCATGTGTAAAGAATATAATACCTACCTCTCAGGGATGTTAGAAAGATTAATTAGTTAATGTCCACAGAGCATTTTTAAAATGAATAATGCTGTGTAAGTGCTAAGTATTGCTAAGTGCTAAGGGACCTTTAGACATTCAGAGAACTTTCTACAGTTCTGGTTGGACTTTCTCTGCCCTTCATTTTTTTTTTTTCCATTTAGCTTATCCCTTCCTAATTAAACCCACCCCCAAAAAATGTGGAACTAACATGAGGTCTGTTGCCATTCCTGTGTCTGTCTTATCTATTTAAATTAAATTATAAACTCTTCAGAGAAAGAACAGTGTGCTATTCTGTATGGTTACTACCACAATGAGGCACAATCGGTCCTTTATGCACTCCCATAATAAACATAATCATAATTAACCATAATAATGATAACATTATATTATATATAAAGGGACGTTGTTAGGATTGATAAACCCAGAAGTTGATGTATTTTTATTCTTATAACATTTTTCAAAACTTTCCTGGCTGCTTATGTGGGAATTTTTTAAAAACACAAACTTCTGAATGCCATCTTTAAAAGGTATCAGCCCAGCACTCCTGAGAAGCCTACTACAACAAACAATTATCTGTTTAAAAAAGAGTGGGGAAATAAAGAGGGAGATTTTGGTTTCAAACTTCGGATCAGTAATTATCAGTGTTCTCTTACATTCCTAATTTTGTCTAGTTCTGACATATGTGCAGTTTTTATTTCCCCACAAGACTACACAGTAGATTCATTATTGACACCAACAAAATAAATTGAAATAACTGTCTTGAAATTTACTGTAGCTGTTATAACACTTTCCATGCGTACAGAAAATTTTTCCTAAGCATCTCAAATATTAAGCTTATTATGATTTGTATGATTTTAGGTAAGCTATTTATTTTAGGAGCTATTTATTTTCATTTAAAAGATGTACAGAGACTCTACAGGCCAGAATGTTAAAGATATTTAGGGCCCTTAGACACTTGCCAAAGGTTGCAATGTGAATGAGTGATAGGAATAGAAACAGAGACACTTGATTTTCAGTCCCTTATTCTAACTGTTAAGGCTCCCCCAACCCTGTCACCTCTCAGTTCCCAGACACAGTTCGCCAGAAAGCAACAGTCCAGAGTCCAATCTGCAGGCACTCTGCAAAGGGTTTATTGGTGGTTACACTGAAAAGCTTAAGACCATAACCATATCTCCAAGGCCTTCACACTGGTCAGGTTTATTTCTCTATGTGCCTATAGAGTTTTCCTTCCCCCAATCCTAGTTCTATATGCCCATAGAACTCCCTCTTTCCTTGATCATAGTTTCGTATGCCAACGAAACCCCCTCCTCTCCCTCCTTCTTCTTGATACCTTTAATTATATCTGTAGGCCTCCTCCCCGCCCGGTACTACACCTTCCTATATATTGTCATATTCCATTTTGGGAGGTCTGGGTTTGGGGGCTTTGGCACAACCCCTTTTGTACTTCAGGGGAGGGGCAGGCAGAGCACATTTTGGCCATCGTCAGTTTATGGCCCTAGGATTATGTTTCTTTTTAACACCTCCCTTCATCTTCCTTGCTTTCCCAGCTGGTTGCGTGGCCTTGCTTTGGCATCTGTCTTGAAAAGGAGTCAGAACTTCCCCTCATTTGTGCATACATATATCACACCTTCACTATGCCTTGAAACATTTTAACTACATCCCATATCTTTTCACAGTAATGAAGAAAAAACTCATCTAATTGTGGACAGGCAAAAGGAACACACTATGTCTTTGTTCTTTGCTAACATGTATCTCAGCGACTTTAGCTTTCAGACAGGCACATAGGCCCAGAATACCATCTCAGGCAGATACACAGGCCTAAATACATGTACAAATATACATTATATACTTATTACCTAACTCCAACCACTAAATAAAGCTTTTTCTCTTGTAAAAATGATGACCTTTGATATATTTTCTAGTGGAATGACATAAAAATAAACAGAATAGAATAAAACTTGCATTATTATAAAAATGTTTCATCTTAATACCTACATTCCAAAATTGCCAGATCCCTTTAGACCAAATTGCCTGTGCAGGGGAATCAATGCCATTCCATTTGCAGTTTGCTTTCCTGTGAGAATAATTTTGCTAAAGGCACTGGCAGTGTTGTAAAAAGTAATTTGTCAAGAATTTTGAATTATAACACAAGAACACAAAGGTGAAGCACTGCCACCTTTAATTATCTGAAATATTGCAGTAAATAATGTTACAAGTAATTGTGATAATTGTATGTCATTCAAATTTATTTACACCTACTAAATTCACGTTTTGAACTATTGTGGCACGTTAGCTGCTCTCCTATTTTTTTTATGAAGGCTACATAATGAAAAGGATGTTTTAAAGTAAAATAAATCTGTATGAGCCTGCAGGCATTAGTGCTAGAAAAGACACACTGTCTTCTCTCTTTCAAGCTGTGGTAGAGCCCAAGTCAAAGCTCACCAGGCTACCCAAACCCTCCAGGCATGCCACCTTGTTTTTATTTATTTATTTATTTATTTATTTTTCTAAACAGGGAAAACCGAGTGCTTTTATCTAAAGATTCAGCAGAACTGTATTCACTTTAATCTTTTCACAGATTTTTTTTTTTTAAACCAGAAGTACAAAAACATATAATTGCTTTACTTAAGGAGACTTTAGGTGAGCACTTATATTAGCATTGTCTCTTCGGCCACTATTATTACTTTTTAACAACATACCATTATTTTAGAGAAATAAGAATAAGAGAAGCCTATTCTGTAAGCTATTCAAACACGCTTTGTCTGCTTGTTTGCTTTTCTTTGCAATTATTGAAAAGCTACCTAGCAGGAAAAATATTGGCAGTACAGCTAAATAATTCTACCCCCCAAAAAGGCCTTTTATGATGTAAAATTAAATACAGTAGAGTCTTTCTTTCCTATAGGTTCTACAGCAGTACCAGACTAATATAAGATTGCTTTAGAATCTGCAAGGAAGAATGTGTATGCTTTTAATTTAATAGTCTTCTTTTTACCCTACACTGAGTTAGTCATATTTTTTCTTGTAAGTTTAATTCAGACGCTTCTCATCTCCCTCTTTGGAGGTAATTGTTACTATGGAGAGAAAAAAGTGGTAGAAAAGGAGAGAAGGTCTACATGCCATTCCAAATTCCAGGCTGGCTAAACAGCCCTGTAGTGGATCCAGATGCAGGGGGGTTCATCATACTCTTTTGCTGACTTCCTTTTCTTATGTGGGTTGGCCCTATTCATTGACATTGGCCCTTTAGTCCCTCAAGCATGTAGATACTCTAGAAATTGAAGGTATGCGCAGGTGATGTGGTGGTGCTATGTGAAAGGATGTCTGTATCATATTCCCTATGCTTTGGTGTTGTGTGGTGTGACTGAGAGGAAGATGTACATATGTTTCTTCTAACTGTCAGTCTGAAGCCACCGCCAAAAAGGAGAGGGTAGGAGGAAACACCAAAATATCCAACTGTATGTTATATTGTAATAAGTTTATTCACACAGAAGAGTACACCAAATCAGTACCCCAAGTCAATAGTTTATAGCCTGTTGTGTTACATAATTATTTGCTTTTTTGAGACAGGGAGCGAGTGAAAGAAAAAGAGGTGAAGGAAATTGAATGTAAGGTTTACATACTGCCTTAATTTTCCTAATCCCTTGTATATAAAAGCATTCAGAATCCTGGGGAAAATAATTTGTGTGCATTTAAAGTTGTAGGAAAAAATGTAGTCTCTTATATTGTATTATATTAATGGAAATTAATAGAAAAATAATTGTGTAATTTTAGAATGATGCTTAAAGACATACACTAAAGTGCAATTTTCCTCTTACTAAATTCAAATACTGTAAGCTCAGATCATGTGCAAAATTTCCAGAAGAAATGTACTGAAGAAAAGTTATTCAATTTTAAATTGTTGTTTCTTTAACCATAATTTTCATAATGCTGAAATTGTTTAGTAGCAAAGAAACTACTGGTGCCAAATGGGAGCTTAGCATATTTATAAGCTGGTTATGGCTGTTCAAATGCCAGTTCTTGCCGAGCATGTCTCCTTGAACCAGCAGCCATTACTAATCTTCATTAGTTGTCTGTATTATTCCAATTTCTTTTGTTTTGTTGTAAGAGTAATTTTTTGTAAGTACGTCAGAAGCAAGACGCCTGCCAAACAATTAGTAGAGCCATTGGATGATCAAGGTACTAAAGGAGCTCTCAAAGAAAACAAGGCAGCTAAATAAATTCTTTGCATTGGTCTTTACCATAGAGGATGTTACCCGGGGTTCTGCCACAGCTCTTGGTAACTTTAGTCTGTGCAAGGTGTCGTTAGACAATAAATCAAATGGAGACACAGCCGTCCAGCAGATAGATGGACTGTTAGGAACAGTATAATACAAGAGTGCTCTTAAAAGTTATACTGTATTTAGTCTCAAGCACTTACACACGTCCACAACAGCTTAGTAAAACATCCCCAACCCTCAATAATTACCAAAGTTTGGGGTGGCTTTTGAGTGTTACCGTTGTGGCTTTCCCATTGGCCAGTCTTCTAGTTGCTATTGAGGGACCACAAAATCTGTGTGCAAAAAGAGATCCAAAAGAGTCCAAATCTGTCCCCCTCTATTTATCCTTGTTAGTAGACAATAACACGTCAAGAAAAAAACTAGTTGGGCAATCAGTTTCAAAAGCTAATCAAATAATTGCTTCAGAGTACTAATTAACTAGATGTGTTCCTGCAGAATCTGCAGGTCTTGTGTCCCTGACAAACATCTCCAAGAGGGCATGCATAGATAAGCTTCTTGCTTTTCTCCTAAAAGATAGATCCCAGCATGTCCACAAGAAACTTCATTGGGCGGGGAGGGTATGTAGTCAGATAAGGTTAAGAGAAAGCTCTCCACCCCTCCTTTCTTAGACATGCACAGGCCTACAGAAAGGTTCATCAACGGTGGCTGCTGTAAGCAACAAGTAGTCCCTGGCCCTTTTACTGGTCTATCAAAATCTCCCCATACAAGCCTTTCCTTTTAGATGAAAAATCTGAGGAACAGTCCCAGATTAAAGTGTCAGTAGAGGAAGTTTTGGAACAAATTGATAAATTAACCAGTAATAAATCTCCAGGACCAGATGTTCTGAAAAGATGGATCCCCTTTCTTGCTATATCCTTAAGGGCCCACAAGTCTGAAACCTCGGCTAAGAGGTTCCCAGGCAGCCCTCACCACTGCCACCACTGGCTCACCCGGAACTACTGGAAGAGAGAGGCTAGTAGAACTCTGACTCCTAGAGGCACCGCCCATGAGGATTCTGATTGGGAACAATGACTAGCCCCACCAATTGGCTGGACCATACTATTTAAGCAAGAAGAAGGCACAGGAAGTTGTTCAAGCAACAGAGACTACCTGATTGGCTGCTGCACTGAACCTGACTCTTCTTTGATCCCAGGTTTCTGATTCCATTTCCGACACCTGACTTGACTCCTGGACTTTGGTTCTGTCTCTAATCCCTGGTTTGGACTCTAGCTCTGACCATTAGGCATGACCACCACTACTCTGACCTCAGCGTCAGACTGCCCATTTCCCAATCTTGACAAATCCTCCTTTATGAATTCTTCGGTGAGTTTAACCGCTAAATCTGCTGCTGTAAGTTGATGCATCCTCATCCACACCAGGGTTTTCTCCGGGAGGCTTTGCAAATATTGTTCAAATTGTGGAATCTGTGACCTCCCCCTTACTTTGGCTATTGGATTTCAGCTGAGGGTAACCTATTCTTTTGACTTGAGTGACTCTGTCACAGCTCTTTTTGCACTTAGATCTTAGTGATATATTATAACTCAGTGTTTTGAATAGACAATTGACATTTAAAATTGTTACAAGGTATTTGATACACTTATTGATCCATTTAAAGGACTATTTTGACAATGTTGTGCCTGGGCAGAAACCTAGCAAAATTTAGCTCTTTGTCCAGTTGATTTTGACAATGCCACCAAAAATTTCTTTGAAGTTTTCTTTTTTTGACTTCTCTGATTTTAAAAGTATTTTTAAATCAGTTTAATGCCTACAAAATATGTAATACTGTAATCCCTTCTATTGGCTGTATGTTCTAGTGGCTATGGCCAAAGATACCAAAATCATAAATAAAGAAGAGACAAGGGAATTCCCATCTTGTATCATCTTGCATTTCAAAATTCCCAGAACCTATATTATTGGACAGAATTAGATTTATAGTCTCTAATTACTGGATTAAAGTATAACATAATTTATTCCATTTTTTCAGTATCTCCTCAAAATTATAGCTTTTGAAAACAGCAGAGAAAGAATTACACACCACACTGTCAAATACCTTTTTTGTATCAATGACAGGTTGGTGTGAATCCTTCTCTACCATGTTAGATGAAAGACTCCTATGTCAACTTCACATATTTTTCTTTTTATAAACCTTACTTAGGAGTTATGTATCAAGTATGGCACTGGATCTTCTTTATTTCTTGCAAGCACTTTTTCATATGTTTTTATGTTCTACTTTAAGTAAAAATATTGAAGAGTAGCTTCCCCATTGCTGCAGATCGCTAACATTTTCTGACATTTATTATATGGTTTCTTTATTCAGTCTCATTTTTAAGTATCTATTTTTTCAGCTTCCTTAATCTCTGCCAACATTATTAGACTACTATAATCCTGGTAGGTATTGTAAGATTCTGATCTTCACCTGGTATGTTTGCAGTATTCAGCAAATTTAGGTTCTGATCCTGTAAGGGTATATGTATATACTTAATTTCACAAGCTGTACATAGTACCACGGACGCCAATGTGAGTACTCGTATGTAGAATTAAGCACATTTATAAGCCTTTACAGCATCAAGGTCTTATTCCTTTGGAAAAGATCCTTCTATAGTACTGTGTCTTCAAGAAATGCCACTTCAATAAAACATTCTATGGAAGGGCTTTTGGGGATTTTTTAAAACATATGCAGAACTTGTGGGGGGAAATCTGAAAGCATTTTGCTGAAATTTAAAACTAAATGTAAAAAAATCACCTATAGGCTGAGGCCAACTATGGAAATTTTGAACTCGAAAAATATTAGTTTGCCAGAGATATGAGTAACTAAGAAAGGGGTGTAAGAACTATAGTATTGTTAACTATATTTGTTACTCCTGCTATTGAAAAAAAAATCAAAACCAATAATAATCATTCCAGGGATATACAGAACAAGAAAATCTTATTACTTTAAAATATTAATGTTCTAATACTGTCTCTGAGAATTGGCAGTGCTTTTAGAAGCTACACAACATGAAATCTTAAGTGGCACTAAATATCTATTTGTTTATAATCATGATATATAAAAAGCCTTTTTAAGCCAAATATTCTTCTAATCTGTAAATGAAAAGAAAATGCAATTCACAATGACCAAATTCTTCCCCACTTTTACTTTTTGACCTGTTCAAAATCAGTGTTTGGAGTGCTAATGTGTAGCTATGGTATTGTCCCTTAGGTAGATTTAATTATTGTGTGGTATCAATCATCTCTTTGGAATTATGCATCTTTGATACAAAAACTAGTGTAGTCTTCTAGAAGTAAAATGATTTGTACGATGGATATTTTCTTGAATTCATGTATGTCTATTTAAATATTATAATAAGCCTTTGAAGGACTGGACTCTTTAGTCCAGTAGAGTTCTGGACGTCAATTATATTCTTTCATCTATTTTCTGACGTATTTATTCAGTCTATTATTGGACAATAGAGGAAGGATCACTCAATAATTGCCTGTTCTGTTCATTCCCTCCAAAGCATCTGTCATTAGCCACTGTCAGAAGACAGGATATTGGGCTAGATGGACCAATATGGCTTTTCTTATGTTTCTTATGTTATGTTCTTAATACTAGACACACAATACTGTCTCACTTACAAAATCACACAATAGGAAGTTAACAAACAGTTCACAATATAATAACAATTGCAAAAGGGCAGGATGATCAAGTACGTTGTGAACTTGTATCATACCATATGGAACCAGTAATGGAATACCATGTCCACTTCTAGTGTCTACAATTCAATATGTTGATAAACTGGAGAAGGTTCAGAGAAGAGCTACAAGAATGATTAAAGGATCTCAAAACATGTTTTACAGTGATAGTCAAAGAGCTCAATCTATTTATCTTAACAAAGAGAATGTTCAGGGGTAACTTGATTACAGTCTATAATTATTTACAAGGGTAACAAATATTTAATGACTGGAAGTTGAAGTTAGACAAATAGAGACTAGAAATAAGGTGTAAATACTTAACAAAGAGGATACATTACTGATAGATTCTCCATCACTGACAATTTGTAAATCAAGATTGGATGTTTTTCTTAAAGAAATGCTCTAGGACAGGGTGTCAAACATAGAACCATAGAGTTGGAAGGGACCTCAGGAGGTCATCTAGTCCAACCCCCTGCTCAAAGCTCGCGAGGTGGATACGGCCCACCAACCTTTTTGGTCTGGCCCCTGGCAGCAGCACATGCTGCCACGACATCTCGCAGCGTTGTACGCTCTGGTGGCATCACGCGATGCCGTAAGATGTCACAGCATCGCGCACTGCCGCCATAGAGTACAGCGCCGCGAGATCTCATGGCAGCACACGCTACCACAAGATCTGTGTACTCTGGCGGCGGTGCGTGGAGTGCTGTGTGCATGAGACACAGCACTCCAAGAGGCGGTAGAGGGACAGTGTGGTCTTGGGGCATCGCGTAGTACTATAATTCTTAATCATTAATCGATTCTTTTAATCATAAAATAGTAGTAGTTATAGAAGTGAATGTATGCAGTTATTATATTGCTTATATCTAGCAAATAAAATATAATACTACATAAAAACGGTTGTGCCTAGTATTTCGATTTATGGTATGTATGGACCACTTTAAGTACATTTAGTTCAAATCTGGCCAGCCATAGCAAATGAGTTTGATACCCCTGCTCTAGGAATTATTTTGGGGAAGTTCTGTAGCCTGAGCTAGTCCCTTCTGTCCTTGAAATCTCTGAATCTATGAAATCTGTGATGCCATGTTGCTTACAAAAACTTGACAAGGATTAGGCTGCTGGTGTTCTGAGACCACTGCCTATCATGCTGACTAGTAATGTCCTATTGTTTCCTTGTGCTTCTCTCTCTGTATGTGTCCATCTGTTGTCTCTTGTTTTACATTTACATTGTAAGTTTCAGAGGGCAAGAGACCATTTGTTGTGTTTGTACATTATCTAGCACAATATTGATCTATGATTAGGGCTTCTACATGCAACAGTAATACAAATAATAAATAACAATAAAACATTTTGCCAACTGTATCTGTCTCTCTTTTTTAATACATTATAAATATTCTAACTAGAAATTCTAATAATTAATAGCAGTTGTTAAGTGATCTTTAATTCTAAATCCATATACTGATTTTTCAATTACCAAAACTTGAATACTTCTCAGAATTAGTGCAGAATGCCCATAGACTAGTTTATTCATTCATTAATCTTTGATGCATGAGCTGTTAGGCACATGATCCATTCAGTTCTCCCTCTGCTACTGTTGAGAGCTACAACATGCATCTCCCTGCAACAGTAGGAGACTGCATCCCTGCATACCATTAAGGAGGACAGGTTTACACTATTGGGCTCTTCAAGGGTGGTGTGTCTTACATTTGTTGCTAGGACATCTTAAAATCCCCATTGATGGAACTTGCCAGTGAAACAATGAATCAGCATATTTCCCAGCCACTTTACTACAGTCCCATTCTCATTAACGCTGACCATTTAGAGACTGTGTAGGCTGGCTGTGGACCACTCTGGTGGAAGGGTTTTGAGAGTGTCTTGTGCCACTAGACATCACCTCTCATCAGATTTTCCTGAAGCCAAAGTAGCCCAAAACTGACTTTCATCTCATGTTCAAAATCTCAAAAAACTGATGTGAAGACCTCAACTCTCAAGTATTTACTCATAAAAGAATGGGCTATATGGATACAGTTGGACTTGATAATTAATATTACTGAATTAAATGCTGAAGCAGTTGGTACTGTATGGAATTATTAAGTATTGAAAGCACTGAATTATTTTTCTGCATTGTCCCAGTAGCAGAGGAAATATAGAACTATTCTTTTTTATCTTCCTCTCAGTTTTGTCTATAAATTATAGACTTTGTCTTTATTTTCTTATTTTTTAAATAAAATGAGAAAAAATATTACAGAACAGCAGGAATTATTTATTGTGCGCCAGTTTCTGATCCTTTTACTTATACTGAATAGCACCTTACTCCAACAATACCCTCATTTACTTCAGAAAACTTATTTGTACATGCTAGTAAGAGGATCTGAATTTGGCCCTGTAAACATATCTGTTTGCTGGAAAAAAATATATATATATTTAAAGCATTTTCCTGTGGAAAAAGATAAACTGAGGTTGACATTATACAATGGATATTACAGGTGTGGGTGGTAGTTACTGAATAACTAGCAATAAATGTCTTTATTGCAAATGGCTGTGTTTTCAATAAAAACATTATAGATAAATGCAAATGAAAAGACGTGATGCTGGCACACAAAATACTCACTGTAAATCCTGTACCCTTTTAGTGATAGACTGAGTAATAACCACAGAATGACTCTGCTGCAGTCATATGATCTAGGTACAATACGATTTCTTCACCTCTCCCAGCCCCAGTAGAAGTCCTTTGCACAACCCGCATATCTGATCTGTGCACATGTTGCATCGTTGAAAATAGTGATATATTGTAAAAGCACCCCTAAAATTCATAGGAAATTCCAGAGATATGAACAGAAGCACACAGTTAGTCTCTTATCTATGTAGTCTTGTTGTTTTAATCAAGCCTTTCAAACTCTGCCTCTGCCTCCTCTTTTTCCTCTGTATTCTTATCTGCAAAAGAGATGGAGACTGCTAGCATATCGGGAGAGGAAGGGTTTAGCTCTCCACTTGAAATAATTCTGTGTTAACTCTGTTTGCTACTTAATCTTTGTCTTACTGGGTTACAACAAATCGGTCAACCCACTACCAAAATTAAAGCAAAATATCTTTGCTCGGTAAAACTACAACGGCACCACAGAGTCCTACCCCAATGTGCAAACATGGGCAAATAGTGTAAATTTAGTTTGAAATTCTTAACCCCCGCCAAATTCTTCATGAGCCTTTCATAATTCAGAACAAGATTCAATTAATACCATCAGAAGTGATTACTTATATTATTTTTGTTGTTACTGATATCTGTATTAAATTATGATATTTTGCATTCACGAACTTACAAGTGTCTGTGCCCACACATCTTTTCAAATCATATGCTCTCAGACTTCACTGCTTGAGGACAATGAGAGTTTGCTTGAGTGTATGCAGAATATTAATAATAATATTTAGCTCATATAACAATTTACATGAGTAGATTTCAAAATGCTTTACAAAGAAGGTCAGTACCGTTGTCCTCATTTTACATATGAGGAAACTGAGGCAGAGAGCTGTGACATGACTTGCCTAAAGTCACCCAGCAGATCAATGGCAAACCCAGGAATAGAACCAGGTCTCCTGAATCTCAGTCCAGTGCTCTTTCCAGATTATCCCTGAAATAATGTGCCTTGGATCAATCATCCCTCCAGCAATAAAACTCACAGCAGGAAGCTTGGGGAATGTTAGGTAATCTCCTAGAAGATTTTGGAACAACTGCTGGAGGCTAGGGACATATGCACAAAGACCATTTGCCTCTGTATCACTTATGGTCTCTCATGGCCCTTCACAAGCATTAGTGGAATAGTGCTATCGGGGATTTTCTCTAGCCACAACTGACTCTGGATATAAGGTGGGGCTGGAGAGAGGACAACGAGGGTGTGCCCTTTAGTTCCAATCTCAACCTGACCAGCCTCTTCCCCACCTCCAGAGAGGATCCCCAATACACAGAACAGCCTCTACAAGGTTGGGAGGACAAAGGCAGGATGATGCCACAGAGACAGCTGACTACTGCCACTGTCATGTGGAAGGGAAGGAGAGCTCTATTTGTTCAGATATAATTGTTATAAATAATCTGTTTTCTCTGAACAGTCACAAAATTTAGTACATTGTGTTTCGCAACAGACAAAGCGGGAGAGACAAATCCAATCCCTATATATTTCTACAAACAGATATTAATAAGGCATGATCTACTTTAGTAATAGAAGGCCATTGCTTTGGGATAATGATACTTTCGGAGAGTTACATCTACTGAGAGTCCACTTCAGAAAGAGTTACAGGAGAGTAATTTTATAATTACAGGGTTAATTGCCATATTGTATTAGCAAATTGTCATTTGCACTTCTTTAGAGATTCTATCTCCCCCACACCTTCTCTTGCTCTCCCTCTTTTGATCAAGAGACTACAGAAACCCTTAAAAGTTCATTTGAGTCCCAGTCGCACTATTAACAATACCCCAAGGACATCATATCCTTTCTTCAGGCAATGCTGTGCAAGGTTATTCTTGTTAACCGTTACTGACAGTGATAAAAGCTGGGAACATACCAAGTCCAAAATGAATTCTGTCTTTCATGCTCATCCAACAATGACTCAATGGATTACACAAATTTAGTCTCTCTGTTAGAATTATTCCTTGTCAGGCCATTCTGAAAGAAAGACAGAAAGCAACGGATGTGGTTTAATTAGGCTGCAATTTATTCACCTAAAATATCTGGGAATACCCATTAATAAATCATACAGTGCAGGACATCATTATTTCTTTAATTGTGTCCACCTATTTAGGGGGTTTGCCATCAGCCCTCTCCCTTCCCAACCTCATCCAAACAAGCACATTGTAGGGATCGCACTGCACTATCCTCTACAGAGGCTAATGGGGCTGATACAGCAGGGAGTTTGCTCCCCGACTGTACCAGATGCTAGGAACTCCCTTTCCCCAGATACCTTAAGAGATGCTTTCCTTTAAATCCACTTCCAATCAATTTTGTCTGATAGCTGTATCCCTTCCATAACGAGTACCTGCACTGGACATCTGCCACAAGAGGTGCCTGTGATTAGTTTGGTTGCATCACCCTACCTCACACTGGCTTCCCAAATATTTACAGATTCCTTCCATAATATCGGACAAAAATAAATCTGCTCCCCAGTTGGAGAGGTGTACCCTATCCTCCCTGAATAACTCAGGCGCCCAGTAAATTATGTCCAGATGAGAAATTACTAATCCCCATTGCATTCCTAGTCATGAACCTTTTTGCCTTTGACCTTATCAATCCATGGAGGCTTCATGGCTCACTGCTATACCAAATAATTGTCACTCCCTGGAACAATCCTGGATTCTGCACCAAATCTCTTTTAACTCTGATCAAGTCAATCCCCTTACACATTCCTAAATCATTTTCACTGAGGTGAAGAATAATCACATCTGTCACCTGCTACCAGGCTGCCAAAGAGAGTACAAGGGGTGTGATGGTGTTTTCAACCTGCATAAGATTAGAAGGGGTGAAAAGTGGCCAGGTAGGTCAGTTAACTGCCCAGGCTGCAACTGGAGGAGTAGCCAGGGAGCAGGGACCTCAGCTGGGCCGAATAAGTGAGGCCTATAAAGCCCAGAAGCTGAGCTCAGACAGCCCTGGGAAAAAAGGCAGTCACTCCCTAGGAAGAAAGAAGAGGGAGGAAACTAGGAATCATAGGAAGCAGTCCAGGGAAGGATCAGGGAGGGCTGAAAGGGTAGAGCCCACAACTGCTGAGCTGAGGGTCCCTGGACTGGACCCTGGAGTAGAGGGTATAGTAAGAAATGAGAGCATAAGGCCTGTAAAACAGGCTAAGTGGAAAAAAACAAGTGAACTGAAACTGGCACAGAGAAAGTGCTGATACTGCAAGTACACACATTGCCAAAATATTACTAATATTCAAATTATACAGCAGGTGCAGGAGGCACCAAGACACCAAAGAGATAACTAACTCCCTAAAATGACACGTTAATGAATAGAAATGTCTAAAAGGTGATAAATGGAGTTGTTTTGCCCAAATCAGCCAATTAACTACCTACATGGCAACTACCTATGTTGAAGGGGGCAGAACAAAATTGTATGTAACAGTGTATAAGAGAGGGTGTCAGAGGGAACAACGTCGTCCGGACTAGGGGATAATGGCAAGTCCCGCCGTTAAGTTGTGCCGAGTCCATTGTAACAGAGCACTCATATTTGAAGTGTACCAGTAGTTATTCTATAGGTCGATTCTCATTGTTCTTCAACTGCAATAAACCTGGCTCAGGTGCCTATGTTGCTCTGCTAATCTGTGGTCAATTCATTCGATCGTGAGAGCTGTCTCGGTTACCTGAGCAAAGCTGGGACAGCACCTACAGGGGGACCCACGCACGCAGCCTACACTGATAAACACCGGTAACTGACACCGACAACAGAGGGCAGGCACGGATTCCCCCTAATGGCCACTGGTGAAGTGGCACTATCAGGGAAACCCAGAAGAGTGCCTGAGACTGTTTTTATAGAAAGACATTGGGATAATCCCAGAAGGGGAAACATGGATGGTGCTCCGGCTGGAGGGCCGAGTCATGAAGAGGTTGCTATGGTTCCTGGAGTGAGGTGGGTCTACAGGGTGAGAGGACGACAGGAGAGGCACCACCTGAAGGGGAACACAAACTGTCAGAGCTAATACCCAAGATGACCATCAGGAAGTGCCACTGTGGTGAGTGGACCCCATCACAAGGGGCATCAACCGAACCCAGAGCATGCTTCTCCTTCCATGCCAGCTCAGGACTGCCTCACTGCATAGGCCCAGCTGATGTGTCCCAGCAGTCTACCTATGTATTCAATACACAATACTGTGCCCACAGAACCTCACCAGAACTCACTTGGCCTGTTTGTATGATCCTGAAATTGGAAACATAGACAATCAGCTCTGATCCTCTACCCGCAGTCTCATGTACAGTCTAAGTGCATTTGAATGCCATCACCCTGAATCACCCTGGCCCCTAGCCCTAATTGGGTGGCAACTGTCGCAGACCTGACCCTGGATCAATGGGAACCAAATTCATGCACTTGTATCCCTGACTTCATAAGAGATCCTCAGGGTCAAGATGACCACTCACTCCTCCCACTATAAATCCTTCCACTCCAAAGTCCTTCCTGAAGTATCCCTCACTGACCCACACACTGATTCACTGACTCTCCGAAAATATTCCAGGAATGCAGCTCTGAACAAGGCCACCACCTGTCTGCTTCTGCATATTTGTTTCAGGACTTGCCCCAGCCCTAAATGGATGGAATGTTGAAGAGCCTCCCTAGGCCTGTATCTGAAGAGCACTCCACTAAAAATATCTGAACTAAGAACCTGCTTCAAGAATCTGGACGATCCCTCCTCCTACTGGCAAATGTAAGGCCGGATAGATATGGTAAGGCCTTCTAGAGATGGTAGATGATGCTAGCCCATTAGTTGTCAGAAACACCATGTAGTGAATTATCTGGTCCTCTGGAATAGGTCATATCACAGGCAGTCCCTCCCTCTTCTGAACTTGCACAAAATCATTATAACTCCTGGCACAATAGAGAGGGGGAAAGCTAGAAGGAAGGACTAGAAAAGCTCATAATCTAAAAGATATGAGATTGTTCTCCTCCTCCCCTGTGCATTCATAGTTGGTAAAGACTTGGGGGAAGCCTTATGTGGTGGGGAACAAACATTTATAAAGCACATTGTGTTGAACTTGCCATTAGTGTGCATGAGGACAGTTTGAAATAAGAATCCAGGGTGAGGAAACCTTGCCCTATGACACTCCCCTTTTGGGGTCCTCAAAAAGAAATGTTAGTGGAAAATTGGTAGAATGGGATGTTTGCTGACTGAAAGATGGGAGAACAGGAAGAACTGAGCTTCACCATGATGCTGTCACCCATACTGTGTCATGGGACCCACTGTGAAAACTTGGGCCTTCTTTTTCCTGATTCTGAGAGATGTCTTAACCAAACTGGGCCAGAGAGAGGGACCCAAATGACATTGCCACCTCTACCCTGTGGCTAACTCCCAAATAGTACATGAGATGTAAGACTTTATCATTGACTTTCCCTTGTGTGTCCTTTTTTTCCCCGGCCTTATTTCTTCTTTTCTCTATCCATTTCCTTTTCCCTTCTGTCTAATAAGAGTCTAGCTTAGCTGGCCAAACTGTATGTTTTGCAACATTGCTATAAGACTGTTGCCAAGTAGACAGTTACAAGCAATGCCTTAATTAGCCCAATGCTGGTACAAGTTTGACAGATCTTGTTGTGATGGATAAGCTGTGTGCTGGTGCCTCAATTTCTCCAGCAGTGGGGTTGCAAGTAAGTCAACACTAGAGGCAGAACCTGCATTTTCAATCTTTACTGTTCTTTTCTTTCTTCTTTTGTGTGTTTCTGTCTTGTTTTGTTTTCTAGGAAATGGGTTTGTATTTTAATTACAACAGCTTTAAACCCTCTCAACTAACTTCTTTCTTCCTCAGAAAGTACAGTTATTACCATCTTCAGTTCCATCTGAAAGACTGTCAGATGGGGTTTGTGGGGGGAGAAAATAGAGAGAGGGAGCGGTTCCTTCTAAAAACTCTATCTGGCTAAAGGAAAAGGGAATAAGGGTGTTGTTAAAATAAAAGCCTTACTTAAGACTTTATATTACAAATGTTATAACTGTTTTTCCTTCTTTGCTGTATTTTTATTAAGAGTTTGTAATAATTGTTAGTGATGTGTTTGCCATGAAACTAAGCAGGCTGAGATCTTTGTGTAGCAAACCCTTAATCTTGTTTAAGATTGTTTATTGTTGGATGGTTAGAGGGTTTTGTTAACACATTTGACTCCCTGGATCCACTTATTCAATCAAAATTAATACACTGCAGGCCTGGAATGGGTGGCCCAAAATTGAGTGTGAATTGGCTGAAGCAAACTCACATCATCCTTCCACAAGCTCTGTGGAGTACCCAGGAAAGTATTACTATAGGAGTGGAGGATCTGGCTTTCTATTATATGAGTATAAATCCAAAGTAACTCCACTGATCTGTGTGCAGTTATGATGGATTCACAATGGAGTAAAGGAGAATAGAATTTGACCCACAAACTATATAATATGAATATAAAGGGTGAGCATTAAGTGACAAATACAAACACTTTAGCTGAGGGCTATGAGAAATATAGCCAGCATAAGCTAATATGACAGGCATGACTTGCCACTCCATTATACCAGTTTTATGTCAGTGAGACGCCACTGGCTTCAATGGAGTTAGGCGAGCATAAAACTGGTTTTACAGGATAGAGAAAAAGGCCCTATATACTTAGTACTGAATAGTATTCCAGTATTCTATAATCCACTTAATTAAAATAAGGGTTTTGGTTTTTTTTCATATATAGGATCCATCATTCTTTTTATTCTAGAATCCTGGGAATAAAAAATGTTTCCTAAACATCCAACTCATAAAATGAACACCACAGGCGTGAAACATTTCAGATCTAGAGGGTATCAAAATAGGACACACATACCATACACGCAAGGAGTAGATTTTCAAAGATATCAAATATTGCGATCAGCAAAACAGCTATCAAATTATTACACACACATGTGCTGAAATAAATAATCATAAGTGCTTTAAAAGAAATGCAGTTATCCAGGTTACCAATTTTTTTGTTGTTGTTGTCGTTTTTTTGGTTTTTTTTGTCGGTTGTAGCTGAGGATATTCAAAGCTTGAGAGGTAAAAACTTAACATTAGCATTTTTTGTTCAGTTCCCCCAGGGCTTAAACAGTTAATTTATGTAATTAGAAAATATTTAATTTAAAGGAGTCACAGATAAAAAAAGAAAAAGAAATAGGGAGTATAGTAATAGAAAAAGGTATTGAATATTGGCAAGGAATTGTTAACAATCTTAAGAAATGGAAAAATGGTTGCAGTCGGGTCAAACAAGGAATACAGATGAAACATTACTATAACACAATATTCATAAAATCAAAAGAATATTAAATTTGAGCCAATGCAATATCTGAATCAGTATAGATGAGAAACGACCTACTTCCAAATATTGGTAGCCAAGTTATAAAATGTGAGTAACTTTTATCTCCTTAAAAACAGGAATTTTCAGAAGCACTCAGCACCGATCAAATTCTGCTCCCATTGATGACAAGGCCAACATTGCAGCATGTTTGGAAATCCAACTCCCAACAAGTCTGATGGCAGTTAGGAGAGCATAAAAAAGAATCAACTTTTTCTACATAGCTGGATGTTATCCACACTAAATGAAATAGCAAACAATACAGTTTAGGATCAGGTTAATTTGTCTGAATATTCACTTCCAAAAAATTTGAACCTTAGTGCAATTCTAAAACATGTTTATAAGTTTCAACTGCCTAACAAGGACAAATTCTATTCTTCCCTCTTTCCCGATCATTTTGAGCCATGTCCATGTAGGGATCAAGTATAAACTACAAATCTTGTCATTATTTAAAACGAAACAGATCAATTATTAAAAGTGATGCTAAGTAACATTGTGGAGTCTGTATACAGTGTAGTAAGGGAACCCTAATTCTGGACAGTACCTCCTCCATCCTCAACACTTCCACATTCCCATTCCACTGTAGTTTCTCTATACAAATTATTGAGTGAGTTCACTGGTGTCACGCCACTTGCCTTACCTCTCCACAATTCACCCACTCTTAAACTCGGAGTTGGGTTAAATTCCCCTGGGCACTCACCATGACTCTTTCAGTAGGTGCAATCCTGTTTGGTACCTGCAAGCTTTTTTTCTCCAGGAGCCTGTGACAGCATATGTTTCCAGTGAAACAGAAAAAAACTTATTCAAAACAATGCTTCATTAATTGCTCAAAAACACTAAGTGCATAAAGTAAAGGCTAAAATACTAAAGGGCCTAGTCACACGGGTCAGAGGGCATGGCTACCCTGCAATTAGACATCAGCATCTGGCCCATACCAGCTCACTTGGATTGCGGGGCTGTTTAATTGTGGTGAGCTCGGGCTCCAAGACCTGCAAGGTGGGAGGGTCCCAGAGCTCAGGCTTCAGCAGCAAATAAACAGCCCTGCAGACTGAGCCCCATGAGCTCAAGTCAGCTGGCATGGGCCAGCCATGGATGTCTAATTGCAATGTAGACAAACCCTTAATTATATGTGGGTAAGTTCCCCTCGACCCTAACTCTTCCTCTAGGAAGGAGAAACAGTCTGTACTGCAGCAGCATGCTCCCTGTCTCTGGGGGTGTGTCTACACTACAACTAAAAACCTGCTGCTGGCCCATGCCATCTGACTCAGGCTCACAGGCCTCAGTCTAAGAGGCTGTTTAACTGCAATGTACACATTCAGGCTTCGGCTGCAGCCGACCTCTGGGTCCCTCCCACCTCACAGGGTCCTAGACCCTGAGCCCAAACACCTACACCACAGTTAAACAGCCCCTTAGTCCGAGCCCTGAGAGCTGAGTCAGCTGGCACAGGCCAGCCAGGTGTCTAACTGCAGTGTAGACATATCCTGAGTGTCAGACTGTCAGCCTTGTTACTGACACATCCTGGCCATCTGCTATCAGATCACTCAACCCATCCCGCCCTTTTCTGGGGTCTTTGAGATTTAAGGTCTTTAATACCAAGCTTAGATTTGGGAAGAGTAAATTGCCCTATCTTGGATGGAACCAGCTAAGTAATTTCTTCCCCCCAATTGATAGTCCGGACATTGTTATCTTAAATCCTTTGAAGCTGTGTACTTGAGAGATTGTCTTAGCTGTCATTGTTTTATATTTCTGGAGTTCCTTTAACAACCCCGTTACAGCTTTATTTGACCTAACTGTATGCTTTCAGATAGTTAGCAATACAAATCTAAATATGGAAACTGAGTCACGCATATTGAGAAAAAGATAATACAGCCATTTTCCAAGTTTGTTATGTTGGAATGTTCACTTCATCCAAGTCAAAATGCTTTATGGCGATGGCTCTGCTTCAACAAAATTCCTTTGAAAACCAAACAGATCTCTTGCCAACTTGCCCACCTACCTAGTGGGCTTACCAGGAGCCAAAAGCCTGGGAGCACTGATTCCTAGGTTCAGCATCACCAGATCTGAGGCAGTCCACTAGGCAGACAGTGCTGGAGCTGGGGCTCCCACTACTGCTGCTTTATTTTGCTGAGAATTTTGAAATTTTTGGTTGTTCTGAATCAGAATTAAACCAAATTTTGAAATTTCAAAATCCTCTGTGATCAGAATTATTGTTCTCCACCAAGATCCAGTAGACAGTTTGGACGTTAATCTATGTGCCTCAACTTCCCATGTGTAAAATGTGGATAATATTAACCCCTCAACTCAGAAATAAATTAATTTGTTGGTGAAGTACTCAGATAGTATAGTGATGAGGACCATATAAAAACCTTGTGTGGAATTAATTATTCTGTCTTCAGAGCAGGTTTTGAATAACGTGCAGTAAATAAGGCCTGGAGCCTCACATTGAACAATGAAGATAAAATAAAGGATTACAGTTGCTTATTAAGTGTGCACCATCCATTCTATGTACTGAATGAGGCAGGGCTCTTTTGAAATAGATAGTATTTGATCATGTAATTAGAGACTGCTTGGTGGGTGGGGCAGCAAATTAAGGGCATAGTGTGAGGGGATGCTAAACCACTCTGTAGGGAGGGTGCTAGGAACTGTGAGGAGATGAAGCCTGATTAGTGTGGACAGACTCTTCAAACATTTTAGTTGCCAAAAACTAAGTCTCTTCTGATGCAAATTGTGATTTTTTTCAAAGGCTTAGAACATGGTCAAATGTGGTTGGATTTTCCGGCAGACATCGGAAGGTACATTCCTGGTACAAAGCCCGCTACCTTGCAAAATTTCAAATCTTTGCTCCAAAAGCATGTGGTTGCTAAAGGACTTCAAAGAAAAGATCTCAAGAATGTTGTTAACACAGGCAAAACAACATATAATTTCCTATCCTTGTTCGTGGAAATGACTGAACTCATTTGGCTGATATTTTTCACAATAATTCTGTCTGTGTCAGACAGAAAATTTGAGCCCGAATAGTTAAAGTTTGGCAAAATTATAAGCAACTGAATATAGGGTCTTACAATGGTACATCTCATGGAACCTTAATAATAGGGTGGTGCTATCAAACTCATCTATAATTAAATCGCTCAAATTCAAGACAAATATCTCCATCCATCTCCCACCCCCTACATGTGAAGGCCCAAACCACAACAAGATTAAAAAAGAATTAGGTAAATTCTTGGAGGCTAGGTCCATCAATGGCTATTAGTCAAGATAATCAGAGATGCAACACCATGCTCTGAGCGTCCCCAGTCTCTGACTGCAAGAAGCTGGGAATGGTTGACGGGATAGATCACTTGATGATTGCCTGTTCTGTTCATTCCCTCTGAAGCACCTGGCATTGGCAACTGCTGGAAAACAGGATACTGGGCTAGATGGACCATTGGTTAGACACAGTATTGCCGTTCTCATCTTCTTCTATTAAAAGAACATAAACACAGATTTATTCTTCCCATGGATTGAAAAACTTGTAAACACAGATCATAGATTCCATCAAAGTGCATGGAAACACCTATCTATCTATGGTATTTTTATGGGCCCCGTTACCATATATCTGACTGTGACACTGAGTGTCATACTGCCTAACTGTTAGGTGTCTAAAAAACAAACAGGGAAACTCTGGGATGCTTAAATATTAGTTAGGTATCTAGGCTCCTACACAATGAATGGGAAGAGATAGGTGCCTTAGAATTCAATACAGAGAGGTAACCCAGGGATCTGGGCACTGCCCAAGCCAGCCAGGAGACTTGGCAAGACCCACACATGGCACCCTTGAAGTTGGCAGACAAAGACAGCATCCTTCCCCATCCTTCTGGATGAACAGAACAATAAACCTGACAAACTCAGTTCTAAAGGAGCTTCTCACGTTGACAGCACACAGACAGAGTCTATCATCTCATTGCACTTAATGCTCAAAATCTCACAGGTCAGCACACACCCAGCACAGTTGCTTCAGGACTCTGAACAGAGGCCACCGACAGCACAGATGGTGAATTCCAAAACACCCTGAGAACACCAGAGAGAGATGTGTTCCTATTCATAGGGAGGACAGCAGAGTCACCTAAGGGAAGGGAGAGGGAATGGGGGGGAACAGAACTGCAGCGTCTCTCACACACACACACACGCCAAATCCTTTTTCCACAGGCTCCAAAGCCTGCCAGATGCCAACCAAGGGACATCCACCAAGAAGTAAGCCTCGGTCACATCCTGAAGCACATCAGAAATACCCTATATCTACAGGCTGCCGTGGAACTATAGGTTTATGCCCTAGAAATGTTCACATGGATGGTGTCCCCTGAACCCTTCCACACATGCAAAGGAGCAGTTTCATGTGACGGGAGCCAAAACAGAGCTGCCTTCCCCAGGACTCTTCACCTCTTAGAGGACATAGTGTTGCACGTGTGCCGGCTTCCCACTGGAAAAAAAATTAAATCCACTATAAACACCTTCTTCCACTGAAACACACACTCCAGGACTACCACATGGTAGACTCAATCCAGAAGAGAAGACATTACAGACATGTCCCACCCAACCTTACTCTTCATGACACCCTCCCACCCTGTATCTCCCAATCACCACCTTCCACAACATGCAGCTGCCACAGAACAACATGTGAGAATGTTCTCTCTATTTCCTCTATAGCTCTCATCCTCATTATCTCTCTAACAATCTCTTTATCAATCTAATCTCAGTTCTTTGTCTCCCTTCTTGCATCTTCTTTCTCTTTCACCACACATTGAATACCTGAGGTGCAGGGAGGTGAGTACAAGCCTGGACACCGGTCTCCAGTTTTAATATTGGGTGAGTATCAATCTGTATCTCATGGCAGAGCAGCTTTGCTGCCTGTAAACTCAGTATATGGAGAAATGCCCAGCATCTCACATACCACAACTTAAAGATCACTGAAGAACCATCAGATGATTTGCAGGGAAGGCCAATATCTACAGAGGCAGAGTATATAGTACGATCATACTAGTCATGTTAAAACTCAGATGTGATAGATACGGTTGTGAGACTGTACAACTTATCTGGAGGATAGGCCAATAAAGTAGCCCTTTTTCAACAGTCCTATCACCTCCTAATTTATCTACTATTGATTTTATTGGTTCCAGGCATAAAAGGTATCTATCCATGTATGTGTGTCTATCCATCCATCCCATGTTCATCACCATGGTATTATTCTACCATCCAGCCAAAAAAAAAAAATTGGCTGAATAAAACAAGTCAACAATTCTAAATTAAAGCAAATCAAACAACAAACTCTTAACTTGATTTCTGTCTTTTTTAACACTATAGTTTGCTTGTGAATATTTCCCCTTTGCTAAGTAGAAAGACGTAGCAGGTGTTTTCCATACAACAAATGATGCATGAAGAATGAGCATGAATAGTTAATCAAGGCAAAATTATTCAGAGAAAATTGAAAAGACCCAACCAGTTGTTCTCTCAAATAACAATTAAGTTTGTGACATTTTAATTAAAGAAAAAATAAAACAGTTTAAAGACGTCTCAAACAGTGAGGCTAAATCTTCAATTTTGTATATGGGAAAAATCTACATAATCTGTGGCCAACTGGATCAGCTTTTCTTAACAACAATAACTCTTAGCTGTTCCATATTACTGTAGAGATTTGGTAAAAAAGCTTCTTTATTTTATTTGAAAGAATAGGAGAACCATTCAAGAGGAGCAAGCAATAGGCTGCTTAAAGAAGGAGAACTTTGGGTCCCATGAAGGTGAACCTTACTTTTATTTTATTTTTATTGAATTTCTAGTTCTTTTCCTTTTGAAAGTAGTCTTAAAAATGCAAACCAATCCCTAGGATTGAAAGGAGTATGAGTATGGACTCAACAACGGACATGCTCTCTCACACGCACATAATCCACTTATATAAAATGAGTCAAGTAAGTTTGGGGTGTACCCAGGAAATCCTTTTGCTGACCTTTCTGCAAAATCCATAGCTAGTTCCACACGTGTGGATATAAATAATGGTGGGCAGGAATCGGGTACGTTTGAAAGAGGTTAAAATGTCCAATCCTGTCTGAGGTTAGGACTGAGCTCGCTGCTGCTCACTCACACAATTGCCATGATGTGGACCTTGCTGTTTCATCAAGGAAGACAAATGCTACTATAAGAACATAAGAGATTTCCTACATAATCCCCATCTCATACAGTTGCTCCTGTAGTGCACAAGGAGGAGGCGGAATGTAGGAAGCTTCACACCGGTACTGTACACCTACATTTTGAAGAGTAAAAATAGGGAGGGAGACCACAGCTGTGTTTCCCTGTAGCCTAACTTTCCACACCAGCTAGGAGAGAGTGCTAGAAATCAGAGGAGACCCAGGACCCCAACCTCCTTCCCTACAAATCAGGTTTGATTTGCCCACTTCAATAGTCAAAGGGTAGCCATTCCTCAACCAATCAACCCGCCCACCGCCAGAGGTTGTCTGTTCCACAGCCAGCTAACAATTTCAAAGGCAGAAGCCACAGGGGGACCAGCCTGAAGTGGGTCTGGAACTGCTGTGCAGAATAGCAATCAGGTAGGGGAGCCACCTGCCACAGGTGACGGGGTTGGGGAAAGAACGATGGTTTGAGAGGGGGAGAAGATGGATGGGTTGATAGATTTGTGTGTGTGTGAGAGAGAAAGGAATGAGATTTACTTGGAAATGGTAATAGTATGGAACTGCTGGCGTCTTCTGGCTACAAAGAGTATTTTATGCTGAGAATACCAGCAAGTATGAGGGAGCCCATTCTTAAAATTTTAGCAGTGTATCATTTGGATTAAGTGAGCAAAATTTCTCTAGTGACATTTTAAACAAATAAATAAATTCCCCATGTGAGAAAACAAGCTCAGTAGAGCTACACCAGCTTACACCAACCAAGGATCTGGTCCTTCCAGTTTAGATACTTCATAGATAGGCACAATAGAAATACTTAAAATAGATAAACCAACTTTTTTAAAAAGTCTTCTCTACCAAAATTTATTGATGCTTAAAGCATCATGAGCAAACCCAATAAAAAAGAACCTCTTTAAAAAAAAAAAAAAAAGAACATTTGGTAAATGCAATCCATTTGCATTATTGCTGCAATACAGCTTGCTATCATTCGGCACAGAAAAGCTCCAGCTTCTTAACCCCTCCTACTGAGGACATGTACAGACATTGAAGATTCCCCATTGTGTGTGAGGACACAAGGTTGAAGAAATCAAGAGAAAGTTTACATGGGACAAAAAAAAACCCTTATGCTCTACTTTTTGTCTCTGTGAGTATAAGAATTGTCCAGAATTGGGTTTAAACAGTCATTTGTTTGTTATTTTGCAAATATTTCATGCAAGTTTAAAAGGTTCATCCTTCACCATGCTCCATTCCATCCATTCAGCAGCAGATCAGCAGCTTATGCTCATCTGAGCCTGCAATGCAAATACACTAATACACTGATTCAAAGCCCATTGAAGTCAGTGGAGGTCTTTTTGCTGACCTCATTGGCTTCGGGTCAGGCTTTAAAGCTCTTATCAGTCTTCACTCCACCTTGAATGAGTAAGTCTATTATCACATAATGCAATCTATTTTTCATTTACATATATGTGTATTATTTTGGCTTCTGGGCTTGATTCACACTTATACCAAAAAGTTATATCAACACTGTGTGCTAGGGATGTTATTCCCCCTCTCACATATGTATATTCGTGATATCTCGATAAGAGCTTAGCTGTGCCAAATATAAACCCTCCTGAAACCAGGTGGCCTGGTTGAGCTGTGCCGCCCCTGCTACTGCTTGTACTACTGTGACTACACTGCTGTTTATACTTGTGGTAGGTCCTATCAAGCTACAGCTTGCATATGTATGTGAGCTGAGGAAACATGCCCCTCCCTCGCAGTATAGATGTATCCTTTGAATGCTGTACATTGCTCTGGCCACATGAAGGGGCCTCACAATGGATGTAAATTATATTTACACCCACTTTTAGGGTTGTTGACATTCCTAGAGCAGTGTGGCCTTATTGTAAATTATATCAGGCACCAGTAATAGTGGATAGTGGAATAGTGATGCAGAGACTGAATTGGGGACTATATTCAATTAACATTGATTAAAATAACACTGTTAATGATACTATTATTAAGTTTTGGCACAGGATAGTGCTGTCATCATATACAATAAGATGCTTCAGCAATGGAGATCTGCACACCTGAACAAACTGGTCTATACAAAAAATGGAACCTGCCACAATACATCAAATTACAGTTGGTTATCCCTCAAATTCAATAGGGGTGGGGAAAAACTATTTTTCAAAATACTAAAAGGGCCCCACAATGTTTAGACCCAATTCTACACTTTAAAAATGGTCAAAGCTTACAAGCATGGGTAAAAAAAATCCTAGCCACAGTAATCAAACCTCAACCTAATCTGAATCTTGGACAGAACACTTGTGAATAGCCCTCTTTGACAAGGGTGTTGGTGGAGTTGGAAGATAGGGAAAGATGTTCTCTCCCCCTGTATGTAGTACATTTTGCACATCATTAAACCCGAATCTCACACTAACTTCCAGGTTACCACTTAATACAAGATTATGTCTGCAGCCTTTGTAGTACACAAGGAAGGGAGCAGGCATAAGGACCCTCTCTCCCCCTTACCTTATACATGAGCTGGGTACAGTAAAAGCCCTTTGCTGTAGACAAAGTAACATAGTCATCATTTTGAACAGTTTGTAGACTGGGGTTGGATTGGCATTCTAATATCTAATACAATACTTAGCATTTCTGTAGTGCTTGTCATTCATGTGCTTCTAAACACTTTACAAAAGTGGGTAGGGAGTCATCCCCATTTTTGAGAAACTGAGGTCCCGAAAGGTTAAATGATTTGCTTGAGGTCATATAGAGCAAGGGTTTGTCTGCACTTGAAAATTAGTTAGGATTAAGGTAGGATTAAGGCCAACCAGTGGCCCACAAGGTTTTTCAAAGTGGTCCACCACTCCCCTCCCGCTGGCTGCAGAAGGGAACCTCTGCCTAAGGACCCAGGCAGAGCGCATTGCTGTCGGGCTATAAGACCAGTGCAGGCTCCTTTTTGCAGCCAAGGGGATGGGAGATCAGTGCTCCCCTCCCCCTGGGTGTAGGAGGGAGCACGGCAAAGTGCTCCTCCTGGGTCCATAAGCATTGCTGTATCTGCTGGAGCCAAAGGGAAGGGAGATCAATGCTCCCCTCCCCTGGGTCCAGCAGAGAGCAAAGTGCTCTGCCTGTGTCCCTAGGTGCTGGGTCCCTGCTGGAGCCAAAGGGAAGGGAGCATGGATCTTCTGGTCCCCTGGCTGCAGAAGGGAGCCAGCTGGAGCGCACAGGGCTACAGGACACGTGTGGTTTCCCTGCTGCAGCGAGGGGCACAGGAGTGGGGTGCTGCTGGAGGAAACTGGTGGCCCTTCTGGGTTGTAAAAGTGATATCTGTGGCCCTTGAGCCAAAACGTTTGGGAACCACTGATGTAGGGTATGAATTAAAGCACCTGAATAATTCCATATATGGAAACTCTTATTCTGAAATAAGAGTCCCTTGCTCCAATTTATGTGAATCCCTTTGAAAGGCAACTCCTAGATAGCAGGCCAGGAATAGAACTTAGATCTTCTGATTTTGAACCTAGCTTGCTATCCACAGGAACCATTCTACCTCAACACGTTAAATTGTGTCTCCATTACTTCCTCTATAAACAGAGATAAAATATTTATCTACTTCAAGTGGCTGTTTGTAAGTCCAAATTAATTAATATTTTTAAAGTGTAATGAGATCCTGTAGGAAGTCATTATAGCCCTTATTCTGAACCACTGAAGTAAACTCACTTCAACAGGTACAGGCTGTAGATAAGCAAGACATATTATTGTAATCTTGCTCTTCTAAGATGAATCCTGATTCATCTGAAACTGAACTTATTCTTAGATATGAATTTTCATGTGAACAAGTGGCTTAATATGCTTCTCGGTACTTCCTGATGTAGTTGTGCTGGAATTTCTGTGAGAAAGGGCCTCTTACAATGTTTCTTACTCCTCCTCAGCTCAGATAAAATGTTCAAAGATGTCAAGAAAAGAAAGTTAACTGAACTTTTACAAAACTCAAAAAAAGTTTACTTCAATTCTGTTTCAGTTCCTGGCACATATTCCGGTTGTTTTTTACAAAGTCCTTACTGGTTTGCTCATCTGTAATAATTTAATTATTCTTATGTCATAGATATTTTCACACTCTGTAGAGAAGTGGTAGTTGATTCTTCTCCACTGACACAAATTAAAACACTGATTTTCTTTATTAAGTAGTATCTTGAACTTCTTTAGGTTTGAAGTTCAAGTTGAAGTTAATTTAGGCTTGAGATACTTTTAAGTAGCTTTTCTGCTAAGTGTAATGAAACAAATGTATGGCTATAAAAAGGAAAGATGTTATTTCAGATTTAGGAAATGTACTTGAGCTTTCAGTTTT
Organism: Emydura macquarii macquarii; assembly: GCF_026122565.2. Taxonomy (NCBI): domain Eukaryota; kingdom Metazoa; phylum Chordata; order Testudines; family Chelidae; genus Emydura; species Emydura macquarii. The sequence goes on along the minus strand of NW_027132543.1, from coordinate 518,899 downwards.
TGTAAACAATGCATTTGAAGTTAAGATATATGAAGCAATTTCTTGAAAATATACACATAGATAAAGAAACTGAATAATGGCTCAGATGTAGATTCTAATTTTAAATGATTCTCTGTAAAATGTTTATTTTGTTTGTTTGGGTTTTTTGTTTGTTTGTTTATTTATTTGTTTCTTTTGGGTAAATTTAAAGTACAAAATGCTATCAGCTATACGTGTAATAAAAGCAGGTGGTCTTCCACTTGGATTTATATATTTCCATAGATATCATATACCAGATGGCTGTTCAACACATTTTCTTTCAGATATCTAGTGGGAGAAAGCAAGAGATTTGCAGAACTTTTAGTTCATTTTGCTCAAGGTATATTTATGTCATCTTGTACCAATATGGGATTTGCTGACATTGATGGCAACACATCCCACATCTAACTTGTTTGCTAAGGATTGAGAGATATTCTAGAAAATGTCAGCAAAGAAAAGGCAAGCGCCTGTCTTACTGCTTTTAAAAGCACCCAAACTGTTCTTTCAGCATATGGCACTAAACAAACTAAGTTTGTCAACTTGTTTTAGAGAACCTCTGAAACTATCAAGGGCTAGCAAACAGTATTTTTAGTTAGTCTGAGTTTGAAAAGTCACACTAAAATAACATACTTATGTAATTCAAATCAAATGAAATAGTCAATTAGGAATATAAAAAGAAGGTCCTGTGATTTCCAAGTGTATTACTGCTTCTGTCCAGTAAATCTGTATCTGAAGTTTGTATGTGTATTTTTGAGTGCTGATGATTTATTTGTTAAATTCCATGTTCATGACATTTTTCTAAGATGTCTGGAAACTTTAAAACAGAATTGCAACTGTTTGGATTTAATCTGGCTATTTCCTTTTTACAGGATAGTAACATTTCTACAGTTCTGAGCTCAGTTGGATGGCTCAGGTGACAAGGGATATCCAAAATGCAGATTTATTAAATCCCTTTACAACAGCTGGATATTTGAAAGGGACGGGGGCACATCTTTGAAAATGCTTTTTTCCCCATCAGTCATTTTGGAGGCTGCTATGGGGAGTATGAGAGTCAAACATACATTTTATTCAGTTACTGAAATGAGTAATATTCAGAGAATGTTCACAAAGGGTGTAAGCTCCTCCAAGAGACAAGTGCCATTCTCTTGATATATTTCTAAAATTCACCCATTCCTCTCTCCATTCCCCAAACCTTGGTTGATGTTATAGATCTCTTACCTAGTCTACTCTGAACTTCTTCCAGAGCTCTATGACTCCTCCTTTTCCCTTCTTCAGTTTAACATTATCCAACCACTAAATGAATCTTCTTCTCCAGGAACTCTGAGCATGTCATCCTCTTTCTTGAATCCTATCACTGGCTCCCTATTTATTGCAAAATTCAGTCTCCCCTTCTTCTTAGTTTTCTTTTCTGAATTCTCACAGGAATTAATACTTTCTGAGTGCCACATGGAAGAATGTATTTATCTCTGGTCCTTCCTCCCAAGAGTATTGTGGATAAACTCATTAATGCTTGTGAGGCACTCAGATACTACAGAAATAAGCACCATTACAAAACATATAATTATTAAGCACTAGTCTTTGCGTATGTTAATGTTCTTGTACGTATTCTTCCTGCAAATACTGATGTGGTGTTTCCTTTTTTTCTTCTTAAAACAACCCTTGTCACCATATATCATTAAATATTAGGCATTAGAATTCTGTGATGCCTTCTAATTAATTACATTAAAAGATCATTTAAAAAATCTGTCTTTTTGTGGAAGAGACAGAGTGTCCATTTTTGGAAAGAAGATTATAAAGTATGTGAATCCCCTTGCTCAGAGGAAGGATGAATGAATTATAACGCTCCGTCCTAGATGCCTCTGAGTAAAGATGCAAGCCCATTGTTTCATGCTAAAGCATTTCATGTTCACAGAGTTCTATCTTGCCTTTGCCAATCAACAGGAAAACAAAAGCTTGCTTTTCTGCTAAAATAACATCTTGAGCAGCAATTAATAAGAAATTTTCTGCTTGGAGTAAACAAAAAAAAACTAGACATACCACTTTTTTTTTTTCTGGCAGTTATCCTGTTTCCATGGGGAAATTACAGCAGTTAAATCACAGCACATAAGAGTGGATTTGTCTATGAAGTATGTTCTTAGTGTTGCTTTACTTATTCTTTTTAATGACAAGTGGTACAAGTGGTTATGTGAAGTCAAATCAGGAATAATTCTGAGTAACGGAGATGTGTTCCTTAAAATATTCATGTCACACAGCACTGTCTTGACAAGATGTTATTCAGCCTCAGTGTCTGCTAAACAGCCCCTACAGCAGCTAAGGCAGAAGAAGTTGCGGGAGGTTTACTTTTTTGATGAGTCCTTTATTACCTTTCCTTTGATGTGTAACTTTCTCTTCTGTAAATGCTATGGGCAAGCTTCAGACTGAGAATGTTCCTGCATTTTGTGCCTAAGGTGTTTTTGATGTATTACTCCAGGTTAAAAATGCATTGCATGTACTCAGCTGGCCATTATGCCTTTTACTAGCTCTATATTGTCTTGCTTTGTTTACCTTACATGGTACTCAGCAGCCACCGCTTCACTTTCCAGACTTTTTGAAGATTAACTTGATTCTTCATAATCATACAATGTATCTGTCTTAGATACTGATATGGCTTCCATTACCTTAGCAATTGGGTGTCTCACAGTTGTGATCCTCACACTATTCCCATTGGGTAGGGAAGTATCATTATTCCTATTATTCCAGTCTTTTTTAAATAGATCAGGGAACTGAGTCAAAAACAGGCTAAATGACTTGCCCAAGGTCAAACAAGAAATCTGCAGTGGAGCAGGGCATTACATCTTTGAGGTAGTTTCTGGCTTGCTTTCTAACCAGTGGAATATCCTGCCACTCTTAGAAAGATGGACCAATTCTGCTTCATGTACAGGGTGATTCCCAAAGTAAGTCCACAATAAATTACATTTTTATCCCTACAAACGTTTCAAATGATTTACTTGACAATTAACTGGATTAGACACAATTTGTTTTTTTAATTACAAAGAATCAAATTGTGGAATCCGTCCTCATTGATGATCACTTCTTGACTTCAGTGAGTAAGTAAGTGTTGCATGAGTAAGTGTTCACCAGGGTGAATGAGGACTCCACCGTTTGCCCCTAACTGCATTTCAGAATAATGGTTCAAAACTTCTAAATGAACTATTTTTTCCCCCCAGATTTCAGATAATGTCTGTTTATAAGAATATCTATGGAAGACTAGAATATATAATATATTATCATCAAGGGTATACTGCTGATGATAGAAGTTATTAAAAGTTACAATCAACAGCTGCACATTCAAGATTAAAACATGTCAGATAAACTATTTTGAAAATAAAGTGTTCTGAAGCATAATTTACGACCATTTTTTAATTATGCTTCCATCTTAAGAAGGATGTTCCATTTTCTAACTCTCATCTCTGCATTTGAACTCCTAGGTACCTAGCTTATAGTATAATATTGTATAGATAATTATCTAAACCAGCACAGAAGTCTTTATATTTCCCTGGTGTCTTTCATCTAATGTAAGCGTAGTGGATTTTGCTATACAATCCTATTTTTCTCAACATAAAAAAAAAAAAATCTGTCTCCTGCTCTGCAGCTTCTTTATTGCCTACCTGCTATTGCTCTGTGACCTGAAATCCTGAGCCTTTGAAACCACAAATATCAGATTAGAGTGCTTTGTGACTGAAGAATAAGCAGTAGGAGCTGTCTTGTATGCAGCCAGAAGATCTGTATCAGCATATACTCACTGGTAAAAACAAACCTAAAAAAAGAAGAGTTTGCAATTTTAGCTCATCATCCCTTTGTTTGTCTTATTCAAGGACACTTGTGTTAGCAGCTAACATTCACAAGTCCTTGAAGTGGCCAATTTTCATAAGCCAGGAGCAAAGCAGGTTTGTTGAAGGTCCATTAGTAGTTTTATGAAATGTTAGAAAAAAACTGTTGGCAAACCTAGACGCTTGCGTAGATAATTTAACAAGTTGGTATTTTTGAATTTCAAATGTTCTACTGTTAGAAAATGGGCAGTTAGTTGTCACTAAGACTTTCCATTCAAATTCAAAAGTAGATTCATCTCCATGCTCTTCTGCAGATCTCTTGTGTGATTTTGGACAAAAAGCTTATCTGTGCCTCAGTTCCTCACCTGTAAAATGGGGATAATAATGTTTTTCTACCTCATGGGATGTTGTGAGACACTCAGCCCTGGATGCACAAATGGGGTTAAGAGAATAAGTCTAATTTTTAAGCATGTAAATCAGAGTTTCAGACCCACTGTGATATATAGTCCCCACCCCGCAGAATCCTGTAGGTGTCTATACTCATTTGGTGCCTAATTTTTTGCTGTTAAAGTTCTCTGGGTGACTATGTTTCTGCCTTTGAGCATGTGCACTGCTGTCTCTCACACACCAGCCTGGACACCTTTCTCCCACCTAAGTCCTAGAGAGATACATAAAGCAACTGGGAACAGATGGCACATACCCATCTTGCCACGGAGGCCTATCTGGTAGATATGCTCACACCACATCTAACACTTAAGATCCACCTCCACCCTCTCAGGTCAGGGTGTTGAATTCAAGGCACCAATAGGTGTAGGGCCCCACATTCCATGCATAAAAACCACACTGGGTCACAGGGAAGCTTAGGGTGAGTGTGAATGAGGTACCAATCATGACTCAGTGAGACACAGAGAAAAAGAGACCAACTCAGGAGACAGCAGGCTAGAGAGAGATAGTTGTAGCTGCTAGGGTGTAACCATCAGGGATGGGGATTGGGTGGGTGAAGCAGAGGATTAGCTAGTGAGGCACCTAGAGGAGCACAGATTTGAGGTCAGGGACAGCTGGAGTAGAGAGATAGGGTGGGAAGGGGAAACACACATAGGAAGAGCAGCAGGGTGGGAAGGGTACCCTGGGGAAGGAGAGAGAGGGCTAAGAAGTGGGAAGAGACACTTGTGGGTAGAACAAGGTGAGGGACATGGATTGGCTAATGGGCAGCGAGGGGAAGGCTCAATAACCTACCCAAATGATAAACAGCAGTATATCTGCACTGGGCTTCTCCTCTGGCAGCAGCAGACTGAGGCTGAAGCCCAGCCCAAAGCCAACCCCCAGCCTGAGGCCTAGGCTGAGGCCAAGTGGCCATGAGGCCCACTTCCCCTGAGTCTGCTGATCCCACTACAATTATCTGGGCCTTTCTCGGCATGTATGCATGCAGCACTACTGTCTGGAGCCAGATACACTGCTTCATCTATGTGATGTGCTCCACAGCAGTCTTGCCACTGCCACACTCAGGAGCCAGAAACTCTCCACACTCTGCTCCCCAGGTTGGCATAGCCCTGGCAATACTGTCCTCAGAGCCCTTTCCCCAGACCATAAACCTCACCCAACCCATGGACTCCAGGATACTGTGACGATTCTTGGGGAGCCCTCATCAGCCATGCAGCAGAATACATACTGTTCTGCTCCAATGTAGCCGTCCAGAGGTGAAACATGATACAATTCTACTAGGCTATGGCCTTCCCACATATGCTAGGAGTCATGGACAGGACTTATGTAAACATAAAAAATAAAAAGTATACAGACATCCAACCTATTCCATGAACATGATGACTGTCTGTAATGAAATGATGGTCTTCATGGATGTCATGGCAAAGTACCCAAGATCATACCATTAAGCACCCCTTTGGTCAGAATCTCAGCAGAGAGAACTGCTCCCCAAGGGAGAATTCCCCACGGGTGGCTTCTAGGCAACACTCTGACTAGTTCCCCTCCCACAGTCTCACCCAGATCCAAAGTGTCCCCTGCCATGTCCAAGCCATGCACAGCACTGCCAACTGCCAACCTATCACAGGCTCTCTACTATGGGACAGGTATCTTTCCCCTCATGTATCGACTATGCCCCACATAGGTAATAGAGGCTACCTCTTCCAATCATGGCTACTCATGCCCACCATGAAGCCTAATACTGAAGCAGAGGGACAGTATAAATGTGCCCATGCAACTACTGTGTCGGTGATTGAGAGAGCCTTCAGCTTTCTGAAAATGCAGTAGAAGTGTCTCCATTCCTTTGATTGTACACTACAGAACAGCCCCCAAACTGTGTGTAAGATATTCCTGGCCTGCTGCATAACATGGCAATGTAGTGTGTAATAATTTTCCTTCAGTGTCTACAGACAGACAAAATGGAGAAGAAGGAGAAGGAGGAGGAGGAGGAGAGAGATGAAAATAAATACAGGAAAGCAGAAGTGTTGGAGGAGGAGGGGGAAGAACCATGAATAGTAGCTCCTGAGGATGGGTGACAGCAGCTTCTGCCCAATGTATGTGAACAGAGAGAGAGAGGCCAGCGTACCCGTGACAGACTTCTTCAGGGGGTGTTCAAGATCACAGCAAGCCTTGATTTCAGGAGCAGGGATAGGGAAGAGGAAAAAGGACATCAGACACATTGAGTTTGGGAGCAGGGATAGGAGTGGGGGGTGACAGTAGGGTGATGATCCAGCTGGTCAAGCTCAGTGGGTGGCTGACTCTGAGGCTGGGGTTGGGGTGGGCAGGGTGGGAGCTTGTGGAGAGTGAAGGGGAATGGAACCTTACTGTTTTGCAGCCATGGTCCCTACCTGTGCAGTGATGCATGTGCTTGTTTATTACCTGATCCAGGCTTCTGACCACTCTGATCAATCATCCTGTAAATCGGCAGTTCAATCCAGCAGGGGCATCATGGCGAAGGACATCCTTCTCTGGCAGCAGCTTCCCCCTGAGTGAGCTGCTAAGCCAACCTTTTGTATTTCCCCTTCCTGTCTTGGTCTCACCCCTCTGCTCCCAGGGTCTCAGGCCTGCAGTGCCCTGATCGGTCCAGCAGGGGCACCATGGACCGTCCTCGGGCCCAAGCTCCGAGGAAGGCCACAGAGCCTTGCTACATACTCATAAAGTGCATGTGTGCAGTCCTTCCTGCTTTTCTTTGTCTTGGGGATCTGTCCCACTGATTATACTTACTGCATGGCTGGTGCCATATCCGTGTGGTGTCCAGCTCCGCAGTCCCCCTACGGACTATGCTGAGGAGGTGCTGACAATTTCCTACAATATCTTCGGCATACTTTATTGAATTAATTTTGAATTAATCTTTATTGAAAGATTAATAACTTTGGAGTCCATTGTAGTAAATGAATGAATTATGCATCCTTGTGAGCCAGGGATTGTGTGTAATTCCATGGGAGATATGGACCACAGTTTTTCAGGAACAAAGAATAGTGTGTGTGTGGAGAATGATTAGGCAAATATACTCAGGTTGTAATACCTCCAGGGAACTCACCTAACCTGGTTCACATTGGATTTTTCAGGGACCAAAAGAAAAAGAAAGAACTTTTAATTAATAGCTTGAATTAAAAATGACATAGGGCCTTCATTCTGATCCAACAAATGGACATAACTTTGTGTCCAAGAGGTCCCCAAACTTTCCAAGGAAGTATTGGCAGGACTTAATCCAGTTGGTGTGCTTGTTCTGAGTGAAAAATATTATGAACTTGTGACCATAAGAAAAAACCCTGGGTGGAGTTTGAAGGTCTTTTCATTGGACAGAGCTCTTGTTAGAGTAGGAGCTGATCTCTGGTAAGCTTATTAGCATGTATATAGGTTCTTTTATTGTTTTAATATGTTTTCTCTGCAATACTTTTACCATAAGAATAAATGTGCTTGCTTAGAAAGAGCTGTGGCATAGTTTAACTGTAGTAATTGTACTGTTTAATGTCTCTGAGGAGAAAAGTAAAGCAGGACTGCTTATACAGCCTGACTCCTGAGGAATTCACAGTGTGGACAGGGAGCTGTGCAGCCAGGAAGCACCCTGATCCAGAGGGAGGAAAACACGGCTCTCCACCCAAGAGAAGTGATGACTGGGGAGCTGGGAGCTTAGACTGGGTGCCTTTGCTGGATCTTTGAGGGGGAATACAAATGCAGCTGCCCTGAACTGTGACAGGTGTCTGGGGAGCTGGGGCACCCAAGCTTCCCTCCCATATTGCCCACTCTTCTGCCTCTGAGAAATTATGTCTATGCTGCCCATGCTGACCTCCCTCCCCAGCATGTTCAGTAGCTGTTCCCTCACTCGTACTGTCCATTCTGGTGCAGGGGTGCAGGTCAAATATGACTTAGGCTCCATCTTATTATTGCATGTTCCAGAATGATGGCTCCCTGGGACCTTATGAGCCCAAGCATCTGTTAGCAGCTTATATCCAATCCACACTTGGCACTGGGCAAGCATGTAGGTGCCTGAAGTCCAGCCCCCTGATGTGAACTGTGAATCACTCTCTGACATAAGTGCCTTTGTACTTTCCTGGACTCCTCCCTTTGTTTGGGCACCTATCTCTGCTGTCATGGACTGGTAGCATGCTAGCCTGAGCAGGAGCTTACCGCTGGTTTACATAGCAACCGATGGCTTACAATCTTCCCAGATGTAGAGGAATGCTGCTACTCTGCCTGGGAGCGAGGGGGGGAGAGAGGCGGTAAGGTTGAGGGGAGGATACCTAGCCCAACCCGGGAATTTTGGAACCAAAAAATGTTTTTTGTGGAGCCCTGGGATGTGATGGACCCCTTCCTGACTCTGATATGTGTGTCCCCTTGTTCTTGCTCACCTCCTCCTCCTGCTGCATGTGGTCCTCGTGGAGCACTATGGTCCTCTTGCTGGGCCTGGGGGAGGGTTGAGTGGGCGGGGAAGGAAGAGTGGGCTGTGGCTATCCTGAGGCACGGGGTCTCTGTGTTTGCCAGTGACAGCAGTGCCTGCTGCAGCTATGTCTGCTTTGACCTCCTATTCTTCTCCTCACTCTGTCCATGGTAGTTGTGAGTATTATGAGCATTGTCTGTCCTTTGACAATTTGTACTAATACTACACTTGTAGGTAGTCTCTGCAGTGATTCTAAGGACTGAATTAGCAAAGAGGCTGAACTACTGTCTGGTCCACAGAAGTGGACTCTCCAAGTCACAGTTGGGGCACATGGATGAACCACTGTGCAGAAGAGTGGACTGCTCCATTCCATGTTTCTATATAGGACCTATGTGAAATTCTTGTGAAAGGTGCCCCATTGACAGCTCTGAAGATTCAGTTCAGGTATTTGTTATATATATTTTCACTAGGACAAATACCGACATGAATCTCCAGATCTATCAATGGGGTACCTTTCACAAGAATTGCATTCACATAGGTCGCCCTACGTGTACACAGTGCCGAGCAAAACATGGTCATTATTGTCACACTACAACTACTAAATTCATCAGAAAAATAAAGCAAAGAATTGAAAGGTTGAATACACTGTGGTGAGATCCACACAAAAATTAAGAAGCTAGTTAAACAGAAATTAAAAGGTAAAGTGCCAAAAGTGAAATCCCTGGAAGCTGCATGGAAACTTTTTAAAGACACCATAATAGAGGCTCAATTTAAATGTATAAACTCTGGCAAGTGAAGTTTAAAAATATAATTAGGAAGGCCAAAAAATAATTTGAAAACCGGCTAGCCAAAGACTCAAAAAGTAACAGCCAAAAAAAAAATTAAAGTATATCGGAAGCAAGAAACCTGCTAAACAATCAGTGGGGTCACTGGATGATCGAGGTGCTAAAGGAGCACTCATTCACGGCTGAGGATGTGAAAGAGATTCCCAAACTGGAACCATTCTTTTTAGATGACAAATCTGAGGAACTGTCGCAGATTAAAGTGGCGTTAGAGAAGATATTGGAACAAATTGATAAATTAAACAGTAATAAGTCACCAGGACCAGATGGTATTCTCCCAAGAGTTGTGAAGGAATTCAAATGTGAAATTGAAGAACTACTAATTGTGGTATGTAACCTCTCATTTAAATCAACTTCCATATGACATGACAGGAAGATAACTAATATGATGCCAATTTTTAAAAAAGGCTCCAGAGGGAATCCCAGCAATTACAGGCCAGTAAGCCTAACTTTAGAACCAGGCAAATTGGTTGAAACTATAGTAAAGAACAGAATTATCAAACACATAGACTAACACAATTTGTTGGGGAAGAGTCATTTTTTTTTAAAGGGAAATCATGCCTCATCAATCTACTAGAATTCTTTGAGTGGGTCAACAAGCATGTGGACAAGGGTGATCCAGTGGATATAGTGTACTTAGATTTTAAGAAAGCCTTTTTACAAGGTCCCTCACCAAAGGCTCTTATGCCAAGTAAACTGTCATGGGATAAGAGGGAAGGTCCTCTCCTGGATCAATAACTGGTTAAAAGATAGGAAACAAGGGTTAGGAATAAATTATCAGTTTTCAGAAAGGAGAAATGTTAATAGTGGTGCCCCCAAGGGTCTGCCCTGGGACCATAACTGTCCACCATATTAATGAACGATCTGGAAAAGGGGGTAAACAGAGAGGTGGCACAATTTGCAGATGATACAAAACTACTCAAGATAGTTAAGTCCAAAGCAGACTGTGAAGAGTTACAAAGGGATCTCACTAAACTGGGCAAATGGGCAACAAAATGGCAGATGGAATTCGATGTTGATAAATGCAAATTAATGCATATTGGAAAACATGCTTCCAACTATGCATAGAAATAAGTGTCTAAATTAGTTACCACTCAAGAAAGAGATCTTGGAGTCATTATGGATTGTTCTCTGAAAACATCCACTCAATGTGCAGTGGCAGTTAAAAAAGCTAACAGTTGGGAATCATTAGGAAAGGGATAGATAAAATAGAAAATATTGAATTGCATCTTTTAAGATCCATGGTACGCCCACATCTTGAATACTATGTGCACATCTGGTTGCCCCATCTCAAAAATGATATATTGGAATTGCAAAAGATACAGAAAAGGACAACAAAAATGATTAGTGGTATGGAACAACTTCCATATGAGAGATTAAAAATACTGGCACTTTTCACCTTTGAAAAGAGACGACTAAGGGGAGATATAATAGAGGTCTATTAACTCATGACGGGTGTGGAGAAAGTAAATAAGGAAGTGTTTATTTACTCTTCATAACACGTGAACTAGGGGTCACCAAATGACATTAAAAGGCAGCAGGTTTTAAATTAACAAAAGGAAGTATTTCTTCACACAATACACAGTCAACCTGTGGCACTCTGCCAGAAGATGTTGTGAAGGCCCAAGACTATAACAGGGCTCAAAAAAAGAACAAGATAAATTGATGGAGAATAGGTCTATCAATGGGTACTAGCCAGGATGGGCAGGGATGCAAAACCATGCTCTGAAGTGTCCCTACCCTCTGTTTTCCAGAAGCTAGGAATGGGTGACAGGGGATGGATCACCTGATGATTGCTTGTTCCGTGCATTCCCTCTGAAGCACCTGGCATTGGCCACTGTCGGAAAATAGGATACTGGGCTAGAGGCACCATTGATCTGAACTAGTATGAAAATTCTTATGATCTTAGGGAATTATAGACCGGTCAGGCTAACTTTGATACCTGGAAAGTTAGTGAGACACTTATTAAACAATCAATTTGTAAACATCAAGAGGATAATAGCGTTATGAGGAATAGCCAGCATGGATTTGTCAAGAACAAATCATGCCAAATAAACATAATTTCCTTCTTTGTCAGAATTACTGGCCAAATAGATTGGGAGGAAGCAGTAGACATATCTTGCTTTTAATAAAGCAGTACACTTTTCATTCTCACAAATAAACTAGAGAAATGTGGTCTACTATACTAAGTACTATAGCATAGGTGCAAAAGTGGTTGAAAGACAGCACTCAAGGATTCACTTTCAAATTTGGAGGATGTAGCTAGTGGGGTCCTGCAGGGTTCAGTCCTGGATCCAGTACTATTCAGTATTTTCAGTAATGATTTGGTTAATGGTGTGGAGAGTTTGCTTATAAAATTTTCAGATGACATCAAGCTGGGAGGGGTTGCAAACACTTTGAAGGACAGGATTAGAATTCAAAATGACCTTGACAAATAGAAGAATTGATTTAAATCAGCAAGATGAAATTCAATAAAGACAAGTGCAAAGTACTACACTCAAGAAGGAAAAATCAAATGCAGAAATACAAAATGGGAAATAATTGGCCAGGTGGTTATACTGCTTCAAAGGACCTGGACGTTACAGTGGATAACAAATTGAATATGAGCCGACAATGTGATGCAGTTGAGAAAAAGGCTAATATATTCTGGGGTGTATTAACTGGACTGTCATATATAAGATATGAGAGACAATTGTTCCACTCTAGTCAGCATTGATTAATCCTCAGGTGAAGTCCCCCTCAGTTCTGGGGACACACTTCAGGAAAGATGTGGATAAATAGGAGAAAGTCCAGAGGAGAGCAACAAAAATGATAAAAGATTTAGAAAAAGCTGACCTATGAGGAAAGGTTAAAAAATCCCTGGGCATGTTTTGTCTTAAGAACCTGATAATAGTCTTCAGGTATCTTAAGGGCTGTGACCAATTGTTCTCCACTATCCACTGAAGGACAAGAAATGAGACCCACCTGAATCAATTGGTGGGGGAAATTGATGGGGACAGCAGTGAAAGGGGACAGTCCCATTAACAAAGGAGGGAAACTCTTGCCAAGGGACAATATGTAACACCTCTCATGGGAATCTGGCACCGATTAGCCAGCTGAGAGAAAGGGGGGTATTGATTAGCCAGCATTCCCCATCTCCCAGTATTTAGTCCAGAGCGGGGGCCATGTGGAGCCTCTTTTGGCTCCATTCCAGCAGCCCACGCTACCTCCCATCACCCCAAAGTATGAATGTGAACCCAGGCTGACAGACACTGCGGGTCTAGCCGAATGCCTGTTTAGAGAATCAGGAAGGAATTCAGGGCCAAACTGGTGGAGACGAGGGACATTTTTTCATTCTTCACAGCACGTGCAAGCCACAGTGGGTTAAATAGGAATGCAGATGATATGTAACTGAGATACTGGGGTGGTGTTGCTTCCTCGGTGCAACTTGTAGCCAGTTTCCAGTGCAGTTAAGAGAATAAAAGGAATGGTTCACAGAGGTAAAATACCTGGGATTTTGGTAATGGGCTTTGTGCTTATGTGATACGGTGAGCCCATGCAGGCTGAGGTCAGACCTTGTGACCCTCCCATGACGAGGTCCCCACCCTGCTGCACCCTCTATCCCCTTTGCAGTGGGGAGGGTGCTAGGAACTCGGGGAGAGCAGGGTCCTGGGGGTATGCGAAGGAGATTCTACCCTGCATTATGAGTTGTATGGTAAGGAGCCTTGTAACCTCTGCATTGGGACCAATTAAAATTATGGTATAGGAGAGCATGGGTGATGGGAGGATACTGCTCCTCCCTTCTGTTAAAAGTTTAATAAAAGTTGCGGCCTGCCGCCTAATTCCATGCATGTGTCTGTCCTCATTTTGTCACTATGACTACATCAGCTTACTTAGATATTAGTAAAAATCTTCTAACTATGAAAGTAATTATTCCAGAACGTAAACTTCCAAGGGAAATTGTGGAATCCCCATTATTGGAAGTTATTAAGAACAGGTTGGACAGACATCCGTCAGGAATGATGTAGGTTTACTTCATCCTGCCTCAAGACAGGAGGCTGAACTTCATGACTTCTCAGTCCCTTCCAACCCAACATTTATATGATTCTATTATCATTATAAAATCATTGTTAAATAGACTGCATGTATTGTGCATTAACATATATTGCTGTCACAACATTAAATAACGTAACAGTAATATTGTATGTTTGCGGCCCCCACTGTATTTGTAATTACTCTGATCACCTGCCCTGCTATCTACAGATTAATTGGACTATTTGCAGGTATTACAATTTTAGTAGCTAGGGAACTAAGCTTTTCACCAATTGGTGGAAAAAAACTGTGGTTAGAAGAATGTTACTCAGTTCAAATATTCACAGGACATGTGTTGCAAAATGCTACAAGCCCCATCATGTGTTCCATTGCTGTTGATATGTTACCAGATCTCACTCATTCTCTCTCTCTCTCTCTCACACACACACACACACACACTCTTTTGGATTAGTGAAGTGATAAAACTATAAGTAACATCATATGAAAATGCAGATAATTAACACTATACATATGTAGCTGATATATATTTTTAGAATGTCTGATTTTCAAGTATTTCACATCCAAATAACCTGTATGATTATATTTTTTCTGTATTTCATATTTCCAGGTTCTTTTTATTTAGCAATATGTTCCAGCTACATAATATTCTTAAACTTCCTATTTGTAATTTAGTTACTTTGGGGTCTTGAGACTTATATTCTAGAACAAACCAATTTGAACTGTGAAAATCTTCATTTCTGCTGGGAATTTTATTTTTATATTTTTAGCTCTCTCTCCATCTGCCTTTGAGCAATTTTCTGTGCTTCAAGCTTGAGCAAGCAATATTAATCCAATTTCCAGTTTCTGTGAGGCACATTAAGTTAGATCATATGCACCTCAACTGTACTCATTGGAAACTATGTGTTTATTTAACTGTTTCATTGTCTCAGTCTGTCTGATCTTGCGTGTTGAAACAAAGGTAATAAATCATGTGAAAAACATAGATTTTTGATGTTGTTGCTGTAACTCTTTGCAAAGCAGAGGTATTACTGGATGCTGAGAGGTACCTTGTCAATCTTGACCCAAGGAAAAAATTCATTCTTGATCCCCAAAATTAGTAATCAGTCAAAGCAGTAGCATCTTGGAAACGCCATTCAGTCTCTATCTTCATCGTAAGGCAGGGCAGCAACCACAACAGAATGGCCAGTGCATGGCTACAGGAAGGGGACTGATGCAAAAGGCTGTCACCTCCACCTTCCTCCCATCTCAGTCCTGTTACTGGCAGCAGGGAGAGGTGGAAAAAAATCTCTCCAGCTCCCCAGCCTCTTCCCACCCAGTCACAAACTCCATGTGTGTTTTGGAGAGATGAAGACCGCAGAGCAGCCAAGACTACTCCCTTCACTCAGGATGCAATAAAATATGCCCCCCTGTTGAGATGGATGGGGAATGTTGTCATTCATTGACTGATTCTGATTGATTACATTTGCAAGCACTTTACAGAATACTGAGCAAGCTAACATAGTGTGCGTTTTCCACAAGATAAGATAACATCTCTCCAAGCTACTTATATTTTCACAGCTATTATTATTTCTACATCCAGTCTTTTCTTAGCATTACATGCAAGATCCATTAGAATTATCTAGTTTTCTAAGAAGTTATTTCAAGCGGAACATAATATTTTTCAGTGTTTACTCATTGGTTGGTCTTGCGGTACACCTCAGTATGCTCAAACTGCTAAGGGTTTCTCTTGGCAGCTTAGTGTAATCTCAAGCCAAGTTAACATAAGATATCATTGTTTTACGAATTGGTACCCACTTTTTGTTGTATGATCATCATGCATTGTATAAGTCTTCCATAATAAGCTACTTTTTCTTTTTTTTCTTTTGCCTTATAGCCTGCCAAAATTGAAAAACAGAGGCCTGCTTGCTGTATTTGAATCTTGAATGTCCAATCATTGCTCTAGTTTACATTTTACAGGACAAATAGCACTGAGGAATGATCATATTACCATGTCACAAATATCAATGATCCTTCAGTATTTTTGCTTTTCTAAGAATATTATTTAACCATAATTCAAATACTAAGGAAAAGTGTACACTACAAACTGTGTTTGACACAAGTTATGTTAGCACACAGCTGCCAACATTAGTACATCACTCATGTGCGTACATACTTGGCTGCTTTCATCAAAACTGTGGATACTTACCAGGAGTTCTTCTGTCAATGTAAAGTGCAATGCAACATGGGTAGGTATCCCAGTGTGCCATGCACTGCCATCTGGCTCACTGCCTTTGGGGAAATTTTCACAATGTGTTGTGGAGAGAAATCACAATGTGTGGGGAGAGAAATCACTTGCCTGGGGAATCTCTGGGAACTAGGAGTCAAGTTCCCAGTATGCCATTTTCTCCATCCCATAATGCCATCCATAGCCCAAAAATGTATGCACTTGTTTTTTTAAAGATCCCACAAACCCATGTGGCACTTTTCGGTGCCTGTCACCTCTGAAAGAAGTATGGACCTGCAGAGCTCTTCAATATTATCATGAATGTTGAAAACACAGCAGGCATATTTACCCTGTGTTTGCAGACCTGCAGGAAATACTACTGTGAGAATCTGTACCCTTATGTTCATCTCTTTTACAGAACTATGATACATTTTGTACAAAGTATGCCTTGTGAGGTATCATTTGAAAATTCATAATTGTATTATTATTATGCTCCTGGTGAAATATCTGTGCCAAGAGTGTATGATATTGCTTAGAAAAGTCTAGGGAACAGTCAAACCACTCCATCAAAGACAAAAGGCTAGTTAACGCCTCAGTCAGGTATCAACAATGTCAAATGGGCCATCATCTGGTTAAGTGGCCATTCTTTGGCAGGAAAGAGGAGGTAGGTGAAAAATCTACATCTTGACAAAGAAACAGCTTGGGGTTCCCATCTACAAAGACTTTCATTCTCCTGAGCCTTAGCTGGAGATGATTCACAAAAAAAGAGAAGGCACTATAAGAAAGGAAAGCAGATGTTCCAAGTTGTCTCTCCTTTTCTCTCTACCCTTGGCATCCACACCACCTAAAGAACAAAAGAAGCAGCATTGGACTGGGAGAGGTCCTGACTGAAAGAGATTCAGCCAGTAAGACTGTGATGAGAGAGATCTTTGCTTTGAATTCATGTAGTTTGTTAAGTGAGGCATTAGTTGCATTTTACTTCTGTTTTCTTGTAACCAATTCTGACTTTTTATGCCTCATTACTCATAGACACTTACTATTTATCTTTCTGTAGTTAATAAATGTGTTTTACATGTTTGGATTGAAGTGCTTGGGAAACTCCACTTGAGATAGCAAAATTTGTGCATATAATTTTTTATTAATAAAATAATGGACTTTATATGAGCTTGTATTGTCCAGGAGAGGGCTGGGCAGTACAAAACATACATTTCAGGGGGAAGTCTGTAATTGGGAGTTTACTGGTGTTGTTCTGCAGTGTAATTCATGAGTGGCTGGACATATCACTCATATAATATAACTGGGAGTAACTTACATGCTGGAGGCTGTGTGTGAGCAGACCAGGAGTGGTTGCTCTAACAGCAAAGCAAGTAAAGAGCACTCCAGACTGGTTCAGAGCAGCATCCTCCTCTTAAATTGAGTCTTTGTCTCCTTGCCATGTGCTCTATGGGAATTTTCTAGCCCCTTCCAACACCCATGATGCCCTCTTCCCCTCCCCCCCAGCCCAGCCGGCATACCTCAGGCATTCCATGGGGGTGGGCCAGTAGTTGAGTAATTAAAAGTTTATATTCCCAGAGTGTAGTCTTAATGACTTTAATGTAATATTTCTTCAATGAGGCATCAAGCCCCTTTTCTGGGCATACCAGCTACCTGGAATGCAATTCAATAGGCTGCCCTCAGTCAAGTTTAGAACTGTGCTCAGCACATCATACAAAATGGAGTTCCTAATACAAAATGGCATTCACAATTTGATACAGACATATCCCGTTCTGTCAAACTGACATGAATACAATCATCAGTGGATAACAGATTTCTTAAAAGTTGGAACATCACACAATTCTTTCTCCTCTCAAACTGCAGACAAAGTTCCTGTCACCTGCTTTGGTACAGTATCTCTCTTATTTTAATGTCAGAGAGAGAGGGTTTTTTAAAGTGAAGAAATTTAAAATATCTAAATAAAATTAAAAAAAAATTATTACCAGGAAACAAATAGATAAATAAGAAAAGCACCAGAGATCACATTTTTCTCTCTTTTACAGAAACTTCACAACTATATATATACACATATATGTTCTAAACAGAATGTCTAGGTTCATATCAACAAGTTTGCTTATCTTCATTAAGTTACATATCTAATTTTGATTATGTAATCATTGAAAGACTAAGATCTTGTCCATATGTTTTAAGAGTATTTGACTTTGTCATGTGCAATAACATTTTAAAGCAAAAATAAAATATATAAACAAACACATTATCTCACTTGCTATTTCTATTGTTTGTAATGTACAATATCAGTCTCATCCACATGAACTACAACGACCAACAAAACAAAACAACAATTATTATGCTGACACCAAATCCCACGTAGAGTTTTATTTGCTCTGTTAAAAGCTTAGACACAATAAACACAAGCTTCTCTACTAACTGAAGTGAAAAACTGAAAATGTGCTTGTATAATGGATGGTTGGTTGTAAAGTTAACTCTGGATAGATAATTGTCTCTTTGTTAAGAATATACAAATATGTATAACCAATTTTATCACTGAAAATATAGGAAGTGCTAAAACTTTCTAAGGGTTGTGAAAAATAATTTATATTTCTCTTTCCATTAATAAGGCAGCTAGCTCATTTTAAATTGCAGGGCCTCTTTCTCGGTCTTTCTTTATCTTTGTGCTCTATATGGGAAGCACATGTGTACTTCTTTTGTTGTGTTCCAGGAGTCAGGCATGCAGAAGTTGATGTTAAGGGGCACATGTATAGCCCCAGAGAAACTTTCTTTCTTATATCTCTGCTGTCAGGCTAGTAAGATTTGTGGATACACCTTTAAAATATATATAGTCTTGCATGCCACATCTGAGATATAGCCTGAAGAAAATTATGGGTTGAGAGAATGAATCAGGTGTACACATGTAAGGGTTCTTTCATATGGACAATAATTCTTCTCTATTGTTATGTTTTGTTGGATGAATAGCACAAGCTATATTTAAAGAAAGAAAATCACAGCTATAGGGTCTGATCTTCCAAATAAGCCCATAACTGGAGTCTTACGAAAGTGCCATTGAAGTCAATAGAACAGCTTGTATGAGTAGAGTTGTTGTAGCTGTGCTGGTTGCAGGACATTAGAGAAACAAGGTGGGTGAGGTAATATCTTTTACTAGACCCATTTTTCTTGGTGAAAGAGATCATCTTTGAAATCTGAAGACAACCTTCATGTCACTCAAAAGCTTGTCTCTTTCACCAAAAGAAGTTGGTCCAGTAGAAGATATTACCTCACCTACTTTATCTCTCTTGAATGAGTGGAGGTTCTCACATGGGTGTTGGCTGGGCTTGGCCCATAATGACCTCACAGTTGTAAATCCTTAGTGAATCAAGCTCTGTGTTAAGTAGTTATATGGACCCCAATTCCATAGTATCTGAGCAATTCTCAATCTTTTGATAAATGTATTCTCACAACACTCCTGTGAGATAGGAAAGTGCTATTATTCCCTTTTATGGTTGGGGACCAGACAGAAAAACTAAATGTGGTGAAACAACAACTTGAAACCCGCTATCCTGGCTCTCTAGCAGCCTAATAACTTCACCATCCTTCCTCTCCAGTTACTCTGGCTTTGCACCAGTATAACAGAGAGAAGATTGTTTTGTGATTTTTGCTTATTTTATAATCTAAAGTAACTTTTTGAAAGAGAAAAGAGGTTTTGTTCTGTGCACATAGGGGCCATGAAGTAAGTTTAGTTTAGTTTTGTTGGTTTCACTAGGTTTCTATATGTGTGTTTCTCATGCTCTCACTACCAAGGTATGGTAGTGCAGTAAGCGAACTAAAGACAATAGTGTAACTGGAAGAAGGAAACATTCATGAACATTCAGAACTCCTTTTTGCACCAAATCCAAGATCCTACCTCAACTTTCACTCAATCCTTTGTCAGGTAAGCACCCACAGAAGTCAATGTGAGTTTTGCCTTCTTCTGCATCTCTCTCCTCCTTGTCCCACCCCTGCTTGGGTGGGCAGGGACATCCTCCTTACGTTAAGTTGTTGACCGTGCTACAAACATTAGCAGTATACTGATAGAATAGAGAGAGCCAGAAAGAAAATTTTCATTGAAGCATTTTTTCCCCATCAGAAAATGCTAATTTATCAAAACAGAAACGTTTCTCTGAATAGATTTGGGTTTTTTTATTGAAATTTTGTACAGAAGTTTTCTTAGGTTCAGAATAGAATTTCTGGTCAAATATAAGAGAGAGAAAATCCAACATGAGAAGGGTCAGTTGCTTGATGGTTATAGCACGTTCCTGAACTGTGGGAGGCACAGGTTCACATCTCAGGTCTGAAGCAGGAAGAGCAGGAGTTTCAATCTGGGTATCCTAGGTAAATGCTTTATTCATGAGGATCCATGTTGTGTATTTGGGAGGAAGTGCCTGTCTGTGTACTTTTTTTTTTTAATTTTCCAAAAAGTCTCTATTTTTCTTGATTCATCATTAACCAAATTCCAAAACCTCAAAGTATTTTCACACAACATAATTCTCATTTTTCAGACAGCCCTAATAATAGAATAAGAAAAAAAAAATAAAGCAGAAAACTGTAAAAGTTATTATTTGAAAGCAAAAAATTAAACTACCGCCACAGGAAATCATTTTAGGAACTGACAATAGTGGAAGAGCACTGGTGAAAAAATACAAATTTACGAAAAAGTAAATTTCTCTCCCCAATGTCACATGTGGCAGAAATAGAGCTTGATTCCTTTATAAGCAAACTAAACTTTAAAGCCATGTGGACTCCTTTCTTAAGTTGGGTGGCAGCATGTTCTGAAGCCTGAAGAAGACAAGAGGTGTCAGGAAATGAACAGACAGACAATTTAAACTGAAATTTGCATAATTTTAATTAACTTTTTTTTTTAAAGTGTAAAGAATTTGTGTCAAGTGTGATTGGAGTAGAGTGTGAATTCTTCTTTAGCTAGTTGTTGGTTTCAGTATGAACAATTCAGTGTCTGGTATTAGGACATGGCATAAGGTGTTATTTGAACTTTTGTGATTTGTTATTTAGTATTCTGATTTTTTTCCTGTTTGACAAATGCATATGAAGTGTTTATGAGATGGAAAAAAAACTAAAAGTCCAAATGTAATGCACAAATTGAATATATCTTAGAAATAATGTGTGTTATTGGTCTGATTTAAATAAGATCATTATAATCATCTAAAGTTAAAGCTGTATGGATATAAGTTAAATGAAAAGTGCATTTAGAAAAATAATTAAACAACTCAAAGTACTGATCTATGAGGAAACTAAGTCTGATGCTCATTTTTCTGGAGAAATATATTCAAAATGACAAGATATCAATTGACTTTGACTCGTTTGACTAAGCCAGAAAAGAAACTCATCAGCCTAGTTTAGCAGTCCAAAGCATTTTACCATGATAAGTCAGGACACTTCACTATTATGTCTTGTTTTATGTATTTAACCTTGAGCTAAAACAGATTAACTATGACAGATACCTAATTAGAATGCTAGTTTTGAAGGCTACAAGTCATTTCTCTCCCTCCCATCTGTACCTTTTTCCTTTATCTCTCTAATACACAGCAATGCTGGATGGAAAAATTACCTAAAAGAGGGTGTGGATATATATGTGGTTTTGAATCTTTTTGAACATGATTAAAATGAACTGGATTAATAGTGATTTCTTATATTATTTTTAACTGATCTTTTAAGGAAAATATTAAAACAAATTTGTTTACCATTGAGATATCCAATATTGTCCTTAAAAATAAACAAATAGAAAAAGAATTAAGGAGAACTCTTGGACCAGGAGAAGCTGAAACAGGAAAGTTCATTCTTGTTTCAGAAAGTGAAAAAATTGCTTAGTATATTCAAAAAAAGATCTAGATTATAATATGGATAGCTACAGATGGCCAAAATAAAGTACACCTGCAATATACTTAGATTAATTATTCTTTTGCTTGTTTCATATCACTGATGTTGTAGGTCCTGCAATTGACAGAAAAGTGTATATTATAATATATTATTTAGATAATATTAAACTAAAGTTCCAGTATAGTAGTGTTGAATATGTAGCTTTTCTTATTGCTTCTATCCAACCTTAGAAAATTTTACTTATTTACTCACTTTGGGGTTATGTGTTTAAATGGTTATGATGGATGAGTAATGTTATTAGCTTTTTCACTGAATTATTACAGTAGAGATCAAGTTAGTCAATATTTTTTTGCCTGGGCTAGTGCATATTCTTGAAATTACTGCAACGCTGCTTTACTCATACTTTTTTAATCATTGTAGATAGACTTGTCATCAAGTTGGGAGCTGAGCAATAAAGATTCATCCACTTCAGATTCCTTACAATCACAACTGATAATTACGCAGAGTTCTTTTAATATGATAAGTGTAATTCTTATTTCAGTAGCAGCTAACTGTTAATGAATCATTTGATAATCAGCAATGATTTATAAAATGTAGCGAAGGCGCTTTTATGACTACATTATCTTTCTCTGGGGAAAGCTACAAAATCTTACATTTTACAACATTTTAAAACAAAACTGTAGACTGCCTTTAGTGATTAGCCATCTAGAACAAACTGCCTGAATTAGATGGAAATATCCTGGGCTACTATGATATGCCCATCTGGACTCCAACATTTTCTTTAATTGAACTGCATTGCTAGCATAGTTGCAAAATAGACATGACTTTGTAACTCATGTGGTTTAAAATTCAATCACTGCTTCTGACCAAAATGGCAGCCCTTACATAATGTGAGATCATCCAGGATCCACTGTTCTAGGTCTTAGATGTTCAGGATGAGTTTCCCATGATTACAGGAAGTGTATAAGCCACTGGTGAGTATGTGTTATTCCCTCCCCCCTTCTACACCAATCCACAGAAGATGTGAGTCTCCTACCACCTCAACTAGAGCTGACAAAATGGTGAATAAGGAGGGACAACTGTACCAGGGTCCTGAGGTAAGGGAGCACCCCAAAACATATTTAATGTCTGTATAAACACAGTGAAATTGGAGGTGGTGGGGCCCAAGTGAATATGATGTGTCAGGGCCCCAAATTTGTCTTAATGGGACTCACCCCAGGTAAAAAGCCTGGATTTTTTACTATAGTAATTTATGCTTTTAGCTCGAATATTCTCAGTTGAATCCCTTTTGTGTCATCCAAGATGGTGGACATCATGCCATATGATTGATTTATTTATTGAAAGTAGTATGTGTTTTTGAAAAATCACATGCAAGAATGGTCAGAAAATGGTAAACATTTTTGAGAAAAAAAAAGAAAGAAAAACAAACACCTTTTGTTTGGAGGGGTGGGGAAGTCCATAAAAAGGCCATTTAAAACACGCACACCTCATTAGATGAAAAAAAACTCACCCAGGTCTAACCGTGGTCTTTGTGATCCTCTATGCAGTCAAAAGAAAGGTGTGATAAGGGCTATAATCCACAAAAACATAATACTATAATAATCTATGTATACTAATGGATATCATGTCATCCAGTCATAAGAAAACATTGTACTAAGTGACTGTAGTAATCATCAGAAACACTCAATAGATTTTTTTTTTAATCTGTGCCTTTTTGGGAGGAATATATGATACACTACATTTCTCTATGTGGACATATATGTAATCTGCAATGTCTTCTTATTTGTTTATAGGTAGAATCTAGGTTTTCACTTATAAAGCCATAGGGGTAAAAGTATAAAAACTGTTTATTCGAGGAACTGTTTCCTTCCCCCCACAGAAGCATCACAATTATGATCCATAGTAAAGCTCAAGCTTGAGCATCCCCAGTTGAAATTGTAGAGGCTTTCTGGCAGGGCATTGACTTGTGAGGGCATCTCAGCTCTAGAATTTTCTCTCCCTTTCATACACAATTACTTATTGCTGAAATTGCTACAAGGATGAACATGATTGTGAATGGATAGCAAAATGGGCTGCAATAATTTATGAATACTGCACATTGACCTTTTATTGATAGGTGTACTGTATAATTATATTTGTTTAATTTAATAGATGGCTGAAAAGAAAATCAAACAGGAAAGAAACAATGGCTTAAAATAAACCATCTCTCAGTAAACACTTAAGGATTGTTCAGAGAATGCCCAAACTATTAGCTGTGAAGATTCTTCCTCTTGGCTCTGGCCAATTTATAGTTTGGATAAGCTGAGCCAAAGTTCAGGAACTGACAAGAAAAAAAGAACACTGGATCTGTTAAAAGAGACTCTCTCTTTCTCTCTCAGAAGGACTTATTTGGAGGGACCACATTGACACAAAAGATGGTAAGTTAGGCTTGCCTAGCTTACTATCAAAGGATGGTAAGACTTTTGGTAAAGTCAACATGCATGTAGACTGTTGTTTTAAAATCCCATTTCTCCAAATGCTTTGTTCCTACAATAAACTATACTTCAGTTTTAAGGAGGCTGTCTGATCACTATATTCAGCACAAGTTACAGATTCTTGAACCTAATTGGTCCTGCTGTGTAAACATTGTTGATATCCAGGATATTGTAGCCCAGGGCCCAGTCTAAGTCTAGCAGAATTGCATGGCCCCACCCCTGGAAAGGTAAAGTAATCAACCCTGACACTTTTGCGGTTGCATTCATAGACCAGGAAAGAGACAAAGGTGCACTTAGCGCTATGAATTTGACACACCGTATTAAAAAAGTTTGAGAATTCTTGATCTATGTGAGCCGACTCAATCAATAAAGTCTTTTAGAATTTAAAGTAATGTATCAAAGTAAATGTAATTTTTACAAGGTTGTCCCTTTCTTCATATAAATCTCACATGATACTAAATGTTCCTTTTGTTTTACAAAGCGAAATGGATCTCTTTAATGAATCTGTCAGACTTTTATTTTGGTCTGACAGGACAGTTACATCATTAACTGCACCAAGAATTGTTTATAGCCACTAAATCTGATTCTGAGCTGTTACTTGTTCCCTTGCTGCCTCCAGCTACCTTAGACACATTTCTGCACTTTGCCACTGTATTCATTAACAACGAATTCTTGTTTTTCAAAAAAAGAAAAACACATCTTTTAAATATGCCTTTGCTATTGCTTTCAGAAAAGCATAAGTCAACAGTTTTAATTGATAATAAGCAAAAAGGGACCATTGTGATCATCTAGTCTGACCGCATAATACAAGCCATAGGACATTCCTCAAATGAATTACTGTTTGAACAAGAGCATAAATTTTAGAAAAAACACCCACTCTTGATTTTAAAATTGCCACTGATGGAGAATACCACAGAGTCCGTGGTAAATTGTTCCTCAAAACTGTGCCCTTTTCTGGTTTAAATTTGTCTAGCTTTGACTTCCAACTACTGGATCTTGTTGTACCTTTGTTTGTTAGATTAAAGAGCCCTCTATTATAAAATTTCTGTCCCTATGAAGGTACTTATAGACTCTGATCTAACCACTCCTTAACCTTCCTTTGATCATCTAAATAGATAGATCTCCTTGAATTCATCACTATAAGGAGTGTTTTAAAATCCTTTAATTCTCATGGCTCTTTCCTGAACCCTCTCCAGTTTATCAACATTCTTCTTGAAGTGTGGACACCAGAACACTGGACACAGTATTCCAGTAATGGTCACACCAACACCAAATACATAGGTGATATCACCTCTCTAATCCTATTCAAAATTCCTATTAAATGTTTCCAAAGAGTGCATTAGGCCTTTTAGTCACAACATCATACTGGGTGCTCATTTTCAGCTGATTATTCATCATGACCCCAGCGTCTTTTTCAGAGTCACTACTTCCAGTATAGTCAACAATTCTTTAAGTATGGGCTACTTTTTTTATTCCTAGATGTATGATCTAACATTTGAAAGACATACAGTAGAACCTCAGAGTTACAAATACCTAGGGAATGGATGTTGTTCATAAGTCTGAAATGTTCATAACTTGGAACAAAACATTTTGATTGTTCTTAAAAAGTTTATATCTGAACATTAACTTAATACAGCTTTCAATTTTGCCTATACAGAAGAGAAACGCTGCTTTCCCCCTTTTTTTTTTTTTTTTAGTAATTTATGTTTAACACAGTACTGTACTGCAATTTGCCCTTTTTTTTGTCTCTACTGTTGCCTGATTGCATATATGCAGTTCCAAATGAGGTGTGTGGTTGACTGGTCAGTTTGCAACTCTGGTGTTCGTAACTCTGAGGTTCTACTGTATTGTTTGCTCATGCCCAGCTTACTAAGCATTTGAGATCAACTTGCAACAGTGACCTGTCCTCTTCATTGTTTACCAGTCCCCCAAGCCTTGTGTCATCTGCACACACATACACAAAAGATTGTATGTTTTCTTCCAGGTCAGGGACAGAAATGTAAATAGCACCGGGCTAAGAACCAATTTCTGCAGGACACCACTAGAAACATAACTGCTTGATGAGGATTCTCCAGTTTTCAAGATGTAGTTTTAAATATCTGATAACTAATTTATAATTCATTTAATGTGTGCCACATTGATTCTGTATTGTTCCAATTTCTTAAACAAAATATCATGCAGAACCAAGTGAAATGCCTTACAGAAGTCTAAATGTATCTCCTCAGAAAGGTTACATGAGGACTATCATTATAATCCATTGCTTTCACATGTCATAACTTCTTGAAAATAATTCCTTTCTGGATGAAATATTCCATGGTTGATTTCAGACCAGAGTTGGAGTCTGAGAGTTTGGGCAAAGTTCATTCACCCATATTTGAATTATGAAAAATTTTAAATAGTTATTTTATGATATATCTGACAAAGTGGATTTCTGCCCACAAAAGCTTATGCACAAATAAATATGTTAGTCTTTAAGGTGTCACAGGACTCTCATTGTTTTGCTAAAAACAGACTAACATAGCTACCCCTTTGGAACTTATCATTTTAAGTACATTTTAAAATATTTGTGCTTACACACACCTCAATTACTGCTGACTATTACATTCTAAAATTTTATTTATGGGTGTGTTAATCTTTACTAAGGATGCCTGTTGGCCCATTCATTTCCTCCATATGTCTACCTATCTAGATAGTCAGGCAGATTAGAAACTGTATATAATATCTGTCTCTGCTACTAAATTTGCAAACAGATAATCTGGTAGCCAGCAGATTATTACCATACATACTTAAAATCAAGTTTTTACACATCTTAACACTCTTGAATCTTGGATAACTCTGTTTCCATCAAAGACATGGGAAAAACTCCCAGTAATTTCAATGGGAGCAGACTTAGGGCACGCAGCTCTTTGGAAAATTCTGTATATAGTTTATTATACTCCATCTACATTACACTATTCAAGTACATTTTATTGCATACTTTTCATTTAAATGACTTTTAGGAACCCATGTAGTTTATGCAACCAGAAATTATGCAACATTGCAAGAGCTACACAAGGTTACCTAACATTGTAGAAAGAATGATTCCACAGGATGGGGTTATCAAAAGAGTCTAAAGGAGTTAAGTGCCCAGATCCCATTGAATTATACTTAGCTCCCTTTGGCTCCTTCAAAAATGCCACCCACATTATATTACTGAATAATAATGTATTCAGGTACTTAAACTATGGCTTTGATCTCCAAACTTCTACATGCCAACTTTATGCACATGGGATCTGGTCCAAAGCTCATTGAAATGAATAGGACTTCAATATGACTATTCATGTGAGTAAGGTTAAGCAGGATCAAGGCCTAAATCTTAATATATTGTGTGGCAAGGGAGACCTGTTCTGCCCCTCCACGGGTCCTGCACCCTTTTTGGCTATGCTGGTGGTATGACTGGGTGGGACCTGGGGGGGGAGGGGAGACCCGGTCCCACCCTCTACTCTGGGCCCCATCCTAGGGACCCTGTGAGGAATAGCCTCAAACTGCTTGGTCTGTGAGAGCTACTACCTTCCCTGGGTTGCCTGTCCTTGGCCCCACTGCTCATGGTCCGTTTCCTGGAACCAGGACAAGGGTTCCCCCCTCCCCCTTTCTGTCCCTGTGATCCTTCCCTGTTTGGGTGAGGTCACCCCATCTCAATCCATTACTCAGTTGTCTGGGCAGCCAGGTCCTCCTTCAGGTCTCTGTACCTATGACCCTTGTCCTGCCTGGATGGGCTTCTCCTGAACTCCTGCACCTTGTGTTGTGGTAGCACCAACAATCACTCCAAGTTCTGTAGCCCCTCCTCCTCTCAACTCCCTTTCAGCTGCTCCTGTCTGCTTGACAGGGAGGCTTTTAACTGCTGGAAGCAAGCCCCTTAATTGGCCTCAGCTGGCCTAATTGGCCTAATTGCCCTGGAGTAACCCCAGCTGAATCACCCAGAGAACAAGGATTTGTTGATTCTGGGACTAATATATATACCCTCCAATACTCTCCTATAGCCATCAGGTCTGGCCCTGTCACAATTGATATAGCCATATCATATTATCAAGTTTAAGTAAACTGTCCTTTCACTTTAATGGAGAGTTCTGCTTCAAAACAATAGCCCAATATGGCTCTTGCAAGTGGACATAGTTAAGGTTATTAGAGAGACAAAGGTGGGTGAAGTAATATCTTTTATTGGGCCAACTTCTGTTGATGAGAGAGACAAGCTTTGGAGCTTACATAAAGCTCTTCTTCAGTCTGGGAAACTAACTCAGAAGGCCAAAGCTAAATACAAGATGGAACAGATTATTCAGCATAAGTAATTAACACATATTTCAAGAAACCAGTCAAGGTGAAGTGGCCTGTTAACACTGCTGCAGTCATAAGGCAGCGGGAGGGGTTGTTTGTGGGTTACAGATTGTTGGAATAAGCCATAAATCCAGTGTCTCTGTTCAGATCATAATTTTTAGTGTCTAGCAGAGTTATGAATTTAAGCTCCCAGGCACATCTTTTGAAAGTGTTTTGCAGGTTCCCTTTCAGGATGAGGACTGATAGGTCAGACAGAGCGATCACTTTCTGAAAATTGTTCACCTACAGGTGATAGGGTGTTTTTGTCTTTTATCATTTTCCTGTGTGAGTTCATTCAAAAAAGTAGTGATTGTCTAGTTTCGCCCACATAGTTGTTATTGGGGCAGTTAGCACACTGGATGAGATACACCACATGTTATGATAGGATCCATGGATGTTAGTGTGTTGTAGGGGGTGCTGATCATTGGAGCAGTGGAGATATGTCTCCAGGTTTTGCATTTATTGTACTAGCAGGGTCTGGTGCCACTTTGAGTTGATGTGTCCTGGTCTGGAGGGAGCTTGCTTTTGATGATGAGGTTGGAGAGATTAGGGGGTTGATTGAAGGCCAAAAGAGAAGCACTCTGAGTTGGTTTCCCAGACTTGAAGAAGAGCTCTGTGTAATCTCCAAAGCTTGTCTTTCTCTCACCAGCAGAATTTGATCCAATAAAAAAATATCACTTTGTCTCTCTAATATCCTGGAACTGACACTGCAGAGTTAAGGTTATAAAATCCACCTTCATTTTTGCATAGCCTGACTTCCCAGCGTTTAACATGGGACCCTTAACCTTACGCTGATGCATAGTTTTGTATTTTATTTTATTTTTTTTAAAAGCAAAGCTTGTACCAACTTCTCAGTTGATAATATCTTTAAAAAAAGATCCTAAATTTCTCTGTGAACCTGCAGTATGGTACATGAGTTTTGCCATTTCACAGAAAATATATTCAAAAGGTAAAAGAGCTTTTTAATTCACTGAGGTGGTACAGCTAAAAATTGGTTTTGAGAAAAGTAATATTAGGAGTGCCAAATAATTAAAGTTAGTGACAGTTCATGCTGAATAGAATATTTAAATATCAAGAAGACAAATAACAGATGGGTAAAAATAAGGTAAGGTATGAGAATACTTCAGAAAAATGTTGAGAACAGCCTTTAGGTAATATGTGACCAATCCAACTCCTATTGACTTAAATGAAAGATAGATCAGGCCCTGTATGGGACACACAGTAAATGGAATATTTATTGTGTAAGCTCCTAGTTTTCTTCAATACACAGAACTTTTTTCATTCATTTGAATGTTTGTGTTATTTTTAATATTTGATGTGCGTGAGTTAAATGATCTCTCTCTCTCATTTACACAGGAGAATTTTTTAATTGGCCACTACAATAGACAGCCTATTATTCCTATAAAGCAACTGTCCCAATTAAAATTAGACCATTAAAATCTGAAAAATCTGCACATGATGTACTATATTATATTGACTCAGGTACAAGAAAAAATACCTACCATATTATTTATTTCTATTTCCTTTATTCTTTGGATTTGACAACTTCTTTCCTAAAATAGCAGAGCTTAGAATCTCACCCCTATTTCACACACAGCTAAATACCATTTAATAACTTGCCTACGAATGTTACAATCACACTTTTACTTGCTGTAAAGAATGCTCTCAGATACTTCCCAATAAATAGAATGTTTAAGTGCACAATTAGACTCCAGTGCACACTATAAATCTAACTATGACAGCGGTGGTTAATTGGTACAGTTGAGTAAGTCTATGTTGTAACTTTGAGTGGGTTAGGATAAGTTGGTTATATCATGGTATGGCCTTGGTCACCTTAAATAAGTTTGAAAAATGTATATAAGCATGGTTAGAGGCATAAGAGCCTGATTCTCATTTACATTAAGTCCCCTTAGGACTTCTCTGACAGTGGAAAGAGGCCATAAGGTGGGCAGAAATTACATTTACATTCACCTTAAAGCTGCTTTACATTGCCATAGTGGTGCTGAACATCCTAAATGTCGTTGAGATTCAGTCTGTAGTGTGGCCAGTGGGACAGGTTGACTACCTCAAGTACAATCCTGTCTGAGACCGTCGATATATATTCAGGCAGTTAGCCTCTCCTGCCATTTTTACCACCATTACTACACTTCAATTTTTAGCATGGTAGTTCGATCAGAGGGTATCTCTCCTCAAACTGGAAATTATACCTTATACTCTCAGTCTTCAGAGACATCACTGGTTATAGCAGTGGGGGATAGTGACTGAGTAGGTTTGGGATCTGAGTGAGGAGATGAAAGGTCTCTACATAAAGTATGTAGAA
Organism: Emydura macquarii macquarii; assembly: GCF_026122565.2. NCBI lineage: Eukaryota > Metazoa > Chordata > Testudines > Chelidae > Emydura > Emydura macquarii. The sequence goes on along the minus strand of NW_027132543.1, from coordinate 488,134 downwards.
TGTTACTGTTTCTACCATAAGAAAACGTAGTGGAACAATGTTCCAGGCAGCATTGGCCACAGAGTCACTTCCGGACCATAGTGTAAAAAGCAGAAAGATAATAAATTGCACTTGACTCTCTGTGCCAGAAGATATTACCACTGATATTAGGGAACTTAGGACCCTAATTCCCAGTAAATTAAATACATGCACACATACACACACACAAACACATAGAACAAGTTGACATATTTCTGGCTGGGACCTTTTTATAATTACATTTTGTTTTAATTTCAGCATCTGTATTATTCAGATAGCTGCCCAAATAAAGGATACACTCATCATGTGTTATCTGTGTATTTCTGAAAAATTCACTTCATTGTTATATAGCACTATAAGACCCAATAGAATATGTTCTATTGAAATAGAGAGAAATTTAGAGAAATATTTTCATCTTCTATAAGCAGTTTCTGTAGTTTAAATATTCCAGTTCTAGTAATGTTTATCTTTATAGTTGTGTGAAGCATGTGCTTCAAAAATGAAAACTTTAATAAATTGTCGTATATTGCAAGGTTTCCTTGAAAATGCCTGGAATTTCTTATACAACCAAAAATGCTATTGAAATCAGAATTTGTTATAGTACTTTAATGTCTGCAAAAATTTAGCTGCTGGTTTTTATCGTGTAGTTCTGAAATTTGAACTGGGTTGGTTGAGATTGACTGAGCAGAAGGCATCTGATCAGAGTATTGGTTCTTGTTTCCTGAGTTTCTGAATCTATCCTGTGTGCTCAAGAGAGTGAACAGAAAGGATGTAGTTAAGTTGCTTTCTCAGAGCTTATGAAAGGGCATGCTCACCACCAGTGATACCTAGTGGTCAGGCAAGAGTATGGCAGGTTGTCTCCTTCCTGGATATTGTCTGGATTTTTTCATTACAGTTCTACCCTCTGGGGTCTGACCCCTCTTTTGTGGCTCAGCCCTCCAGTCGGGTCACACATTGCAGTCCACCCCTTTTGGGGTATACAAAACAAAGTCCAATATCAGTGCAGTCTTTTGATGCCTGCAAGGGCTTCAGAGCTTTTCTCCTTAGTTCAGGGACTTGGGGGCTAGACACACGAGGATTCAGGGACTTCCCCAGATGGATTCCCCACTGAGGTAAATGCTCCTATTATAGTACTGTCTTTCAGAGTTGGTAAGGGAGCCTGATGACTGGGATCCAATCCAGGTCCCAATGACAGGCAGCTATGTTCCGCACCTAAGGGTGCTAAGAAGCTGCATCCCAGGATCACTTCCTATCTAAGTCCTCTTTTTCCACATGAGGTAAATTAAAGAACCAAAAATAAAGTTTCTGACCTTCACAAACAGTCATCAGTCTCTCCTTTGGAGGCTTTGTTAGGTCTGTATGGCCAGGACTCAGGCAACAGGAGCTTCTGCGACATACTTTCCAAAGCAGTAGTCTGCTCACTTCCACTGCCTGCCTCCTCTGAGTGGCTCCGCTTCCCTTTCTAAACTCCACCTCCACCTTTTGCAGGGTTTGCAGGTGTCACAGGTGCAGTCTTTTGGACCCAGAGCTGCTTTTTAACCTCTTGTTCTCCAGTATGGGGTTTGTATGCCTCATCACAGAGCTACAGTCCAAAAGATCCTGTTAGCTGTGTGAAAACTTGTTATGGGCTGAACTCAAATCCCATGAGATTGATAGGTGTGAATTCACCCTTCTACTAGCATAACTGTACTGATAAGCCCCCTTGTAAGACAAAGACAGTGTGTGTGAACCTACCCAGGAACTTTTGACTTAATATTGTTTTGGGCAGTGGTGTGTGAGAGGGAAGAGTTATCACACAGAAAGGGAGAACAGACAAGAACATAGAGAGGGGCATAAAGCCTGTCAGTAGCCTGTGAGAACAAAGGTCCCTAAAGTAAATTGGGGAGAGAGTTTTTGGGTATAGTGTTGGCTAAAGAGGCTTGAGAAACTGTTCTGTTTGGTTTGGGTTCCACCAGTGTTCAGAGAAGCAAGACTTGTACATTCATTGTAAATAGACAAAATTGCATAAAAGAAAATATCAGACTCCATCTATTTCTACTTCCCTCCGTGGAACATCCTCAAGACCCAGAAATTTGACTAGCTGCTCAGGTTGAAAAGGGGCAACAGTCTTGTTACTGATGTCAGTAGAGGATGGATTGGCCCTTATTATTCCAGTTCTTTAGCAGGTACATGGTCTCATTTTACCAAGCAGTCTCTCCAAAATCCTTTTTCTGAAGATTCCAAACATCATTTACAGTCAGGGCCAGCAGTCACCCTAGTGATCCTATGTAGCAAATAATAGTAAGCACAGCCCCGTCATCCTACCAACTCCCCTCTGCTTCACTTCATCCAAAGCAAAGTGTTAGCAATGTTAATGGCTTTTACTGAGTTTCTTCCATAGTGAAGAGGAGGTTTGCAGCCAGCAGTTTCTATATTCTTTATGTGTAAGCCCAGCCAAAGACGAGAATTTGTTCAGAAAATGGAAAAGGCTGAGTAATCAAACCAGACTCTTGCTTTGTATTACAGTGTAAACTGATCCACCAGCCAAGTTTCTCCCTCGTGGCTGCTCCAGCAGAAGAATTTACACAAAGCACACAGCATAGTGTGTAACTCCATGGATATCTACCCCAGCAGAATTTGTATACAGCTTTCCCCTGCATGCTCAAATAACAGAGTTTGCACAGAAAACATTGCTTTGCCTTCAGAGAAAACAGAAAACACATAATTACCAAAACACTGTCTAGCTATCTCAATTATTAAACAACTATTTTTCTCTAGCTCCGTTTTCTAGATAGCTGAGGAAAATTAAAAAAAGAATAATTTAACAATTATCATAAAGGAAACTATATCAGATGCTAGGCTCTAGAATTACAAGGAAGATGCTCAGTGTTGCCATAGCTAACTTTTAGATGCCTAGAAAAATCACTGGGATTCACAAAACCTGATTTCAGCACTCAGGCTTCTAATACAATGAAGGTGCCTCAGAATAGGATTCACAACAGCCAAAGACCTAGATGATTCCTGTTTAAGGTAGCCATAGAAGAAGCTAAGGAGTGAGATGCATCCTAAGCCTTGCCCCTCTCAGAGAGTTCAAAATCTAAGTCCAAAGTGGAGGCAGGCACCTTCTTCCACTTGGGATTCTCAGCTGTGAACCTTCTCTTAAAATGAGACCTCCTATCCTGTTTTTGCGAGGGGGCAGGTAGAGCTCCCCATACATTTTAGCCCACTGATTAGTGTACTCACCTGGGATATGAGCAACTCCCACGTGAGAGGGAGAAGGAGTTTGAATGGAGATCTGCCCTTTCTTAAGTGAGTGATCTAACCACTGTGCTATGAGATGTTCTTTCATGTAGTTCTTTCAGCGTCTCCTGTTGAAGCTGTTGCAGAGTGGCTAACCAATAAAATAGTCTTTGGAACAGAGTGACTGGTCCCCGGGTCTCCCGTGTCCCAGGTGAATACTGTACCCTCCAGGCTACATTCTCATGGGTGCTTATTGTTTCAGGTCCAAAGACTCTTTAATTATTTATCCACAGTGCAACAGCTTCAACAGGAGACACTGAGAGAGCCCCATATCAGAATATCCCACACCCCACTCACCTGAGAGGTGGCAAAATTCTTGTTTAAATGAAGAAAATCCCTCCTGAGTATATGAAAAGCTGAGGACCAGTTGGGAGGAGTGGAGGAACTGCCAAAGGGTTTTAGGAAGGAGGCTACCCAGACCCTCAGGACTTAAAGGCTCCCCTGGAAAGGACTGTCAATCCAGAATCCCACCAGGACAGACAGGGCCTGAGCAGAGGCCACTGTGAGGGTGGAAGGGACAGAATATAAAGCAGTGCATGACAGCGGATGTCAAGTGACTCTTATATTTCAATCCTTTTATCAACAGATGCTTAAGCACTTTCCCCTACAGCCACTGACAGGACTTGGCCAATGTAGCTTCAGTATGGATGATTAGCCCTACCAAAGGTATGTCACAGTCAGCCTGGAATTTCCAAAGGAGGTTGCCAGGGTAAAAGAAGAGATGGACATTGATGCATTAGTATGGCCCAACCATATTAGAAGTCTCTGATGTGTCTGTGCTGAAGGGACCAACTCCAGTCTCTTCATGGTATTCGCTGATTACTGATTATATGTTAACATGTGCCAAGCTGCATGCTACAAGGCAGAGATGGGTGGCCAGCTACTGGGTCAGCATTCAGTACCGATCAGAGAGAAGCAATGTAGATGCAGATGCATTGTCCTAGAGTCCACAGGCATCAAAAATTGCTGTGATTGCCACAGATAGAGTGAAAACTGCTTGCAGTATGAGTCCTCAAGAGTCAGGAGTGCAAGATAGTCTTCATGGTTATGTTACAGAAACTCTGGGCCTGCCACTTGAAATTGTGCCATTAGCCTTGGTGAACTATATTAATGTTGAACCAATCTCCATTACCTAGGCTTAAAGATGCTGACTGACACAAAACCAGACCTTTGTTTTATAATGGCTGAAGTTTAACCTCCTTTTTCATGTAGTGTATGTCCTGGGAATAGATAATATTGTTGCTGATGTTCTTTCTCGATTTCAGGGTGACAGATTCTAGGAACTTGCCCTGATAACCAGCAAGTCTCTGTGTGTAATGCCCCAACAAATCTGGAACCTTGGCTCATGACGGCTAAATCAAGGACTCAGTTGTGTTGTGCTGGTGAGGGGAGAAGGGCTGTACCTACCCACAGCGGTGCAATATGTGGTGTCTTTGACTCACCGCAGATTGGCTCCCTCCACTTTCTCTGGATAGCGGGCAGCTGGGTTTCCCAGGCCCATGAGGGCATTTCATAGTATGGAAGCTTTTAGAAGGGTGACCAACGAAGGCAGGCACTGGAGCGATGACAGGTTACCCATAACCGTAGAAACCCTGACCAAGTTATTAAAGGCTCTACCACGGGTCTACAGCTATGGAAAGGAGGCCATTTTATTTATCCATTGTTGCCTTCTTTGGCACTTTTAGAATGAATGAGTTGACATCTTCGGCAGCAGAAGACAGGTCCTGGCATGCATTGAACTTAAAGGTTGTACAACTACATGTAGGAGCAGCATACTTGCATTTAAAAATGCAAAAATACTCAAAATGGACCTAAAGGGAAGGGTGGGGGGAGCTTATGTGGTGTTGAAAGAATGTTCAGACAAACACTTGTGCCCCATAAAAGCTGTAAAAGACTTACTAAAAATCTGGGGACAGCTTCTGGGTCTGCTGTTCCTACACAGTGAAGGCAGCTTCCTGACAAAGTATTAATTTGCCTTGTCACTGAGAAGAACCATGAGCTACTACAGTCTTGACCTAGGCACATTTGGTATGCAATCTTTAAGGATCAGGGCAGTGATGTCAGCAGCTGCAGTGGGTTTTGGCCCACAGAAGGTGCAGGTGATAGGGCACTGGAAATCAAGGTGTTACTGAACTTACTTTGGCAGAACTGCTGCCTAGCTTGTCGGTCCCCAGTCTGTAGCTATGCATGGGATTCTTCCATCCCAAGTGGAGGACTCTGCACTTGTCCTTACTGAACCTCATCAGATTTCTTTTGGCTCAATCCTCCAATTTGTCTAGGTCCCTCTGTATCCTATCCCTACCTTCCAGGGTATCTACCATTCCCTCTAGCTTAGTGTCATAAGCAAATTTGCTGAGGGTGCAATCTACCCCATTCTCCAGATCATTAATGAAGATGTTGAACAAAACCGTCCCCAGGACCAACCCCTGGGGCACTCCACTTGTGACCGGCTGCCAGCTAGACATGGAGCCATTGATCACTAGCCGTTGAGCCCAATGATCTAGCCAACCCATACTTCTTTAACTTGCTGATAAGAATGCTGTGGGAGACTTTATCAAAAACTTTGTTAAAGTCAGGGTATATCATGTCCACCTCTTTATCCACATCCACAGAGCCAGTTACCTCTTCATAGAAGGCAATCAGGTTGGTCATGCATGATTCGCCCTTGGTCTCCTTCCTCTCTTCCAAGTGCCTTAAAATGGATTCCTTGAGGACCTGCTCCATGATTTTTTTCCAGGGATTGAGGTGAGGCTGACCGGTCTGTAGTTCATAAGATAGGAGCTCTGTCACCCAACACTGAAAACAATTAAATGCCTGGTATAGGAGAGCATTTGGGATGGGCAGGTAGTGCCCTTGCCCTGTGTTTAAGTTAAATGAAAGACCTGTCCTGCCACTTAAAATCCATCTATGTGTCTGACCTCATTTCACCAGTATGTCTTCATCAAATGGCAGAGGTGCTTGCTTGTGTAATAGAGCATTTTTCTTTCTAAACTTGAACACATATGGTAAAATCCTGGTGCACTGGAGTCAATGACTAAGGCTAAGGATCCGATCCTTAGCTATTGCATGTCAGTACAGCTCCATTGAAGTCAATGGAGCTGTGATGATTAGCACTGGCTGAAGATGTGTTTCTAAAGTGCTATCCATCACCCTTCCAGGGTGAGCATCTTTAAATGAACAGTGCTCACCAGCCTTTCTTAATTCTGAGTTATTTTTCTAAACACAAAACAATCTTGAAGAGCTTCACACAGAAAGGTAGCAAAACAAGATGTAGTAGAAAACTTTTAAAATTTGACTTGAAATTCAAAGATAATTTCTACTTCCATTTAGTGTTTTTGATTAAATTTATGGTTTTTGCGCATAAGGTTAGTTTAGTCCATAATGCTTTCTAAATGCCCCTATTTTATTCATTTCATCCAGTCCCTATGGGAAATATGTCTTTAAGAACTGCAAATATCACTCTGCCAACCATGCTAAGAAAAGTTATCTTTTTTAGACCCATTTCAGTAGATATTATTTCTGTAAGAACAATGATCAAGCCTCTGAATAAATGTTCTAAATACTACATCCTTTTCATTAATCTGGAAAACTTCCATATTTCAGATAGTGATGACAATTTTTTAAAATTATTTATCATCCGTTTCAGTCTGTGAAAAATTTTCCTACTTCTTCACTTTCTGTTTGCTCTTTGTTTAATTAGGTTCAGTCCTTGTTCCAAGAATTCTTGTCGTGCTTTTCCTTAGGCAAAGAATGACCATATACTTACAGTGTGCAGCATTGATATTTTACACAGCAAAAGAAGAAACAAGAAAATAAACTCTTCCTGTGAACAATCTGTATCTCCTGTATAACATGTTGTATTCATTCCATCTTACAAAATGGCAGTTGATTTTGCAGACAGACACAGGTCTTAAAAATTTCAATGTGTGGTATTGAGAAAAATTCATAACATAACTACATGCATGTAACATGTGCAATATGGTGTAAATAAAAACTCATTATACCCATGTTGCATGTTTGAATTGATGACTCAAGATTGTTGAGTAACAGGCTCATTTGGAATTATTTAATCAAAGATTATCAATCCAAGATTAGCACAGCACTATACAGAATAGAGAAAGAACAGATACATTACAACTCTTTGATTTGATGATGTGACAAAGATCTGGCTATGTGTCTCTTCTTTACTGTAACTGGAGGGACAAGCAGTTTCATTCTCCAACTAAATTTTAACACCAGTGTCATTATATAGAGCTTTCAAACAGAGACCCTCTTTGCTAAAAGAAACATATCTTCTGATGTCATTTCTATACATTCTCTGTTTACCTGATTTATGTGTGAGAGCATAATTATTTACAGCTGAGAGGACTAACAATTCTTCAAGATAATATCTTTCAGTGAATGTTTCTTCCCCCATAATCATTCTTCCCTATCTGCTGTGACAATCATCTCTTAGCAGTTAACCCGGGTTTATATATGCTTATGTAAGCATTATATGTATATGTTAAGGGGATGAGTTCCAAGAATACCAGGAGTTTTACAGATTTAGAGATGACATGGATTATTTGATACAATCTAACATCCAGAATTCCTGAATAGTGTTACTTATTAGTGAAGGACTGGTGTTCTGGACCTTAGAATTCAACATACTTTTTGTTAATATCCTAAAGATTTTAAAGAATAAGTAATATATAAATGAATAATTTATAGAGAAAGAAAAGGACTAAAAAGGTTAATATTTACTATCAGATAGTACTTAGACTTAGACACACAATTACTGAGTGTACATGAGTGAAAGGAAGTGGAAATTGGTGCAATATCTAGGAGTTGGAATGTCTAGGAGCTAGATTTTCTCTGTCCCGTGTTGATTGGCTGTTGGCTTCACTCATTCCCCTCTTCTCCCTCAGTCTCTTCATGTCAGCTTCACTCCACATATGCCTCTTTTACCCTCTTCTTCATGCCCATCCCACTCCTTTTTCACCTCCCTTTTCTTTCCATTTAACTGATCTCCTAACTAAACTCACCACTACCCCCCAAAAAAAATTGTGGAAACTAATACGCCACTGTTCACTGTGCTTGATTGTTCTACCCTTTCCCCTAACTTTGTCTATTTAGATTGTAAGCTCTTTGGGACAGGGATCATCTACTACTCTGTTTGTAAAATGCCTAGCACTCTTGGTTAGACACAAAGCACTAGCATAATGAACATGTTTAATAATAACATTAACAAATGAATATGGGTTGCCTGCCTCAACACACAGTATTGCCAATGTCAAATATTCAAAAATCATGAGTTGGACTGCCAAAAATCATGGGATTGTTGGCACATTTTCAGGGTAACTGCACCTGTATTCCCCCTCACTGGTCCCTCAAGGGCACCCACGTAAAGTTTCCGGCTCCCAGACCTCACCTTTCTTCGGTTGAAACTCATGTCTCTCTCCCTCCTGACCAAGGTAAGGTTTTAAATGTTTTAAGCACCCTGTCTTATACTGTGATGTTCCCAGCAAGCCAGTCTGGCTATAGACCAGTGCCAGTGCTTTGCTTTGTCTCTCAGAGAGCTACGTGAATAGTATATTGCCAACAGTTATTAGCTAAAATCATCACCAACTGTTGAAAACAGTATTCAGTGCCATTACTCTATGCTCATAACCATGGAATAGGAACTTACATTTTATTGTTTGATGCAACTAAACAATTTCCTCCTCATTTTTCCCACTACTCTGACAGGCCATACTCATCAGTGCTAGGACTGGAGAGTGGTGTTGTGCAGAGGAACTCCAAAGCTGAAGTTTCAATAAGCATGTTTTATGTAAAACTCTTATGGGATCAGAGAAGGGAGTTCTGAAACTTACCTTTCATTTTCCAATGTGACTGTAAATACAATGACACATCGGTCTTTTTATCTGTCGCTGCTGCCATTGCAACTTTGAGGGGTGCTCCCTCCACTCCTCTGGAACAATGAGGAGAAAGAAACAGACCAGGGAGGAAATGTTCAGTGATCTTGCAAGTCAGTGCTGTGTCAAGCCATGAATTGATGGCCTGGAGGGTGAATATGGCAGACAGCAAGGAGAAAGAAAGAGCTGACAGGCCCAGGAGTTCTAGTAGGAAAAGGATAAGGATATGTGCCAGGACATAATGCAGCTTCTCTGACAGCAAACACAAACACTGCAGACTCTTGTTGAACTACAGGTCCAACAATCATGGGTTTGTCTCCCTTTGCAATCGATGGAGAATTCCATTTTAGCAGTTCCATACACCCTACAACATTCCATGTGGTATCAGGAACTGCATCCTTTTAGTAAATATTAATCTTTTATTCTTTTTTTATATTAAACTCACAGATAACTTAGAATCTTTTCTGTGTTACCCGAAGATTCTTGGTAAACTCTATTGTTAAAGAGGGTTTTTGTTCTGGATAAATAACTTTTTGTCCAAGTAGGCCTGTACTATATCATTCACTCTGTTTTTAGTCTGAATTTTAGCTGACCCTAGTGTGTTATCAATAAGCTAAATTTTAGCTGGATCTTAGCACATTATTAAATAATGGATTTTGTGTCCTTTCTACTCTGACCTCTTGACCCTTAGGTAAATGTCCAGATGGTTCAACCAGATGGATGGTGGAACAGATGTCATTAGCTTATCAATTATGTAAACCAGATACCATGAGGAAAAAAGTCCACAGTCAGTAGTTCATTTTCTCTTGTCTGTAAACACACATAGTATAAGAGATGCTGTTATTATAGATGTTATTTGTAATGGGCAAAATGGTGTAACTGATAAGGAATACTAAAAATGCTCTGTAATTGATAAACTTAGTAATTGACAAAATGGACAAGGAAGATGTGGTATAGCAGGTTTGTTCTATAATCAATGAATCAGCAAATCATGTCCTTGCTTACAGCTTTGAGAACAGTCCTGTGTTCTTAAAGATGCGAGCACCATGCACCTTCCCTGACCAGCTCATAGTGATATTCATGAAGTATCCCTAGTTATCCATCCACTCTTGCATAACCATAGAAAAGTAGCTCTCTCTATTGAGGTAGCCTGTGGATAGGTGGGCTGGTGCCAAAATAGGGATGTATGTGCTATCTATTGTCCCACTGCAATTCAGAAACCCCGTTGCTGGAAATCCATCCACTGTGTCCTGCACATTGCCCAGAGTCACAGTCCTGAATAGCAGGAGACAATTAATGGCCCTACACCAGTGTTTCTCAATTAAATTTGGCCACGGAACCCTTTTGAACTCGATAAATAATTGCAGAACCCCCAAACTCTTAACAGTATTTTTACATATGGGGCCAAAAAAAATGTCGAAATAAGCAAATTTTATACAAACAACTAGGTCAGCGTTTCTCAATTAAATTTCCTTTAGGCTCCATGGGGAAATTACACTCATATTCGATACCCTCCGCCAAAAAATCCGGGACATCTTCCCTTTTTTGGCGGCGCAGAGAACAGCTGCTCTTGGCGACGCGATGTCACTTTCTCGCGGAACCCTAACAGTGTTCCCGCGGAACCCCAGGGTTCCACGGAACACCAATTGAGAAACACTGCCCTACACACTTGCACGACAATGGCTCCCACTGTGGATTTTCCAACTCCAAAATGATTGCCCACTGACTGATTGTAATCTGGCATCAAACGTTTCCAGAGTGAGATCACCATTCATTCCTCAACCGTCAGTGCAACTCTTATTCTGGTGTCCATTTGCTCAAGGGCTGAAATGAGCTTGGCAGATAGATCCATGAATGTGGCCTTTCACATCCAAAGTTCTTCAGCCATTGCTTCTCATCCCAAACCTCCATTACAATGGGATCCCACTCTTCAGTGCTCATTTCTCAGGCACAGAAGTGGCACTCCACTGTCTGCACCTGCTCCATGAATGTCACCAACAACCTTGAATTGGTTTTCACTATTTCCCATAGAAATCTGTCCTGAAAGGAATCAGCATATCCCCCTTTTTTGCAGTTCTTCATGAGGCTCTGCAAATGCCAGAGGATCATTTGTCCTATGTTTGCAATATTCATGAAAATAATGCAGCTCTCTGTAGGAGCCATGATTCTGTAAGAAATGGCAGACACCAAAATGTGCAACATGGGTTTGAGGAATCTAAAAATAATGACACAAAAATTATGGGCTATGGATGTCATTGTGGTATGGAGAAAGCTGCATGATTGGAACTTGAACCCTTGCTCACATCACCCCTACATGATTTGTTTCTGCCTCACCATGCATTCTGAAAATTTCCCAAATTCAGTGAGACAAACTGTGGTATCGGCACATGGAGATATCTACCCATGGAGCATCCCACCGAGCATTGACTCAAGCACTCCTAGTGAGTACATGCAGCATGGATGCAAGCAGCCAAGCGTGCATGCACACAAATGATATATTAACTGCAGCGGTTTTATGCTGTTGTAATTTGCATTGACCAAAGTTTGTAGTGCAGACATGGCCCAATGCCTGATCCTCATTTATACTACTGTGGCATTGTAAAGGGGCCTTAAAGGGATATGTATGGCCAGAGTAGTGTAAAGGGGCCTTGGAGTATACGAGAATGAGGCACTTAGGTTCGTGTTGTCAACTCTGGCGATTTGTGTTGTGAGTCTCGTGATATTATGTATTTTGTTTAAAGTCCCAGATCCTGGAGATATCTGATTACATGAGAATCATTCATCTTTCATTTAAACAAAAATAAAATTTCTAGTCCTCGTGTTTTTAGAGGAAAGCTTGAAAATGCATATAAAAAACCTCAGTGCATATAAAAAACACAGACAACAAAAGACAAATGAAAAGAACCCTACTAGAAATAGTACTTTAATGATATGATTTTTGGGTACCTGACTCATGATTTCAGTGATTGGCATTAGGAATACTGTCAGATTCATCCCTAAATTTAGCTCCCTGTGTTTTTTTTACATGAAGAGCAAAACACACTGTCAGTGCTTAATACATAATTAATACATGAACAGAACAATTATTTGATTTGATGAGTTTATTAATGTATTTGTAAATGGCATCCATTGTCTCAGTACCTTGGTGACTCATCCTAATTAAAATAAATAATTTATCCAATTTTGCAGTGTTTGGGGATGAAACACTCATTAAAATATAATGAAATACAACAGTCTAAGGTGAGTGAAACCATTTACCAAGTTACTGAACCCTACAAGTTAAGTTAACATGTTAAGTTTCACATATGGCATTTTCAGTCTCAATAAAAGGAAGAGCTGCTCCTTCTTTACTGGCTTATTCCAGGTGGCAAGTCCTAGTAGTCCAGCAGGAAGTAATGGGCTCATTAAAGCTCAGTTCTCCTCTCTAGTCTTCACAATGGATCTCTTGATATCTATTCTGCTCTTTTTAAATGCAAAGAACTCTCACTTATGTCACTGGGGTTTCTGCATATGTAAAAAGATCAGAATATCCCTAAAGAGCTCCGCTGTTTATCTCAAAGAGGAGAATTTAACCAGAAAATTCTGAAGGAAGATTGAGACCACATTCTACTTTCATCCAATGAATGGAACTCCCACTGATGTCAGTGAGAGATATGCCCCTAATTTTCTGAATAAAAATCCTATCTTTGCTATCTGCCTTTGGGTTTTATACTTCTGCCCATCATTAGTATCTAAACATCTTGAATTTCTGCCTGCTCTATTGTTTCTAGAAGACGCAGAAGACCCCGTGTATGGGTTTTTGTTTAGTAGTTAGAGCACTGGACTGTTTGTCTGGAGATACTGTTCTGTTTCCATTTCTGCCACTAATTCACCACATGCCTTTGAGCAAGTCATTTCATCGCTTTGTGCTTACCAAATTGTAAAATGGGGATAAGGACCCTTCCCATGGGTGTTGTGAGACTTCATTTATATTTACAAATTGCTTTGGGATGCTCAAATGAAAGCAGGTAAATATTCCACAAAAGGTTTTTAGATTCTTGTATTAGTAATGGCGCACTGACTGTGTGTTTGGTACTGTACACTGCTCACAGACTGAACTATTTACTAAGTACTAGAGAGAGACTGATTCCCTAAGCTCTATAAAGTTATTGTATCATTTTTATCTTGTTTTATTAATGTGTCAAGAGTAATCTATCAAAGGATTTCTACACATCTTTGCCAGATACCTCATAAAATGAAATTCCGTTTGCTTTCAGACTCCTGGTTGAAAACACCTGCCTATCCCTTCAGAAAATCATCACTCTTTTACTGTGGGTACATCTACATTAGCAAATATCCATGTGTCCATGCACATGGTTGTGCAATAACCCCCTTATTGTCCATATCTAAACCCCAGAAGCACATGTCTGAAGGCAAATAGAAGACAAGTAAGCTAACACGCCTGAGGAGTGTGAGTAAATACATACCTCGGGGTATGGCACAATCCCATACCCATGTTCCCTTGATTCTGAAAGGTGATATGAGCAGCCACTTGTCCTCCCATCTGTGCAGCAGCTTTTTTTGGGGGGGGCTCATTAGGGAAGGCTTGGCTCACTAGTAAATGAGCTTGCCGAACTTTTTGTAACAGTGCCTTCCACGTCATAGCTGTTAAATTCAGAGTACCCAAAACAACTTTTACTTGCAGATGTAGCTCTTTTGTGAAACATGTTGGAAAGTCTGTGTTTATAAGGTCTTGACCTTCCTTCTTATGACCCATAGTTTACTACAGGATTTTTTTTACTTCGTAAATAAGCATTAGGGCGTTCCCCTAGGGCTTGCTGCTTCTAATAAGAATGCATCTTAATGTGCTTGCCAGGACTACTACTTTAAAAACATCCCTTATAAGGGTAACTCTCTGTGCTCTCTTCTCTGTGTATCCACAGGACGTCTCAAAAAGGTGTTTAATGGGAAACATTCCCTTAAGAGCAGGCATAATTACTATAATTTAACTGAGACACTGTGGTAAGCTGTGCAAACCAGACAACCACATTGTTAGGGGTGATGGTTTTTTAAGCTTTTTTTAGTGCCTGCACTTGCTTAGGTGTTAGTATTTTATTTATTTTGTTGGTAGGGTGGGTGGTGGAGTTTTTTTTAATAGTTTTTTGTTGTTGTTGTTTTTATTATTACAGGATCCAGGGGCACAGTAGCCCACAGCATATCCCCCTCAGCCAGCTGTTTTACTATTTTCCTGAGAGGAGCATAAGGGGAAGGACATTCTATGCTCTGATCTGTCTGGTTCTTATTCTACGCAGCTTTTGCATGACGAAGGGCTGACAGATCAAAGTCCTGCATACCAACACTCTCTGCACCGTCACAACCTCTGTCTGCCTACATGGCAGCAATAATTCCCTGAGCAGCAGCCAACTGCTTTGTATGCTGAGACAACTGCTGCCGACAAACTGCATGGGAGTGGCCCTCAGTTTCCTTTTTTTTTCTTTTTTAGGACGACGTGTACTGCAGCTTGCATGTCTTTACATTTCACTTCTTAGATATGAGATGTTTTTTCCCACTGCCTAGCTTCCTTTTTGTACCCCTCTGCATTGCTCTGAGAGTTAGAGAGCAAATTAGCCTGAGTGAGACAGTGGGACACTGAAGATTCATACTTTATTTTCAAGTTTTGTACTTGACCTTGGCATGCTATTAATTGTTCATGCAGCTTTTTGGGGTTTTTTTTGGCTAATTTCCCTAACTCTTCAGTAAGGATTTTAGTTACTAAAATGAGCCCATGTAAAGCAGCCAAGTGCTTTTTCTTACAATCAGGCTTTGTTTTTATGAATTGTTCCCACTGGAGCATTAAGTCTGCATATGCCATTTTAACCTTAAATGCTCCTCCAGACCATGGGTCCTTTCTCAGGTCATTCAAAAAAGCTTTCATATCAGAGACTTGTTCTAACGAAAGGAGGGCAGGAGTGGCAACCCCTTGACTTCCTGACTCACAGCTCATTCCTGTAGAGGACATAATGCCCTTCTCCTCAATCCAAACACAAATACAGCTTCACAGAGAACTGTGTCAGACAGGTTGCTACTCTGCTGACAAGCAGTGAGAGAAACCCTTGTACCATACGCTTCAAAGATCATCTCACTCACAGCTGATCGAGTCCACCCAGGGACGCCAATTGTTGATACTGGACACTTTGTGATCAGTGTGGATACCAGTGAGATATGGTACGCCAGATTTGCAGATTAATAAGGTTTAATGTGCAAGGTTTTTTATAAATATATTAGTTAAATACAAAACCTAAAATTAACTACAATATATTATACTTACTAAGCCTAGAGAGCTAAGCAGTCACTCAGAAGGCTGTATACAGGAAAGGCTTTCTTCAGGGGCCCTGCCAGGGAGTCAGTGTATCGTCTGGTCTGACTGGCAGCACTTCCGGCGGAGTCAGGTGTTGATGGAGCACTCCCCTTTGTCTAAGTAGTGACTTTTTATACCTTTCTATAAACAGCCTTCCCTTAATTACTTTTTTACTTATTATTATATATGCTAATTATTTACATTGGGTTTTTATTTTTAACTACATTTTATTTTTATTATAATATTTGGGGTTGTTAAAACAACATCTGGTGATAGGAGGGGCAGTATAAAAGTATGCCCCTTGGCAATGAAACAGTGTACTCCCAAATGTTCAAGAATAACTAGTTGTTCCCATCACCATTATTTATATGCAGTTGCAAGCAATACAGTATCTGTATTTTGTCTTGTTATGTGCTGTGGTATGCAGAAACTGAGACATCTACAAGATTATTCAGTAATCCTATTCAACTGAAAGATGTCATGCTACCCGGGTCAAAATACCCAAGCAAGCAACTAAGCCTGTAAGCAGTGGACAAGCAACTCAAATTATACTGGGCCTCCAACGGTGTGCACCTATGACTTCCCTGATTTCCCTTGCCTGCTGGGAACCAGGACCAGTATGTGCATGGGTGGAACCCAGCTACCTGTACAAAGTATGTAAACTGACTTGTACTAAGCCCACTCTGGATGGAAGCACACCCCTTTACCCTACAAATATTATGGAGCATGCAGCAGGTGACTTTTATATGAACAGTGTTGGCCACATTAGCATCCTGATGGGTGTGTAGATTTCAGCCTACCATCCACACACTGCGTGACCATTCTACAGCAGCTGACCTTGCAATTGAATTTTCTTTTCTAGGCTTATTAATCACAAGGTACAGTTTCATGAGCCAAGTTAGAAGCAGGTATGTGGGGTCCCTCAAAATAACAGTTGGGACAAACACACTGTATATAACAATATCATTTCTGGGGAATAAAGTCCCTTCTTCCTCTTTCAAATACAATCCTGATCTCCACAGCAACCTGGCATCATGAACCTTTCCAGCGTTTCCCATGTCTGTAGTCATAAATCTGCTTCTGTGATCCACTAAGCCTTGCAGGAAAAGTGAATAGAAACTTTTTCAGTTCAGATGCTCGCTTTCCCCTTTTGGTGTGCAAAGTATTGGGCTATAGGTGCCATTGATGGCCTTGCACAAATCCAGCTATTATTTCTGGAACTTTTCTCTTGGTAACCACCTGGGTTAGATCACAGTGTTAATTGCCTTGCAAATATGCAAAACTCCGAAAGTGGACTTTCCATCTCCAAAGTGGTTTTCAAGAGAACTATAGCTGTCTGGTATTGTCAGCTTACACATGGCACCTGCTTCTGTACCAATTTGGCTTCCCTAAATCAAATGTTCTGGTGCTGCAGGTTTGGTGCAAGCACCTCATACAGCTCATGAAGGTCTGTTTCCTCACTCTGAAGTTCTGAAACCACTGCTGGTCATTACAGGTTTCCAGAATGATGTGATCCCACCATACCATGCTGGTTCTCCTGCAGCAGAAGTGATAGTTCACCAAGGGCATACCGAGGCACTACTGGCATTCACCATGTGAGTGGATGAATTGTCATTAACCCTCAAGGTCAGCCACCTTCAACATTTCCAAAAGTTCTGCCCAAATACTACCGAGAATCTCACTGATTGCCTACACCACTGCATAATTATTTGTCTCACACTAACGATCAGGAGCAGAACCAAATCATCATCCAGTGCTCTACGTCTTCCACCCAGTTTGGCAGGAAATAACAGTGAGGGGTGATGTGATCAGGAACTGTCATCAGTAAATGTTTGAAGACAGGGCACAGAACCAACAACACACACCAAAGCTGTTCTGAAAGTGTCTCCCTGTTAACACAAAACCCTGGGATACCATCCCTGAAATGGTAATGCTAACTTCATATGACAACAATGGCATTTTGGACATGGGTATACGCATGTACACCGTGTTCTACCCATTCCAGAACAGCATATGTGCTAGTATCGGGAACATGTGTGTGTAGGTACATGATCCAGTACCCAAGTGTATATGCCCATGTAGGTATAGCCTGTGACAGCAGAGATTTAATCACGAAAAATGCATCAACTCAGTTGTGCATGCATTCATTCTGAACTGAATCTAGACTTAACCTTCTGTATGTAATCTTTACCCTTTTGTTCCCTTAGATGTATTATTCTAAAAATATCTTTGGATGGCAAAATAGCAAAAGACTGCCTAGGTCATAAACATGCATATACACAGTTTCTTTAATATTTTAAAATTAAGGTATGCATTAATCATAACATGAACACAAGGGTGCAGTTTCATTACACGCTTGAAAAAATACTGATCATTTACTGAAGAAAATGTGTAAATTGTATTTTTATTCATGCAAGTCAAATTATATGGATCTATTAAATGTTACCAAAGTATTATACTATATATATATATATATATACACACCCATACTCTTAAAATAATGCATTCATAACTAAAGAAAGGTTACTATTGCAAACTACCTTATTCTACATGTGTAAGATAAATATGACAAACTTATCACCCTTAGAATTCTTTCTCAGATCAATTACAAGTTTATACTTACTGGTCTGGAGAATATTACTAGGGGAATAACCTGTAATAGCTAACTGCAGCATGAAAGATGCAATTTGTAAGCACAAATATATAAATGACTCTTTTGCACATTTCTATTCAATTTGCTCTTACCTCAAGTAACACAAGACAGTAGAAAAAACATCTATAACACATATCACTTGGATGAACAGAAGATATTCAGAATCCTTTCAAATTCATATGTTTATTTCTTCAAGAAACATTCAGTAGATTCCACTGTTGTATTTCACTTTGAATAATAAAATATTTTATTCTTTAAAATGTGACACCTTCCTTCAAGAAATAACGGTACATATGACTGTACAGTCCAATTTGTATACCTTCATGTTCATTTGCATGTGACCAAGCCTGCCCCGAAGCCTTTGGATAGGAGCATGAATTTGGATTTTAGCCCTAGTTATAGGGTTTGTTTTTTTTACAGTAGATGTAGTTAAATTTGATCATAAAACGGTACAGAAAGAAAAGTATGCGTGTTCTAAAGCAATAATTTCTTTTTTCTTTTTATAATAAAATAGCAAGTATAGTAAAATGATAGTTATTGAACATTACTATCTATTACTCTTGGACCAGTGGACAGAGTATGGGATTGAGAGTCAGGAGACCTGGATATTAATCCTGGCTCTGTCACTCTCCTTCTCTGTGAGTTTAGGTAATCCACTTCATCTCCTGTGTCCCTTTGTACCCTTTGTCTATCTTGTCTACTTATACTGTAAGCTCATTGGGGCAGGGACTGCCTCTCTCTTTGTATTTGTGCAGTGCTTAGCAGAATGGATCTAAAAACTGTAGGCTGGATTTTTTCTTGCAGTAATGTGGTAATAATATAGTAATATTATGAAAAATCATCTAAAACACAAGCTTTAACTAATTTATAGCTTTTATAATGTTATGATAAATTTTAATAATTTTGTAGTAACACTAATTTATTGTCCTTCTGGTACACAGCACTATTATGCAAGGTTTTGTATTGGAATATCTTGTGTGGACTACTTTGGCTTTCTACAACCATTTAATACTGATATGACATACACACTTTTTTCGCATTTGTAAAGCCTGTTCCTGCTTCTGTGTAAGGATGACATACTTGTGTATCAAGGATTGTTCAGATGAGCAACTGATTTCTGAACCAAAAGCAAATAAATACTAAGTTATCAAGGACATTATAGAAAACCCTCAATTAAATACAGATAAAAGTTTTCCTCATCTGTCTTGCTTTGAAATATATATGTACCTTCCTCCTGAATATCCTAGTTGATTTTGGCCTAAGAAGGGCATATTTTTACCCAGTTCAGCTCTGAAAGATAAGTGGAAATGTTGAAATATCATAGAACTTCTGCAATGCTTATTTTTCATTCTTCTCAGCAGGCTAGTACCCAAGGAGTTCCATTGGAAAAACTAAACTGATCACATAATGCCTTCTTGGATGTGCTATATCACAGCTAGCTTGTGACAGTCTAGGTGGTATGTGAGTAACCAAATACCATGTCAAGGGCTACATAGCAGTGCAAACGCTACTGTTTTGTTCTAGAAACTAACTTTTTGCAGATGATAAACCTGACTCAATGGAAGCTATTATTGCAATCTCTCTCAAGCGGTAAGAGAGAACAATCCAATATAATCATTCCGATTTATGGCTCAATACAGGTATTGGCAGATGCATGCCATCATGATTACATTGAGTTCCAGGAAAGCACTTTTTGAAGACAATCCTCTGCTCCAGGGAAAATGGGCATCCATATTTGATGTGTATAAAGGCTGGAATGCCTCTAAATGCCATTTTATCCATTAAGTGAAGGTAACATAACAACTGTGGACATAATATACAATGGCATTTCTTATTGTATAGAGAGAAGTGTGGGCAGATGGTAAAGTATGTACTGTCAAGGAAGTTCTGAATCAGAAAAGCTGTTATGACTGTAGCCATTAGGCTGTCAAATATAGTAAGTGAGGATTCAGATATCTCTCCAAAATTAAGTGAAGCTTTCTGAAAACAAGAAAGAAATGGAAATGGAAATCCTTCAGGATATCCCTGGTGGTCAAGTGGCCGAGGCAGAAATGATCGAAGTGCTCTCATCTTAAGTGAGAAAACCAAAGGGGAAGAGAGATAAAAGCACACTAGCATTATGCTGTACTTGGCTTTTTGATCACAGATAACAGAGATGGGGTATTTGACTTTCAGATCTTTAAAAGTTTGTCTTCATAAAAGAGCCACCTAATTTATTTCAAGAAATATTATTTAAGATGAAATCATCATCTTACAACCTTGCTGAGCTGAACTAATCAGCAATTAGTGAAAACTTGCACAGTTTCCACTGTCTTCTTTTGAGCTAGTAAAACTGATTGGCCAAGCCAATGAACTGCATGTCCCTCCAGTGAACTCTTGTGGAAAAAAACCCTTGAGAGCTCATGAACAACAAACTACTGTTGTTTACCTGGTGCCCATTAAGAGTGTGTTGAAAAAAATCTAAAAAAGAAAAGGAAGTGAAAAAAATGAAAGTGAGGGTCAAAGAGAGAGCAAGCCCAGTCATTCTACTGGAACCTGAGAAGGAAAAAGATAAACAAGTGTGCACAAAAAAGGCTCACAAATTATATTTGACCATCCTTAGGAAAAGTTCATTCATAGGTCTTGTCATGCACTGGCCATTGCATCCTCCAGTTTGTGTCAGGATGCATGTAGTCCCTCAGATCAAGGACCTAATCTGGTGGTCCAACTTCGAGGAGTGATTGATTCCAGAGATCTCTGAGGAACAGTATCATTCTTCCATTAGATCACCCTACTGAGGGTTTAAAAAGTTAACAATCTTTTTTCCTTCATCACTGACACAGCAACCCCGCTTCATTGGTTTCATCTTTACAGGTCACCATGGTTTTCAGATGACCTGCAAAAAAACAGAAGGAAAAAGATTGAGTGAGTGTGAAGGCCGTCTTGGGTAGAATCTGACTGATTTTGGTTAAAAAATATCATGTACTGTGACAGTATAAGAGGGTGAAAAAAATGGCTCTATGCCTCTACCACAGCATCTTGGGGTTATTTTTGTTTTGTCTTGCTTTGCTTTGCTGTTTAATTTCCAACACAAGTTCCTAATTTATTAAGGTCTCCAAATTTAGTATCGTCCACAGATCATTAATTTTCCTGCTTTGCAGTCTTCATGCCCTCTTCCAGATCACCATTTTAATGTCCATTAAAAAAAAAAATCAAGAATCCTAGAGACTGAAAAAAACCAACCACCTAACTCCTAAGCATAGCTCCCAAATTTCAGACACTGAGAAATGAAGAGATGAAAGAATGGGGGAACTCTTATTTTTCTTCAAAAATGTTTGTTTGTTTTTATTATAGGAGCTGACAGAGGTTACTAGATGAGTAGAAAACTTAAATTCAGATATTTTGGAACACAAGAAAACGACAGCATTTAAGAAATGGATTTGTATATAGTTTGAAGGAGAGAAGCCAAAGAGAGCAAAGAAGTTCCGTGAGCTAAGCACAGGCCTCCATCCCTTTTATGCTAACCCAGTTGTGAGAAGGGACTCAGACTGGAGGGCCTGGATTTATATACCCTTTCCCAGTATGGGGTTTTCCAGGTGCTACAAGCTCAGGTTATGCCTCCAAGGCTGCACTCCTCTCCCAACCAGGAATGAAGTGGAGGACCCCTTTTTTCCATGCTCTAGTTTAAGCCTTTGAGGTTGCACGGGGGAGAGAGGGTTGTGGCATTGTCTTCAGCTTTGGGAAACTTTCCAGAATACCTATTGAATTAGCACTAAATGCTTGCTTGAGAAATGCAGAGATATTATTGTAAAATATCATCACGAGCCCACTGATCTTCTTCCTGACCAAAACATTACCTGCTGATAATAAGAATCAACATGAGTGAGGGGATCATAGCAGATTTGCATTTTGTGCCTGGTGGCTACATACTACAATGCAATTAACCAATTACCAGAGTATACTGGAATGACAGCTGGTTTTATTGTGTGTGTGTGTCCTCATATTCTCTAAAGTGGACACTCAGGCCAGACAAAAGCTCCAATGGGTGAACCAAAAAGTAGTTGCACTAGCTCTGCCTGTAGGAACAGTACGTTCTTTCCAACCATCTCGGTGTGCTGGGGATTGCCTTGAGTTTTTCAACCCCCTCCTGGATGCTTCATTATGGACATAATTTTGGATAGATGTTGGCTAAATGAATACTATTGGAAGCTGTAGAGGATTGGCAGGAGGCTTGTGGTTCTGTCATGCAGGCCAAGTCCCTGATTCAGCCACAGTTCCCTTCTTTTCTGGAGCCTCTGAATGCCAGGTACAGAGCCATAAAGGCAATGACAGGACAGAGAGGCAGGAGCCCTCAGTGCTGCAGGAGCATGTGTGTGTCTGAGAGGCTGCTCCTACAAGGATTCTTAATTTGCTCAGAATTTGTATTTATTTGTTTATTTACTTTCATATTCTTTCCTTGTTTGAAGTGAGAGGCCCTCACGGAGTATGTCCACACAGCAACTAGACACCCACAGCTGGCCCATGCCAGTCAATTTGGGTTTATGGAGCTAGGACTGTGGGGCAGTTTCATAGCTGTGTAGACTTCCAGGCTGAGGCTGGAGCCCAGACTCTAGGATCCTGCAAGGTGGGAAAGCCCCAAAGCTTTCCAGCCCAAGCCCATAGCAGTGAAACAGCTCCACTGTTCAAGCCCCACAAGCCCAAGTTGACTGGCAAGGGCCAGAAGCAGGTTTTTCTTTGCTGTGTAGACATACCCACTAAGACCCAGAATTCAACACATCCTACTGAGAGGAATTATTTTATTTCTCTGAGAAGATCACTTGAGTCCAGGATGGCCTGGTAGGCTGCCAAGAACAACAAGCCAACAGCCAGATCAGAAATACAATGCCCTCTTGCCAATAACTGGACTTAAAATGGGGAATACTACTGAAAATAAAAGTCTCTCTAAAAATGAAATAATTCTTTTGAAAAATCACTGTTGTTATCTCTTGGAATTTTATCACAAAACTTATGAAATTTGGACGTTTTCCTAAGGCCCCAGTTCCTGGACTTATGTAATTACATGATATTCTCATCTTGAAATTAAAAAAAAAAAAAAAAGATAAGTTTCTAGTCTCCTGCATGAATCCTAAAGGAGTCGAAAACTGAAACAACAAAAATAAATGGAAAAAGAACTGAAAACATACTTTAAAATGTCATGATTTTTAAGTCAATTTCATGAATTTTAGGATCTGACTCATGATGTTTGAACATGGGTTGGAAATACTGAAAATTTGACTACTCTGTGTGTTTGCAGACATAGAGATACATAGACACTGCTGATATTGACACCTATAGTTAAGTTTGCCTGACACTTTGCCAAACTTAACTGTTTGGATTGTTAATTTCCATCTTTCCCAGGCTGAATTTTGTTTTATTTTATTAAGTTTCAACTAAAACTATTCAGAGATTTCCAAGTGTGAAATTAGGGGAAAATACATTATTTTGCCCACGTTAAAAATGTCATACCTCTCTTATTGAGAAGTTGTAGCCCGTCCACGCATTGCAGGCTATAAGTATAGATGAGGGTGATAGGCATGTGATATATTTCAAAACTGTTATGTGACAAATTAATGTATCGTTCCCTTTGCCTGCCTTAATTGCTCTTTGCTCGCTAATCTCCTCCGGAATTTATTTTGGCCTTTGAAACTCTTGAGCAGCTTCAAACTAATTTATTTAAAAAAAAAAAATTAAATTGCCACATGTTTTTCCCCCAACTACCCACAGATGAGAAATTTCCACCCTTGCATGCCCTCCTCCCAGTCTTCCTTCCGCCACAAGAACAATGTTGAGCAAGAGTCAGTCCTGGGGCAGCTTTTGTCACAATTTTAAAGTGTGACATCTTGAAGCATTGCATGTTTAGCAATAGAAGCTTTGTACCACAGGGATGATGAGATGTTCAACCTCCGATTGGGACACAGAGCATTTGTGTCTGCCTGACAGAACCCTGAGATAATATATTTTAAATATGTGATATGGCAGGGACACAAATGCTATTCTAGTTTATATGCACAGTCTTTTATGGCCCTTCCTGAGCCCTGTACATTTGGACTGATGATAACTAATTCCCCGACACTTGCCCCTTCTGCGGCGTGAGGGAGACATTGGCGCACGTGTACCTGGAGTGCACCAGGCTGCAGCCCTTGTTCTAGCTCCTCCAGAACCTCATGCTGAGGTTCTGGCTGCACTTCTCCCTGCACCCGTACATCTATGCACACCCCATCCATGGCCCCACAAAGTCGCGGGACCTACTTGTCAACCTCCTCCTAGCCCTGGCCAAAGTGGCCATCTACAAGATCAGGGAGAGGAGGTTTGTTGGGGGGCGCTCTGTGACTGTGGGGCCTGCTTCCATTCCTCTGTTCATTCATGCATCCAGGCAGAGTTCCTCTGGGCAGCGTCCGCTGGCTCCCTTGATGCCTTCCGGGAGCAGTGGGCGCTGTCCGAGGTTCCCTGCTCATTGTCCCATTCTGGTTCCCTTCGTTTAAACCTGTGACCCTCACACCCGCTCCTTTTTTCATTCGTTGTCCCACGCACTTAGTTGTGTCCTGGGTCCAGTGAATCCTCCCCTCCGCCCACTTCCCAGGTTAAATAGTACACATTTATTCCCTCTAGCCTAGGCATAACATTGTTCTGAGCACAGTGAAAAGAGCTTTTGCAACTTGTATATCAGTATGTCTTAAAAAAGTCTGCATCAGGACATTCCCTTTACTAGTGCAATCTATCTTATATCCCAGGAGAACTGATAATGTATCCTCCATTTACTTAGAATTAAATGTAAAAGTTTGATGTATGCTAATACATATTTCAGCTCAAAAAAAGATATATAAAAAGCACAACCTGTCTCCATTTGTTCTCATAGTTAAAGTTAAGGAATTGTTGAATTATTCAAAGTCACATTAAGTTCTAAGCCTCTGACAAACTCCATAAACCTTACAAATTTGTCTTTAATTCTGATCTTCCCTCATCTCTTTTTTCTCCCACCCATTCACTGAAAGAACTTGACTGCCAGTTTTAGTAAAATGCAATAGGGCTAACTGTCAGTGCACTATCACTGTACAGTGTTGTTATAACTAAGCAATGCAATTCCCGGAAGCATTAATTGGGCTTCCATCGATGAAGCCTTTATATTGTGGAGTTTTGATTTCTCTAAAAAGATTTCACTGTAAACCTACATAGCATACCTATGCTAAAAAAATGTATTTTGTTGTGTGGAGAATTTGTCTCATTGCCTTTAAAACTACACAATTAAACAAGTACAGCATATATCATATCTGTATAATATATTTTAATCTACATGTTACTTGTGTTTGTGTCTATGAAGTAAAATTGGTTGAGATGCATTGTATGATCCAGTTGGATGAAAGACACTAAATGTGATTTAATGATAAATACACAAAGAAACCCCAGCCCCATATTTAAAGAGAATCAGAGCTGGACAGTTAAGCAGGCAAACATCAGGAAGTGCTTGAATTAAGAATGCAAATTTAATTCTGTCTTTGTGTTCATATGCATTAATAGTCTTTATTTTTGTGATCATGCTATTTCTCCATAATACAATTCAGTGTCATACAACAGAGCCTGTCTTAATCACTGTCACCTGATGAAGCTTATCATTAATAGCAATGGGCAGAATTTTCAAATCTGGATGCCTAAATCTATATTTATGAACCTAAATATGTAGCTTTCATTTTCAGAGGTGTTGAACACCCTTATTTCACACACCATGGGAAGATCAGCACTTTTAAAAACTAGAACAGTTTCAGTGAAGTGCCTAATATGACTTTAGGAGCCAAATTTCAGGCCCCCAGGATTTAAAATGTTGGCCTAGGGATAGCATTTTCAGGAGTTCCTCTGGGAGTAAGATGTCTAAATCCCACTGAACATCAGAATTTGACAATATAAAAATCAGTAAAATTAATGAAAATATGGCTTTATAACACTAAAAGGAACAGAGTTTTAGATCATAAGCCCCCTAATGATATTATTAATTGTTTGGGGACCTGACTTTTTATGTTCTGAATTTGTACAGCACCTAGCACAATGGCCCATGACTATGGCTCTTAGGTGTTATCACAGTACAAATAATAATAGTAAAGTTCTAGGAGGAGGAGGTATAAACATTAGAAAGGATGTTTTCGTGTGTGTTATTGGCTTCTTAGGCATTTGTTCAGTAAACCTATTTATTAAGAGATATAATTTGCAACTAAATAATAAAATGAATATTTTGACATCAAAGAGAGTTAAACTCTTTAATCTTAGTATAAGACTGTAAGGAGGAGGGAGAAAAGAATAGCAATCGAAGTGTAAATATGAATTACAGGGGGGAAATAAACACACAGAAGCTATTAATTTATGCTGTTAGAAATATGAAAAATCCACCCCATTGTGGACCAGGATATTAAGATTCTAAATGACAACTTAAATACTCAAAGGCTCTCCAGATCTGATCAGCTCCTTCAGCTACCATCACTATACAATTTTCATGTTATTCTTATTCCATTAAAGTACATTTTTTTATATTTCAAGGATGTTTTATAAAAGCCTGATCTACACATGGTGTATAACTATGTTGGTTAAGGGCATGATTGTTTTACCAATTTAATATACTGGTGTAGTCTGTGATGGGGTGTATAAATCCAGCCCTCTAGCTGAGGAGGTCAAGGAGCAACTCTGGGCCAGTCAACCCCATCCAATCACACCTGCCAAGCATGCTCCAGATAGAAGTGGAGCTTCAAAGATCAGAAGAAGCCTGACAAGGCAGGGAGAAGGACCTGCCTTAAAAGCTCCTGAAGAAGGGCAATGCATAAACCTTCTCCTGGAAAGGCCTGCCTGCTGAGCCCCAGGGCGGGTTGAAGGTTCGGTTGGTATCTTTTCTCCCCCTAGTCTGAACAGACTGAAAGATTTGACAAGAATGGGTGGTAGGAAGCAGTCCTGGAAGGAAGACTTAAGGCACCCCTGGGTGCTGGATGTAGCAACCAGCCACCTAACGCCCTAACCAGCAGGTGACACAACCAGCAAACACTGTCCGTCACATAGCCCGTTGTGTGGATACAGTTATTCTGGTATAAATATACCTTATACTGGAGTGATAGATTGGCTAAGCAAGGGACTAGAATTTTCATCAACCCACTTCCCACTGCATTTCTTTCCTTTGGCCAGGTCAGGTCCTGAACCAACAAGTGACAAGGCTCTGTTTAGGGTTTGGAAGCTGCGTGGCAGCAAGGAGCTGGACAGAAGCCCCAGGTCATCAGAGATTTTGACAAGAATGCTTTCAGTGGAGTTCACTTGCAGAAGTCAGATTAGAGAGGGTTGAGAATGGAATTGGAGGAGAAAAACTCCAGTCAGCAATTGTAGACAGTGCATTCAATGATCTTAGAGATGAAAGGGAGATGGGAGATGGGGCGTTATTTGGAGACACAAGTGAGGTCAAGGTTGTTTTGCTTTTGTTTTTTAAGATTTGCGAGACTAAAGTATGCTTGTATAGGAATAGGAAAGAGTCAAAGGAGAACGAGAAGATAAAGAGAAGAAAAAGGGTGGGGAAGAGAGTGAGCATGAGAAAGATCAGGAGACAAACTGGGAGAGGAGTTAGAAGAGGAGAGTAGAGGTAAAACTTCTACATATGTGACAGGGGAGAAAGGAGAGAATTTTGGGGGAACGAGAAGGAGATAAGTCACATTGTATTTGATCAAATTTATCTTGGAAGAAATAGAAAATCATGACCAGAAAAAAAGAGGAAAAGACGATTTGAGAAGTGAGCCAAAGGTGGTTTAGAAAAAAAACTAGAGAATAAATTACTTATGATGAAGATGAGAAATATGAGTATAGAACACTATGTGAAACTGGGATTCTTGGAGATATATTCATCAATGATAACTAGAACTTTTTGTAACATGAGGCACGATATTTACATATTAATAATATAGATGAGGCCCAGACCTTTAAGAGTTCTTCCTGACAAACTGCCGTTGAAGTCAATGATAGTTCAGGAAGTAGAGAAATTATAGTACAGGAATCACAGTAATTTTTTCTCAGGAATATTGGAATTGCCACAGCAGATCAGATTGGTGGTCCATCCGGTCCAATATTCTGTCTCTGAGGGGGTCAGATGCTTCAAAGGAAGATGGGAGAACCTTGCTTTAAAGAGTTCTGAAATAATCTGTGACCAGGGAAAGTTGCTTCCTAACCCCTCCTTTCTAAGCTAGTTTATGCCCTGAGGCAGGAGAGTTTAATATCTTTTCCAAAATAATTGGGGTGAAAGTCTGGCTAGTGGTGGCCATGGCAGCAACTTGCTTGAAAATGTTTAGGATTGCCTGCTGACTGTTGTCTCGGCCCATGTTAGATAGAACAAGGCTCTGGATGCTTGGGACCTCTTCTGAAAATCCACAGATTTGCCATACAGGGCAAGTCAGTGACATGCTTCAGGAGACACTCTTGGAACTGGTAATTCCTTTCCTGGTGCACCAATTGCACGTCCTCCTGGACCATTTACTGATATCCACAGCAAGGCAGTCTGGGTCTGCTGCATGCACTCCTGAGTTGTTGGCACATTGCTGCTTTTGCTGCTCTTGATTGTGTTGAACTGCTGTTGCTGCACCATCAAGTGCAGGATGTGTTCCATGATACCTTCTCACCACAAGGGAGGTCTCAGTCACACTTCTTCTATTACATGTTAAAGAGATGCCCCTATGGTGGTCCCTCATCAGAGCAAACAGGGAACTCCCATGCTCTTCTCATTTGTGAGCTCTGGCTTGGGCCTTGAGCAAAGGCAGCAGTCCAGGAATAACTCCAAAACCCTCTCCTGCCTTCCCAAGATTACTTCTCTCTTCCAATCTCCTGAAATATTTGTTTTTTTAAGAATGGGCCCCAGGACAAGTAGGACAGAAGCCAAGACACAGTCTTTGGGTTCAAGTATCCCAGAGAAAAAAATTAGAAATCTTTTTCAGGCAGAAATAAGAGTCCAAACCCTTTCCACTCCAGGGTATTTAGAAAGCCCTTTCCAGGCTCAAAAAGGCAAACACAGCTTAGCTCCCTTTCTCTCCTCCCCTCCTCCAAGGAAAAGAAAAGAAAAGAAAGAAAGGTCTCTTTACACAGTTTACTGGCTGGAGTGAAACAAACATTACTGTAGCCTAGGCACCCAGGAGCCGACAAGCTGACTTAGTCTTCCTTAAGTAAGCTGTTAAGTAGGCTAACCAGCTTCTGTTCTTTCCCAGCCCTGTTTGTTGTCCCTTGTCTTCTGATGGAGTTTTATAACTTCCAGTCCTGGATATTCTCAGTCCTATGATCCAAAAGGATGATACCATGCCATAGTCTGCAGTTTAGATTGCATAGTCCTCAGGGCAGGTACCATGCTTTCTTACAAGTCTATAACCAGCCAGGCACTCA
Organism: Emydura macquarii macquarii; assembly: GCF_026122565.2. NCBI lineage: Eukaryota > Metazoa > Chordata > Testudines > Chelidae > Emydura > Emydura macquarii. The sequence goes on along the minus strand of NW_027132543.1, from coordinate 458,556 downwards.
TCTGGAGATATGTAAATAATAATAAAGTCATAGGCTAGGAATGATGTTGGGTGTTAAAGGAACATGGGGTGCGTGAGAGGGTGGGTATTTAGCACTTTCTGAAATTCAGGCCCTATAAAAGTTTCTGTACTTGAGCATCCAAAACCCAAGGTACCCCAAAACAATTCTGAAAATTTTGGCCATGACTCTCATGTACTCATATCCATTTGTCATGGATTTGCCATGACATGCCATTGTCATGCCATTTGTCATCCATTTGCCATGACTCTTACGTACTCATATCCATTTGTCATATCCATTTAAAAGTGTTCAGACAGGAAATAAGGTAGTACTAGGGTAGGCATAATTATTTCTAACAGAAATTGATCAATATGCAGTTAAACTGTTACATTTTAATCAGTTAGGTGACAGAATGTATCCTTTGCAGAAAGGGATAATGACTCAGGTTCTTTGTCCTCAAAATCCCCCAGAGGAAAATTATAATCAAGTTTTAAAGCTAAGAATAATCACTGAAATGACATGTTGCATCTTAATAATGTATTCTAGATGTGCTGATAAACCAGTGGCTCACAACTATATTATATGTCTAAAGTGTGTAAGATATTCACAGCATGTTGTATATTTCACTACCTCCATCCATCAAATATAGCCTATCTTTACTAAAAGAGGCAAAGACTGAACTGTTAAACCCACAGGAACAAAGTTCTGATTTGGAGGAGAGACAAATGCTAAATGACCCAGAACTGCAGTTAAAAGAAGCCAGAAAAACAAGCAGGGGAATAATAAATACAGCAGAATTTTCGAGGCAAGAATAAGTAAGGAAAGAAGACATATGCACAGTTTTTGTACCTAAAGGGAGATGTTTATTGTGCAACAATATGTTTGATAGCTCATTAAATAATAATTTTTTTGGCTTTACCTCTATTCATTTTGTGGAAAGCTGCTCCAGCTTTGTGCTCCTTTTTGGCAGCCTGGAACTCTGAAGAGTTGAAATGCCATCATGTGGCTCGTGACAAGTACAGTAGGAGGCACTTCTATTGACTCCTTAGTGGCGTATCTCTCTCACACAGATATACCATGGCTGGGAGAAACCAATACATTGTGGTGGTGAAGAGCCCTAGAGGGCGATATTAAACAGCAAATTAGAAAGCAGATTACAATATTATGTGGTAGATAAAAAGGCCAACATAAGGTGGGTTGAATACAAAGCAGTAATACAGACCAAAGAGACAGAACCCCCCTCTTTGTGGTTCTCTGCATGCCACTGTATGTGGAATATTACTTACACTCCTGAGTAAATTGTTATCAGAAAGAGATTGAAAAACTAGAGAGAGTTCAAAGAAGGCAAGAAAACTGAACAAGGTGCTGGAAGGATTGATTTATGAGGAAATATTAAAAGAACTGAACGTATAAATCTTGGTTAAAAGACAAAGAGGAAACATTGCAGTGTAAACATAGAGGTGGGAGAGGTTATTTTAAAAATAAGTAGATCAATTTTAAAAAGGAGAAATTCAAATTGACTATTTGAAAAGGTCACTGAGAATGAGATGTATTATGCTGTGAAATAGTAGTGGAAACTCCATTACGTGGCACATTTAAAACTAGATTGCACAAAATACTTAAAATGTTTTGTAGAGAACAATTCTGCTTTGAGGGAGAGGGTCTAGATACGTTGGTTAATCTTTTTATCAGAATCTTTTACATTTCTACCTATTTGGACTTCCAAAATAAAACAGCCTCATATACAGCTCTATCTTCTTTCCCTTCTCAGCTCAGACTTTGCCGTATTATTGACATCATCTCTGAACCTAAATCTTCTTTCTTCTTCCACACCTCTTCTGTCTGCAACTCTGATTATTATCACTTCTGCAACATTGGCCATGACTGCATTCCCTTGATTCGCCTTTGATAGAATCCTCATTCATGGCTTCTTTTCTTTTTGCTTTGGCTATTGAGACTCCCTTCCTCATAGCCTCTCCAAGTTTCCAGCTTTCCAGACCTCCAACAAGTTCAGAATGCTGCTGCTAACTTCCTCAAAGAAACGTAATCATATTGTCCCATTCTCAAACAACTTCACTAGCTCTCCAAATGTTTAGTTAAAAAGGGGTGGGAGGGGCTTATGTAGTACTTAAGCTATGCATGGACTTTTTGCTGGGTTTTTCCACAGGTGTAAATTTCACCTTCTGTCTATATTGTGATCAAGTTTGACTAACTCACATGTTCACCAAAAGAAAAATTCAAAGTGGAATGTGCAACTAGATGTGGAAAACAAAATTAAATGTTGTGTAAATGTATTGATATTGTAAATTCTTGCACTCTCGTTCAATTAGGTAACAAAAAAAAATTCCTCCTTTGGAGAAATTAGAGTGATAAATGGAATGCTCTAACATTAAAATGACATGCTGCCACTTTGGCATTCTGACACTTTTCAAATGTGGAAGAAGTTTTTATAATATACAGCAGGACAGAGTTACAGTGTTTCCTCTTTCCATTTGCTACTCTATAACTTTCCCAATATAGGAGAAGAACAGTGTTGGAGGCCCAGTACAATTTGAGTTGCCTGACCACTGTCCTGCAGGCCTAGCATAGCTTTAGTTGCTTGCTTGGCTATTCTGACCCCTCTAGCACGACATCTTCCGCTTGGCAGAGATGAATAGGACTACTGAATAACCTTGCACATATCTCAGTTTCTGCATACCACAGCACATAACGAGACAAAATACACAACATGTATGCTTGCAACTGCACATAGATAACGGTGATGGGCACAACAAGTTATCCTTGAACGCCTGCGGGTACACTTTTTCATGCCAATATGCATATTTTTACACTGCCCCTCCTATCACCAGATGTTGGTTTGACGACCCCAGTTATGATGTTAAGAATAGAATGTAGTTAAGGGTGAAAACCCAGTGTAGGTAATTAGTACATATGATAATGAGTAGAGTGGTAATTAGGTGAAATTTGTTTATGGAAGAGTATAAGAAGTTACTACTTAGACAAAGGGGCGTGCTCCATCAGCACCTGACTCCGCAGGAGGTGCTGCCAGTCGGATCAGAGGATCCACTGACTCCCTGGCAGAGTCCCTGAAGAAAGCCTTTCCTGTATACAGCCTTCTGAGTGACTGCTTAGCTCTCCAGGTTTAGTAAGTAAGATATATTGTAGTTCATTTTCGGCTTTGTATTCAACTAGTATGTCTATAGAAAACCTTGCACATTAAACCTTATTGATCTGAAAATTGGGCGTACCATGTCTCACTGGTATTCACTTTGATCACTGTGTCCAGTATCAACACATAGAAGAAACAGTCTGGAAAAAGAGAAAGAGGAAATAAATTTTGTTTTCATCCCAAGATGATATTTATTCTGCTGTATTCAATGACTAATAATAATAAAAAAATAAAGGAGAAACAGGGAGAAAAATCCAAATGTGTAAATTTTGAATTTTTCAATATTTGAAAACCTAAAGGAAATAATAAAATCTATTACAAATGAAATGAAAATGTTGATTTGAACTGAAACCAAAAAAATTTTGTTTCATAATTTTCTCATGAAAAAATAAATGAGTAAAATAGACTGAAAACGTTTCATTTGGAATTTTTCAAGAGAAAAAAAGCCTTTGTTATGTTCATTCAAGTAACTTCACTCTTAAATGTGTGTCCAGAGTCATTGGATGTTTGATTTTGTCCTCACGTCTCCACTTGAGATCTCTCTATACAACATAGGTTGTTCCACAAGTGACACTTTTAGCAATATGTTGTAATACTTTGTCTCTCTTTATGGCTAGAGCCTCTGTGATTCCTCACCAAATACATATGTTTCATGTGTGAGCAGTTTAGTGGTCAAGTTTCTGAATCTGTGAAAAATATTTTCTTCTTGCTACATTTTGCTCATGTAGATGTCATGCATTCAGTGAAATGGGAAAACAGTGCTTAAATTGTAAACTTCAGATGCCATTAAAATAATGGTAAGAAAAATTAATTAGGAGATTTTCAGTGTCTGATAACATGAACATTCACAGGGTCAGTAGTTAGGGAGTGTAGGTGACACATAAGGAGAGGGGTTAGGTCAGTCACATCTATATGCAAAAAGAGAAAGGAGAAGGGTAGGAAATCAATTCAGTTAAATAAGCTATAATAAATGTCCTGACCTATCTCGGTTCCCCCATCACTAAACTGTATTCAGATTAAAAGAGGTTCCTAGAGGGAGAAAAAACTGTAGGTAGAATGTTCCTGTGATTATTCCTAATGAAAGATATAAAGAATCTAAGTGCATCTGCTAACCCTTTCATTTATGGTACTGCATCCTAATCCAGGAAGGCGCTGAGTACTTCCTCAAAAGTGATAAACACTTAGCTCATACAAAAGTGGATGATGAAGTCAATTAAAGTTGAAGGTATTCAGCACCGTGAAGGAGATACTCAGCATTAAAGCAATAGTGCCCAGGAAAAAGTTATCTTCACCATCACAACCCTCCCAGCCTCAACTACCAAATTTGGACCTTTTAAAGTATTTCAATAATTGTTGTAAAGGTCAAATTCATCTCACATGGATTTGAAAGGCATGCACTTTCAGCTGTATTTAGCAGATGAAGATTGCAGATGCCAATAATTAAAATATATTTTTTCCCTGAAAAGGATAAGGATGGTTGTTTTGGTTCAATCATTCCAATTTAGCTAGGAGCGCATGTACATCTGCTGTAGGATCATTGTGTGCCTTAGCTGCTGCATTCTTTCAGGTTTCAGGTTGTCTCTCACTGAGAGGGATTTATGGCCACATTCCTATTACAAATCACCTAATTAAATGTTTTCAATCTTAAAAAAAAAGGAGAAAAAGAGAGCGATCGATCATGTGATATAATATCTAACGTAAAATTATGATCTCAGAAATCACCTGAGAAACTAGTCATCATATGCTATAGAATTCTGTATTAAATTCTATTCTACAATTCATGCTCAAAAAGAATAATGAAGTATGTACAAAAACAAACCTCTCCCAGGACAGGACATCTCACTATGTATATTATATTATATTATTAATTGAACCTAGGGACCCCAACCTGGGATCACAATCCCATGTGCTAAGCATGGTACATGTGTAACAAAAGAATGGTCCCAACCCCAAATATCTTTTCAAATGTGCATTTGCCACAAACCCAGAGTAAGAGGCATCACTTTATTGTGCCACCCTAGAAGCACTGCAGGGAAGAGATTGTGACTCAGTCACAATCTCCCCCTGGCCCACTGATGATACAGGGAGGAAATAAATTGTGTCTACCTAATGCAATGCAAGTTCCTCAGTGTGTCAGTGCAGAGGCTGCCTGGAGTGTTGGGGGGAAAGATTCACCCCAGTCCCCACCTCATTCTGCCCTCTGCTGCCCACCAGTGCAAGAGGCGGATGCAGTGGCTCTGTGGAAGCTACCCCCCCTCTCATGTTGCTACCTGTGATGAAGGTAGCTTGCGCAAGAGGTAATTTCGGTGTCTTGTCATCCTATATTACTGGTCTTGCTAGGCCACAATTTGGTCATAAGTACGTTTAATACTATAATTTATTCCTACAAACTGTCCCATTTGATTGAAAGGTATCAAGAACACATCAACATTGAGAGAAACTGTGGTATAAACAGCTGTACTTCAGGAATTGGGGTGTTGGCACACTGTCATTTTTATATTTGCAGCATAAGTCCATTTTAAATATCAGAAACAATATCTTTCATAACAATTAAGCGAGATAAAAGTTGTATGAGGTTGCTACTGCATGGCAAGTTTCATGTGGATTGACACATGAATGATGTACATGTTCTGTATGTAAGTATTACGTGGAGAAGAATGTATTCTCAGTAACAATTTGGACATTTATAATCATTTCAGTAATTGATGTAAAGGTCAAATGGGAACTTTTCTAATTTATAAAAGGGTAAGATGTGATAATATGGCAATATTAATATGCACATTAGCAAGATGCACAGCAGGGCAAACAGGACGTATGAACAACTTCAAAAGAGACAGAGTTTAATCTGATTAAAAATGTATGATGAGCACATTGAATTTGTTATGTCAATTTGTAGAAAAGCAAAAACAAAACAAGCTCTCAAATTTCCCTAAGGTGGAAGAATAATAATTAACACCAGGAAATGACATACGTGTATAAAAATAATTTATAGAACTAGCAATTTTATGATTTTTTTCATTTAGATGTTTAAGTGTTCATATAAAGAAGGATTAATGTAAATTTAATACAGAAAAAGGCCACTATAAGTGAGAAATATGTGCAGAATAGATTGTGCTCATTTCCTGGGTAGGTTAACCAGAGCTTTTTTTATAAACAATAATGTGATTTATTTTTCCCCCCAGATCAGTACATTGAATTGGTAGAGTACTTGTCATCAAGGATCCTTCAAATTTCTTAAGAACTGGGAAGCGTTCTTCATATCTCCAACAACAGACAACTTTTAACATCATAGCCCTCTGCCCTTTGCAAGATAGGTGTCACGCTGGCTGGATTGGGGGGGCGCATATATTATGTTGTTTAACATCAGTATGTCAGAATCATAATAATTCATATTAGCTATGCCATGTCAGGTACTGTTAGAAAGGCTATAATGTGCTAAGTAAGATGATAATGTTTATGTTCATGTGTTATATGCGTAATGGAAGTTATGTATATGTTTGATATATCTGGATTTCAAATTGTGCTGTGTCTGGGTCATACCCCAGATAGGATACCATCAGAACAAAAGCCTGCTTAATGCTCCATTAAGAGATCCACAGGTACAAGGGGCCGGGGGAGAAGCCAGGGATATACCTGATGAGTCACCAGGACTTGCTCATGTGACTCTGGACTCCATTTTGGTTCCTGTGAAATTCCACAAGTAGCACGGCAAGGGCCAGAGGACATAAAAGGCAGATGCCTGGGATCCATTTTGTCTTCAATCCTGTTCAGCCTTTAGCCACCTAGCTACCTCTGGATCAACTCATCTATAATTGAAGCTGTGAAACAGAGGACTGAAACCCATCCAGGAACTGGATGTATACCAGAGGGACTATACAAGCCTGCTAACTCCACAATTCTCCTAGAAACCTGATGTATATGGACTTTCAAATCATTTGTATGTATCTGATTGCTTTAATCCTTTAACGTTTTCTTATAGCTTGTTTCTTTTTATAATAAACCTTTAGTTTTATTTACTAAAGAATTGGCTGGCATCGTGGTATTTTGGGTAAGATCCAAACTTATATTGATATGGTACTGTGGCTGAACCTTTGGGGTCAGGAGAAACTTTTTGGGTAAAGAGCATAGAGTTTTAAATAACTGGTCTCTTCACTGGATCCGGTGGCTGATTGGGAGCCGGAGACTGACATGCAGTAAAGGGTGCTGTATATATTTGTATATTGGCTTCTTGATAACCAGTGTGGGGAATCAGAAGCAGTTTGTGGCTGGTTGGGAAGTTTGACTTCAGTGTCACCCACCAGTGTTGGGAGAATTGGCTTCCCTTTTGCAGCCTGCCCTGACCTTGGCATTTTCAGGTAGCTACAATAGGTTCTTGTTATTTTCAGCAGTCGATAAGCACAAGTGATCTTTTATTCTCAGAGATAAAAGCTCTTCAGCAGAGATAGAACATTAAAAGCAATTGAGAGAGACTTGTGATCTAAGGAAAGACCTGAAGTCTTAGATTTTGATATCCATATGTGATAGGTTGTATATGCCCTTCCCGCCAGAGGGGGAGACCTCAGCTCCCTCAGGGGCCAGAAAGGTCCCTCCCTGTCACACATGCTACACACTTCTTGGCAGGAAGCGGGGGTTAAAAGCCCAGCAGAGGCCCAAGAGTGGGGTGGGACTCTCTTCCTGAGTGTTGTGTCCTGCCCTGCTCAGAGGGGCTTCTGGACAGCTGACTGCTCTGCCTTATGGCTTTGCTGTGCCCTGTCAAGCCCAGAAGGGCTTCAAGATTGCTGACTGCTAAGCCTGAGTGTTTGCTGAGCACTGCCCAGACTTCAGGGGCTTCCAGATGGCTGACAGCTCAGCACTACAGTTTAGCTGCCACACTCAGTGAGACTCTTGGACTGTTCCCCTTGCAGTCTAGGTGGATTGTTGGGCCCCATCACACCAAGGAGCCCTTCACCAGTGGCGTAGGAGGCAGTCAGAGGCAATGCATGACACCTTGGGGCCTGCACAAGATGGGAATTGCAACAACACCCCTCCTTTTTGAGAGAACCCCAGGTATCATCTGTCACACCATATCAGAAACTTATCTGACATTCCTAAAATCAATATCTGAAACAGGAAAAAAACCACATAGCTAGCTTTATCATTTCTGTTTTATTAACATAGAATCTATGGTACAAATTCAGAAGTCTCCTTACCCTGTAAACACAGTTTATCCAGTTGGCAGAAAGACTCCCTTTAAATTCAGTAAAAATTGAATTAAGCTCACAGTGTTCATGGCTAATTACATCATGTACTCCTTCAGTGGCTGGTCTACAGAGAGGATAAAAGGCTGCTTTTACTACCACATATTGCTATTTTTTGGTTTGTCCTTAGCCCAACTGGTAGATGATGTGTTTTGGTGCTGAACTCCCCATATTAGGTTCCTGATGATGATCTGCAGTGCAAGGTATTTATAAAGTTCTTCTGAGTGTGTTTTTAAAAAATGTCTAAGATACAAGGATTTCAAGTGTCTATATGACCTCCACTTGTAACATGCCACTTGTGGGAATTTAACCCCTAACACACTGTCTGTGATATTGGAGTATAAATTATTATTATTTTATTATGTACATTGATATTTTGGGGATCCAGTAAATGCCAGTATGGGGAGCAGGGGAGGGAAGATACTGTTTCTCTAGCATCATTCATCCCACATCCACAGAAAAGGTTTTCTAGGGTTAAGTATCTACACATGGGAGGGAGTGGGCCAGAAGGGACAGCCACAGAGGTGGCATCTCTTTCCACACCAGCCTCCCATCCAGGGTAAGCAAATGTTAACAATGCCATTATTAATTTACTTACCTTTTCCATCTCCTGTGTAACATGAACTCATTTTTGAGGTTACTGGTACAGCAGCCAATGCAGGAGGGGACAGAAGTTACTCTAGAGGGAGAGTGACTCTGGATGGGTGGCACTGATCTGTGTGGATCTTGGAGGATCCCCTGTTTTCTAGGAATTGAACTCTGTTTCTTTCATGGAGGTCAAAACTTGTAAAGGAGAGTGTGTAAGAGGAACCTTTCAGTTGATTAGCCATTCTTGTGCAAGAAATATAACATTACTATATTTTTAATCATCTTTGTGCAATATTTTCAATTGCAACAATAAATGAGTTTATGCCAAATTTATCCCCTGACTTTAATTATGTAGCCACACTGGCTCTTGGCCTGTCTCTGTTCCCCTCCTATATGCCAAGTGTAGTAGATAACGCAGCTGAGGAGTACTAAATAGAGAAACATTGAGACATTAACCTAATTAAACTATGTTCCTTGGGAGAAAAGTAAGATTGATAGATTCACCTTCTAGGACACTTTTAATGTACATTGACATTGTAGTTGAAAGGGAAATATATTATAACAATGTGTTACTTCTATTCACACCTACATATTTACATAGCATTTTAATATAAGGAAAAATCAATTCAAGTTCAGAGCATTCCCAATTTTCTATAGGCAGATTTCATATTCTAAAAACAGAACAAATATAACAAAACTTTTTCAACATCACAGTGCTTGGATTTCTCATGAATACATCCCATGGAGATTTCATTGGCTTCTGCTTATTGATAGTCTCTTTAAGCAGGCAACAGAGATTTCCAGATTAAGAATTTATCTTCACCTACTTAATTAGAGCTAACCTATTTTTATCCACACCATTTTTAAGTTTTAGATTGGAACTGCATAGGAAAACATATAAAAATGTTTAGAAAATGCATTAGAAGCTGCTGTTACATACTTTCTAATGAGTTTACTCTAATGAGTTTTCCCCAGACATTTGTATTATTAATAAAACGTACCGTTAATGGGGATGGACCAAGATAAGAAATTGGTGGTAGTGGGATTCTATTTATCCAATTATATAGATTAGAATACATTTTTATATGTGCGTATGAATTACTGAGAAACAAAGTTATGTTGGGTTACAATTAGTGATGGGTAGCTAATGGTAACTTAATCCCCCAATCATGCCCATGTGGAACCCCGCTGACTTCAGCTGGGCTCTGCACAACCTCAAGGTGTGTCCACTTCAGTACAAGATTGGGGCCCTAAAGAACAGAGAGACAAGCAGAAACAAATTACTCTCACGAGTATCAGAGCTTTCATTTGGGCAAGCATTCAGAACTAAATAGAAATCTCCTCAAAGCAAGCACCCTTGTAAAGTTTCAAGCATTTCTTGACTCCTTCTGGTTGTGTGTTAAAACACAATATTTACATAGTATTATCAGTGCTTCCATTTCCACTTTGAGCTGAAGCCAGAAATGGGAGAGGTGCATGAAAATGAGAATGGGAAAAAAAAAAAAAGACGCTTTCCCAAGCCTCATGAAAGGTTCGGTTCATTCCAGTTCTCATTTTATCTAAAATGTTTCACCTTTCCCTATGACCATATTGTGCCATCAGTTTTTAACTGAATGTTCCTTATAAGTCACTAGTTTCTTTCTAAAATCAGTGGTAAACTATGGTCTACTTTACCATACCAAAGGCTGAACTGATTCTAGTGGCTAAATAGAAAGGTGAAATAAATGATGGTGTAACTTTCACATAGGTAAGCTATTGTGAATGAGTAAGTGAAGTGAATGGTGGGGAATGTGGCAGAAGGGAGCAAAAAGATAAAAGACAGAGCAGCCTTCCTCTACGCCATTTTACTCCTTCATACACACACTTGTTTGTTGCTTTCCATCCTCAACCATGCCTCTTGATGTGAAAATTACACACTTATGCCAATGTGTAATTTACATCACCTGTTAGGTCACCTTTGAATTTGTCTGTGTGTCTGTTAAATATTTAGGGAGAAATTCATTTCAGTCATTTAACTCCATTGACTTAAACAAGCTGATGTTAGGGGAAAATGTGGCCCATGAAGCCAAGTTCTGCTCTCAAATACTGTGGATTTAAACTGGCATAAATGAGAGCAGATTTTGGTCCTTAGAGTTTCACTATTGCTACTGTCAGCCACTTCACATTGCTTGATAAAATTTATGGAAAATATGAGCCCAAGATATGCATTCCCTTATTCTGCTAGACTGAGGCCACCAAGGCCAGAAACACATTTCACTTTCTCCCTTGAATGTTACAGTAGTTCTGGTGTTTTTTATCTGAAACGTGGAATTTTTTATTCTGTGTTTAAGGGACTTTTGTATCTCCACATATTTACTTGGATATGCCTATTTTGTTTCCTTACAGCTGTTATTACCACTGAATGTGTTACATTAGATTTAACTGACATTGTCTTGTTACTTATCATTGCATTTATGTATGACTGATTTGTTTTGTCCAATTGAATTTTTTCTTCTATGACCATACATACACACTTAGGAAAGTTCAAAATTAACAAGAACTATATTGTAGTTTATAAGGAAGACAGAACGTTGTATTAAATGGCATTTTCCTGTTTTTTAAGAAAACTGATCAATTAGCATTTGTTTACTGAAAAGCTTAATTTGTGATAATAATAATAATAATAAAAGTGCATCAGGTACATAGGTAAATGGTTAGTTAATAGATAATGTTCCAATGGAACATTCTCATTAACATGCAGCATTGTTAATAGTTTTTCTAGAACCAATAACATTTGTTCTTATTGTTCACTGGCAATGGATTCCTTTGTGTCAGCTGTTTTACATCAGCTCTTAACAAAGATAATGACAAACGGGTGCACAGAAGTTTAAAAATCTTCTTCATAGTCACTTTTGAAAAGTACTGCATCTTGGGAGTCAGAGGCATGCCAGTACATTTGGATTTATGACCCAGATTTTCAAAGCTGCCTAAAGAATTCATATTCAGTTCCCATTAAAATTAATAGAAATTGGGCATTCAAATCCCAAAGACAGCTTTGAGAATCCCAGCGATGATTGAAACTTTGTATCAATAGTCTGAAACTGTGTATACATATGTATCAGTAGCTTGCCCTGTTTTTGAAACAAACCACTCACAAAGATTTGCCTATTGTGCATGCTTAGTTAGATGTGATTCAGATGTTATTGGGACTCATTAGGGGAACAAAGGTCCTGCTCAGAAATGTATTTTGAAGACTAATACTATGTAAATATGACTGGGAAGGGCAATCAAAAGGCACTACTTTTATTGTTTTCTATATAATTTGGGGTGGGACAAAGAATGTGTCACAATCCAAAATGTAATTTGTGATTTCATAGACAACTACCTCTCCCATTTGTATTCAGGCCATAGCAGCAATCGCTGGCACAGAAAGTAAGTAATATTTGAAAAATGTAGTAGAAAACTATCCTTAATAAATATTTTGATCTTTTTTTGGTGTAGTTGGAATCAAAGAGGGGGAGACAGAGCCATGTGTTCTTACTGCTTTCCATGGACCATAAGCAAGTGCCTCAGACAAGACTGGGATACATTCTTATAAAGTAAAAAGACTCAATGAGAGAGAGAGAGAGAGAGAGAGATTGATTGATTGATTGATTTCCTGAAATTTGAGGCACTAAAAAACAAAACAATTTTTATATGTATGTTCTTACTTAAATAGAGTTTTCTGTCATTAAAAATAGAACTTGGCCAGCTATATATTTCACATTGATTAGTCTAGCTATGTTAATTTTCTGCTTACCATTTATATTGTGTATATTGGAGTTTGGTGGAGGGGAATCCAGATGAGTCTAGCTAGCTTACCTGCACCCTCCCCAATCCTCAAACCCCAAGGAAGCAGAAGTCTGTATGGTTCCTGTGGACAACTTCCACTGGGGGAATGAGAGAGCATGGCACAGTGGCAGAACTCTAGCCTTCTACAAGCACGTGCTCCCTTTCGTGCATGAACACAGTTATATGCATAAGGTACAGAACAAGGTCTGTAAGTTTTATTTAGCCTTCTATATGCAGGGAGGTATCACTTCACCCACCACATGCAGGCACTTCTACAGGCAAATTTCACAAATTCATACAACCACTATCACTGGGTTGTGAACAAAGGGTAATGATAATAAAAAATACAGAAGATTCTTCAGTCTATCAGACAAAAGGCATAACAAGAACTGATGTCTAAAAGTTGAAGCTAGACAAATTTAGACTAGAAATAGATGAAAATATGTAACAATACAGATAATTAGACATTAGAACAACTCACCCAAGGTTGTGGTGGATTCTGTATCACTAGAATTTTTTAGATAAAGATTGGCTTTTTTTCCTAAAACATACACTGATGTTCAAACAGAAATTAATTCAGGGAAGTCCTATAGTCTGTGTTACACAGGAGGTCAGACAGGATTATCACAATGGTCCCTTCTGTCTTTATAATCTATGAATATTCGTGTGCACTGAGTAAGGCAAAATTATCTAGCATGATGCCACACAACTTTATGTTAGCTTCTGGTTTTTTAATATCTTCTTTAATGATCTACATGCAAATGATACTAACTTGGGAGGTCTTTGAAAATTGTATAGGAACAAGAGTACCATGAAGGAAACTAGCTAAATTAGAAATATGGGCAGAAAATCACAACACTGTGCAGATATTCAGTAGGCAGAAGACACCTGGATAGTAGCATTGCCAGATGAGCTTGCAATGTGACGTAGCAACAACAAATCGCTAATCTGATCTTGGACTGACTACTCATAAGCATTCGTCATGGAGGAAGTTGGTGGTTGTTGCTTTATACTGTTCTGGAGAGACTGCACCTGGAAACTTACATAAATTCTTGGCACCTCAGTAGCCAAATGATCTAGATAGCATGGAGGAATCCAGAGAAGAGCAACAAAATTGTCAGTGGGTCAGAGGAACTGACTAATGAGTCAGGACTGGTTTTTTGTTTTGTTTTTGTTTTCCTCTCCCTCTCTTTCCTTTTTGGACACTGGGTTAAACAAATTGCATGATATAATAAAATAACAATCCCCACCAAGTTTTTAGAATTAATTTCTAATTAATTCTTTGACTCTACATCATTTTAAGACAGGACATGAAGAACAACAGCAAGGGTCTATTATGTAGGTAACATGTACTAAGTAACTACATTTCATTTTTAAAAGTCACTTCTCTTCTTGCTCCCTCCCCCATTAAATGCAAATGTGTGAGATCACAAATCTAGGAAGAGTTAGGCAGGCACCAGTTGTTGGCTTTGAAGCTATATAGTATGTTCAGTGTTTTTAGTTTTTCCATTAAATTTCACTCTCTCTCTCTCTCTTGCCCCTGCCCTAAATTCTGGGGATTGGTGGGTGAAAAGGTAGATGCATCAGTGGAATGGAGGGAAGCTAATCGGTTTTCCTGATATGTGAACACCTTCAGCCTACATTCACCAGACTTTCATGACCATGGGCTGAAATTCTAAAACAAACCAGATCTCAGACCAGAAACTCTTTTCATGTCAGTTTTAGAATTTTATTACATCTGATTTAGTGAGCCAGTTAAGCTTGAGTGTACCACCATCATTTCACTACCAGCCCCCCAAATCTTTACGATAACCCTGTGCATACTTGACAAAGGACATTGTTTCTTTTGGGTTAGATTGTCCCAAAATTATTTTGTAGGTCTATGCAAAATTGCTAACACTTGATGTATTTTCTGACTGAACTATGAGGCACCCTTAAAAATGGGACACCTAATGGTTATAAGTGACTGAATATAAAGCTGCAGTGCTTTAGAGACACCCCCCACAAACACACACCCAACATTTTAAATTGCTCTATGTTTGACTTAATATTTACAGTTATTAAATATTAATACATTAACTTTAAAAGCACTGAACTAATTTTCTTCAAACATAGCTTTCTTTCCAGGTTTCACTGAGTTAGCAGTCAAGCCAAGATTGAAGACACATATTGAACTATAACTTACTATATAAGTTTGTATAGAAATTCTTGTTTGTTTTAGTTTGCAAATTATTTATATTGATAGAAAATCTATATTTTACATTAGCATAACTGAAGAAAGTTAAGGTAGAAATTTTAACATTCACTCATCATTTGAATGTGATTGATTTTCTACCTTCATGTTTTATTATTTGTAGTCTTTTGCATGAAACAGACCTGGAAAGATATGGAATATGAACAGTATACTGTGTACATTAGCATATTTTATAATATCGTCTACACTTTTTTCTTACATTCTCTTCATGGAGGACACTTACTGGGTTGATTTAATTTCTGCTACTTTTAAATAATGATATTGGAATGGTCTTTCTTGATCCACTATATAACATAAGAAGCAGAATTTTGTCACTTTTGCTAGTTTAATCAACGATTTGTAATTTACCTCTAATATGATTAACTCAAACCCTAGCCCCTATCTAACACCTTTAATATTAAGCCATTTTCCGAAGATGTTTGTAGCTCTAATTAAGTAAATATACATTTATTTAAGGGATAATATAAAAAGGTTCTGCTTCTTCAGGGGGATACCTGAATATAAGTAACCAACTGTTACTAATAAGTAATAAGGTTTTCAAAGGTATTTTCTGCTCAGAGGTTCTGCCATATCTATCTGAAGCAATATTTATTTTTAGAGCTACTCTTTTAAAAAATTATATTTTCATACTTCAAAAATATAAGTAATAGATCCTGGATCTAGATGTCCTCACTTGTTTCAGATGACATGGTTACAATAGTTTAAGAAATAATTAACAGCTTCCAGCAAGTGCAAAGCAGCTAAATGATCATTACCATGTCTTAAGGTTTTAAGAGAAGATTCACCATCTATGTTTTGTGATGTAATGCCCTTTCAAAAGTTAGTTATTTAGAGTGACTATGCTGAATCACATATGAACTACTGTGACTATCTATCACATCATATTATTAACTTTTTATTCTATTAGCAAGGTTCAGTCACAACTAATTATGGTTGTGTAAGCACTGTAATCACATTAGAGATTTTCATATTGTATTAATAAAAGCAAACATTTAAACAGTAAAATATGAAGAAAAACCACTAGAACAGATTAGAACCTTCTTTCATGGTATTTTTAATGGGAACATTTTCTGGAGACATGTCTGTCTGTTCTGTCTCACTGACCACATTATGAGTGAGTAAACGAGAACAGATGCAATTAATTATTTTCTGTATTTATTTTGTAAATATAGACTTCCTACATTCTACCAGAGAACAGAATACTTTACTGTCCAATCAGACTCCATCCAAATGAATGGTTCAGGAAGTTGTCAGGTCACTTCTGAAGTTAGGTTGGACTGCGAAAGGATGTTTGCTATTTCTGCATGAGTCAATGATACCCGTACAGAGGAAATTCCATTACAAGTGTAAGCGCCATCCAAGAAAGAAAAGTATCAGCTGTAAACATCAAGGAGTGTTGTTGCCAGGGAGATACACAGATATTGTGAGGCAAATTAATCAAGTTAAATAAAAAATGAGAGGGATAGCCACAGCCTGGACCTACTATAGGACAGTAACAACAAACTAACATTAATTAATTTTTAAGGTACTTATTATAATAACAGCATTTTTCAGAAAAAAAATCCTATAATATTTAAACAAGCATGATCATCTTTTAATGGTTCTACAAAATGGAATAGAAAAGTATATCCTTGTTACAAGTTACTACAAAATGTTTCATAATACCTATAGAAAAGATACCATTCTCCGTTAAATTCTGTGGGTTTTTAGAGTAATTTCTATTGAACTGTAATACATTTCTATAAAACTCTATTGGCTTCCATTAATTTTTTAGGACTTTCTATAAAGGATATTATTGTATCTGGGTGTGTGTGTTAGAGTTTTTGGAAAGTAGCTTTAAAGCACAATGTCAGTTTTGAACATATTAAGTCATGGCTATTTAGGGTTAGTAGATTTAGAGAGGAACTCACACAATAAATAAAGAGTTAGAGATAAGACAGAAAGTTAACTATGATCTCAATCAAGTCAAAATTGGCACATCTCTGACCAAACCACAAGGTTACCTTCTTTTTTCTCCTGTCCCACAAGCATCCCTAGCAAAATGCTGATGGAAATATATTGCATGTATCACGTGCTGTGGCAGCTGTTCAGAACTTTGCTGCATATTAACATGTAGAAGAATTTCATTCCAGTGCACCACATGGTTGAAAGAAATGGAAAGGAAAACAAATCTTCCCCTATGCCTCCTCCTGCCTAACTCCAACTGCTCAGTTTCATATTTTTACTGGGGGAATGGTGAACTTGGCTCTTGATTTACAAAAGGAACTCATATCCGTACAACTGTCCTATGGAAGAATACAGCTAATTTTGGATTCACAAGAAAAAGACGATATGGATGTGATTAATGATCATTTTTGTGTTGTATGAAAGGAAAAGACTTGCTGTATAAGTAGAAAATTGTTTGTATGATATAATGGACTAGGAGAAAAAAATAATTATAGGCTTCTTATCCTTTACCAGAGCTACTTCAATCCTGCCCACCATGAAGCAAGAAAGATAACACTAGAGAATTTGCACATCTCCTAGCTGTTCTTTGCATCCTAATAAATAACAGACACAGATTTTTAGAAAATGGCCACTAACTGGATATCACTGATTAATATCCTTCTAAAGATATTTTTCCTTTAATCAATTTCCTTGCTTTGCCCCATTCATGGTATATGTTGTATCTGGAAACGAACCAAAAGCAAAAATTTAAATCTAAGTCTACTTCCATGCCCCCTTTCTCCCTCTCAATTTTAAGAAGGGGAGATGTTTGAAATTTCAGTCCCCATATCCTCACCAATTGAAGGTTGTATCTAGCATTGGAAACAGCCTGTTATCACAATTCTGTTAGCAAGGGCTGCACACTGTACACATTTAGCATTTGGAGTCAAAATCTCACAAGATTTCAGCACTATTGAACCTGAATCCTGACCCTATTTAATTCTCAATTCCAAATACAAATTTAATTTAGTCTGCATTCAGATCCATATGCTGTCTCTTAAACCCATCTTCAATCACATTTTATCTACTTTATCTGTTGCATTGCAAAATGACGGTGTTAAAGTATATTTGGGAGCCAGTTTAACTAAACTTTGTAATACTGTATGTCTAATTTTTATTTACAGTCCACACACAAATATATGACCACTGGATAATATCACTGGACTTGAGGTCAGGAGAGTAGGGTTCTTCCAATGATCTTTTGTGCGTGTGATACCCCAGTTGTCTGAGTGACTTAATTGGAGGAAAGGGGCTATCAGTGAGGCTCATGATTCCATAGGTTTGACCGAGAGACATACAAGCTCCTGGTTAAGAATGATTTTAGATGTAAAATATCTGACAGGGCCCTAAAGCAAAAGATAACAAATAACATTGGTTTGTCTATATTCTTAACAAAATTTCAAGAATTCTAGAGCCATTATAGAGATAGAAGCCACTCAAGAAGATTAAGCTCATGGTTTGATGCAGTCCCACTCTAATATACAACAGCAAACTAAAAAATATTTATTGTTGTCATTAAAAACCAATTTTACATCATCCCCATGAAGGAGCACCATGTGTTTCCTTCTTTTGCTGGCTTATTGCCCTGACAACTCCCTGCTGCCACCAGCCACTTCACATGCGAGAACTAGTTCTGAACAATCCTTCATGCAGCTGTAGTCAAGCTCTATTTCTGGTTCCTTCCACTTACTGTGCATCTGCACAGGATACAATCACAAATTGGCCCTTTATAATAGAAAAAAAAAATATTTTCATATTCTCACTAGTTTGTCTTAACCCACTAATGCCCCTTTTTTGTCCTACAACTGCAGAGATGTTAACACTCCACTTCATCTTGAATGGTCTCTTAGGCTATGTCTACACTGCAATCAAAAACCCGTGGCTTACCTGTGCCAGCTGACTCGGGCTAAGGGGCTGTTTAATTGCGGTGTAGACCTTTGGGATTAGGCTGGAGCCCAAGCTCTGGGACTCTCTCCCCCTCACAGGGTTCCAGAGCTTGGGCTTCAGCCTGAGCCTGAATATCTGCACTACAGTTAAACAGCCCCTTAGCCTGACTCCCACAAGCCTGAGTCAACTGCCATGGGCCAACAGCAAATGTCTATCTGCAGTGTAGACATACCCTTAGAATATGTGTGAACTACTTATGCTAAACAACCTGTTCCACCTTGTATTTAGCTGTGACACTCTTTAACTTTCCCAGACCTGAAGAAGAGCTCTGTGCAGCTCGAAAACTTTTCTCTTTCACCAACAGAAGTTATTACCTCCCCTGCCTTGTCTCTTTTACATGGAAGAATGATACATAGTCAAACTGCAAGATCTGTAGTTTGGGTTGCAACACTAGGAAATAAACTAATTCATGTAGGTTCCCTCTGACGTTCAAACTTGATAAAGTAAATCACAAGTAACAGAAGTGACTTATACTGAGTACTGGGAGAATGAAAACAGTTCTGTTCAGTTCTCCAGGGTATTCATGACCAAAAGGGAAAAAAAAATCAAAGGATGTTTTGGAAATCCATCTACAGCAGCTCCTACACTTTTGCTAATATCTGAAAGCTTCAGGTTTCCTAAGTATGACTACAGAAAAAGAGAAAGCTAAGGGAGAGAGGCTTGGTAACTTCAATGAGAATTTTACCTAAGGCCTGAATCAGAACATAAGGATTTTGTCCCTATTGGTTAGAAAGGAAGTAACTGCTATCAGGCTGGTAGGGATGTGTGTTTAAGGGTGAAATACCATTTTCTTTGAAAACTAGTAGTCCAGGGAAGGGGGAAATTCACCTAATCCCAAAACTTTTGATTGCAGACATATTTGGATTCGATGAGTGTGATCAGCGGAAAAGGGAGAATCAAAACAAATTATTGGATCATTTTGATTTCAAAGACTTTAAAAACCTCAGTGAGAAAGATTCATTTGTGGCTTAGGGAACGAACATAGCAAAAAAATATTTACTGTCAGAAGCTGAGCTCACATTTAACAAAGCAACAGAGATTGCAGCTGTAACAGATGCTGTCTCTAGAGAGAGTTGGGAACTGCAGGGGAGATATTCCAGAGAACTAGCTCTGTGTGTGGTTTTAGCAAATGTAAAATATCCTTGAGGTGCTGAGAGATGTTATAGATGCTAAAGAGAAGGAGATAATCCTCAAGAATATAGTTCAATTGAACTGTTGCAAATGTAAAAAAAAAAACAATAATAAAAAAAAAATAGTTCTATCAATAGCAACAGAGGGAAAAGGGGGAAAACTGAGTTTAAATGGAGAAGCAAAACAAATCATTTATATTAAGCTACAAGGATGTGACAGTGAGCAGCATTCCCACTGCTTAGCAACTTGTGTACACAATAAAGCAGCAGAACTGTGTCCCACCAGGTTTCACCCAGCAAAATTTACAACGATAAGGAGAGCTTGTTGTGAGTCATGCCTGGAAAGTGAGCTTTGCATGGAATTTTCAAAGGGGTGGCTATGAGAGTAAATGGAAGATGTAGCCCTGAACCTTTATGACAGAAATTTCACCCTGCAATGCCTTCACCAGGGAACAGTGATCAGGAAACAGGGATCAGCCTACACCAGTTGCCCTGCATTGATTCTTTAGATCAGCCATATTACATACAGCAGATAAATAAGCAGCCACTTGGCAGCAGTTTGTGGCTACTTGACACACAGAAGCAGTGTGCTGTCATCTTACACTTATAGCTTTGAGATGATGGGGGAAAAAAAGGTGGAGGGCCAGAGGCCTTCCTATAGATGGAGCCCAGATCAGTGTCATCCCCACAACAGGATTTACAGGACACGGATAAGCTGAGTTCATTTGTCACAGGTGCAAGTCTGGAAGTGGTGCAAGTGAAAGACACAAATGAACCTGAACCCCTGTCATGAGTTAGCAGATGATCACTGTTGTATGAGGTGGATATAGTCATTATGCATCAGAGCCTGGCAACACGTGCCCATCAAAGATGGATCCACGAATCTGGCACCATCCATATCTTTCCAAATATATCAAATAATGTTTGAATGTCATATTTAGGAGGTAGTTTATCGAAGTAACACAAACACACACACATATATTTCAGCAACTGAAAAATATGAATTACTTGACAATATACTTTCATCAGTTTGTCTCATGTTTTTTGACTGCATTCATGTTTCTCTCAGGGAATGAGGAATCCTATGAGAACCAGAAAGTATTATAGTCTATCTGTGTAATGCAAACAAAACTCCTCATAGCTGCAGTGGCTTAGTAACTAGGCAAATGTCAGATGCAAAGAGTAATGGTTAATCATGCTAATGAGGAAATTGCATATGTGCTAATTTGCATGCACCTGCAAAAGTTTTCCTAATCTGAAATTTAGTTAAGGTTTTGTGCACACATTAGGCAGAATGCAAATGGACGTGCAATGAAGCCGCTCTGCGGGTGCTTGGGTCTGGACCACTTAGCGCTTCCTCTCCTCCAACCAAAAGACCTTTACTTTGGCTGGCACAAAAAGGCAAAGAGGTGTTAAATTGGTAATTGCCCTGTTTTCCTAAACCATCCCTTCCAGCAGGCCTGACAGCTGCCTATGTTATTAAGCAGGTTTCTCTTTGCTCTGCTGATCTAGTATTTTTACAAGTGTAAACGCTAATCACACACATAACTTTATCAAAAATAAAGACTTCGTATACCAAAAATGGAATAGTAAAATGACAATAATAACTAATATGAATATTAAAATAATAAGAACAATAAAAATATATTATCATCTTTCCCCCCAGGTCTCACCTTTCCTCCAAACATTTTCCTGCTCCTGCCTTTAACTATGCATGTCCTTTCTTTACTACTCATTGTGATGCTGGCTGGATAAGGGGGGCCCTTGAGGTGTATTCAGGAGCTCTGATTACTCCCTTCTACACCAGTCTCACATTGGGGGTTTTCCGCTGGCTAGATTGGGTGGGGGGACATTTATTATACTATGTGACATCAATATGTCAAAATCATAATAATTCATGTAAGCTATGCCATGTCAGGTACTGTTAGAAAGGCTATAATGTGCTAAGTAAGATGAGAATGTTTATGTTCATGTGTTATATGTGTAATGGAAGTTATGGATATGTTTGATATATCAGTATTTCAAATTGTGCTGTCTTCAGTCTTCAGCCTACCTCTGGATCAACTCTTCTACAATTGACCTGAAGCTGTGAAACAAAGGATTGAGAACTATCCAGGTACTGGATGTACACCAGAGGGAATACAAGCCTGCAAACTCCACAATTCTACTAGAAACCTGATATATATGGACTTTCCAGTTATTTGTATGTATGTGATTGCTTTAATCCTTTAAAACTTCTCTTATAGTTTGTTTCTTTCTTTGTATAATAAACCATTAGTTTTAGTTACTAAAGGATTGGCTGGCAGCGTGGTATTTTGGGTAAGATCCAAACTTATATTGATCTGGTACTGTGGCTGACCTTTTGGGGTCAGGAGAAATTTTTTGGGTAAAGAGCATAGAGTTTAAATAACTGGTCTCTTTACTGGAACCGGTGGCTGATTTGGAGCCAGAGACTGAAATTCAGTAAAGGGGGCTGTGTGTATCTGTATACTGGCTTCTTGATAACCAGTGTGGGGATTTAGAAACACAGTTTGGGCTAGTTGGAAAGTCTGACTTCAGTGTCACCCACCAGCGCTGGAAGAATCTGCTCTCCTTTTACAGCCTGCTCTGACCTTGGCATTTTCAGGTGGCTGCCCTAGGCACGGATGGGTTACACTCATCTCCTTATTTTTATGGGTATGGGTTTTATAAATAAATAAATAGATAACTACATTATTGTTATTTATCTACATTGTTGGTACTTAACTTGTTGTTGCAAGTTATTCTGAAATAAACTAGGGTGTGAATGTAAGTCTATTCTACATCAGATGCCCTGTGGACACTTATTCCAGTGCTTTTGCTTAATCCACTTCCAAAGTGGATTGAGTTACACTGGACAAAGCATGCTCACTGCACAATGAGAGGGTTCAAAAGGAGCAGTTATTGCAGAATTGCTGGGTGGATTGATTTAAATAATCAATTTATTGATTTAAATAATCAATTTTAATGATACATTCCTTATTCACTAGATTATCATTTTTTCCTTGTGATTTGTGTCAAGTTCTATCTGGATGAAAAGTCAAATTGAATTAAAAATGACAAAAGCAACATATTTTTGTAATAAAACTACCTTAAATGTGCTAGATACATATGAAAAAAAAAAGTTTATCAAATATGCTTTGCATTGAAAAACTATCTGATTTATTAAACAAAAGAAGTATTTGTTTCCTTGTTTAGCAATTCAATAAGATCTGGTTCCAGCTTCTCATTTAGTGACTTCCACCAATTCAGTGATTTGCCTTTCTTTAAAACTTGGAAGCAAATATGTACTACTTAATATTAGTTTTTTATTTAATTTCAATGATTTTCATAGATCATGATAAGTTTATGCCGTCATCAATTTCAAATTTAGTTTTAAATAGTTTAACCCCTTTATTCAATTTATATAAAAATCAGATTTAAATTTTACAAATCTGATATTTTTTATTTAAAAAAAAAACATTGATTTTTATGCACCAAATTTCTTACTTCATGAAGACAATCTTTTAGCAACCAAAATTCATTTTTAAATTATGCTAATTTGGGGTTTGTTTTAACATGTTACGTTCCTCGTGGAAGAAATAACACGAACCGGGTCTTGGCATTGGAAAATGCATCAGTTGAAGTAGAGAGCGGATTAAGATTACCTGCCAGCTATTGGTTTTCAGATTGGGTTAGAGATGGTAGATCACAATCAGGACGCCTGCATCTGTGCAGAGACTCACTGAAGTCAATGACACTCTGCACATGTACAATATTACAAGCTAGCAAGTTGTGTTGAAGGATGTGTCACATTTTCATTTGATTGCAGTAAATGTTCTAATGTTTGAACATTTATCCAAAGTTTATTAGAACTCCTCCAACATCTCCCACCAAAATAAGGCTGGGGATGTGATATGATTTTTTATATTTTAAGTTTTCTAGCAGTTTTGTTTCTATTCTTAGCCAGAAATACTAAAATAACAGTTTTTCTGATGATAATTTTGTCACTTTTGGATCTAGTCCCAGGCTTGGTCTACACTTACCTCGGCAATTCGGCAGCAGTTGACGGGATTTACACAAAGAACCTGCGTAACTCCCATTGACTTCTGTGCTTCTCTTCTGCGCGCTGTCTTCACTGCATTGTGCCAATGGTAACCGTGTTCCCATCGATGCAGCACTATGCCACTTGAGGAGGTGGTTTTAGTATGTCGATTTCTTGATCAACTGAGCGGGTCTTCACTGACCACTCAGTCGATCCAGATAAGTCGATCTGATGGTGGGAACTTTGCTGCCGTCAGTGCAGACAGCCCTAGATAGAAACTACAATAGGAAATAAAAAACACATTAAAACTATTCAGAATCTCCAAAACTGGGCAAGAGTTCAGGATTGTTTTATATCAAACCAGTTCACCTATCCCTGTTTTTCCCATTTTCTTTTTCACATAGCCACCATTGAAAAAAAAAATTAAATACATAACTTTCTTGTTTGCAGATGTACATGCTGTAACTTAGTCTTGAGATACACAGAATCATAGAAGATTAGGGATGGAAGGGACCTCAGGAGATCATCTAGCCCAACCCCCTGCTCAAAGAAGGACCAACCCCAGCTAAATCATTCCAGCCAGGGCTTTGTCAACCCGGGTCTTAAAAACCTCTAAGGATGGAAATCCCACCTCCCCAGGTAACCCATTCCAGTGCTTCACAATCCTCCTAGTGAAAACGTTTTTCCTAATATCCAGCCTAGATCTCCCCAACTGAAAATTGAGATAATTGTTCCTTGTTCTATCATCTGCCATCATTGAAAACAGCCTACTGGAACCTCTTTCAGATAGTTGAAGGCCAATATCGAATCCCCCTCACTCTTCTCTTCTGTAAAAAAAACTAGCCCAGTTCCCTCAGCCTCTCCTCATTAGTCTGTGTTCCAGGCTCCTAATCAGTTTTGTTGCCCTCCATTGGACTCTCTCCAATTTGTCCACATCCATTCTGTAGTGGGGGGCAAAAACTGGACATAGTAATCCAGATGTGGCCTCACCAGTGCCGAATAGGAGGGAGTAATCACTTCCCTTGATCTGCTGGTAATACTCCTAGTAATGCAGCCCAATATTCCGTTAATCTTCTTGACAACAAGGGCACACTGTTGACTCATATCCAACTTCTTGTCGACTGTAACCTCCAGATTCTTTTATGCAGAACTTCTACCTAGCCAGTCTGTCCCCAGTCTGTAGTAGTACATAGAATTCTTTCAACCCATGTGCAGGACTCTTCTTCTTTCATCCCTTTTTTAAAGATGGCATTGTATTTGCCTTTTTCCAATCATCATCTAGCACATTCTGTTAGAAAAAAATTAAGTTGCAGGAGAAGATGCTCAAAAGTACCTATTTAAATCCATATGTAGGCACCTAAATAAGTAGCTTCATTTTTAAAAATAATGAAATCAGTAGGAGATTTTGCGTGCCCATCTCTTTTGAAAATAGGACCCCTATATGGATGACTGAATATGGTTTGGGGAGTCTAACTTTAGGCATCCTGGTTTGAACATCTTGGCTCCGTTCTTAAGATTTTCCACTAATTCCAATAGAAACTACAAGTTTTATGATGTTGGGATATACTTGAGTGTTACATTACCATTAAAAAGAAAACAGATGGCTTTTAAAGGAAGTAGTTTAGAAATGAATATCTTTGAAAATTCAGAATATTTGCATTTATTTAACTACTATGTTCCTGGGAAACAATTTCCAAAATGATGCCATTAGAGAGGCAGACAGGTTGAGTGAGCTTGCAAACAAAACACCTCTGGGTGTATCCTAAAACCTCGAGATAAAGTAGGCAATATGGTCCAGATCCGTAGCTGCTGCCAACTGGTGTAGAGCCATTGGTATGAGTGAGCTACTCTGTCTCATTTCCCCACCACTTTAAAAACTATTATTATTCATATTAATAATCAAACTCCCCTACCTCACAGGAGCATTGTGAGGTAACCGCAATAATGTTTCTGAAGTGCTCTGATACCATAGTGATCGGGGATATATAAAGTACCTGGATTTAGAGAGGGAAATTTTCAGAAACACAAAGGGCAGCTAGGGCATAACTCAGCCGAAAATCAATGAGGAACTGGGATCTAAAAGTCATTTGTGCCTTGAAAAATCCTCCCCAGAGATAATATTCACACTGTGTTGTTTTTCTGAATGAGAGAGAGAGAGAGAGAGAGAGAGAGAGATGAATTTCTTTAAGGTGCCTATTTCTGAATGCCAAAGTCATAGGAATGCATAGTAATACACAGAATAGTTTGGGGTGTTGTGTGCATTGTGTATCTGAACAATCATTAATAAGCTTCTCACTAAAAAATCGGACACTCTAAATCTGAATTATCAAAAAGTACTAATCCTATCACTAGTAGGCTTCATACTTTGTAGTACTGTTTATCGTTTCATAGTTAACTCTGTTAACAAAAAGAATATATGTAAAAAGAAAGTATCCTTATTCAGCCGAGCTCAATTATAATGCAAGGGAGAGCCCTGCTGGCGAATTTTATAAATGCAGTCAGTGCTTCAATAATCTAAGCAAGCTGTTTACCTGATGATGATCATCAGTGAGACCTATATCTTACAGTAGTGGCATCTCCATCTCCATCCTTTGCTTCAGATAGTTCACAGAGCCACTATTTCTATATATACGTATGCTGAAGAATCCAGTGTTTCAAGTTAGTACTGCTACTATGTAACATCGTATTTGAAAGAAAACAGCCTCTGAGGAGAAAAATGGCATAAACCCACTTCCCATGCTCAGAAATCTCAGGGTAATTGTTTAACACTTTCAAAAAACTGAAAGCTGTGTAATATGTTGACGTTTCGGATACCATTAAAGAGTTTAAGATGAAATAACGTAGCTAGATGAAAAGCTCAAAAGTTCAAAAAGGAACTAATAGCTATTTATGCATACAGCACAAAATAGAAATAATATCCTATCAATATGATTAAAACATCTAAATGACACTGTGTGTGGGCGGTGTGTGTTCTATCAGACTTCCTGTACACATTTATATTGTTTTTCCATTGACTTTGTACACTAACAAGAAAAATAAGCAAGGGCAGTTTGATTCTGAGAAAAGCTGTGCAAAGTGGGTCAGTTTCAAATCTGAATAAAAGCTATTCATGATACTGCAAGTAGGGTATAAATAGGCCCTTCGTTTTCAGTTCTTCCTGATTTTTCTGAAAAGTCCCCAAGTTTTACAAACACTATTCTTATTCCCCCCACCCCCATTTTCATCCAAAAGTTGGACCACTTAAGTGCATGACAATACTAACTATGTTAAGAAAATCCAATGCATTATATTAGGTAGATGAGTTTATATTAATAATAAATTATTGTAAATGTAAATGTGAGCTGTCTGTTAAAGTAATGCAATGTAGTGGTAGATATACACACACGTGTGTATATGTGTGTAAACAGATGTACTGTTAATATACAATTCAGGAAATAAACGATAGCATTAAACTGATTTAACTGTCAATACTCTTACTTTTTCTCTATTTGTTGCTTTTTTCTGTCCTCCTGTCTCCCAGTATTAACCCCAATATTTACCAAAAACACTGTGAAGTTAAACTTTGCATCATTTCGCCCGTTTTTATTTGTTGTTATAGACACTGCTAACTTCCAGGGAAATTTTAAACAAAATAAAAGCCGAAAACAAAGAGCCTTGGGTACAGTGCATATAGTTACAATCTCATCATTACAGGCAAATACAATTGTTTGCCTTTTTTATGTTAAGTTGTAGAAGAGATATAAACCATCTTTCTTCAGCACATAAAGCAACTGATACCGGATGGGCAGAGGCAGAAAATGTCCCTGTGAGCAGATTGTTCCATAATTGTGCACTGTGAATTTTTTTGCTCCTTCTTCTGCAGCATCTGGTGCTAAACAGTGTAAGAAGCAGGATGCTGGAATAAATTAACTTCTGATATGGACATCATTGATATGGTATGGACATCATTATGTGCCTATATATTCCATGATCTAACCAGGTCTAATTAGAACACTATTTAATTTCAAGAAGACAAAGCATAATATCAAGTACCAAAAAAACAAAACACTCCCCACCGTGAGTCTGAAAGAAAAAACAACCCCATATACTAAATAAACAGAAAGAGGGAAGCTGACTGAAAATGTTCAAACATGCAAAAAAATTTTAAAAAATTCTGCATTTTCTGAGTAATAAAAAAGGAGCAATTATGGAAGAGTCCATATGGACAAAATTCATAGTAACTGAAGACTACTAGGTGAGATCCTGAAGATGGTCTGCCTATGTCCACCCTCACTTTAGAGTCAGATGAAAAGATGTAAATGTACGGACTGCTGTCCTCTGTGTGAACCACAGAATCATAGAGTTTAGAAGGGATCACAAGGGTCATCTAGTCTAACACTCTGACAAGGTGCTGGATTTGTTGTGTTTAAACCATCCAAGACAGATGGCTATCCAGCCTCCTTTTGAAATCTATAGTGAAGAAACATCCACAACCTCCTGAGGCAGTCTGAACCATTGTCCTACTGTTCATACAGTTAGGAAGGTTTTCCTGAGATTTAATCTAAATTTGCTATATTGTAGTTTGAAGGAGGGAATGAACAGAACAGGTAATCATCAAGTGATCAAGCCAGCTTCTGGAAAATAGAGGTTAGGGACACTTCAGAGCATGATTTTGCATCCCTGCCCATCCTGGCTAATAGCCATTGATGGACATATCCTCCATGAACATTTCTAGTTATATTTTGAACCCTATTATATTCTTGGCCTTCTCATCATCCTCTGGCAAAGGGTTCCAGAGGTTGAAGCTGTGTTGGGTGCAGAAATGCTTCCTTTTCTTTCTTTTAAACCTGCTGTCTATTAATTTAATTTGGTCACCCCTAGTTCTTGTGTTATAAGAAGTAAATAACACTTCCTTATTTACTTTCTCCACACCAGTCATTATTTTATAGAAATGTATCATAGCCCCCCTTAAGTCATCTATTTTCCAAGCTGAAAAGTCCTAGTCATATTAATCTCACCTTATATGGAAGCTGTTCCATACCCCTAATCATTTTTGTTGACCTTTTCCAATTCCAATATGTCTTTTTTGAGATGGGGCAACCAGAATATAGGTACACCATGGATTTATATAGAGGCAATATGATATTTTCTGACTTATTAACTATCCCTTTCTTAATGATTCCCAAGATTCTGTTAGCTTTTTTGACTGCCGCTGCACATTGAGTGTATGTTTTCAGAAAACTATCCACAATGACTCCAAGATCTCTTTCTTGGGTGCTAGCTCATATTGAGGTTGTGATCCAGCACAGCTCCCAGATCCTTCTCAGCTGCCAAGCCAGTTATGCCCCATTCTGCGTTTGTGCATTTGATTTTTCTTCCCTAAGTGTAGCATCTTATATTTATCTTTGTTGAATTTCATTTTGTTGTCTATAGCCCAGTTCTCCAATTTACCAAGATCCCTCTGAATTTTAGCTCTATCCTCCAAAGTATCGGCAACACCCCCTAGCTTTGTGTCATCTGCGGATTTGATCAGTATGCTATGCTATCTATACCTACATCCAGGTCATTAACAAATATGTTAAACAATGATGGACCCAGAACAGAACCCTGTGGAACCCCACTTGAGACATCCCTTCAATCCAACATCATTCTATTAATAGTTACTCTTTGTTTGCAGTTGTTTAAACAATTATGTATCCACTTAATTTAGTTCTGTTTAGCCCACATTTGTCCAGCTTACTTATCAGATTATTGTCATGTGGGACTGTATCAAAAGCTTTGCTGAAGTCTAAGTATATTATAGTCACCACATTCCCCCATCCACCAAATCAGTTACCCTGTCAAAGAAGGAAATCAAGCTGGTTTGGCATGATTTGTTCTTGGTAAATCCAGGCTGGCTGCTAGTGATTACCCCTTTGTCCTCCAGGTATTCACAAATTGAATGTTTTATACATTGTTTTAGTAGCTTCCCAAGTATTGAAGTAAGATTGACTGGTCTATGTTTACTTGGTTCCTCCTTCTTCCCCTTTTTAAAGATGGGCACTACATTAGCCCTTCTCCAGTCTTCTGGGACCTCTTCTGTCATTCATGAGTTTGTAAATATTATTGCCAGTGGCTTGAAGATTACTTCAGCTAGTTCCTTCAGTATCCTCAGATGAATAGCATCCAGACCCCAGACTTGAATTCATTCAAACTGGTCAGAAGTTATCAGATGTGTTCTTTACTTATCCTAATCTGCATCCCTTTCCTTTTATTGTCTGTGGTAACCTCACTAGTTGTCAGGTCACATGTTATATTTTGTAAGAAGAATGAAGCAAAGTAGGCATTGAGCAGCTCTACCTTCCTATCATCTTGTTACCAGTTCACCTTCTCCACTGAGAAGCAGATCCACACTGTGATTGATCTTTCTATTTTGTCTGACATATTTGAAGGACCACTTCTTATTGTCTCCAACAATTCTTGCCAACTGTAACTCATTCTTTGCCTTGGCTTTCCTGATTTTGTCCCTACACACTCACTCTATTCCCATGTATATTTCTTTGGTGACATGCCCCTCCTTCCATTTCCTGTATGTATCCTTTTTGGTTTTTAAATAGCTAAAAAGCTTCTTGTGCAGCCACATTGGCCTCTTCTTCTCTTTCCTCTGCATCGGAATAGCTTGATGTTGAGCCTCTAGTATTACATCTTTTAGGAACTGCCAGTCCCATTCTACTCCTCTTCTTCCTAATTGATCTTTCCATGGGACCTTGCCGACTATTTCTCTGAGGTTGGCTGAAATCTGCCTTTGTGAAATCCAGTGTCCTAGTTTTGCTAATCACGTTTTCCTTTTCATAAGATCTTGAATTCTATCAGATCAGGCTGCCTTCCTCCCAAATTCCCAAGCACCTTCACATTTGCAACTAATTCATCCTTGTTGGTCAAAACCATATACAAAATGGATGATCGCCTAGTTGTTTCCTCAACTTTCTGAATCAGAAAGCTGTCCCCTACACATGCTAAAAATTTGCAGAACACATTATGTTTTGCTGCAATTGTCAACAGATACCAGGAAAGTTAAAATCCTCCATTAATATTAGCTCATGTGTGTTAATTAATCTTGTTATCGTTGTGGATACACCTGACTTTATGAGAATAGATGTCCCTGTAATACAACATCTCAATTTTATTATTAATTATTATTTTTATTATTATTATTACTTTAGATTACTTTTTCCAATTTCAATCTCCTGCCTTATTTCTTTGTTGAGGAATCAACAGGGAATTCCTGTAATGAGAGCTATGCATAAATGCATTTGTTTGTTTTTTCAAAATAAATTTCATTTAAAAATTCCATTTCTGACAACCCTTCCACTATCACTCCTTCCAATCTTTTTAATCTTTCCATGAAATGTTGAGATAGTGGCTATTATTATTCTTATAATTACATCAGGAAAGGTCTTGAAAAGTCATTTTGGTATGAAGCTTTGTCCTGAGAAAATGTTGAACCAAGTAGGATAGTAAGCCACAATTTGAAACTTTTATTTTGTGATGCAAGAGGGAAAAACTGTGTAGAATGTATGTTGAATTAAATTAACCTCTTGCTGAACCAGGTACATTGCCATTGGATTTAATAGAATGAGGAATAGTCACTAATCTACACACAAATTTACACACAAATTATTTTAGATGGAGATAGAGGGATGAAGCTGAATCAAAAAGCCGCTACAGATATAACTGACACTGGAAGAGAAGGGGCAGAGCATACAAAGTTTGGGGATACTTAAACTTGCATGAGGAACTGGGCTTGTGATTATATCCCAACTGAATAGAATATGGAAATGAGATTAGCCATGATCCTGAGCCATACATAAGGTCTACAAAAACAGAGATACACCTGATAAACACTCATCAATAGTGTTATTTTGCCATTTACCTGGGTGTCCAGCCACATACTTCATCAAGCCCTTACTGTAGATGCATTTATCTAGGTCACAGGGACAGGGACAGCTGCATAGGTAGAGTTAGATGGACATCATAGATTTGCTTGCAAACAGGGTATCAGTCAGAGGACTAAATATTAACACAAAAGTATAATAAAATAATATTAAGAAAGAGAAACTGCAATACCACTATCACAAATTATTTTCTCCTGATCCTGGACCTGGTAAATATGCATTTTTGGCTTCCATTTTATTGCTTGAGAAGAATTAGTAAATGAATTTATCAAAACCTTTACCAAAGAGAAAGTTCTGGCTATGCAAACTTAATACCCCAACTCCTGGGGTTTTTAAACTGATGCATCCATTTGATATTCACAGTTTCCAATTTCTCAAAAAAAATTTCCAACGCACTATTACAGAGAACAGTCTGTATTTGTATCTTTTTTGAAAGTTCAAATGTAAAGAATAAACTGTGTTTTGTAATATATTTTATTCATTATCAGCAAAGTCAAAAAGCCAGGCAATAGATTTATATTTGTATAGTGACCTTTTGCTATACAAAGGTACAGACTTTTAGATCAAATCTGGAAAACATCACTTTTTCTTCCTTGGAATGGTTCTGTTCTCAGGTGCTTCTCATTGTTGTCATTTGGAGGTACTTCCCAGAAATTCTGATTCTCCCCTAGGCACTTCTAACAGCTGATTGAAACATACTTGCATCTATAAATAATACCTCTGTGATGAGAGTTCTGGTATTCTGTTTCTCAGTACTTGCTTGACTATTCTTAGCCTTTGTTGATCTACATCATGTGAAAATCTTGATTACAAGGTTTCTATTGTGAGGGGATCATCCTTGTTAAAAAGAGACCTCTTTTGATGACTGGCCTTCATGTTCTTGAGCTGTAATTTGGAAAATGTTAATGTGTGTAGTTATTGTTATTTGATAGTCTATTACAAAACCATAGACCTTATGGACGAAATTCAAAAAACATACCCAACATACACAACATTGTTAGATCCAACATTGCCTCCTTTAGACTGATTCTTATCTATTGGGGTGAATGTTTGGGAGTTCTTTTGCTTGCTCTTGCTTCTGGAGAGTAGCCAGATAAACTCTGTCACAGTGCCAAGATTGTGCCAAATAAGAGTGTGGAAGTGGGCATTTATGTTTTACAAGCACAACCCACGTGCTTTATTCTGCAACATGTGACTTTGTTTGGCCTAAAAATAAATCTGTGTCTCCTCGCTGCTTCTCTGTCCCCAGATAGACTGCCCCAGCATGCTACTCCTGCAGAGACATGTAGGAGAACCGAGGTGCACTCTCTACATTAGGTTCCAATCCAGGGACTCTCAACCCATCAGCTCATGTCTTTATTCTCCCAGCTCTTACTTCTCCTTCCTGGGACTGCTTTCTACTCTGCCTCTTACAGCTTTTACTCTTCTTCCCTTGAATCAGGGAGTGTGAATGCAGGTTCTCCTTCTCTGCTAACAGGTCTCTGTTTCTGCCCAGGTGAACATCATCCCCAATTAAGTCTCACTGCACCCTAACTCCCTTCCAGGTGCAGCCTATGGCTAACTGGCCTCTCTTGGCTATTTGTACAGGCGTAAATACCTGCCCTTTCCTGGTTACTACGCGGCCAGTCCGCCGTCCAATCTAGTATTCAGTAGCTAAAATAATCTAAAATCAAGATCTAGGATTAGTGTGGGGTGAATGCCCCAGCACAATGGATATCAGTCTTTTTCCATGGAGAAGTGTTGATCTGATCATAAATGCTTTCAAGACAAGTATGGCAAGGAATCACCACACCTGCCAAGATCAAATGGGTGAGGAAGGAAATGAACCAGGAAATTGATATGTATATGACAACAACAGGGGGTACGGTGATTTCCCACATGAGATTAAGTTTACCTCCCCAAAGCTGTTCAGAGAGGATGGAGTATATCTACCTGACATGGGGACAGATATTTTCTTGGAGGACCTCAGGTGCTCGGTGGATCTAGCTTCCTGGCAAAGAGGATGTCTCATAGACCCATAGACTTTAAAGTC
Source organism: Emydura macquarii macquarii (assembly GCF_026122565.2). Taxonomy (NCBI): domain Eukaryota; kingdom Metazoa; phylum Chordata; order Testudines; family Chelidae; genus Emydura; species Emydura macquarii. Next base: position 424,448 of record NW_027132543.1, on the reverse strand, counting down.
AGAAGGGACCATCATGATCATCTAATCTGACCTTCTGCCCATCACAGGCCACGAAATCTCACCCACCCACTCCTATAACAGACCAAGAACCTATGGCTGAATTACTGAAGTCCTTAAATCATGATTTAAAGACTTCAAGCAACAAAGACTCCAACCTTTAGTCTAGTTTAAACTTACAAGTGACCTATGCCCCAAGCTGCAGAGGAAGGCAAGACCCCCAGGATCTCTGTCAATATGACCTGGGGAAAAATTCCTTCCTGATAGCAAATATAGTAATCAGTTATATTTGAGTATGTTGGCAAGTCCCACCAGCCAGACACCATGCAAATATTCACTGTAGTAATTCACATGCTTCCCCATCTTCTCCTTATCTTCTCCTTTCTCTCATTTTAAATTTATGTTGTGGTTGGCAAAATTCACATGTGGCATTCCCCTGCATTGCAGACTCTTGTATATTTCAGTGGGGCAGTCAAGCATGCTGACACTAAAGTGTAATTTATTTTGTTCAATGTACTTCCCATGCACATTTATGAAGCTTGCACTATTGCTCAATATTGTTCCTCTGGTTTTGCTGCACCTATGTTATTTTATGATCTGCTGAATGCACAATGCAAGTGGGAAGAATACAAGTCTATTGCAGGTGTTCCCATATTTCATGAAACCACATTGACACCTTTATGGGAGCTCTAGGATTGCACCTAATTTCTATAAATATATACAGAGAACCTTAATAGCAGCAGACATGGAAGAGAAGCCAACTGTTGAGAAAAGAAAGTTTTTCCTTTTATAAAAAATGACAAGAATGAGAAGGTAGCTTGTAGGCTCAGTAATCCTGAAATAAAAAATAATGAAGGCTCCAATTGTGAACTCAAATATATGTATGCAATTCCCACTGAAGTCAATGAGAGTCGTACATCCATATCTAAAGGCAGATTGACCCAATATGGTGTTGACTGACACTGCAAAAGGAGTTGTAATGTATTGAAAAACAGAACTCAATCTGTGTTATCAGGCAAAGCATCAGTACATGTATAACAAGTCAGGTATATGTGACAAACCACTACCACAAGGGAACAAAGGTTTGATTGGCAATTTTCTTTGGAGGGCAGAGGGGTTGGGGTATTAATAAGTGGATGGAGAGCTGGATTGGGAGTCAGCAGATGCAGGTTTTGTTCCCAACTTCACTACAGGCCTGCTGTGTAACCTTAGGCAATTACTGTATCTTTGTGTGCACTCCCCCCACTCCCTCAAATGTTCTCTGACTTGTCCACATACATTGTAAGATCTTTTGAGGAAGGGGATGTCTCTTGCCATATGTTTGCACGTTGCTTTCAAAATGAAGTTCTGGTTGTGGTTGGGGCTCCAGATGCTACTGTAATTAATAAATTAATAATAATTATAATAATAATTTAAGGCATGAAATCTCACCTTTGCCAAATTTCCCACTCGAAGTATGAATTTGCTGTGACTTAATGGCTCAGATAAAAAGAAATTGGATGATTTCCTTTATGTCCAATTCATCTGAAATCACAAGCACCAGAAATGGAGCTGTTTGGGAATTTTCCCACAAAATGTTTTTTCCATCAGAAAATGTCAATTTGTTGAAATCAAATCTGTTCATGGGAATGCTAGTTTCAATGAATCTCCTGATTCAAAATATTAAAAACAAAACATTTCAATTTTCAACATCACATTTTGATATTTTCTAAATAACTTTTTTTTCTAAATTTTAATGAGTTTATACTCAAAGCATTTTAAAATGTAAAAGGTTGCAATCAAAATGAAACATTTCATTGGACCTAGTCTGAATTTTCTTCTGGATTGAAATTTTAACTTTTCATCTCAATTTGGGATGGGAAATTTGTTTGAAATCTCTAAAATTCTCATGGGACAGGAAAACCATTGTCCCTCTAGCTTTAACCAAAAGGGCCATTGATTCTAATGGATACAGTAACTGATTTATCCAGACTATTTGGAGGTGGAAACTGGTGTGGAGTAGCATGCAGTTCCACTGCCCGTGGTATATTTGTTCTACGGATGAATAATGGGCTTTCAATCTGGAGCTTTTTACCAGCACTAAAATTCATTTTAAAACTATCTTTTAAAAAATAAAATGAATACAACCCGTATCTTTAAATGATTTAGTATGAAAAATTGAAGAGAAACACACACTTCCATTTTTTCAAAATTTCCGTGAGATTTTTGATTTTTCAAAATTAAGTAAGTGGTTTTCTTTTTCAACTCAAATCAAAACAAAGTAAATAATTTGTGGGTATTTTTTCTTGTTTTCACTCCCTTTTTTCCCTATTTTTTTCCTCTGGAAAAGGGGAAAGGAGGTGGAAAAAAGGAAGAGAAATGGAAGGGTAGGACTCTAAATAACCAAAATATTTGTTTTCTTTAATTGAATAGAAATAGTTTGTTTCACTTTGATGAAAAAATAGATAAATGAAAATTCCCATATTATTCAAAAGCCATTTTTAACTGGGAAAAAAATCAACAACAAAAAACTGAGCAGCCCTACAATTTACAGCTTTAAAGGAAAATGTATTTCATATTTTTAAGAAGCCATTTTTTTGTAATGAACTTTTCTGATATTTCTTTCTTATGGTTTTTGTTACAGGCTGCCTCTGTCACTCCGCGTACTTCACTGCCTGGCCAGTTTGTGTGGTCTCACAGTCCCAAACACACAGGTTGTTAGCCTTTCACTATGTGTGTATTTATTCTTTTCTTACAAAGTATCACAGTGTAGCATAGTGCTAGTGCAAAAGGAGGCTTCCCCACAGCCTTCACTCATCAGACTTGGCTTCCCTTCTGAGCTTCCCATTTCTTCTTGTTCCTTTCACTTATATCCTCCCAATTACATCATTAACCCAGTGATTACCATCCAGGTGCTCATAATCCTCCATCAGAAAGTGTTTAATTGCTTATAGTTGACCCTGCAGCCTTCTTCATGCTGCAGCAACATCAGTGTCCAGGAAGCTACTAATAGTGGCCCTGTCATGGTTCATGCAACTGTGAAAATGCATGTTCATACATACAAATTTAGGGCAGTCAAGCTGTGCTTATAACGGGACCTGAGCTACCACATTTGTATCTATATTTGGAACACCATGAAATTTGGGAGAGTTTGAACCTAGGGAGTTAGTATCGTTCGGTCCATTATGAAGTTGCAAAGTATGGTTCTGAATATAGTCTCAGTTTCTGAATCCTTGCTAAAATTTGGGGTGCTCAGATTAAGACTTTCTAGCTGTGACAATCTGAATGTGAGAAATCTCAAAGTGCATATATAAGACTTTGAATACCTGTTTGAAACATACAACAAATGCTTCACAATTATCATAATTTATTATTTTTATTATGATAATGCCTAGAAGCTCCAGTAATGGATCAGAGCCCCATATTTCTGGGCACTCTGCAAATACAGAACAGTTTACAGTCTAAGACAAGAGATAACACAAAGGCAGAACAAGGAAATATTGGAACAATACTGCTTGCCCTGATGAGCAGCAGTCAGCACCTCTGGTTGCCTTTGCTTCATGTAGAATGAGGCATTCTTTGTATAGATGCATGATACTTAATAATCTATAAAACTCCAAGTATAATACTAGTTTGAATTTGTAATTTTTTCAAGTGTAAAAAACCTTTCTAAATTACATTGTCAAGATGAGGTTGCAATGAGAGCAAAGCTAAACTGAACAATGACTGTGTGGGAATGGAAAAATAACATGCAATTAAAAATCAAAAGAGAGAGAGGAAAGTAAACTTAATAAACATATGGAGTAGATATTTTAGGTATAATTTCTGGTCTATTAAATAATTTATTACCAGATTGTAGATACTAATATACAGTTCTTCTTTGAAGTTCTGAAACATGAACAAACCACTCAAAAGCTTATTCTCCTGGTATATGATGATACTTACAGAAATTGTAGTTTCATTATGTATGAGGTTTGGCAGGTTTATATTATTCTGTATATTAAAATAAAACATAAAACATTTCAGATTAAATAAGGAAAAGATGTCAGTTCTGACCAGTAATTTGATCCACATGATGGGAATTAAACCTGAAAACAAAACAAAACAAAACAAAACAAAACAAAATTTTTGCAGGGTTTCATTGGGATTGCTGGGATTCCTAAAGTGAAAACTATTGAAAACAATTCAAATGGGACTTAACAAAAATAGAAATATCATGAGGTGAACTACAAACCAAGAAAGTCTAATTGCATAAGAATGAGATCCTCCTTGTAATTTTTACTGATAATAGTTACCTTAATGTTTCAGACACAATACACACACATATATATATTTATAAATGAATCATTGTTTTGTTGGTGGATAAGCTGCCATCCACTATTAGCACTACCATGCAATAAAGTGGTTTGCATGTGAATAGTAATGACATGTGAAATGATAGTTCAATGAAACAGTGAAAAACTGTAACAAAAATAAAAGACAAATTAGAATGTATGGCCTGAAAGCCATAAAACTTTGGGGAATGCTGCCTTTAGGGCAGAGGCAGTAAATAACTATATATAACTCTCTATACAAATCACTAATTACATAATAAATTAATGCTAATGTCATAATGACTCCAGACAAATTTATAATTAAATCAATGAAACCATATATACCATACACAGGCGTAATAGTCAAAAGGGAAGAATAGCAAGCATATTTCACATGAGAAAACAGGGACTGATCTTGCTATTGTTTTATGTGCAGAAATTCTATTGATGATAAATGGCTAGTTGGCTGCTTGTCAGCCACATCCATGTTGTAAGATCATAAAAAAAAGAGTTTCACAATTTGCTTTGTCCTGACTTCTTTTTTCAGCATTCCTTCCTAGTCAGATGCATTGATGACATTTTACTGTCAAATATTCTCTTTGGGTCAGTTAAAGAATAGAATTCCATAAAGCTAAAGATATCTGAGAAATTAAGGCACATATTATCTCTTTCTGCCCATTTGTGGACCATAATCTATTCCCTCTCAATATGTTTAAATGAGAGCAGAATTTATGATCACTTAGTCCTAAAAAGCACATTTTGCATATACTTATGAGGGGCTGGGATGTAGCTGCTAGCAATGAATAAAATGAGGAGTCATGCTAAAGTATGGAGAAGGAATTCTTTTGTTTTTTTTTCACATTTTTTGCACAGTAAGCATACAGCTGACACTCAGTGAAGATAATAAAAGTTATTAAAATGCAGTTAGAAGAGTGCCACCATATATGATTTCTCTCTTAATGATTCCCATATTCAGTGTACTCCATTTGTAAGAGGGAGAGGTGACCTTTCTAAATGCTGACACTGAAAATTCAAGTGGTATCTGTGTTCTGTTTAAGCCACTTACATTATCCCCCATAATGAAAATATTGCAATCAGAGCTTAGCTAACAACTTGGTGATAATGCATGAGTCAAAAGAGCAACAGGCAAAAAATGCCATTTGTGTTTGCTATGGTGGAGTTTTGTAGGCACATTAGGAGAATTTTTGAAGGTATTCATTCTTTGAAAATTTGCTCCTAAGTTTGTCAGTCTTGATCTCTCATCTGCATCTTGAAATGGATGGGCCATTATCTTGTACTGATATCCAAATGACATTTTCTTTGAGCACTGAATGTTTGGTGGATTATTTGTAGACCAAGGAAGTAAAGCTATATCACTTTACATCAAAGATATAGAACTACTCCTATTTGGGGAACTACTGAATATTCATTATGTCCCCTATTGTACGAGGTATTGAAGCACATACATGGTTTTATGGGGGGGGAAAAAGAGTCTCTTTCAAGTCAATGGGATTATTCATGCAAATAAAGCTACACACATACTTCAGTATCGTTTTGAATTGGTGCTATGATTATGCCATTAGTACTGTGCATACCTATACATCTATTACACTACAGCCCCCCAGCTGTGCTGCTGTAGCAACAAGCTGCAGTTATTCTGCCTTGAGACCTGCAAAGCAGATTAATTATTTTACTAATTTGTAAAAACCAAGGAAACATGGAGCTCTGAAACCAATAACTATGTACCTTGAAGGAAAAAAAGCTGAGGCATATAAAGGAGGTCAAGCATGAAGAGAATCCATTAAAAATACAAATCATTCATGACTAACAACCCAAGGAAAAGGTAAAACTGTCAGAAGGAAACTAAGAGCCAAGACCTTAAATAAAAGTGCTGAAAGCAATACAAATCTCAAAATAATCCATTGGTGAGACCGACTGGTCAAAACTTAGTTAAAATAAACTGCCTTTTATACTTTTTAAGATTATGGCACAAACAAATGCATGTAAGAAAGTTAAGAATCCTACCTTGTACCTTTATCTTCTTGTACATAATGCAGCATCTATTGGGCATGATTCTGGTCTCACACTGCTTTTAAACCAGTGAAAATACATTGAAGCCAATGGAATTACTCCTGATTTATCCTAGGGGTACTCTGAGCAGAATAGCCAATAGTTTCAAGAAATCTTCTTTCTTCCTGGCATTAGCAGTCACCCCAGTGGACAATATTTGCTAAAATATCTAGGCAGAAGGTGAAAATTACCTTATTATCTTAAGTCATTATTTTCTTCCTTTTACAAGTTTGGGCCTCCATTACAGTTATTTTCATATAATGAAATTCTCAACCTGGGGGCTGTAACTACTAGAGGAACCCCCAGAAGTGTAAATGGGTCACAACTGTCTTGTGCTTCTCATACTGCTAAGTAGGAGGTGAGTCTGAGCTTGATCCCCATTCGATGGGAGGGATGTACTGGAAAGTCTCCCAGAATAGAAAAGGTTGAGAACCACTGATATACAATATTTTCCAGCATGATTTTTCAACTGTTCCTAAAATTGAGGAGGGACATGTTCTCATGTCTGACAATGAGGTAGGTAATAGTCAGTCCCAACAGAGATATATCAGACTCAACAGTGAGCTTTCTAAGCCCTGTTGCAGGTGTTGGAAAAAGATTCTAAGTGTGGTTCGTTACCCTGCACCAATAAGAGACCCACACAGGATTTCAGGCTGGACAGCGCCCGCGGGGCTCGAACCCCTGAAGGGGCAGGGCTCTCAAGATTTTGAGCTCGCGAAGTAACTATAGTAAAGCAACTAAAAATCAGCTTACACAGGTTATCAGTGGTATCTGGTTCAGTAGCAAGAATCAGCTAATGCTTGAGATTGAGTTGTTTTGCAGCTGTGTGTTCACAGCTTGCCTGCAGTAGATTTACAACCAGAAAAACATGAATAAGAAATAATTTTCAAGGGCTAGGAGTTAGAATCTTTTTCCTGCAAAAATAGCTGCTTAGTCACAGTCAGAGTTTGTTTTTGTTCAGAGTGTGAGTGCCCAGAATAATGAGTGGCTCCCATAAACTTGTCACAATGGTTTGCAAGGAGGAGCTGGGTAAAACCTTGCTTGTGAACTAGCCAGGCACCGTTGAGGAAGAGGTGAAGGAAGATAAAGTTCTCCTGCTGGAATCTCCTGCCAGATTTCTGCACCAGTTGTCCATCTCCCTTGGTGAGTCTCTAAACCCAAAGGTTATTTGCTGGATCAACACAACCGCTGATGCCTCTCTCTTCTCTCCCCGCTGGAACAATTACAGGCCCCGCCTTTTCCTCAAAATGTGCTTAAGAAATCCACCTTCACTTTAGCTTCTCATCCTCCACCCTTTCTAGAGATCTTTAGAGTCTCTCTCATTGGTTGACCTTGTTGTTTCCTTTTCATCCCCTCCACTTAGGTGCCATAAATCATGTAGAAGAGGAATTGGATAATACAAACATGAGTTGAATGGGGGTTCAAACTGACATGTTACATTGACTAGTTCAAAGCAATTTTGCTTCTTTTCAGATTGATACAAATCAAAATCATAAAGATATTAAGCCAAAATAATCAGGGTTAATAATGGAGATCTCAATTTAACTTTAACTAAAGCAGAAGATTATGAGTAAAATATACCTTTCCTTAAAACTGGCAAGGTGGTGATGTACAGTGAATACAGTAAACTGACAGCAAAGATTCTACAGTAGGGTCTGTCCATTTATTATGTTTCCAACCATTAGCATGGGGGCTCTGAAATGTAACTAGAAATAGACTATTCCTAGTAACATCATCCTCTTCACTGAATTTTTTAAGTAAAAGTAAAACAAGTCACAATAATTTAAGACTGATGACTCCCCAGGCCAAATTATGTAAAATACTGTGAGCATCTGCTAGTCAGCTAAGAAATATCCTGTTTAAATAATTTGTTCTGCATTCATAAAAGAGTAAAAAGGTTGAAGTATATTTATAGAGAAATGACTGACTCTGCATGTGCTAGGTAAATTTGGGAAGTATGAACTATTTATCTTGGGTGCAAAATTGTAGAATCTGAACTCCACTGAATTTAAACAAATTTAGGAATGTTACAATAGATCATTCACATTAAATAATTACCACAAAAAACTTGGATTTTTAAAATTTTTGCATAGCTAATTCCTAATTAAGGTAAACAAGAAGCCTGACATGGGTCTCCAAAAACATAAAAGCAACTTTTCAGTTTTCACTGCAAGGAAATAAAGTCTGGATAAAATTCCCTTGTCTTTTGATGGAATTTAGCCACACAACTTCCACTGATATTAATGTAATCACCTACATTTCTGCATGCTGCTTTTAAAATTTACACATAAGTACTTAACATAAACTTCTGTAAATCAGACAACTACAGATTCATAAAGAATAGAACATAAAGACTGTGTTGCTAGTCTTCTCCATACACACTAGTGTGAAGGACAAATTAAGGAACAAAAATGCTCTCATCTTGCTCACATGACAATATCAGTCTGGTTTGTACACTTGAGATTGTACACTTGTACACTTGAGATTCAGAAAAGGACTTAAGTGTCTAACTGCTGCTTTAGGCACCTAAATCCCAGAATCAGACTCCATTGAGATACACAAAGTCCCTGTTCAATTGCCACCAAATCCTGTAGGTACTTAATCTCCTTTGATGCCCACATCTTTTCAATAAAAGTTCTCTAAGCACTGCTGCCTCACACCAGGCATCTGCATACTTAAGCCATAATGCGGAAACTGGGAAAGATAGGCGTTCCTCCGCCTAATTCATCTGAGGGACCCAATCTGGCAAGCATGAGTTCACCTATCAGATTGGAACCATGTAGATGAGACTGTAATAATTGCACAAAATGGCTCACAGGGGAGGATAAAGACCTCCCTGTATAACTTTTAGCCCAATGGTTAGGGGACTCATGTGGGATGGAGGAGACCTCCAGTTCAAGTCCCCATTCCACATGAGAAGGGATTTGATGGGGATCTACCATCTGATATTCTAGCCACTGGGCTATGGGCTATCCTGATGTAGAGCTCCCTATTGTTGAAGCTGTTCCATTGTGGATTTAATAATAAAAGAACCATTGGGTGAGAGAGAAAGAGAGAGAATAAATATAAGAATAACTCCGTAGCCTGACGTTAGTCCAGTACATTAGCAGGTGAAAGACCCAGGAGCCTCTACGTCTTACTCTTTTTAAAAGTTATTTAGCCACAGTGGAACAGCTTTCACAGGAGAGACTGTGAAAACCCCACAACAGACTATCCCATAGCCGGTGGGTGGGGCACTCACCTGAGCGGTAGTGAATCCCCAATAAAGTCATGTCTCTGCCTTAAATGGAGTTGGGACTTGAACTGGAGGATGTCCCACATCCCAGATGAGTACCTTATGCACTGGGCTAAAAGTTATGAGGGAAGGCTCTCCTCCTCCTTTTCCCCTCCCCCAGGCATTTTGCTAAAACAGTGTGTGTATCTAAATACCAAGATAGGGTTTGCAGGCAGAATCCCAAGCTGAGAGACATGCCACCCTGCAGCCCAAACTTAGGTACCTATTTCAGAGAGAGGGGCAGGGTTTAGCACCTCTTGGCTTGGCCTCTCCCACTGGCTAGCTGAGGTGAACAGCTGCCTGGTGTGCCGGCTGTTGTGAATCTCATCCTAAGGCACCTGTCTCGCCCCATTCACTGTATAGGGTACCTACATGCTGAAATAAGGCTTTATGAATCTTAGTGGTTTTCTAGGCACCTAAAAGCTAAGTGGGTTTCAGATTCACCATGGCTATGTTCCTTTGTGAATCTAGCCCTTGGAGTTCAACCATAGTGAAGATGCCCATTGACTGTAGCGGGAGTTGGGTCAGGTATTTCCAGCATTAGCTGACTCTGTCTATTCATTTTTACTTTATATTAGTAAACATCCTTCTTTTGTTTATAACATAACTGGAATGTTTAAAATCAGTTTTGAGCAAATGACTCCATGTGCGATGGGCTGTACAAACCCCACACTGGGCCAGAAGGGGTTACTAAGAGCCTGTAGGCTCCACCACCCCATCCCACTACACTGGCGGTAAGTGTCAAGCCTACAGGGAGGAAATCAAAAGACTGAGGCCAGCTGGTTTGGGGAGCGGAGAGCTAGGGATCAGGAAGGAGAGAAGGTGAGAAGCCTGGCTGGAACCAGGGAACTGAGATGGATTTCTGGCAGACCGAGCCTCCTTTGAAGGTGAGCAAGCAGATCCAGGCTGTTGGAAAGGAAAGCTATAGGAAATGAGTCCACCTAGCAGTCTATGCACTGGTGGAGGGGCCTGTATAGAGCAGAAAGATTCCTGTCGAGTCAGGGACTGTCCTGCAAGAGGAGTGAAGAAAACTCTCTTACAGCAGAATCGGTTGGTTGGTAGAAAGGGCTAAGGACCTCTGCAGTGAGGCTGCAAAAAAGAGGCTCAGAGAGAGGGATACTGACACTGTGACCCTGGAAAGAGACCGTGGCAAAGATCCAAGACAGCACAAGGTAGGAAGTGGTCCAGGGAGGCATCCAGGAGTCAGTGTGGTTAGGCCTTGAGTGGTAAATTGATTATTAAACTGCTCTTGATTATTAAACGAGTCCCTGGATCAGAACTCAGTGGAGAAGGATAACCTGCATTCCCCCACTGGGGCCCTCTGAGGAAAGTGGAATGAAAATCACCTTAAGCACAGGTAAAGGACTAATGAGTCTGGGATTGGACTGAAAGCCTCAAGTGAAGTGGGCAAACTATTGTTTGTTGGATTCCTGGTCCACTGCGGAAGGAATAGAATTATATGTGACCCAGTGGGAGGGCTCTGTTGCAAGATGAAGTAGACCACTGCAGGGCTGGAGCAAATTGCTGGTTTCAAAGGAGGAGAGTTTTCTGTCTCTGCTGTCCCGGTTCTGAGCCTACAAAGTGCTGAGTGGCCAGTGGTTTAGGATCCTTGTCCCCCGCAGCTTTTCCTGAACCCTCCCTCTCCTTGAGCTGCCCTGGGGCTAGGGCCCCACAGAGCTGCTATATTTGCCACTTCTTGGTCTCCTCTCCTCCAGGGACAAGGTCCTCTGTGATGTGACTGACTGACAAATGGGCCAAGGAGCGAGTGGTGCCTGCTCGTAGGGGAGTGGAAAGAATCCCCAGGGACTTTATGAGGCAGCAGCAGCAGGAGCCTGGTGAGCTGTATAAGGTACCAGCTCTGGTAGAAGCTCTGTGTCCCTCAGTGACCTCCCAACTTGAGCTTTAAATTTTTTCCCTCCAATTCTATGATCCACCACAACCTCCTTCCCTGCTCTTTTGTTTGTTGTTTTGTAGTAGAGCACGCACATAAGGCTTTGAACAGCTAAAGACCTTGTTTGGTATACAGAACATAGTGTAAATGTTAACCCCCTGCTTCAAAATACAATCTTACTGTTGCTGGAACAGGCTTTTCTGTAACCATCTTCCAGATGAGCACATCATAAAATCATAGAATCATAGGACTGGAAGTGACCTTCAGAGGTCATCTAGTCCAGTCTTCTGCACTTATGGCAGGACAAGCATTATCTAGACCATTCCTGACAGGTGTTTGTCTAACCTGCTCTTAAAAATCTCCATTGATGGAGATTCCACAACCTCCCTGGGCAAGTTATTCTAGTTCTTAACTACCCTGACAGTTAGGAAGTTTTTCCTAATGTCCAACCTAAACCGGTCTTGATGCAGTTTAAGTCTATTGCTTCTTGTCCTATCCTCAGAAGCTAAGGAGAATAATTTTTCTGCCTCCTCCTTGTAATAACCTTTTATGTACTTGAAAACTGTTATCCTGCCCCGCCTCTTCTCCAGACTAAACAAACCCATTTTTTTCATTCGTCCTTCAAAGGTCATTTTTTCTAGACCTTTAATCATTTTTGTTGCTCTTCTCTGGACTTTCTCCAATTTGTCCACATTTATCCTGAAATGTGGTGCCCAGAACTGGTCACAATACTCCAGTTGAGGCCTAACCAGTGCAGATTTTCATTATATTCCAACCACACTTCCTCCCTGCTTCTTCCTTTTCTAACATATCTCCTGAATGCACTACACTGGCTCTCTACTCTCAAGGAAGTCATCTAGGTTGGGTGGGCTGTGGCCATTTTTTAGCCTATTGCATTGTTTGACCAGTGGAAAGTGGGGCAGCATTACCACTAAGTGTAATAAGTATCTGTAAGTATACTTAAAAGACTCCTGTTAGTAAGAAAGTCTCTAATATCTTGCTTCCTTTTATTATTTCTTTTAAATTCCTTATTAATATGTTGTACCTGTCATGTCTAACTTCTGTTTAGACTATGCCTTAGACCCTTTTTAATCCTTCTTGAATACACCTCTTAGGTTACAGGTCTGACTTCTTGTACCTCACTCTGAGTGGAACTATGGGATCTAGTCACTTGTAGATTGGATCAATTGGCTGCAGCAACCTGGCTTCCGACTCTGTTAATGATACTGTGCCAATCTGATTTGGGCACCTGTAAGAATTTCTCTTTGCATGACTGTGACAGCATATGTTTACAATGACATAGAAACAGCATCTTCAAAAGAAAGCATTATTCATTGAATTATCAAAGATACAAAGCTTATAGAGCAATGGGTAAAACAATGAAAGCTTGATGTGCCTGATTTATTTATCGTTTTCCTTGCTAGCTTTTGTAAGTACCTCAGAGCCTGCTAACTCCATCCCTGACGAGGAAAAGCAGACTCCACTCCTTCTGTATGTGTTTGCAACCTATTGGATTTTCACTGACACACCCTGGGCGACCTCTCCAAGCTCAGACAAAACTCCCTCCTTTTTCTATGGTCTTTCAGGTTTAGGTTCCCCTTTTATCCCAGGCTGTAGTCTTGGGAAAAGGAAACTTTTCTAGCTTGGATAGAGCCAGAGAGATAGATAATTTCTTCCCCAGATGCCTTATCTCTACCATTGTCACATAACCTGCATGTTCCCTTTTACAGCTTCCTTTGTGTTAACTCTGTGCATTCAGGCAGGTTACTATCATGTAAATAAACTGAAATACTTATGATATTTATAAAATATCATATAGGTATTTCCCAGTTCTCTGCAAGTTATCTGTGGGTAATTTTATCAGATACAGTGAAAGCCAAAATCAGTTTTGATAATTATATGACATAATTACAGAAAATGAAGAAAAAAAGAAACCCTGAGAATGTTAGCATTCTATATTTTAGCAAGGAGTTACATAGACTGGAGTATACACTTAGAAAACACAAAGATGTCTATCATTAGAATCCTGGGATTAGTAATGATTAGTTTAGTTTCATCTTAAATCAGGCAAGATTTATAAACACACATCATAAAGTAAGTTCATCAAAGGAATTTGTCATGGGAAGAAGTGATAGAAGTAATACAGGAGAGATTGCTAGTATTAGAGCTGACAAGGAAAGAAAGTCTACAAAGACACTTCCTTCTGCAAAAAAAAAAAAACAAAAACAAAAACACAAAATCCACAAAGCTTTAAAATCTTTATTGAATATAATTGTAACAAATATTTGAATAATAAGAAAAAAATAATATTATTTGGTGGTAATATCCTCAGCTTCTGTGAGTCAGTAGAGTTCCATTAAACAGTTAGGCTAAATTATACCATCACAAAATCTGGTCCTTTATTTCTGGATCTGAAGGGATGATGAAAATAAACATGATCACAAAAAATTGTTCAACAAATAATGTTAATTTTGTCATACATAGTATTCTAAATGTACTATTTACTAAATCTATTTGACTGACAGTTTGTGTTTATAGCTGTGTCAGTAATATACTCATAGAGTAATGTAAAGTAGGATTTTGGGAGAAAAATGAAATCACAACGTCCTTCTACTGGTAATGAGTCTTTTGTGAAGGTACAGAAAATCTTTGATTTTTCTGTGACAAAGAAAACGAATCCAGCAATTCAAATGTTAAAACTTTGATAGAAAGTCTACGGCTCTTGCCAAAATGTAGATGATGTACTGGTGTGGTATATCATTTTATGAAATGGGAATATTGATGCTTTTGTTGTGACTGCACCATTTAAAACACCTTGCCTACATTTCTCAGTAAAAATTGAATGGAAGCCCAAAGCATCTGGATTACATGAGGTAGGATTTTATGAAAAAGAAATTTGAGTGTCCTGGAGATTTTCAGTATCAGAATGTAGCTGAATGTACAAACTTGCCAGCATCCTCTTACATACTTCAGATATAAAAAGTATTCATCCTTTTTTCCCCTATTTCACCTCCTTGGCTACATAGTTTTCAATTAAACCAATGCTCCATCATTTCATTAGTATATGTAAGCCTGAACATAGACCCTGTGACTTTTGAATATTTTAGAGTCAAACACTTGCAACATTAGGTGGGCAAAATCAGCTTAGTTCTGGAACTAACGATTCAGCACTGAGGTTACTGAACACCCACAGAATTGTGCTTAGCGCTCCTGAAAATCGGAATTCTAATGTGAGGTGATTTTCAGTTTATAAAATGGACATTGTGCTTTAAAACACCAGACTTTTGTAATCCCCTTTTTTCCAAGGTACTTTTCCACTCATAGATTTGCAGATTCTCAGGCCAGAAAGTAATATTACGATCATCTAGTCTGACCTACTGTATAACACAGGTTGTAGAACTTGCCCAAAATAACTCCTAGAGCATATCTTTGAAAAAAAACCCTATCTTGATTTAAAAGTTGTATGTTATGGATAATCCACTATAAAAACATAAAATCGGCCATATCAGGAAAGACCAACTGTCCATCTAGCCCAGAATCCTGTCTTCCGACAGTGACCAATGTCAGTTGCTTCAGAATTAATGAACAGAACAGGCAATCATCAAGTGACCCCATCCCCTGTCATCCACTCCCAGCTTCTTGCAAACAGAGGCTAGGGACACTCAGATCATGCTGTTTCATCACTGCCCAGCCTGGCTAATAGCCACTGATGGACCTGTCCTCCATGAACTTATCTAGTTATTTTTTTTAATCCTGTTACACTTTTGGCCTCCACAACATCCCCTGGCAAAGGATTCCACAGGGTGATTGTGCTTTGTATGAAGAAGTACTTTGTTTTGTTTGTTTTAAACCTACTTCCTAATAATTGTATTGGGTGACCCCTATTTCTTGTGTTATATGAAGAAGTAAATAAAATTTCCTTATTCACTTTCTCCAGATCAGTCTGTATTTTATAGAGCTGTATTATATCCCCTCATTGTCATCTCTTTTCCAAGTTGAAAAGTCCCAGTCTTTTTAATTTCCCCTCATACGGAAGCTGTTCCATACCCCTAATCATTTTTGTTGCCCTTCTCTGTACCTTTTCCAATTACAATATATATATTTTTGAGATGGGATGTCCAGATCTGCAAACAGTATTCAAGGTGTGGGCATACATACCATGGATTTATATAGAGGCAATATGATATTTTCTGTCTTGTTATCTATCCTTTTCCTAATGGTTCCTAACATTCTGTTAGCTTTTTTGACTGCCACTGTACATTGAGCAGATGTTTTCAGAGAACTATCCACAGTGCCTCCAAGATCTGTTTTTTGAGTGGTAACAGCTAATTTAGACTCCATCATTTTGTATGTATAATTGGGATTGTTTTCCAATGTGCATTTATCAAAATTGAATTGCATCTGCCATTATGTTGCCCAGTCACCAGTTTTGTGAGATTTCTATGTAACACTTCTTTAGACTTTACTATTTTGAATAATGTTGTATCATCTGCAAATTTAACAACCTTAATGTTTACTCCTTTTCCAGATAATTTATGACCCTTTGTAAATTGTTCCCATGATTAATTATGCTTACTTTTAAAAATTTGCAATTTATTTCCAGTCTGAATTTGTCTAGCTTCATTTTCCCACCATTGGATCGTGTTACACTTTTCTCTGATTGATTGACTTGCCAGTTATTATATATTTGTTCCCCATATAATACTTATAGCCTGTAATCAAGTCACCCTGTAATCTTCTTTTTGTTAAAGTAAATAGACTGAGTTCCTTGAATCTATCACTATAAGGAATAAGTCTGATGTCATGTATAGCACAGGCCATAGAACTTCCCCAAAATAATTCCTAGAACAGATCTATTAGAATATCATCAAATCTTGATTTTAAAATTGTCAGTGAGAGAAAATCTACAGTGACTCTTCTTAAATTGTTCCAATGGTTAAGTACCTTCATTGTTTAAAATGTACAGCTTATATTGGATATGATTTTATCTAGTTTCAACTTCCAGCCATCCGATGTTTTTATACCTTTCTCTGCTAGAATGAAGAGCCCGTTATTAAATATGTGTTCCCCATGTAGATACTCATAGTCACCCCTTAATGAAGTCTTCCTTTTGTCATCTCTTGTTAAATAGATTGAGCTCTTATCACCATAAGTCATGTTTTCTAATCCTTTAGGCATTTTCATGGCTCTGAATACTCTCCAATTTATCAATATGCTTCTTGAATTGCAAACACCAGAACTGGACACAGTATTCTCTAGTGTCAAATATAGAGGTAAAATAACCTTTATTCTCCTATTTGAGATGCCCCTTTTTATACATCCCAGAATTGCATTAGCTATTTTGGCCAAAACATCACTCTGGGTACTCATGTTAAACTGATTATCCACCACAACCCGCAAATCTTTTTCAGAATCACTGCTTCATGGAATACAGTCCCCCATCCTGTAGAGTGTGTTCTTTGTTCCCAGATGTATTAAATATTAAATATTAAAACACATATTGTTTTCTTGCACCCAGTCTGCCAAGTGATCCAGGCCACTCTGAATCACTGACCTTTCTTCTTTGTTATTTATCATTCCTCCAATTTTAGTGTCATCTGCAAACTTTATCAGTAATGATGTTATATTTTCTTCCATGCCATCTCATGAGATATGGGGCCAGATGCTCCACTCCTCTTTTTCTCTGCTAAGTGCAGAAAAATGTGGGAGACGGGCAATGGTGGCTTTAAGACATCTATGTACCTTCCTAATTCTGACCACGACATAACTGAACTCATCACAACACTCCTTCCCCCAACGAATCTACTATGCCAGGGGCAGAGGGGAGGTCTAATTCAGCATCAGTATGGCAGCACCACTCCATCCAGACAGCCCACGGCTTGTTTTGAGTGGATTGGGAAAGAAGTAATTTACACCTCCATTACAGCCCTCTTACGTTGTCAAAGTTATGTAAATATGATACATTCCCAAAGGAAAGTCAAGACCAGTGACATAAAAATCAGTATTCAGAGAAAGGGTGGTTCAGGAATCTTTTCTTTAAAGAAATGTTTTGATGGTAGTGAAGATACTGTTAGGAAACATATGGAATACTAAGATGAATCTCTCCTGAAAATGTGCAGATGTCAGAGCTTGGCTTTAGCATGAACAGACTAGTCAAAAGAGCAGGAGGAACTATTTAAAACTGATTTGCTTTATATTCTCAGTCCTGAGAGATTAAAATGTACTTTTGTTTTTGACAATATCAAATCTTGGCAATGGTTTCTTTTTTTTAATTGCTTCATAATACATAAATGAGATTCCATTTAATATTTCTGTATAGAATCTGCAAAGCAAAAGTGCAAGTTGATAAACAATGCACAAAAATATGAAACAACCATTTTCTCTATTGAATGAAATGGTCTTCAGTGGAATGTAACACTAGGCTATTTTTGACATTATGTATTCAATAGAGATCCATTGATCTGTTGCTCTTCATAGATCACAATAAAATAAATAATAATGATGTTAAATCAAACTTTGTGAATAAACAGACCAGTGAAATTCCTGCAAACAGCACCAGAAAGTGATTCTGTCTTATTGGTTACATTAATATGTATTATTGGTTACATCAGAGTGTTTTTAAAGTAATATGTGGGGGGAGATAATTTTTCTGACTTAAAACCATGTATTATTGATTTTATAGGTATGCAGTCAAACTCTATTTAGTTTTTTAAATTTTTTTCTCCAGCAAAGCCTTTTTATTGTTCTACCTGTTTGACACACTAAAAGCAGAGATGGAGGTCTGAAAGCATCTGTTATCAGAGGTGCTAGTACCAAAAACATCAACATTTTTGGGATTAGCTGTGCACCTCTTGCTGCTTGTATTTACTTAGCATTGCTGAGCATTGGAACACCTGAATCACTATGTGGATTTGGCCCCTTGTTCTTGAGATTTTATATACCATACAGATCTGGACAAATTCAGATTTTTGGGTGCTTATCTGAATTGAACTGTCAAACTTTTTCAACAGCATTGTCTTGCAAATAAAGAATGGCACTATTCACAAATAATTTTGATTTACGGAGCTCAAAGTCAATTTATGACCACAGATCTCTTAAGATCTAGACTAAAGCCAGCAATATAAAGTTATCTGAGTGATCCTTGGTCCCAATTTATTAGGCAGCTTTTTAAATGAGTGCAAGATTGGTTTAGGCATCCTGCGCCATGCCTTCTTCTCTTTCCTGTTCCTCCCTTATATTTATCTTTTCAGTATACCGCTCCAATGGGCATCTGAGGAATATGGAAACTAGCAATAATTACTGAAGTAGTTCATGTAGCATAGTTAGGAAATGCCCTCAACATCCATACTGGTATGCAACATGGAGTGCTGGCTGCAAGGTAATTATCAATGAGCCAGCTGCCACATACCTAGGAGCTGTGTTAAGGCCACATTACTTTAATGTGATTAAAGGAAACCAAGTGTGATTAGTGACATATTCCCTTGAAGCAAATATATAGAAGGAAGACTTCCAGATCCAAAAATTGTTAGTCAAGAAAAATTATAGACTAAACAAATAGATCTGAAACTACTGGAGCTTTTCTGATGAATAAATCATTTAGTTATAAATTTTTATTCCCAAGATAATCAAAAACTTATCAATGAATGCCTAGATTAAGGAATATGTCATTTCTAATTCTGTCCATCTTCTCTGTCCCAAATGATAAGTAGGGATCAAATAGACATTCGGTTTTTTTAAGTTATATTGAAGATCATTATAGTCTGAATATAAGAAACAACCCTGGAAGCATGGGAAGCTCCTGAAGATATGGGCCACATTGTATGCTCATGCAGCTGTCATTGGAGACAGGATGCCGTACAGCCCTGTTGATATCCTTAACAAATTCTTCTCATGACTGGTCCATATGTAATTTAGGTTTGGAAGTGATGGCAGACTATGTATTATTATTAATCTTATTATTACTAGTAGCGATAAGCCCATGCTGTTGCAGGGGAGTGGCAGTTGGGTGAAGTAATCCACCAATATGTTCAGCTTCCTTCATGCAATCAATGAAATTGTTGCATGTTAATTAGTTGTAGAGTAATGATGGTATTTAGTGGATACTTCTGATATCACAATGGTCTTAACTCTTGGCATGACATAGATATGTGCCTTATGGTAGATGTAAACCGTACAGGTATAATTTGTAAAGTCAAAATGGCTGAGAACTTAAAAATTGGATGGTAACAGCCCACATATCCCAGTCACGATCCAACATGGTGAGATTCTAAACAAAAAGAACTCTCAACCATGTTTGTAGCAGTTTCCATCACTTCACTCAACAGACATTTTAGGTTTCAGAATGATACACAGACAGGTAACAATCCTGGAATTTTATAGGTTATTTATAATTTATATTGTTACCCCCTTATGATTTGAGTAGTTAGGTAAACTTGAAGAGATGCAAGTTGTTCCAGTTAGGAAGAGAACCTGATGATGATAGGTATTTTCTTATGTTCCTTTTTCCCTGAACACAGAAGGAACCCAAAAATACAGGGTAGTTTCTTTGCTTATAGTCCCAAGCCTCTTCAGCCAGCACTAAATCCAACAAAAGTGCCATCTAGAAGTTTCTCTCAAGGTCATATACCAGATATATCCAGGCTATGTCTCATTGTGATGCTGACTCCTCTTTCTCTCTCACGCACACACATTCACTCACATACAAGTCAAACAATATTCAGGTCATTCAAATTTCTGGGCAGCCTTGCATTTACATTTGTTTTGGGCTGAAATATGAGCCTGTGGTTTGGTTTTGGAGACTACTATTTCAGTTACTTCACTATTATCTGGAATGAAAGGTGACACTTACTCCCAAATCAAAACAACAAGATCTAATACAACTCATTACAATATTATGGCAGCACCAAGATTCCCCATAACTAGAAATCAAAACTTCAATTAAAATCGTCATCAAAAATTGAAATTCTGATAAAAAAATTCAGATGATTTTTTCACATAATTGTAGAAAAAAATTCCCCATTTATGTGGTACAGTGTTCCTGAACTAACAATTGGGAAAAGTTATAAGAAATAGTTGAGTTTAGAGCCCATCTCGTAACCCTTAGTTACATGAGTCATCTTTAGCCATTGAAAATGATGGGGCTACTCTTAAGAAAAAGGATTATTGATATGTGTAAGGGCTGCATTATTTGACCTTTATTTGGGTGTTTTGAAAAATCTGAAATGTGACAGAGATAGATGAATTCCTCCTGATATGAAGGGAATATGCCCCCAGAGTAGAACGTTATAGATTATTATTGTTGTCATTTTATACATCACAGTTTGCCTTCAGGAAGTTCATTGATCTTCTTTGTTCCTGAACTACAATAGATTGTGGCTTTTACTCTATTCTGACATTTTTTCTTTATACCTCCAGAGAGGCCAAAATATTGGAAATAGAGATAAAAACATGATTAGTACAAACAAAACAGTGTAAGAGATAAAAATGAAATATGCCTTCCCATTGTAATGCACAGTATGTTTATATATTGCAGGATCAAAAAGAGTTTGATATCTTTGGAAGATAGAATGGTACGTGGCTGGAACTGAATATCTTCAGAACTGATATTGTACATGAACAACAACTTAAAGGAACGTAATGTAGCATATACAGAATTTTCAGTCATTTTATCCAGAGCACCGGCAGCTTTTACATTTATTTTCAAAAATGTCTTGGCTTTTATGTTGCAGCAGACCACTGTCCTTGGCAATGTTCTTTCATTGCAATGATGCTATGATGTGTATTTTTCTCCCTCTGGCCTATAGCACTTGCATATTATAGCTGTCTTTTATATATATTAATTGCTTCATTTTGCATTTCACACCTTCATGGCCAAGCACAGGATGAATGGTGTGTGATGTGAACATCACTGTCTCATATGAATAAATGTTAGTGTGTGACTTTTTTTTAGTTCCATTTCTTTCTTTGGGACTTCTGAAATTATGTCAGAGAACAAATATATTCAATATTATGAATTTCATTTTAAAAAATATTCCTTGACAAATGGGAATTATGGGTTGTTATTTTTTTCCTGCAGTTGATAGTGGATGGTTAAATTGAACCATTTGTGGATTTTGTAGAATATAGAATCATAGAATCAGAGTGTTGGAAGGGACCTCAGGAGGTCATCTAGTCCAACCCCCTGCTCAAAGCAGGACTAACCTCAGCTAAATAATCCCAGCGAGGGTTTTGTCAAGCCACAGCTTAAAAAACTCTAAAGATGGAGATTCCACCACCTCCCTAGGTAACCCATTCTAGTGCTTCACCACCCTCCTAGTGAAAAACTTTTTCCTAATGTCCAACCCAGACCTTCCCCACTGCAACTTGAGACCGTTGCTCCTTGTTCTGTCATCTGCCACCATTGAGAACAGCCTATCTCCATCCTTCCTGGAACCCCCTTTCAGGTAGTTAAAGGCTGCTATCAAATCCCCCCTCGTTCTTCTCTTCTGCAGACTAAACAAGCCTAGTTCCCTCAGCCTCTCCTCATAAGTCTTGTGCTCCAGCCCCCTAATCATTTTTCTTGCCCTTAGCTGGACTCTCTCCAACTTCTCCACATCTTTTTTTGTAATGGGGGACCCAAAACTGGACACAATACTCCAAATGCGGCCTCACCAATGCTGAATAGAGGGGAATAATCACTTCCTGCGATCTGCTGGCAATGCTCCTACTAATGCAGTCCAATATGCTATTAGCCTTCTTGGCAACCAGGGCACACTGCTGACTCATATCCAGCTTCTTAGCCACTGTTACCCCTAGGACCTTTTCTGCAGAACTGCTGCCTAGCTCGTCGGTCCCAGTCTGTAGCTGTGCATGGGATTCTTCCGTCCTAAATGCAGAACTCTGCACTTGTCCTTGTTGAATCTCATCAGATTTATTTTGGCTCAATCCTCCAGTTTGTTTGTCCTTCTGTATCCTATCCCTACCTTCCAAGGTATCTACCACTCTCCCTAGCTTGTTGAAGGTGCAATCTACCCCATTCTCCAGATTATTAATGAAGATGTTGAACAAAACCGGCCCCAGGACTGACCCCTGGGGCACTCCGCTTGTGACCGGCTGCCAGCTAGACATGGAGCCACTGATCACTACTTGTTGAGTCTTATGCTCTAGCCAGTTCTCTATGCATTTTATAGTCCAATCATCCAGCCCATACTTCTTTAACTTGCTGATAAGAATACTGTGAGAGACCATATCAAAAGCTTTGCTAAAGTCAAGGTATATCATGTCCACCGCTTTCCCCACATCCACAGAGCCAGTCACCTCTTCATAGAAAGCAATTAGGTTGGTCAGGGATGTTGGTGAATCCATGTTGACTGTTGAATCCCTTGGTGAATCCATGTTGACTGTTCCTGATCACCTTCCTCTCTTCCAAGTGCCTTAAAATGGATTCCTTGAGGACCTGCTTCATGATTTTTCCAGGGATTGAGGTGAGGCTGACTGGTCTGTAGTTTCCTGGATCCTCTTTCCTCCCTTTCTTGAATGTGGGCACTACATTTGCTTTTTTCCAGTCACCAGGGACCTCCCCCAGTTGCCACAAGCTTTCAAAGATAATAGCCAATGGCTCTGAAATCACATCAGTCAACTCCCTCAGCACCTTAGGATGCATTGCATCTGGCCCCATGGATTTGTGTGTGTCAAATCTTTCTAAATAGTCCTGGACCTGTTCCATCAGCACTGAGGGATGTTCACCTCCTTCCCATTCTGTGCCGCCCAGTGCAGTAGTCTGGGAGCTGACCTTGTCTATGAAGACAGAGGCAAAAAAGACATTGAGTACCTCAGCTTTCTCCACATCCTCTGTAACTAGGTTGCCTCCCCCATTTTGTAAGGGGCTGTTAATGGTTTAGGATAGTTTTACCCCTTTATCAAGTCAAAACTGGACATTTCTCACCTTTTCAATATGAAATTTCAGAGATACTAAACTGAGTAACTTATTATTGCTAAGTAATTATTCTACTCTAGTATTCTCTTAAGCAATTACTGGGAGTTTTTCCATTGACTTCAATGGGTTTTGGATCAAGGCCAGCAAGACCATGTATGACTATTATCTGTTTGTTAAAGATCTTGGTAGTGATTTAGAATCTGTCAACACAATGTTATTATTCTATAGTCCTGTTATAAATAAACTTGGATCATTATTGCTTCTGGTCAAGTTATTGGGTTGGGACACAGGAGATGTGAACTCACTTCCCTGCTCTGCAATAGGGAAAGTCTGTGGCTGACAAGTAATCGATTTTCAATATATTTTCTACAACAAATACAAAATGTGACATAAGGGACCTAGTTAGGTCAATGACAAAACTTCCATTGACTTTAGTGGGCTAGGATTTCACTTAAGGATGTGTGATGGGTGGTATTGTAAACTGATTAATCGTAAATGAATTGTATTTATAACACAGCAAAGTCCAAAATGTATTAATATCAGGTATTTAATGTGGTGAACCCAATTATGGCAAGCTTTAGTTCCGAGTGAGAAAAATGAACCTGTTCCTGGACTGAAAGCATATTAATGAGAATTCTTTAAAATAAAATTACTTTATTACCTGCTTAAAGTTATTAACTTATGCAACCAGATTACAATAGATCAAATCCACCAAAGTGTTTGGCATCACCCAGTGTGTAGTATATGCCAATCAAATGGGGCACTTTTGTGACTTTGCTGAGATATGACTTAAGGGTCTAATCTATATTCAGCAATGATGTAACTCCACTTACTTCAGTGGGAATTGCACTCTTCTACACCAGGGCTCATTTTGGATACATGAATCCTTCTACAATCTCTGATCTAGAATGAAATAGCATTGATTTCAATGAGTCAATGCTGATTTACACCAGCTGAAGATCTCTCTCTACCTAAATATATGTATGAGCATCTAAAAACATTTTTAATGTAACTTTTGAACATGCTATGAGGTAAGAAAATATTATCCCCATTTTATAGATTGGAAAATGAGACACAGAAATTAAGTAGCTTGCCCAAGGTTATGTCGGAAGTCTGTTGCAGAGCCGGAGAGTGAGTCCACATCTCCTGCGTACCAACCCAATACCTTGACCAGAAGCCTATTCTCTGTCTCATTGTCTTCTGCATCTCAGCTCATCCAAAAAATCTGAGTGCTTTGCATGCATGATACCTACAAAAAACTTAAGTTGGCCTCCAGGTGTACAGAGAATACAGTCCGTCATGCTAACAAATATTGTCTCATTGTTTCCTTGCACTCCTCTGTCTGTCTTTGTCTCCATCATTTGTTTCTTATCCCTTACTTAGATTGTAAACTCTATGGGGTAAATGCTCTGTTTTGTTTGTACGGTACTTACCACAATGAGGACCTTGTCCTTAGTTAGGCCTCCAAAGCATGATGGTAATACAATTAAATAATATGTTGTGCTATTTCCATGCATAGTTGTCCAAGTTGGAAGCACGTGAAAAGAGACAAGCACAATCACATTTCTTACACTTACCTCAACTCTAGTGCCAATAGCCACCACAGAGTGAAATTACACCATCTTATTGGTTCACCTAACCAAAACCGTGGAGCCAAACACCTCCAAACATTGGAACATTAAGGATCCATTTCTATTAATGCTTCAGTAACTCACAGGGGTGCTGTGAGAATTAATTAACGTTTATACAGCATTTGAAAAATGGGAAGTATGCAATCCTATCTAACTCTTGTAGAATATGCTTTGTCCAGTCAGACTTTTAAAAAATATATTTAGTAACTTGTTATGGTGAAATAAAGTTGAAGCAAAACAACAGAAAGATATTAGAAAGGCACTGCTGGGACCTGTAACTTTTCTCAAGCATTGCTAACTGAATAGAAGAGGGGGAAGTCAGAGTTTGCAAAATTTCCCCCTTTCCAGCCCACCTGGATACTAATTTCAAATTGTAATTGAATTGATATTTGAGGTTAGATGCCTGTCTTGATTCTCCACTGCCTTGCCCCTTTTAGTCAATTACAGTGGTGCAATGTGGGTATAAAATGCAGCCAAAATAGAATTGGCAGCATTTTACATGCAAATGACTGTACCAGGTGCAAATACAGTGGAGAATTAGAACTATTCATAGTTAGCACTAGCCCTTCAAGCTTATAAATTATTGGTTTACATTGCACACTTGAGCCTAAATGCTTAGACATGCTGAGTACCTGCAACTTCTATTGATTTAAAAAAGAATATGGAGTGTGTTGTAGAAGAGCGAAATATACAATAGTTTCAGTATTTATTGTTTTTCAAAATAATTCTATTTTAGCAGGGGAAAATATTTGCAAAACTTTTCTCCAAAAAATGCCAAAATTCAGTCAAGACATTTAAACTAAAATAACCTGCTGCTTGTCTATACTCTGGTATGTTATATACATTTGCAGTATAAGGAGAGTATTATTTGTAGATTGATAGATTCCAAGGCCAGAAGGGACCATTGTGATCATCTAGTTTGACCTCCTATATAACACAGGTCATAGAACTGCCTCAAAATAATCCCTAGAGCATATTCCTTAGAAAAAAATTCTATCTTTATTTAAAAATTGTCAGTAATGGAGACTCCACCATGACTCTTGGCAAACTGTTCCAGGGGTTAATTACCCTCCCTGTCAAAAATGTACACCTTATTTCCAGTCTATCAATTTATAGACCAGAATCAGAACTTCAGCGGTCCTCTAGTTACTGCTTGAGCCCTCTGAAAAGTCTTAGCCCACAAAATGTGATGTCGTTCAGTCTCTCTTTGTCCCTCTTTCTTGCACATATGGCATCTGCAGAGCAACATTCCATAGATGCAGTTGTAGGTCCATAAGTCATTTCAAGACCTCCTCTGTGACGTTGTGGATAGCATCCAATTTCCCTTAGAATCCATGTTTGGGGCATTGCGTTATGGGTGTTCTCACCTCAATTGCACAAAGCAGTCTTTGATTTTCTACTTGTGTATCAGAGAAACACCAGGAGTTGAAACTATTTCTTCCGTGCTGCTGCTCATCCTCAGGTAGTCAGGCTGACCTGCCCTCTCCGTCCCCCAGAAGAATGCATAGCAAGCTTTTTCACAAATCAAGGAAGGAGGTGGGAGAAGCAGAAGCTTGTCACTTCAAGAGTTGTCTTTGCAAAGGAATTTGCAGGTCGCTGCTTCCTTCATCCCAGAAGATACCTAATAGTAGTGGAGAAAGATATCAGAATATTTTTTGCAGGTAGATTTGGTTGGTTGGGAAAGAGAGAGCTCTCAAGGTTCTCTTGGAATTCTTGGGCTAGTACTAATGGGTTATGAACCACCAAGACCCATGTGTGTAGTTTATGGGCCAGTTCATTAACTGATATAAATCAGTATAGCTCCATTTACTTCACTCCATTGATTTACACTTGTTGATGATATGTTCTGTTAACTTCCATGGAGTTACTCCTAATTTAAATTGGTATAAATGAGAATAGAGTTAGGCCACTTTTTTTAAAGCTACCTCCTTTAAACTAAGGGATCGTAAAACATCAGTTAATAATGTTCTCTGGCATTTCTTTTTGTAGATATTGAATTTTTTACACTTATTCCAACAAGATCACTACAAAAGCATTTTAAACACTCTTCCATTTATAACTACAAAATGACTGGCAGAAGGCCATGAGAAATGGAAGCTTTTGAATTTCAATATAATTATATATTCATCTCTGCCGCCAAGGCTAAAGTTGTAATTAAGTGATAATCCCACAGCAACATCAGGTGTGCAAGGGAGTAAGCGCTTCCTAGGCTCATGTTTATGTAGGCAGCTATATGCATTCCTGAGTTATGCACTGTCTCTATTGAGGTTATCACAAATCTATTACAAGTTTTAATAAAGAACTTAATCAGCTAGATAGAAAAGACTTCCTTTTGGCCTTTTCCTGAATACCTTATACAGGCTAAATTCCACTGAACTCAAGGAGCCATCTTTCTGAATGCCACTTTCCATTTATTTCTGTCTGTATTTTTTGCAACTGTCTCCCCTGTTCCTTTATTGAAACCAGAGTGTAGCACAACAAAGGCATGTGGGAAAGGTATTCAAAGGACCTGTCAGATTTCCCTGCTGGGAAAGTTTTCTTGTCATCTTGCTTGGTTGGTTTTTTGTTCTTGAAGATTCTAAATTCAAGAGGTGAGACTTAATTCTTAGTGTGCTTTGATGATTTGTCTATAGCGTTCTGTGACTTAGTCCCTGCATTTTGACAGTTTCCCCTAACATGAAGTTCTGATAAATGTGCTATGGGGAAATAAAGATAAAAGAAGTGTGAAACTCCATGTTCTGTTTGCTAGCAAGTTGTACTTGTAATATAATTAATGATGCCTCCTGAGGGCCTGAATCTGTAAGGTACTGTGTGTTGCACCTTGCAGGATTGAGGCCAAAAGGACATCAGTTTGTACTATGTCTTAACTCCCCATAAACAATGATTTTGTGCTTTTTAAAGATACAAAAAATTAGAGTGGACTGAAATTTGCTAGTCCATTTTGTCAGTGTATTTTTTTTCTTTTTGAATCACTGTAGCTATTATCTGAAAATGTGATTACTCAAAACAGGTTTTGTGTGTCACATCTGGGATGCTGATCAACGTGCAGGAAGCTTACATATGAATCCTAACAGTAAGGATTGTTAGCACCCAGTAGGAGAGCTGTCAGCAATGAGGTGGAGAAACTGATGAACAGGGAAGATTCCCATGTGCAGTAATTTCAGAGCATGATTTTTTTTACTTCCATAACAGTTTATATTCAGCACCATCTGAATGGATTTAATGATAGGACCAATGGCTCTTATTATTTATTGCCCTACTTTTATTTATAACATCAAGAAAAAGAAAATAACAATTAAACAACCATAAAGTTCTCAGTTGTGGTAAGCATATCTTTTAAGTGTTTCCCAAGTGTCTCCCAAGACCTCAGAGTTTCTGGAGTCACTACAAATGTAACAAACATATAAAGCTCAGCATTCCCTCTTGTTGGTCCCAAAATGTTAAACAGAGAAGAACCAAATGTCAGAGATGGTCACAATTTTTCCAACAGAACAATTTGTATTGAAAAATAGCTTTGACCAAAATTAACCAAAAATTTCTGGCTTCTATTTTTCCTTTTTAAAAAATGAAGAAAATCTTGAATTTTTTTCAACATTTCCTTTGAACAACAATGGGCATTGTGCAACCAACTCTATCAAATGGTGATAAGTCAGTTACAAAGAAGAGTAGAGTATGTTTACTATCTGTAGTCACAGTCTGGCTTACATTTTTCCATCAATGGGGAAAAAAGCAGATGTGTGAGTACCAATAATATTGCAACTAACTAGCTTTAGCATTGTGACAGTAAAACAGTGATTGAATTTATGCACAAAATAGTAGCTACTTCCATGGCTGAAGAACTGAAAAAAAGCCTTATAATAAACCCTTATTGCCACTTGAAACAGGCAGGGTCATTTTTTAAATCTATGGTTGGTTGATGCTCTTCTTTTACTGCTGTTGTGAGCAATGAAAGTGCAACAAACAACAAGCTTCTATGTCCTCAGTAAAATCTTGCTGTTCTTTGAGCATCCTATGAACAACACAATTATATTCTTATTATTAATTATTATATTAGTAATTATATTATATTATTATATTATATTATAGTATTTTTATATATTATTATATTAAGGAGAGACCAAGACCTCAGCTATACCAGTGAAAATCTAGCTGAACTCTACTGCTGGTGTGAGTGAGATGGGAATTGGTCCCTTTGCATGCTGCGTTTGTAGCTGAGATTTTCAAGAACAATGATTTTCAAGAACAACTACTTACAGAGGCCGCAGGTTCTAGTCAAAGAGTGTCTTAGGTAGCTGAACTCAGTTTCTATGTCTTTATGATTTTAAAAGCTATGAAAGCTTTTGATTCTGGAATATTTGGGGAGAAGAGAGTAATTATGATACTGAGCAAACACTGCTGCAAACATCTGGGAGCAAGTCTAAAAAAGCACAAGATGGGGTGGGAAGGAGAATCTAATAGTGAAAATAATGTTTTTTATTTATTGCTTGAAAGATTTGCGAACTTCCTCTGGAACCTTCACAACAAGTTAACTATACTCTATTTAGGTTATCAGTGGCTTGATTTATTTCTTAAGCCAACTTAGGGATAAACCCTGATGGGTGCCTTCAACTCCTATTAGCTTTATGAAAGTGACTTGACCAGCAGGTTCTCAGCAACTCTCACTGTTTGGTTCATTGTGCTCCTTTAGTCTCTTTTACAAGGTGATGTCAACTGAGTAATTTCTCATTTTCTATTACAAAAATGCCAGATTTTGCCTCTTCATTTAAGAATACTAGCAACAAAAGATGACCACTTGCAGAGTAAGTTACTAATCAAAATCAATAGGAGTGGCAGAACCTGGCCCTTAGTGATTCAATAGCTAACACATGCTTTCCGTGAACCATTTAAAAAATGAAAAACAAAGTGGAAAATGAGGACTAGAGACAGCATGCTACTTTCTTACTATAGTGGATTTGAAGGAAAATCATACTGAAAATTATATGTTCCATATAGTAGGAAAAGGTACTGTGTGTATTTATTTTTTGCTTGCTATTGTTTATAAAAACATGGGATATCTTGCACACAGCTCATTTACTGAAATTGTTGAAGCTTTTTAGTAAAGATAGCAATACATGTTAGTCCAGGTCTTAATAAGAGTGTGGGGGGAGGGGTGTAATGGCAAGAAGAGGAAGGGAACTAAAAGTACTGACCCCTATATTAAACCCAAGCCATATTTTTCAGAATTCCTACCCTTGTCACCAATTAGACACGCTATTACCGCTCATTTCATCCTCTCCTAGAAAGCCTATTAATGTACCTGTATAAAACTTCTCTCTTTTGGTTACCATAGCAGTTGTCATATCATCCATCTTTAACACTCTTGAGCTTGAGGGGGAGAATTATGACTGAAAACTAATATTTTAAAGTGCTTTCCTTCTTCCAAAACATGTATCCATGGAGCCAAACCACATAGTATGAGCTAGAAACTAATACTCACTGCTTCAGCTGTCCTTCTGCCATTTAGTATGGCCTTGTAACAGCTCCAAAAATGACTCATGCCACTTCATAAATAGAAAACGAGTATTGGAGTATGACCAGGTGCCTGGGATGGACCATACTGCGAACGTGCTCTAGGCACGTTACCTGGGGTTCTGCAAACACAAAGTCATGGTAACTTTACTTTGCATGAGGTGGTGTTAGGAAATAAGCCAGATGGAGACATGGCCTTCCAGCCAATACATGGACTGGTAGAAACAGTATAACACAAGAGTGCTCTTACTTTAAAGCTATACTTTACTTAGGCTCAAACACACACACATCTGCAACAGGTTAGCAAAACACCCTAAACCCCAACCCTCAATAATTACCAGTTTGGGTCAGCTTTTGAGTGGAAACAGCGACAACTTTCTGACTGTCCCGATTTTCCAGCTGTTATGGGAGGATCCAGAAGCTGTGTCCAAGAAGAGACCCCAAAGAGTCCAAGCCTTTCCCTCCCCCTCCCCCACCATTTATCCTTGTTAATAGACAATAACACGTCAAGAAAGAGGAAAAAATGTTTCAAAAGTTATACCTGAGGTCACCAGAGGACTAATTAAAACAGAAGTGTTCCTACAGAATCTGCATGTCTTGAGGTCTGGACAAACATCTCCCAGAGGACATTTTTCCTAAAACAAAGATCCCAGTAAGTCCACCAGAGCATCAGCGAGGGATGCAGAGTCAGGCAAAGGTTGAGCAAGAGGCTCCTCTCTCCTCCTGGCTTAGTTATGCCAAGGCTGCTCAGGCCTGTCAGAAAGGCCTACTCATTTTGGTTGCTATTAGCAACAAATATGATAATCAATATTACACTATCAAGTGGTCCCTGGCCCTTTTACTGGTCTATCAAAATCTCCCCATACAACAGACTACAAGAAAACAGGGCAGGCAATCCCCCAAAACTGGTGGTATTTTCTATAATTAGATTCACCAATCCAGTAACAAAGAGCTTCTGCAGTACCACACTGGTTAACAAGAATAGTCCCCTTCAGGCATTCCAGCCCTTGGCTCCCATCCAGACAAACAAGTCTAATATAATGAGAGATTACTGAAAACCCAATTCACCATATATGAGGTTCTTACTAATCCCAAGTGATCAGACACTTACCCCACTGCTCAATATGTATTTCAGATCTTACCCTATATCATGCTGTCAGCCAATCCTTAGTAAACTAACTAATCAATAAAAGAAAAGAATAGAGTTAAAATGGTTAGTAGATTATGTACATACAAATGATTGCAAAGTCTTGATATCAGGTTTATAGCAGTCATGGAATAGACTGCTGGCTTGCAAAAGACTCTCTGGTAACTTCCAAAAGATTGGAAGGTCCTCAGTTCATAGTTCAGAATACTCCTTTTAGTTGTAAATCCACAGTCCATAGAATTGGAATGGGAAAGAAGCAAAATGAAAATGTGTTGGATATCTTTGATAGCCTCTGCCATATTCATGGAAAATTACTGTCCCAAACAAAGCCCACAGCTCCTGTGTATAGAAAGTTACTGGCCCAAGATGGAGTCCAAGGTCACAACAGCATATCACATGTTCCAACATGTTTTGCTGAATCATAGGGGGTGGCATTGGCTCCTCATTGTCTGAAGCATCTGCAGGAAAGGCCTACTGGGCAGGATAAGATTTTTCAATGGCCCATTGTGAAAAATGAGTGTCCTTAATGGGCCATCAATACATAGCTGTTTAACTCTGATTTAAATTTATTGGGGGGAGTGTCATCCAGGAATACAACACAAGTTTTTGATACAAGTGCATAGCCAATATTCATAACTTCAGATACAGACTCTCCACACTCCACATCTATATGGTTTTTATACTGTGCCTAGCACCTTGTATCTTGAAGCTTGAACACTCATGTAATGCAAGAATCAGTAACAGGTATCATTCCGAATGGTTGTGTTGGCCTATGGAACAAATCTGGGCTACACAGAGCCTGGACGTTGCACATATCTTTGGTCTTTGAGGTCAGCAACTTTCATTGTCATCATTGCCCCACTACCCAATAGCCTTTATTTAGGTGTCTTGTTTTTATTTTGCTCCAGTGCCTTAGAAATAATTTCCGATTCACTACAGATATAGCCCAGTAATCTTGCCTCACCTAGTGTTCTTTTGAAGCTGGGCAAAGATAAGAGCTAAAACTGCTGCTGCTATCTGTCATTTTCAGATCCTGGAGTAGGGCTGGCTGTAAGGGACATTACAATAAGGATTGTCTATTCCACTCCAAAGAAAAACCCCAAAACTACAAAATCAACAAACTGAAATGTGTTATTAGTATAAAACATAAAGGGCCACAGCTTCTATTCCCACCTGGTCCCTTGGCACCATTCCTACTGCACAAAAGTGCCAAATAGCTGCCTTAAGTCAGCTGAGGATCCCACAGCTATTGTTGTCCCATGTGTCAGGAGGAAGATTTGAAGAGAGTAAGGGGATAGATCCAGAGCGCTGTCTCCATGAACTATATTGAGCATTGTGTTGGAATTGCAAGCTATCACTTTAAGGTACATCTACACTGCCGCTGGGATTGTGTCAGACAGACAGGCACACGTTAGCTTTACTCATGCTAGAGTGCTAACAATAACCGTGTAACTGGGTGAAAAGTTCCAGAGGGGTAGCCGTGTTAGTCTGTATACAGCAAAAGCAACGAGAGTTCTGTAGCACTTTAAAGACTAACAAATTTAATTTCTGCAGGCATAAGCTTTCATGGGCTTTAACCCACTTCTTCAGATGTAAGGAACACAAATCAGAGAGGAGGTATATATATACATCTAAGAGTAAGAAACAACAATGGGGAAGTTAGGTATAAGCAAAGTCCATTCAGTTAGAGTAATTGAGGCCTATTCACAAACATTGATTAGGAGGTGAAAATATGTGAACGGTGACAATTACTTCTTGTAATGAGATAACCATTCCAAGCCCATTGTTGTTTCTTACCCTTAGATGTATATATATACCTCCTATCTGATTTCTATTTCTTACATCTGATGAAGTGGGTTACAGCCCACGAAAGCTTATGGTTGCAGAAATTAAATTTGTTAGTCTTTAAAGTGCTACAGGACTCTCATTGTTTTTTTCGTGTAACTGGGGGTAGCACGGGCTAGCTGCCTGGGTACAAACCTGCCTAGACCCCCAGCTACGTACTTGGGAAACTAGCCTGAGCCGTTGCCTGTAATAATCTCGGCTACACTGCTATTTTTAGCACTCCAGCACAAGCGGAGCTAGCACCTGTCTGTCTATCCAAGCTGGGAGGCTCGCTACCAGCTGCAGTGTAGATGTACTCTGCAGTGGTGACACTAAACTGCTATTTTTAGCAGTGTAGCTGTGGGAGGCCCTGCTTGAGCATGTAGAGAGCTGTAGGATACACACTTTTTAAGGTTCTGATGTGTTTTTACTCATCTAAACAGTGCTTCACATCTACACTGCTGTTTATACCCCTGCTAGGGGTGTGTGCAGTGTCTGTACTCTACAGGCTGCCATAAGTATATCCTGAGAGTGAGAGGGGGATTATTTCCGCATCATGCTTTTAAACTAGAGGGCTCTGCAGGAAAGCATGCAACCAGAGTCAATATGAAAAGAGACAGCTTAAAGCAAGATAGGGAGAGTTGTGCTTCTGTGATTTAAGGAGCAACCTGTTTCTCTTTCTGTTTAGGGTTCTTCTGAATTCTAAGAAATAAAATAATGTTACTTTGCAATCTTCCAGCAAGAGTATTTGTTTTATCTAATTTCTCCATGTGTATGCTGTAAGCATAACACTCCAGCAACTCCTAAGCCTGGTAGCCATTTCCAGCAAAATGTTGATTTACGCTTATTCTAAAAGTACTCTCAGGCCCCCTAAAAATAAGATTTTAAAAAGAGGCTGTTATCTGATGTCTCCATTCAGTTTTCCACAACAAATTTGGGTGAAAGCGTTGTGACAATACTGACACAACAAATGCAATTTTGGTAACTAAACAACTGAAGCCAGATCCTTAGGCAGTGTAAATTGGTGTTACTCAGGGGATTTATGCTGATTGATATCAGCTGAGGACCTGGTTAATGACGTTGTTTTTAATTGCTACAGTGAAGCTGTGTAATTGGAAAGATTGACATTCATTTGAGCTCTTGTTTATAAAGCATGCTGATGATTAGCTAATTGCCACTCCCAGGGCTTTTATAGCTATTTTCTAAAGTTATGAATGTATTTTTTAGTCTTTTCAATGGGACTCTTTATCAAGCATTTCAGCACTTCCCCTACTTTAATGAATTTATCATCTCAATGTCCCTGTGAGGCAATGTTCTTGTGGAACCAAACATCATAATGGGGCTTCATAACATCACTTGCTGTCTTGTTGCCAAATATGCTTTTCAATCCTTTTGCATTGACAGACACAAAATAAACAGGACAAAAAAGTGAGACTAAACGAATTCATTAATCTGTGATCAATAGAAGCACCAAATCTAAGAACTACCTAGCAGCCTTTTTCAATGTGTCATTTTTTTTAAAACTTGCTACTTTCTAGAAGTCACCCAGTGTACTTTGTTACCCCTTGTACAAAGCTGCATAGAGAAAGATCCTAAACTATTAAAGGCACATTTATTTTCTCCTACTTAATCTTCTCCAACATTGAAAAGAAATGGTGAACAAAGTCATTGTCATTAACAAAATGTATGCCAACTCTGCTCATTGCTGCATCTTACAGATCATGTTACGTTGGGAACTCAATGCATTTTTAAATATCTTCTCGGAAAACACTTCAATCTATCAGATGGTTAATTTTACAATCTTCCTTGCCACAATATACAGACACGTTTATAGGTGAGGAACACTGTTCTATAAAAATGTGAGTGATCCCATGGGATAGTAGCAAAATTGTATGTTTCCCTGTAGGATAATTCTGATCAATGGTGCATAGGACTGTTAATTTATCTAACATCAGTGACAAACAGAAAGTTAACATATTTAAGTACTGCATTTTAATGTTGCTCTAATTGACAATTCAACTCAATTCTCAGGTGTTTAATAGAAACATTTCTTCCCATTGATAATGTATTAACCCATCTACCCACAGATAATGTATTAACAAGTTCTTGGAAGCCAGTGTTTTGACTTCCATGTAGCAACATTTCTAGACGCATAGCCCAGATGAGTCCTGCAGTTCAACTGTGCTAGTGAAATCTCCTTTTAGTTAAACTTAAGAACACTGATAGATCTGTGATGTTTGAAAAATATAAGCAGAATAACTCACAGATAATGATCTTTGATAATAAAAATAAAGCAAACAGTACTATACTCAAAAGATTTGCTTTATAATTGGTTTTGACAGTATGTGCAGAAGCATGTACTGCTGTAACGGCATTACAGTGCCATTAATATATTTAGTATTTTAAGTTTTAGTGGGATTTATGAAAAAATTGAAAATTGCTATTTATCATGAAGATCATTAAACCTCTTTGAAAAATGAGGAATTTACATTTCTGCCACTTTTTCACTCTCTGCACATATGAAGAGAAAAGCTTGAGAGATGTAGATGTAATCATCCAATGGGTTTCACAGATATATTTTTGTTCTGTGCAGGGTCCTTGTGTATTACAATGGTCTGCTTTCAATCCAGCTGTGAATAACTATCTAACCTGCAGATGAAACGTGGAGATCACAGATCTAGTACAGATAAGTACAGACTAGTACAGACTAGATAAATTCCTAATCTGGTAATTACTCTAGGGTTGCCTGAAAAGTGTAAGAATCACTGTGTAGTTGTGCTAAATAGAAGTAGGAAGCCTAACGAGATTTGGAGAAGCAAGAGTCATTGAGGATCTTATATGAATGAAACTTCATCATTGGCAAGTTTGCCGGTCACTAAATAATTACACTTTTACATAATAATCAACCAACATAAGAGAAAACAATCCATACCAAAGCCCCATGAAGAGTTAAAATATACCATAAATACAGAACCCAGCCAGGCTGCAGGCCATGAAGCTGGAAAGGAGAAGAAAAATGGGCCTGTCAGACAACTCGCTGAAGAACTGTGACTCACATTCCCTTCCTTCTATTGGCTATAAACTACTTTAATCCTTGCAAAACTCCTAGGAAGCATCCAGTTTGTAGCTCTCATGGATCTGATCTGAAGTCCATTGGGGTCAGCAATAAACCTTCCATTGACTTCAATGGATTAGGCCCCAGAGAACTGGCTAATTCCAAAGGCAGTTAAACTGAACTCAATGTATGCATGCATGCAGAGAAATTATTAAAAGACCTTTCTATGCTGCCATGTGTTTGAAAAAGCAATCAGAGGCACCTCATCAGGGCTCAGTTTACATATATCAGTGGCTTTTGAAGGGGTAATAGTCCTCTCCTGATTACAAAATACTGTTGGATTTGATATAATAATCACTGTTTTATATATTTTTGATATGAGTGCAATCCCATCTCTTCTCTTCTAGATCACCCCAGAGCAGGTAAGTGCTCACCTCTTGCCTAGGTGACTGATGTTCTTTAGGATAATGGAGGACTTGGGGAGGTCCCAGCAGTGTCATTGGATAGGTGGAAATCTTCTATCCACACATCTGCAACACCTCTCTACTTATAGAAAGAATAATGGTTGGCAGTGCCTCCACCTGGATATGTACTGTATAATTCTGTTAAGGAAGCTTCCAGGGACAACTCCAGCCTAAATCATGCAATAAGTCTAGCAAATAAGGGAAAATGACACTTATTGCTCTAAGGAAAGCACTAAACAATGAAGTTGGAGCACGGAACAGCGTTATTTAGAAGTAATATAGCAAAATACAAAGACAAAGCAATAGGATTGAGTACCTATTGTAATGACTGTGACAATTCAATAG
This sequence comes from Emydura macquarii macquarii, assembly GCF_026122565.2. NCBI lineage: Eukaryota > Metazoa > Chordata > Testudines > Chelidae > Emydura > Emydura macquarii. The sequence goes on along the minus strand of NW_027132543.1, from coordinate 387,036 downwards.
GTGGCATTACAACAATTCAGGTAAGAGTGGTGACTTAAAAACATTAAATTACATTTAACCACTACTCACTACAACCTAGATGCATGTAAAAAAAGAATGGTGAACGTTCTTGTATAAGTTCAACATTATTCAAACTCAACTCCTCCTGGGGTGCGCACTCTCCCATAGTTTTAAAATTCCAGGCATTTTCTTGTGACGGTGCTTGATGAATAGGAGTTTAAGGGCAGCACTAGGTATCTCTGACTCAGCAAAGACAATCTACATAATATGAGTTAGACATTTTTAGATATGGCAGGTTAAGATTGACACAGCAGTAGCTGGTAGCAATCTCGGATATAAAACAACAGCCACCAACCCTAAGCAGGCAATCACTTTTCTTACAAGCTGCCTGATCTTCATCTTGGCTGGCCTGCAATGAGACACAAAAATGGCTTAACAGCAGAACCTCCCAAATCTCCAGATCCAAACACAGGCAACTGCCACTGGCTCCTAACCTGTTAGACACCCAAAGCTGGAAAGGCAGCACCACCCACAACACAGCTCTAGGCCCAGCTTCCTTTATTCCTGCTACCCTAGCCTATGTGCAATGTCTGTATGATCTCCTGACTTTCCACTTCTGCCCAGATACAGGATCACAGAATAAAGTTCAAAGTGTCTTCCTCAGAGGGCAACAAACACTGAATCATGGGGCTGTATTCCTTGCAATAGCCTATCCAATTCAATCATAAGTAGTTGTAGGCCTTTGGAGCCAATACACAGTACGTAGAAGCCTAACAGTGTACCCCAGCAAGGTTCAGAGGCCCTCATAAGGAGAGGGCCTACACATTTTTTACAAAAATTGCCTCTCTTTTGAAAAATCTTGCTTCTGAGGTCTCATCTTGCTTATAATGTACGCAGTGAAATCAAACAAAATATAATCCTCTTATAATATGCTAAATGATACTTAATTTAACAGACAACTTTTTTTGATGTAAGTTAATTCTCTCTGTATGTACTGAAAATTTAAAATAATAAACACTTAGATATCATTCAAATCCTCAGATAAGGCTTTAGACTATTCATTATTAGATTAGAATGCCGAAATACTAGTCTATAAAACATATTATTTGTTAAATAGTGAAATACATATATCCAAGTGGCATAAGCATCCTAGAGATATGCTCGTACATGTGTTGTTTTTATTCTTACAACATCACCTCAGGAAGCATATCTTTTCACTTAGTTGTCAGTTTTTAACAAGGTTTATTTATTGTCCAGGACAACTTTGTGAGGCACCAAACAGAGTTATCAAATGACCTCTAAGTACCTTCAGGTCAGTTGAAATGCATCTATGTGCACTGAAAATCTAACAAGTACCCTATTTTGTAAAATCGAACTGCTGCTGTTACCAAAGGGATTCTGGTGAGTGCCAAGTTTATCCAGGAACTCCAGGGCCCTGATGGAGAAACACAAAAGGTGAAAATTAGTTAGCCATTTAGTTAACCATAGTGTGAGAGTCCCTGTTGGACCACCACGTATGAATACATGCTAGTTTTGTCATGCCAGTCTTCTTGAATAGCTGTTGCCGTAGGTACAGTGGACACCACTATTTTGTTGCACCACAGTAAAAAGCCCATTTCTATAGCTACTTGTCTCTCCTAGCGTGGAAACATCTCCTTCTCTCTAAACGTAGGTCTAATGTATTCTCACACCTGGTCCTGATATTTTAATTTTTTTATTGGTTTGTGCCACAGTGTCAACATGTCATGAAGAATATCCAGTAGCCCTCATCCCCACACATTCCAGCTGTGGCAATTTGACACCAGCAGAGAGACATTGTCTCAAGTATTTAGGTCCCAAACCATTTGGCTACTCAGATTCTACAGTGATGGGGCCATATAATGTGTAATCTAACTCTCATTAAAGATAATAGAAAGACTCACACTGACATCATAGGCTATGGATTAGGCCAATACAGAGTGAAAGAGTTATCTACCCTTCCTACCTTAAACCAGTTCTTGTTCATGGTCAATAGTCATTCCCCATATATGGAAAGGGCCACAACTCTACAAGCAACACTCATTATAAGACAGGCTATTTAAGTCAATGACCTTTGGATCAGGAAGCCTAAATGCATATATTTCAGACACCCTTACTTCAAAAGGTTAAAGATTTTCTTCTTTCCGGTACAATCTGCATAAAATTCTCAAACAGTAAAAAACTCAACTGTTCTAATTAAATATGAGACTTATTAAAAATAGAGTGTATTAAAAGAGAATAAGTGGTGGCGCAATGGTTTAGATTTTAAAGGTATTTAGATGGCGAGAGTGATTTTCAAAAGTAGTGGGAGTTAGGTGCCTAGGTGCTTTAGAAAGTCGCATTAGGCACCTACCTGCATCTTGAGTCACCTAACTACCATTAAAAATCTGACTCAAAATATCTAACACCGTGGAAAACTAAATGAGTTCACATTAGTTTAAGTTACAAAGCTAAGGAGAAAAAAATAATTATTTCATTTCTAAGACCCCTTGTGTCTCCCCTCTGACCTCTTTGGTCAGCCAGCTATTCATAGTTCCCTCCTCTCCACCTCATGTCTCACTCACCCTCAGTTATAATTTGTGATCATTAATGTCATACAGAAATGTGTGATCGTATCAGGCAAGGTTACATCAGCATTTCAACCAAAGTAACATTTGATGTAGCGCACCCTCTGGCAGGGGAAAGATAATAATTTTTGTACAAGGGCTTTTTTCCCCTAGATCATTCAATATCTTGACGACATGCATTGGAGGTAAATTTCCTATCTCACAATATAGCATTTCAAATCCACTTTTCATCTTGTCTGCAAAGGAACAGCTTAAAGGACCAAGGTGTTTGGATACTAGTTTGCATGTCAATTACTCTTGGCTAGAGATATTCCTCTTACCAGTATTTCTGTTCCATGTCAGATAGGAATCACTGACAGATTGAAGTCCACATGTCGTAGGTGGGTAAGGAGATAGACAGGTAACACTTTGAATTCTATCTGGAAATTTACTATTCATGTAAGTTTAGATCCCACAGAAGGAGTTTTATGTACTCCTGGTGTGAGTCTCCACTTAATAAATGGGCATCTACGATCGGTACTTGCCTCACTTTCTAAGTAGTCTCAATGTATAGTCCCTCCCTCCAGTGCACATTGCAGTACTCTCAAGAGGATATAGACGTGAATAAAAGGGTCATTCCTTCACCAGGAATAAAATGTTCTTGGTCACATGATGCTCTCTGTACATCAACAAGCAGCCCAGAATCTAATATCACACCAAAGTTGTGCCCCTGTGTTTCAAATGAGAGGTGAAATTCTGTTTGCCTGTGTCAAGCCCAAATAATCAAGGTTTACTGAGCTTCCTGCAAGAACTACATACAGTGGGAGGTAATTACTGCAGATCCAGGGACAGCTAAACACTCTAAAGGAGTTCCATCCCCAGGGATGAATTGCACATACTGGTTCATCCTGGGTTCAGGAGATACAGAAGCCAAAGAAATAGCTTGTGGTATAAAGGATCAGCCAGAACTGACTAGACCCTCATTTTGATCCAAAAACTGATATGAGGTTTTACTCAAGAAGGCAAAACTCTGCTGGTAAGACTGAAACATGTCAGAGTGTCCATGTGGAAGACAGATCACTCCTGGTAAGCTTAATATGCATGTAGACTGTTTATTATTATTTTTTTAAATACTTTTGTCCTAAAACAAATGTACTGTACTTTGAGAAAGCTGGCTGGTCTCTGGTAATCCTTTCATTGTCCCAGAGAGAGAACAGCAGGTGCTGGACTAAGGTTGGAATAATCAAAGTGAATTGCAAGAGGACTGCAAGCCTGCATCCCTGATCTACAGGTCCTTACCCACAGAGGTGGAGTAAGGCTGGGTGATGACTGGAGGCCTGAGATCTCAATGGGTGCTGGTGAGGAGGCCGTAAATAGATTCCTGGTCTTGGGAGTTGTCTAATTCTTAATCTCCTCTACATCAGAAATCTCTGGTTTGATGCAGCCCTTCCCTGATCTATGTCTGAGATAGCCCATTTCTGCCATCCCCACCCTGCATTTCTCCACCTTTATAGTCAGGCCTGCTGTCCACATGCTGTGAAGTACCCTCCTTATGTGGCCTGCTGTCCACATGCTGTGAAGTACCCTCCTTATGTGGTCATAAGCTCTTTGCAAGTCTGTCTGAAGAAAATATATCTATATACTCCTCAGCAAACACCCCCATCCCATCTAGTAATGGATCTACTAGCTGCTGGAAAGTAGCTGGGGTCCCTTTAAAGTCAAAAGGGAGAACCAAAAACTCAGAGTCCCATTGAGGTAGTGATTGTCGATTTGAGCCTGACATCTGAGTCCAAAGGTACCTACTCATGAAGTCAATTGTGGTTAGGAATTGGGTCCTACCCAACTTATCCAGTATCTCATCTGTTCTGAGCACAATGTATGTATGAGTCAGACATTGTGATTGTACTGAGTTTTCTGTAATCCAGACAAAATCTGATTGACCTATTCTTCTTAGGTAGTAATGCAACAGAACATACCCATGGACTATTTGACCATTCTTATTGCAATAAAAGTATTTCATATCCTGGAGTTCCTTCTTTGGGCCCCGGTAAGGGTTTGCCTCACCCCAGGTTTAATCCATTTTCCCTCACGGGGAAGTCCTGGGTGAGGATTTTTTTTTAAATCAAACCTGTGCTAACTATCGAAATATTAGTCAGCCCATTTCCCAGCTATGGTTATATCTCTGGGGTCCTCTTCTATTAACCATGATTTTGGATTGGGGGGGGAGAATTTATAGAATTGTTCTAAAGCCTTAATTTGTAGGCCTCATTGACTGTGGTAAACTCCCCACACACAGTTCCCCATTTTCTTACAGAACCCCTAATTTTATTAACATCTCAGTATTGGTCATATCCTCTTTTTTCTGAAGGTCCCTGGCAGTAGTGAAGTCACACACAATACCATTACCTCCTGCCACATCTGGTTCAATTCACATCCCATTTTAAAAGCATTTAGAAACACGTTCATGTCATCCCTTTCCTAAAGTGAGGAAATCATTTGGAATCTATGCCACCCACCTGGACAAGTACATGGGGTCCAGCTGCACCTACCAGATGAGGGTTTTGCTGGTTCAGTCCCTCCATTTTAAGATGATCTTTGTCCCACATTCTTTCCTTGTGGTGATACTTCTTCTCCCAGACCCCAGGCAACTGGGTTTCCAGACACAATGTGTCCTGCTCCAGCTCATCTTGATCTAACAGTTGATGTGTGTATGATCCCTGTTGCAATGGTGCATTTGGTCTAGATGAAGCATGGTTGCTGCCTTTATCAACCTCCTCCCTGCTTCCGTCTGGAGAAGTGCCTCCAAGATTTCCCCTGCCTGCTGGAATCTCTGCCAGTGTGTTGGGGTGTTCCTTGCAGTCCTGGACCATCATTCATTTTTTCGTCCTCAGAGTGTAGCAGGTCAGCTAGCTGATTTTTTTCCAGCTCTTCATAATTTATTTTCCCCTCCATGGTTCCTCAAGGTTGACCACCTAAGGTTACCAGCTCCTAGCCATCACATCTCTTGAAGCAGAGACCTACATCTCTCTTCTTCCAAACCAGAAGTTTAGGTTTGCAGTCGCTCTGCACCTCTGTATGTTTTCCCATCAGGTTTGACTGGGATGCAGCACCTGTGGTTAACATTCTCTCCAGGGCTATAACAGTATGACAGTTACATACCAACCTTTAAAAAAGCAAACTGCATTTATTCTTAGGGCAAAAACATTACAGAGAAAACATATTCAAAATACAAGAACCTGCATACATGCTTAAAGCTTAACAGCGGTCACCCCCAGTTCCAACCTAGGGCTCTGGTAGCTGTCAGTCTTTTAAACCTCACAACTAGATTTGTCACCTTGTTTATAAGTGCAAGCCAGTTTTTCAATCAGGAGCCAAACACAAACTGGACAGTTCAGCTGCTTGTTTATATATCTCAGGCCTTTGCACTCCAGTCTCTTGGGACAGGTAATGGCCCACTCCTTAGAAGTTAGCTTCAAAGGGGCTAGGTTTTTGCAAAACTTGGGTTATGGAATGTGCATTAACCACTCCCACAGGGATTACCCAGGAAATCCACTTAACACTTATTGTCCCAAAAATCCATGCCTGTCTGGCACATCTCAATGCCATTTTAACTCCTTACACTTCCTGGGTCTCACATATCTCACACATGGGCTACCCTGTTAGATATCCAGTCCAGTATACTGGCAGGATTGTGAACATAGCCACATAGGTCTGGCATAGGTAGGGCTTTCCATGGGGATGTTCCACCCATGTTAGCCACGTCTGGGCTAACTGTACAGTAAAGACATATCCATTCTGGCTACCTTTTGTTCTGGAACCAGCACTAACATGGAAGAAGAAAAGTAACAAGTTGGAATACTTATTATGAGAGGAAAACAAATGAAGGGATGGAGAAATAAAAGGACAACAGGCAACATTCCATATATATTTTATTTTAAACACTATTATGTCCACTCAACCTACTTTAAAACTTATAGAAGTGCAAACAAGCTTGGAAACTAGAAAACATTGATTGTTTTTTTCAGTTTGATTTAAAAACAGACCTATTTAAGCTAAATCTGGCATAAAATTAGGTTTTTCAACCGATACTCCTTGTGACAAATTTCAGCTAAGAGCAGAGATTTACAGCCAAGTTATAAACCCCTGAAAGATTGCGTTATAATGGAACTGCTGGTGTATCCTTAATTATAGTAGTGCTAAGGGCACTTCTATGGTAAGCTGAAAAATGCATTCTAAACTGGTGTGAATTCACCTTGCTAGATTTTTAACTACAGCTGTGCGAAGCGACTAGCTTTTGCTCTGTGAAACATTTATTAATTTAGATTTAAAAAACATTATGACACATTCCCTACAAAAAGCTCTAGGCACCTTAATAATTAATTAAACATACGGTAACATAATTATGACTGCCCAGCAGCATTACAGGTAACCAATTAACTCAGTCAACCAATAGCATAAAAAATCAGATACTGATAACCACAACCAGTCAATAAAACACAGCAACAGAAAAGTTGCCTTTCAGCTCTCCCCAGACACACCTCCAACATTCTGTCTAATAAATGGGTTTTGTGGAGTGCCCAGAAAGAATAAAGTTCACGCTATTATGGACCAGTGACTCGACTCTGCACTCTGATCCCTATCAAGCAAAGCACTTAAGCACATGCATAAATTTAAGAATGTGAGTAATCACTCTGGATTCAGTGGGCTTAATCACATACTTAAAATTAAGTGCACACATAAGTGATTGGCTGGTTTGGTGAGGGGTCATCATCATGAATAATTAAGCCATAAATGAGGAAGCAAGTCGAGAGCCTGGGGACTCTCACTGAAAATAACCTGCTATCAACCCTCCTTTCTTTTATATGGTAGTATGTTCATATGAAAAACCAGTGGCTTTCTACCTGGGAAAACAATTGTTTTTGCCAAAATGTTGAAATGAGGGGATTTTCCACTGGATTTACAAGGAATTTTGTATCCTGATGTTAACTACCCTCAGTAATATTAGGGGAAATGTCTTTCAAGGTTTATTTGTCTCTGCTGCTTCAGTCAACTAATAGCTTGTTATTTACAGATGAAAAAGCTGATTCAATTCATATGCAAGCCTGATAAAAATGAATACAAAACAGACAGGCAATACATGATATGACTGAACTTTTCCTATCTAATTCATATTGAAATGTCAAGAAAACAGATGAGCAACTGGAGCTCCATAATGGGGAGCTTCAAATAGACCAGAAAGATTTTTAGCGAGTGCTGATGTTTACTGGAGATAAGGGCTTGGAATAAATAAATGTAACTTTTATGGGAAGCATCTGACTGTACAAATATAAAATACATATTACAATCAGGGGTTTGTATTTTCTATTTATATCAAATATACTTGATCCCAATGTAGTTTTCCCCCCACTTTTCACACCTCTAATAACCCACCTCGTTGCTACTATTTTTTCTTATTAACTGATTTTGTTGTAAATTTATATTGTGTCCCCTCTATGCTTTCCATAAGCTCATAAGAGGTACAGTGAAACCTGTTTAAGCTCTCAACTCTGAACCATAATTACCTGTCTTAAGGGCTAGTATAATACCTTAGTCCACGCTAGACTTCAGTCTCCACTGTACTTCCTCCATAAAAATTACACTGTCACTTATGGCCAGAAAAAACAGCAACTCTGATTATTAGCAGGTTTCATGAAGTTTTCTTCATTACTTTCATGATGTTTCATTTATTAGTTTCAGTAATACAATGGGCTGCAAACAACCCATTTCCACCCAAAAAAGTCACTAAGTTTCAGTTAAGAGCACTCAAATGCCTTTCCTTCCAATACAACCATTAAAAAATCCAGGAAATGACCAGCTGAGGCAACATCCACATGTCCAGCAACTTCAATTCACATACCTCATTCATGTAACATCGTGGTACTCAAACATATTTGTAGATTCCCTTTTCATTCTGATGCATGACCAGCCACAATGCACACATCCAGTACTTCACAAATAGACTCCAACACACACCCTGAACTCTGACCTTTTACAGTTTCATATACCGATAATTCATTCGAGACATTACCAATAAAGGCAAAATTTTATAATATAGTTCAATATGATGCCTGGACTTATAGGCTTATCTTGTGTCTTTTTCCAGGGCTTGTCTATTTCCTATATACAAGTATGGACTACAAGTCTAAAAGTTAAAGGCCTGGCTCTTCTTTCACGCGAACCAATGTTAACTCCATTGGTTTCAATGGAATTGCTTCTTATTTGCACCAGTACGAATAAGAAGAGAATTAGGTCTCACCTGTTTTTACTGCTCTAGTGTCACAGACCACATTTTCTTTCTATCCCTAATGAAGTACATTTTTAAACTTTTTCAGGCTGCTTGCATCTTCAGTGTTTTCTCCTTTTGGCTGTCTGTGACAGCTGAGTTCAACAAAGACATTTTCATCACCATGTCCACACAAATCCTGAAGTGATAGGAGATTGAAGGAAAAGTTGAGGATTAATTGCTCTGACCTCTTTACAACAATATCATACCATTAGCATTCTTTTAGAACATTGCTGTTGGCAGGCTTAAATAAGAAATCATAAATGCACTCATTACAGTTGGAAAGCTTAGAAAAGAAAACGTTGATTTGCAAGGAATTAACATTTATTCATACACTTTTAATACACTTTTAATACAGCCCATACAGAATGCTTAAACGTAACAATAGTCTGTTCTGTTTCTGACATCTCATTAGCTACTGTATTACGCTTTTGCTAAATATTCTTGGACCTCAAAATGGAGACGTAATGAAGCTTAAAATTCTGAACACTTGAATCTTTTGCTGTAGGTTTGATAAGCTGTTGTACAGCTATGTGCAGTACTTGCAAAGACTCTGATGTGATAGATATTAAAACCTTAAAGCAATCAGTATCACTGGGCAACTGTTTTTTGGAATACTGCTTTTTATGTCTTTGACATTATCTGTTAAAAGAGTTTACACAGAAGATAAAAAGGTACGTTAACATTCAAAATATACTTACATTTTTAACAGGAGTTAACTTTATTAGCTGTAGTTTATTATTATTACTGAACAGTGTGACTGAGTTAATGCCTCAACTAGGTTAGGGCTCCATTGTGCTAAGTTTTGTCCAAATACATTCTAAATCAGTGATTCTCAACCGGTGGTACTTCGAAGAAGGCTGGGTGGTACGCGAGCCGTACCGCGCCGCCGAATCCGCCGCCGGAAGTGCCCACCCACCCACTCCCGCGAAACCCTGCCGCCGAAAAGGGGCAAACGGTGGAAGGATTTTGGCGGAGGGCATTGTTCCTCCCATGTAACCCGCTGCCTCCAAGAGTCCGCCGCCGCGGCGAAACTCCGCCGCCGCCGAAAGTCCCCCCCCCCCCTTTTTTCCCCGAGTGGTACTTGGGTCAGGTACAGTCAGGTCAAGTACCACTTGACCTGACTGTACCTGACCCGAGTGGTACTCGGGAAAAAAAGTTTGAGAACCGCTGTTCTAAATGATGATCCCTTAGACCTTATATTCTAGAGGGCAAAAACAAAGTTAAAGGAGCCTTAAGTTTCTATGGAGTTTAAGTTATTCTTTATTCCATAATGCTATATACCCACAGTTAGTTATGACATAAAGTGATAAGAAAAAGGCATTAGTATAGTAAAGAACTTACCAGTGAACAGAGCTTGCTGTGATTGAAACTGATATAAATACAATATAAAACAAAGTGCTATCTGGTAAATCACAAGATGTGATACTGGTGTAGGTGTGCTACCGACCACCAAATCAGACAAGAGAACAAGTTACTTAAACATCTATCTATAATAAGTAGAGAGAAAAATTCATAGGAGATTTCATTCTAGTGGACATAGCTAGAGGTCTCATGCTGTCACTAGTTAAATATCTTTGGAGTTTGTTAAAGTTATATATGATAACTTTTCTAACATAAATATTGAAACCAACTTGGTGTGATGCTATGTTAAACCTCATTCTGATGATAAATATGAATTGATCAATGAATGAAAAATTGATGATTGCCTAGGTGCAAGTGATCATGATCTCATTTCATTTGCTATATGCAAACAGAACACTGTCCCAACCAGTAATATATATTTTTTTGTGCTTTAAATAGGCCTAATTCCCAAATCTGAAAATAATCATAAGCAAAATTGAATGGGAGGAAATATTTAAATATAAAAATGTGACTGATAATTGGAAATCGATTAAGAATGGCTTATTAGGTGTGGCAAAAAACACAACTCTGCAGTCATGGAACAAGACTTTGCAGGTTAAAAAAATATCCTGATTAAAGTGGATCTAAAGACAACAGCAATAATAAATAAATAAATAATGGAAACATAATGAAGCTGTTAGCAAAGAGCATAACTCTTCAGTTAGAAAATGCAGACAATTGATAAGGGAACCTAAATGTATCAAAAAAAACCTATGGCCAGTAGGATTAAGACAATAGTAACAAATTCTTTAAATATACCAGGAAGAAATAAAATCCTAATACTAGGATACTTGTATAGATCCAATAATATACAAGAAAAGGTAATATTATTATCAATCATGGTACAGAAAAGGCAAAAATATTCAATAAATATTTCTATCCTGTATTAAGAAAACAGAAGATTGACATAGTCATATCTTACCTAGATGAAGAAATACTTTCTATTCTATCAGTAACTAAGGGAGGATGTTAAAAGGTATCTATTGAAGTTAAATATTTTTAAATCTTCAGGACTGGATAACTTGCACTGTAGAGTATTAAAATAATTGGCCTATGTGCTCTCTGAACAATGAATGTTGATTTTCAATACATTTTGGAACATTAGGAAAATTCCAAAGGATTGGAAAATAGTTATTTAAAAAGGGTAAACAAGATAAACCAAGAAATTATAGGCCAGTTAGCCTGATATCTATCCTGGGCAAAAACTTGCAAAGGCTGATATAGGACAAAAACACTAGAGAATTAAAATGTGGCAGCATAATTAATGGAAATCAGGATGGTTTTATAGGACATAGATTTTGTCAAATAAATTTGATATCTTTTTATTGACAGGATCACAATTCTGGTTGATAAATGTAGCTGTTGATATAAAATACTTAGATTTCTGTAAGGTTTTCATTTAATCTCACATCAAGCTTTTTTTAATAGCACTATCCATAATCAATGTTGCCCATATTAAATGGATAACTGGGTAACTGATACATTGGAAAAATTAATTGGCAATTGACAATTGTCATGTTTCTAGAGTGGTAGCACAGGGATTGGTTCTTGGACCCGCTATTCAATATCTTTATCAATGATCTGGAAGAAATATAAAAAAAATTGGTAAAGTGAGAAATAATGATAATGACAGGTCAGTTATACAGACCAATGTGGTTCACTTGGTGGGATCATTTGAACAACATGCATTTTAACACAGCCAACTATAAGGTTGTACATCCAAGAACAAAGAATGTAGTTCACACTTGTAAGATGGGGACTGAATCCTGGAAATCTGTGATTCTAAATAGCAGTTTGGGATCATGATAGACTGTCAGTTGAACATGAGCTCCCAGTGAAATGCTGTAACTAAAAGGGTAAATGTTATCCTTGGATGTACAAGCGGGGGAATATCATGCAGGAGTATATTTCAGTATAGTATACAGTGAAACCATAACTGTAATACTTTGTCCAGTTCTGATGTCCATACTTCAAAACAGGTGTTAACAAATTAGAAAGAGCTCAGAAAAATGTTACAAGAATGATTTAAAGCCTAGGGAACATGCCTTATAGCGAGAGTCTAAAGAAGCTCATTCTATTTAGTTTATCCAAGAGAAAGTTGAGATGACTTGATTATGGTCCACAAGGACCTACACAGAGAATAGATTTCTGATGGTGGCCAGCTCTTTAATCTAGCACACAAAAAGCTGAAAAAGAGACAATGGTTGGAAGCCGAGGTTAGACACATACAGACTAGAAATAAGGTGCAAACTTTTAAAAAAGACGGTAATTAACCAGTAGAACAACTTACCTAGAGAGGTTATCCACCACTGGAAATCTTTAAATCAAGACTAGACATCTTTTTAAAAGATATGCTATAGCTCAAAGAGACGTTATGGGCTTGATGCAGAAATTATTGGGTGAGTTTCTTTGGTCTCTGATATGCAGAAGGTCATACTAGATGATAATGATCCCTTCTGGCCTTAATCTATGAATTTATGAATATAAAATATTACTCTGTAAAAGGACTGCTAATTTTTATAAACTACTCATCATTACAAAATGTATGTAACTAAGGCTGTGGATATATTGGAAGGCCCTGAAGAACCACCATTAGAAAAATTACTGAGACTACCTTAAAATTATAGGATATATTTTATATGCTATAGGATAGGATGTTCAAAAGCACTTAGTATTGGCCAATTTCTGCTCCTGTTGAAATCAATGGAAGCTTTACCGTTGATTTCAATGGGAGAAAAGTGAGTGCATTTGAAATCCACAATATCCATACTATTTTATTTCTTTTAGGTTGATCAGATACTTTTTTCACCTGCAATCTGTTGTAGTTTAGGCCTGATCTACACTACCAGTGGCCATCAATGGGAGATACACAAGCTACACTACATAGCTTGTGTATCTCCCTTCGACCTGCTAACTTTCACTTACTGCAGCATCTTCACTGCACTGCGCCGACGGGACATGCACTCCAATCGATGCAGCCTTACGCTTTTTGCAGGGGTGGATTTATGGTGTCGACCAGAGAGCACTTCCGGGATTGATTGAGCAGGTTTCCACTGCCCACTCAATCAAACCCAGGGAACTGATCCTTTAGCACTGGCACAGACGTGGCAGTGTAGATATACCCTTAGAATGCTATCACTTGTGCCTGTTAGCCTCATTTAAAATAACTAAACATGTCGTTTGAAAACACATATGAAGAAGGCACTTCTTGGCAGTGAGACAAATTTATGCAGTATGCACTGATATAGCAGAAATCACACAGTTCTGATAATATAAAACAGTACTGTATTTTGACAAATGTTAAGAGCTAAATTACTTATAATTCCTAAAAATTGTTTCTGCTCTACTGGTGAATTGGATGTAATTATGAGGCTATGTGGGCCACTGTCCCAGGAATCTCCAACAGAGAAAAGGTCTTCTTACCACTTATTAACGTCCCTCAGAGAAAAAAGTGGGGAAAAAGAGAGCAGCAAGTGGGGAAAATAATTGCAAGTGGCAGGTGAGTGAATGTGGTTCCCTGCCACATAACTTCTAGACAATTGAGACATGTACCTAACAGCTTTTAGGCTGGTTGGCGTCTTTAAAGTCAGATTGTTCCAGATGCTTAGGTATATGCCTTGAGGGGGAAAGGTCTAAAAGAGCCTTTTCCCCTTGTGCAGTCCATAAAAAAGCTAGGCAGAATTGGAGTTCAGCTCAGTGGAGTTCAGGGTCTGGTCCCTTTCTTCTTTCCAGTGGGCAAACTGATTCCCCAAATTCTGCCCATTGAAAGTTTTTTGGTTTTTTTTAATGTAAGCCCAAAGGTTAATGGGCATTATTAAAGCACTTCACACACCTACCAGATATTCTTGACTCCAACACAGGTAAAAATCCAGTATTCAGTGACATTCCAGGTGACTGATGATCATTCCTTTCTGAATCAAAGTCTGCATCAGAAATTAATAATGATTAGTTGATAGAACATAAAGTTACTGCTCAGGGGAAACAGAATTTAAGAGAATAGGCTACCTTCCACCATCACTCTGGTATAATGGCGATCGTACAGGCTTATCAATGCTAAGTGTGTTTTCATGTTTCTTGCAATGTTTTATTGCAGAAAATATGTCTCATCCAGTTATGCTGCTAGTTTTTTAACTTAAAATAGAAAAAATTCCTAAAAAATATACATCTAAAAATAGCTCTGTACTTTCAGAGCTTAATTATACAGTTCCCTTTTTTATTGTTTGCATCAGCTACTATATGTGAGTAATATTTTCAGTTAATTTCTATGCAGGATATTGAAGTAGAAAGATGCATAGTAAACTTTGCTTACCATATAAAATCACAAGCCATAAAGTTACCAGCTATAAAACATGGCATTAAGCTTCTTTTACATCACTGTGTGCTCAGCAAAAGTCAGTTTGTTGCAAATGTTTTTAAAGTTATCTTCTAGCATGACAAATTTGGCTCATTGGGTTTAAGATCCAGGAAATGGAGCAATTGTCTGAAGCATGACTGAATGGAAACTACCAGAAGCACCTACTGTTAAAGATGAAAAAACAGCATTCCTGAGGAAAGGCACTACACAGTCTGCCAAAATGAACTACTACCCTTTAAAGGGGCAATTTCCCAAACAGAGTTTCATTAACAGGAGGCAGTAACAACCTGAACAGCTTGATTACTATCTGTGCTTCTTTGGTTGGATGATAACTTTAATGGTCCCAAGACTCCTCTGATTTAAACACATTAATAAAAAAAGGTTGCTGAACAAAGCTGAGATGTAAACTTACAATGCAGAGTATTCCCACAGTCTCCAAATCCAATGAAAAATAAGCATTAGATTGAATTAGTTTGGCCATAATTTATTTGTGGTCAACCCTGAAGTAAAACAACAATTTTATTATGAATAGGTTTGGTAATTACACATCTCTTGTAAAGTTCACTGAATATTCATGCTATTCTATTATTTACTTCAAGAATCATCACAAACTAGGAATTAAAATTTGTTTTCCAACTGCTGCATTTTCTGTCCCAATAATTTGCTAGTGATTATTGACAATTATACACTTAACAGAGCACACTTAAAGTTATGACTATCAGATTATTCACTTCTACTAGTCAATGACTAATTTTCCATCACAGTTGTTTGGTAATTATATTCTCCTGGGAATAGCAATGTAACAACTTGGACACACAGTATATTTTTCTTTTTATATAAACACTCTCTAAAGTCCATAGATAGTGTATCTAACAAATACACTCTATAAGAATATGAATTTCACTTGACTTTGCTTCCAGACAAACAGAAGAATCTTTTTAGTTACAAATGAATCATAATTCATTCCTTCAATCTTTTATTTTTAAACCTCAAGATGTCTTCCATACAGAGCTAAGTAATTTCCTCTGAAAGCATGCACATGACTGATAAAAACATACTGATAAAAGAGAGAAATTTTCCCATGCTCAGGACTTATCTGAATCTTGAGAAACAATAGGAAGAAAATACAGGGTAAATGATTCTGAAACTGCAATCCATGGACCATCAATAGCCTACAGAGTTTTTCCTGATGGTTCACACAATGAAACATTGTGAAGCATAAAAGACAGATAGGGACATTAAGAGAAGGTTGTCTTACCAAATAGCCACAATAAAAAATGATAATGTTATAACATCTTAATGAAAGGGTTGGTTTTTTTTTTTTTTTTTTTACTCTGTAGACGTATTTGTGACAGGGGACCTTGGTTCTGTCAATAATTTATATTTCCTCATAATTGAATATGGATAAAACAGATTTTAAAAAAGGCAAATCTGTGCTACCCTTTGACTCGATAATACATAAAGTGAGTATATCAAGCATATGAATGTCATCTAACATTTATATAGCCAATAACGATGGACATGCAAATGATAAGTCAACCTTGATAGGTGAGTAGTATATAAGGAAGTGACAAGCAAAGAGATCTTTGAAATGCTGAACTTTGAGACAGGAAGGCTGAAGAATCTCCCAGAGAGAAAGAGTTAATGAGGGGCAACAATCCTTGTCTGGGGGACAAGACATTGGCATGTCATCCAGGCAATATTCTTGATCTCCTTTTTGGTATTGCTGATTTAGATTCACCCCAATATGATGATTAACTCTAGCCCTTGGGACTAGAGAAGCAGGTTGGATGGGGAATAGGGTGAAATTTCTCTGGAGACTGTAGTGGGATTCTCTCAGTACTGATCAGGAAATTATCAGAGACAAGTGATTTCTAGAACTGTGAGATTTAGAGGTATTAAGCCTATTCACTGGACTTTATCAAGTATTCATATGTGATATGTTATGCAAACTCTTTTGTTTATTTTACCATCATTTTCTATCTTTTAAAATAACTATTATTTTTAAGAAGACTCCTGTTGTATGGATAATTTCATAGAGATGATCCCAAAGAGATTAAAATCCATCAATCTCTAGACACTGATGTTGAAAGAAAGTTGTTTCTGGAGCCTAACCCACCCAACTCTTGGTGGTGGTCATACATGGCATGGACAGAGGTGCCCTCTTTCACTAGGGTCTCACATCTGCACAGGAGACAGAGTTTTCTTAGGGCCTGGCCTAAGACTGCGGAATGAACTCCTACAGGAACTAAGGACCATAATAAATCTCACTTTCTGCCCCAAATTCCAAGCACATTTCTTTTACCTTCCTTCCCTTAACATAAGCATAGCACACTCTCACTGTCTCTGTCTGTCTGTATGTGTGTGTGTATGTATGTATATATATATATATATATATATACACCCCTGTTACCCAGAATTGAGGGCAGTGTTACCCCAGAACTTCATCAAGCTAATCACAGCCATATTGTGTGTATTCAGCCACCATTAATTAATAAAATTGAACACCACATAGTTAATGATTAATTTGGACAAGCAGGGTTTTTGGAGGCAAGGTCAAATAGCTGCAGGCTTGCAGTTTTTGCTAATCAGAATGGGAGGAAGGCAAAATAAAGTTAACAAATTATGAGACTGAAAGAAAATAAGTGTATTGAGACCTTGAGTTTGGGTGCCTTTGATACAGAAGCTTATTATGGCTGAGATTGTTAGGAATATTTTATTGACAAGTAATTTATTGAAGTTAGAAGTGATAACCCAGTAGAGGTCACTATGAGCTATGTGTTTTTCAAAAGCTCATTATAAAAAGAATAAGTTCTGGAGCAGTTCTCTGAAGCTATGCTGAGAGATTTTTTCCTGACACCCTTCTCCTTCCTTCCCCAGCTCGAAAGCGACCAGCCATCATTGACCTGCTGCTAATGACTTAATATCATCTCAGATTTTAGGTAATTATTTGGGATGGCATAAACCTAAATTTAGTCTCAAACACTTACAAACACAATAGGTTAATGAGCACTCCCAAACAATAGTTACCTACAGTCTGAGGGAATTTTTGGGTGGTCAGAAAGCAAGGTTCAAGTGGTCAGCTGTCCGCCAGTCACTGGGTATTCCAAGAGAAGTCCAGAAGGTCAGATCCAAACTCCTCAGACCCATCTGCCTCTTTTATGTTAGTAACTGCTACAATTACATCAACAACATGACAATCAAAGAAAAACCACTAATCAAGCACTTTTAAGCTGTTAGTTATACAGATGTGATTTTGCAGAGTCTGCAGTGTCATATGTCCCAACACACATACACCAGAAGTCAAATATAGATAGACTTCCTGTCTTTCCAAAACCGCATACTTCAGCAGTTTGAAAGAAGCAAGACAAGATGGCGCAGGATCATACTTAATTCTTCCGGTCACTCCCCCTCCTCTCCTGGCCTGCCTAGTTATGCTGAGGCTGGTACAAAGGCATTACAGGTGCTTTTGGCAATAGGCATAATAATCCATATTCTGCTACTGGCAGTGGTCTAGGCATTCTGCTGTGCTACCGGTGTCTCCCCAAACGGTATTTATTCTAAATGATTAAAAGATGATGAGTATTTTGTGAAGTTTTCTGTTTCTCATGCATTTTAGTGACAGCAATTGAAATGTAATTATGCATGAAATAATGTTTGATTTACTATAAACAGAAAAGAAAAACCCCTTTTATGAATCTTTTCTCATTTTAGCAATGAATTCCACAGCTGCATTGCTGACATAGTTCATCAACAAGAGCTCATAAAAAATAATGCAGATATTTAAAAACTGGTGGCTGGATGGGGAAGGTACTAGGAAAGCTATTTTCTCCTAGACACACATGTGCAATTCCCATTAGTCAGAAGCAAAAAACTGATTCTCCCTAGCAGCTTAGCTATCCATATATTTCTGTTGCAGGCAGAATGCAGAATGCAACCTATATTTAAGGCTGCAAGAGGGTTTCCAATCTGGAAAATGCTTAGAACTTTGACAATCTATTTTGTGGTGAAATAGATGGAATTTGTTGAATTTACAATTTAACCAGGAGCAAATTATTTCTTTGAAAACTTGAGTTAAAGTGGTTCTGCTGTTTTTTGAAAAGGAAGGAAGTTGAAAAAATACATTTCTGACAATTTAACATAATGTTTGCATCGTATTTTTGAACAGCACTAAAACCTGAATGATACAATACCTATTAGAAATTTTAATTTTAGCAGGAACATTTGGTGATCTGTGAAAACCATTTTTCATGTGGCTGACGTAAAAGGTTTTAAAAAATCTTTTATGCACGAGGACTACAGAAAGATAGATGACAACAATAAATGGTCCACCAATACTTCATGCATATCATACGTATGTGTGCCTATTAATTCAGCGGAGATTTCCATTTAAATGATGACATCTAACAATTACACGAGGGTGGTGTGTATGTGCAAAAGGATGAGAATTACATTGATTTTAAGATGGAGTATTTAGAATATGTTCTGTTATGGGAAGTGTGAGTAGGGGGATATGTTGTGATTTTCTGGGACAACAAATGCAGAGGTTCTGTGTGGAGGAGGACTATTAGCAGTGGGAGATAGAGGGAAAGGGAAGTCAGATATTAGTAAGAGCACCTGTGTGGTGGGAGGGGCATTGATTAGGGGAATATGGTGTGTGGAGGACTAGTGCTCCAATCCTGCAAAATTACTGAGCTGTGCACAGTGAGACTAGAGATCCATCTCTGCACAATTCCTGCATTTGGGAGAAGTAGGGAGAGAGATCTGTGGAGGAAACATTACTGTAGTTGCCAGATGGTGTTGAGTGATCATGACTGGGATCAGGGGAGGCTGGGCAGAGATGCAGGCTGTCCAATTATGACTGGAATTTCAGATTATAGAAAAAATGGTACTCTAAGAATGTAAGAACATAAGAACGGCCAAACTGGGTCAGACTAATAGTCCATTTAGCTCAGTATTCTGTCTTCTGACAGTGGCCAATGTCAGGTGCTCTCTGATATTATATTGTATAATTTCAGAAATAACACAGTATGTGACTGTCTTCTATTTGTATCATAGTACTTCTTACAACATGCCACAAATGTATGTATACATTTTTGACATTTTACTGAATTACCTCTGAAATAATCTGACCATGAAATAAAACACCAAATCATAATTCATCCATTAAAGAAGTAGAAGATTATTTCACAGTTTCCCAATTTATAAATGCTTTGTTTTGCAAACTTAATATTCACTTCATGTAGTTGTTCATATGGAATTCTATCCTATTCTACCTTATTTATTTACCCTATAATATTTAGGAGCCAAAACACAGTATTTGAGAGGCACATATACATATAATTAGAAATATCATTAGCCACTTCCATTTTGAGTTTGTCTGTCTGTTTTCTTTTCCCTTCCTTTTTCATATTTTTTTTATTCTTCCCCCCTCTTCTCTGTTATCATAGGAAAGCTTCTGCCAAAAGATGAAGTTTGCTACAATTAAAACTATCCAATTTAAAACACAGCAGTATTTTAAATTGATGATGTAGCACAATGCAGTCTAAGGTCAAAGGTTTTCCCATAAAGAAAAAGTCAATATTAGTTAATTTGGTTTTTATTCCATTTCAGAGCATGGATTTTTAATTTTGAACTCCAGAAGTAATATGTTCTCAGTTCATTTTATGTCCATCAAATTGCATTGTCTGTTATGGATGAACTTTCAGTTGAATCTTAGCACAGGGTTCGTATTTAACTCCATATCTATTAGACCTTCCTTGTGTTTCATTCTACTTCATATTTAAATGATTATGTGAAAGCTAAGCACTTGACCGGGGCCCACACAGGTGATTTTTAATCACTAACCATCATAATATACTTCTTCACACCAATTCACTCAACATCCCATCACTTTTGCGTTTGGTGGAAAGAGGATTTTAATAATAGAAAGCACTTAAATCATACTTTCGCCATTATAATTCAGTCATGCACAGGACAAAAGGGCAGAAAACTGTGCTAACAACAGGTATACTTGCTTCTCACTAACAGCAGACTCCTATCCTAAAAAGCAAACTTTCAAATGCATGAGAAAAAATTGATTTATTTTAGAACACTAACTTTTACTATATCCTTATCCCAGGTGGATGTCATTTAAGTATGGTTATCCTCTGTACAGTTTTATAGTAAGGTATTCTCACTTTTCTAACATACTAATGCTTTATGAAAGTTTATATGCTAAGTTATTTTTAGTTTTATTATTGGAGACAAATCTGAACCAAATCCACAGATCCAATCGCTTTCAAACTTCAGCGTCTAAATCTGGATCTGGAACTTACTGGCAGCCCCTATCTTTAAAAAGGGCAAATACACAAATTAGGTCCAAACACTTTTGAGTTATGGTATGTTTAATATATATAATTCCAGATCACTAGAAACAAATAAGGTGCTATTTTTTTACTAAAGTAATTGACCATTGGAGTGACTTACCTAGCGATGTAGTGAAATCTCGATCATTTGAAGTCTTCAAATCAAGATTGAATATCTCTCTAAAAGGTGGAGACTCTGGCTCTATACTATATCTTGTATCATCCCTTCCCTCCCCCTCCATCATATTTACATGGACAACTTCAAACACTCAGAACAGCCCATATGATTCATAATGTTAAGTTGAGTGAATACTGGTGGAGGAGGGGGTGGGAGAGAATTGTCAAATATGGTGTTGAATATTTCTGATCAATTCATTATGAGCACGCCCTGGTTGTGTTCATTCCTATAAACTTATACATTACTGAATTTTACTAGAGGAATGTTAACTTCAAAGTCTCCTGCTCAAATATTTTTAAAAACAGAGTTTTAAATGTACATGTATAAGTATTTGCACCAGAAGTATTTGCTGATTCCCATCCAGTCAAAGAATGAAAACAACTACCTGTGACTTGGGCTCTTTTTCTAACATGGACCATATGAACACAATCTTCTCAGTCCATCACCAGTCCAGAAAAAAATTAATTGAATCTATAGTGAAAAATAAGAGTTGTAGGGGAAAAAAAACCAGAGGAGACCAGAAGGAAAAGACAGGATCTCAGAATGGAAGGCTTCCCAGAGGCTGATTTTCATCGGGCCCAGGCCCTGGAGATCTATGACAACTGCAAGTGTTAGACTCTAGTTAGGAAGGCAATTTGGGAGGAGAGAAAAACTGTCATGAGTTTTTGCCTGAAATTTGAGATGAAAATGGGTGCTGAATTGTACCAAATTAAGAGAAAGTATTCTCCCACTAGGTGCAAAGATAAAACCACAAGATTGTTTTATGTTATGAACTAATCTGGATTTTGCAGAAGTGAAAGGCTAAAGTCAGTTGAATTTTTTGCAAAAGGACAAAACTGCACTTTGATTTAGATAAAAGACAAACTTTCAAAGCAGTAGCCCTGCTGAAGAACTGGATTACTATACAGGTCTATTTCATGTGGGATGCAGCCAACAAGCACTCCCTCATTAAATTATGACTCAGGTTTTCAGTGAGCCATTATGAGTAATTAAATCATCAGAACTATTTATGCATAGCTGCAGTCCTCAACACCTTTTTCATACCATTGTCTATTTTTGTAGATGGGATGTGTTTGCGTATTTTTGTGTGCGTATGTGTATATTATGTGATATATTAATCACAGTCATGCAATGTTTATGAGGAACCTCAGACCCTGGAAGCCAGCTGGATAGGTGATATTAAAATGTGTCTCACTTACTTTGACTCTATAGCAGCTGGTAAAGCTGTTCTTTGACTCATGGGGTGACATGATTACCTAAATACTGTGCTTTACACCAGGGGAATTAATGCTAATGAATTTAACATTAAAAATATTTCTTTTCATATTTACTTTAATGTCTTAAGTATCCTAAGGCATAGGACTTGATCCTGCAAGGTTTTGAGAGCTGTCCACTACAGATGACACACTTCAAAAGAGTGCTCAACTCTTTGCAGCCTGGAGCCCATAGTGTATATTTCCAGGGCAGCCACCTTAGTATTCTGGTTTGCTCACAGTAAATCATATCACTTCATGGGAAAATAATGAACTCTTTCCCTAAAAGCAAGGATACATAAAGAAAAGACAAATTTTAAAGTGAAACCTTAATAAGACCAAAGCTTAGAGCAGTACTGAAAGAATGCTTTATCAAAGTAATCAGAAATAGGTGATTGTTTTCTTCTAGGCATAAGCCTATGTCTTTAAATTAGATATTGAGAACAGTAGTTGAAGTGGATGGATAAATTATCTGTGCCACGGCTTTTTTATTTTTTTAAAAAAAGTCCTTCCTCCATTAACTTAAATGAAAGTATGAAACAACCATTATATTGGTGACTTAATTCATCCTAAGTGAGAACATTTCCACACACCTTGGATCACTGATAACAACCAGGGCCCCTCTCCCTCTAGATTGGAATTTAGAGCAGCCTCAGAGTTGCTGTAAGTTGCACCTAATTGTAACAGACCCATAGAAAGTGGTATGCTGGTGGGGATTGCAAAACAGATTGTGCTCTAGCCATAACTCTTCCCCCAGCAGGCATCCCCTTGACATGCCTTCTATATCTAGGCAAAGGCTGGAAAGAGGCAGCAAAAAGCAGCTATGCCTGCCCTGCTTCAGCTGGGGTTCCGTCACACAGGAAGAATCCCCAGTTGTCCACTTGGGCAGTTTTAAGTCACTACTAAAGAAGAAAATTAGAAGGGATAATTATCTGTGTTACCTTTGTGTTTGTGCCACTGACTTAAATGGGAGCATAGATTTCTTCTTTAGTGGAAACAATATATTTTATATCTAAGTATATGATTCAGTATGTCACCCAAATTACTCCAATACATAGCCCAAATAATCTCTCTCTCCAATTTAAACAGTACACTTTTTACTAACCAAAATAAAGATGATTATCTTTTTGAGATGCCTTTCTGTCTGTAGTATGATAAATAGACTGGGGGGGGGGGAAAGACTGGGTTCCAGGAGAAACCCAAATTGGTAAGGACCAGAGATTCAGCAAAGCATGCCGGGACACAAACAGAAAAGCCTCTCAGCAGGTTTAATAAAATTCTGTTTCTGCCTGCTTGTCAAAGCACTCATTGCTAGTTAAACACCCATAAAAAGTCTCCAGCAGACCTGAGGGAATCCTGTCCTATGAATAAGTGAAATTAACAGAAACTCCTCCTGCTAAATATACAATAAACAATCTCTGAAAGTTACAAAAGAAATATAGAACCAGTTTCTGTTACCCTTACTCATTCTTGGACATATAAAGTGCCATATAAATGCAATAAATAACTAAACAAATATGTTTATGATTTATTGACATTTCTGCATCTTAGAACGAGCCTTATTTAACAAGCACTCTCAATGATTTTGCTATGTACTGAAATAATATTTTTGCATTGCATTATATGCTTAAATGTCAGAGCCTCCATTCATTTAAATCAGTGTGTCTCCATTGTCTTAATTTTTGTATGCTGATTGAGACCAGCTGAAGATCTGGTGCATGGTATATACTATAATCAGTGGAATAAAAGAAAATTGTTAGTCCAATGAGTTCCTTCAGACCAGGAACTGCATTTCAGAACAAGACAGTCACTAGCTCTGAACCTATGAGTGATCTCTACCTCAGGCAGGAACATGAAAAGATTAATCTGTTTTAAGAAAAAAACTAACTTGACCTCAGTCTGCCATAAGAGACAAACTCCAGTCTAATATAGTATTAAGGTCTTGCATGATAAGTTTGATACCTTTTGTGAGGAAAGCTGCAATAAAAGCATAAGCAGGAGTAAAAGACAAAGTTTAAAGCTCAGGTATGATACACATGATTTTTAAATTCCCAGTCTTTCAGCACTATCTTCAGCAAGTGAATTTATTCTGTATTGCCGAACCCTGGCATACTTGCACAAAAGACACAGAGATACAGTAAATGCAAATAATTGTTCTCCTGGGGCTAATCCACAGTGCAGGTTTCTAACTTCATGTTTCTAACTTCTAACTTTCATCTAATGGATGAAAACTGTGTACAGTCTACTAGGAGATCCTCTTGTCCATTCATTTGTTTCAGTTTAAAAAGGAATCTTGAAAGAATCTTGCCACTTAAAACAATCTTAAAATATTAACAGGATGGGGATTGCTGCTTTTAGAATCCCGACTTGATAGGAACACAGCTCTCCATATTTGTTCCATTAATTCAGACATGACTTCCACGTGATATTAGAACATTCTATTTTCTAAGGGCTAGGCTGAGCCTTTAGATTCAACCTTGTCTATGTGGGTGGCACACAGCTGTGCAGCCCTATGAGAAGCAGCTGGAAGGGATTGTGACTCAGAGTCACAAATCCTCCACTGTGCCTCTCTTTCTCTGCAGTTATGGGGAATTAAATTACCTTATCCTTTTTCTCGGTGCAGCTTTCCCCACTAGTGCCTGGCCAACATGTATGGGGGAGGAGTAATACAGCTGCCTCAACTACTATTTCCCACTCCTCCTCCTTCCTCTACTTTGTATGGAATGGTCTCCTCCTTCAATTTACAATCTGGGCAGCCCTAATGCAGCTGTCTGTGGTGAGGGGACCTTACTGCCTTGCTGCCCCTACATGGCTGTATTATGGCTCAGGATAATCCACTCTCAAATATAAATGAAACTTCTGCCTGGCACAACATAATGTTTTAGGGTCTAACTCACTGGCACTCTCTTTAGAAAAAAATCCCACCCGAATCATACCATTTCTCCATCTTATTTTTTCCTTTCTTTTTCTATTACATATCAGTCCATACTGAACAAGAAGAAAAATTTAGCTCATCATTGTTTCAAGTTAAAACCAGTAATGTAACAAGCAGGGTATGGTCAGAAAATGGGAGTCAATTGGGTGTAACAAAAAATTGTCAGATAAGTTTTGTTTTTATGGGGTGGATTACATTTTATCAAACCTTCTAGATCTCTTTTGCAAACCTGGGTGCTTACAGATAGGCTCCTAAATCCATATTTAGACAGTCCAAGAGCAGCAAGCAGTTAACATACCCAGAGCAGATGACTAATGAATACTTTTCTCTAATTTAATTTTCCATTTGGAACATTAGTCTAGAAAAGAGAAAGTTTGTTAAGGAATTCATGCTCATAATTCAGGGCCCATATTCCTTTCATCTTGATTGGTAGTACTTCAAGAAAAGAGTCCTACTGATTTCAAGATGCTGTTCTACAATACATATGGACAAGTAGTTCTAAACATTTTTCACAAAGTGAACCCGTATTACAATTTTAAAAAGTTTGGAAACCCCCTCCCATCTAGCCATAGTGAAAGACAGGGTAGCTATTTGACTCACTGAAATCTGTTCATAACCCCTAGGTTGTAAACCCATGATATAACATACTGAGTTCTTATTTCAGTGAACATCATGATTATTATCCCTGACGGTCAATATTTAAATTTTGTCTCCATTATTCATGATGTTCACTTCAGTTTAAGTGGCCATACAGCAGGAGTAAGGAGACTCTGTTCTGAGAAGCCAGCTAAGGGCTTACTGATAGCAACTGATACAGAAGGGGTAAGAAGGTAAGTGGGTCTGTGAGATCCACTCCCACCCCATTTCCAACACACTGGCCAGCAGATCTAGGAATCCCCAATGCTAGGAGTATATGAAACAGCCTTTAAAGGTGTTGTAGCAAATTACATCCCTACCCCAAACCTAGCAGAACAGTGATTTTTTTTCTGATCCTCCACACAACATCCATCACAGGGCCATCCTGTTCTAATCCATAATAAATATTTAGCTATTATTAAATGGGGAAAAAATCTACTTGTAGGGAATAACATTTATTTTGATATCAAATTCATTAGTAAGGTTAGAGAAATATAAAATGCATATTGAAAGCCATTACTATCTTGACATCCATGATATCTAATATGCACCTGAAACCATTTTTTTGTCTACACATGACTATATCTACCAAGATTGAATTGGAGTTAAAAAACCAAGGGGAAATAGGTTCTTTAAAAAAATTCTATTCATAGGGTTAGATTGTCAGGTTCTAATTTGTAATTCTCCTTTTGAGAATGTCAGAAGCTTTTATTGCATCAGAAAACTTTAATTACTACAGTCGCAAGGGTCATCACTCACTCACTGCAGGGAAGATGAAAAGTAAGGAGCTGCTAAATAAAGGATGTATGTTGGAATTATTTTTAAAAGGAGAATTATGACAAAAGTACTACTGTTCTTTAGGGTGAAATCTTCATGTCTCATCTGAATCTCTCCTTTCATTCAGAATGAAATGTTCTCCTATCTATTTTCTGTACTTAACATCTTTTGAAATAGTCCCATAATTCAAAGTCTTTGTTACCCGCAGTTCAGCTCTAGCTGGACTTTCTGAACTGAGAGACTGAAAATGTGGAAATTCTATACCATTATTTTAAATTAGAGCTGAACAAATAATGGAAAAAGACAAATATTCAATCATATTCAAACATGAATTTCAGTTTGGCCTTATTCACAACCCTTTCCTATTTCATTTCTATGAACATTTAGGTTCTCAAGCATTGCTAGCACACAAGCTCATAAAAATGAATAAAATTTTCACCAGAATTTTCACCAAAAGTAAATTTAGGCTAGTGTATACAGTTGGAGAACTCATAAAAATGAATAAGATTTTCACCAAAATTTTAACCAAAAGTAAATTTAGGTTAGTGTATTCAGTTGGCGAACTCACAGTTCATGCTGTGTTGGTTATTTACATAAGCTCTCCAGTCACGGAACAGCCACAATAGAATATGACTTATGTAACTAACACAAACAATTCAAATTATAAACAAATCTATAATATAAAGTGAGCTCTGGCTGCTGCTGGGTTAAGTAGTAGCTGAACTCTGCACCTTCACCAATATGGAAGTTTGGTCAATCAGTACAGTCAATGGCTGATGATAATAAGGAACAAACACGTAGATTACAAAACATAGGATACACTACTGTAGGTATACCAAGTTAGCAGCAAGTAAGTAACAGTTTATGACTGCTCAGGAGAATGACTCAAATAGATCATCTGATATACAATTAGATTTCAGCACAATTCAATATTTGATGTGCCTTCTAATCATGCAATGCAAATAATCAGCATTAAAGGATAAATGGGTTAGACTATTATATATATCATCAAGCATAAGTCAAATCACAGTTGTCAGAGTGACAACTTCAAATGTGATCCTGGCTAATAGCAAGATTCTTGTTTTTCATGTTGCAAATAGTAATTTCAAGGTTAAACAATTTAGTAAATTAGTTGATCAGATCACCATTAAGTAATCTTTCAGCTAAGGCAGACTAGCTGTGCATCTCAATCTTACAGAAAGTGTTTCATTGGTCTCAAAGAGTCCATAACAAACTGCTGGAAGACGATACCAGGGCTGTGGAGAAGATAAATCCTCTGTCTTTATTATTCTTCGAAGGGTTCAACTTCATACTTTGCAGACCAAGGTTGTCAATGATCCCCCAGAGCTGTGAGATCCTTGTGGTCTTCAGCCTCCTGATTCTGCAAGATACAAGCACCTTCTAAGAGATGATGAGCATCCTCAAATCTCGTTAAGTTCATCTAGCTTTAAAGAGAGTTAAGAATGCTGTCCGGGACCAAGTTCTTAGGCCCAGATCCATATGATGCATAGGTACCTAAACACCAGACATAGGCATCTAAACCCCAGTTTTAGGCTCCACTGCAGTCCATAAAACTCTCTCTCAGCTGCCCTCTAATCCTCTAGACACCTGAACACACATGGAACCTATATTTTCACTGTTAATGTTTCCTAGGTAACTACATTTTTGCATCTGAGCACATGGACTCATACCTCACTCTAGGTGTCCAGATGCGTATCTCCTGCTTAAGTCCCACTGTGATCCATGAACTGGGGAGGAGTGTCTATTTCACCTGTGGGGCCTGATCCAGTAGATTTGCTTGCCAGATTGAGGTTGCTTGCCATATTGAGTCTCATTCAAACTCTGGTTACCAGAGGAGGTGGTTGCAGCAACCTTCTTATAATTTTTAGCCCAGTGGTTAGGGCACTCCCTTGGGATGTGCATAGAACTTCCAACAGCATAAAAAGTAGATTCAGGCATAGCAGTTGTCTGTTCCTAAAAAGGACCTGCAGTATGATTCCACATTGACGTCCATAAACTGTACTATAATCCATGTCAGTTGTTTTGGGAATGCATGCCACTGGAGCACAGGTGAATAGGTGAGAGAATGTGGATAGTGTGACACAAGCCATCACCACTGGAAAAAATTATGATGGAGGGAAGTTTTACAGTGATGGGTGAGTGGCAAAGGGAAAGGTGTGGTGATACTAGTGGTCATAGTCACAGATCTTTATGGAGGCAGCTCACAACAACAATTACAATAGTTTCAGGGAATGCTAGGACTCTATGCAACAGCCCTACCACCTGCTGACCTGAGAAAGGCATAACACTTGTTGCAAGACAACTGGACATGTAAAAGGCTGACATTGCTCCAGTCATTGAAACCAGACTCTCTGACAAACGGAACTTGCAGAGACTGGTGCAGGGTTCACAGTCTTCTGGCAAGGTTGCCCAACTTCAGAGCTAAGACAATTGGATTTTGATTTTGCCACTAGAAACTCATTGCTTCCAAGCTCAAAAGTCTACCTAAAGGTGTAAGTTATTGTCTTCTGGTTCTACAGTTGCCACTGAAACACGTGTGTTATGTTACCATCATCACGCTTATGCTCCTACCATGACAATTGCCAACAATGAAAAAGAAAAGTTCTATAGTGATTTAGACAAACTTATCATGTCTACATTGACGTCAGATAAACTGATTATCATGGGGACTTTAATGCAAGAATTTGCATTGTTTAGCAATGTACCAATTACTACAGCCATACATAGGGAAGACTGCTGGACAAACCATTGCATGATCTCTGCCAAACTGTTATTAGTAATTCAAATAGTGTGTCACAAATCATCATCTAAACCAATCAAACAGCCCAACATAAAGGGATTACAAGATGAAGCTACATAAGCTTGTGTAATAACATTACAGCAGCTTTGTCTGACCATGCTGGCTTGACTGCTAGTGCTAATATAAACAACAAGTGGGCAACTCTTCATATCATGGTATATCAAGTTGCTCTTGCCATCTTGTGTATAACAAAATGACATAATGAAGACTGGTTTGGTGAGAATGATCTAGAAATTCAACAGCTACTCATTAAAAAATATGATCTGTAGTTAAAATCTTGTATCTAATGTCTCTGTAAGCATAGTTATAACATATAGGAATCTGTAATGACATCCAATCTATACTTGCAGTAATGCAGAATCAATTGTGGAAAGCCAAAGAAAAAGCAGATGAAATCCAGGGCTATGCTGACTGTTATGATAACAAAGGTTTCTGTGCTGCTTTGAAAGGTATATTTGATCCTACACAAACCACTACAGTGCCTTTGAAGAGTACTGATGGCCTTACGCTGTAAATTGAAAAAAAAAATCTTGCAGAGGTGGTGACAACATTTCAGTGATCATTTGAACACACCATCCAGCATCACAGATGAGGCACTAATAAGAATAGTGCATCAGCCAATATGTAATGACATCATGGATGCAGCCCCATTCCTTGACAAAGTCTGCACTGCAATAAGTGTCAGGAAGAACTTCAGGGCTCCCATATTTGATGGCTTTCCTGCAGAAATATTCAAGTATGGAGGTGATATTCTGCAGAGGCAACTGCCTGAACTATTTCTCAAAATATGGAGTACCAAAGAGATACCTTAGACATCAAAGACACCACCATTGCCACCATATACAAGAGGAAAGGTGAAAAGTCCAGTTGTAGAAACTTTACTACTACCATTGTGTAGTATCTATTTGTGCAGTATCTCATCTCACCATCACCAGAAAGGTTCTCACTGGTATCTTTGATCATCTGCTACCCAAGATTGCTAATTGTGTGCACTGGAGTAGCAATGCAGTTTTAGGCCAATTCGAGGACAGGAAGACATGATATTTGTAGCCACTTAGATGCAGGAGAAATTCAAACTACAGCAACAGGACCTTTACACTGTCTTTATTGACCTGGCTAACGCATTTGACTGGGCTTTTGCAATTATTACGTATCTTTGGCTGTCCAGAAAAATTCACATTCTGAGGCTATTTCATGATGGAATGCTTGGACAAGTATTCATAGGTGGTTTTGTCTGACCCACTTCAGCAACAGATAGAGCAGTCTGGCAAGCAGTGTCAATGTTGAGGTTACCCAGTTCAAGAGGCAGGCACAGACCCTCATCCCTTCTTTGGCATCAAGCTACCTATGCACTTCATGAGGAAAGGACTGCCACTCTTGCATTGGTCTTTTTAGCCACAACTGTATTCACAAGATGTAAAACCGTCATCAGCATCATCTTCAGTCATAAAGTACAACAACCACCATCAGCACAAAGGGGTCTTCTTAATAGCATTGGCAATGGAATAACTTCATACCATTGGCAACCCCCAGTGCACTCTGCAACAGGATGTGCTGCAGTGAGCTGGGGGAGGAAGTAATATATCTGGTGAGTGAGGGGCAGGAGGGTGCAGAGTGCTATCATGATTCTAGGTTGACAAACAGTCTTATGGGAACGGTTGCAACCACAGTGTACATTGGAACAGATCTTGTGGCTGTTCTTATTTACATAATGGGGCAGTTCAACCTTGAAAGCCCCACCATCCAGAAGATGGAGTGAAGCTCAATAAGGTTGCAGTCCAAAATCAAGGCCAAATAGTAGAAATTGCTGACCTGAAATAATTCAGTTGTCCCTCTGAAACAAACTATTGCTCTCGCTTAACTAGCAAATTAGAATTGTATTTCTCCCAGTCATGTTCCTAGGCACAGATGGGGGAAGTTAATTTTAAGCATACTGTACATTCTTCTTTATTTAATGTTGATTAATTGGCACTAATTCCTTAATTCTTGTAATGAGGTTGAAAAGGATAAGGGAATTGAATAAACAGGTAAGGATAATTATGGATAATGGTTAAAGTAAAAGGGCTGAATAATTCAATCTGTAATTTTAAAATTTCATGAGTCTAAGTGGAGGTTTAAAAAATTTCTATTCAGAAACAGCTTAGTAGTAAAATACTTTGATGTATTTCTATTCATATTAGCAGGTACCAATTACACTGATATTTTTCTTTCAGCCCAATAAAAATGGGCAAGTGCAAAAACCTTGGTGGTGTAGTATAAAGTTATTTGAATACATTCATTTATTATTGTTGTTTATTGTGAGTCTTGCTGTGTATGGTGCTGTAGAAACACATTTGCTTTCACTAAAATATTAGCCCATTAGGAAAATGTTCTCTGAAAGATCATTATATCTTTAATTTAAAATAAAAAAATCCAGTCTCGAAATGTATAGAGTTATGGACTGAATACATAAAGGATCAGATTGTGTCTGTTCAGCACAGCCGTTGTTTGGGGGGATTGCAGCACATACACACACACAGGGAGAGTCCCAAGGAGAGCGCTGAAGCCTTCTACCTGAGAGATACAGAATGCATATTGGAATGTACTGTGTGGGCAGCCCAGGCTTTAAGGGGTACATTCACATCCCCTTTCTCCTCCTTGATTAAATGCATCCTTGTATTCACACCCAAAACACTATTGTAATAATCCTTGTACAAGGTGTACTTTGTGAGGTATCATTTGAAAACTCATAATTTTCTGTTCAGTGTTAT
Organism: Emydura macquarii macquarii; assembly: GCF_026122565.2. NCBI lineage: Eukaryota > Metazoa > Chordata > Testudines > Chelidae > Emydura > Emydura macquarii. The sequence goes on along the minus strand of NW_027132543.1, from coordinate 354,695 downwards.
TTCGATAAAATATGTGTGGCAACATTGTTTGTGAAATTATAAGATTTCCCTATACGATGTTTCAAACCACACAGTTCTGCCCAAAAAGAAGTCAGCTACCAGGTCTGTCCTAAACAAAGGAATATGTGCTTGTCTTAATTTGCATTTAAGCAATAAACAAAGTCGACAAGCAGGAAGGGAAACAAAGAACACTCAAAGAGGTGAAAAAAGCCAGCAGGAAATATCCTTCCACACAGACCCTTTGTATCTCAGTCCACTGCTGGAAATGTTTTTCAACAGGGAGCTGGAACTATAAAATGTGTCAAACACACCGGCATCTCTCTCCTTGCCCACTGCATTCTCTATGCCTGAGAAGACAAAAGGAAAGAGCTGTTGGACTTTTTGTGGTGGGGTTCTGACCTGAAAGTTTCATCAGTAATTTTCTAGAGCATGTGGTGAGAAAATTAGCTGTGCAATAAAATAGTTTCTTAAGTAGATTCTAGAAAGCATTTTATCTTTATTTTTCTTGTCACCATTTCTGACTTTTATGCCGCATTACTTGTACTTACTTAAAATCTATCTCTTTGTAGTTAATATACTTTACTGCTTTATCTAATCCAGTGTGTTTAAATGGAAGTGTCTGGGATAACAAACTGGCATATTATTCTCTTAAAGGAAAAGAGACTTAATATGTTTGCCCTTTTCAGGGAAGGGCTGGACAGTTCAGGATATACATTTCTGGGGGAAAATCTGGGACTGGCGATGTGTTGGGGACACTCTGCACTATAACCAAGGCTGGTGTCTCAGAGCCAGAGTGTAACTTGCAGGCTGCAGTTACATACGGACACTCAGGGTGTGGCTTGCATGCTGGAAGGCAGTTTGTGAGTGGCCCAGATGGGAGCAACTTCGTTGTAATGCACCCAAGTTTGCAGGGCCAGGATGACAGCCCTCACACTGGTCTGAATTGTACCCAATATGTCACATTCACACGACAGTTCATCTGGCCATCTCTGCTGGCTGGCACACAAAGAGGGAAAATCCATGACTCTTCCAATGCCCCCATTCACTTCAGGACACCACATGCTGTCAGAAAAAAAATCTCAGAAGAAACACTGCTCTCCTGCAAGTACAGGGGCTAGTGTTCTGCCGAGCCCTTACGTGGGCTGTGTAAGTGGGAAGAGATCCTTTCTTGCTCTTCTGCATCCCTATTACTGCACACCTATGTAAAGGGCAGGGAGAATCTAGTTCATGATGAATGACATTGACCATCAAACCATACCTTGTGTGGCATAAGGGAGTTATCATTATAGGTCCAAACACAATTACACATAATTTAGAAGCATAAATTGATGAAGAGAATCTTGTCCAATAAAAGCTACTGAGACAGAAAGTAATCCATATTAGAAATTGAGGAGGACACTGGAGTAACTGCTATCACTTTTATGAAAAATGCCATTTTGATCACTAACGACGAAGAGTGTTAAGAGTGAACACCAAAGAGTGCTCATTTAATGTGCCTACTTTAGCCCTGAGATTTCTCAAAACTGCATTAAATATTATGAGGGTGTCACTCTGCATCACTTTAATTCTACAGTATAATAGACAAGAACTCCATTCACTGCTTCCATTTACTCCATTGTAATAATGGATTAAAAATTGGTACAGAGGCAGGATTGGACTTGGCAGATAAGGAACAACATAAGGCCAGAGTTTTAATGGTATTTTAAATGCAGATAGGGTCCTAGAGTGATTTTCAAAAAAAAGTGGAACCACTTTGTATAAACAGTCACTGGAACAAGAGTTTGAACTGTGGTCTCCTACATCCCAGATGAGGTCCGTAATCACTAGGCTAGAAAGTCATTCGCTCTCACTTTTGCTTGCTCTCGCTCTGTGGCATGACAAATATTTCACACAGAGTGGAACAACATCAACAGGGGAGATTGCGAAAGACCCACACCAGAATATCCCACAGCCCAGTGGATAAGGCACTTACTTAAGAAGTTGGAGACTGGTTTAAATTCATTCTCCACATAAGGCAAGGGCAAGATTTGAATGTGGGTCTCTTCTGGGCTAAAGGTTGTAAGGCTCTGCCTGCTTTGTTTTTTTGGGTTTGTTTGGTTTTTTTTTTCAAAAAAAGGCTTAAGTGCTATAATGGGGTGTATTTGGCCTTTGCAGCTCCCTGCAGCATGCTGTAAATTGATGTAAATCTCAACATGGGTCAGTCTTATCTGGAAGCCTGAGCAAAGGGCTAAATTTAAATTGCGCAGAGCTGGACTGAAGACCCTACCAAGGGTAAAGAGACTGGTTTTTTTGCTGGACTCCTTAATAACCTGAAAAGGGTTCATTTGGCTTTATGACTTGGCTGGAGGGGCAAGCTGCTGAGACCCACCAAGATTGGCTGGAAGCCTGCAGACAAGCCTGGGGACAAGAAAAGGATTGCGGTACCACACCCAGCCTCTAGAAGGTGCTCAAGAAGTGAGGGCTCCTTTACAGGTGCTTAGAAGATTCATACCTATGAATACCGAATGGAGGGAGGTGCCTCCCTCGGTCCCAGTTACGTGCCTAGCAAGGTTTAGGTCTCCTCTTTCCTCAGCATTTCCTATTGGCTAGTTTAGGCAGCTCCTCACTCAGCCTGGTGGTTTTTGTGGCTTACATTCTTAGGCACCTAACTCTTTCCATGCATTGAATAAGGAGCGTGGGCACCTAACTGTGGACTGTGGTTTCCACTAGGTGTCAGGGTGCCTAAAAATGAGATGTTGCAACACTGAAACTGAGCCCTGGTCTACACTGACCCGGAGATTCGGCGGCAGTTGACGGGAGTTATGCAAGCTACAGAGAGTAGCTTGCGTAACTCCCGTTGACTGCTGTGCTTCCCTTCTGCGCGGGGTCTTCACTGCACTGCGACGATGGGAACCGTGTTCCCGTCGATGCAGCACTATGCCACTTGAGGGGGTGATTTACCAGTGTCAACTTCTGGATCGATTGAGCGGGTCTTCACTGACCGCTCAATCAATCCAGATAGGTCAATCTGACAGCGGTGACTTTGCCGCCGTCAGTATAGACATACCCTGAGTCCCCTTTATTGATCTACCCCCTCTCGTTAGGTGCTTAGGTGCTTTTGAAAATCCCACTAGGTACATATCTGCATGTTTAGGTGCCTATATGTCTTTCAAAATCTGGCTCTTAGTGCTTAGGTCTTTTAGGAATGACCCAGAGAAAATATGAGCCAATGCAATAAGTCACTAGGTGCTGCAGCCCACAAACATTTGTGATTTCAAATAATTATGAGTAAGAAAGACTGCATCCTTCCAGGCTACTATAGTCCAGCACTTCTTTATTCAGTGCATGTTACTGTAGTTATATACCCAACCCAGATTCACTGAAGGACTCAAAAAGACATAACAGTTTCGTTTTAAATTAAAATAGCTTGTCTCTTAAGAAATGTGTGTTCCAGTGGACTTTGCATGGCAAAATTGCATTTGAAACTTGAAAATTGAAACTTATAGATCCTCTAAGCTGCCCATTGTAAATGAATGGAAAATCTGAGAGTTCCAATGTCTAATACTTTTCATTTGACAGCTCTGTACAGTGGACTGTATTTTCTAATTATTCCTGACATTTTGCACACACTGTGTTTCAGAAGCATAATGCAGTTTGTCTTCCAGAAAGGGATAATCATGCTGGTAAATCTCATCTATTTTATTAAGTGAAGAACAGCCAGTGAGCTTCAGAAAGTTTAATATCAAGTCATTATTTTTTCTGTATCTAAAAAGGTATTTTAGTTGGCATACCTCCATTTTTTTCTCCTTACTTAATCTCCACAAGGAATGCATGAATGACTGTTTTATGATACATACTATTTACCAACGCAAAACTCTGATGTAAGTAAAATGCAATTCTATGCATATAAGGTATTATCTCAAGCAATCTTCTATTCTTAACCTTTTAAGCAAGGGGGCTTTTGTACATTAATGTGCTCATTGTAGTGAATGGAGAAACTAAAAAAGTACTGTGATACGTGGTACAAAGTGCACTGTGCTAGGGAAATTGAACTATGTATTAGATTACCTACTCATCATTTCTATTGACAGAGATAAACATTACTTTTTCTGGAACTTTAGCCAACCTGCCAGGTTTGTTTGTTTTTTAGTTTATTAAATGCAAGTCATCTCAAGAGGGGCATCCAAAAGTTTGGCTTCAAAACTCACTAATGACTTTTGAATATCTTGTCAAGTTTTACATTTTTAGATAGCCCGTTCTTTTCCCCATATCTTGTTCTGTTCTCCTATGCCCCTTTTTGCAGGTGGACTGTGAGAGAGACAGACATTTATTTCATATGCCTGGCGGCATACTTTCTAGCTGCCTCCCAGCAATGATATACTCTTCAGGTTTTATAAAGACAGGTGTTAAGTAAAAGAGTAACCTATTTTTAATTAAGATCATAGCAATTCCTCTACTGCATGACACCATTCAGCAAATCTCCATTGTTTGAAGTAATGTAATCATAGGACTGTGCACATCTTCCTGAAGCAGAGTTTACTAATAGTACAAGTGCAACTATCATTCCAAAGACAGAAATAAAGTTAGTAGTTTGGCCCTATATACTTACACAGAGAAATAGTATCTACATGCAATTTGTAATGTGCTTCTGTGATTCATGTAACTAGGTATAATCTGTCATATCTTTTCCCCAATAGATAACCGAGAGGTAAGAAAGCTACAGAGATTTTTTCAAGAGTTGCTTTAATGCTTTACTGTAAAGCTTATTTATATCCATAATTTGTTATAATGCATTGACTTACTGCTGAAGACTAACATAATATTTCTAAATATGTGATATAGCAAAATTCAGCATAAATATATTTAAATATGATTAGCTATCTCATTTACATTATAGTATTGCATCAAAGGGTTTTTTTTGCTAAAACTCAGCTTCATTTACACTCTTTGTGGAAGGTTTCAAATCTGGTGTAACCCTAATCAACAAAATGTAGATCATCTTTGTTTTAGATTAAAAATAATGGAAGTAATAGGAATCCATAAACTCCTCATTAATGGCCGGATACAAATGGAAAGACAACCGCTGGCTTTAGTGGGCATTGGACCAGTACCTATATGCTAGAAAGAGGTCTAAAACTGAGATTTTGGTTCATGCGGAAAAACTGGTGTGATAATGGAGCCAGGCACTTGTGGGCATAAGACAGAGCTATCATAACTAGCAACAGGAAGTGTGAGAGTTAAAGGCATTAGAGAGGCTATTTGCTTACTGTGGCTTGTGCTTGTATCAGACACAAACAGCTTAAAGTAATAGTGACATAAGTATGTCGCTCCTCTTACTAAACTTTATTGCTTCCCCTGGTGAGAGCACAGGAAACATTTAATGATCTGTGACCAGTAGCAAGCCACAGGAGACTGAACTGACTTCCAAAAGCACCATACCTGTTCTAGAAAGAATAGAAGGAAAAGTAAGTAACTGAAATGAAATTGCTGCACTCATGTTATTTAGCTTTTCTTTCTTTGAGAGATGCCTGGAGAAGCTGGGGGGACAGCTTAAGGATTTTTCTGCAAGTTAACATGTTTCTGAAACTGTGTAAAGGAGATATGTACTGAAAAAATAAACAGCAGCAGGCTTCAAGAGTTTATTTTGCAAATATCCTTGGTGATCAGCTCAAAAGGGATAAGAGAATTTAGCACAGACAGAGTTACCTAGAGACAAAACATACTTTACAGAATGCCTTGCTTTTCCGTACTTTATTGAGGAAAGTCTTTTTGGCTCTCTCCAGGGTGGGATCCCTGGAAAAGACATCTCACCTGCTAATGAATCGTTATTTACTAGCATGGCAGTAACTCTAGAAACAACAATCAATGTGACCAGGGAGCTACTAGCAAATGGATGGGGGATGGATAAACAATCACACATAGCCAAGTGCACTCTGGGCTTGTTACTCCCACAGTACATTGTAAATACTGTAATCTTCAATATTAGATTGTAGCTTTTATATTTTATCTTCTTCTTTCCAAGCCTTTTCCTAAAATTACACACCTGGTTCTTCTTTCTCGTTAGGTTTGGGATGCTTTGGTGAAACACATTCAGACAGTGTCTGAATGTGGGGGGCAGCAAATACTATAGAGAAAGCTGTGTTGTAGTGTAAAGATAATGTTATTAAGGACAAATAATTTCGTATGTCCATACAGCTCCACTTAGAAGCCTGTGAAACTATCCAAGTGAGTCCAGCCAAGATAGGAGCTATAGAGTCTGCAGGGGAAAGTTTCCACAGGCAGTTGAGGTTGGAGTGTGGGCAAAAGAGTAATACTGTAGTAAGTGTGTTTCTTCTTTGAGTGTTGCCTGTCTGGTTAGTGAAGGCCAGACACAGAGGACATCAATAATGGTTGTGTACTTCCCACTTAGGAAAGTCATAAGTGCCCTCATCTGGTGTAGGCATGGCACCATCACAGGAGGGACATGTGGCCCTAGCCATTGTCAAAAATTCCCAGAGGAATCAGAGCTCCAAAAATATCAAAGATTCAACAAGGTCAGAAAATTGGCAAAAAAAAAAAAAAAAAAAGTCATTAGGTACACTCACTAATAAATACACAAAATTCTGGTAACCTTTCCAACTACCCAGCCCTTGGAGCTACTGATGACCTCCAAGACTCACAGTAACTTAAAAACACGCTCTTCCGGAACTCCAACTCAGTACTCCTGCGGGGTTGTCCATAAATTAAATAACAGAGTAGGGGGAAGTTGGGGGGTGGTTCTTAATTTTGCATGTTTGCTTCAGTGTTACAATGGAGTGGGTGAGGCTTGAATAATCATAAAACTATATGTAAGCACTATGTCACAGCCCCTTGCAGTTGCATTCCAGGATGGTGTGGAAAAGTCAGTCTTACATTCAAAATGGAGGATTCCAGTTTGATAAAGATACATATAGATTAGATTTTATAACTCAAATAGAATTAATAAATTGTATATAGGCTTCCCAAATCATCACATGTAATGATGCTAGCATTACAAAGGCCACAGTAACCTGGGGATTTATTCCTAAAAGCCGATGACACAATATAACCCAGTTACTGTTATACACAGTTTGTTTTGGTTGATGTGCAGTTGAGTTAAGGAAGAGAGTTACACAAGCTGTCAAATCATCCCTATGTCTGAAAATTACTTAAACTTTTGAAAGGGTTCCTTTTACATCTTTTATTTGAAATAGTTTTAGATGTCAGTTTTGATCTTAGATATGCAAATGACTCATGCATCTTGTAAAACCTGAATCAGAATCAGGCCCAACATCCAGACACATTCTTTAAGGACCCAAGCTTGAACACCGTATTAATATAAGTGGTACACGTAGGTCAGTGGGTCTACTCACATCACTAAATGTGACAAAATGGGGCCATAAATTTTACTATTTCTTTAAAGTATACTTTAGTAATTATATCTTACAGTTTAAGTATGTCTTGCATTCAAAGTGGAGGATTTTGTGCTTCAGAATGGACTGTGACAGAGCCATGAAATGTTTAAAGCATTGAAAATAAGCTGAATGGTCTAGGAAAGGCAAGAAAGAAAGTTTATCTGAAGCATTTAAATATACTATAGTATTACTGTATATATTTTACATATGGTAGCAAAAAATCATATAGGAATCAAGTAGACACTTCTTTCCCCTTATTTCTTCATATCATTCAGCACCTTGATAATATTGTCTCTCCCATCAAGCTAAACAATCCTGAAAAATAAATGGTTTCTCAGGTTCTAAAGTGTAAAGAATAGTGAATCAAAAAATCTTGTTTGTCAGTATGTACTGCAAGAATAGAACCTATTTGCCAATACATCAGATATGATAATCCTAGTCTCTCATACAAATATGAAGTTGGGAAATTGTAAAGATAAAAAGAAGTAATACGGTACACAAATTTATGCTTTGTCTTATTTATTTCATGAAATGTACCAATGCAACATGACAATGTTGTCTGTATCAAACATCTAACTTGATTTCTAATTTCCACAGTGTCCAATAGAAATGTAAATTTATGCAACAACTATGTGAAGACCATAATGAAAAGAGCTGGGAAGGGGTCTTTTGTTTATGTTTTACTTATCAATTGCATGTCATATTTGTAACTGAAAGTGGTGAATGTCCATGACAAGCCATTGCCATTTAGATGAGACAAATCCATCAACTCTTTTGGAAAGATGGGAACTGGTAAATGGTCTGTCTGTTTTTTCTTTCTTGCTTTGTAAATCTACAAATCAAGACAAAGATATGAACAACTGTCCCAGATATCTAACATTTTGATAAGATCCAATAAGACATCGAATAGAAACAAACAATTAACACATGATTAAGTGTTGATGTATACTAGTAATGATTCTTAATGGACTAAATAATACTTTATACATTATTTACTTTGAGGCAGGTGTCTTTTAATTTTAAATCTTTAATGTAATGTTTTAAAAATTCAGGGTTTTTTTCTTATCTTTGACTTTACTGAAACCATCCAAGATATTGATTTTACAGAGCATGATTCTTCCACCCTTGTGCATCTTGAGTGTACTTAGACACAATCTCATTGAAGTTAATCAGGGAGTACTTGTGTGAATAAATACCACTTAGCATATGTAAGGGCTGCAGAATTAGGTTTACAGTTCATAGTTCTTCAGTATGTGTGTACATGATTAATAACTCCCATTCACTGGATAACTACTGAGCCCTTCAGTGGATTGGAATTGTACATTTTCCATTTATATGATTCATTTCAGATACATTGTCCACTTCATACTTCAAGTGTCATTCACTACCTCTGTTAGTTAGATTAAATGAATTGGCCTGGTTTTCAGAACTGCCAGCTGTAAAATGGTAAAGATTTGGGTAGCCAGCATTGTCTTGAATATGATAGCACTTCTCTTATGGCAGAAAATGGTAAAGAAGCTCTTATGTTGTTTCAAGTGAGGCTTTCTCATCACTCAGACAGTCCTGCAACCCAATATACTTTGAAGTGGCCATTCATACTATTGATATAAGCACCATTCTGCTTTTTCCAGAACAAAAAAATTATTTTGCTCAGAGATTTCATCCCTGAGAAAAACAATGAAAAAATAGTGCTTCAGTTGATCAACACTTCAGTTGATCTAAACCTCCAGAAACCAGGCAGGATAGAAAGTCTACATCCTGATGAATTATTGTCAAGTGTATTACTTTTCTGGCATACCCAGCTGTTTCACTAAGGGCTCATGTTTACCATCTGGGCTGTAAATCCAATGCACACCAGCATGTCATGCAATAACAGGCAATGTGGACTGTGCTGGTGCACACTAAAAGTTCCCTTATGCATGTTAATGTATTCCGGTTTCAACTATGTCAACATGCACTAGAAACCTTTTAGTGCACACCAGCAGGCTTCACATAGGGCAGCTAGTGGGCACACAATAGGTGTGTGCACCAGCTGGGATCTAAATAACACTTTGTAGACAGACCTTAGTGGAACTTCTGAGAACCAAGCTAATTTGATGATTTGTAAAAGTCCTTCGAGAATCAGTTCAACAGGTTATAGTCTAAAAGGCAGTCCATGTGCAGAGTTTGTTGAAATTCTTCCATGAGAATTTGCAGGGATAATCCAGAGTCAAACTGAAGACCTCGGTCTTTAGGGATTGAACTTCCCCTGACAAAGTTTAAGCAGATAAGATATAAAAAGGATTAGTCCCTAGAGTTCTTTCGTAGTTCTCTAGCAGATTTTGATGGCCTCTTGACAGCAGACTATGCAGCAGGCATTCCTTGGATGAAGAATAGGCAATATACATTGTTGTTTTGCTGTAAATATATATTTCTTTACACCGGTAACTAGTTGCATTCATTAGCATAAGGTAATTAACCATTCAAGCAGTTCATAAACAGTTTACTACAAACTTCAAAGAGAAACACAGATAATGATATTATTACACCCAAGTTTCATTTAAATGTTAATATTCCTTTTTGATCTCTGAAGCAATAGAATATAGTAACAGACAATTACAGATAGGAACTGAATTTTAGCACCTACAAGCTAACTGGATCACATTGTTGATCTTCTAACAAGATATAGGTAAATACAGACAAATACAATTAGTACCTATTCTTAATACTCAAACAATGCAGGTTTACATTTCAAAAAAATTAGTCTACTTAACATGGCTTTGATAACTATCTACAAGAAATTGCCCTGTTTATTACTTCAATATTTCTCTAATATGTCTTTTAATGTTGATTTGGGTCACTTAGCCTGCTGGTTGTTTAACCCCTGCTGGCTCAGTGTCACAACCCACTCAACCCATCATCTCTCATTTAGTATCAAAGTGTCATTTCCCACCTCCGATCAGTCCATAATGCCAATCTCCATCACCCACTTCTTATTTTTTCAGACATTTGTGCTTTCTCTTTTACAGTCCCTCATGCTTGGGAGGTACTCCCTGTAAACATCTATGAAGCCACTTCCTCCTTCAAATGTCTTCTTAAAATGCTCAATTCCCATGATGCCTACAAAAAACTTGATAAGGGCTAAGTCATTGGTGTGCTGAGACCACAGCCTTCATGCTGACTAAAACTGTTTCCTTGTACTCCCTGATCTATCTGTGTCTGTCTATTACCTCGTGTCTTATACTTACGCTGTAATCTTTTTGGGATAAAGACCGTCATTTTGTTCTGTTTGTCCAGTGCCTGACACAATGAGGTCCTGGTCTGTGATTGGGACACCTATGTGTTACAATAAGAGAAATAATAAATAGGAAATGGATGCTTGTGCCTGACATCAGCCTCCTGTTGTTAAGTGCTAAAGGCTGGAATGTTATTGCCACGGTAACACTATCCAGGGGCTACTTTGAGCTGTTACAACTGTTCAGCGTTTCTGTTCCTTAATGTTAATTATAAAGAACAACCAGAGGCACAATTCAGTGACAAAAGTGCTTGGCCAGGTTTTGCCCTCAAGGCACAATACTAGCACCCTGGCTTCATGAGTACAGGTACATTAACATATGAGTGCCCAGTGGCAAGGAGTTCCTCAGTCAGCATCAGGAGTTTCTGCTGTCCCCTAGGCTACACAAAGGGTTAAGTCAAGGTACCACAACATTTATAGGTACCACAACTAAGACAAAAAATTTCCATACCACCTTACATGTTTCACGACATCTGCTTCTTTCCTCACCTCGTATCTTGCTCCAGGTGTCTTGAGAAAAACATCCCTATTCCTATCCCTATCCCTGAGGTTATTCCTGCTTTAAGCAGGGGGTTGGACTAGATGATCTCTGAGGTCTCTTACAACTCTAATCTCCTATGATTCTGTGATTACTTCTGTCATACCCTCTTATCTTGTGTTAGGTCAGAATGTGCTGTGCTAACCTTTTGGAGTGTGTTCACACACACACACAATGTATGTTGCTTCTTAGGAGTGTCTGTGTTATAGCAACACTAGCAATACCATTGCCAAGGTCATGTATCAGACAATAAACTTGTAAGCATCTGTTTTAATACATGGCATGACTTTGGTTCATGGCCTAACTTTACTGTCTATGGTTCAGGCCTCAGATCTTATACAGGTCCAATGTTCCAGGCTCTCTCTTTCTCCTACTCCTTGATATTCTTTGTCCCATTCAGATCAATGCTTCTTAGCTACAGCTGTGCTGTTTAAGTAATTCTGTGTCGACCACCATCTCTTCCTGTGGAATATAAAATCAAGTGTTCCTGTTTCCAAGCATGTATTCTTTGTTAGCTATAATACAGTATGTGATAAGAATCACTGTTATCATTACAAAACAAGATTGCTTGGATATTGACTCATCCTTATAGATGAGTTTTGGGGTCAGAGAGATTAGTGTGCAGTAAAACTTTCATTATGTTTAGGCTTTTTTCATCCACAGGTTCCTTAGAGTGCTGTTACCGTTTGTTGTGTTCTCTTTAAAGTGTACCGAAAACAGGCTCGATCCATGATGACCTGCTGGTTTGGATATGAGTTCAAAGATTTCTTCAATGCATTTTGAAGGGAGCAGCACTACAACCAAAAACTTGAAGCAAGAAATAATCAGTGTCTTAAGGTATTCTGAATGATATATTAAAATAAAAGTTGTTGTATTTTTCAATAGGATAAAGTATTATTCAAAGATAAATAAAAACATTTATTGTTAAGGATCCAACTGCAAAGGAGGGATCAAAGCATTGTTTCAAATATACTTATTGGATTCACAGAAGGGGCCAAATACTCAAAGGGGCCTCCACTTAGCTTTTACTTGCAAATGTGCAAACTTTTCACCCCATAATCCCAGAAGCAGAAATTAGAGCAACCCTAAGTCAGCTCTATCTATGCCAGCAGTAAAAAGCCCTTTACAGGATGTTCTGACAATCCAACTGAATCTCCAAAACAGCGTGTACACCAAGGGTTGGCAGGAGCAGGTGGAATAGAGGAGGCTATACTGGCTTTATGCCCCCAGGAGTGTCCCCTATAGCAGGGAAATTCACAGTTGGCTAAGACAGCTATTCACCTTCCACCCCTTTTTCAGCTAGGAAACAAAGCACATGGAGTGTAACAGAGGGTTTGGCTATTTATACACATAGCACATATATGTTTGATTTTCACACAATTTGCATGTACATAGTGAATGTTATGTTGTTAGGGGAAAACCTCTGGCAAATCTAAAATTCAATGGCCACCTCAACCCCTAACATAGGAATTACAAGGTAGGTCAACATATTAAGAAGTTCTCAACCCTCAACCATCAAGCGCAATATCTCTTAGCACACAATTACAATGATTAAAAGGTAAAACAAGTGAATATTTATTGGGAGGACAAATGAAGTATATAGCTTAGTAGTTTACAATGGAAGGCTTAAAGCCAAGGCCCAAATGGTACCCATGGATAATACAGAATACAGAAAATAGGATATGTGACCACACAGATGACTTCAGAAATGAACAGGTCAGGAAAGGCAGGAACACCAGGTGGATCAGGATCAGGTAGGTTCTGGAAAACAGGAACACCGATGGGCTCACTAACAGATGTGAACAGGAACATGCATAGAAATACTGGGACACAGGAACAGAAGAACCTGAACAGGTAGGTTCTTGATCTGGTATCTTCTTACCAATACAGGCACTACTGTCTCTAGGACAGACATCCCTGAGTGCTGGCATTCTTAGAATATGTATACAGTTCTATTGCTGGGCAGAATATAGAGCAGATGATCTGGTGGTTTCCCACTCTTTTTCTAAAAGTGCGCCAAACTGCCATGAAGAAGGCTACCCATGGATGCCAAACAACAACATTTCCAAAACAAAATGGCAATTGCACAAATATAACTAACAAAGTGTGCAACAATCTATGCACACACATGGTTGTGTATACAAAGGTACAAGGGAACAAATAACAACAATTTGCAGTTCTGGACCATATATTTTATAATTCTCTTCTGTAAGGATAGCATGTCCAAATTCACATACATGATTTGATATACAAATTTTCATCTACAAAAATAAAGAGCATGAAAATCCACTTATAAACACATACTACTTCAAAAGGAATATCAGTCCGGCCTCTTCTAACATGATTATTTTTGTTTAATGTTTATATTGTAGTAACATGTAATAATGGCATCAACCAGATTGCAACCCTGTACAAACATAAATGACAGTCCTTGCCCCAAAAAGTTTACTATCTAAAAGAGATGAACGGACAATTATGAATTACGTGATTCAAATGCAAAATTCTACATGGGAGGAAACAGAGCTGGAATCTATTTGGATGCATATTTGTGTAAAGCAAAATTGGAAAAGGTTTGAAACACGATGTGATGAAGTTTATAACTACAGCTCCAAACCACTGTACTGAAAGGGATTACAGCATGCTGACAATATATCTTTTTATTGTCCTTATTGAGCAAGAACTGATATAAATCAATGTTGATCCATTGAAATAACTGGAGTCATACTGATTTACACATCTAGTGTAATGTGGACCATTTACTTCATTCATGTAGGCTAGAATTTTCAAAGGAACCTCAGGGAGATGAATGCCCAGCTCTTGTTGAAATTGTGTAGAATTTAAATACCTAATTTCTTTAATCTCCTTTAAAAGTTCCAGCCATAATTTGTCTAGGTATAAAAAGGTCTCAACGTCCTTATCACAAAGTACTTTATGAGTTGATTCTGAAGTGTATAGCATCTGAGACTTGTAATTAAATATTAGATCTTAAGTTATTAAATATTAAATATAAATTTCTAGGAGACCTATATATTGACTAGTCAGTGCTTGAACAGCTAGTAAATAAATTTTTCACCATGGTCTACTTTTATTTGAACCTTTTTCATTTTTAATCTCAGCAAGATGGCTTACACATAATATAATCAATATTCTCTTTGCTGCTGTCTTTTCACATATAACAACATCTGGGCAGGTCTTTATCAAACATTTTTCAAGTCCTTAATTAAGTCCTTACTCAGTAAGTTTAAAGAAACAAAGAATGTGAAAAAGAAATGTAAATAATGCTAAATCAACCATGTTTTTTCACTCCCCAATGATAGACATTACATGAATTTTTTGTTATATTTTTCAGCTAGGATCTGGGTTTTATATTGAGGAATCCCAATGGACTGAAGCAAACACGTGGTTTACATTGTATGCATGATAATCATTTTGCCTTTAGGATATGTCATTTGACTACATAATGTATTAGACTTATATTCTGAATAAATAATCATTACTATAATATCCCATACCAATAAATTAAAAGATAGAGGTTAGGACAGGAAAGCAGCAAAATAACATTTCAGAATCAGTTTTCTTTCATATTTCCTGTACTAAGAAAAGACTCAGTTCTTGTCTTCACTTACCTCTGAGATTCGACGGCAGTCAACCAGAGTTACACAAGCTACGCAAAAAACTTGCATAACTCCCATCGACTTCTCTGCTTCTCTTCTGTGTGCCGTCTTCACTGCACAGCGCCGACGGGAACTGTGTTCCTGTCGATGCAGCGCTACGCCACTTGAGAAGATGGTCTTAATACTTCAATTTCTGGATCAACTGAGCAGGTCTTCACTGACCGCTCAGTCGATCCAGAGAAGTCGATCTGACAGTGGTAAATTTGCCGCCACCAGTGAAGACATAGCCTCAGTCACACATCTAAGAAAATCCTAAAGGAAAACAAAATCTATAGACACTTTTTTTCCCTAAAAGACATTCTTCAGTTTGTTGCTTCCCAGTGCATGGCAGGTTATTTCTTTAGCCTTGGATAAAATGTAAAATTGAGGTTCTGATCACCATGCTTATAAAAGGTACTACCAATTTTTTTCACAATAATCCTGTGTTCTAGCTAAATTTCAATCTAGATCATTATATTCTTCCTGCCTGACTTTTCCTTTGGTGTTCACTTCCTTTGCTTTCAACTGACCATTCACTTCCTGTTCTAACTACTGGGTAATGTTAAGCTCTAAACAACTTTTGCATTCTATCCCACCAGTAGCCTTGCTTAAATGATAGACTACATGATTCCTGAATATTTGTAAGGCATTTTGGAATACTTTGATGTGCTACTTCCTTGACAACAGGAGAAAACATGAAAACAATACTTAACAGCTAGAAGGGAACAAGATACTGCAAGCTGCCATATGGCCATTGGTTCTCTACCAGTTTTAAAGGGTCAGTTCTCAGACAAGCATGCTGGAGAAGTATCTTATAAAAGGATTCCCTGCATTAGTGAGTTTCAGGAGACTCTAATCATCTGCAAAGAAAGATTTTTTACAGAAAAGCCTTAATTACCACTTTTTTGAGAGCAAGACATTTGCTTGAAAGACAGCCCCAGGTTTTCCAGGTTGGAGTCAAGCATTTGAAAAAGCTTTAATTTTTTTGTTTGTTTGTTTTGCTTTGCTTTTTCTATAATAACAAGTGCAAAGCAATTCTGGCAGCTTGCTGTTAGTAGTCCACCACCTGCACTTTCCATTATAGGGATGAAAAGCTCTATAGAAATATAATGCTGATTATTTATAATTGATAACAAACTGGCTTAATGAGATGGTTTAGATTGCACTCCTCCAGGAAAGAAATCCCTGACACATTATTCTAGTACAGATAAACAAGTATTGTACAACAGGAAGTAGGCGATGTAAGATGACTTAATAAATGGTATAAAAGAGAATGGTAATGAATTATAAAAACATGTAAAGTACTGAAAATTTCCTCAGGATCTGGAGGTACCACATTTAGAAGTGAAGTCATTGGGAATGGAGGGCAGTCAGCACCTTGCCAGATGAGCTATGTAATAACAAGCAACTTCAACTATATTTCACCTTTTGATCTGGGCCCCAATCTTCCAATGAGATGTGCACAGACAGACTCGTGCACCCATACAGAGTTCCTCTAACTTCCATGAGGGCTCTGGGTGGGTGCAAGGGTCTTCCTGCTTTTACATAGTATGTGGGCAGGATCAGGACTCTAGAGGTTTAGGAGTTCATAGTCAATTACCTGTTCCATGATCCACGTAGTGCCACATTCACTGTGTGAGTGAATTCACATTAAAGAAGAGGGTATCTTACCCCAGTAAATATTCCACTTTTCTGTAACTGATTTTCCACAACCTCCATATGTGATATGCAATGAATCTGTATTTACACACAGAATATGCAAGTATTGCAAAATATGAAATGTCAACCTCAAGCTCCTATATTAGCCTAAAATGAATATATTTTGTTGTTGTAGGGGATTCTCTGCAAAATGATGTTTTGCTGGCTTTCACAGCAACCACCAAGGTGGTGGGAAATGAAATTCATCATGCAATAATCCTTTATAATGGATTATGTATTTTATAAGCTTCATAATATTTCTTAAGGTATTGTTTCCTCAATAAATCAGATCCTTTAACTGCAGTCTGATCATTCCAAAGAGGATAGAAAATCTATGGAATGCCAGAGAAAGATAGAATGATGTATTCCATTGATGGCATGAGCATGATACCAAAAGTATCTATGTATTCTGCATATACTTAGCGTCAATTCACCAGTTATGCAAGGTGCCTGCTATGACCCCAGAAATGAAGGTAATATAGTTTAGGTTAGAAGATGCAACTGTACAGATGTAAGGAATCTGTCAGCATTGTTGTTTGAAATGCCTACTTTTAGACGTATCAGAACTGTCAGAAAACAAGGGCAGACACCCCAACTGGTGGTATATTCTATAATTAGATTTCACCAGGCAAGTAACAAATGTGAACGCGTGGATCACTATACCAGTCTTACCATAGAGTCACGGCCAGTCCCTTCAGACTCTACAGCCTATCTTGCCACCTGGATAAACAGAACTTTGTGATAAAAGGTTACTTAAACCTAAAATCACACCATTTCATGTCCCAATCCCAACAGACCAGTCACTTGCCCCAGATCAATTGGTACCCAGATCTTACACCAAAAACAACGCTGACAGTCAATTCTATATTAAACTAACTGTAGGTTTATTACCTAAGAAAAAACAATGAGAGTTATTGAGAGGTTAAAGCAGGTAAAACATATGTACAGGTGAATCAAAATTTGTAACTCTAAATGGTGACAGCGATGTAATAAATTGCCAGTTTCCAAAAAGTCTTTCAGATCTAACCAGAATAACTCTAGGGATCTCTGTCTTCTCATTCAGTTTTTCTGCCCTGTTAGAATCCAGACAGTCCAGAGATGAAGGATATTTCTCTGAATCCATATTTATAGCTTCTTCACACAGAAGACAAGCTGACAGTCTCTCTACCTATGTGAGCTTTTTTCTTTAATGACAATAGGTGAGGAGTGCACTTAGACTTTTGACTTCTGGTCATATACATAATGGCCACTTGCATTGAAATTAGCATCTTATGTTTAAGTCCTTTTTTAGCATTTCACAAGATTTCTTTGATAGGTAATTTACTTACAATGGTATTTACCATGTACGCTATTGTTTGCTATTACATAAATGTTTGCTATTACATTATGACAGGAACAGATAAGCGAAAGCAGTACCAATAACATTCCACTAGTTTTCATGGATGTTAAACATCTGAATACACACTTATACATTTAACCATTACTTTGATTTACATGAGTGAATTAACCTGAATACATCCTAGCATGACCTGGTCAGCCAAAGTTACAAACTGAATTTGGATTAATTTTCAGTGTTTTCTTCAGATTAATATGATTAATATGTATGACAACATTGGCACTTTCTGAGATTATCTGAAAATTACTCAGCATCTTAAAAATGAGAAAGAGCACCTGTAATTAATACAAGTATTAAAAAATTAGCAGTCCTATAATTCAGTATATTTAAATATATTTTCAACATTATTTTGTATTTATTATTTTAAATGGTAATACTGGAAGTTATATTATTAATCTAGATGATTTAAGACAGTGAATGTTTTTTGATCCTATTATCTATTATTCCAGTTTTGTACAAATTAACTCCATACATGCTGGGTGAGATATGATATTCTTTGAGGGCATATGTATAACTTCTTGCATTAAGATGAAAATGCACCCCAAAGATCTAAAATTTCCACTGACACACTCAAAGTGGACTCAGTTTATATTGTTCAAAATCTTCAATTAAAAGTCCACAGATTTACTTTTCCCCTGTTTATGTCAATGGGAAACAAGCTCATTCCCTAAGTGCAAAAGTAATTTGCATACAGTAAACTTTTAATAGGAACAAACGTGTTTCACAGTAGTCTTTTTAGTAGAAAATTTCAAGAACAGATTTTCATAAACACTAACTCCACTGATCGCATACACACACAGGGCTCCATCCACCTCCCATTAAAATCAGTGTAAGGCTTATAGCCCTGTTGTACATGGAGCAACTTTTTTATCTCTCTGAATGAAAAAGAAATAATGGACACCAGCTACAGTATACAGTGTTAATGTCCCCATTATGGTTCTTTTACTGCATCTGGAGCTTGCCACTGACTTTTCTAGCCAATAGGAATGTACCCAAAAGGGAAACACTGTTGATAACAGAACTCACCAGACCACACATAAGAAAAACTATATACTGGCTTGTAGTTTAAAAGCATTAAATTCTGTGTCTGTTTCTGATCTTACAACCTCTGTGTGCAGAGAACTCCCACTGACTTTAATGGCATAGTCGTATTTTTAAAGCACTTGTAGGTTCTTCAGGAACAAACTACTATATAAATTTCAACAGTTATCAGGAACATCCCATTGCCACAGTGGATCAGAGCAGGTTATCCATCTCCAACAGCATCTAGCTCCAAATATTTCAGTGGAAGAAACCCCACAATAGACATTAAGTTGGAAGGAAGGTTTGTATAAAGAAATGGGATGGATGAAAGAACATTCTTTTGGTTAATCAGTCCAAAACATTTTCCCTATCCCTTGACTTTAAAATAAATATACACTGATTTCCCCTCTTGGCTCTGTCTTATCCTGTATAAATTCCCTGATGTCAGTGGAGTTTTTCCTGATTTACATCTATGCAACTGAAAAGAGAATCAGGCCATTTATTTATGTATACCTATATGTCTCATATACTTCATTAATATCAGTGTGTGGGACTGAGAGAGATTCATCTTTGATCACTACAGAACAAAATACACATTATGCCTATTGCAAATGTACATATATGGCAATGGAAAGGTTTATCAAAAGGCATAAAACATAAGAGAGCACTTAGAAGCTGAAGATGTAATCTTCAAGAAAAAAACAAAGAATCACAACATGATTCTAAATGAAGTGCCTTTAACTCAGAGTAACTAGTTGGTATTAACCTGTCTGACTTTGCACAGAAGAATTGGATGGGGAGGAAATAAGATAAAAGGAAATGGCATTTGAAGCAGATATTTAGAAGTAGAAATATTGTATATGAAGTATGTGAACTAAAGTGTATATGGAATGAAAAAGACTTGCAGGAAAAAGTTAGAGTCAGATTCTGTCCTGTTGTACATTCAGTGTTGCCTTGTTAAGGTGGGTGAATAAACTTTTCTTTCAGATGCATGAGTGTAAATGTGGAGTAACTCCTTTAAGGAAAATGAAGTTACTCTGGATTGACATTGGTGTAACAGAGCAGATGTAAGCCCATAGACACAGATCCTTGGGTGGTGTAAAATGGCACAGTTACAGTAACTTCAGTGGAACTATGCCAGTTTACACAAGACAAGGATCTGGCTGAATGAGTGTTTTTAAAATATCTTATTTGACCATAACTCATAATTCATTTTGTTTATTGGCCATAATCATTCCCAGATCTGCATGTGGAAAGTTTACTACCTACATGAAAGCTGGATTGTGCTGTTTTTGCAGCAGCATGCCTCCTTTGTTAGACCCCCATTGGAGGGCTCCCTGAAGGGATATCTTCATGGGGAAGTCTATGGAGAGGAGGTATGCTTGTGGGTAGGAATACAGGGGGTGCTACTGGAGCTGGTCAGAAAGAAGTCAACAAAAATGTTTTTTCATCAAAAAATGCCAATTCATTGAAACCAAAACGTTTTGCAAGGATATATCAGTTTCAACAAAACTTTCTCAAGTCCAACATTGAATTTCCAGTGCAATACACACCGCCCTAGAATTGCCAATAGCAGAATGGGTAGGATACTCACCTGGGACACAGAATAGGAACTTGAACCCAAGTTTCTTATGTGATCGTGCTATGTCCTAGCCATTAGGCTGTTCTGTGGGATGTACCATCTTACCTCTGTTTCTCTAGTTTTTTAAGGAAAATTTTGAAAGGCCTCAATTTCATCCCAACGTGGAAAAAGACCTCAATTTGTTTTTTAAATGTATGTTTTCCAGACAGCCTTAGGCACTACATACATTGGTTCCCTAATGCATGCAGATTCCTTGGAAACAAGTGGGGAATTATCATAAAATTTAATGCACCTCTATTTTGTATTAACTTTAAATGTCACTGAGGACATTCCAGGGGTAGCTTCCAGCAGGGGAAAACTTGTCAGCAGAGCTTCCCCAGAGCCATGTGCTTGAAGGAGAAAAGAGATGTGGTGGAAGTCAGCTAGACGAGTCACTAAACTACTTACAGTCATTCATTTTTTGCTTAAATACATTTTACTGCTTGCCTCCATTTGGAAGAACTTTCCATCTATCTTTTAGTTGCTATTAGAAAAAGAAAAATCTCTCATTAAATTCTCATTACATATATTATGTACTTTTTATTTAAATCTATGTCTCTTCTGGTTTGTCCAACAATCTCAAGTGAATTATCTAATTTAATTTGTCATTGATAATTATAGAATTATTTCTTCTAAAATTCAGAAATGATCATATTGGTGCTTCCCAGTGCAAAGTATATGGTCTTATATTTTACAGAATTGTGGCGTTATTAGCTGGCTGAGGACAATCAGAGTCAAAATGCCTATTACTCAAGGCTGACTTGCAAATATTTTCAGGTAAGTAGCCCAAGTTGCATTATTTTGTGCTTGAGAAGGATGGGTTGGGATTTTGGGGCTTCATCTGCTTATATGACATGATTACCTGGTGTGTGACCATTATGCTGGAAGAGAATCAATCCTCAAACTCGTCTTGACAGAATGATCATTAAATTAAAAAATGCACTTCCATCTAGAATGCCCATCTATGTTTAGATTAAAGAGACAGTTCTAGGAAGAACAAGTCTTTCTTTCTGTAGTCCTTACAATTACATCTAAAGCTAATATAAAGCTGGTTCCTCGGGCTGTCAATATCTATTTATTCTTTAAGTAATCACTTGATTTGCTACATATTTCTAAAGTAATTGAAGAGCTCTTTCTAACGGATGTGCATATTATGAGATTGTTTCATCTTTATGCCATGCTGGCAGTATGCTGTTTTCATAATGAAGGTTATATTCCATGTGAAGAACAGATGTTTCATATATTTCAAAGAATAAGAACATAAACGAAACTGACCTTCAAAGACACATTTCAATCACAACCTTAACACTGGAGCTACTGTGTAAATAAACAAATGAAAAGAAGTGCAACTTGACCTACTGCTGTTTGTGTTGATGTTTCTGGCAGGGAACATAAAAATACAAAATCTCAAAAACAGAAGATGAAGCCAAAGACTTTCCACTAAAATAAAAGTATACTTTTTTTTCCCCTTGCAACAAAGTTTCTTTTTTCTGAAAACTCCCTATTTTCTGTGTACAGGTACATGTGTACAAGTACAAGTCCTCCCTGTACTCTCCAAATCTTTTATGGAGTGCTGATGGGTTTGTGTCCTATATGGCATTTTTCCCTGCAGATAACTCATAGATGCATACAAGGCCTGTGCAAGAAGTCACCTAGTAATTCCTACCTCCAGTAACAGCAAAACTAGAGTGTGATGAGGTAGTTAATCAGATGAGAGAAACAAAGATATGTGATCACAACTATTGAAAGTAGACTGAAGATGTATATGTGATTACTGAATCCTTTGTGTTGAAACAGGGACGGGGGTGAATGGTGGTGATAGCTGATGGGAAATTGAGACTACAGAAGTGAATCAACGCACTATACAGGTATATGAAATATTGTTATGTGTGGGATGAAGGTAGAATACTTAACAAAGCACTTCCCTAGTCCTCTGCATAGAACACAGACCTGGCAGGAAGGAATCAAGTATTTTAAAACTTGGGATCCAGGAAAGTAACTAAACGTAATCCTCTTGTGTAATGCTCTGGCCTGCTTTCTGTTTATAAAGGTTAAAGTCAGAATAAAGACAACATAATGTGACCCAGGAAATCAATCAAACAGCTTCAATGTTGTAATGGGAATCTAAAATAATAGAAGGAATGCTCACAGTGAGCTGCATGTGAGCAATCTGCTGAGTGAAATGTATGTATTAATCTTGAGATGAATGTCCTGTAACGACTACTAGTGAAAAGTAGGTCAGTTTCTGGTTTCTTTCACTTGCACAGAACAGGTACAATATATTATATAAATTGTAATTCAGCCTGGCATGAACACCAGCTTTTGCTGTCAATTAACAGGGAAAATTAAACACATACAATTACTTCCAATGCATTAGAACAGATGGATTATTTTTACCCCTTCTCTCTCTCCTTATCTCTCATTTGCTTTTGAGGTTTTTTAATAGAATTTAAGAACATTTTCTAAAAGCAGAGACAACTGCCATCTATTGGCTTTTTATCTTTTTTCTCTTTGCTCTGATTTGCAGGTACTGTTATAAAGCCAAATTATCATCTGTCTATTATCTCTCTTCCTTAGAGTTTTGTATTGCCTCCCATCACCATTGTATTTGAGCACCTTTCCAGTAAAACTGATAACAATAATGAAGTCTGAAGTGGACTTCATGGAGTCTTTGGTATTTCTCCCACTTGGGGGTGAAGCTGTGGTTGGTTGTTTGTATTCTGGTAGGAGTTTATCGGTTAGAAGGTGGTGTCAGTGTTGTGAGTGTCATGTGACTACACCAATTTACACCATCTGAGGATTTTCACCCAAATCTGGAAGTCCATGTCATGGCAACGGGAAAATAGTTCTTATTAAAGGGGAAAAGTGTGAAGTTCTGTGTCTCTGGTGCTGAATGTGCTGAATGCTGTGAATATGCTTACAGTTAATACTGGGGAAATTTATCTACAGAGAGTTTATTCACATAAAAATATAATACCAATAACCCTACTGTGAAAATACTTATTGACAAGCCGGAGGTGTTCATGTTCTACTTTAATTTTTTTCAAATCTCACTCAGGGAAAACTGTCATTGATTTCAATAGGAGGTTGGCCTCATTGGAAAATACATGATAGAGCCCCTAAGTTGTATTTTGGAAAAAAGAATCAATGCAGTTAATGTCCATGGGACAGTTCCTTCCTGTCTTCCATCATCTCTGTTACTGTTGGAGCATGATTATCACCATTCTTTGAACTTGGAAAACTTCCCCAAATATTCATCAAACTCTGGGCTGAGGGGTAAATATACTGACACTGCAAAAGTTAAAAAATGTTAGGCATTTTTCATTTAAATTATTGTGCAGTCATATGAGAGGTCTGGGGTATAAGTATCAGAAATATGGCTCTTAAGGAGCATAGCTGCTCCCTCCTAACCCTTCTTGAATCCCTGCGCTTGTGTATCTTGTTCAATGAATAGACTTTAGGGGATATGTTTTCAAATATAGAGAATTGTCTACTTGTCCATTAACAGCAATGGGAGCTGTGTAGCTAAATCCTCATGGTTGAACTGCATAGAAAATGCACTTCAAAAGGTTCTGAGGCTGTATGAGCTCTTGTCTTAAAAAAATCTGATCCTTCAATTGCACAGATATTCACACAGAGAGAAAACACAGTAACTGTACTAGACTTTAATATGTTTTCTTTAGAGAGAGAGAGATGGTAAAAGTACAACCAGTTACCAAAGTAATAGGTAGTTATATGAATTTTTTTTAGAAGTACCCTTTCTATGGGGATTAAATAATTTCTGTTATAGATAAGATTGCTCTCCTCTAACTTTGTGAGAATGCTTTTCACTAATCCAGTTGATTAAATTAAAAGAGGGGGTAGTTAGTACTTAGCTCCAAACTTTGCCATTAATCATCATGGGCCAGAATGCTGAAAGGCAAAGAAATCCAATTATATTATATTTAACTTAAGCAGTGAGTAAGCTTCTTACTGGCTTTTCTTCAAACATCCACTTTTCTTCCGAAGGAGTAGATGGCTGGATCAGAATGATTAGAATTCTTTCCTCGATTATTTTTAATTGTGTTTTTACGGAAATTGTCACATTATTTCATATTCTCTCTCCCTTAATCCTCCTTTACTGCCAGTCACATGCACATATGTGCACACTTGTGATTGTGTGATTTCTTTATCTTTATCCAATATAAGTATAAATACATTTCTAAAAGAAGAAAATAATAAAAACAGGCTAATGAGGACCTCAATCTATATTATATATTAATTATATTATATTATATTATATTCATCAACTGTCACTTCTGAGGTAGCAATGGAAGCCATATAAGTGAAAGACAAATTACTCACTGCATGCAAGTGCACTGAGTACATTACTGCTATTGATCAAAAGAACTCTGCTACTCCTACCTAGTTTACCTTAGTCCAAACCAGAAAAGAAACTATGTGTTGTTAGTAGGTGTCCCTTAGAGCAGTAGTTTTATTCGTTATGTTTCAATGAAATGTTACTGGGATTTCAAGCTCTTAACTGTATTTCAAATGGACTAGGTTAGTGCCGCTGTAGCATTTTAAGTGTACACAAATTGGCCCTGAGAATTTGCTTTATTCCTGTTGCGCCTTCCTTACAGTTTTCAGACTCAGCTCAGTAAGATGACACTTTTAAACATGAAGCATGCTCATAAAATGAGATATGAACACTCACTAAACCTGTGCCAATCCTTCTCACATTTATTTCATTCCTCAGATTATATGATATCTTTTTAAATGTAACAGAAATCTAAAAATTAGACATAGGATTAAGTAGCTGGGGTCTGCAAAAATATGCTCAGAATAATAAGGGAATATGATCCACTGAGCTGATTATGTAAGATCATTCAAGAAGAGGCACAAGTCAACAGTACATTACAAACACTTTTAAAGTTCATAACATTGTAACAATTAAATTAAAATTGTGTTTTGTTCAGCAAAAATACTTCTACACTCTTTTCACTTTCCTACTCCTCTCTCACTTTCCTCTTGTTACAAGTGCTTTCCTCTCTTTGCGCTTTCCTCTTGAAGGGGAGCATTTTAGCAAACCTCTAGGTGCCTAGGCCACTGCCAACGATTGAGATGAACTATCAGTTATTTTGCTTATTCGTATGTGCTAATTTGTAGGAGTAGTTATGCAGTATATTTTCTTTTGTGTGACCTAATTCAACCAAGGAAGAGCCAGAAGGGAGAAGGGGTGAACCAGAATCTCTGTGCCCTTTTGAATCTGACTTTCTGTGCCCTTTTATGTGCGGGGTTGAAAGGTAGGCAGTCGGCACATCTACCAGACTAACTTCTCAAAACCACATGACTGCATCCTGTTTTCATTCTTTGTAACCTGTGCCTTTGCTTGACAATTATTTCCATTTGATCAGCTATGCAATACTTTTATTTGACATGTCTTTGTAACTTTTGGGGTATAAGAGGGAAGTAGCAAGTCTGAGTCAGGTGGATCACTTCGCGGACACATTGAAAAATCTACAGGCACAGACAGAAGGACTGGCTATCTGGAAATCTGTGATTGATTCACCCGAAGACAGCCTCAGATTTATGGAGTAACTGTAAGTGTGGGGTGCTCTAATATCTATTGTATGTGTATGTGCTTAAAACTAATAAGTGGAGACTTCAGATAAAAATAATTCTGATGGGAATTGCTGGGGACCATTAATTAAAGCTTTAAAGTTAAAAACACTTGATTCTGACTTGTCTTTTGTTAGCCATTTAGCAGGTGGAGTTACATCATTTCCTTTGTTTTATTTTCTGATTCTGACTCACAGAGACTAAAAGTTACTGGGTCCAGGAACCCTTGGTAACACTCTGAGTCAACGGTCCGCCTTCGACTTTCTAGTTTGGACACTTTGACACTTCATTGCTTACATCAACTCTTGCTGCCTTTCAGCAACCATCCAACAATGCCCCATACTGGCAGTTAAATCAGTGCAAGCACTCTTGGTGGGGATGCACACTGCCAGCACAGGAAGTGTAGTGTGGACATGTAAAACCAATTCAATTACTGTGACGGCTGTACATCAATATAACTTAGGTAAACTTAATTTTTAATGTAGACATGCCCTAAGTTACTCCCAGGTATATTGTATTAGTGATATAGCCAGCCACTCTTGAATTACACTGCAGAGTGACACCAGCAAAATCCCAGTCCTATACTTTCCCCAGAAATGTATGTCTTGTATTGCCCAGCTCTCTCCTGGACAATACAAGTTCATGTAAATTCTGTCATTTTATTAATAGAAAATGATATGCACAAATCCTGTTACCTCAGGTAGAGTTTCCCAAACACTTCAGTTCAAATACACTGGTTTAGATAAAACAATAACACATGTTTATTAACTACAGAAGGATAGCTATTAAGTGAGTACAAGTAATGAGATATAAGAGACAGAACAGATTGCAAGAAAATAAAAGTAAAATGCATTGAATGCCTAACTTAACAAGCTAAGTGAATTCAAAGTAAAGTCTCTCTCACCACATGTTTCAGCAGTCCTATTGGCTGAATTCCTCTCATTCAGGTTCCCTATCCCCAGACCAATGCTGCTTCCTTTGTTCATTGGATATTGCAGATGCCATGGGTCGAGAGAAAGGAAGAGATAATTTGGACTGTCTACTCTCCATTCTTACAGTTCTTTCTCTTCTTCAAGAAGCATCTACAGCAGAGATTCAGGAAACAGAAAGTCTGTGTGAATGGGGACCCCAAGCTGCTTCTTTGTCAAGGTGTAGATTTTTCACTCACACCCTCTTCCCTGGCTGAGAGTGGCCACTTAACTAGGTGATGACCCATTTGATTTCATTGACACCTGGCTGAAGCATCAGCTTGCCCTTTTTTTCTGAGGAACTGGTTTACGGGTGTTCACCAGACTTGGAACATACCTTAGTGACACCATACAGAGGAATCTTATAAATTTACATACAATGTTGCCATCCATATTTTACCAGGACAATAATGATCAGCAAATTATGAGTTTTCAAATGATACTCACAAGGCATACTTTGTACAAAATTTATCATAGTCTTGGAAAAGAGGTGATCTCAGGGGTGTTGGAGGCCTAGTGTGGCCTGAGTGCTCAGCTTGAGTTGCTTGACTTGACCACTGTTTGAAGCCTAGCCTCAGCAGTCTGACTGCTTTTTAAAGTTGGCAGAGACCAATAGTGCTAAGTACTAAGTAACTTTGTGGTATCTCAGTTTCTGCACACCACAGCGGATAGTAAAATGTGTGGGTTTTGCACAACACAACAAATAGTTTGTTAGTTTATAGTTGTATATAGATAAAGATGAACAAGGACAAGAGTTTATACATTTTTCATTAAGGTGCGTTCTTTCCCACTACCTCTCTACCAGATGTTGTTTTGCTCCAATTATCATGGTGAGAACATAAATATGTAGTTATTATACATAATGGAGTATATATAAATTGAAGGATATGGGAATGTCACCCAAGATAAGTGAATGAAAGGATGCTGTGTACAAAAGAGTATAAAAGGCCAACACCCAGGCAAGGGGGCACACTTCATGACTGACTGATTCCAAAGGAGATGCTGTTGGCCTAATCCCCTGGCAGGGCTCCTGAAACCAGCCTTTCCTGTATGCAGCCTCTTGAGTGAACACATCACTCTTTGGATCTAGTGAGTATAATATGTTGTAGTTAATTTTTGGCTTTTTATTGAACTAACTATAAGAAATCCTTGCACGTTAAACTTACTGATCTGCAAATTGGGTGTACCGTGTCTCACTGGTAACTTCACACTGATCAAAAAGAATGCCCTGCAACAAAAGGTACAGACCATCACAGTTCCTATGCTCAAGTGCATCATTTGGTATGGGGCAAAAGGTAATCTCCTTCCCACCCAAGACTTTGGTTCTCCCCCATGACTTTTCATTGATCTCATGCTCCCTTATGTCTTCTACTTTTTGCCACATTCCCCCTCAAACTTTGCAGGATATAATATAATCACATATACTTTTCTATATGCTGACACAACTACTCCCTCTGATTTTTCTGAAATGATATCCCTGCATATGACAAAGATGAGTAACTATGTGATCTTATGATTGTAACTGTTGATCTATCTCAGTCTGTATCTCCCTGCTTTTTATTCTCACTTTGTGTCATATCTAAATTCTGGATGTAAGATCTTTGAGGCAGTAACCCTTCTTTTTGTTAGAACAATCAATTAATAATTCACCAAATAATTCATCTTTCAGATCACCTCTTTCTGGAGGAACTCCTTACCCTATTTAAGTTAATCTGAATTTTGCCAATGACTTCAATGGGGCCAGGATTTCATATTCTGTATCTGATGCACTTTTGAATTAATATTAGAGATGAAACCCTGGAATCACTGAAGTTTAATGGCAAAACTGCCAGTGACTACAATGTGGTTAGGACTTTATCATGATCAAGGCCAGCCTTACAGGTGGGTGACAAGAGCGACTGCCAAGGGTGCTGTGGTCAGGGGGGTGACATCCTCATGCCACAAGCTAGTGGGCTGCCGGAATGGGGTTGAGTGCAGGCCTGCCCAGCTAAGTGTAGAGAGAGGACAGGATCCCCAGAGCTGCCGTGGACTGTTCGCTCAGGGCATCATTTTCCCTTAGGCCACCCTGACCCTGATCTATAAGTACAGAGTAATGTATGAAGCCCAACTGAAGCATTATTCTGCTCTATAATTGATATAAAATGTAATAATAAAGAAAGAATGCAGGGATATGAAAACTCAGTCCTTCACTTAACACTCCCTGGGTCAGGAAGCCGATCCACTTGAAAAACTGCCACTTTCACCAAAATATGTTGCAGTTATAGGCTTTTAAATTCGAAATGCCAATGCTGTAAATATAGCAAGCAAATTAAGTCTGAATTAATTTACAAAAGATCTTCCAATATATTGAGTGACAGAAGCATATCTGAAGTGAGAAACAAATAAATAAAAAGCACATTAATGGGGTTCTCAATTTTCTTTCCTCCAACAGAAAAAATGAATTCCATAGAAAAGCAGATGAATATAAAGGTTTTAATAGTCTAAGAATGTCAGGGAAGTCTATTTTCTTCCATTTCAAATTATATTTATTCCTTTTCTGTAAGAAAAAAATTATTCTGCTCAGAATCAGAGTTAGCACAAGGCATTAATGTCTAAGCTGACAACTTCTATAAAAGTCAAAATTTGTAGAGACATCTCATAAACCAAGCATCTACATAGATTTCAGCAAAAATGAAAAAGTGTATAAGTGTTATAACTCCTTCCTCAGAATTTCCAAGAAAAAAGTTAAAAATACACTAATTCAGAGCAGGAAATGTGGGGTTTGGGTTATGTCTTTAAGATCAGTTCTTGACACTCATAGAATGTTGATTAGCTGAATGCTACTTTTCAGCTCTGGTAAAATGGAAAAAGCTCTAGCCAATTGATAGTATAATGATCTGCTTTTACTTGCAATTCTTGCTGCTACTGAGGAAACTTATGGCATCAATACAATTTACATTTAGAAAAACAAAACCCATTTTGTTGCTATTTCTGAAAACACAGTGTCTGCATTTGAGTTTCAAAATAGAAGAGCAGATTTTCAACAGATGTAAATGGCAATAGCTCTACTGAAGTCAATTTTCACCAGATGGGAAGCTGTCCTAGGTAGATTAGTGTGCTACCACTCTTACTCATGTTGAGTAATACCTTACTATACAACTCATCCTGGTTTAGTAGGATTGCTTGTACACTCCATCCCCATTGAGAAAAGCATTGAAGTATGTGCTAAGCTTTGAGCATGTGCTTAGTCAATGGGACATTGACATGGGTGCTTTTTTGAAAAGAGATGGATTTAAGCATATGTTCAAATGCTGTGCTGAATTGGGGCTTAAGATATCACTGAGTGTGAGAATGGCAGAAGTGGATCTTATAGGTCCAAATGACAACTATCCCTTACCCTCCCCCCACTCTGGAGTGAATACATGTACCCCTTGAGTCTGGTGGGCATAAATGATGGGCATCACTTCAGACTGTCTCCTGACTCTCCCATTCTGCTATGTGAAAAACTCTTACAGGTTCAGAGATGGCGGGGTAGGTGTGGGTTGAACGGTGCCAAGGAAACAGTGTCATGTACCCCTGACATCCTTGATTATTTCAGCAGGACACCTCTTATGCTTGTTTTTTTAAGGATAAAAATCAACAGTAATGTGGAGACCCAGCTCTAGGTCCTTTGTGCCACTTGAACCCTAGGGGACTGTGGCCCAGTGGCCATCTAGGGGTGACTGTGTAGCTCTGTAAATGCCATGGAAAATTATCTTCATGACAATCCAGCATAGGGTAGTGCAGAAGGTGATGATGGGAGTTGGGGACAGAGGGAGTCAGTGACAAATGGGGTACCTAGAAGCTGGGAGAACAGCTACAGGGGAGCTACCCATCAGCCCAGTTCATTGGTTTTGGTTTGGAGGGGAGAACTGTACATCTGAAATTGTTTTGTTCTCCATGGGTTACTCTAGCTCTATGCATGTAGAGTGGATCTAACTCCAAAGCAATATATTTCAAAGTTAAGTTACGTAGTCATATTTAAGAATTTGAGGCAAAATATAGATGTCTCAAATGTTTTTTCCTTTATCTATTTGTTTAATTACTTGTCTGTTATTCTTGCTGCAGAATACAGCCATAGTTATAATTAAGTTTGAAGGAGGAAAGACAGTTTAATCTGCTTTAACATCTCTTCAGTTCAGTTAAAAGGAAAACAACATGATGATAATGCATATTGTTAGTATATTTCGACTGTGTGGGAATGCCAAATGCAATTTTTTCTTTTTAAATCTGTAATGCAAAAAGCAAAAAGATCAGCATTTGGGACATATGTTACACATAATTGGTTAATGCAACTTGTAAATGAAAGTTAGAAAAAACAAAGGTGGAAGGAGCTATTAGACTTGATCATGAAGAGTATTAGGAACAGATTATTGAAAATGGAGGCATATAAAAGAGAAAGTAATTATGACATGACAGAAAAGTTGACTGACTATTATGGATGCAGATTACAGATTGGACAATTAGCTACTTTGAACACTGGGTTGTGTGCAGAATTTCTAGTGCTTATTCTAAAGGAAGCAACTCAGATCCTGTCTAGACTGCAGCCACTTTGTGCAGTTATAGTGCAGCTATAACACTAGTGAAAAGTAGCATAAATCCCTAACAGTCAGCCATGCTACGATCACCCATCATCATGCTACGATCACTTTTGGAGGTTTAAAGATGATGTAAGGAGTGTGGCCTGGGAAAATGAAACCCTCCATTATGCTGATTCCTCAGTGTTATAATGGCCCCTTGATATCATTGCAGCTGTGTCAAGTTAGAGAAACTTTTAGATTATACAGTATTTGATTATACAAAATAAAATGGGAATACAGAGAAGCCCTTTAAATGTCTGGAGGATAATAAGATATAAGATGCCTATATCTATAGTAGGGATAGATATATACGTATATGTATGGTTTCTGTAATTCAGTGTAGAGAGATAAACTTTCAGTAGCTAATCTAAAACTTCCCTCTCCCCAGGGATGGAGTCTCAGCTTTTGCGCAGCACGACAGACATATATGGTCATCAGAATTGTTTGAATGGTCTTGGAGATCCACTCAGTGTACTCGTTAAATAATGACAGCCAGAGAAGTTTAATGGGACCCAGAATACTTCAGCACATTACAAACTTGGGAAATGTAGCTCATCTTTGCATATGAAGACCTGCCAGATCCTTTCATAGAGAAAAAATTATATCAATTTGCAGATACACTATCTATCTCAAGGGAGAGCCCATGAGTGAGGGCTTTTTTTTCCCCCAAAAGGTCAAAACAGGAGAAAATATTAAATGAAAATGGGGTAAGCCAAGGATAACCCAAATGATAAAGGGATTACAGGAATTTGTCTGAAAAGAAAGTAAGAGAAACTACATCTATTTTCTTTGAAAAAGAGAAGATGAAGAAAAGCTTGAATTGGAGTACTGAACATTTTGATAAGAAGAGAGAGGCTAGATGCATGCATTGATATAAAATAATCTTCTAGCTGCTAACCAGAATGGATTTGGAAGAAGGAAAATTCTGCCTAACTAACCTACAACTTTTTCATGAGCTTATAAGCAAGACTGATAGTAATTTATATAAATTTAGAGAAGCATCTTCAACAAAGTTCTGCATGATTGATTTCTATGTAAGATAAAAGGGTAACCTGAAATTTCAGCGCTAAAGGCAACCACTATGCAATGTAAGGAGTTAAGAAATAGAAATAAGGAAGAGGACATTCATGCAATTAGGCATGTAAAATCATGGGGAAATTATTAACTGAAGACTTATGGGAATCACTGGGTGGACTTTTGCTACAGAAAAATTATTAGAGCTTGATCCAGGATCTCACAGGTGTGGTATACAGACAAAGAAAAATAATCCCTCCACTCATAACTGGTGCCTAGGGAACTAAAACAAAGTTAGTAAGGTGGCTTTTAAATATAGGATGTATAAGTTTCAATGGAATAGGAAGCATCAACCCAATGCCAGGTTTATTTTCAGGGCCAGATAGTATGAGAATGGAACATCATCGGCGATCCTTCAGAGTTGGGGATGATCTCTTTCACAGGTTTTATTGTATATGAGTCCTTTGGTGACTGAGGAATCTGATCCTTGAGCTGCAGATGCATTGGCAGACGTTTTGGGTGGTGTTGGAAGGCAAGGTTGAGCCAAGTTTTGCTGCATGACAGTTGTCTGTCCTTTCTTTGCTGGTGTTGCAACCAGGGCAAGACGATTTTTTTAAAAAGTGGTTGTTCCTTCTCTGACAATTCTTTGCCAGTTTGCCCTGTCTTGGGTTACTCTCTCCCACTGTGTAGTTTCGATTCTACATCTCTTGATGTTGGTCTTGAGGGTGTCTTTGAGGGAGCATTTCTTTTGGCCTCCCTGTTTCCTTTCTCCTTTGGTGAGTTGGGCATACAGCAATTGTTTTGGTAGATGTGCATCTGGCATGCACACGCAGTGCCTGCTCTACCTCAGCAGGTGCGAAAGCTGACTTAGTTTGAGAAATGTAAAATGAATTTTGACCCCAAAAGGTTAACTCTTGTAATATGTTGTTCTGAGCAATATTTGTCTTTGTCAAAATTGTTACTTTTCCAAACAGCCTGCTTTCTAATTAGTATTCCTATTTTTATCTGTACAGCTTTATTAATTAGATACCTAAAGTCTTCTGCAGACTGAAAGCAGCATTTAGAAACCTAATCTGAACTCTGTCTTCGCTACTTAATCAAAGCAGATTTGTAAAAAATTGTGCATGTCTAGGAGACTGAGTATTTTGTTGAAAATAATGTATTGCAAAGAAACGACATCTGAATCATCAAGGACAGAATGTTATTGGATTTTTAAGCTGCCAGGCATCATAAAATAAATTGCCTGCTGAAGCTATGTAATGTAGGTCATGTGATGTCATACTGAATATAATGTAACAGGATCTGGCACATCAGTGATATGATTAAAGAATAATATTAACCTTTGTGCCTTTTTAACTGTGGCACTAATAATAGTTCCCAGGTAGCAATAATTCAGTTCCCAGGTAGATAAATGATGAAACTGTACACAAGTATTTTGTCCACAGGGATTATTGCAAGGAAAATAGCACATGACGACACTTGTCACCATTGGACTATGAATGATATTTAAAAAGCAGTTTTAAAATTGATATTTTACATTCACCTATGAATCTAAATGTCATTTTTAAGGCTTACATTTTAATTCGTTTTAATTAAAATAACAATTTTGTTAACCATGAAATGTTTTCATTTTATGAGAAAATGAGGATGGGGTTGCTGTGAAGATGTCACTGGGAGTGACGCCACCCCATCTTTATTCACCGGAGAAGTCCAATTTAAAGGGAAATCTCAAATGATACCTCTGTGTTTTGCTTCTCAAACTAATATCGTCACACAATATTGTATAAAAGCCATGATTCTTTTGGAGTAATTTGTACATAAGCACTGTGATATTCATTAACATTTATCTATATGCCTTTGTATTGTGCATATGAAGATATGAAACTTTCACAACAAAACCATAGAGCTCTCAATGTTTGGGAGGGAAACCAGAGAGACATTTTAACTTACCGGTCATGTTTCTGACACCAGGGAATGCATTGGTTTTGCTTCCTTAGGTACATTTTGAAGGCAAGATATGTGCATCTAAGAAATGATCCAATCATAGAGACTTAAATCCCAGCCCAATGGCAAAACTTCAATGGGGTCAGGAATTCACCATCAAGCTTTTTACTTAGGTATGCAAAAGACTATTTTGCACATATTTTTGTAAGGTATTACAAAAGGCTGCTAAAAAGAATTGCACCACAATTAACACCACCATTTCTCCCAAAATCTAAGTACTTATGGATTTAATTCAACAAAATTTGGTGACTCTCAATAATATTGCATTTTCTTTGTTTCTCAAAAGGAAAAAAAAAAGTGTCTGGTGAAACATATTGATATTTGAAGGATCCCCAAAGTCTCTAATACTGCCTTGCAAAATTACACTTTCTGGAAAAAGGAATCGTAGGGCAAACCAATTATTAGATTGTGCTGCATTGAAAAACAATGTCTAGGAAAAAGAATCATAAAAGTAATGATTGCTTTATGATACTTTTCGATTGCTAAAATAAGAATGCAGCTTCTATATTTAGAATATAGAATAATCCAATTGTTTTAACTGAGATATTAGAACTGATCTGAGATTGTTTCAGCAATGTAGGAGTCTCGCCCAGTTATATTTGTTTCCATATATTCCAATGGATAGAGTATTGCACTGAGCTCAGGAGACCTTTTTTTTTTTCAGGCTCTGCCGCAAGCCTGCTGAGTGACTTTAGCCAAATCACAGCATTTTTCTGTGCCTCAGTTCTCCCATTGGTAAAGTAGGGATAATTATTCTGACCTCCTTTGTAAAGTTCTTTGAGCTCTAGTGATAAAAAAGTCCTATATAAAAACTGCATAATTTTTATTCTTATATACTTTCAGCGTGAATAACTTTTACTTTAGATTAAGGAAATTGTATCATGTTCAAAACTGTATTGTGTTCAATCTTCTTGTCCTCATCTTCAAGCCACTTCTCAATTCTGCCCCTCCCTACTCATCCACTCTTGTCTTTTATCACACTGCCACCCATTCCCACCTTCCCCACTCTGCCAATGATGCCAGCCTCAACTGCCTATTTGTCCTTTATCTCCATATATATATATATTTTTTTTGCTTTTTTCTCTACTTCCTTATACTTAGGACACCTTACTTAGCTGACCTATTAGTCTTATGACTCTCTCCTACTTAAAATCCCTTCTGAAGACTTTTCTTCGACGTTTACAAGAAATTGGTCAGCATACAGATTCATACATTATTCATAATTTATAAATTCAGAAGGGGCCAGTATGATAATCTAGTCGAACGTCCTGTATAACACTGGCCATAGTTTCATATGACATAAGCTCTGACATTTTGAACATAACAAGTAGCTTGTTTTTTTGTTGTGCTCTTTCTTTCATTTCTGCTTCTGAATCCATATTGAACATGTTTATAACAAAATGTCTAATGTCATCCCCTTCAGACCACCTGGGAACCACAAGACATTTAATTTCTTCTTTTTCAAAGCACTTCTTAGGCCTGGTCTACACTAGCCATGGATTTTGGTTGTAGTCGATGGGAGATATGTAAGCTATGTACAGTAACTTGCATATCTCCCATCGACTTCCTAATGTCTACTTACCGCGGTTTCCACTGCTCTGTGCTGATGGGAAATGCCCTCCCGTCAATGCAGCGCTACGCTACTTTCTGGGATGGATTTACAGAGTCGATGTCTGGGTTTGATTGAGTGAGTCTTTACTGCCACTCAATCAAACCCGCAAAATTGATCCTGTACTGCCAGCGGTGCCACTGGCAGTGTAGATGTAGCCTCCATGTCTTGTTTGTAAAGAGATATGAAATGTTTCACTAATTATACTTGTTATCAATTTCTCAGTAGCCTTCACATCTTGTTTAAACTCCCAACTGAATTTATCCAATAGTTCATATTCCATATAAATTATTTTTTTCAAACTCTTACTTAACCAGTTTTTAAATCCATGACCTCTAATTCTTTCTTCTGAATCTTAATTAACCCTTTATATTCTCTTTCCTAGTCCTCTGCTTTTTAATCCACATTGTGTGCTTTTTTGAAGCCTCACTAAGATGAAACAGCAAGAAACAGGCAACTGGCTTCCAACAACTTTCTAGATAGCCTAATTGTATCTCTATGACAGGAGTTTATCGTGTTGTGGTCATTCCTCAACACAAATAGGCCACATCTTGTATCAACTCTGTACATAGAACTTCCTGGCTTAATAGTACAATTGTCTTCTCTGAGAAGATATAGAAAAACCTGGCTACTGGCCACCACTCCCACCAGCAACAGAAAGGGTCCTAATGCTGACTATAGCTAATTACTAATAAAATGTTTTAGAGAATGATTTTTACACCTTTAAAAAAATGCATGTTTTATGTTATTTTATCATTTTTCTTACCTCATGGTACCATGGAGCTATAGTTTGGGCAAGAGATGTATGGATTGTGAAGTGCTCTTAAGTGTCTCAAGTGAAAACACACTCAGCACATTAAAACTTTTAAGTGGAAAGGTAGTACAAAAACTGGTCAGGTGGCAATCCTACCCATATACATATATACATATACATCTATAGGCACATTTAGGCCTCATAATTCAGGCCAACAGAAATTGCTGTGAAACACTAATATTAAAGAATGATCAAGGAAATATAATGAAATTTATTGAATCAGTCAGTAAATATACAATCAGCTACAACAAAATTATTTCAATCCTTCATCCGTTCTCTTTTCTTAAAGATATGGGTATAAAATGGCTAGTCTTCTTAGCCTTTGATGCAAATGATACAATAACCTGTTTCTTTCAGTTTAGACTGGTATGGAAAACACTAAGAGCTAGACTGCGCCTTTAGCACATGCGAGGAACCAGCAGAGCAAGGCTTCTCACTGTATGTAAGGATGGACAATGATCGCTCATTCCACTAGATGGAGCAATCTGCTTCACCAAGTTCACCAGCCCTGTCCCTTTTCGGAAGACGTGCTTGTCAGGGGCAGGAGCTCACAGTGATTGATGTGCAAGAGGCCATGGTGGGATTCTTGCACAAGTTCCCTCTCCTGAGCACCAGTGCAACACACCCCTTAAGGTAATTAGCTCCTAGAACAACGAAGTGTCAAATGACAAAAACAAGGGGGTTAGCCTGAAAACCTGTTTTATTTGATATTGCATTTCTTAGCCCTCTTGAATATTTCTGTATTTTTTATTTGTTAGAAAAAACACAAATTTGGAATATTTTAGGCAAGTATGGCTTTTGGGACTGCCAACTCTGTTTATTTTGCCATTGGAGACAATGAGGATATGAGTGCTATATCTTTAAATCAGTATCAGGATGCCAGGCACTCGTGAGTCTGGAGAAGGTTTGACACAGATTCTCTACAGTGAAGCAAACAAGAAAAAGAGAGTAGTACTGAGGGACAGTACTGTTCCTCTTATTCGAATAACGTTCCTTGTTCAGTGCTACAAGAAAAATCTTAAATGAAAAAAAGCAAAAATAACAACCAAAAAAAAATCAACTGCTGTAGAGGACTGGTCAACCTTTTTAGCAACCCCAGTGCTTGTCTGCTCAAAAAACTCTCACTAACTCAAAATATATTTAAAAGATAGAGCATCTACTCAATTCCTGTTAACTTTAGAATATATTTACATCACCATTTGAATTGTCACAAAAAATCAATGACTCAAAAAAAAATCTTCAAAGATTGGATGAATTGGATGTATTGGTCATCTTTGATCCTGACCCTTACCCAGGCTGATTAGAACATGACATTCTACCCCTTTCTTGGTATTTGTTAAGCTCAATATATATTAACACACTTGTATATTTTGTCCAGATACTTATTTTGAGATTTGTATTTTAAGATCTGCTAAACTGGGTGTGTTTTTTTTATGTTCTTTTACTTGGTGACTAATTGTGGATCATGCAGAACTATTTATTCCTTTTTATTATTGTGGCTGAATATTTTTCTTAGCTAGCTGCTGGAGTACATGTGAATTTTTTTCAAACAGACAAAACATGTCTATAATGGCACAACCTTGTTTCGCTATAAATTATTACTTGTGGAGAAAATGGCATTTGGTCTTTGTGACCCGTCCGTGCCTCGGGTAGCCACCTGAAAATTCCAAGGTCAGGGCAGGCTGCAAAAGGAGAGCAGATTCTCCTAGCACTGGTGGGTGACACTGAAGTCAGACTTCCCAACAAGCCACAAACAATGCTTCTGATTCCCCACACCGGTTATCAAGAAGCTAACATAAAAATATACACAGCACCCTTCACAGCATTTCAGTCCCTGGCTCCCAATCAGCCACTAGGTCGAGTAAAGAGACCAGTTATTTAAAACTCTATGCTCTTTACCAAAAAGGTTTCTCCTGACCCCAAAGGGTCAATCACAGTACCAGATCAATATAAGTTTGGATCTTACCCAAAATACCACGCTGCCAGCCAATCCTTTAGTAACTAAAACTAAAAGTTTATTATAAAAAAAAAGACACAAACTATAAGAGAAATATTAAAGGATTAAAGCAATCACATACATATATATGGACTTTCCAGTTATTTGTATCAGGTTTCTAATAGAATTGTGGAGTTTGCAGGATTGTATAGTTCCTCTGGTATACATCCAGTACCTGGATGGGTCTCAGTCCTTCATTTCACAGCTTAAGTTCAGTTCAGCTGTACATGAGTTGATCCAGAGGAGGGTGAAAGGTGACGACTGAAGACAAAATGGATGTGGTGCAGCTGCCTTTTACATCCTTTGGCCTTTTCCATGCTGCTTGTGGAGATTTATAGGAATAAGATGGAGTCCAGGGTCACATGAGTAAGTCCTGGTGACTCATCAGGTAGATCCCTGGCTTCTCTCCCTGGGCCCCCTGTACCTATGAATTTCCTTAATGGGTCATTAAGCAGGCTGGTGCTGCAGCCATCCTGTCTGTGGTGTCGCCCAGACATAGCACAATTTGAAATACAGACGTATCAAACATATCCATAACTTCCATTACACATATAACACATGAACATAAACATCATCATCTTGCTTAGCACATTATAGCCTTTCTAACAGTACCTGACACGTCATATCTCATATGAATTATTATGATTTTGACATATTGATGTTAAATAATATAATAAATGCCCCCCCCCCCACCCCAATCTAGCCAGTGTGACAGTCTTAAAATATAGGACCAAAGAATATCTGTTTTTAGTGCTTCTTATCAGATCACTGGAATAGTGACAAAGAAATAGTATCTAATGTATAAATAATTAAAGATTGTGAGGCACTCAGATAATTGGAAGATAAGGGTGGAAAAGTACCTTTTGCAGTTATTAACTTAATTATGAACCCCTATAATTTGAGCCTGGCAAAGAAAATGATTCTTTGCCATTTCAATGACCGAGCCAGAATCAGAACTTAGAACTGTTTGATTCCTAGTCTTGTGCTTATGTTTCCAGGTGCCTCCCTAATTCAATAAATGCCATATCAATTATTTTGAATCTGAAAAGCAAATAGTTGTAGACATTTTGTCTTGACATATAAATATTTACAGGAACTTCAAAAGAAAGCTTTTTTTTTGTCTCTCTCCAGGCATTGTTTTCTTAATTATTAGTTGTAGGAGCCACAATATGCTAGGCACTGTCTACACACACAGGATGACACAGTCCCTCATCCAAAACCTGTAGGACCATATCCTAAAACTGCTGCAGATTGACATAGCTCCAGTGACTATCACAGCTAGGAACTTTCTCCTGTAGTCAGGCACCTAAGCCATTGCTTGTGAGAAGGGTGGTAGTACCTACCCAACTCCCCACAAAATGGGCAGAAAGGTGTGAGAGCCTGGGTCAAGTCCCCCTTCTGAGTGGTGAGGAGAAAGATTTGAAGCTTTGTCTCCCATTCTTCGGGTGTTGGTATCCACAGGGATGTCATTCTCATGTTTTCTCTTGCCCAATGCATCTTTAATTAGTGGAATGGTGGAACAGCTTCAACAGGAGAGACTGAGAGAAAACCATGCTGGGATATTGCATAACCCAGTGGTTAGTGCAGCCTCCTGAGAGATAGAAGACCTCTGTTCAATTCCCTGCTTCCCACATCCTTGCTAAGTTCCTAGTTGGCTGTTTTGAATGGAATTAGGCATTTTCTGAAAATGCCTATTGGATTGGGCCCTGCAGGTCAAGTAGGTGGAACAATACCTAATTTCAAGATCCTATTGGGACTTAGGTATGGGATAGGCACTGGGCACCTATACTGAGGAAGCTCTGCATGTGCCCAGATGCAGAAACTTGGCACCTAGGGGACTGTAACACTGGAAATTTAGGCACCTCAGGGATTAGGTGATTACTGAGGGAAGGTTTTGTGAATGCCAGTGGCATCTAAATTGTGGATTTAGGTGCGTAAGGTGGGAGTTAGGTACCTAAAGCCTTTTATGAATCTAGCTCTAAGAAGATAGGCTGCTTGCAAAGATTAAGGGGAAGAGATACAATAAATTTAAAAAAAAAATAATAAATATCACTTTACCTGATTGGACTTCATGATGTTTTTTGCAGTGTTGTTGTAGCCATGTTCATCGTAAATGTTACCTCATCACCTTCTCTCTGGATTTCAACATGTCCATTATTTGTTAGGTAATTTCTTAAAGAAACCATGGAAAAAGTGGTCTTAAAGAAGGATTTGAAAGAGGATAGTATGTATTACTAATTCAATGCCAAATTCATTGCTATTTTTTCAGCTCTGTAATGTTTTATTAAGTGAGAAAATACTGAAAAGAATACATTCAATACATGCAAATCATACTCTTAAGAAGGTGTGACATCTGAAATAGATTTATGCTTGTGTTTATATGCTGTATGTCTCTGAGTTTCTCTTGTAACTAGATTGATTGCATAGACTCCAAACATTAGATCTTGTGTTTAAAGCAAATGAACAAACATTTTATCTTTGTCACACAGAGAAAACAAACTAGACAATTTTGGAAGTTATATATTCAAAGCCATAAAGCAAACAGAAAGAAAAGCAACTCGAAAGAGTATTTAAAATTCCTGTCTAAAACCCATCATTCAGTTAGACAAAAGATCCCTTCCGTCACCTGAGTTTCATGTACTTAGAGATCAGGAGTTAATTAAAGAACTCTCAGAGATCTTTTTTAGTTTTATGTACTTTAAAAATGTCCTTTTAATGAGCACATTTTAAAGAATGTTTCTTTTTTGATCCACAAATCTACAGGTCTGAAGCATAAGAGAAATAAATATGTAAAGAAATTAGTTCAGTCACATACTATCCTGTATAGATGACTTTAGAGTTGGTGCTGTAAATTATTAAATTAAAACTTAAGACCACAAGATCATAGAATCATAGAATATTAGAGTTGGAAGGGACCTCAGAAGGTCATCTAGCCCAACCCCCTGCTCAAAGCAGGACTAACTTCAGCTATATCATCCCTGCCAGGGCTTTGTCAAGCCTCAGCTTAAAAACCTCTAAGGATGGAGATTCCACCACCTCCCTAGGTAACCCATTCCAGTGCTTCACCACCCTCCTAGTGAAAAACTTTTTCCTAATGTCCAACCTAGACCTCCCCCTGCAACTTGAGACCATTGCTCCTTGTTCTGTCATCTGCCACCACTGAGAACAGCCTAGCCCCATCCTCCCTGGAACCCCCTTTCAGGTAGTTAAAGGCCGCTATCAAATCCCCCCTCACTCTTCTCTTTTGCAGACTAAACAAGTCCAGTTCCCTCAGCCTCTCCTCATAAGTCCTGTGCTCCAGCCCCCTAATCATTTTTGTTGCCCTCCGCTGCACTCTCTCCAACTTGTCCACATCCTTTTTGTAGTGGGGGGCCCAAAACTGGACACAATATTCTAAATGCGGCCTCACCAATGCCAAATAGAGGGGAATAATCAC
Organism: Emydura macquarii macquarii; assembly: GCF_026122565.2. Classification (NCBI taxonomy): domain Eukaryota; kingdom Metazoa; phylum Chordata; order Testudines; family Chelidae; genus Emydura; species Emydura macquarii. Next base: position 312,061 of record NW_027132543.1, on the reverse strand, counting down.
TTCCTGTGACCTGCTGGCAATGCTCCTAATACAGCCCAATATGCTATTAGCCTTCTTGACAACCAGGGCACACTGCTGACTCATATCCAGCTTTTTATCCACTGTTACCCCCAGGTCCTTTTCTGCAGAGCTGCTGCCTAGCTCGTCGGTCCCCAGTCTATAGCTGTGCATGGGATTCTTCCTTCCTAAGTGGAGGACTCTGCACTTATCTTTGTTGAACCTCATTAGATTTCTTTTGGTCCAATCCTCCAGTTTGTTTAGGTCCTTCCGTATCCTATCCCTACCTTCCAGAGTATCTACCACTCCCCCCAGCTTAGTGTCGTCCGCAAACTTGATGGTAATTATTTAGGGCCATAATTTGATATATAGCAGGGGTGGCCAAACTTACTGACTCCTCACCCCTCTGGGCAGAATCCTCTATCCCCACCACCTCATCGCAGGGCAGAAGCTCCGAGCTCCCCATCCCAGTATGTTAGGCGGAGAATGTGGGGTTCATCGGGAACTCCGTGAGCTACACTTTAATTGTAAAAGAGCTGCATGTGGCTCATGAGCCACAGTTTGGTTATCCCTGCTCTATAGCATGTAACTTTGTAGGTAGTGTCACTGAAATGAGAGGAGCTACTTATTTTAGTTAATTACCACTCAGCATGAGTAAGGGGGTCAGAATCTGGATCCAGCTATTTACTGAACAGTTACAAACTATGTTGAACCTAGAAAGATTTTAAATAATTTTACTACTTTAGAAACATACACAATTTTGAGAACAAAAAAAGTCACTTACAGTAGTTACACTGTTGAAATCAACATAATGTTACTTGCCTGTTTTTTCACACACCTCTCAATCTTTTAGTCCTTCAGGAAGAAAAAATCTATCTGTTTGTTGAATTAATTTATAATCATCTAAGCTGAGCAACTGTACCTTTTGCAGGCACATCACTTGCATGAGTTCTTTGTTTGGAACACTTGTATTTGCAACGGGGTAGTTCATCCACGTGACAATTCATTTTTTGACATAAATGTTTGATGCACAGTGACTGAGTGCAATTTTGGCTGATGAAGCCATTCATACCTTATCTTACTGTCTGAGTGAAGCTTTCATATCAGGGATTGAATTGAGGACCTCAGAACTAAAAGTATGAGTTACTACAGCTTGAAGTAAAGAGCCAAGAGCATGCAGCCAGCAGCTATAACAGCTCATATCACCTTTGGGTTGGTACAAAGGGGGACATGTAATGCACCAGCTGGTTACACAGCTACAGCCCTGGAGCCTATGCTAGCAGTGCAATCAAGGCAGCCATCAATCATTGTTGAGTCAACAATGCTAAATGGACTACTTAAGTTAAAACTTTGGCCAGCTCCTCAGCTGGCATGAACCAGCATAGTGCCATTGAAGTTATTCTAATTTACACCAGGTGAGGGCCTAGCCCAACATGTTTGGTCAGGGCTTTGCAGTCTCTGTGGGAGATTCTACTGACTTCTGCTCTTTTTACACGTTGCACCACTGGTCTCACTGCACTGCTTCTGTTCCTGTAGTACATGGAGGAAGAAAACAGTTGGGGATAGAAAAACCTTTTTGTGGAATTCCTAATAGTTTTGCAGACCTGCTGAGACACCCATGCTAGGAATGAAAGCCAGATTCTGATAGCAGGTGGGTGGGTAGAGCACAATTCTATGTTGAGTCCAAACTCCCCCGCTTCCCAGAAATATTCCCTCCTTTCCCAGCTTATATAATTTACAACTTACCTCCCCAGCTACTGTTTGACCAGACTCAGATTTTAAGTACCCCAATGCTGTTTTTCCAGTCTACCCTCTGTCCCCTGATATTTTGTGTTCTATTAATTATCTTGCCAGCTGGCTGAGGAAAGCAATTGAAATGCTTGACAGAAGCAGGCAGGAGATGAAGCTAGCAACAAGCATCTGGTCCATCATTACAGCACTTTTGTTACCACTGGCTAGCTGAGGGCTGACATTTCATAATAATTGCATTCATGCTCCTGGTTGGATTTATCATGTGCTAATCTCCCAATGACATCATCCTAGAACACTATGTGTCAGTGCATCCAAGAAGCACTTTGCCCGCTGCTATTCTCTTGTTTGGTCCCTCTGGTACTGTCTGGAAAACTGAACAGGTTCACAAGCACTCAGCATACTTTCTTGGAAACTGAGCTAAATCTAAGCCTGGGACAATGCCCATTCTTGTTGTCTATAGTGTCAGCGCTGATTGTCCAACTTAAGCAGTCATTTTGACAGTCACTATCTTTAGGCTAAATCATTTCCATGGTATAGGTCCTATCAAAATGACCATTGTAATTTAGTGCATCCTAATTTAGTGGCATATGTTGCATTTGTATGTAGTGATAGAATCTTTTAAATAATTGATATGATTGGATCATTTTATGTGTACCACAAAAGCTCCGTTTGCAGGGTTTATCAGAGAATCAGCTAGATATTTCAAGGAGCCAAATGGTAAGGGACAATGCTCCACAAATCCATACAAATGGGAACAGGAAACATGCAGGAGCTGGGAAATTGTTACTGTCCATGTACCAGCTGACTTTTTTTTGACTCATTTGCAGACATTTCTGAGAACCCCTACTATGTATTTAGTGAATCTTTACTAATTATCTATAACAAATCTTTCATACAGCTCTAGTTAGTAATTTCTGTGGCCCTTTTAAAAAAGAGAATCAAAGCTTTATATTCTGACCTTTTTTTTTAAAGATACTTGCTGATTCTGGAATGGTGGGATATTGTACACCATTTTTGTGTAAATTATATGACAAAGCCAAATCATGTCCTTTGGTTGTATGATTTATGCAAAAATATGAACTTCATGACACGCAACTAGAGGTAGAACCTTGTTTCAAATGTTTAATTATTATAAATAAAAGTTTGTGCTAACCATGCCACATCACAAAATGATGTCTAAAAAGTAGAATGTTGGCAACAGTTTGGGATACTATTATTACTAATAATAATTAATGACTTACTTTGATATAATATTGTGTTTTATGCTTTCTTTTAGTAGCACACCTCTCATTGTCAATTTTTAATCCTCTGTTTTTAAGTTGATCTGTGAAAAAGTAATTTAATTTGATAACAAAACTCTTAATAAAAGTATATTAATTATACTCCCTTCCAAAGTTATTAATGTTAATTTTGGATGAGAAACTTAATTCTCACTGTTATTTTGAATCAAAATTGATTTATCATAGACTAGAATTAAGCTGGCATAAAATAGGACATATAACAGAATGGTGAGTCAGGTCCATCAATGATATGAAAATATTCTTAGCCACATTTTGTAAGGGGACTCTTTGGGCATTCATTTGGGCATACATGTGTCTGAGAGCAAATCAGCAGGATTGTGGTGCTAACTCACTTGTGCCTGCAAATGATAGAAGTTAAATAAGCAAAATCCATTTAAGCCCAGATTTCCACCATCTTTAAACTTGTGAAGTCCTGTATATCTATTCAAATGCAGAACAAAGTGAAGGGAAATGTTGCCATTAATGAAAAGGAGCATAGAATTTTGATTTGGAAGCATTTTAGACCTATTTTGCATAAGTATAAGTGACTATACAGGGTGCAAAGCACTGGAGAATCAGACCAATGTTGGGTTAATTTGGGCTTTATATGAGCATGAAAATGGGATTTACACATGGAAAGTTTTTCATTTGTACATGCAAGCAAATGTACATGCTAAGTAGCATGTAACCACAGATATGCCACTTTGGATATTAGAACCTTTTAAAAACAACGAGAGTCCAGCAGCACCTTAAAGACTAACACATTTCTGTGGGCATTTGTTAGTCTTTAAGGTGCTACAGGACTCTCGTTGCTTTTGCTGTATACAGACTAACAAGGCTACCCCTCTGGAACTTTTCAGAACCTTTAAAGTTTACTTTTGGTATGGCTTGCTTATGATAGCTACATTACATCAACAGATAGGTAAGAAAGAGTAAATGATCAGGAAATGGAAACTGAAGAGCCTTAGTTAAGAGCAGGAATGAACCAAATCTGCAACATCTATGTTATTTGGGGGCATATACTCCCGTTATTACCTAAAAGTAGGTAGAAAAGAAAACTTAATTCAAAAGATGCATGGCTCCTAGACATCTCATTCCACTCATGGGGGCTGGGCTAACAGGTATGGGAATGTCCTGAACTTGAGTGTACATAGGTTAGTGAGAGACGCCTTGGAGCTCTCTGATCCTCTGCGAGCAAGATCCCTGGCTCCATGTCTGTCCCAGCCATTGGCAATATGATTAGAACTTGCTGATGGAAGCCAAGATTTCACAGGGCTTAGTCAAGCCCTCTGTGTATAAGTACAAAGGTACTAGTGTTGCTTTGATACAATTAAATACTAGTCATAATTCTGCATTTCCAGGCATTTCAGTAACAACTATAATTTTTATATTGATCTTCTTTTGTGATGATAAACATATACAGTGATTATTTATTGACTGTGTGTTGTTTGCTGTTATCCTTTATGTTCTTCAAACCCTGCCAATTAATATTCTTTATCTCTAAGAAGGGTAGTTCTTCTTATACTTAAATAAAAGTGGTTTTACAGCAACACTGTAATTCAATTAAAAAATTCAATTATTTTGGAGGCACCAATATGAGTCCATTATGCTTGTGATTTTATAAATTTGACCACAACATATTCAACAGTTATTTAAGGTTCTACTTATTACAATCAGATTCAGTTTCACAACCTCCTCTGCTAGAGTAAAGCATCCATTCAACATAGCTGGAAGAAGAAAATATTTTCTATATTCGGTTACATTCATTCAACACCAGCAGCACTAAAATCTAAATATGTGGAGAAACTACAATGAATATATTTAATTTCTAGAAGGAATATTGCGTCTTTGCCTTTAAGGCCAAAGCCAAGGTGAGGAACTAAACAGGGCTTTGTGGGGGTTAGATTACATCCTAGGGATGCAACCCAGCACTCCACAGATGCTACCTTACTCAAAGATCTGGAATATTATCAGCTGCATATCCATATGTGGATATTCCAGACCTGTAGTCCAATAGACCTATATAATCAATTTACTCTGCAACCATGCCTTGGAAGAAAACATAAAATCTTCACTGATAAATTTTGCAAATGACATAAAAATTGGGGAAGTGGTAATGAAAAGGACAGATCATTGATATAAAGCAATCTGGATTTCTTAGTAAGCTGGGCACTAGCAAACACTATGCGTTTTAATGTGGCCAAATGTAAATGCTACATTTAGGAACAAAGAATATAAACCATCCTTGCAGACTGGGTGGGGGGGGGGGGGGGGCTATCCTAGGAAGCAGTGACTCTGAAAAAGTAGTGACTCTGAAAAAGATTTGATGGTCATGATGGATAATTGACTGAACATGAACTGCCTATGCAGTGCTGTGGCCAAAAGGGCAATGCAATCCTTGGATGCATAAACAGTGGAATCTTGAGGATCAGAGAGATTATTTTACTTCCGTATTTGGTACTATGCCCACTGCTTCCAGTTCTGGTTCTACAATTCACGAAGGATGTTGATAAATGAGAGAAGGTCCATAAAAGAGCAATGAGAAAAGTTAAAGAATTAGAAAACATATGTTATAGTGATAGACTTACAGAGGTCATTTGATTTAGTTTAACAAACAGAAGGTTAAGGGATGACTTGATTACAGCCTATAAGTAACTACCTTTCTAGCAGGGAAAGGTGTAACACTATTCAATGGCTGGAAGGTGAAGCTAAACAAATTCAGACTGGAAAGAAGGCATAATTTTTTAACCATGGGGGTAATTAATCATTGGAACAATTTACCAACCACCATGGTCTCTATCACTAAATCATGATTGCATGTTTTGTAAAAGAGATGGTCTAGGTATTGTTTGGGGGAAGTTTTATGGCCTGTGTCATATAGGAAGTAAAACTAGATGATCACAATGGTCCTTTCTGTCCTTAGAATCTATACCCTTAGAGATACACCCAGAGTGAGGGGCAATGTAGAACTAGAGTACCCTGGGGGGACGCTGGAAGACATTCTGCCTCATAAGCACCCCAGTGCATTGAGATTATCAATTATTTCTATTGCAGTACCATCTACAGCTCCCAATCTCATTGTACTAGGCATTGTACATATACATAGTAAGAGGGAGTGTGTGCTCCAAGACCACAGAGAGATTAAGTAACTTTTCCAATGTCACACAGGAAATCTTTGCCAGAGAAGAGAAATGAACCCAGATCTCCTAAATACTAGTTTAGCATTTTAACCATAATGCCATCCTTTTTTAATCTCTGCCCTATAATATGGTGGTCTCACTCTGTCAGCCAGTGTGAAGATAGGGCCATTGTTATGGCTTCATCTCCCTCATATGCTTCCCCAGGCCTTTGGGGCACTGTATGCCTCCATGACAGTAGGTGGGGATTGCAATAATGTCTGGTCCTTACGTGGAACACAGAAGGGGAGAAAACTCTCCTTGCTCCCTCCTCCACTACTGTTCCTCCATGTTATGGCCAGGCACAATCTAGCTTTATGCTGTGTTACTCTTCCGAGAAAAGCTTGACTTGACAGACACATGCACTGAGGGACATGCTTGAATGTCCCCTGTAGAGCTGTTTGTTAAAAACAATATAATAAAAAATAGACATAAAAATCATGGTATGCAGTTTATAAAGTTTATTATGTGTACATCCAGTTGTTCTAGTCTTCGGGAAATCTTCTGGATGAAAGGTGCAACATGCATGTTATTATAATTGCCATTCATTCGTTAGTGTTAGTGCAAGGTCATAGTATTATTTAAAAGCAGTGACAGTGGGTAAATCCCTTCAAGCCATTCACTGTTCATTTTACATACAGCCAGCTCCAATTATTAAAAAATGATACACCATCCAACCCCAGATTCCTCCTTCCAAAGAGCCCAGAGTTGTGGTCTTTCTTAGAGATGCTGTGTGCCCTCAGTTTTTATCTCTGTCAATGGAAATTGAGCTTTTATCAGCACCAACTGGGCTGTACAGATATTATGGTAACAAACGTGTAATTAGAACTAAAATAGAATAGGTGTTGATATACTATATAAAATATGATTACATAGAAGTGTTGAGTTCTCTAAGTTCCCCCACAGGAACTGTTCAGTATCTTGCAGAATCAAGCCCACATCATTACAGAAGACTGAATCTCTTTTAAATGTAATATCATTGTACTGTATACAGTATACTGTATTGTACTGTATACAGATAAGCCACATTCTTCTCCCACTTGCTTTCAATCAGTGAAATTGTGCTGTGGAACCTGAGTGCTGAACTTTGCCTAGGCAACATATTAACTTATATAAAAACAATCTAAGCAATAATGTTCTGAATATTAGCTTGCTCGTACTTTATTTGAAAATCATCTACAGCATATATTCATCAAGTCCTAATTATGTTTTAGAATTGTTTCCAATAAAGCTGTTAATTATAGAAGGTCAAGGTATTGTTTTCATTGCCCAGGTTCCCATTCCTCAAATGTTTCAAAATAATTTTTTGTTGTGACCTTTTGTATAACTTTTAATTTTAATCTATGTGCATAACTGATTAAGTAAAAGTTGCTTATAAATGAGCTCCTAAATATTATAGATTCATAGATTTAAGGCCAGAAGAGACCTTTGTGATCATTTAGGCTGATCTCTTGTATATTATAGGCCATAGAACTTCCCCAAAATAATTTCTAGAGCCATGTTTTTGTTGATGTCTTGGAATAGCTGTGATTTTTATTATTGATCCCCAACGGATTAGTTTGCAATTTTGCAGTTTTTCAACTTCAATCTTTTTTACTTGCTTGCTTTCAATCCATATTTCTAAACTCTCTGAGTCCTTTTGTATTATATCTTAGTGATCACTGGTGTTTGCAACTACATACCTCATGGTTTAGTATCCTCTGTAAAATAATTTCATTACTGTGCATTTTATTCCCTCTACTAGCTCATTAATAAAGATACTAAATGAGAAATAATCTAACAAATATATGATTCAGTTGTCCCCTGCATCTGTAAGGGACTGGGGTGTAGGCAGTCTTGCCTAGTGGTCACAGATGGGCCAAGCTGTGCACACCAGGGATGGATTTGCACCTATGAGCCCCTATGCACAGGATCTTCAGCCTTCCCCTTCTCCCCCCCCTCCCTCCCACCCGCCTACAGCTGACCTTTGTGTTTTCTGAACAGGGGAGATGGCAGGGGAGAGAGAGGGCTGGCCAGGTCAGCGCCGCACAGGGGATTGGGGGGGAGAGGGGCTGCAGCGACCAGTTCAGCCAGCTCTTGGCTGGGGAAATATGCTCACCCGTAGGCTCCAGTTTATGGCCTGGCCAGGGGGCAGGGCCTCAGGGCGAAAAGAAGAGCAGGGCAATGGGGCCCTGGGAGAGAGGAGGAGAAGCAAGGGGTAGGACCAGAGTTCTGGTGCTTGTGCACAACCCCCAAAATTGGCCAGGACCCCCAGGAGTCACCAGGCCAGAGTTGGAGTAATCGCAAAGCCAGATCCCATAAACAAGAGTCAGGGTCAGAGTCAGAAGCAAAAGGCAAGAATCAGGATCAGAGTTAGGCTGGAGTCAGAGACTGGAGATCACGTAACGTGACGAAGTGCAACTGGCAGCAGGCCAAAGTCTGTATGGTTGCCCAGACAACTTTTTGGGGTAACCCTGGGTGTTAAGTAGGGGCACTTGGCCAAGCAGAGGGTTACAGGATGTTGTCACTCTGGGTTTCATGGGTGGTACTTCCTGCAGTTCCTACTTTCCACAGTGCTCCCTGGCCATGTCACTGCATGGCATCCTGGTGTTACTGTGGGAATGTCAGCCATCCCAGGCTCTGCAGGCCCAATTTCTAATCCCTGGGTCCTTACAGCATCTGAGCGCCACATGGCATGGTTACCTTAACCTCAGTCTCAGTTAGAGCAGACGAGGGACCTTACACAGGTAGAGGTTTGTCATGGCAGAGTCCTTTGCTTTTTCCAATGGAGAGTTCCTTACACAAGGGGGCTTCTTAACTGACCATTCCAAGCCAATATCTGGCAATTTTGGAATTCCTGAGCCAGGCAAAGGAACCATATAATACTGGAGATTATAGCCCCTGATAGCTAGTTTTTTGATCCTTTCAAAAAAATCAGTCAGGTTTGTTTGTACATTCTCCCCCTATTTCACCATAAATAAGCATCTTTTCTTTGTTTTAAGCCCCTACACCATTTAACTCCACCCTACCCATGAGATCTTTTGTTTTATCATGATGTCAAACTCTGCCTTAGCTCTGCCAACAGTGGCAGCCTTTGCTCTCCCTGCATCTCCCATAAACACCTTTGCAATTTTTCCTTTATGAGTGGTGAACAAGTCCCCCAGTGACAAGGTTCATTCACCCCGCACTGGATGAGGAAGGGTTAACTCCACTTTATGGGCTCACTCCCTCACTCGTATTGGGCATGCGCCAAGTGCTTTAGTATAAAAAGGAGCAGCTCAGCTCAGTGGGGGCTGGATGCTGAGGAGGAAGGACCTGTTATGGAGGCTCCAGCCCAGGAACCACAGGAGCACCAAGCTGTGGAAGCTGAAGATGCTGGGACTCTGTTGTCCTCTCTGTAGTCTGCAGACACCTGATGGAGCCTGGAGTAGCAGGGTGCTACGCTTGCAGAGAGGGATATGGAGACTCTGGAAATGCCCAGACCCCAGCTTCAGGAGTCAGGGTAGGAAGGAGCCCAGGAGGGGTTAGAAATTACCTTGTGAGTTGTCAGCACATTTCAGCTAGATCCCCACTGATGCAGTGGCAAAACCCTCCACCACTGTCAGGGCCCTGGTCTGGGACCTGGTGGACTAGGGAGGGGCTGGGTCCACTTACCTGGCTGCCACACATGGTGTAGGTGGCACAGGTGGCAGCCTACCCCATCTGTTCACTATGGCTTACCATCCTGCAGCTAAGGACAAACATTCTGACTCTGGCCACTAGACATTACTGCCCTACGGAGATGGGTGAATCACTGACTCTGGCTGTTAGGCCACACTACACTGGAGCTGGCAAGGGAGATTTAACCACAGGCCAATCATGCCCTGCCCCTTCACTGAAAGGAGGATGGGGTACACCTACCCTGCAACACCCCCTCAGTCAGTCGAGCTATGAGTCAAATCTCTCCTTCAGGTTTACCACGTGTGATGTCTATAGTAAGCATCAGTCTGACAACAGCCAGGCAGGTTATGAACTGAGACGACTGTGTTCATTTTATTGTATCCTCATCCTCGCCAATGTCCCTTTGACCTCCTTCCTGGTTTGTCTGTTGTAATCTGAATGTATGAGCTATTTAAGGCAGGGAGGATTGTGTACTTAGGGCATTATTCTGAGATTTTAGAGACCTAGGTTCAAACCCTTGTTTTTCAACAGATTTTCTGTGTGACTTCAAGCAGGTTAGTTAGCTTCTCTGTGCCTCAGTTCCCATCTGTAAAATTGAGATAATAACACTTCCCTACATCATAGGGATGTTGTGAGGATAAATACAGTAAGATTATGAAGTACTTTGAGATCTACTGATGAAAGTGCTATATAAAAGGTAGGTGACAGTATTTTTATTTGTTTGTGTTACACCTATCACAATAAGACCCCAAGCATGTTTAGGATCTGGCACAGGATGAACTGGTCCTTTAAGAGAGAGTCCTGGGTTCAGTCTCATCTATGATTATGTTATTCCTTAGTCAGTCTAGGAGTCACATGACAGAAGCATGTGACTACAAAGCAGGCCTTCTGACTGATATAAGAGCAGCCTGTGTGCAGTCAAAGGAGAGATCCAATGAAGTAGGAGGGAGATATGAGTTGAAACCTCTAGAGGAGAAATTCTCAGTTAAAAAGGATTATTACATATGAAGGAGTGTAAAATCTTCACAGTAGAGCTATCTGAATGCTGAAGCCTGCTTAAGAATCAAAAGGCAGAGATAGACCAGGGAACAAACTAGGAAGAACTGCTGAGACAGGGAAAAGTAACTGGAAGGTTTTATTTTAACTATTATTTTTTTGTAATAAACCAGACTAGTAGGAGAGTAATATGTGTGTCACCAGCTGTTGGGTGTTTGTTTGCCAGATTGAGGAGTTAAACTGAGGGAGTGGAAGCACTTGAACATATGGGCAAATCCCTCTGACAGGCACCTAGGGCCTACTGTAACAGAAATAATATGTATTACTGTTTATGTAGTGCTAAGAGAAAGCAGTGTGTTGGGCACTCTATAGAATACATGAACTTATAGTTTCTAGTTCAATGAGTTAGTAAACTAAATAGAGAACGGATCTGTATTTGGCAGCATGCATTGCTGTAACAGATGAAATGGCACAAGTCAAGTCAAAATCTCTTGACTAAAGAAGCAGCACTCTATGGAGTAGTAAACTTCACCAAGCTTTCAAGAAGCCAAAGAAACACAATAAAATTAGATGCATATAACCTGTTGGCAAGCTACAGTACTACACACAAAGGAAGCTCCTATGAAAAGTGAGGGAGAACACAGAAACTAGGCCAAATGAATATAAGCATACATTTCATGGATCATAACAGTTTCCTGAGGAATACATGATTAAAGTGCATACCACTGTAAAAATTCCAGTTGAACTGAGACTGATCTTGGAAACAGTGGGGCTAATTGTCAGAGAAGCACCTTCTGTCACAATCATGAAGCATCAGTTAGTATTCAAGCGCTGACACTACCTACTAAATATAGGTAACCCATTTGACGTTTTATACAGGCTTTCTTTTAAAATAAACTTTTTAAAAAAATAACACATAAAAAAGTAGCACAAAATACCTCTCAGCACCATCCTTAGCTGCTACGTATCTCTCATTGGTAAATAATACTTTTGTTTAAGTTCAGCTGCAATCCGGTTTGACAGCAAAATGTGAAGAAAAGGGTCATAAAGTGATTTGGAGAAATTAGACCAGCACGGTTGTAGTTAACTAGGGAAAATTCAGTAGTAAAAATATAAAGTCAGGGAGTGCAAATAGGACAGATAAAAATGGGGAGCAGCTATATCCATTTGTTAAAATAAGTTTACTTTCATCATCTCCTTAATACTATTCTACATGGACCATTTGTTCACATAGCCGATATTATAGGTGCTGCAGCGATGGTGAGATGCAAAGTTTTTACAGGGAGTCCCTCAGAAAAGATTCATCTCAGAGGGTATAAAATGTGACAGTCCCCAGGTAACATAGTTTCTCCCCTTCCTTTCTACCCAAAACTGTCTTTGCAAAGTAAAGGCATAGGAAATCACTAATTAATTCAAAGCTGAGATTCTTCTTTATGGAGAAATGTGTAAGTGTAGGAGGGTTGGCTACCAGGGAATCTGTCTTCTAAAGCACATCACAATGAAAACATTTTGACTTTTGAACATTTTGAGACTAGTGAGAGTAATTTTAATATTGATGATGATTACCCAGTGGAACAATTTCGGTTGTAAGTTAGGGTAGATTCTCCATCACTGGCAATTTAAAAATGGGATGTTTTTCTAAAAGATATGCTCTAGTGCAAATAGGAATTCATTCAGGGAAGTTCTGTGGCCTATGTTATGCAGGAGGTCAGACTAGATGATCACAGTGATCCCTTCTGGCCTTATAAATCTAGGAGAACCAGTGTAATAGATGTCCACTCATCTGATTCTCATCATAAATGAAATTAGATTCTTTGGAATCTAGTTTCTGAGATAGAAGTGCTTTTCAAAAAAATCATTTGACTACGTATTAAGAGGAAAAGAGCAATCATCTACATCTCTAGTAGGACTTTCCACAACAGGGAAAGAGAGCTTATGACCCACAGAGTAAATTACAGACATATCATGTAATATTTTATATTTCCATAGCAGCCTTTAATGCTCCAGCAGGCATTTAAGCCTATTTTTTTAATTTTCAGAGATGTAATAACTTTCACCAGAAAGTTATTTACCTGGTAGACTGTGTGTTTCCTTCAGATTTCCTCTCCCTTCTTTGAGAAAAAGGATTTCAGGATTATGCTCACCGATCTAAGCAATGAGATGTGAAATTTGTTTTGTTTGTACACAAATAATAAAACTTTCAGTTTGGTTCATTTTTATTTCAAACTAAGGCAAAAAAATAAGGAACAAATACAAGTCTCTGGGTATGTCTGCTGCACATGAAGGTGTGATTGTAACACAGATAGGCCTATCCGTGCTAGCTTTTATCTATTTATTTAAAGCATGGGTAACGCTAGTAATGAAGACGTGGTGGCACGTCTTTAACTATGGCCAGTAATCCAAGCATGTACTCGTAGTGCCTGGCGGACAGCTAGTCAAGTGTCTAGTTCAAGTTCAAGCCATCACCAACACATCAATTTTAGTAGATTAAAGCTAGCACAGCTGTGTCAATCTCACCTTCACTTGCAGTACAGATATATCCTAATAGAGAGTGCAAGAGAGAGCACAGTGTGTAACTTGCTCTGTAACAGACATCTTGCATTGACTTTTAGCGCTGCTCCCGACCAGAAACCAAGCAGCCTCTTTACAGTTCAAGGAGTAGAACACAAAATTATAACATCTGTTATATGCACTGCACACCATGGGCCATTTACTTGTTCTTTCTGGGCTGGCCTTTCACTCACTTTATCGTTCACCTCATCCATCTGCAGAGCCCCTGACAGATTATGGCATTTAATTTCCCTGATGACGTGATCTAAACCTGTTGCTAGGAGAAGCTATTGAATGATGTGGTTCATGCTCTTTCCATCTCACCCCTTCTTCAGAGGCCTAGGACTGTGTTAGCCTTTGCTGACCTGAGGTGTAAAAACTCAGTTTTTGTCCATCAAGCAACAATGTTGTGTGCTCTGAGCCTTTAGACTCAGACTTATATAGTTAATCTTCTCAGACATTTTTAATGGTAGACGAGTTCCTCTCCACTGATTCTTGAACAGTGAATGAACAGCATACTTCACTGCTTTTTGAACAGTCTATAATGCTGTTTCCTAAGCATAAAGTTGTTGTTTATTAAGTATAACAAAGTAGACAAATCAGAGACCCTACTTCCCAAATAACATGATAGCTTGACTTTGAATGGGTATGAACTATTGAACAATTTTGATCCATCTTTAATGCATCATACTTTGAAAATAATAATTTGTAAATTCTGTCATTTTCAGATATTTTCCAGTTGTTTATCATCCCCCATCCTCATTTTTGTTTTTAAAAATACCAGAATTGACAATCTGGTTTTCAATTAGAAACAATGGTGGGATTAAGATTCATCTCAGAATTTACAAGAGCACTTTTCTTTTATCAATTTATACATGAATTTATTCTTTTAACAGTGAGACAACTATCATTCTGTTTTCTATATATCTGGGCATACCTTTTAATGGATAAACCACTAGAGTAATATCTGAAATCCTGTATAATAAAGAGACGATATGTCAGAAATTGTTTATTGATTAATGAAAAAAGTAAATGAATTAACAAGGACAAATATCGTTAAAATATTGCTAAATGATCTGGTTTTTGACACACAGAATCGTTAATTATATTCATTTACAATAATTAGGCACAACCTCTAAAACAAAAAATTATTAATAAAAAGCTGAAGTTTGTAGGAGAGTAAAGAGTTAAAAGCTGGACAAGTGCTCAGGCCTAAATTACAGGGAACGGGATCAAGGCAAGGGGAAACCTTGTTTCTGTTAATTGGTGTGAATTTTAGCTAATCTGTTATCTCTCTTCTTCTCCTCCCTTCCTGGCCATCTGCACAGGGGCTGAGTCTATTGCCATTCCTGTGGAAGGCCTTTTGGTGGGAAAAAAACATTATCTTTCTTCTCCCCCTGGCATGCCTTTACTTCAAAGAATGTTAGTATAAAATGTATAGGTTTTAAGATGATGTGCCTGACCTCTGTATGGTAATCCTGTAAACAACAAACAGGGGCGGGTATAATTATATTCATTATGTAGTTGTTAATATTCATTTTATAGGTGTCAATTAACCAGATAAGGGTCTATGGGGAGTTGCTGGAAATGTATACATTTACATACTGTTATGGGTAAAAGAATTGTAAAGTAACCCCCTCGTTGCTCACTCGCAGTGTCGAGGTGGAACGAGCAGGCAATAAAGGGTTCTGTCTCCCCAATCCACCCCTGGGACAACCTGTTTGATTATTTCTAGCAAAGTTGTTTGTTAATTATGATCCATTGAAACATTTTATATTACAGCGTAAGCTTTTGCATTATCTTTAGCTTGCAAGGCTAATGCTAATTACAATACAGATTAATAGCTGTCAAGTGTGTCCTACTTCCAGTATAAATGAATACAAATTAGCCTGATATTTTGGAAATAAATAGACTACATTGCTTATTGAGTGCTTTTAACTCTTACATATATATGCAGTTATATCATTCAGAGCAGCTATTATACCTCCTTGATTTATAAAGAGAATAAAATACGTGTCACAAAACATCACATGCAAAGGCAAAGTAAAGTAACCTTGGCTCAAGGCTAATAAAACAGTAAGCTCTGAAATAGGCAGTGGACAGCTTTTGCTAACTTGATTGACAGTGGATTGCATACAGTTTATATTGTCAGCAATTTATTTCTGACAAGGGTGACTACTATCCATAAGCTGGCAGATAGAATGCTAATCACAGCAGTAAGCAAACTAATTTGTATGTAATAAACGTAGATACCCTCTTTGTTATTTCTTCTTTGGATCATCTCTTGTTCATTGCAAAACAAGACCATATTTTTAAAAATTTGCAAGTTCCCATTTGTCACAGGTCTCCTTACCTATTTCATATCTCTGCCACTGAAACTAAAAATGACTTACTTCGGTATAGTAGATAACAATGTAAACTAGTCTAGCACTTTCCTATGGTATCATTAAATACTTCTGCAGTTAGCACCATCCTTGAAAATTACTTTTATAATCCGCACACTAAAAGCTAAGCTATGGGTTTTTTCAGAACTGATTTGGAAAGAAATTGAAAGGAGAGACAGTGTGGCAGTGTGTGAGAGATTTTATCATTTTTGTATCTCTTCATGTAGTATAAAATAGATTTGATCAGCCTCAAATGACAGTAGTTCTCTGCTTTATCCTGCATCCTACATTTTGTCACTTAAGACTGGCTTCTGCCTATCTCTAATGGCTATGCACAATGGAAGGGAGTAAGAAGAAGTGATTCCACAAGGGGGAAAATTATGAAAAAATCCAATGTGTCTTTAAAACTGCTTGAATCATTTGATTATTACATGACATATTAAATGATGGAATTAAGGTTGTTTGGATGCCTTAATGATTCCTTATCTTAAAATATTTTAATATCTGTTAAATGTAACCTTAACACTGAAGTTTCTGAGTTTCTAATGTTTGGTTTGTGGACAATCACAACAGCCCAGTAATGTTATTTTGCTTCTACTGATGCATACCCTTAATTCCAATTTAATCTATTTTTTTCCCTGGGAATATTTCAAAGTATTCTTTCTCTGAGGACATAAAGCTGGGTATCTCCTTTCTTCTGGGTTTTTGCGGGGGGGAGGGGATTGTTTTTGTTTTTTCTTTTCCCACGTTTCTAGTCCCAAATATGTTTTGTTCCCTCAGGCTGCTGTGACAAGGAACCTACAGATTTTCTGTATAATGCTTACTCTTTGAGCCTGACTCTTTCCCACAAGGGATAAATTCCTTATAAGAACTGCCTCTTTTAATGCAGTTAGTCAACCAGTTACAGGGTTAGAACATATGCTGAAAAATACGTTCTATTTATGTATGTGTTTTATTGACCAAGGTGAGCCTCAGTGTTTATCTTGAGGGAAAGCAATGTCAGTGGGGCACATGAAGCTATCAGCATTTGTGCAACATTTATAAACAGGCCTGTTGATTTTTTCCAAGATGAAGCTGTTGTCTTTTCAGCAAATAGGAACTAAGAGACTCTTATGTTATCATACTTACCAAAGTTACATGTTTCAAAAATAAGTACATTACATATTATCAGAGATAGAGCTCCATTGCAGTGACAATATATGACCATATATATCTGTGTATTAAGTGCACATTTTGATATATATCCAAAATGTTATTTATGTGCTTGATTTCTCAGACTGTGTATTAGGTTTAGAATGGGGATGCCATTAGGAGGGTGCCCCACCTGCCAGACAATTTCAGCCCTCTCACCCACAGGAGGGAGACAGTGATCAGACCAGTGATTATAATCCATTAATGGATCTAACCACCCAAACAATGGAGTAGCTAAGACTGGACATTGTCCTTGATAGGCCTTGCTGGATGCTCCAGTGAGCCAGAAAATAATAATCTGAGGTAGTGGGAGAGTCCATGCCTGGGCTTTGAAACAAAGAAAGCTACAGAGTAATATAGAAATGATTCCCTCTAGAATGGAAGGATTCCCTCTCTTCTGCTTCAGAGAGAACCAGACTGACACAAGACAGGTGGACTAGGAGGATAACAGGACATACTGTCAACAATGATAAGACTAGGGTGGTGGATCACTGGAGGATCTTTGCTTTCTAAAAGAATGAGAGTTTGTTTAGTTCTTTTCCTGTAAATTAAGTCAAAAGCATCTAAATTAGCTTTAGTGAAGAAAAAGATTGGTTGAGACTGGACTGGATGTAGGTATGGCAACAATCACTAAACTAGGGAATCACAGAACAATCACTAAACTAGGGAATGAGGGTAGACTCATATTTCCCGGCTAACCCCTGGGGAGTATTCTGCCCTGTAACATGGGTTTGCCCTAGCTAAAGATCCAGCTGTTGAGAAGGCCTTCTCTCTCTAGGTGGATTACGGAGGACTTCTGGTGTTCTTGCACCAGAAGGTATTATTGGTGCTAGTCTAACAATGAGCTCAGGAGTCGTAGCTCAAACAGGTGAGAGGGCTGTTTTTGCTGCAGAGATGGATGGAGGAGGAGATTCAGGAATGGGTGACTCTTGGCTCGATGATATCTCACCTGCAATGGTGAGGTCAAGCAGTTGAACTGGAGATGTAACCTTGGAACTTGTAAGACCTGGCAACAATTGATCTACATCTTGCCACCAGGGGAGATCATTTGCAGTCTGGTCAGTGTAGGAAACAGGTCTTGTCTGGGCGATGCCTGTAGCAGGGACCCATTTAGCTCCAGAAACATAGTTTCAACCTAGGACAGGCTGTCCAGAACTAAAGGTTCGGTCTTTTGCTCTGTGTCCATGTCTGATGACTTAGTTTTGCTGTTGATGTTGTACAACATGTCATTCTTTGGAGGGTTTCAGCAAATCAAAGAAAGTGCACAGCTGTCATCCCATCATTAGAAAGGCCGGAGATGCTTTGGTTGTAGCATGAGGTGTGCTTCTGTAGGATAGTAAGAAGGTGTCCAGACACTTCTGAATGGATGAATGTCCCCATGCAGATTTTAAGGCTTGTTTATTGTCTGCACAAACTTTTCTGCTAATCCATTGATAGATGGATGATACAGTGATGTGATGTATCCCATTTGCTTTAATAAAATTTTCAAACTCCTGAGACACTTAAACTCCTGTGGTCCGTCGTCATTCAAGTTCTTCTGGCAAACCAAAATGACTAAAGATTTCACACAGTCTCTAGATAATGCTTTCAGCAGTAGTGGATGGCATTACAGAGATTTCTGGCCATTTGGATTGGGTGTCAACAACAACCAGGAACATGCTTCCTTCAAATGGTCAGGCAAAATCAATGTGAATATGCTGCCATGGGTTTTCAGACTAGTCCCATGGGTGTAGGGGCACCAACTGAGGTGTGTTGCTCTCACTTTGACATGAAGTACAGATCTTGCCTTCTCTTCAATGGCACTGTCAGGCAAGGCCACCAAAAGTAGCTTCACGCAATTTCTTTCATGCGCGCTATTCCACAGTGGCTGAATGTAGCTGTTCCAACATCTGCAATCTCAGTAGTGGTGGAATAATGACGTGCATTCTCCACAACAAGCAACCATAACATCCTTCTCAACGTAGGGATGAAGGTCAGGTGAGACCTCAGAGTCCTGTAGAGACGTTCCATGTATCACTAGGTCCAAAACTTGGGACAGTACTAGATCAACGCGAGTTTCCCTCCTTACTTGAGTAGCAGCGATGGGTGTGTTCTCTACCTCTTCAAAGTAGAAGATTTCTTTCTGGCCAATATCTTGATTTTTAACTGGAAAAGGCAGTCTTGAGAGACCATCTGCATTGCAGTGCAGAGTGGATTTCCGATATTTGATCTTATATGTGTGTGCGGTAAGTAACAATGCCCACAATTGCATACGACTTGCAGCCAATGGTGGGATGCCTGTGCGTGGTCCAAAAATGGATGTAAGAGGTCAATTGTCAGGAGAAGTGTGAACTTCTATCCAAACAGGTACTGGTGAAATTTCCGAATTCCAAAAACGATTCCCAGTGCTTCACATTCGATTTGGGCATAGTTAGTGTCTGCCTTGCTTAAGATGTGTGATGCAAAAGCAATGGGTCTCTCCTCTCCCAAAGGCATAATGTGTGACACAACTTCTCCCACGTCATAAGGTGAGGCATCGCAAGCCAACTGTAGTGGCAAGGATGGATCAAAATGTGTCAACCTCTGAATTTAGCAATGTGCATTTAGCCTTTTTAAATGCAACATCACAGGCTTCAGTCCACTTCCAGACCTTGTTCTGGGAAAGGAGTTCATGTAGTGATTTTAGTAGTGTTGCTAACTGTGGAATAAACTTTCCATAATAGTTCAATAGCGCTAAAAAAGAACAAAGTTGGCTTACATTTTGAGGAGGTGAGGCTTTCACAATAAGCTTGACTTTTGCAGGAGCCTTACAAAGGCCAGTAGCATCTATGATATGTCCCAAATATTCAACAGAGGACTGGAAGAATTCACATTTGCAGACTCATAGACCGTACTCTTCCAGTCTTTGTATGACAGTCTCCATGTTAAGGTGATCTGCCTTATTCTTCCCAGGACCAGGATATCATCAAGATAGCACTTGACTCCTTGCAAGCCACTCAAGATCTGTTCCATCGCCCTCTGGAACAAAGCTGGAGCAGACGTTATTTCGAAGGGCAAGCAACAGTATCAGTACAGCCCTTTGTGTGTCATGATAGTCAACAGTTCTTGGGACTTCTCATCAACATGCATCTGTAAATACGCCTTCCTCAGACCAATCTTGCTGAACTTTTTCCACAAGCCAAGCCAGCGAAGAATTTATCGATGGGGGGAAGAGGGTATTGCTCTGCACACAACGCAGGGTTAACAGTGACCTTAAAATCCCTACACAAATCTGAATGGAGCCATCTGTCTTCAATACAGGAATGATTGGGGTTTCCCATTGGCTGTGGGGAACTGGCGATAGGACTCCATTTTTGACCAGGCGCTCCAGGTCTGCTTCAATTTTTGGCCTGATGGCATATGGTTAGTTGCCTAGGTTGCCATAGTAACAAAGCCTAGCATGTTGCTATAGTAACAGAGTTAGAATATTATGGGATAGCTCAGCCACATCTGGCTGGTTTCACTTGTAGTTCAATAAAGACTTTCTGTGTGTTTACATCTCTCTGTGTTCTGTGCTCATTTCTCTCTGAATACAAGTAATTTCCAAGGATTTAACATAACAAAAGTGGCAATGAGGACAGCAGATCTGTGCACAAGTAAATATAAGAAAAACCTTTTGCTGATCTGGTTTGTTTGCACTGAAAGTAAAGCAGGCTGTGCTTTGTGCTGAGAGAAAGTCAAGCACACAGATTGGGAAGGGAGAAGAAACAGAAGGAGTGACAGTGAATGGTAATCACCAGCAATTGTGTGTGACCCTGACACATATGAATAGAAGACACTAAAAGACAAGGGGAAAAAAAGGGGTAGCAATGGCTACACTTACGGGACCTCTGGGATCTTTTACTGAGACGCTGAGGCAATGGAATTCATATACTGAGCGTTTTCAGCTTTTTGCTATTGCAAATGAAATTACAGATGCAAAGAAGGTGCCAATTTTCTTAAGTGCTGTGGGAGCTAAAACCTATAGTTTACGTGCAGCTTAGTGAACCCTGGATAAGTGAGAGACAAAATCTTACAGTGACATTGTGAAGATCCTTGAGGCACATTTTTCCTCAAAACTACTGGTAATTGTAGAGAGATTTAGGTTCCACAAAAGGAATCAAGAAGAAGGTGAAACAATTATGGAATATGTAGCAGCTCTGAAGAAGCTTACTGAGCACTGTGAATTTAATGATGTGTTAAATGACACCCTGTGTGATATGTTAGAGTGTGGTCTGCACAATGAAGCAATACAGAAGTGCCTATTGGCAAAGGCCGAACTCACCTTGCAGAAGGACATTGAATTTGCAGTCTCTATGGAGTTGGAAGCAAAGAAAGCCCAACAGCTCTGTGCATCAACCGGAGTGCATAAGGTGTCACAAGAATCTACCCATAAGACAGTGGAGAGCTGGGAATGTCACCGCTGTGGAAAGCTGGCTTATCATGGATCAGAATGCTGGTGTAAAGACCTAGTGTGTCGACAATGTGGCAAAAAGGGACACATTGAGCATGCCTGCCATCAAAAGAAAGAAGTCAAACAGAATAGGGAAACTGGAGAAAAAGAAGCCTGCTGTCTGGTGGACCAAAAAGGAAAATCTGCACTCGGTAGACCAGACTCAGGATGAGCAAAATGACACCCTGTCAGAAGAAGTGCTACTCCACGTCTTGTCCATGGCAGTTGGCTCACATGAATACTGGTTAACCCCGCTGTTGGAAGGTAAACCTGTATGCATGGAATGGGATACCAGCGCAGCAGTTTGGCTGGTCTCAGACACTGTGTATAAGGAGAAGCTAAATCATCTCCTGCTAAAGTCGACAAAAATTGTTCTGAAGACATACACTGGAGAAGCTGTACCCAAGCTGGACACTACTGATGTAAAGGTGGAGCTCAATGGACAGACTGCTAAATTGCCAGTTTGTGGTGGAAGGCAATTACCCAGCCTTAATTGGAAGGTCGTGGCTTAGGAAGATTCAGCTGAATTGGGCAGAAGTGCATAGGATGACTAAAGAAGAAACTGGTCTGACAGCTGAATTAAAGAAACATGCTGTTGTTTTTGGAGAGGATCTGGGAAGTATGAAGGGAATCATTGTGAAATTGAACATTAAGCCTGACAGCCAACCAGAATGTCTGAAAGCCAGAACTGGCTGAGCCTAATATTCCATCTCTGTTGCTATGGAAACATTCTAGGCTCTGTTTCTATGGCAACCTAGGCAACTAGGCAGGACACAATAGCCAACAATGAGTTCTCCCAGTTCTCCAAAAGAACCAAGCAGGTGAACAAACTGAGAATGGCATGCAGGGTGAATGGTACATGTGGTAACATAACTGGGTCCCAATATAAGACTAGAAGAAACATGAGATTTCACCTCAGACAGATAAAGGCAAGAGGCCAAACACCTGTGGGGGTGCTTGCAGAGAGACTAGCAAGGGGACAGAAGTAACTTGTAGAAGCCTTGTAACCATGCCATTTAAACAATTTAAATCCCGGGTAACTTCACCCCATTCATTTTAATAGAATAATCCCAGATTTCTCTAGCACCCCTGAGATCAGAATATGTCCTCATAGCTGAGACTACGATTTTGTCTTGTGCTCTGAATATGGTAATGAAAATTACAAAGCCAAATGTTGACATATTCATTGTCTTTGCCCTTTACACAACATTGACTGTGTAGATTCTTCATGGTAGGTTCCAAATAGCCATGCTTGGTAAATAAACACAACAAGCAAGGCTTAGTTACAAATAAACACAGCTGCTGTTGCTGCTTCCTAAAATATAAAATGCTAGATCACTACTGCAGGGCCCATAAACTATTTTATAGGACAGTACCCCATTTGTATATATCAAAATACTAAACACAAAAGGCCTGGTCTCCCTTTCTCTGGTGTAAATAAGAAGTAATTTAGCTGAAGTCAATTCAGTTGAAGTCATGAAAATCAGTATAGGTAAGATCAGAATCTTACCCAATATTTTTGTTAAATATATATTTTTCTTTCTTTCCAAGTTGATGACAATGGCTTAATGAGTGTATGAGTAATTATATATCCAAATGTAAGCTTATTGTCATAAAGCTGAATGGATAAAATGACGCTTCAAGTTCAGCTGAATAGTTAGACTTCATAGTGTTTCAGGAAGAACTTCTTTTCAAAATGCTTCCAGGCCATACTATAGAAAGTGTTTGTATCAAGGTTTGTGATCATTGTGAGAATGTTTGTACTGCTAATGCAAAGGCCAATGGTAAAGGTAATTGAATGTGATGCTGGCCTCCATGACAGAGTCTACTACTACCAGTTCTTTTCCCAGAAATGTTTTTAGCAGTTGAGTTAAATCACATTAACCTTTGCCATAGACACTGGCATCTTGGTGCTTGCTCCAGGTCTTTTCCGTTGTTGAGGGTACAAGTGATCTGTTACCAGTGTAAGCAAATCCAGTTCACACAGATATCTGCAAAAGTTCTCACATACCCACAGAAGCAGGTACAGATTGAAGAAGAGTGCCTGGCAAGCATATGGGTATGTGAGAACAAAATGCAACTGGCTTCCTCTCAGAGCCATGTTGTTGCAACAGTACACCACCTAGACCATAACTGCTTGCATCTACACTGACTCTTGTTGTTTTGTTCACATCACAGTGCTTTAGAACTGGAGCTGTTGAGATTATTTCTTTTACCTTTCTGAAGGCAATTTCTTGATTTTTTTGCCCCTGTAACCATGATGTGTGGAATTTTAACAGTTCATTCAATGATTTTGTCACTGTAGAAAAGACATGTAGACCAAGTAAATTTACCATCCACAGCACCCATCTCAGTTTTGGTTCACTGGTGGGTGCATTCAATTCTTGAATTGCTTTTACTTTCTCTGTGATTGACTGATTCCATCTTTGTTTATTGTTTGTCCCAAAAACTGAATTTGGTGGAGGCAGGAAATGCACTTTTCCTTGTTTTATCATCAGTCCAGACTAGCTGATTGGGCTTTAAATTCACAGAGGGTTTTGTTGTGTTCTTCCAGCAAAGAGCCATATATCAAAATATTGTCCATGAAGACTACAACTCCATTTTTTCACAGCATAATAAATGTTTAGAACTCTCTTTGACTAAAGAAATTTGCCAGATTCTGCTCAAGACATCCAGCTGGGAAAATACTGTAGCTCCTTTCACTTTCAGGAGGAAGTCATCTGAAGTTGGGAGGATACATTCGTCTCTGACCACTGCTTCACTAAGTCTTTTTAGATCCACACAGATTCATATTTTTCCATTTTTCTTTGTAATGGGTACCAGTAGGGCACACTAGACTTTTAGCACAACAATTTTCTCAATTTTGCCAGTCTGTTCCATTCTCTTTAATTCAGTTTCCACTTTATGAAGTAATGGGATAGGAGCTCTGATGTACATGTACACTATATGGTTCAGCATTGTCTCTCAAGTTTATTTATACAAGATCTCCTTTCTACAATCCAATATCCCCAAATAGCCCATTGAGCTCTTCCATCTTTTTTCACTAAACCCCATCATGGGTGCCATCCTGCAACAGAGAAGGTTGTTGGTTTCTGATTCTTTGATCACATACACTATGAATGCAGAAATTTTGTCTTTGTGAGTTGTTTCTGTGGTGAACTGGCCCATGAAGTTCAGAATACTTCCAGGGCTAGCTGTGGGACGGGTTGAAGATGATAGTAAGTCCCTTCTGATATGAATGTCATGTCTGCTCCTGAATCAGTTTTAAAGTCAACAGTCTTTCCATGAATATTCAGTTTCACTCTCGAGGCAAGTTCTGTCATCACATAGTAGATTCCAGAAATATGATTCAACTCTGACTGCTTTTGTGCAGCAAATACCTGCAAAATGTCCATATTCTGTGCATTTATTACACATTGCCTCTTTGGCTGGATATACATGTCTTGCGCAATACATTTTTTCCATATCTTATACACGTAGTCTGAAATGTTTTGTAGGTAGCTTGGACTTTGTCTGTCTTATAATACTGATAATTACTTAGCTCTCATGCTCTTTCTGTTTACAGTTTATAAGCTAGTTACTTGTTTTTCAAGTTTAGCAAGTTGCTCTTGGTTTCGCTATTTCACAAGCTCAGACTGCTTTGCTATTTGAATAGCTGTGTGAAGGCTTTAATTTGTCTTTAATCGTAGTTGCTATGAAATATTTTTATCTGTAAGATCCATGATTAATCTCCTCTAATATGTTCAGGTTTTACAGTCCCAAAATCAATTTCTGTCAATGCATGTAAAGCTCTGACAAAGAAGTCAGATTTCCCTAATTTTCTAATGAAAACATGCCCTTTCATAAAGCACATTTCCCTTAGGTATAAAGTATGCATAAAACATAGCCAGAACCCTTTTGTAGTCATCTTTGTGATGGTCTTCCATAAACATAAAATATTTAAAGATATGCTCTGCCTGCTTCTCCTTATCATAAATTAAAAAGCATACCTGAATGTCTCCAGTTTCCTTGTGGAGTTTGGTTTCAGTGCAAAATCTAGCAAAATGTTAAAACAACGAGAGGTCCTGTAGCACCTTAAAGACTAACAAATTTCTGCGGGCATAAGCTTTTGTGGTCTTCAACCCACTTCGTCAGTTGCATGAAATGGAAATCACAGATAGGAGGTGTGTATATATATATATACATCTAAGGGTAAGAAACATAACAATGGGGAAGGCAAGTGCTAACAAAGTCAGTTCAGTTAGTGTAGATGAGGCCTATTCACAACCGTTGATTAGAAGGCGAGAATGTGTGAACAGTGACAATTACTTCTTGTAATGAGAGCCATTCCAAGTCCCTGTTCAGACTCAGTCTGATTGTGTCAAGTTTGTATATGAGTTCCAGCTCTGCAGTTTCTCGCTGAAGTCTGTTTTTGAAGTTTTTTTGTTGAAGTATGGCAACTTTCAAGTCAGCTACAGAGTGGCCTAGGAGATTGAAGTGCTCTCTTACAGGCTTATGGATATTACCCTTTTTTATGTCTGATTTGTGTCCATTTATTCTTTTGCGTAATGACAGTCCGGTTTGGCCGATGTACATGGCAGAGGGGCACTGCTGGCACATGATGGCATATATTACAGTAGTAGATGCGCAGGTGAATGAGCTCCTGATGGTGTGACTGATGCGGTTAGGACCTGTGATGGTGTCACTAGAGTCGATGTGTGGGCAGAGTTGGCAACGGGGTTTGTTGCAGGGATAGGTTCCTGGGTTAGTGTTCTTGTTGTATGGTGTACGGTTGCTGGTGAGTATTGCTTCAGGTTGGGGGGCTGTCTGTAAGCAAGGATAGGCCTGCCTCCCACAGCTTGAGTGAGTGAGGGATCATCTTCTAGGATAGGTTGTAGATCCTTAATGATGTGTTGGAGAGATTTTATCTGGGGACTGTAGGTGATGACCAGTGATGTTCTGTTGTTTTCTTTGTTGGGTCTGTCCTGTAGTAGGTGACTTCTGGGTACCCATCTGGCTCTGTCAATTTGTTTCTTCACCTCCCAAGGTGGGTACTGTAGTTTCAAGAATGTTTTGTGGAGGTCCTGTAGGTGTTTGTCTCTGTCTAAGGGATCGGAACAAATCTTCTTGCCTCATCCTCAGTCTAATGATGCTTTATAACCTCAAAATGCAAATACACTGATCTCCATTGGCAATTCTGATTTATTTTAAACAATCTCTTCAAATTTTCTTTTTAGCCATACTGTTGGGTTCCTATTATGTGTTCTTGTCCTCAAATTACTTAAAAAACATTGTTATATTCACTTATGCAGAAGTCCTAGAAAACTTTTTAAAAGACCGCTATAAACCTTTAGCTCTTATATGTTAACATAACCATATAAAATGTGACACATACGTTTGTGCTAAGGCAGAGCAAAACCCTTGAGTGCCACTGAGTGGAGCACATTAGACTGAAGTACTGTAATTCTTTTAAAATATTAATTTCCTGTTCGTAACTGCTATGTATGTTACCGTTACTTTGCCACATTCAACTCTAGAGAAGGATGCATTTCTATGGTGGGTGAAATGATCCCTGTATATCATTTATAAACATATTTCTTGAAAAAAATTATGAAGCACTTTGAGCTCATTATGCAAAGGCAGCAAAATAATATTTTATTTGTATGTGCTGTAGAGAATCAGATCCTGAACGTTCATCACCTTAACTTCAGGATTAAGCCTTTTGGCCATTTATGCATTTAGTGGCTATCCATGCTTCCCCTTTAAAGTCATTAAGGCCACATCCCATGTTTGTGTAGGTCTTTCATACAGCAACAGAGGACAGAAAAACATTTTATTGGCAGGAGGAATAAGGGGCAGGTGTAGTACTAGGCAATACTTTTAACTCATTCTTTTTAAATTGACCACAGTCTAAACCAGATACTTGATAATTCTTCAGTGTCATGCTTGACAAAAATAAATGTTCACTAAATGCCAAGGCTTACTAAGCACTTTAAATGCAAAAATGATATATTCACACAGCCCTTCTCACACTTAGTGTAAGAGTCAAATTCTCAGCTGATATAAATGATGTAGCTCTATTGCAGTCAACTGCTATTGGAGTATGCTGCTTTACATCAGTTCAGAATCTGTCTCTTAGAGTCTTTGCTGTGCTGGGAACTAGGCAAAGTAGAGATTGCCGGGGGGCGAGGGGTCAAGCATCACCACAACTCCCTTCCAACTTTCTATAACTAGGATCTCTCAACCTAGATTACACTGATAGAAACTAGGGTAACACAGGATTGAATCAAGTAAGTATCTCTATTTTGAAAGACTGAAAACCAAACAAACTTCAAAGATAAACAGGGAATCGAGACAGAAATATTCCATTATGGGGTCTAACTCCCTATCAAAATACAGAATTGTAAATGAGTATTGATCCATAACAATATCAGTTATGTTTAATCTTCTGCTTAACAGGAACATTCTCAGTTCATCTTCTATTTGAAAATTCTCTGTGAAAATATTTTCTTACAAAGAATAGACAATGAATGTATGTTTATATGTTGTCATGTGTATCACACAAGCTATATATTCCAGTGTATGATGGCTGCCATGTGAATGTGTAATGAGGTAGCCAGGCAAATTTTTAATCATTCATGGGCAAAAAACCCAAACTTTTGCTTCACATTGAAAAATATTGGTATGACTTTTTTCTTGGTTAAGTTTGATAATGTATTCTTAAATATCACTCCTTTCCAGATGGACCAGAATTAATGTCAGCAATGTAAGGTACTATGTTGTTTAGAGAATTCTTTATTTCATCTGAGAAAATGATTGAGACGACAGTTGACATTTCCACTTGATTGACTGCATCTGTTTTTCCAAAATATCACTTTAGTATGCTATTTCTTATTTTGCTGTTACAAACTTCTTAATTCCTTAATAAGAAGCATCTGTTGTATATGTTCTCAGCCCAGATTTCTAATTTGTCCTCAGTTACAAAGGTAATTTCCCTTGCAATTCCTTGAATTCCTTAACCTCTTCTTATTGATATGTATGTTTCATGTTTAGTTCATATGAAAATATTTATTTTGTAATCAATCTTATCAAAGTGTGACAGTACTGTTTTTATCCTTTATAACATCTTAATTGCTTCAAGTTTCTGCCCACAGTTACTCTATTACACATAATTGCATCAATTTATTCAGTAAAGGGCAGTAAAGTATGCACCCTATATTTTCATGCAGATCTTCAAATGGAAATAAAAATTCCCAGCAAAGTTAAAAGTACTATATTTCAATTTTTAAACTGATGGGCAGTCTTTCTCATTGTTTTAAACAGTTTCTCACCACATTCATCTTCATGTTGGTGTCAGATGCAAACCACCTTGAATCTCCTGCTATAATCAGCCATTCTTGATGCCAGACAATGGTTTATTTTTTATGTTTGTGTTTTTTAATCTTCTGGCTTTATTTTACCTTTATCTGCAGATAATACATAATGTGTAAAATCCAGCTTTCCATATGCAATCTTCAAATTACTGGCTTTTAAGAAACAAATTGGCTAAAAGTATTGATTACAGTCCCACTTTCTGTTTGAAGTAAAATAAAGGACAAGAAAACCTGCTATCAGTTTTTCTAAAACAAACACATACTATCAAATAAAAATTTAAATGTCTACTGTGCAGTAATGGAGCCTATAAAACATGTCTTAGTTTGCACATAGCTATTATATTTGTTTTGTCAAGTGAGTTATTTTAGCCTACTCCTGAAGAGAGAATTCTCAGTTGAACTCTGTTTCTCCTTGACTTTTAATACTAGCATAAGAAACATAATGTGGTATGTTAACACAATCAATTTGCAGTCTTTATTCAGACTGAATGTCTGAGAATAATTTATTGCAGCATTCACCTATTCTAATCTCGTCCATTTTTGAGTCATCCCTAATTTCAGCCACTCCTTTATTTATAATAAACCTGTTTTCTTGTCCTTCTTTTGTGCTTCCAAAGGCTCCATCCACAGGATGGAAGGAGATACGCATGGTCCTGAATAGAGATCTACTCGTTTTTTACTGTTAATTTTTACCATTCCGTCTCCTGTGGGGGCCTCATTCTTCACAATTCCTCTCCACAATCCTGCTAGCAACATGCGTGTGGCACAAACTTGTGAACTGCCATCTACGCCTCTGCCTCTATCAATCAGAATGCCCCTCTCTGTCTGAAATGTGCCCAAAATGGGAGCAAGAAGCTGTTCCTTGAGCAGTGCTCAGCTCCTTGTTCTGGCTTTGTGTTTCAGAACTGAGTGAGCACCTGTGGGGCAGGGAAGAGTGCCAGGTAATAGATTCAAGAGCTGCTGTAGGATGATGGGAGAATAGAGGAGCCTGGCAGGGAGCAATAGAATACATCAAAATGCGGGATATTCCTGATTCTGCCATCTTAAAAGTTATTTCATAGTCTAGTAGTATAAATTTTCTGAAGTGGTACATGATTAGATGTGGTTGTATAACACAGTCCAGCTGCTTCAGTACATTAAATACTTTAGTATATTGGAAATAAGGCATAAGTTTTTAACAGTGAGCCTGATTAACTATTGGAACAATTGTCCAAGGGTCATGCTAGATTCTCCATCAGTGACCAATTTTAAATCAAGATTAGACGTTTTTCTAAAAGATAGACTCTAGGAATTATTTTAGGGAAGTTCTGTGAGCTGTTTTATACGGGAGTCAGATTAAATGATCGCAGTTGTTAGCACGTGAAAAAGAAAGATCAATGGTCTACCCCAAGTCTCTGTGCTGGCACTAATTCTTTTCAACCTGTACGCAGTCAACCTCCTGCTTGTCCTGCCCCACAACTTCACATACACGTATCACATTTGCATAGGCATCCAAGCACAGTCATTCCCACAACCTGAAGACACCCTAAATGATGGTTTGATTAAGATGGCCGAATACTGTAGTCAGTGGCTATGACATTTGGGTTCCCCTCTGGGGCACATTTTCCTATGTTCCCTAGAGTGGGCTCTGCCCCTTGTTCAGCCGCAGCCTTCTGGCATTTTATAACCTGGAGAAGGAGATGCTGCCTTCAGGTGTAGAGTGGGAAGTGGTCTCAACCATGCCCCCCACACTTGGAAGCATGCCACTTCCCCCTGTGGCTGATGATTCCAGGAGACTCCCTCCCACTCCTCCAGCAGTTGCTAGGATTTTAGCCTCTCCCTCCTGGGCCCTAGCATAATGCTCCTTCTGACTGGGGGTCATCACTCTAATAGCTTCAGCCACCTGTGGAAAGTCATTCCCAATTAGAATTTCTGTGGGGATCTTGTCCAGCACCCCCACCCTTAGATTGCCTTCCAAACCTTCACACTCTACCTGCACTCTAGCCCCGGGTACACAATTTCTACCACCTCCTACTACTTGGATTAATTCCTTCTGGCCAGGTAACATGTTGCTC
The DNA here is from genome assembly GCF_026122565.2 of Emydura macquarii macquarii. Classification (NCBI taxonomy): domain Eukaryota; kingdom Metazoa; phylum Chordata; order Testudines; family Chelidae; genus Emydura; species Emydura macquarii. The sequence continues at coordinate 281,240 of NW_027132543.1, read as the reverse complement.
TCTGGGACCCAGCCTGGCCTGACTAGAGAAAATTGGACACCAGAGTCCTTCCACCCTACAGTCTCCTTGTCATTTATCTTGATGTTCTTGATAAACCACTTATCTCCCCCTGCAAAGTCAAAACCCACAAAGCTAGTCATATAAGTGGTGAGTACTTTTGTGGCTTCAGGTGCTAGGATTATTGCATTCACTTGGTCAGGGGTGTGTTAGCTCCCTTCAGCTCTGGGCAGTGATTTTTTTTCAAATGCTCAGTGGAGTTGTACCAATAACACCTCCTTGGGCCTTCCTCTTTCATGGGTGGTTTATGGTAGGATTTCCCTGGAGAGGAAAGGTTATTGGGGGTGATTGCCTACCCTCCCATCCACCATCCTTCTTCACAGACATAAAATGGGACCCCCTTTAAAACTGGATTTTTGTCCCTCTTTCTGAGGCTTATGGCCCATAGACATCTGTGTTTGTTCAAAGGTATCTGCCATTGCAGCAATTTCTATTACAGATTTCAAATCTTTATCCCACAGGCTATTCCTTCCATCACTGTGTCACCCCAGTCCCCCACTCCTGGAACCCATCTTACTCTGCTTTGCTGTGTGAACTCCCACTCCAGGACAGTTCACACACAGACACCAGCAAGCAAGTTGCCCCCCAACTCAGTGAATGAGTGCCTCTAGCTAGCCACTCATGGGATTATGCAATGGTATGACCCCAGCCAATAGTCACAGATGCAACCCTAGGAACCTCTATCTTACATTGTTCAGCGCTGCCCACTGGACACTACAAGCTCATATGTTTGTCAATTTAATAAAGAAATTGATATGCACCAGGCTTTTCACTTTAAATGGAGACTCTAACACACCTTAAACCAAAAATACTGTTTCAGGTAAGATAAACAAATGTATTAAACTACAGAAGGGTTTTAAATTATTATAAGTCAGAGGAAAGCAAGTCAGGTTTAGTCCAAATAAACAAAAGCCAAACTTGTTCTAAACTAAGCTTAACACTTTCAGCATCCTTACAAACTCCAGGCTGGACTCCCCTTGGGTCAGCACTTCAGTTGCTTGGTGGTGTTGGTAGGTGTAGGTGGAAAAGAGAGAGAAAATGTCTCCCCTTTTTAAAATGTTCCTTTTCCCCTCTGGGGCTTCGCGCCCTACTCTTCCCCTCCCGTTTAGAGTCAGGTGACAAACAATGTCTGTGTATGGTTCCCTCCAGCTCCTGAGTCGGTGAGGTCCTTTGTTGATTCCTTTGTTGCCGTCTAGGCCAATCCTTTGTTTCTGAAATGCAGAGCTGGGTTTGTTCTATACAAGCCATAATGAGGTTCAGACTGCCCCTCTGCTCAGAGAGTATTGCTTGAATATGTTTTAAGCCATGAGACACATCTTTGGGATTATCACATAGTGAGGCCTCCTAACCATACAGACTACAGTGCAACAAAATATTACTATAACAATAATATTCAGTATGTCATAAGCATTCCAAAAACATCTTACATGACATACTTTGCATTAAACAATACACAATTACACTATAAGGGTGATCAGGAGGGGTGCAGTGTGTCACAGTGGCATTTACAACCAGTCATGTCCAAGATAATTTAGAGTGTGTTCACAATGCTAGATCAAATCAATAACTGAATATCTTTCTCAATAGACATCACTTGAAACACAAATCCCACCCATCTACCTCAGAGAAATTCCAGATAGATTTCACACATAGCTTAACTGCCTGCACTAATGATGCTTCATTTGACTGCTGACAGGCCCTCAATATTAAACAGAAGAATTCAAAACACCAGTCCAATGGCTTGAAAGTCGAAGGATGGCAAAACATTGAGGTCAGATGGCACACATGACCAGGATTCATTGCTGAATTTGGTCCACTAGTTGGATCATTAGCTGCCTCAGCCCAGGCTGGACACTGCTGGGGAGCGCGATGGACCTCTTCAACCAACCAAGAGTGTGCTTCCCATTGAGGCATCTTTTGTGGGGCCACATGCTTTGCTCAGATTTCTTCGCAGTGTTGATGTAGGATAAAGAATGGTCTGCAGCTTATGTTGGAAATCAGTCTGCTATAGCTGACCCAATCATGCATGTGTCATTGTCTCTCGTTGGGTCACAGAGGAGGATGCCAGATTCAGGTCAAACTGTTGAGAAATAGGACAGACTCATCCCAGGCTGGTGGTTATTCTGTTATTAGATATACCAAACTAGTAACAAAAGTAAACGTCTGTCTCACCACACTGGTTAACAAGAAGTCCAAAATGCAGTTTTCTTAGGCATCCCAGCCTTATTTCACCACCCAGACCCTAGACTTTATGATGAATGGCTATTGAAAACTAATTTAGTCAAACAAAAGGTTCTTCTGATCTCAAATGATCAGCCACACACTCAGGTCACTATATAATTCAGATATTACCCAATAATCATGCTGTTGCCAATGATTTAGTAACTAAAATCTAAAGGTTTATTTATAAGAGAAGAGAGTTAAATGGTTAATAAATCATATACATATAATCATTGCAAAGATCATATATCAGGTTTTTAACAGTGATTAAATAAACTTCTGGCTTGTAACGTCTCTGGTAACTTCCGAAAGATTGTCCATAAATTAGAATGTTCCTTTTATTTGTATAGTCAAGAGGATCAGAGCAGGAAAGAAGCAACATGGAGATGATTCATAGGTCTTTTATACCCTCAAACATGTGCTTGGAATTTTACTGCTTCTAAACAAAATTCACAGCACAGTTTGTGGAAATTACAGGCACAAGATGGAGTTCAGGGTCACATGATCAAGTCACATGCCCTTACATAGCTTGTTGATTCACAGCCATTGGCCACTTAGAGGCTAAGAGTCTGCAGGAAAAGCCATCTGGTGGACAGATTGAGTTTCTTTTATGGCTCATTCTGGGAGTTAAATGTCTTTGATGGGCAACCAAGCTTCAATAGTCCATTCACAAAGGCTGGCTAGACTGGATGTAAACTACCTTGTGGGTATTACCCTAGAAGCCAACACATTTGAAATACAGGTACATAGTCAATATTCATAACTTCAAATACAAACATGATAACAAACATATAAACATGATAGTCAGACTTGGTAAATCATAACCTTTCCATTGACACCTTTCATGACCTACTTTGTACAAGATACGTTGCAATTGCAGAACAGTGATAGGAACAATGATACAAAGAGTCTCTTTCAATCCTACAGCATTACAACATATACCCAGCTTTGATTTAACATACCACCCTTAGATCCTTCTGAACTGATTTTGAACAGGCCAGGGTCAATAGGCAGCCCACCTTCAACAAGAGTATCCCATATGTGGCTGTGGCCAAAGACAATGTCACATCAGTGACGACTGCCCTCTGACCAGATTTGATTGTGGTTTAGGGCTCTGCAATTCACTAATGAGGCTGCTGCAAATTGGCTTGGCAAGCTCTGCATCTGATAAGAAGATCACAACAGCCCCTTCTCACCTTGGAATCTATGAAATAGTTAATTCAGCTGAGCCAGTACAAGATTCTTTTTCATTGAAGCAAGAGAGAGAATTCAGCCAGACCTATTGGCCTCATGGTTTCCCAGGGGATGGATCCATAAGGGATTGAGGCTTTATTAGATATTTTTCTAAGAAGAACAGTTGACATTTTTTTAAGAAGGAAATTGTCAGCCATTAGGGAAGTATTAAAGTACTGTCTAGTAAGAATGAGGTTGTGTCATACTTTGAACATGTGGGTGGCAAGCCAGAGAAGAATATAGTAATTATATTAATCTAGAAAAGAATGGCCACTCTATTAATCAAAGAAGTAGGCCTATCTTGTCAGATTATAAATGATCATCCTCAGGTCACTCTGCCTTACTGATGTCCTGCTTGCTCAAAAAACGTTGGTGTCTTTATTACATCTGTGATTCTGTTGCAAATAAACTGACTAGATAAACTAAACCATCTACCTTACCTCAGACATCCCATCTTTATGGTGTCAGAAGAAAACATTGTAAGAGTAAAAGTTAGGAATGAGCGTGCACAAAAGTTTTTGACATTCTGATCTTTCAGTGGTGATTACCCATCTGTAAATCAAATAAATAAAACAGCGATGCAGTATTCCTCCTCCCACTATGAAGAATACCAATCTCTGTGTTTATACAAGGAGTAATAAATTCAACAGAGAAAAGAACATTTACATATTAGCTATAGCACATAGCTCTCTTTCCTGATGTTTAATATATAGCATCTGCAATGAAGAAGAGGCTCTCTATTTTACTATCCTAAAAACACAGCACTTGTGCTGGTAAAGGAAATTTATCCTTAATTTCTCTGAGCAGGACTGAAATCCTGAGGTTAGGTATGTACTCTGACAATGTGACCCAAGAACCTCTGTATGCCCACTGGCAGAGGACACCGAGATATATAGGGATCCCTTGGGTTCACCAAAAGAATGCTGTGTAAGCTCTGTAACAAAATGTGTCACACTGCTCAACATAACAATTGTAACATGTATGTACAATGAATGTGTGCAGAGATATTACATATATACTGAACTTTCTTTTCTCTAGGTCTGTAGTTAAAAACAGGTGAGTCAGAAGTACCCTGTCTTGAGACACATTCCTCCAGATAGGGGATTGGAGACACTTATCTGCTGCGAGGACCATTATGTATTTTATGTCATGCAATAGGAATCTTATAGCATTCTAAGTCAAATTCTGATGAAGAGCTAGTGGAAGATTTCAGAAGGAAACTAATCAGAAAAGAGAAACAGGATAAAAGGGGGTGAACCCTCTTTTGAGGTAAACATTAAAGTTATGTTCTATTATATTTATGGGTGCAAAGAGACACCCTGGTATCCTTCACCTAAGAAGTAAACAGACCGTGACTTTGATTCATGAAAAGGGATCTCAACTAGTAATATACATCACTTGAGACTTGTTCCAGTTTATCCAAAATCTTGATATCTCACTGAAGTAGTTTCCTGCAGATAGTAGCAAGGAACTCAAAAAGGAAGGATTTTTGAGAGTGGGCAAAATATCATCTGCATAGAGACAAATCTTGTACTGTTTATCATCAATGGTAATTCCTTCAGTTGAGGGCATCTGTCTGATATATGATGTTATCTGTTCCATGGCTATATAAAATAGTAGAGGAAAAAGATGGCATCCCTGACATGCACATTGATTTAACAGAAAAGTGGAGGAGATGACACCACTTGCCGGAACACAGGCAAGGAGTGATTAGTAAATAATATCAATCCAGCTCAGAAATTTAGGTCCAAATCCTAATTTTCTCAGCATTGCTTGTAGGTATGCCATTCCACTTTATTGAAGGCCTTTTTAGAACCTAACAATAGAATAGCAGTTGAAACATCAGCTATTTGTGTCTGGCAGATTATGTGAATAGCTTCTGAGTATTGTCCACCGCTAATCTGCTGCAAATAAAACCCATCTGAATCTCACAAATGATTTGTGGAGCAATGTTGTTTAAGCATGGAGCGAGAATCAGAATTGTATAATCTATATTCAACAGAGATCGGGTGCTAAATTGCCACAGTGAAGACCACCCTGGTATTTTTTTTAGAATTGGTATAATTACCTCTATCCTCCTGTCCTGTGATAGTATTTCTTTTGTAGATATTTCATTATAGATTTCTGATAATATTGGTACTAATTAACTGATAAATGTCTTATAAAATTCTGCTGGAAAGCCATTGCACCCAGGTATTATGCCTCAGTTGAGCGAGCCAACTGCCTTCTTAATTTCTGTAGAAAGGTATCTTCCTCCATATGATCAATTTGAGGTAGTGACCATATATTTAGAGGTATTTCCTTCCATGAATTGGTTAAATTGATTGGAATTGAACTCACCATGAAATGTGTAAAGGGATTCAGAAAAGTCTTTACATTGTATGTTAATTTTACCAGGTTCTAGTACAGAAAGACAATTGTCCTGTAGCAAAGTCCTATACACTATTGGATGAAGCCATTTTAATTGTCCTCAGTATGCATTTGTCCACTTTATCTCGCCATTCATAATAACTCTGCTTAACTCTATTAAGCATGAATTCAATCTGGGTGGACATACATTCATTGCATGTATATTTTGGAGGTAATGAGAAAGTGCAGCTGCTTATTATTCTGAGGATCTTCTTTACGGTTCTTTTCAAACTTAGCATCCTCCTCTGACAAAGAATTAAGTAATTTATTCCCTCCTTTTCAGATGCAAATTTTATGCATTCTCCCCACAAGGTATCTTTCAGTGCTTCAGTTATAATAGAGGAGAAAGAATTTGTATTTTCCTTCGATAAGTTGGTAATGGAACTTTCAATCACCTGAAGAAATGTAGGGTCTCTAAGTATATGTGCATTTAACTTCCATCTTGAGAATCTTGAGCACTATGTCCAGTATCTGGAAAAGAAACTGGCACATGATCAGAGATTATGATATTACTGATTCCAATTCCAGACATGCAGGAGCTAGCACCTTAAATATCATAAAATATATAATCTGGAATACAAGGCATGAATCATGGAAAAATATGTGTAGTCATGCGTCATTGGATGCTTCTCTCTCCAAATATTCACTTGTCCAATAGCCTTGATTAGGGATAAAGGATAGTTTAAAAAATGGCTGAGATTTTTCCCTAGAACATTATGATGATGTCATCCATGACAGCATTCCAGTCTCCTCCTAATACAACTGGGACATCAGCTCGGTTGGAAATTATTATTTCTGTCAGTTATTTCTGTGATAAAGAATAACTTCTCACCACTAGGATTAAATACGTTCTTCAAAATTAATCTTAGTATTGAATATCCCTTCAATTATGATGTATCTGCCCACTGAATCCAATCACAACTGAATAAATTGAATAGGCTCTTGTGGATTAGTATCACTGTATCTTGTGGATTAGTATCACTATACCCTGGTTCTGGAGATGAAAGAGGAGTGACAGTCATTTCTCACTCATAGTTGTTGTTTTTAATTCTGTCTGAATCTTCATTCCTTCAGTGGATCTTCTGAAGGAAAGCTGTATAACATCCATTTGATTTTAAGTGTCTCAAAGTTTTTATTCTCTTGGAGGGTTAATTAAACCCCCATACATTCCAAGAGAAAAACATAATTGAGTTAATGAAAAATCAGTGTTTTCTCAGTTTCTACTTCCCACCAATAAATTGATCACCTCTGAGTGCCTCTCCATGCAAAAAACAAAAAATAAAAAAACACCCATACATCACTCATCTTACTCTTAACATCTCAGTTTTCTAATACAGGCACATTCAAATCCCAGACGGCAGATGCCTATACCCACATACCTTCCACCTCACGCATTACATGAATTCATTAGGAATCTGTCAGGTATGTACCAAAATATCTACATCTGCCAAAGTATATAAATGAATGAAACGTATTGCTTTGTAGATGTGAACGCATAAGTAATAGTATATAGTATATAAATACTAATATGCACATGGCATATACATATTTATACAAATAGATTAATAAAAAAGTAAACATGAAGTGACAAATGATATGTGAAAATACATAAATATGAATATATTATTACCATACACATATTATAAATATATAAACTTTCAGTATAGATCGAAACATAAAAATAAATATACAAGTGCCCATATAAAGTGACACAAGTAGTCACAAATAACACACATGTAAATAGTTATGAATATATTAGCATCATATATATTACAAACATATATATACACATAAATACAGTTATAAATATAAGGAGAGATAAGGAAATAAGAGACTATAGTTATGAATATGTAGAGTACTTATGTTGGCTTATCAATATATGGAAAGTGTTAGTTATGAAGTACTGAAAGTATTGATCTGGGTTATTAAATATCTTGCCTAACAGTACTAATTATACCCTATAACACTATTAAATATATCATATATGTCAAATGTATTCACATGAGTTGCCTGTGGTTTTCCCAATTACAGTTCTGATACTCTCCATTTTCTTTTTGTTTATGAATGGATTATGCTGGTCTCAATTCCTGTAGTGCTTGCCAAGCATCTGATGGGATATTTAAATGTTTCACAGTCTGTCAGCTTCATGATGAAGTTTGCAGAAGATCTGAGGCTGTATTTAATATCTGAACCCCAAAGAGCTCATTTGATGTCATTAAATGTTGCTCTTTTCTTGCTTAAATTTACAGAGAAGTCTGGATACAATGAAAATTTAAAACCCTTATACTTAAGTGTTCCTTTTTGTCTTTCAACAGATATCTGCTTAACTTTGTCATTAAAACATAGCAATTTAAAGATGGTGGATCTGGGGTTATTTATTGTTCTCTCTCCTTCTGGCCCCAGTCACTCACTGAACACTTTAAATGTCCAGGGGAGGCAAACTAGGATCCAATCCCAGTATCTCAGACAATGTGTTGGGGAGAAAGCTAATCATGTGTTTTTTTTCCTTCCAGCCCTTCAGAGAAACCCTGTTTTGAAGATCTTGTTTCTCCTCAAGATTGATTAGTCTTTGCCTTAATGAAGCATTCTTCATTTTAACCTCTCTTAACTCTATGGCAGTTTTTCATAGTTTGCTATTTAAATAGATCGAATAAGCTTGGACTTCTTCCAGATCTTTAGAGACCTCACATGTATCTTGAGATAAAAGATCAAATTTGGTGATTAGGAAGTCCTTCATAGCAGCAAAGTCCTGTGTGAGAGACTGTGGGGTTTCCTCGGAATTACCTATCTTTGGAGACTTAGGCTTTGGTCATTTGGTGTTTCTACTTTTCCGAGCAGGATCCATTATAACACAACAAAAATGGTCCCTGTTGTCTAATTAGTAAAATTTATGACAGAAAATTATGGTTTAGATATCTGGGAGCCTGTAAATGAGGATTAGTGTTGGAGGAGGGGTGTTTGAGAAGACCAGGAGTCAGGCATCCATCTTATCTACAGGTCATGTGACACCCTCCTATCCCCGCAAATGATTCTGATTGCTACAAATGCATTAGGTATTCAAAATCAGTCACCACATAGTTTGGATGGACAATGTTAAGCCTCTGTGTTGTCCACAAACCATTTACTTCAAGTATTCATATTCACTATTTATTATTTGTGGCATCTGATCATCTGGGTCACATAATATTGTTTCTCCTCTTTGACTGGATAAGTGAAACTTTTTACACAGAAGGAGAAGAAATAATGAGAAGTGAAAGGCAAACAGTGAATACTCTGTTTGCATGTGAATGTACCTATTGGTGGAAGAACATCCATTCTAACAAATATTAGTATAAGCAGAGGGAATAAAGAGAATGAACAAAAGAGTTCTTTGGAATTCAAACAGGTATTCACGTGCACTATTTAAATGGTTCTAATAATGAATAGAAGATTTCTGCTTAAAAGCATAAGAATGTCAATACTGGGTTAGACCAATGGTCCACCTAGCCCAGTATCCTGTCCTCCGACAGTGGCTGGTGCCAGATGGTTCAGAGAGAGTGAACAGAACAGAGCAATTTATTGAATGATCCATCCCCTGTTATCCAGTCCCAGTGTCCCAGGGTAGCTGGTCCCTGTGAATAGCCTACGCCAAGTTTCTTTCAACCAGAGCAAGTGAGCCCAATCCAGTCAGTTAAAGATGTCTGGGCTACACCTGGGCCTATAAAGGGCAACTGAGGGAGATTGACTAAGACAATCTGAGCCCTTGTGAGTGAGAGCCACACCGGAGTGGAGTTACCTCCTGTGCTGGGTCACAGTTACATTTTTGGCCTTGACATCATTCCCTGGAAATGGATTCCATAGGGTGACTGTGCATAGTGTGAAGAAGTACTTATTTAACTTTTGCAAATTTAACACACCTTCACATTTCAATGGATTCCACATTTTAAATGTATAATTCTGCTTAGCTTCTCTTAGCTGTGTAATAATTGTACCTGTCTTGGAAGTGTCTAAGTGGTTTAAATGGTTGCTTAATCTTGTCTAAATAATATTTTCAGGTATAATGGTTTAGTGAATGGAGAATTCTTTTGGCTACCAGGAAACATAATTATGCTTAGATACAATGAGTTACTAATGTAGGTTACATTTTCTCTGTATTCCAGCCAATGAAATAACAACTGTGTATTTAGTTAAAGGTACAGATTTCGGCTACTTGTGCAGCTACACAAATCTATTAATTCAGTGAAGTAAGAGAAACACTTATTACTGAGCCATGGCACTGCACATGTAGCACATATCTACAAAAGAATTAATTTTCACACCTATTACATTGTATGAATGACATGTCTAAAATAATTCCCTTTGACTGTATTAGTATAATAGCATGAACTATCCAGACGTTGTTCCACTGAGGAATTACAAAGCAATTGTACATGAGCCCAACTGTGTACATGAGTACAGTCTGCCACAGTACTGAGAATGCAGAATATATTAACGTATAAAACATAATCACTAAAGTAAAAGTAAGATAAAATTTTGTCCTTCCTTACATTTTTCCAGAGAAAATCAATATAAAAGAGAATATGTAGAACAGTATAATGACAGGGAAAATGCAAATAACTTGCAAAATAGATAGGCAGTTGCAAAAATGTGTATTTTCACCTTAAAATATTTATAAAATCCTATATTGTATAAATGGTATGGGATTTTTTAATGTTCCTATTGCTTACATTTATATCGCTTTTATTAATATTTGGTTCCATTTCTAGGCATAAGATTTGTATTAAGAAAAAATGTGGAGAATGGAAATGATGAATGATTCACTTATGAGGCATTTCATCTTAATTCTAGAAAGCTTTTGGAAGTAATTTCCTGATTTCCTGCTGATTCTGATGTCTGTGAAGAAAACAACACCTCAGACTGTAGATATATCCATGTTTATGTTTCCTTACATGCCAACATAAGTAATTGATTAGTGAATGTATGCCTGTCCAAGAGCAGACTTCAGTGACATGACACAAGAGCAAAGGACCCACCAAAGCTAATTATTAAAGTGAAAGAGTCTACCTATTTGACACAGAAATAAATGGTTGGTGAACCATAGCTGCTGTGGGAGTACTGAGTACTGAGCAGCAGCTTCATGCGGTGTTTCTGAACTGGGGACTGGATTTCATCACTTCAGTTGCTATGAATTCCTCCCACATCGTACCCAATTACACAGACTTTATGTGGGAGGAGATGGTTGATACCCAGTGCATAAGACTCAAAAGTGCTGGAGGGCAAAGATCTTCATGTAAGATGAGAGAGACTCTCATCTAAAAGACTGATTTAAGAAATGCATTTGTTAAACCAGTCCACATGTGGATGCAATATTAATTTAGACTTTTTAAAAGTCTTTTTTCCATATCAGTTCACTTGCATAAATTATAAAAGTAGACTGGAAGCACTTCGGTCAATTAGAAGGGGTAACAGATTGGAAGTTAAGGGCTTCTTGAGTTACAATCCTTGCTATGCCAGTGATTTACTGTGTGATTAGAGAAGACACTTCATCTCTCTGCCTTACTCTTTCCATCTGGGAATAAAATCTGCTTCACAGTGACCTCACTTAAAAAAAATAGAAAGGCATGCAGAATTAAAGACCAAACTTGATCATGTCATAGGACTGGACAAATACTTTCATACTCCGAAGACATTTGCTGAAACAGAGTATAAAATAATATGTAGCTTTCCCCTGAAAGAGAGCTTCTATCTGTGATGGACCAGGAACAACGTTAACTCCTTTTGGTTTTTCGTGATTCAGAAAAACCTGAAGATGGGCGAGTGGCAGTGTGGAAAGAGCAGTGAGTAAGGGTTCAGTTAAGTATATTTTGTTGTAACTCTAAGCCTTCCATCTCCCCTGCTACCACTGGAGCCTGTTTGCTGCTGCCAAGAGGAGAGGAGGAGAAAAAGTGCTGAGTGTAGCCTGACTCCCCCTAAGCTGCTTCACTGGGAAGTAGGCCACCAAATCCCTCCTCTGGGAGGGAGGAAGGTGCTTGTGGTTGATACTCGACACTTAATGATTACTGTGAATACCAGTGAGACGCCTGATTTGCAGATCAATAAGGTTTAATGTGCAAGGTTTTCTGTAGATATAGTAGTTGAATACAAAGCCTAAAATTAACTACAATATATCAAAGTCACTAAGCCCGGAGAGCTAAACAGTTACTCAGAAGGCTGTATACAGGAGCAGCTTTCTCCAGAGGCTCCGCCAAGGAGTCAGTGGCCTCTGGTCCAACCGGCAGCATCTCCCGTGTGGTCAGGTGTTGATGGAGCGTGCCGCTTTGTCTAAATAGTGACTTCTTATGTTAACCCTCTACACAGTTAACCTAGGGTGAGGGGTCTTTTCCCTGTCGCATCTGTCAATGGTACATATACACATTCACCCAGACGATTCTTCCAAAACAAAGGGTAATTTATTAAGATGGCAAATAAACAAAAGCACTTGGGTCGATTACAATTGGGGATAAACCCCAGACCTTAATACCTTTGAAATTAACCCCAGGCTAAACCTTCCCCAATGTCTCTGGTATATTTGTTGGCTCACGCTTGGTCTTCACCTCTTCACTGGCGTTGATTCTCCGATCTGGTCTTATGGATCGTCTGTTTCATGGCCTAGTCCGGCGATCATCTGCTTCAGTCCCAGGTCCGTGAATTCCTACCCGTACAATCACAACGATTCTCCCACCACGCTGCCACTAGGACAGCAACCATTATAGGGTGTTTAGGTGTTATATAACTTTTGGTCTTATACCAGGACCCAATCAGGAGGTGGGATTTCCCGTCACGGAGGGTGGTGCACACGGCCCTACTCCTGTGCACATGGCACTTTGACCTACTTACTCAGGCTTTTTCCCGCCTAAATGGGGGTTGCTAGGCAGATCTGACTTCCTTGGCTGTTTGCCAGATGCTGTTACTGACCGGGACTGCCTTAAGTGTTTGAAGCTGTTTTAAACAATATGGCTGCCTGACTTGAACCATATACAAGAGAAACACGTAACCTGATATAAATGTCTATACACAACACAAACTCGGGCAACCTGAGTTACACTTATACCCTTCCATAAACAGCCTTCACCTAATTACCTCTCTACTCAGTATCATATATGATAATTACCTCAATAGGGTTTTCACCCTTGACTACATTCCATTCTCACCATGATAATTGGGGTCGTCAAAACAATATCTGGTGATAGGAGGGGCAGTGGTAAAATTATGCCCCTTGGCAGTGAAAAAGTGTACATCCAGACGTTCAAGGACAACTTGTTGTTCCCATCACCATTATCTATGTACAGCTGCAAGCGTACATTTTGTGTACTTGGTCTTATGTGCCATGGTATGCAGAAACTGAGACATCTGCAAGGTTACTCAGTAGTCCTGTTCATCTCTTGCAACCGGAAGATGTCATGCTACAGGGGTCAGAATAGCCAAGCAAGCAACTGAAGCTATGCTAGGCCTGTAGGACAGTGGTCAGGCAACTCAAATTGCACTGAGCCTCCAACATTCCCCTGCTTGGTGGCCACCACAGCTTAATAGGCCACCATGATGATTCTTTGATACATACTTCTGACTATGGCTCAAGGCAACCCAGCCAGGGTCCGAGTGATTAGGGTCTTCTTGCTGGCAGGGTATATCGCAGAGTGCCACTTATATGCGGGGGTCTTTTAGTCCCTTGATTCGCTTTTGGGATCTTTTTGTCCACCAAAAGAGTCCCACTGCAGCCATTATAGAAACTATCTGCAACACACACACGAACAGAATGGGATGCAATGCTAGATTTAATATCCCAGTAGCAGTGTGGGACCATCCCAGTAGGGTTTCCCACCAACTGTGCTTTGTAGCAGCTTTTGCAGCATCTAGGACTTCGATTACTTTAGTCCCATCATGTTTGACTATCAAATTTATGGTCTTTAATTGTTCCTGAATGTGTGTAAGCAGGCTATCATGTTTGAGTGTGTTAGCATGCATTGTATTAAATCAGTATTGACTCCCAATATCACAGGTTGAACGTACACTACAACATTAATATCTGCTACTAATAACTGAAATATATTCTTTGGTACTTCATAAACTACATCACACAATTCCAATACAGCAACATTGCAATAACATTAATGGAATTTATAAAAAGATGTTAGTCCTGTCCAAAATAAATCACAACTTGGGTTCATTGCTTGCATACACAAACACAACCTTGTCCAACGTACACAATGGTAGAATTAATGCTATTATTGGGTAACAAGGCATATTGACAATTTCACACATCTTTCTCGTAATAGGGGTGTTACAAACGGTGCTCAATGGGGATGTAGGCAGGATATGTTAATATTTTCTATGCCTACATGTACTTTCACAAGGTGTATTAATACTTGGCTTTTATAATTTGTTTTTTAACACCAAGTCCCCAACATTGTATTCTCTGGGCTTGGGAGCACAATGTACAACTACACTCAGATAGGTGTTTATATACATCACTAAACTGACAGAGGGACTCACTAAAACCCATTTCAGATAGTATACCTTCAGTTCAGTAACAGGTGTCTTTCTCTTTCTCAGGTGGAATATCCCCATGTAGTAATAGCTAAAATCAGCTTTGTTGTAAATTACTTCAGGCCGATTTTAACACCATAACAATGTGATGCTCTGTTCCTCTCTGGTCCAATTCACTCTGTATAAATAAATTAAATCATCTGTGCTGGCTTCTTCTCAGGGGGTACTCATTTTAGTGACATTAATTATGAGTTGCCCCTCAAAATTACAATAAACCATTATTTTAAACTCCAAAGCATCAACGCCCAGCCACACGGTAGTGGGCAGGGATACCATGCCACAACATCTGTCTGAGATTGCACCATCTTTCCTGTTCACACCAGCATAGCACAGCAAACAAACACTAAAACAATAGCAAGAACACCATACAACTCTCCTTCATATTGCATGTCTTGATCTTGTGCTTCCGTGTGCCATCGTGGATCTGTGTGATAACTATCTACAAACAAAACACAAAACAAAAGGGGGATCTATAGACCCCATTATATAAATTATTTACAACATATATTTAATTTCCATATCTGCTGTTATCTAGCAGCCTACCAAATCATATGGCATAATAGAGGAATTGTACTGTGGTATTCTATAATTCCCCTAGCCTATAAACTCATCCATCATCGCACTCAATTTGCCATTCAGATATGCAGAGGTCACTTTGCAAATAAATAAATCGAAATGGGCAGCGGCAAAAGACTTGATATATTGTAATAACGGGTTCTCTGAATTCAGGGTGGTTATCTATAGCATAATCAACAACCTAATTCAAAAATATCAATAACAGGCACTTTAAAGGATGCATCACGAGCCATAGGCTTCATTGTCTTCGCCTATAATTTAGGTATTGCCTTTCCATGTCTTGAGCTGTGAAGAATGAAACCAATACACTATTTTCTTCTTTTTATTTTTAATCTCTACCTGATACACATTGGGGCTAGCTTTATCTACTATGAACACAGGTCCCATCCTTTGTGGACTCAAAGCATGTGCAAAATTCTTTGTACTGCACTCGATCTTCAATTTGGCATTCTAGGGGTTTTAATATGGAGCCAAATTGCTGATCCATTTTCTTAATATTTATACCGAGTGCATTGACCACTTGCTGTTGTATGCACGTAATATTTTGTAGCAACTGCAACACATACTGATCAGCTAACAATTTGGGTTGGAGTTCATCTGGAGGACCATTTGTCCACCAGTGCTCCAAGGATCTCATCTTACGTCCTGTCATAACTTCAAAGGGGGAATACCCATGGGCTGTTTCTGTTACTCTCAAAGCCATGAGTATCAAGGGCACTTTGGCATCCCAATCTCTGCCTTGAGCATTGATTATTCTTTTCAAAGCCAATTTCAAAATTCACTTAGTGCTTTCTACTGCTCCTGAACTTTGAGGATGGTATGATATACGCCATCTTTGTTTTATGCCGAAGGCTTCATGGATGTATTTCAAAATCTCACCAATAAAGTGAGGACCATTATCTCTGTCAGTCTCCTTTGGGAGCCTCCATATATAGAAGACTTTATCTACCAGTATCTTAACTGTGGTACAAGCAATGTTGTTTTGAGTGAGAAGGTCTTGATCCATTCGGTAAATGGATCAATAATCACTAAACAGTAACAATGGCCTGTTTTACTGGTGGGTAACTCAATATAATCCATCTGGAGGCTACTCCAGGGTCCTTCAAGCCTTTGGTGGCCTAGTGGGCCTTTCTTTTTAAAAACATTTGGGTTGTTTACTACACAGGCTAGCAATTGTTTACCTAGCATTCCACATCTCATTTCATCTTGGGCCACCATTCTACTGTTTTTAAGTGGCTCACAGTTTTTTCTATACCAAAATGGCCATTTTCATGCACTGTTTGTATTAAATCATCTCATTGTCCTGTTGGAACAATCCATACTGGTACTCCTTGATTCCCCTGTTTGGCCATAAGCAAACCACTTGAATGCTATTCAATTTTCCACCCGTTCACCTACCCTTGTTGCAGCAGCTGTTGTATGTGAGCATCATTTTTCTGCAAGGTTGCTAAATCTATAATGGTACAGATTCCTTTTGGATTCCCTGAGCAGCAGCTATTGGAGTGATTGGCGCTTGCCATTCTGAACCTGCTTTTGCCTCCTCCTTGGCTGCTTTGTCTGTCTTATTGTTTCATTCTGCTACTATTCCCAATTTCTTATGGGCAACTACTTTCAGCAGTCAGATTGGAGCTTGGTGTTGCAGTCCGGCATTCCCATAATGCCTCAATTTTTTCAGCATGACAGAAGGGTTTACCATCTAAGCTATGCATGTTTCTTTCTTTCCATATGGACATTCAATCTAAGCATGCTTGTAAGCCCTTTCAGAGTCTGAACTTATAACTACAGGGATATTAGTTCCAGCACCCATTAATGCACCGTGCACAGCAACAAGTTCAGCTGCTTGTGCGGAGTGTGGCATGCAGCTTCCTGCCATAAGGGTTCCATCTGGGTCACGAATTGCTGCATACCCTGTTTTGGGAGATTGTATCATGTAAGAGGATCCATCCACAAACCAAACCTCTGGCTTTTCAGGTAGATTTCCTATGGCTTCCCAGCTACTTACAGACTGAAAAGGACTGGGAAGGGCTGACTCTGTCAGAGGGAGAGGGCAATTACGCTCAGCACCCTCAATTATCAGGGCATATGGGGCCTTGTTGGAAGCCGTAGGTGAATGGACTTCCACATTTCTATTAATTAAAGCTATGGTCCATTTATCCAATTTAGGGCTGCATACATGCCCATCTTTGATTTTCCCATGTGCTGTGTTCTTAAGAGGGGTGTGGGCCGTTCGCAAAATAATTAGGGCAGAACCAGTAAGGTATTGCCAGTGCCCCAAGGCCCATATCAATGCTAGCATTTCTTTTTCATAAGGGGTAAAGGTGATCTGTGGCCCTTCCAGTAATCGGGAGACAAATGCTACTAGCTTTTTACCAGAGGGCCGCTCCTGGCTTAAAATAGCTCCTATTCCTTTGGGGAAATGAGCTAACTGGAACACAATGGTTTAGTGTTATCCAGATATGCTAGTGCAGGGGTGGAGGTTATTGCTTGCTTCAGTTCTAATAGGGCCTGATCCTGTTCTGGGCCCCACTTCCAGGGTACTCCCTTCCTCAGTAGCTGATAGAGTGGCTGTGCCTTTAAGGCAAAATTCTCCACATGGTTGCGGAGCCATCCTGTGAGACCTAAAGAGGATCTCAATGCTCACGGTTTGCAAATTAGTTCCACTCTCTGCTGGCCCTAACACTGAACCCAGGTATCTGACCTCTTGCTGATATAATTGGGCTTTTTCCAAATTAATTTGGAAGCCTCTTGCTCAATCAAGAAAATTACTTCATCAAGAAAAACAAGCTGGGCTTCTCAGGTTACACTCCAAATGAGAATGTCATCCACAAAAGAGATAACATTCATCAGTGCTGCGCACCTATCTCACAATTTAATAACATGGGCGTGGCGGATCATGGGGAAGCAATGTAGCCCCTCTGGAACATGGGTGAATGTCAGTTGACGGTCCCTGTAGGTAAAAGCAAATTTATACCAGCAGTCAGGATGGAGAGGAATAGCAAGAATGCATTTGATAAAGCAAATACTGAAAACCATTTAGCTCCCATACCTATTGCAGCCATCACTTCTGGTAACTTGGCCACCACAGGAACTGTCTTGGGTGTACATTTATTCAAAGCCTTGTAATCTACTGTAAGACAGCAGGTTTTCCCGTCCACTTTACGGACTGGACATATAGGAAAAGTTGTTTATGCTATTAGTTTCCACTAGCATTTCTTGCTGCAAGAAAGCAGTAATCATGGGTAACAATCCTTCCTCAGCCTCCTTTGGGTATTTGTACTGCTTCTGGGGTAGTGAATCAGGTCCTACAATAAGAACATAGGCATCCACCTGGCCACAATCCAATTTATTCTTGGCTCATGCTTGCAGATGTGCATGTACCATGCTAGCAACATCCAGGGAATACAGCTCTGCTGTAACTGAGAGTGGCTCTGGTGCTTTAAGAGCTGCCACCCTGTGCGCAGCTGCAACAACTCTAGGAATTCCCAATCCACAACACCCAATTAGATAACTCAACAACAGCCTACATTTTAAGCATGCAATTCATGCCCAAAATAGCTGCTTCTCCAGCATGTGCCAAACTAAAAATTCCTGTCCATGTTTTCCTTACAATGGTGTAAGTAAGGGGATGAGAGAGGGACATATCTACACTGGAACCTTCAAACCCCTCTAACCTATACCGGTGATTTTCCTTTAACTTGACCGTTGCAGGAACTAAGCAGTCATCAATCAATGAAATAGTGGCACCAGTATCTACAAGCACATGCTGTCTGAATGTCTCCTGTTCAAAATCCATCCAGATAGTGGGTCGTCCCAATTTATCAGATGTTAAAGGTTCCGCATGTATCACGGGATTCAAGGACGCCTGGCCCCCCATGTCTCTGAGGGCTTCCTCTCAGGAGGTGGGCTTGGCCATTGACCCTCATCAGCACATTTCTCCAGAGTGTGAGACTCCCTTTCCTTCTGACAAATCAGGTCAGCCAGCTGCTTATTAGATTTGCCATCTATTAGAGCTTTAGGGGTATATTGGAGAGCTCATTTCCACAGTACCCAGCGCAGGGGATCGATCCTCCCACGGCCTTGCCCTCGGCCGCACCTTCTGTTAACTCCCTCAGGGACAAAAGCACCTTCCTAAATCACTTTGGGCCTCCAATACTTGTGGAAGGAAAAAAATCCATCATTCTTCTTTGAGTAGTGTCCCTGTGAATGCTCCACTTCAGTTGCACCTGTGCCCTGTGCCTTTGATCAGAGATTTTTGATAGCAATGCCAATTCAGCCAGCTATGTTCCCAACACATACTCTTGCCCTGTGCTGAGGCTATCTTAGGCTGCATGGGCAAACTGTCCTTACTCCTTTTCAACTGTCTTTGGCCTGAGATAGAATCTGCAGCATGTGCCTGTTCTCTATTTAGCATTCAGATACATAGTTAGTTTACAGTTATTTATCTTTTAATGTTTCCTTTGGGTTTTTTTCTTCTTTCTTTCACCAACAATTAGCAATGAAAAGAGAACCTCTGGAGACAACAGAGAAGAACCCATTCTCCTCAACCCTCTTTACTACCACCCAGGAGCAGGGGAAGGGATCTTCAAGGACAAAGATGCAAGGGCAGACAAGGAGGTGACACCTCTTCTGAATATTTCTGCCTCTTTACCTAATGAAGATGTCAAGCCTCCACAACCTTCTATGGCAGATAACTTCAGACAGTTTCAGGAATCGATGAAGTGAATTGGTGATACCTTAAAGGAGGTACAGAAGTCCCACCATAAGCTCCTAGATATCTTACACACCTCATCATTGATGAGAATTGTCATTTCAGTGAATGAAGCCCACTAAGACTGTTTGGCAAACCCCAGTTATGACACCCCCTACTTTCAATATAGTGGATAAAAATCATTATGTTCCTGTCAGGGAATCAAAGTTTCTATTCTCTCACCCAGCTCTGAACTCCCAAATAGTAGAGGCCATTACTGAAACATGCAGGCAACATAGCTCTATGTCCACCCCATATAGAATCATAGAAGTATAGGTCCTCATGGAAGGGACCTCAAGAAGTCATCTAGTCCAGTCTCCTGCACTCAAGGCAGAATTACGTAATAACTAGACCATTCTTAACAGGTGTTTGTCAAACCTATTCTTAAAAACTTTTATTGATGGAGATTCCTAGGCAATTTGTTCCAGTGCTTAACTACCCTGACAGTTAGGAAGCTTTTCCTAATGTCCAACCTAAACATCCCTTGCTGCAATTTAAGCCCATTTCTTCTTGTCTTATCCTCAGAGGTTAATGAGAACAATTTTTCTCCCTACTTCTTGTAACAACATTTTATGTGCTTAAGAACTATTACCATGTCTCTCTTTAATACAAGAGGATTTTAAGCTGTTTTAGTCTCTATAAGAAGAACAGCACCAGAGACAGCATTTAGCCACACAGCTGAAATTCAGACAAAGAGGGAGAAAAACATTGTGGATCTTATCTGTTCTAATTAGCATAACAGAGATGGTGACAGTATCATAATGTTTAGGAATGTATAAAAATATAGGTAGTTTCAGAATTAAGGCTTTTAAGAGCAGATTTAGCTAGAAATCCAAAATAGTGGCCACAATGATTTTATATTAGAGAGAAACCAAATGGAGGTCCTATCATAAACTGACCAATAGAAGATAGGTAGACTAAGGTGAAATAAAGGTTACTCCTAAATACCTGAAGGGAGGGGTCAGTTAGATAGGAAGGAGGTTCTCAAGGAGATCCAGTTTGAGTGACAGGTAAAACTAATTAGCATATCAGAACACTGGCCAAAGAGATATAACCCCCACTGGGAGGGGATTATGCTAATGACTGGCATTAAGAAAGCAACCAATCGGGAAGGGTCAGAAATCATATATAAGGTAGAGAGATGACAGGCATCAATGTGGGTGGTTTGATGGCCAGAGAAGAAGACAGCAATGGAAGACACCAGCAGCAACAGGAACAACAGGAACAGCAAGCAACAGCAGCAGTGGCAACATCTCACTGACAGAGCAGAAGAACCCTCTGAGACGAGTCACAGGGATTTAATAAGGAAGAAGGAAGGAAGGTAAGTATAATCTTTTAAGGATAAGGAATGCATGAATATGATTGTAAATAAAGCTGAATGCTTGCATCTGAATGGCATCTTACCCCAACACTCTATGGTTGCCTGATCAACACTCGTAGAATGTTATTTCATTGCAATGTCATTTAATGTGTAAAATTATAATGTTATTTCATACATATGTATAAAGGATCTGTGTGTTACTTTGTAATAGGCTTGGTATTCTAATACAACATTGTATTAAGGTTTTATAGATATGTATGAAGGATCTTTTTCTCTCTGTACTATATGTTTGCTTTACTGTGTGCCATGCCACACTAATTATTAACACCCTACAACATTGTGTTTTAATATGTAACTGGTGGTTTTTGTGCATATGTGTCACGTTATATTCTTTCCTAACTATTCAATGAATTGTAACAGATTATCACTTTCAAAATAAATCTTATTTTGTTTTCAAAGAATTGCTGCTTAGGTGTCAATCCTTTGAGCAGAAGGCCATATCCTTTTTCTCCCAAGGGTAAACTAAGGCAGTCAGTTCTGGGGAGTTTCCCAAAAATTTAAAAGGGAAAACCCTGGTAAACCCTTGCAAATCTCATCTCAAGTATTGAGGGCAGTCCTCAATTTACAGGAAGAGATTGCCTTCAACTGCTGAGACATATGTCCGCACGTGTCTTTATAGTGAAGAATGCCAGGTTACATCTCCAAGATCTTTAGGATGGCTTTGAACGGTTTACAAACCCAGCAAACACACTTTAGGCAGGATACTGTCTATTCCCCTAAGAGTTCTACATTCACTCAACTGGTGGAAGGAGCTCACCAAGACCTGCATTGGTGTTCTGTTCATTCAGATTCCACCTACCATGGTGATAATATCAGAGGCGTCACTTTGGTTGGGAGGCACATATGGAACCTCACAAGGTGCAGGGAAAATGGCTGCCACAAGAGCAGCTTCTTCACATAAACGTTTTAGAATTAAAATTGGTAAAAAATGCTTGCCTATACGTTCTACTTCTAATAAGATCGGAGACAATACAACAATGACAGACAATGTTATATGCCTGTATTATTTCAACCATCAAGAAGGAGCACATTCTCCATTTCTCTGTGCTGAAGCAATAAAATTCTGGAACTGATGCATAACAAACCACACAGTCATCTCAACTTATTACCTCCCAAGTATTCCAAACACTATGGTGGACAACTTCCTCAGACAGTTCTTTATAAATTACAAATGGGAACTAAACTCTAAAGTCCTTCACATGTTATTCTCAGTTTGGGAGTTCCTGAAGGCCAATCTGTTTGCCACAGCAACCCAATGCAAAATGCATCATATATTATTCAAGGGTGGAGTGTCTCTCTCCCTATCTCTAAGAGCTGCATTTCTCATCTCATGGATTAAAGGACTTCTTTACGTGTATTCACTAATACTGTTACTATACAAAATCAAATACGATCAGGCGAGAGTAATACTAATTGCACCAATGTGGCCAAGACAAGTCTGGTATCCCATTCTCATCAGACTTACCTCTCATCCTTCATAGAACCGCTGATCAGTCCTTATCTACAGATTCAAGATGCAGGTCAAACACTTTACAGATTCTGAGGCTACAAATATGGTTCTTCAATTGTTCTCGGAGATAGAGAGGTCTTATTCCTCTAATGTACAAGTTTTATTAAATAATAGAAAACCATCTACAAGAATGTAAGTAATGGAAATGATACCATCTTTGGTGTGAATCATAAGATTTTGCCTACTTGCTCTCTTCTTCCTAGGGTACTGGATCACCTGTTAAAATTGAAGACATCAGGTCTTTCTATAAATTCTATTAAGGTTCACTTAGCGGCAATAACAGCCTTTCACAAACCTACAGGGAAGTTTCCTGTCTTCACTTACCCAACTACTACAAGATTCCTGTGAGGTTTGTCAAATATTTCACCACAAACCAGAGATCCTACTCCTACCTGGGATCTGAATGTAGTGCTTAGTGGCCTTATGAAGCATCCATTTGAACCACTAGCTATGTGTTCCTTATTAGATTTATCTATGAAGATAGCCTTTCTGGTAGAGATCACTTCTGCCCAAAGGGTAGAAGAGTTGGGGCTTTAATAGCAGACCCCCCATTTACAGTGTTCTCTAGTGAGAAAGTGTCACTACGTGCTCATCCAAAATTCTTATCTAAAGTGTGTTCAGAATTCCACATTAATCAAACCCATTCATCTCTTGGTTTTCTTCTGAAAACTCACATCAGACTTACTCAAGAAGCCATATTCTATACTCTAGATGTCAGGATGGCATTAGCCTTCTATCTAGACAGGACCAAACCATCAGAAAATCTCCTAGATTATTTGTATCCATTACAGACGGAAACAAGGGTTGGTGGATCTCCAGTCATATTAAGACTTGTTAAAACAGAGCTCACGTCCAATCATCCCTTTAGAGTGATAGCACATTGTATAAGAGCATTATCTACATCGATAGCCTTACTTAAGGACGTACCAATTGTAGCCTTCTGTAGAGCGGCAACTTGGTCCTCAGTTCATACTTTTTCTAATCATTAAACCCTGATGCCTGCAGCAAAATCAGATGCAGCTGTGGGCAACGCAGTTCTCTTTTCTGTGTTGGACACTGTTCTGAACCTCTTGCCTCCTTAAGGGGACACTGCTTGGGAGACACCTGAAGTGGAGCATCCAAAGGGACACACATTTCATAGAACGCCAGTTACTGCAGAAGGTGAGTAATCTTTCCTTCTTCTGGGACAATGCACAGTCCTGTCTCCTCTCCATTCCTGTGCTATTACATTTCCATTTCTAAAAACATTTAGAAAGTAGAAATTATTGATACTTTCAATTATCATTTTGTTATTCTAACCAAAAGCTCTTCAGATCTGCTTTATTGAAGGCTATTGTTGACCAGAAAAAGTATTTGAGCTGCAGTCCCATGGTTTATGATTTTAATACAGCACCTGACTGAATTATATATAAATTATATTAATAAACAGCCAATAGTAAATTATACAGCAATAATTCAATTGAATTATAGCTTCTGTGGGAGTTTCAGGCACTCTGCTCCTTTGAAAATTAGGCCACTTATATTTAGGTGTTTAACTAGGATTTAGATCTATGATTTTAGGCATCTAAGTTTGCAAATTGGGACTTGTATTCTTAGATGTGGTATCAGATATGTGAAATGCAAGATTATTTCTAAATAGTTTGTCATGCACCTATCAGTACAATCCATGTATTATAGCTCTGTAATTCCCAATTTATAGTATTTATTCAATGTGTTTTATATAGTTCTTATTATAATTGAAATGGAGACCCTATTCATATTTTTAAGACAGTTATGCCAAGAGCATATGTTCATCTAATGGCAGTTTTGCCTATAATATTTTAAAAATAACTGAGGTTTTAAGTGTGTCAACAGCAGTAGATTTCTCAGTCTGAAGCACACATCCCTAATAAGCATCTTACTCACGTTACAAGAAAGTGAATGGCAGGAAGTGCAAGATCTTATCTGAAAAATGAAATATGATGTAGTGCATGATAATGCACATAACAGGTTGGTATCAGTTTTGAGTTATGAAAAACTGGGAGAAATCATTGCAATATGTCTGAGTACAGAGCACTTATTCTGGGAATGGGCAAAGGGGTTGTTGAGATCAATTAGATCATGTAGCTCTTGCAGACATTGAGAATAGCAGTAATAAAACCTAAAGCAAAGAACATATTGCACAGTGTGCTGACAAGGTCAAATTGATAGTAATGATGTGTGATGGCAGCACTGCAATAAGGTTGTCTAATATTGTATGCATCTAATATTGGTTTTCATTACCTATGCCCTGGAGTACAGTCAAAAGTTCAATGAAATGTTAGTGATTACCAAAGGGAGAAGGCAAATTCAACACACAGTTCAGTACAGCAATCTGCATGAAAGCAGACAAAACTGAACTTTATGCTCGTTCTAGAAGGCTTAGTCACTTTGGGAGGAAGCTGGGTTTCTACTATTTTTTACTCATTTTTAAAGTGATATGATACTTAAAAGAATATGCTTTGGGGAGGGGGACGATTATTAAGACAGTTTATAAGAAGATACAGCAGCCCTTTCCATAACAATGTGATAACTAAAAATGTAAGTAGCTAATGTAATTCTGTCTCTAATGCATACCAAACACAAGAGTCATTGCTTGTTGTAGAAGTTCTTGTTTTAAGTAGTAATGTGTGAAACTCTAAAAGTACAGAAGTTAAGCTCAGTTTGGATGAGACTCAAAATGTTTGGATGTATTGCTAATGTTTTTTGTGGTCTTCTCCTTTCCACGTTCCCCATTTTTATATCCCACACTTCCAGCAAAATAATCTCCTAAGCAGTCCTAAAAATTCTGCACTGTCAGCTCCAAACTCCTATATACATTAAAAAGAATTAAATACATGGACTAGTTGCAGACTGTGCTCAATAATGCATGCTAAGGTAATGAAAGGGTACATTTAGTGGCCAGGTCTGAAATATAAATATGTCATTTGCATACTGTAACAGTATAGTGTATTGCAGCCAGTTGAATCATAGAAATATAGGACTAGAAGGGACTTCAATTCGTCCCTTCACAGAGGTGGGACTAGATATTAGCTAGACCATGCCTGGCAGGTGTTTGTCTAACTTGTTTTTAAAAACTTCAGTGATGGAGATTCCACAATCTCCCTAGGTAATTTGTTCCAGTGCTTAACTCAATTTACAATTAGGAAGATTTTCCTAATGTCTAACCTAAATTTCCCTTGCTATAATTAAGCCCATTACTTCTTGTCCTGTCCTCAGTGGTTAAGGAGAACAATTTATCACCCTCCTCTTTATAACAATTTTTTATATACTTGAAAATTCTTATCATGTTCCTCCTCCTCAGTCTTCTCTTTTTCAGACAAAACAAATCCATTTTTTTTCTGTCTTTCCTCAGAGGTCATATTTTCTAGACATTTAATCATTTTTGTTGCTCTCCTCTGGAATTTCTCCAGTTTATCTACATCTTTTTCTAAATGTGGTGCCCAGAACTGGACACAGTACTCCAACTGAAGCATTATCAATGCTGAGTAGAGTGAACAAATTATTTCTTGTGTCTTGCTTACAACACTTCTGCCAATACATCCCACTTTTTTCCAACGGTATTACACTGTTGACTCATATTTAGTTTGTGATCCACTGTAAACCTCCAGATATTTTTCTGCAGTACTCCTTCTGAGGCAGTAGTGTCCCATTCACATTTGTACAATTGATTATTCCTTCCAAAGTGTAGTACTTTGTATTTTTTTGAATTTTATCCTACTTATTTCAGCCCATTTCTCCAATTTATCAAGATCATTTTTAATTCTAATCCTGTCCTCCAAAGTATTTGCAATGCCTCCTAGCCTGGTATTGTCTGCACACTTTATAAGTGTACTCTCTATGCCATTATTCAAATAAATAATGAAGATAGTGAAGACAATCAATGCCAGGACAGATCTCTTCAGGACGCCACTAAATATGCTCCTCCAGTTCGATTGTGAACCATTGATAACTGCTCTCTGAGTATGCTTTTCCAACCAGTTGTGCACCCAGTAGGTTCGTCTACGCTATATTTATCTACTTTGTTCATGAGAAAATAATGTGAGACATTATGAAAAGCCTTACTGAAGTCGAGCTATATCACATCTACTGCTTCCAACCTGTCCACAAGGCTTGTTATTCTGTCAAAGAATGATATTAGGTTGGTTGATGTGATTTGTTCTTGACAAATCCAAGTTGACTGTTTTTTATCACCTTATCTTGTTCTAGGAGCTTACAAATTGATTGTTTGATTATTTGCTCCATTGTCTTTCTGTGTACACAAGTTAAACTGACTGGTCTATAATTCTCTGGGTTGTCCTTATTTCCTTTTTTATACATAGGTACTATATTTGCCCTTTTCCAGTCCTCTGGGATCTCCTTCATCGTCCAGGAGTCCTCAAAGATGATCACTAATGGCTCAGAGATCTCTTGCTCTTATCTGGGGCTCCTTCAGTTTCTGCAGAAATTAGGTTTAATTTGAAATAAATATATGCAGGGGAAATTTCAATGGGCAACTCTAGGGTACACTTGGGCATTTAGACAAGTGGAGAATTTTCAAAGCCGGTCATGCACAGTGCTCCTTTTCTGAAAATTTTGTCCATCCATCTCAAGGGTAACAAATACTCAGGCAGCAGAATAAGCATGCATGCAATGAAAACCTCAGAATCTGAATGTTCATGGATGGTTTGATTTTCTGCTACTGTGCTGTCCCCATTACAACATATCATACCTGTATCCTCCCCATCCGCTTACAATTCTGGAAGAAACTTTCCTCTCATATGGCCTCTGTGGCAATCCTATAAAGAACAAGAACCCAATTAGCTCCAGTTGTGACAGAAAGCCCCTTTTACTAGGAGTTACAGGGATCCCTGAGTCACACATTATAGATGCTTTTAAATATATGTACTCAGTTGTTGCAAAAGAGAAATGTGAAGCAGATTAGAGATATCTTCTATATTTTCTGAACCCAGATTAACATATTTCAAATAAAAAACCCTAAACATAATATCAGACCCCTTTTGCCCTGTATATCTTAGACATCCAAAGAGTAGTGTGTCTGGAAATGCTGTTCTTAAAACTATAGCAAGCTAATATCACTTACCTCTGTTTGATTTTGAGTCTCCATGCCTGCCTCATCTCTTCTCAGAGCTGTCTCATTATACACACCAATGGCATAACTGGATGCTGTTCTGAAGTTTCCCATAGTTGTTTTTCTAACCTGGTGTGCTCGATCTCAGTGCATCCCCTCCTTCCACACAGTGTGTGTGCTTGTGTCCTTGCCAGTTTCCTATTCCTTTCCCTGGCATCTCCAAAATTTTTATTAAAATCGCTCTCTCCTTGTCACTCACATTTAGTCATTTGTCAGTGGGAATGATTCTATTTTGTTTGGAGAGTGATTGCTTGATAAATACACTCTGGGCAGCCCATGAGGAGTGAGCTGCTGCTTGAATACCTTAACTTGCACCTTCTGGCTTAGTCAGACCTTTAAAGCACATGAGCACCTCTTTTGCGAGCCATAATTTCTTTTGAAATACTGATTGAGCTGTCAGCCCAAAACCATGATCCAGTCATGGCCACTTGGTATACAAGTGACCCAGGATGCTTAGGGAACTTGGTGGAGCCAGCAAAGCAATCTTTGAAAATCCCATGTAGGCCCAAGAACAACTGTTGCCTGTAAATGATTACCCCAAGGTCTACTTTGGCATAAATTTACAGCCCTTCCGATACATTCCTCAGAAACATGGACACAAATAATGACTACAGAAATGTTGATAATGATTTATTTGTTTAACATTAATTTTCTCCCCAGTTTCTCCCCTGCAGAGAATTACTTCATGTCATTTCACTTTTGCCTATTGTCTCTCTATTTTTGTACTTATGCTTTATTTTAAGAGAAATAGAACCACATGCTAAGTCCTCTATTTTATTTTATTTTACACTTATTCTTCTCCTGATTAAACTGTGAATAGTCTTGTCTTGTCACTTGTGTGGACATGACATTTTGAAAAGTTTCCTAATCTCTGTTTATTATTACCTTACCACTTACCCTTTTATGCACCGAGCGTCTTCAATTGCACAAAGGCATGACTAAGTTAGATTTGTCAATGTTTCAATTATGCTGTACATTTTCTTTGTAACATTAGGTATAATTATGACTAATGCAGCCTGCTCCAAATTAACTTTCCTAAAATGCTGAGACAAAAAGCATCCATTATGTTGCAGTTCCGAGGTTTTCTGCTGAATAAGAAAACTTCTACATGTCGGCAATATTACAATGGTTGTAATTAGTTTTGCAATAACAATGTTTTAAAACTCAGAATTCTTCATCATCCGGAAAACACTTTCTTGTGAAACATTCTATGTGCTTCTGTGAAGGGCAGAGCAAGAGAGACTCCTACTGGCTCAAACTCGAGAGATATTAACACATATTTGTATTTGTTATTTATCCTTTTATTATTTTATACTCATCATTTGCTTGGATTACAATAATGTCCAGAGACCCGAATGAGAATCTAGGCCCAATTGTGCTAGGCAGTGCCCCTGTCCCAAAGAACTCATAGTCTAATTTAGGACATGAAATGACAAATGAGTGATAAAAAACAATAGAAAGAAAGAGGGTGAGAAGAGTATCATGATGGTAAAAATCTTTAATTTACGTAGCGTAGTTATCAGCAGTCCCCACTGGTGCTCTACGTATATAATGTATCAAGACCCTACCATACATGGATCATGTAGTAGAGCATCTGCACATTTTATATAAATGTACGTTAGGTTACAAAAAAACTACATTAAAGTAGTCTATTAAAGTTGCAAAGTCAAACTTCACAGAATTCCAGAATAGACTTGTCCATGCATTCTTAATTCTTATTCATCCTTGTGCATAAGCATTAAGGTATGTCTACACATCAAGGAGTAGCCAGGTCTACACACGCGGGCTGAGGCTTGGATTGGAGCTTGGGCTGTGATACCTAGGCACGGGGGTGGGCTTCAGAGCCCAAGCTCTAGCCTGACCCTGAACATCTGCATGGCTATTTTTAGTGCTGTAGCTTGAGCCCTGTGAGCCTGAGGTTGTAGAGCTGTGCTCTGATACTCCCTACCGTAGGATCCTGCTTGCTGAGTAGATGTAACCTTAAAGGATAAAGCTTCTAATTATTTAATTGTATGCTATCTTTTCCACTAAGCTCCTGCCTTATTTAAGGTATGTCTACACCACAGCTGCTACAGCAGCAAGCTACGGTGTTGCATCTGTGCTGCTGTAGCGTCCATAGCGTCGATGCTGCCTTCATCAACAGAAGGGATTTTTCCACTGATGTAGTTAGTTCACCTCTTTGAGAGGCAGTAGTTAGGTCAAAAAAATAATTCTTCCATTGACCTAACTGTGTCCATGTCAGTGTTTAGGTCAACGTAATTATGGAGGTCGAGGCACAAAGTTTTCACAGCCCTGAGCAACATAGCTAATTCAATCGAATTTTTAGATATAGACCAGGCCTCAGAGATGTTGAGCATTTATAGCTCCCATTGATTTAAGGTTGCAGCTGTGAGTGCTCAGCACTTCTAAAATTAGATTACAAGTATCTTATGTTGCTCCCCCAAAAATGGAGAATGCAAAATTAAGCACTCACCTGTGAAAATTGGGATTTAAATAATTTGTCCTGCATAGGAACTCTGGAATCATATAGTTTCTGGGTTTCCAGAAGTGCCTTTAACAGCAAGACCATCCTTCTTCTTCCTCTTTTTCCCTGCTTCATTCTCTACACACCTTCCATATGCTTCAGCAAATAAGGCAGGGGTCCTACAGATACATCTTGGGAACTGAATGAGGTAAGGACTGAGGGGGAAAATAGTATGGTATCACGTAATTAAATAATGTATTAGAGTGCATGAGCAAAAGGGGAACACAAATTAAGATTGCACAAGCAACTTTAAATCTGGCACTTCCTGACTTTTGAGTGTTTGATTGTGAAACTACTTTAATGAGAAGGGAGAGGGGATCAGTAGAGGCCAGGTGCCTGATGGCCTTTGAACTGGCCTTTGAAGCGCCAGGTGCTCCAAGCATACCAACCTCAGGAGTCAGCATAAGAGGATTCCAAAAGCAGTCCTTGGGACTCCTGTGAGTTCTGCCAAAGCCCCTCTTTAATGGGTCAGGGCAGTGATTCTATACTCATTGCCTCTTTCTTCCCTTGCCTTCCCTCATTGCCTCTTTCTTTCCTCTCCCTTCTGTATTCATTACATTAGATTGCTTCTCTTCCTTTCTCTCCCTTTCCTTTCTTAAGTATTCTAATATCTTTACTCCTAGTCACCTCCTGACAGTGCACAATGGAAAATCTTTACATGCTCCCAGTGGGTAAATTTGGTATTGGACAGTAGTTACAGTAGATTGAAACAGGAAGGGAAGCTCACACTGCACTAACCATGTGGAAGGGGTGCTACTGTCCTTCAAGTCTGGAACAGAATGGGAAATTCCCCATCTGCTATCAAATGAAACAGTTGCTGGTTCTTGCCCACTTTCACTACTTTAACTGTTGGTGCTGGAGAAAGGGAAGAAATAGCCCAATTTATTCTGGAGTGATGGGAGGAAAGGGAAAGGTTTTGATAACTCCATATAATCTTAATTTCTTCATCATTTACAGTAGAAAGCTCATACCAAATTAGCAGGTAGCATTGGGAACTGTCCACTTTGATATCCAGGAATTAAGAAAGAGCTTAGCATTTCAGAAAGCAGACTTTACCTTTCCCAGTGTATGGATATTTCTGTGACTGTGTAATGCTCAATACAGTCTGGTTTACAAATTAAAAACTGACAATCTTTTTATAGATTATTTTATAGAAAGTAATTTAAATAATTATATTCACTTAGAATCTACATTTTTAAATACTGGTCGAAGATTACCTCAGATACACCTATACAGCCTCTGTAATTCAGTGGGTTTGCACAAGTGTAACTGAGGACAGAATTTTCAGCATTATTTATTTAATGTAGAAATAAGCATAGGCCAGATCTTCAAACAGAGCTACATCATTTCACATTATCTGAGGATCTGAAACCCATTCTTTTAAAATACAAAAGTTTTATATGCAGAACATTTCCTGAGGCTCTTCCTCAGATAAAACTCTCATTGGAGTAATGACTGAAGAACCAGCCTCTGTGTAGTCAATCACAGCTTTACTGAAATACTATGTTGTGTATACCTATTCATCTTTACTCTGTCCTGCAAAGCAGTGTGAACTCTCCTATTGAGAGACTTTTAAGAGACTAATATTGGTTTCACTAATAACTGGAGAAAGTGCAGCAGTAAATATTATTGCTATAGAAAATCTGATGACTTGTTTATTTCTATGCTTAGTGCAACAAAAGACACATTTCCATATTCATATTTTTAAATAAATTAATTGCAACATCCTTTATATCGCCAGGAATGTAACTCACTTCCTCATTCCTGTTGTGAATATGGGAATTACAGATTTCTTGCTGATAAGCATCATATTACATATTAAATATGTGAAAGTTGTCCCGTTTATTGTAATAAAGTAGCCATTCATTTCAACATACATGCTGTATGAGCTGATTCAACAAAAGACAGAAATCATAGGGGGTCCTCGTATTTTATATTCAACTTAAGACAGGAACACATTGTGCTTATATATAAAAATATATTGTAATTTGTTTAACTTCAGACATACATTTCTGAAAAAAAATATATTCAAACATTACATTTTGTGTGATTCCAAATACACAGTCATCAAAGGGTCTGGTTCTGCCACACTTAGTCCTGCTGATTAGAACTTTCGACCATGAATAAGCCAACTGAATTGATAGGATGCTTCGTGGAGTATAACACTACTCATCAGGACAGAACTGCAGAATCCAATCCAAAATAGTTTTACCTTAACTACCTTTTTAAAGGATTTTTTGTGCTGAGGGAAATTTTTGAAATATATGAAAAAATATTATTTTAATAATATGTCTTACCTTGATTGCTGACATTGACATTTCCATTCATGCTTGGAACATCCAGTAATATTAATGGGAAATGCAAATAGGAGTATTCAGACAAGGCTGCAATTCCTGGTCTAGTTGCAACTTCACATCTCCTCTCCTGCTTAATCCCATTGTAAAATCCTAAAGTTGATCTGAAAACAAAAGGTCCGTGGCAATGAATTGCACTCTAAATACAAGATTATGAATTATCACTGTAGAAGCAATGAGAGCAGCTGAGCAATGCCATAACAGCTGGGATGTTTATAAAATACAGTTTTCTTATAAATTAAAAAAGCTGCTAGTCCAGCCTTTAAAAAAAATAAATATTGAATAAATGTTTTCAAATTTCCAATATGAAAGCTAAAGAAGATGACAATGCAATTCAGAAATAAAAATACTCATGTCACACCAAAGATTTCCTCTCATAAACATTTAAACCTTTTTCAGTACTTTGGTGAAAAATACAGATATTCAATGACCAGTTGTTAAACATATCATTCAACATTTATACATAGTAAGCTTTTTTAAAAAAAGTTATTAAAAAGGCTGCCCATATCCTTGTTTAAATAAAGTATTGTTTGATAAATAGATTCACTGAACAAATGTCTGCCTGAGATAAAACTCCACCTAAGTCCCAGGCAGACATTTCAGTATAAAATCTGTTTATTTGGTAATACATTGTCTAAGCTAGGATGTGCATAGCCCTCGTAACTTTACATATGTAAACAGACTCCCGTAAGACTTTTCAATGCAGTATTTGGAATGACAGAAACTGGAAGATACTAAAACTATGCATGACTTCAAACTTTACTCATAACAAAGAGAAATGCAGTTTTTCCTGCATGATCATGATCTACAGCACAGCTATGCTTCACTGGAACAATGGAGCTATCAGTTTTTAGGAATTAGATACCTGGACATGAGTGCAGGAGACAGACTCTTCTCAGTAGCTAGACAAAAAATGAGAAACTCACTTTCAGAAAAGATTGGCATGAATGGGAACCTATTCCCTTTAGAACAAAATACAAACCCCACTTCTTCAGGTGAGGCATCTCATGATAATAACTCCAGATTAGTACATCCTTACATGTACAAACTTAATAATTTTGGGAGACACTCAGATAATGGAGCAATTTCTAGTAATTAAGCCTGCCTGTAACTAATCAAGCTGATATGGTTTTCCAGGATTATTTCCCAATTCCAATAGTTAGGTCAACCACAATTCATATTTAGTTGCCAAATGGCTCCCTGCAGCACATGATAGTACTATCCGTCTTCAAACTAAAGGTTTTTTTTAGCTTTACCAGCTCCACAATAAAATGTATAAGATGAACTTCCCAGCTAGGGAGGAAAAGATGACCTTACAAAAAGATTTTAATATATTCCACAGTAAGCAAAGGTAGACAGACATTTCTAGATTATCTGCTTTCCCAATCCAACAAAATGGCCATTTTAGTTCAACTGGTCCAAAAATGACAGAACTATTCTCTTTGAGCTACTAAGCAACCCACTTAAAGAAATTACTGTATTTTTGTATTTTTCACTGTTGAGGATAAAACAGTTTTGCAACTTTTTGTTGACTACCAAAACATTTACAGTACAGTTATCACCATCCACAAGTCAAGACTTACCCACAGCTGTCACACCGTTATCTTCTATTCTAGCTATAAATAAATAATGCAGTATTTCAGATGTCATTGTGAGTAATGGTTGACTTTTTCATGGTAATCATTGTACTTAAAGAAAATAATGTTTATTTTACACAGCACAATACCCTGAAAGCAAAAAAGGTCAAAACTAATTCTCATCACGTTTAATAAATTTCATTTAGATGCAGATTTTAAATGACAATATATGTTTGAAATACATTTTCTATTAACTGATCCGTAAATTTCAATCTTTTAAAATGGACACCCAGGAAAAAGTTTATGAACATTTTTTATGTTTATTTTGGGATTAGTTAAGCAATATGGACTTGATCCACAGCCATTTAGGTCACTGGACATACTCCCTTTAACTTCAGTGGTCCTTGGATCATGCCCTATATGCTTCTGACTCTCTACTGTAAAATACATCCAGTAGATGCTATTCATAAATGCAGACATGCATTAAAGACTTTTAACTAAGCTTTGTAACTTTGTAACACTTCACAAAGAAACAACTCACAAAACAATTTCAAACCTTAGCTCTTTAGTATCTGTTCTTCATGGTAGAAATCAAGAAAATCACCATCTCTGTCTGCAACAATGATAAGGAGGAAAATCTTTTATAAGTCAATGAATGTTAACAGTGCTAAATACCTATGGAGATTGGTCCTTATGTATCTAAAATGTATTTTCTCCTTTTTCTTAAAGCAAATTCTTAAAAGTAAGAAATAGTATTTGAGGGCCTACTTCATTTGGAAGTTTAAGACTGCCTAAACTTTCTGAGATTTAAACACAACTGCCTGAGCCTGAATGTTTTATGGTTTGCCAAACTGTACATACTTGGTGTTATAGGAAACACCAATTAGTGCATGAAACATGCATCTCTCTCTCTTGCTGTGGTCCCATTTATAGGCCTGTAGTTTTATGGATCTTGCTTCCATCCCTTTGGGACTGGAAGGTTTTATTCATGTTTTGATATCAATTATCTCTGCTGTCAGAAAATCCAGCTCTTCAACAAAAAGATGAGGTATTCATGTTGAATTAGCATGTCTCCAGACCATCACTGTCTGCCATGTTTCTTCAAGAACATTTAAAGATTTTTACTACTGGTCCCCCTGTTCGTTTTGCTTCTTCCTTTAGAATTCTGCAATGCATTACATCATGCCATAAAGTTTTATTGACTGCTAGATGTTCTAATTTCTTGATCACCTCTTCTGGTGTGATTACCCTTAGTATTTCTTCTTCCTCTCCTGGGAAATTTATGTCTGTTTCCTGCAGCTGTCCTTCATCACCTTTTTTTAAACACTGAAGCAAATAATTCATTTTTTTTATCAGTGTCTACCTCTTCTGGCAATAAACTACTCTTGCCATCTTTTAGAAAGTTTCTCCTGCTGACCTTTTGTTCTTCAAGTACTTGAAAATTTTCTTATTAATCATAACCTTTTGTGTAATCTTCCTTTCACTCCCCACCTTTGCTCTACTTATCACTTTTTACACTCAGCTTCATTTTGTAATCTTTCCACTTCTTCTTAGTACTTGATGAATGTACTCTTCCATAACCTTATTTTAACTTTGATTACTTTTCATCCATATTAGCCTTCTTTCATTCTCAGTGTATTTATTGCTAGATAGTATGTATATACCTTGGGCATAATATAATTTATTTTTAATACTTTTTCCATACTCTTCTGTGCCTTTTCACTACCTTTACTTTTAATTCATTCTTTTTCCTTGCTCCTTTGGAAAATTAGATGTTCTAAATTTCAGAGATTTTATTTCCCTTATAGTTCTAACTGGAGTCACTGTTTCTAGCTAAAAACATTGATTACTTTATGGTGTGGCAGTAGCGGCTGTATAGTTCGAGGTGCAACTGAGTTTCCAACTTTAAAATTGGATGGCTAAGACTGGGGGCAAGGTAGAATTTTTATACCAGACTTGAAGTGAATTGGACAAGGGATTCCTGAATTATGGCTCCCTAAACATAGAGACAAGTTTAATATTTTCTAAAAATACCAAACAAACAAAAAAACCAACATAGAAAATAACAGAAACCAAGAAGACAGATCAAACCTACTTTACTAAACTCCTGTAACTAAAGGTATATCCATACTGATGGCGGCAAAGTTGCCGCCACCAAATTGATCTTTCTGGATCGATTGAGTGGTCCGTGTAGACCCGCTCAATCGATCAGGAAGTCGACTGAGTAAAATCACACCCTGAAGTAGCGTAACGCTGTGTTCCCGTCAGCGCAGTGCAGTGAAGATGGAGGGAGAAGGGAAGCACAGCCATCAACGGGAGGTACACAAGCTACTCTGCGTAGTTTGCGTAACTCCCATCGATTGACGCCGAATCTGCAGGTAAGTGTAGACCAGGGCTAAGGTCCAGTACACGCTAATAAAGATTTATTGATTGAAGATTAATTTCAAAAGTTATTAATTTTGTATTAAGAATGTCACTCTCATCAGTTCTGGCTCAGTTGTGGTTAGTTACCCACAAACCAAGCCTGAAAATTAGAAAATGTCAAAGTCATCTGGTGAGACATTCGGAGCTTTTTTGAAGGAATAAGGCTTTGGAGGTTTGCATCTCACTACCTCCACTCCCATAAATCCTGTTAGAAATAACCAAACAGGTTGTCCCGGGGGTGGATTGAGGAGACAGAACCCTTTATTGCTTGCTCATTCCACCTCGATGCCACGAGTGAGCAACGAGGGGGTTACTTTACAATTATTTTATCCACAACAGTATGTAAATGTATACATTTTCAGCAACTCCCCATAGACCCTTATTTGGTTACATTGACCCCTATAAAATTAATATTAACAACTGTATAATGAATATAATTACACCTGCCCCTGTTTGTTGTTTACAGGATTACCATACAGAGGTAAGGCACATTATCTTAAAACCTATAAATTTGACACTAACATTCTTTGAAGTAAAGGCATGCCAGTGGGAGAAGGAAGATAATACTTTTTTCCCACCAAAAGGCCTTGCACAGAAATAGCGATAGATTTATCCCCTGTGCAGATGGCCAGGAAGGGAGGAGAAGAAGAGAGATAACAGACTCTAACTAAAATTCACACCAATTAACAGAAACAAGATTTGCCCTTGCCTTGACCCCATTCCCTGTAATTTAGGCCTGACCACTTGTCCAGCTTTTAACTCTTTATTCTCCTACAAATCCCACACTCTGGTTCTTTCTATCACTGTCTGAAAGGTGGCGCTGAAAAGTATAGAAGAGATTCACATGGAGAGAATACTCCAGACCCTAGAACTTTCTATATCATCTGGAACAATTATAGACTTACAGAACATACACGCCCCTAATATAAATCAATTATAAGAACTGTAGAAAACAATTTATTTCTTTTTTATTATTATTTCAATATGCATCAAGAGTTCTGATTCCATGCCAGTAGCATACAACCTTAAATTATCTTACAATAATCATATACAAGAGAACTCCATTCCAATTAGAGCAACATTCATCCCACATCAACATTCAACTACCACATCATGCAAAAAGCATCACAAACAAATCATAGCCATTAGGTCAACAATCTTGCCAGACAAAGGCAAACCTGAGCAGCAAATTCCAGAGCCTCTTCTGCAAGCCTCCTGCTCCAACCACCCTCCATAGTTCAAATAAGATGGCTTTTAGCAGCATCTCAGCTGATTTCAAATCTTAGAACGGACCCTATGGAGAAATTTCCTAAGCTGGCCAGGATCAAAGCACTGTCAAGCTGTGGACAAATGGGTCAGTACCAGAATAACTCTTCTGCCAGAATTTTCCAACATAATAGAAGTGTAATTTGATGAACTTTTCAAGAAAACGCCCATTTAATAACACAGCTACCTCCAGACTAATTGTTTTTAAGATAATGAACTAGTTAGGGAATAATCTCTGGTGAAATCTTTCACTGAAGTTAGAATGTGAACTTCTACTTCTTGTCAGGATGTCTCCATGCACTAACCTACCAATGTCCTTTAGTCAGGTCTCCTATAGCTATTGACTAGGATGCTTCCTGTGTATATCTATGGCAATCATTTGAAGTGAAGATGCCAGTAAAACAGGAAAGCAGCCCTGATGGAATTTAGTTACATAAGGATCAATATTGCCTTTAAAATTAACTAAACAGCAAGTACAAGAAACTGCAGTTACTCTATTCTTATTAAAAGTTAAATAATAGATGAGACTACAGCAAACATATTGTTTAAAAAGCAACAAAGGATGTTAACCCTATCATTTCTGGATAGACTAAATATTCATTCTGCTTAGAAAAAATTGCCATAACCTAAATCCTTTTTTGTAATAAAAGAAACAAATAGCAAGCTAGATTCTGTTGACATCATATTTATCTACCTCTTCCCCTTTCACACAGGCTCAAATGTCCCAAAATTCTCTAATTTTTTTGCTTATATAGCATACATAGTAATCAAAAAGTGGTCTATGATTTGAACATGTAGATGAGATGTGATTAACAATGTGAAGTCATTAATGTAGTGGTGAGCTAATATGGGACAACATTTTAGGATTTGTCCAGACGGGGACACTCAGAAAAGTTAAGATAAATTAAGTAAAGGTGTGAACTTAAAGCACATTTGGATTGGAATGAATCAATGGAGGGTTAAGCTACAATGAACTAAAGATACTTTACTTTTGAATGAAAGTATCCACACAGTGGTTCAATGTGTTTGAATGAATGCACATTAACTTCACACCTTTATTTAATTTGTCTTAACTTTCTTGAGTATCCCTACGTAGACAAGCTGTTAATCTTGATTTTGCAAACTGGAAAGAACTTGATTCCGCAATTTTGGAGAAAGTGTTTCAGTGACCTTAGAAGTGTAGATGCAGGGGGTTATGACACATAATTTTTAGAGAGAAAAATAATAGAAAAAGGGGGAAACTTCTCACAGATAGCCTTGAGGTACCACCATGAAGAAAAG
Source organism: Emydura macquarii macquarii (assembly GCF_026122565.2). NCBI lineage: Eukaryota > Metazoa > Chordata > Testudines > Chelidae > Emydura > Emydura macquarii. Next base: position 241,970 of record NW_027132543.1, on the reverse strand, counting down.
CTGGGCTATTCCATTTGGACATTCTGTCCTATGCAATATTGACTAGACCTTCTACCCTGGTAATGTGTTGTTGCTGTCTACATACCTGAGTCCGTCTTGATTCTTTTGCAGTTAAATAAGGCAGTGTGTGAGATGTATGTAGATAGGTAGGTGGGATGTATGGATGTTGTTTTATTGTTAGTGATAAGATTTATTATACATATGTGAGAAAGTGAATGCATTAGGTTAATGCTAAGAAGTATGAACATCTGTATAATTTAAAAGATTATATTTTCTGTTCATGTATGTTAATGACAAACAAAGAGTGAATGAGTGAGTGGATGGTTTTGGGGCAAGTTTCCTGAGTTTTGTGTCCACTGATTAGGCCATATTACTTATGTACTTTGCAGAGCATGCCACATGTCTGTGTGTGTATCAGCACACACTATGGGAAAGCATGAAAAGACTGATGAAATGGATACCTTGTGTAATGGCTGTTCATGATGTCCTGCTGACAGCAGTGCCTACTTTCATTTGATACTTACATAGTCCCTCAGCCCAGAAATATTTGCTGTTTGGATTATACTGTAAAATTTAAGCAAACTAGTCCAAGTCTCATTTAGGGTTAATTCTTTATTTTTCTGTGTTAGGTAAAATCCCTCTTTTTTATTGTTTAAATCAATAACTTGTATTATTTAAAAGAAAAGTTCAATACTCCACTAAAAAGAGCTACTGGCAGATAGCTTGTGTGCTACTAGGCAATAAATAATGCAATATGAAAGTTTCTGAATTGTTCAACTCATCTTAAAATATAATAACAAATAGACATAGAGAACAAAAACAAAACAGGCAGCATTATCTTTGGTTTAATGCACTTTTACCCTCTAGTCCAGAACTGTCAGTATTGCTTTTGAGTACTAAGTGTGAGGAACATGTTACCATGGGTGATTTTAGTTTCTTTGCCACTGAATTTGATAATTTCACTGGAGCAGCAAGTGCAACCTGACCAAATGTGACCTTTACCATTTCTAAACTCTCTAAAATAGAAGCCAAACCAAACGGGCACACTTTTTATCTTTTTTCAGCACAACACGGTACTTTAGCCACTTTAGCATTGCCCTTTTGTTCATGGTATAGTATTGGAGGCAAAAGATGCCTCCGGTGCTGGCCCATGAATCAGGTCCATCCTCACGGAAGTGCTGACATTTGAATAGGATGATGGAACCTAAAAGATTGTTCATGATGTGGTTAAAGTAAAAAAGGATGAAAACCAGGTTAGATATGCCCAGGGTGTAGCTCAAGATGCTACGTGTGACTACAGAATTATAAAGAGTTTGACCTTTCTTCCATTTTAAATCAATGGAAAAATTCCTGTTTCTTTCAATGGGAGTGGAATTGGGCCCAAACTGTATTTCCCAACTGCCATCTCCTTGTAAATTCTTGGTTAGGACAAACCTGATAAAATTGAATAGTCAAATTCTGCACTCATTTACACCAATTTATATGTGGAGTTACTCCACTGACTTATAAGAAAGTCTGTACTCCTACCATCTTTTTTAGCTATTTAATTATATATATATGCCTGTTGTGTCTTCTTCAGTACCACTATGATCAGAAGGCCTGATCCAAAGCCAAAGCCAAAGCCAAAGGCATATGAATCAGGCCCCTATTGTTGTGACATCTAAACATGTATCATCAATCTCACTTTTCTTTTGGAGACGCTTTCTAAGAGTGTAAAGACAGAAGACATAGCTCCTCTTTAAAGGTGTGGTGTATGTTAACCATTCTTATCATCGACACATGAAAAATCAACAAATTTGCAAATGCCACTTATAGTGTCACAATCACAAACTGCTTCTTTGTGTATCATATTTAATATAAGATATTTTAAAGTTCAGTGATTTTGCGGCATATGTTGTTCCCTTCTGAGAGCTTTTGAAGGATGCCATACTTGTTGTTTTAATTTTATAGCAATCTCCAATAGCAAATCATTGCAAATATGGTGGGTTATACTAGAAAAAACTTCAGCAAATAAATAAATAAACTAAAATAAAAGATCTGGTCATTTCTCAATATAAGAAAGTTAATCATCTTAAGAAATCATTGCCAGGAAATACTGTGCACAGTTCAATAAGTGTTATTCTACAGCACTGTGCTAAAAATTGATAACTTTTTATTAACAATCCTTCCATTTAGAATTATGATTGCAAGTGCATACTTTTCCTTTAGCGCTAAATACTAAAGGCCTGATCCTGCCAATGGTTGTACATGTGAGTAATCCCATTGAATTAAATGAGTTTACTCTTGTACGTAAAATTTCTTGGGTGAATAAGTATTCATTGGATTGGGCCCTAATGTCTCAGTATTCAGGATGGAGTGTGTTCATTTAAATATGTGATGTGTTTTAATGGGAGTCATGCTGCTAATCTCTATGAACCCATTTGAAAATTAAGGTATGGGAGAAAAGGTGCTTGAAGATTTTTCTCATAATAATACTATGGTAACTATGAGGATAAATCTGAAGCTATTTGACCTATTGTATGAATAGACCCAATGCTATTTTGTTCTGGCATTTTTGAAAGGACAGCTTAAAGACTTTTTTAGTGAATAGCCTTTTACAAAAACTATATCCCAAAATATTTTAGAAAGCTAAACAGATGAGAACAGAGGCCAAAAGAAGTTGAAGTATATTCATTATTTATTTTGATCAAAACTTGCTTTTCCCAGGGTACAGGTGCCCTTGCAAATAGGAAAGGCACAAACCGTAACAACAAGAATGAAAATAATAACAAAAGAATAGCCTATTATGATCCCATTGTGCACCGTTCAGCAGGAAAACGTAACACCAAGAACAAAAATTCACCTCCCAATTGACTCCTCACATATAGCCAGCCCCAGATACCAACGTGAATTGATAGCTTTATGGAATGGAGCTCAACAAATACAGGTTATTTCACCCCAAGAGAAAAAATAGAATTCCAAAGCTGAATTGCTCTCATGGAGAACATTCTGCTTCAGCACTCTTTGTTATAGACAAAATAGAAAAGAGCCAAGATTAGAAAAAAGATGGAAAGTCAATCAGTACGAGAGATAAAATTAGGCTGTTTGACAGAATGGGAGCTACAGAGGAGAAGGTTTTCACACCTAAAATAGTGAGATTGTGATAGCAAAGCAGAGAGACTAGGAAGAGGAGTAAAGGCAAAAACTTCATGAGACAGATTCAGGTAAATCCACTGAGTTCTAAAAACCAAAATGGGAAATATTGAACTGTATCTGGAAATGAATGGGGAGCCAGTATAAGTGACTGATATAGTCACCCCGTTCTGTATGCATGTGAATGAAGCTGTGGGATTCTGCATATGCTGGAGTGATAGGATTTAGAGATGCCTAGGAGAAGTGAAATGTTCTAATCAAGATGTGAGGAGATGAAAGATGGTTGACAATATCAGCTAAACTGGAGTTCAGGATGTGGCACAAATGGGCAATATTGCTCAGATGATGGACAGGTTAGCAGATATTGGTGATGTGAGAAGAGAGGAAGAACTCACAGTCAATGAGAGCAGTGCATGCATGTACAAAGCTAAAAGCTCTAGAACCAAATATCTAAGTGATATTTAGAGAAGAATGATGCCAGAGGGTGTTGAACTCCAAGAAAAACTAGGTACATTAAAATATTGTATAGGATGATTGAACTGGCCAATTTTCTGAGCAGGTTGTTCTGAATGTTGACTTTGAATGCCATCTTCCTCAAGTGGGTTGCAGTACATTAATGACCTATCCAGTGTCACACCATGGTAAACTGGGTTTGGATCATGCTGCAGACATTTGCTGTTGAGGAAAATGTTTAACTCAGGGCTTGCACTTGCATTATGCAGATGCAATATATTGAAACCATCTTAGAAAGGCTTGGCTTCAGGCACCATTGGCTAAAATAGTCTGCCATAAGCTTCATATCTTTATTCAAAACGTTGTCAATTTCTGAAAATAATTGAACTTGGTAGCTGCAGCAGATGTCATCGACATAGATAAACTTTCATGAGTGTGTAGCTGGCAGGTCATTGATGTACGCATTGAACAGTGAAAAATTGAATTGGTGAAAAAACTGAGCCTTGAGGGAGGCCATTGATCTGACACTTTCAAGAGCCACAGCAATTACCCATGTGTACTCTAAACCTCCTGTTTTGGAGAAAGAGCTCTACTACTTCAGCCACCCAATATGGGACAATTCGAGAGAGTTTAAACAAAAGGCCTGTGTGCCAAACTGTGTCATAGGCAATGGTCAAATCCAAGAAGACAACTCCCAATTTTAGATTTTGTTGGAAGAATACCTTGACTCATTGCATCCTGGAGGAAAAGTTGAGATGGAATGCAACAGCATGCTGCATCACTGTCATCCAGTCCTGTTCAACGTTTTCTCCATTAGGAAGAGTGAAGGACTGAAGTGCGTAGTGGACCAGCTTTCCTTTCATATCCCTTTCTGGATGGATTCTTAACTTCCAGTTTTGAAGCATAGGTCTCGCTAAGCCATCCTGTTTTATAGGACCTGCATTTGTAACAATGTGCTCAACAGAAAAAAAAGGGGTGGTTCATGTTAATTCTTCTCATTTAGATGGTCTTCCTCCTCCAGATGTGCTTCATCTAGACTGGGACGTGAAGGATTACTGTTGCATTTCTCTCCTTCATCACTCCTCCTTTCCATACATGAATTTGAGTTGCAAATTCAGCTACTGGGAGGAAGACAGTGGTATATCTTCTCTCCATGAGAGGTGGAGTGGTGGGAGTCTGATAAACAAAGTCTTTCGTCCTCTTATGTTCCAGAATGGCTCATCTGATGCTGATGGTCCTTTTGTTAGACAGGAGATAACACCTCCTGTTGAAAACTATTTTCACACTTGTTAATGCTTCTCTCATGTCTGGTGATTTACAGTTACAGAGCAAACACTTAAATATTACCTTATAACAGGTTATACAGATATTATAAATGTGATTAATGCATGCAGCAACTTACAAGCACTTCATAAAGTCTAAACACTAAATACATTTTTATAACTCTAATACCTATTTTAACAATACTACACACAAGTGAGCCAGAGTGGTTTCAGCCACGTATTTGTCAGTGTTCAGTTGAGATCTAGGGGCCTTGACATGAGCTGGCACCTGGCCTGCCAGTGTTACAGGTATATTCTTTTTTTTTTCGTGTTCCTTCAGATAAATTCCCTAATAACATGCTCCATTTTATGTCTATTATAAAAAGAAACTTAATACCCAGGAGGACACCTGAGAAGTTCAATCAACTGTTAAGATGTATTTGATTACATGTTGTATTACCCACTACATACTCTAGATGCTTTGTGCAATTTAAATAATATTCATTTCAAAATGTGTGACTCTTAGTGTATTAAGTGAACTTCCAATATTTCTAAATTAACATTTTCAAATAATCATAATATATCAGCAACACTTCCCATATCAGCTTTTTTGCCAGTATGAACAGGGTCCCCACATGGGGGGGGGGGGGAAGAGTACACTTTACTGGGGTCCAGAGGCCCTGAGGTGCCCAGCCGAGGCTGCAACCCCCATTACCATAAGGAAAACATTTTTCATAGCTCATGGGATTGTATGTATGGGATGAGGGATTGTGGTATATGTGTGGGAGGGGGCCCATGTTACAAATTTGTACTAGGCACGAAAAAATTATGCTTGGGCCCAGAGTATGAAACCACTCTTTCCCCAAACACCCACTATTATTTTTCTTGTGTTGTGAAAGATTGAAGTGCAATGATTGTCAGAGACAGGACCTACAGGCTTCCTCTTAGTCACTCAAAGACATTGAATACTTAATCAAGCTTGACTAATGAAAATACTACAATCAAGACTTAGTCAGATGCTCTCATTGAACAGTTAGCATTACAATCAGTATTGTGTCAAAGGCAATAATAGGTTTTTTTGCCCCTGACCATGCGAGGCTCCACAATAACTATTGAAAATAATCTCTACATCAGAAATTCCCCGCTATCACTCTACCCTCAAACAAACACAATCACCATTGCTGGTTTGAAAGCAATAGCTGATGTAATAAATGAGTGTTTGTTTAGTGCCTTTCCTCTGTGGCAGAGTCCTAATTTTTAGAACACTATAATAAAAAATTCTCCAGAAATTCTTTAGAAACCACCTGGAGAGAATGTTAGAGAAAATGGGTCACTTTTCTGTGGAGATTTTATAGACTAATAGAACTAGCTGCATTTAATGTATATGAAAAATCTCTATAGAATACTCCTAATGAAATCCCAGTCATTTTTAAATGTAAATTATACCATGGCTCTTTCTGTTTGATTGATTGGTGAAGGCACACCCCTTTAGTTTAAAATGACTCTGAGGCCAAGGATTTACTAGAGAAAAAAGTACTTTTTTTACTAAAAGTCTCCCTAACAGGACATTTATTATTAATAAAGTCCAGTATAATCAGTCTTGTTCTGCTAAGCAAGACTAAATACAGTAATAAGCCCCATTAATCTACCCTTTGAATAAGTTTTTGTAACTATATTGGCCCACAGGATTTGATAAGTGTAACTATAGATTTAACTCCAAAAATACAGGACTGCATTCAGCCCTGGACATGAGTGGCTGGGAATCCCACTGACACCAAAACCTGAATTTGATCCATTGTGTTTAATTTTTCATAACTGGTCATCTTTGATGTAATATAGAAAATGTAATGTCATAAAGACAATTATGAATATCAATTACATTGATGAGTATAAAAGATATCAGAAGATAAATAGTTCTTAGCACAAAACTATAGTATCTACTGCAATCACATAAAAGTGTGATTATATACATGCATTTCTCCCCTCCTCCGTCCTAATATTGAGGATATAATATGAATCCTCAATCCTGAAAACTCTTAATTTAATAATCCTTACATTAGCAGTCCCTTGTCTTTCAGTGAGTCTAGTTACATAAGTACGGACTACTCACGTGAGTAAATGTTTTGCCAAATTGGGACATCCTTTATGACTAAATTTTAGACTATGAAATCTATAACGACTATGCAGTATGAGAATTTTAAAAATGGAAAATCAGCAAAACGCAGATCTTCAGCAAGTGATAGGGTATGGAAACCCCACACGTGGGTTGAAAGGCAATACTGTGCCCAGTTAACCCCACCCTCCAGGCCTGCTGAGCTTGCTTTGCCTAGAAGAGCCCAGACAAAGGAGGAGCTGGAGCCCAGGCAAAGCTCAGAATCCTGGGCAAAGGGTGCTGGACAGACTGCAGGAGAAAAGAATCCTTCTCCAGGAAGCTAGACAGATGGTGGAGCCTGAGAGGGGAGCACAGAGTGGAGCCTAAGGCACCAGGGAGTGCCTTCTCCAGTCACTAGCCACTTCAAGAACCAGGATGTCTTGCAAGGTCCTGTTCATATGAACTTTTTTTTTTTTTGTGAAGCTGTTAACTGTTTGGACTATAGGGACCAAGCTCCAAATTGAAGGAGCACACAAGTAGGAAGTAGCCCCATATGGCAGACTCAGACTCTCAATGGGGAGGAATTTGCTGGTGTTACTTCCCACAGGGTCCTGTACTGGGACCCATACAGGTTTGCCAGTTTTGTTTGGATGTATTCCTGGAGGGTTTCATTACAAGACCATCTTTACTTAAAGATTATTCTTTAATTTCTGAAGATTTTAGGACAATCTTGGAGGGCTGGCAACCTTAGACTCTTTCCATATCCACTTAAGGGCAAGGACCCAGATACGGGGGTGGGAGGGAACACTCCCAGTCTGAGGGAAGGAACGAGGAACCACCACCTTCCCCCACCAACAGACAGAAAAGGGGTTGGAGGTCAGGTGCGCTAACCACTAGGCCACAAGACCCTCCAAGCGCCTTAGCACACAGCACAATTCAAAATCCTCCAAACCAGCTTTTCTCAAGGCGTTTTCATGTACATTTTATTGCTTATTAAATAATCTGATATGTTTATAGGTCTTTCTAATAATGTATTGGAGAAAGTTTATTATGAAAAAACTTCAAGCTTATTTGAATAGTAATCCTACAAAACTGGCACATGCACCCAAAGAAAATCTCTAGCTATGATTAACCACCCTGGCTACCTGAATTTAAGCATATAAATCCATATATTGACAACTCAACAAGTGGAGTGTTATGCAAAAGTAACTCCCATATTATATCAGTGGCAATTCTCAGTGCTTGTTATCTCCTGTATTGAGGTGCTTATACATGGATTTATATGTATACCTTCAAGGGGGCATTTTTGAAAATTTTGATCTTAAACTTTAATTACATAATGCAAGTACCTGAAATATTAGTAACAGTGTAATTTACCAAATTTGGGAAGAGAAATATGAAGAGAAATTAATATTGTTCTCAATGGTTAGATCTTCATCTTTCCATGAAGGAAACAAACCCAATTTTAATTGTTTATTTTTTGGATAGCATCATGAAATGGAATCTCATTTTTACAGGGCAACAGAACAACATGGATTTCATAGATAACTACATTTGCATCATGACAAGTTTGCATCCAAATATTTATTTTAATGATGAGATATAGTTCAGCACTGGAGTGTTATCAGATTTCACCAGCAAACAGGTGATCCATTCTAAAAGAGTTTGCTTGCAAACATTTTATTGTGGCACATTTCTTGTGAATAGAGCTAATAACTTATATAACTCTGTCAGCCAGCATTTTTGTACTCATGGAGCATCTTCCTTGCTTTTGATTATACTTGAATTTGAAACCACATATGCTTTTTATTCTGTTTAATCACCACAGAGGGATTTAGGCATAATATTGTAGCTACAATAGGAGGTGTGTCAAGAAAAGACGATTATACAACAGTATCAGAGACACATTGTTTGAGCTTTAGGAAATACTTCTCCAACAAACGAGAACTTTCAACTAGTAAAAATATTTTAAGTGCAAGCACCATAGTTAAAAACAACTCCTGCTTAAAAAGTTTACTACAACTAGCATTTTCTAACTGAAGAAAATGCTTGTCAGACTTAGAATTACCTTAATATCCTGAATAAAGCAAAGCTTAAAAATTTCAAAGTTTCTAAGTGCTTTCATTTGAGACAGGTGCCTGCTGAGTCCAAGGAGTCCCAGAGCAGAAATTCTAGAAGTATGCTTTGCAACTTAAACCCCCCCCCAAAACTTATCGGGTCTGATATGTTGAGAAACGAGATCTGTTGACTGGGTGGGGAGAGGGACTGTAGTCTGAAAGTCAGAATGGCAGGTAGAAAAATCTACTACACATTTCTAAAGATACCATAGGCCTGACTTTCTAACTTAATGCATTGTTTTAAATTGTCTAACAACGTGACTTTATTCTCCATGTAATAAAAACAGATTACCTATGATTTTAAGAACATGGTGTCCAGTTTAATTAGGGAAATAAATATACATTATTTTCGCCACCAGTTTTGATCATCAGACTCATGGGCATAGGTATGTACTCATGTCAGTCTTTTCCCTAGTATAATACAAGTACCATTTGCTAATCCTTCTGTTGGTTCAGTCAAAAGTAAGCTCCTGTTTGTTTGGTATTTTTCTCTCTTTCCTTCCTCAAAGGATGAAGACTTCTGAAGACCCAAAGACATAGGTTTGTATGCCAAAAATGTTATTCAAAGGTGAGCTGCTTATGTACGAAAATATAAAGGGGAATTTAAAAGCATCTGTATATAAAACAGGAATTGTCACTCTCTGAGCATGGCTGAGTAAATGTATGATTGACGTTTTCCTATGAATTCAGTTCCAAGTTTTTGCTAGCTTTGCATTTTTGAAATTATTTTTGAGTGAGGACATTTTAGCATAGTTCAGATAATGTCTGTGGATTGACCATGACCTCAAATATCTCAAAATACCTAAGGACATGCCAACTGACTGACTGACTGAGAATACTTTTGGATCCATCAACTTTCTGAGTCCAAAGATACTGGAACATGGAGGTTCTTTGTTTGCATAAATGTGATTTAATTGGACCGCATTGGATGATGCCAGTGACATTACAAGAGGAGCACCCCATTCTGATTCACCAAGAAGCTCCTGTGGAGGAATTCCAACAGGAAGAACCAGACAGGCCATGATCTACAAAAACTTAAAGAAATGAAGAAGACTCCTTAATGGCAGTTGGCTCACTTTGGGCTTGTGTGCCCGCAATGGCTGCTTCCATGGCTGCTGCTGCAGTCACTGGTTTCTACCTTCTGGCTATGCAGTGTCACCATGCTTGAAAAAGAGGCCTGTGCTTCCTCCACCCTCCTAAGTGGCCTCTGAAGGGTAAGAGTCCAGCAGCATGGAACATCTAAGGTTCAACAAGTACAAGCAGGTAATCTTTAGTCAACAAGACTACTAACTAATGTTTTCAACTGAAGCTGAATTAAACCACAAGAGTTGTGGCAACCATCCTGCATAAGTATCAATCTTCCTGGTTTGTTTTCCAATCTTATTAGTAGAGGGACACCTCTACCTCAGTATTCTTGCGTTTTAAACACCAGCAGATGGCTGGGGTGTGTGTGTATATGTTGATAGAACCCAGATAATTTACTTGACTATGGTGCCTAGAATAGAATAGTTCTTGAAATACCTAAGGTATCCCTAGGTTAAACAACCTGAACATCCAAAAGATAACACATATATATGTTCCATGTGTTAGGAATTGTATGTTTAATCCTGAGAGATTATGTCATTTTCACTTAAATTTGTCATTTGGATATTAAATGTACAAGCTGAGTCATGTTTTGAATTGTATTTGAATATTTCATTGTAACCTATGTTGGAGGTGGGGAAGAAGAGATTGGCTATCACCTATCTCCCATTCCACCAGTAATGTTAGCTGGCTAATTTAATGGCATTAGAAATATAGTATCAATATTAGCTTCAGCCTGGGAGCGATTTGACCCTCTCTGTGCCAGCTATTTGACTGCAACATAAATATGTCAATTAGTATTGGCACTGATTACTTATTACTGATTACTTATTACTTTTGGGTGATTGATAAACAAAATTGCTGCCTTCCCAAATCATTGCACAGAGCATACAAGAAATTGTTGGCTTATTTAACCAACCAAATAATTAGATTAATCTGATTATTTGATATCAACTGGCTGTCTTTTTAATTTTATTTTGTATATGTATGTTGTGGTTTTGCTTAGCTATTAATAAAATATATAAAATTGGAAACCTGTGTAGTTTAGTTGTTTCTTCCCCAGATGTCAGGATTCTGCAGCTGAGGAATCCCTGGAGTAAATAAGAGGCAATACAGTGACCCACCTAGTTGTGGTCCATAGACGTTTTTATAGTCCCCTCCCCATAACTGATGCCTTACCTGGAACACTGTTGGTTTGTGAGGGGAAGTTTACTTACATAACAATCATTACTTTCAGTATAGCTACATGGGTTTCAGAAGCTTTGAGGTCTAATGTAGAAGATATGAGTTGGTCAACTTTGAGGTTTACTAGCTCTCCATAATAAATCTGTACTCATCACATCTCACAATATGTAAATTAGGAACAACTCGACTGAAATCACTGGCTTAAAACCAGTGAGTGTAGGAGAATGAAGCTGTCCTTAAAATCTGAGAGACCAGATGAGTGAGGTGATATGTTTTATTGGACAAACATATGTTGGTGAGAGAGACAAGTTTTTGAGCTTACACAGAATTTTTCTTCAGGACATCTGAAGCTCGAAAGCTTGTCTCTCTCACCAACAGAGAGATTGGACAGATATTGCTCCAATAAAATATATTATCCAACCACCTTGCATCTCTAATAACCTGAGACTGACACCATTGCAACACTGCATACTAAAAATGTGAGGTAATTTTAGTGTACCTATGTCTCTCTTGCTTCCTATGTCTGCCTTGTTTCCTTCAAAGCATTTGGCATATGTTGTGACTCCCTCTCTCCCCAGCTGAAACAGAGGTCTTCAGGGTCTCTTTCTAGCAGCCTGACTCTTCTCCTGTTGATCTTAAAGGCTATGACAGCTTGCAGTATACATGCCTTTTCAGCCACAGCTATGCAGAATGTTTTGACAGGTTGTGTGACATCACGATGGAGAGGATGGTGCTTACTGACAAGTTGATATTTCAGAAAAAGAACCACTTGTCTTTGATCAGGGATTTATTTTAATAGTTTCAGTACCCTGTTTCCATAAGAAAATACTCAAGTATGACTTTCTACTCTGTATATCAATTTTATGTCACTGGTACTCAACTGAACTCATGTGGAGTTTCACAGGTAAAGCTGGTGTAATGGAGTGGAGAATCATAATATATGTATTTCTTGATAGGCCAACTTATCTGTTCAGTCCTCAAGCCAAATTCCAATGCTCTGTCAGCTGATTCTGCACACTTTCAGTATGCAGTGGCAGATGTAAAGACTGCTACTACAGTCTTTCAAATTTGACAGGAAAACCCTGTAGTGTGTTTCTAATTCACTGAACAGGAAATAAGTAAAATAAATGAAAAGGATACTTTCACGTTCAGTGAGCGGGTCAGATCTCAGGGTGCAGCTGATTTGCAGAAAATCCAGGTTGTGTGAATGTGTACATGCATTTCTGTAAACATGACATAACATTTAATTTTTTCACTCACTGATCCTGTTTCAATTGCATGGCTGATCCCCCTGTACTGAGTTGGAGAAGCAGGAGAGTACACAGACTCATAGATTATAAGGTCAGGAGTCTATTACAGGAATGGATGGGTGAGGTTCTATGGCTTGCATTGTGCAGGAAGTCAGACAAGATGATCATATTGGTCCCTTCTGATCTTAGAGTCTATGAGTCTACTATCTTATGTGACCTCCTTTATAACACAGATCATAGGAGTTCCTAGAACTGAGTCCTGTTTGAACTAATCACGTCTAATAGAAAAACACTCAATTTTTATTTTAAAATTGCCAGTAATGGAAAAACTATCACAACACTAGGTAAATTGTTCAAATGAATAATTACCCTCACTATTAAAAAAATGTGCCTTATTTCAAGTCTAAATTTGTATAACATCACTTTCCAGACATTGGTTCTCATATTATACCATTGTCTGCCAGATTGACGAGCCCTCTATTATCATCTTTTTTCTTCATCATATAGATACTTAGAGCTAGTCTACACTAGAATTGCTACAGCGCCTCAGCTACATCGGTACAGCTGCACCACTGTAGTACTGCTAGTGCAGACACTCTATGCCAACAGTAGAGAGCTCTTCTGTCAGCATAATTACTCACCCTCTCCACTTTCGTCCTACCACCCCTTGATAAGGGCTCCTATGCCACCAGAGGACCCATTTTAAATTATCTTTAACACCAGATTGTGTTGGCAGCATGGCACCTACTGGCTGCATGATACTGGAGAACCTGGCCTGGAATCTTTATACGCTTATGTTCTTGTAGGAAATATGATACTGTTATTCCAACTTTACTCATTACCTTTTTTTTTTTTAGTTCTTCCAATGGTGAACATTCACATAATGTAAACAAAGACCTGTGTAAGGGAAAGGAAAGTTGGGTACACTTACACCATGAACTTCATTGACTGTGTATGGGACCGAGATCTAGTAAAGTATTTTTTCTTATATGTGTGATTATTTTATTCCTGGCTGGAAACATTTTAAAAAATAAATTATAATCCTAGATCACCAGTGACTGAAATTGGCTGCTCTCTGAGGGCTGGGACCTCTATGAAATGAGCTGAGTGATTTCAATCTAGTTTCTAGTCATTGGAGGTTCACTTCACAAAATCTACACCATAACTGATATTACCTCACTCACCTTGACTCTAGTATGTTGGGACGTATATGGCTACAACAACACTGCATACAGCAATCTAAAGTGTCAGCAGAGAGGATAAAGAATGTAGGGCCATGGGAAATGAACTTCCCTCTTACAATTAGCAATATGAGATGAACTGCAGCATGAGGAAGGTTGCACTGCAGCTGCCTCTTCCTGCACCATAAGCAGAACAAAGGACTTCAGCATGCAGTCAACCTGGCAACTTTTGCAAGGAGCAAATTACACTCATCTTGTATTAGGGGTTTCTTCTTCATGAGTGGTGCTGCCAGGACACAGAATGGCAAAACAAAGTGTCTGTAATCTTTGGACATACTCAAAATGAATTCATATGTTTCATGGTGGTTGGGGGTCAGGGTTTATGCCTTACTAACTTGGATTCTGAAAGTCCTTTATGAAAGAAAGCAAACTAGGAACTCCATAAGCTCCAAGCAAAGAGTTGTAGGATGGGAGGAATTGCTGTTTGCAGTTAGTGAACAGGTATTTGGCCCAGAAAACCCATGCCTCCCAGGAATCTTCCAGAGGCCAGCGCCTTCCATATGGAGGCCCTAAGCTGCTGTACTAGATATGGGACATCATGTTCCCATTCTGACTTCTTAAAAGTGCAGCTCCAATATAATCTCTCTTTGGCTATTGCACTGGAACCCCCACTTGTGGGTCAGGATTTCTGTATCCATACAAAAGTTACTATTGATGTCAGTATTAATTTTTGTGCAGATTCCCTATTGGGTAGGTGATCACCAAGTGATGCATGCCCTGCCTGAGCCTGCCCCAAACTATGCTTGTCTCCCTGATCTTGTAGAAGGGCTTTTGATGAAGAGACATAATTGCACAGGACAGCTCTCCTTTGCCCATTTATGCTTTGTATGGGTGTAGGACAGTAGTATAGCAACTCCTTGAATTTTACTAAAATATTTTCTCCTCATGATATTGTGCATTTAAATAGAAAATAAAAAAAGAATGTCATCATCTCCTCCACAACACAATGACTAAAATAGACTGATATGATAAAAATCTCTTCAAAACTGTTGTGTTGCTGGCTGAACTAAGGAGACCATTTATGATATTATTTAACATCAATATTTGATCATTACAATAATTCAAATGAGATAGGCCAGGTTATAATTTGCTAAGTTTCATGATATTGTTTATGCACGTGTCATATTTGTATTGGAAGTTATGGATATGTTTGATATATCTGTTTTTCAACTTGTGCTGTGTTTCTGGGCGACACCCCAGACAGGATGGCTGCAGCACTAGCCTGCTTAATGGCCCATTACAGAAACTCACAAGTACAATGGGCTCAGGAGGAGAAGCCAGGGATACACCTGATGAGTCACCAGGACTTACTCATGTGACCCTGGACTCCATCTTATTTCTGTAAATTTCCATAAGCAGCATGGCAAAGCCCAAGGGACATAAAAGGCAGTTGCACCACATCGATTTTGTCTTCAGTGAGCCTTCAGTCTTCCTTCTGGATCAACTCATCTGCAACTGAAGCTGTGAATCAAAGGACTGAGACTCATTCAGGTACTGGATATACAGCAGACAAACTATACAAGCCTGCAAACTCCACAATTCTACTGGAATATACTGATATATATGGACTTTACAATCATTTCTGTTTGTGTGATTGCTTTAACCATTTAACATTTCTCTTATAGTTTGTTTCTTTCCTTTTATAATAAACCTTTAGTTTTAGTTACTAAACGATTGGCTGGCAGAGTGGTATTTTGGGTCAGATCTAAACTTATATTGATCTGGTAATGTGGCTGACCCTTTGGGATCAGGAGAACATTTCTGGTAAAGAGCATAGAGTTTTAGATAACTTATCTCTTTTTGGGATCTAGTGGCTGATTGGGAGCCAGAGACTGAAATGCAGTAAAGAGAACTGTGTATATTTTGATCTATCTTCTTGATAAGCAGTATGGGGAATCAGAAGCATTGTTTATGGCTGATTGAGAAGTTTGACTTCAGTGTCACCCACCAGTGCTGGGAGAATCTGGTCTCCTTTTGCAGCCTGCCTTGACCTTAGCATTTTCGGGTGGCTACTCTAGGCACAGACGGGTCACAACTGCCATTAAAAAATATCAGGCAGCTGAAATTAGTTCAATAAAATGCAATACTGCTGGGACACATAAAGAGTTTTACTAGAGGCAAAGTTTTATTGCATCCAAAACCCAGAGTTTTACTATATATATGTGTGTGTTGTTGTTGTTGTTGTTGTTGAACAAGAAAGAAAAAACAAACAAAAAAGAGAATTTATTTGTATTATTTCTTATACCATCAATAATAAAATTAATCTAATCTACAGAATCCACAGAGATATGACCAGTGCCTTTCTCTCATTTCTTTTCTTATAGATTTATTTAACACACTATTTTTCTTCTATTGGTAAATGTTTTCCTATTCAGTAGCACAACCTGTAGGAGCAGCCTTAGACTCACAGCTGATTGAGCAAACTTTTTAGGATGCATGCACTTGCATAATATCTGGTGCTCAGAATGTATTGTGCAAGAACTACAGCGTATGGCCTTTACCTTGGAACCCCTACAATTGTGGAGCCTGATAGACAGTAGAGGACAAAACTGAATGTTGATTGTTCTATTCAGCAGAATGGTGCCTGTTAAAATGCTCTTGCAGCTACTGCCAGGTTCACAGGTGTCCTTTTGAGTGTAGGAGATAGAAAATAGAAAGTGAACTCACACAATAAAAAGTGGTAACACTTAATTTTGTATGTTTGACCTTCTTAATTGTGTTAAAATGTCCATTATGCAAAATGTCTGCTGTCACAGGGATTCTTGGCTAAACAAAGCTTATATCCTCATTCTTTTATATTTACTAGTCTGTTGTGAAATCTCCAAGTATATTGTTTCAATCTACAATTCAAAAATGTTTCATAACAGTGAAAGGGCATTTGTCATATGACTGGATTCACTTAAAATGGAGCACTAAGCTTGTTCTCATCCCTTGGGTATGAAAAATTTAAAATGGGTTAACATTTTGTCTTTTAAAAAAAAAAAAAAAAAAAAAGGCTCTCTTTTGTTTAGACTTTAAATTCCATGGTGACTTGCATTAATTTATATTCAACACTGTTTCACTGGAGTAAAAGGGCAATAGTCGTGTGGTAAGATTCATTTAGAAAAGAATATTCACAAAATATGATATACCATCACTAGAGTGGAAGACAGGTACAAAGGACTTCTTTCTGCTAAAAATAATTGAAAATAAAAACATCATATTTAAAAATGAATTTTTACATCGTTTACCTAATCTAACTCAGTTAAAACACATTGCAACCATAAATATACGCCCACATTCTATCATTACTTTTGCACCTTCATTCTAAATCAGCTAGGTTAGTAGATCATGAAGGGGCAGATTTAGCCATCCTTACCCATGCAGAGCAGTACCTTACTCTGCAAGTAGTACAATTGAAATAATGTATTTCAGTGTGACTACTTATAGAGTAAGTGTGGCAGAGCCTAAGGCTTAATAAGGTAACTGAAAAATAAAGGTGAATATATGTAACTCTGGGTAAAGAATTAACTTGGAAAAGGCAGCAGCTTTAACAAGCACTAGAAACAGATCATGGACAGCAGGAGAAATCCATCCTTGAGAATTTGCTTTGATGTTACAAGCAAAATTCTTTCACAGTTCAGGCTGGATTCTGGATGTAACGCACCATCAGATAATTTCCTGGTAGAGGACACTTCCTACTGATGTAACATCATCAACAATCAGTTCCTGGATCAGCCTCTTTCCACACCTTGGGGGTCTACTAGTGCATAAGGGAAAGAGAAGGTGTGTTGTCCATGCATTGGAGCACTGCACCACTATGTTGATCCTCCACAAGCATAAATTCCCTTGGGGCCAATCTAAATGTAGCATAAATTAGAGCAACCCCTAAATTACTCTAAGTAACTCAGTGCAGATTAAAAGAGTTGTAAGTGCTTCCCTGTTGGCCCTACTCACTTTCCTGGATGGAATTTAGGCACAGGGGAGACTCAAGTCCAATATTTTTCACCTTGTGTTTCAATGGCTGACCTTTGTCATTTGATATCTACCTGGAGAGTTTGTGGTGTTGTCATCTGTGGGAAAAATATCTCAGGAGTCTGTCTCTCCAAGTGCACTACAGTTTAATTCTTGTTAAGCTCAGCTAAGTTGTTTCTCTTTTATTGGAAGCGGCATTTATATTGGATCAAAGCATTGATTCCAATTTGCTTCTTAAAATAATATATTAAATGAATGTTATATTTTATCAGATGATATATTCCGATGCCTCTTGGATTGTAGCTTTGCAGTGGGAGGTCCCTGAATGGAATGTACAAACTAGAATTTAAAGCAAAATTATTATAAACACTTTCACCTTTTGACTCCCATTGATACCAATGGCCTTTAATGGGTAAAGGCTTTAAGTTACATACCATCTACAGTGATTGTTCAGTGTTTAGATACCACTGTGATGGGAGCTATAGAAAAAAACAAAGATAGATGGACTGATACATTTGTATGTTCAATTTTTTCCAAGTATTCCCTTTCTTGTGTTGATCAATCCATAACTATTTCCACTTTAGTCCCTAATTGTCAAAATGTTTTTTCTTCATTTTAATTATTTATTTTTAAAAATCAGTATTTCAATCATTTAAGAACCATTTAGATGGCATTACCTGGATGATAGTTGAGCAATTTACATTCCTGGAGAACTAATAATTACTTATATACGGTTTCATTATTTAAAATTGTATGTGTGTTTTCAAGATATTGCTTTCCATTACTATAAAGTAAAAGCTAAATTGCTACAACATTTGCAGTAGTTTGGATTTATTACCTAGTAATGGTGCATAGGAAAATGAACAATATCATAAGGGAATTGCTGAATAAATCAGAATATATTTCTCAGTAAAACTTTGTACTGCACTATAGGTGCACTATACTGCACTATAGGTGACTACATTACAAATGGCTTGTTTTTTTGTAGAGCAAAATTGGACAGTTAGGAAGACTTAACTCCTGGAATTCTATGGAATTTTTTTGTTCAGAAAATGGCCAATCTTACTCCAAATTCCTTACCATCATAAACCTAGCCAAAGAGCATATCTAGCGACATGAAAAATGTTCTAATCCACATTAGCATCTAAATGACTGGTTGACTTTTTTCTTAGAGCTAAATTCCCTTTGGGGGCAATCATATTATTAGTTATTATTCTTAATTTGTACAGCTCTACAAATGTACATGGTATTTTACAAAGAGAGTAAGAAACATCAATTTAGTGAACCATAATATGAACAATAACTGTATTTTAAATTTAGGGTTTCAATCTACTATTGAAAATCTGTTGCAAAACTGTGCCACAGTTATAGAGTAGTTACTCTTCTGATCTCTCAGACTACATATCCTCAGGTAATAGGCCTCTTTCCTTTAGCTGTCTTGACATGGAATCACATCAGTCTTCCACTGCTAGACTGAGTCCTCTTTGCAGTACCTCATGTATACCAACCGCTTAACACACTGCAGGTCTGATTCAGTTTCAGGCACATGTGATTCCTTCCTTCATTCCTTCCTTTGGAAACCGGAGATCAATGAGAGTGACAGAATGACCAACAGCCTTCTGAAAACTAAGAACTTTTGTGTGGTAGTTGGAACAAAGCATTACAACATTAAAAAAAGCAGGATTTTAAAAACAACAAACAGCCTGTGCACATACTCTACTACCCCATACCTAAGCTGACCTAAGTAGGCTTGATGTCTTAAGAGATTCCCACAGGTTCCTTCTGTCTGAGCATCCTTTCAGTCTGGTTCTTTCCACCCCCTTGCACCCACCACAGAATACTTTAAAACCCTGACAGCATTTTTTCTCCAGGAGGCTTCTTCAGCATCCAGGGGTTGTTTTGGCCCCTTTTCATCAGACCAGTTCCATAAGCTCAAAAGGGAATTAAGACGGAGTTGTCAGAGCTAATAATTCTTGCATTATTTCTTAACGACTCTTAAGCAAAGGCAGATAGTTACTATCTTCACGGACCTAGTCTAGACTGACCCTAGTGTAAAATACTTAAATCAATATATTCATGCAGAAAACATGATCCCACATTCTGACATAACAAGTAAGTGACAATGGAGGTATGCAGATGATGTACCTGCTGTACAGAAATACCACTAATATTGTTTATAAAGACATTGATATTTTCTTTGATATGGGATTCATAAATGCTCAGACACTATAATGCTGGAAGATGCAGTCTGGCTGGGGAGCCTGCCACATAGAAGAGAATGGAACTTGAGGCACTCAAACTAGAGTTCCCTTGAAGCACTGTGGTAGCCTAGACAGACCAAGTTTAATATCTTACTAACTCAAAATATTTTTATTTGGTTTGACAAACTGAAATAAAAAGTTTCATGATTCAAAAAGTTGCCAAAAGAAAATGCTTCATTGCAATAAAAAATGTGGAAATGAAATGTTTGACATTTCTGAATATAATTGTTCTGAACTTTCATTCTGCACAAAGTTCTGATGTTGTGATTTCTCATCCCAATTCAGGATGAAAACAACTTTCAAAATATCAGAATTTAATGCAGGATGGAAAGTCCCATTTTTTATCAGCTCAGGATCATAGATTTCTTTGTATACCCATCAAAATGGTTTATAAGCACATCCAGATAGCAGTCCATTCTTCTGAAGCAAAATAATTCCAAATAGACAAAGAGCACTACAGACAAGCTATTGACAAAGATAGCATAAAGATAACACTTATGCTAGATCATAAATGTATTCAGGAACTCTTTGTGTCATAATTAATAATCAAATATGATAACACAGAAAAAACAACATGCACTCATACTTAAGTACTCCAAGTTATAATGTTAAAAAGCCATATATGAGCCTTATCCAACACCCACTGAAGTTGGGTAAGTCTACCATTGACTTTAATGGAAGCTGGATCAGTTGATAACTCTGTCCCTGAATTTGTGCTGTGGAGTTTATTTGGGTGCTGGCCAGTGGGAATTTTTCTAATTGGTTTCTGTATATAATGGTATGTTGTCTCTTTAAATGCACTTAGACAACTTAAATAACAAAATTTGTCATATATATGTCCAAAATTTTAAATCATAGGTACCTAATTCAGCTTCTAAATATGTGTTTAGGCACCTCAATAAAAGTGGTCTGATTTTCAAAGGTTCTGAGCACCTGCTGCTCTCCTTGACTTTAACAGGATTTGTGGAAAATAAATGAAGTTATATTCTGGAACCTAGCTTTAGACAACCCAGGTCAGAAAATTTTGGCTATATTTATACATCTAATGTACATGGAAGTACAGGCAACTCGGAGATGAAACATGCCAGGCGGTTAACACTATACAGCAATATTACACAGTATATTAATACAGGAAGTGAAGAATGTGCATGCATTTGAAACCACAAGAATAAAGAATGAAACACTAAGAATAGCTCTCATAGAAAGATAACAATCATATTACTTTACAAATTCTATGGGATTTTCATGGGAGTGAATATAGTATCTAAGGTCTTCCTCATTTCTAAACAGTATACTACAAACAAATGTATTTTACATCCTGGAGAAAAACTGTGGTTCATTTTTATGTTGACACAGTTTTAATATCAGACTATTTTGCAGGTTTGGAAAACTAAATTAAAACTGAATTAAGTCTTGTAATGCACTCATTAACCAAGTAATTTTTACATGTGCTTGATTCCAACAGGATTTCTTGCAGGTTCAAAGGTGCTATATAAATATAAGATATCATTATTATATACACTGTGGTGCTTACTCATTATATACAGGAAAAAACCTCTAATTTTCTCAGTAAAATCCTTGAACCTGCTTTTGGCATAGCTTTTATTATTATTTTATGCTTTTGATAAAATTACTAATCTTTTTTGTGTATATGTCTAGATAAGCATATATTCAGTGCAATGTTGAATTTGTCTACACATAACAAATACTAATCCTGTCTGCCTTTTGAACATGCTACATCCATAAAATTTACTGTTTCTTTGTTTATCTACCTGCAGGGTCATCATGTGTGAGTGTAGGTGAGAGAAAAAGGGCTAACTCCCCCTGCCAAGAAACAAATTAGCTTTTTACATTGTTTAATAACTGCATGCAATCCTAAATGCCACCAAACAGCTATTAAACAGCAAGCCCCTTGCACAAAAACTCAATGGTGCATGACATCGCTGATTAGATGCACTCTTTTCTGAAAGGCCCATTATTCTTAGTAGGACTATTTCATTACCATTAATCTGAGTCCAAGTTCATGCACCCACAACCTAATAACTCCATCTGAATAGTCTACTGCTATCTAGCTAACCTAAGGATAAATCTTTTAACATTTGTAAGGTGTCTTATTGAACCATTTGTATAGCTGAAGTACAGTATTCAAAGTTCTCTGTCACTGCTTCTTAAAACGATCATCAGTTGCATTTAGGAGGGAAGAGATTTTACTATTTTAATGCCTACTTTATATTTCTCTTCAGTTGAAACAAAGCAGTATTCCCAGCAGTTTCCAAGCAACGCATCTTTTTCAATTACTGCTCAATATTGGATTCTGTCCCTGGATTACTGAATGGATTTTCCTTTATTCACTGTTTGCCATTCAAACCACTACAAAGAATAGTACTTCTGCATTACTATGACCTAATCTGATGTATGTCAAGTTCTGCCCATAAACAATACTAATAAAATATGCCTTCTAAAACTATAACAGATTGGATGAGCTGGTTTTTGCTGGGGAATAAAATTAATTTCACCAACTTAGTCCAAGAAATTGCTGTGTGTATAGGATCCCTGATTCAAGTAACTTTTTTCATTTTGTTAATGAGTGAATCAGAAAAAAACATGCAGTGGATTTTATTGAACCGGCTACTTTACATCCTTAAATCCTACAATCTTACTATATGATATGATCTGATAACCATACTAGAAATTAAAACCATCTATATGATAACCATACTAGAAATTAAAAATATATACAGTGCAGTACAGGAGCCATATGATGTGCACTTCATAAAGAAACTAGGAATTAGATGAAATTCACAGAATATATCCACATTTTACACATATTAAAAAAATCCTTAACTAGGCTATATTCCATGTAACA
Organism: Emydura macquarii macquarii; assembly: GCF_026122565.2. NCBI lineage: Eukaryota > Metazoa > Chordata > Testudines > Chelidae > Emydura > Emydura macquarii. The sequence goes on along the minus strand of NW_027132543.1, from coordinate 219,074 downwards.
AAGTAGTCTGAGTGCTTTATTTCTCCACCTGCATGTTGCAAAAAACTTAGAAAATCCAGGTCTAAGGCTGAAAGATCATCTACCACTTCCCTTGGTTCACACAGTAGAATACACACAGTACACGATTTCTAGAAACTGCACATGCAAATTGCAGCATCCAACTGGATGTTGAACATAAGAGCATATTGGATCAGACCAATGGTCCATTTAGCCCAGTATCCTGTCTTCCGACAGTGCTAATGCCAAGTACTTCAAAGGGAATGATTAGAACAGGTAATCATCAAGTGATCCATCCCATTGGCTATTCCCAGCCTCTGGCAAAAAGCAAACCCTGCCCTGGCGCATAGCCACTGATAGACCTCTCCTCCATGAACATATCTAGTACTTTTTTAACCCCATTATAGTTCTGGCCTTCACAACAATTTCTGGAAAGGAGTTCCACTGGTTGACTGTGCGTTGTGTGAAGAAATACTTATTTTGTCCATTTTTAAATCTACTGCCTATTAATTTCATTTGGTGACCCGTAGTTTTTGTGTTATGAGAAGGAGTAAATAACACTTCCTTATTTACTTTCTCCAGACCAGTCATGAGTTTACAGACCTCTACCATATCGCTTCTTACTCGTCTCTTTTCCAAGCTGAAAAGTCCCAGTCTTATTAAGCTCTCCTCATATGGAAGCTTTTTCATACCCCTAATCATTTTAGTTGCCTTTTTCTATGCCTTTTCCAATTCCAGTATCTTTTTTGATATGGGGCTAACAGATCTGTATGCAGTATTCAAGATGTGGGCATATCATGGATTTATAAAGAGGTAATACAATATTTTCTGTCTTATTATCTATCTCTGCAATATTAACTTCCCTTCTTTTCATCTAGCTTTCTCCTCAAAGCTGATCCAGTGAGCGTGCTAGCACAGCGCCAGTGTGAAGGGAATTTTGTTTACCACAAACCTTAAGTCTTTCTAAAATTTAAAAAATACATTACACCTTACTTCCCTGAGTGCACTGAGGGATTGTGATTTGTGCAGTCCCTCTCCCCATGATCCTGATAACTGATCATTTAAAAGAGAGATGGAGGTTACAGTGGGGATCCATAGCTGAATGTTCTCTTGCCTTCAGATATGCTCAGTTTGGGGAATGGGCAAAGTTTGGGGGATAGGCAGTTCTTGCTACTTCTCAATCAGTTTGCCCATCCCTGTTCATCCCTGATTAATCTCTCACTTAGGTCAAAAGAAAGACATCATCATTGTTATTATTTGTATTAGGTTGATCTAGAGACTAGGGTGACCAGATAGCAAGTGTGAAAAATCAGAATGGGGGTGGGGAAGTAACAGGTACCTGTATAAGACAAAGCCCTGAAAATTGGGACTTTCTCTGTAAGAATGCCTCACAATGCTTATGGTCTAAATAGACAAAACAAACAAAGACTGACAGAAACAGAGGTGCATGAAAGTGAAATGACTTGCCAAAGGTCACACAGCAGATCAGTGACAGAGCTGGGAATCGAATTCATGTCACCCAAGTCCCAATCCAATGTGCTATTCTCTAGAATATGCTGTTCCCAGCAAGACAGCCATGCTTACCCCAGGGGGGACTTGAAACCACAATTTCTGGTCTAGGAAACCTAAATGAAATTCATTAAGCCACTGACTCTGTACAGGGAGCTGGAGCAGCTCTATATATCTTTTTAAGCTAAATGAAAACATCTGATGTATTGCTAGTAAAGTAGTACCTGAAAGTTCCTCCTTTTTATATCTGTCTCTCTTAGAGATTATGATAATAAATAAATAAATAATAATAATAATAATAATGCCTTTATGCAACATTGACCATTTCAAAGGATTTCCAATTTTTTCACAGCGTAGATCATATCATAAGAGAGATTGTTTCGTGGAGTCCTTTGCATCTAGTCTGTGTTCACAGAACATGCCTGTGGCAACTACAGCAATTAATTACATAGGAAAGTTATATCGGGAAAGGGTTTAATGTATTTTAGCTACCTCAAATAGGATTTTATGAGGAAAGAAGGAAGAAATATAGGACCAGTTGAGCAGCCAGCTCTCTCCAGGGGTCATGGACTAAAGTTTGGAGACTACTGGAATAGGACACCTCTGCGGTCAAACCATAAGAAAATAGATGATAGGGCTAGAAGTAGAAATGAGCTCTTGGGTCAATTAGGTCAGGTCTACACTAAAAAGTCAAGTCAACTCAGCAATATATACCAGGGATGTGAAACAGCCACACCTCTGAGCAACATAGTTTAGCTGACTTAACCCTGTGTGTAGACAGCACTAGGTCAATGGAAGAATTCTTCTGCTGACCTAGCTACTGCCTCTCAGAGAGGTGGATTACCTATACCAGTGGGAGATCCCCTCTGTCACTGTAGTGAGTGTCTACACTGAAGCACTACAGTGGTGCAGCTACAGCTGTGCCATTGTAATGGTTTAAGTGTAGCCATAACCTTAGTGCAACCTTCTGCTTCACAAGGAAGGCCTTATTTCACACACACACACACACTAATATGTAGTGATGTAGGGAGAGTTGATTGTTTCTTACAGAAACAAAGGTAAACAAAAACAAGTGCCATGTAGGATGTCACTGTTAACTAAAACAAGATTGTTTTAAGCAACTGTAAAACAATCCGTATACATTACATGGATTAATTAGAGGGGCATAGTAAAAATTTGTCACAACACTAATCCTTGCTTAAATATGTATATCAAGTGTTCACATGCACTTTTATTTAACCATTAACATTATTATTCCTACCGTATTCCAGACACTAGAGGCCTGATTCTGCAATTATTTCTCACACCAAGTAGCACTTATTCACCCAAGTAATCCCATAGGCACAATTTACAGAGTCAGGTCCTGAGTGGCAAGTATGAAGTTAAGCTCCCTGCTCTTAAAGACCTCACAACATATAGACGACATGCGGACAAAGAATAGAGGAAGAGAAACAGTAGCTGGCAGTGCAATAAAGTACTGTGGTTCACATGCATCTTCCCTTATAAAAATACTATTACTTTGGAATTCTGGTGCAAAGTGCTGCAACATTACTAGCCTATCAGGTAATGACCTGCACCATTACTCTAAATTAAGTATAGTATTTTGTTTCTTGTTCATAAGGATTGACAATTCTATAATCTAAGAATTATTTTTAAAGTAAGTTGCTTTTAATATTTCATAACTTGTAGCTGTATGGTAGCATCATTCAGATTCTTTGCAAAGCTATAACATTTAAATTAAAAGAAAAAACAAAATACATGTATGTCTTTGCATCTAGAGGGCTTAAACCATGTAATTCCCTGATCTATAGACTTTTCTTCCTCTTCCCTGAAATTGGGTTCTGGCTACCTTTCATTGGGTGCAGATGGTGAACAAGCAACATTGTAAAAATAATACTAGCTGGAAATACCATTTTCTTGAGTAAGCACTTGGATTGAAATCCTGTTCTCTTTGGTTTCAATGAGAGCTTGTTTCAGCCTTTTACTAACATTAACTGATTATTTTTGTTATGTATTACCTTGAGCACCAAAAAATGCTCAACATTTCCTAGTGCAAACAAATAAATATTACTATTGTATATTAATTGTGTTAGAGTAGCATCTCCGATAATGGCTCTGTTATGCCAGGCAATGTATAAACACAAAGTAAGAGAGAGTTATTGTTCTGAAAAGTTTACAATCTAAATAGCCAAGACAGACTTGTCTTGGATCAGAAGAGAAAATAGAGGCAGAGAGAAGAGAAGCCACTTGCCCAGGATCACAAAGCAGACAAGAATCCAAGTGTGTTGATTTCTGGCCCAGTTCCCTAACCACTACAACAGATTGTCTCTCAATGCACTGTTTCCTATTTTTCTGAGAATTGTAAATATTAGGTATGTCTAAGACTATGTGTACACTGGAATGCATAGTTGGTTACTTAACCAAGTACATGCTCGTGCTTTTCCATATACCCATGCCAGGTGTCCACATATAGTGTGTTGGTCACAGGTAAAATTCTGTATACATGCATATGCTTGCATTCACACTTTTGTTATGCAGCATTAGTGCTATCTTTTCAGTGGCAGTATCCCAGGGTTCTGTGCATCACAGGGAGACACTCTAGGAACAGTTTTGCTGTGTGTTGTTGGAAATGCCCCTGCCTTCGTACATTTGCCAGTTTCTGTTCACCTTTCCCTCCTCCCAAATCGGGTGGAAGACATGGAGCAATGGGATGATGATGCGGTTCTGCTCTTGCTCCTTATCATAAGACAAATGTTTAGGTAGTGAAGTAGGCAATTGTGATGGAATTTGAGAAGAACTTTCTTATACGTCTGTAGCAAGGCCTGGTCCACTTCTGCTTTCTTGCACCATAGAAACCCACTCAGACTACACTGGTGGGATATCCACACTGTGCTGTTTATCCCTCCACCAGCATCTTTACAGTTTTATGTAGCAATATTATTTACAGTGTCCCTTGTATCTTCAGCCCTTCTCACAGGGCTCAAAAGGAGAAGAGGTATTCCTTCTGGAGATCTCTGACTATTGGCTCAGCTAGCCCTGCTCCTCTCTCTTTTGCATTTGCTTCCTGCATCCATTTTATCAGTCTTCAGCTGATGGGCTAATTAATCCTTTAGCTCACCAGCCTCCTTTCCAGATCAGCTAATTACATTTCATTCCACAATCCACACTCTTGGGGGGAAGAGAAAAGGAAGACACTAATGTCAGGATGATCAGAGTGCAGGCTCACATGTTTACTCCCTGAACTCTGTCACAACATCAGATATGGCTGACTGTGAGGGTGAATGACAACGCATTTTGCTCCCATGGTACAGATGTCAGTGAATACCAGTCTTCTCATGGTATGCCGTGAATGGACCATTGCTTCTAGTGCAGAAGAACAAGCAGAGTGTAGAGGGATTACATCATTTTAGAAACCTGGGATGAATAGCAGTGGCTTCAGAACTTCCAAATGTGGAAAGAGATCTTCATGGACGTGGGTGAGGAGCTTACATCACACCTCCAGCACCAGAACACTTGACTCAGGGAAGTAAAACTGGTGCATAGGTGAATGGCTGTTGTCCTGTGGAAGCTGGCAACATCAAACAACGATCAGTCTGTTGCACACCACTTTGGGGCTGGAAATCCCACTCTCAAGGTCATGGTTGTGCAGGTTTGTTAAGCAATTAACACTGATATGCCCTTGGGTAGTTACAATAAGCAAAGTTCCAAGTATAATAGCTGGATTTCAGAGAATGGAATTTCTGAACTACAAAGAGGCTGTCAATAGAATACATACCTCAGTACTTTGCCCACCTATGTGCTGAGGAGATCATTATTATATCTGAAGGGGGAAGAAGAGACTTGATTCTCCAGAAACAATATGGTTCTTTGTGGAGTGTCTACGCCAGCTGTTATTTTGGGGGACTCAGAATATGCGCTCCTAACTTGGTTCAGGAAACCATACCCCAATATCAATGACCCTGGAAAAAAGTGAATTAGATTACAAACTTAGTAGTTGCAGACTGGTTGTGGGGTGCACATTTGGTACACTCAAAGCTCACTGGCACAGCCTATGCACCCACCTGAATACCAGTGTGGCTAACACCATTTGTATAACTGTTGACTGCTGCAGGCTCCTTAACATTTGTAATAGTAGAATGCTTCCATCCAGAGTGGGCTCAGGACAAATCTGGTTTACAAACTCTGTGCAGGCAGCCAGATCCCACCCACATGCAAAATGGTCTTGGTTCCCAGATGGCAAGGGAAATCAGGGATTCCATATGTGCACACACCTTGGTACAGTGGGGAGGCAGAGGATGACATCTGCCTGTGCCAAGGGACACCTTCACAGCCTGCACAGCTTCTGGAAAAGCACATGAGGGAACACTGACACATATTTGTAGGGCTAGACAGCTGTGTGAGGATTTTGTTCCCCTACAGATTCCTGTGACACAGAATACATGAAAGACAATTAAAACAGGGCACCTCCACTGGGTTATCGCTTTTAGGGTTGGGTTTATGCTGCGGAGGTTAGCAGCTGAGTTGTAATGCTGTCATTGTGCAGAGCTTTGGTCTTCAGATTTATTTACAAACTTTGTTATCAGAAGCACTCAGTCTCTCTTAATGACCTTAACAAAAATTGCTTTGGGGGGGGAAGAATGCACCCATTATTTTTCAGCTGTGCTAACTGCATTTATCACCTGTTAGGGATCACAAACCCCAAGTTTGGAACTGGTCAAAGTTTGGAGGGATCGGAAGGAGGGGCCATTTAATTATGGAGAAGTGGCAGATGCCTGAATTGTTATCTGAATTGTGTTTCATTTTTCTGCATGTGAACCAAGCCATAAAAAAGCTTATCTAGCCATTTTCTCTGTTTGAGTTCTACTGCTTTTAGGACAAGCAGTGTTGTGTGTAAGCACATGTCACTAACTGCTCTCTCCCCATCCCTCCTGTGTATCCTTGGGACTAAAGATACTTCTGAACTGAGTGGTGAAGGGGATGTGATGGACAGACAGAAAAGTGTTTGCCGGGTAATAGCAGCAGACAGTGACACCATTCCAATTCATGTACTGTGAATCCTGGGGCCTGATCCTGAACCTGAAAACACCTTACCTCCATCATACTTAGGAAGGTGGATCCACACACCAGTCAAGGAAAAGTAAACATTTACTAAAAGTACTGTATGGAATGTGTAATTAAAGTATTTTTAAAAGGAATGTAAATCAACAAACATAACAGGAATCAATCTGTGAACAACGGCCACATTTTAAAGTCTCCGCACCAGTCACCTTGCTCTCCCCCTGACAAGGGGAGAAATGATGGACGGAAATTTGTCTTGGGGCAAATGGGGGCAAGCATTTGGTGGGCTTCAGAATATCCCACAGGCTCAATGTTCTCCTCAAGGACACTTGGTGCGGGTTTCAGTTTCCGGTGGAGTGTGTGACCCCAGGAGTCCTGCAGCCCCATCCCAATCATTCAGGGGTGTTGTTCCTCCTCCTCAGCAGTACCGGCAGCAGCTAGAGGAGGAGGTCATGCCAGTCCCTAGAAAAGTGCAGTGCCATAACAACAGGTGGACCCGAACTTGTTCAGCCACCAGTTGTATGAGCCACTTCATTAAGTCATGTTCCTGTTCCCCATGGTGCATTTCCTGCTCCATGAACTAGTTCCTCATTGTCTTCCTGCTGCAGAGCCCAATCCTACCAAGACCAGAGGAACTCAAACTGCTCCTGATTCCTCCTGTCCATGCCAGTGAGCACATCCTTCAGGACTCTTCTCTGTCTGCCTCTGGGGTGCTATTCCTGTCCTCCTGGCAGTATGGTTTTCCTCTCCAAAGCCAAAGGTTCTCCCAGTGCAAAGAGAAAGCTAGCAGTATATTTTTTTCCTTTGTAAGAAGCCAAGGAAATTCCTCCCAACCCTCCCCATGCACACAGATAACTTAACTTTACTATGGAAGGCCACAATATCGATGCTTTTCAGCACTGCAGGAAAGTGGTTGTTAAAGTATTCTTGGTTCTCAGACAACTTTTGCAAACCCTGAGACAGGTGAAGAGGTTAATACTGGTAAGACACATATAGTAAATTTTTTTTATTTAAAATTTTCATAGTGTTTCATGGGATGAGGTTGGGGTTGGGGGTGACAGTTTCTTCAAGGGGCTCTGTTGCCAGTTTGCAATTTCTTCTTTAAAGGCTAGCCAACATTTGGAAAATATAGCCATTTTCCAGGTGTTGAGTACGTATATATATTTTTGCAGGATTGGAATAATAGCTAGATAACAAGCCAAAGACTGAATAGTTCATAGACACTAAGCTGCCCTCTAACTCCCAGAGGTAGTCTCCCTAGGTCAGGATTGAGAGGCACATTATTAGACAATTATGAAGAAGCTTGTATTGCAAATGCCGGTGCTCTACCTTGTCATTAAACACAGAAGTTTAATAGAGTCTTCAGGACTATGAATGTGGAGCATTTAACAAGCACCAGATTCATAAATAAATAATATTAGAATAGAATTGGTTTGGGGGGGTCATATTCTCCAGTAGTGTAAACGGCATAATCTATGGATTTATGCCAATTGATACTAGCTAAGAATTTGTCCTGGTGTCTTTTTTTAATACTACTACTGAAAGAGCACTATAGAACACATACAAAGATAATATTTAGACAGTTTCCATTTTATTGTGTCCTGATATACAGTGTTGGATTTATTCACGGCCTTATCCTGTACCTACTGAAAATAATTATAAAAATCTCATTGATTTCACTGGGAGAGGGACTGTGCCCTCAGTCATTACATATTCATAATTGTCTAAACCCAGATGATGGCTAATAAATGAGAGTATGTAAGAACATTTAAAATATGTGACAATTGAGTTTAAAACTTTTTCAAGAAGTAGTCCAAGATTCATACACTGGATATGAAAAGTTGGCAAGAATGTTTTCAGAATTCAAGGTAGGTCAGATTATCAAAAAAGAGTAGAAAAGTAAAATGTTATCTTTTTATTGAGGCAAAGGAACAGAAAGGATTGTAGAAACAGAACGAACTATCACCACTTTGAATTCGTCTTCCAACTACCCTTATCTAAGATGTGAAGTCTTCACAATTATTCTAAAGATTTCATTCTTGAGTTTTGTGCTTGCAAGTACTTCTAATATCTTGCTCTGGCAGGTTTCTTAGGGGAAAAACGTTAAGAAATGACATTGAATATGAGTGGTCAGAGAAATATCTACAGAATAATCTAGTATATCATACTTTAATACTGGATAAATTACTAGTTACTTGACAAGCAGATTCCAGAATACCAAAATTCAATGTCATTTTTAAAAAAAATCAGTAAAATGGTGAGAACTGATATTTTAAAAAACTATACTTAAATACAGGATTTTATATTTTGAGGGTTGTTGTTTCTTTTTTCTTTTTTTTTCCATTTTAGTGTTGGAACAACCTTTCACAAATATCTTTATGTATTAATCACAACACTTTAACAGTAATTTATTTTTGAACAAGTCTGCAATAAATCCACTAAAGATAGTCTTATCAATACTTTATCACTAACAATGTTCTGATTCACTATTACATTAGATCAGTTTTAGGCTGATATACTGCTGTTGCTTTATAATGGTTTAATTCAATTGACTGGTGAATCAAGTTCACAGATTTTATCCACAGTAGTTTAAAAATGACACCTAATATAATCCTCAATCAACCTCAAAGTCATCAGATTGGATTTTTTCCCAGAATAAAGGATTGTCTTTGATTCCACACAGAGAAAAATACAAAGTTGTTATAGAAGTAAAAGTAAAAAATTAAAAATATAGAAGTAAAAATCTAGTTTGAATTGTACAGATTAATACTATGAAATAAATTGTGCTAAGAAAAGTTAGGTCCTGGAAGATTTTGCCAACTAAAATGAGATATTTAGTAGTTAAAGATTCCAGTCCTCTCTATGCTCTAATTTAATTACCCAGGAATTAAAGCTCAATTGAAGCAAAATTTGTATATTCTGTCTGATAAAATAGATAAATAGTACTTTATATATCTTTTATTTAGTATTTAAATACCTGTGTGCTCCTGCATTTTGTAGGAAAATTTATGAACCACTCAAAGACACCTAATACATAGGGGGAATTAGAAGGCTCTAATTCTAGAATTATATTTCTAATTAATTCTAGAATTATCCAGGGCCCTCTTGATGAAATAAACTGTGAGAGAAAAGATTGAATACTTTACAATGTTGACACGCAAACCTAAAGATCAATAATCACCCTTTCCTTTTGCAATGCTATGGTGAGTTTTCTACTTGATAGACCTATTTTTCCCCCCATCATCCAGCACTAAAAGTCTTTATAAAACTCATGAAAGAACAGTTCAATTAACAATTTCCCCAACCCCTTCACTGACATAAATTAGAAGAGAAAACAAGTTTGTTGTTTCTCCACTGTTATCCTTGTAAGGATAGATATTACGGGGCAGATCCACAAAGGGATTTAGGGAGTTTGAGGATCTGAGCCTATGTGCCTAAAATTTAGGTGTGGCAAAGATTAGTACTGCAACACCTAACTTCCCTTGAAATTGATGGCAGTTAGTCACCTAAATAACCTTAAGGATCTGAGCTTTAGTCAGCCAGTGGGACTCAGGAACACTGAATTAGGTGGCCAGGCTCCCTAATCAATGCATGGTGTTAGATAGGCACCTAAGAATGGGACCCACAAAAGCCAGTTCAGAAGGCTGGGAGCTGCCTAAGATAGCCAATAACAGATGTGTGAGAGGAGTATGTCCTGTTCTGATACTTGGGCCTACAAATTTACTCTAATTCTGAGCTCAACTGTAAAAAGTAGGTGAAAGCTTATAAAATGTCACAGTAACCAATAATAACAAATGTTGTTGGAAAAGGGTATGAAAATGCGACAGAAAGGCTGATTTAGTCTAAACAAAAGCGTTTACTGATATGGCTCAAGAACTATGTTAAAATCATGTTTTGTAAAAACAGAAGATGTAGAACTGGAAATTAATAACCAAAATTGGTGTGTCAGATATAAAGCCTAATTGGTGGACAAAGTAATGAGGGGATGGGCTATTTCGCCCATCACTTACTTTGTGGATCCTTAAAGAAAGAGACTTGGAGTGACGGGGGAGAGGAATAGAGAAAAATAGACAGAGTACTGAAGCAAACTTCACCATCATGGTTGCCACTCCAGACCTTCTCCTTTCTAGTATTGAGGGATGTCCTGACCAGATCAGGTCAGAGAGAGGGATCCAAATGACATCATCCCCCGAACCACTGCACTATAGAGTAATTCTTGTGCAGGTACTGGCCTGATGTACATTTAATTATGTATACAAAATGGAAAAGTTTCAATGGGAGAAATTGAGGAAGACCCACATCACAATATTCCATACTCCAATGGATATTTATTTTCTCATTATGTTTGTAAGTCATAAAATTAATGTTAAATATCTGTATGTCAGTAAGAGTATCAATTTCTGTTGTATTGAAATATTAAACAATTACTATTTACCCTAGAGAATTCTAAAACAGTGTTAGTTTGCATAACTTTCTATAGATCTACAAATACTGAAATGTATTTTAATCATTCATTAATGAATCCATGTTATGCTTATAATTATTTTGTTCAACTGTTGCTAAGGTCATTTATGACCAATATACCTAAGAAATTATGAAGACTATTGGCCAGTGAGACTTAGGTTATTAAATCACTTTGCAAAGGTGAGCAGAGTAATGACTATACCTTTAAAAACTGGTGCCTCCTCCTTTACTTCGAGAGCTTAGGCTAGATTCACAAAAGGCCTTACATGTCAAACTTCCACTTTAGATGCTTGAATCATAGAATCAGGCCCCACTGGAATTCACAAAAATCCATTTAAACTCTTCCCCAATTATTGCAGACACCTAAACTCACTCAGCGCTTACATTTTTACTGTGAAAGTTCTCTAGGTATCTGTATTTCTGCCTCTGAGCATGTGCACTACAGCCACACATCAGGCAATGGGATGCCTAAGCCCTAGAATGATTCATGAACTGGGTGAAGATAGGCTTTCCTCCACATAACTCACCTGTGGTACTTGATCTGGTAAATGTGCTCCAACCTTACCTACCAGATCAGGTCCCTATAGGGAAACATAAAATAGTCAAGAGGATGGACTTCCCTCATAACTCTTAGCCCAACAGTCAGAGTACTCACATAAGCTGTGGGAGATCCAACTTCAGCTCCAATGCTTCCAGTTCTGCCAGAGAGGGATAAAGGATACAGAGATGTGTCTCCAACTCTCAGGAAAGAGCTTGAACCACTGAGCTATAGGATACTCTGATTGGGAAATGCCCTCAATCTCTCCTGATGAAACTGTTCTACTGCAGCTAAATAATGAAGGATGCATTGGGTCAGAAAAAGACAGTACATGAGAATGATGCTCTAGCCTGGTTGTAGAGGATTCATTGGGAGTTGGAAGGCCAAGGATCATAGAATCATAGAATATTAGAGTTGGAAGGGACCTCCAGAGGTCATCTAGTCCAACCCCCTGCTCAAAGCAGGACTAACCTCAGCTAAATCATCCCAGCCAGGGCTTTGTCAAGCCACAGCTTAAAAACCTCTAAAGATGGAGGTTCCACCACCTCCCTAGGTAACCCATTTCAGTGCTTCATCACACTCCTAGTGAAAAACTTTTTCCTAATATCCAAGCTACACCTTCTCCACTGCAACTTGAGACCATTGCTCCTTGTTCTATCATCTACTACCATTGAGAACAGCCTAGCTCCATCCTTCCTGGAACCCCCTTTCAGGTAGTTAAAGACTGCTATAAAATCCCCCCTCATTCTTCTCTTTTGCAGACTAAACAAACCTAGTTCCCTCAGCCTCTCCTCATAAGTCTTGTGTTCCAGACCCCTAATCATTTTTGTTGCCCTCCGCTGCACTCTATCCAACTTATCCACATCCTTTTTTGTAGTGGGGGGCCCAAAACTGGACATAATACTCCAAATTCAGCCTCACCAGTGCCAAATAGAGGAGAATAAACATTTCCCTCAATCTGCTGGCAATGCTCCTAATAATGCAGCCCAATATGCTATTAGCATTCTTGGCAACTAGGGCACACTGCTCACTCATATCCAGATTCTTATCCACTGTAACCCCCAGGTCCTTTTCTGCAGAACTGTTGCCTAGCTCGTCGGTTTCCAGTCTGTAACTGTGCATGGGATTCTTCTGTCCTAAGTGGAGGACTCTGCACTTGTCCTTGTTGAACCTCATAAGATTTCTTTTGACCCAATCCTCCAATTTGTCTAGGTCCCTCTGTATCCTATCCCTACCTTCCAGGGTATCTACCACTCCCCCTAGCTTAGTGTCATCTGCAAACTTGCTGAGGGTGCAATCTACCCCACCCTCCAGATCATTAATGAAGATGTTGAACAAAACTGGTCCCAGGACTGATCCCTGGGGAACTCCACTTGTGACCGGCTGCCAGCTAGACATGGAGCCATTGATCACTACCCGTAGAGCCCGATGATCTAGCCAGTTTTCTAGCCATTTTATAGTCCATTCATCCAACCCATACTTCTTTAACTTGCTGATAAGAATACTGTGGGAGACTTTATCAGAAGTTTTGCTAAAGTCAAGGTATATCACATCCACCGCTTTCCCCACATCCACAGAGCCTGTCACCTCTTCATAGAAGGCAATCAGGTTGGTCAGGAATGACTTGTCGTTGGTGAATCCGTGTTGACTGTTCCTGATCACCTTCCTCTCTTCCAAGTGTCTTAAAATGGATTCCTTGAGGACCTGCTCTATGATTTTTCCAGGGGTTGGGGTAAGGCTGACCAGTGTGTAGTTTCCTGGATCCTTTTTCTTCCCTTTCTTGAAGATGGGCACTATATTTGCCTTTTTCCAGTCATCAGGGACCTCCCCCAATTGCCACGAGCTTTCAAAGATGATAGCCAATGGCTCTGAAATCACATCAGCCAACTCCCTCAGCACCTTAGGATGCATTGCATCTGGCCCCATGAACTTGTGTGTGTCAAATCTTTCTAAATAGTCCTGGACCTGTTCCATCAGCACTGAGGGATGTTCACCTCCTTCCCATTCTGTGCTGCCCAGTGCTGTAGCCTGGGAGTTGACCTTGTCTGTGAAGACAGAGGCAAAAAAGGAATTGAGTACCTCAGCTTTCTCCACATCCTCTGTCACTAGGTTGCTTCCTCCTTTCTGTAAGGGGCCCACACTTTCCCTAATCTCCCTCTTGTTGGTAACATACTTGTACAAACCTTTCATGTTCATGTTCCCCTACTCCAATTTTTATTTTAATTTATCCACAGTGGAACAACTTCAACAGGAGAGACTATAGAAGCCCAGTGTCAGAATATCCCATAACCCAAGTTTGAGTACTCACTTGAGAAGTAGCAGATCCCCGTTCAAATCTCTTCTCCTAATAAGATGAAGGAGAAACTTGAACTGTAGATCCCCCACATACCAGATGAGTACCCTGTACTACTGGACGGAAAGTTATGAGGGAGATTTTCCTCTTTGGTCAAACAGATTAGGCACCTAATTTTAAGGGTTTGCAGCTAAAAATCCCAAGCAGTGGGAGGTGCCTCCCTACCACACAGACTTAGGTTCCTATCTACAAGCTACGAGTAATGTCTAGCACCCAACGGTTGGATTGGCCTCTGGATAGAGTAGGAGAGGAGTCACATAGGTAGCTGGTTTTTGTGAATCCCCTTCTGAGGTGCCTATATCTTCCCATTCATTGTATAGGGAACCTAAGTACTCAAATCAGGCTTTGTGAAACCCAATGGTTTTCTAGGCACATTAGTTTATTAGTAAATCTAGCCTGTTGACCCCAAAAATGAACTCTGATCACTAGAGGCAACTTGTCAACAGAGAGAAATTTTTCCACCAAAATTGAAATTATTCAGACTCACCATCGTCATGGCAAAACCGAAATGGTCATCATTATTCAAACGAATAGTTTGTAAATCAAGACACACAATCAAATACTGGTTACTATGAAAAAAATTCTTTTAATTTTTGCCACTCCTAACTTGAGAATGGGAGTGGGAGACACTGCAAATTAGGTGCATTGGTTTTATCGGTTTGATAGTAGAGAAGGAATAGAATTTGGGGAATATCCCTGAAATATGGTCATTTGGGCACCTCAGTTGTGAAAATTCACATACATTAATATTTGGTATTTGTGTCAGATTAGCCTTAGCTCTGAATTTCCCACCTTGCAATTTTTTTAAGATATAATATTCTTAAAAGGAAATAAACACTCAAAACACTGATTTGTGCTTGCACCAGTAACTTTACTTTAACCAGAATATTTTTATGTGTGGTTCACACTAGTATTTCCATGAGAAATTTTCATGTAGGTATCTCAAAAGAGTTTTGATGTCACCCAAGCACGGAGGGAAAAAAATGTACTTTAATTATAAGAAAAGATTGCTCATTATATTTGTGCATTACGCTCGGGAAATATACTTAATAGATGCAAAGGGAATTACATCCATAATAATATCATCTATTTTGTTTTTCCCTACTTCTCCTAACACAGAGCTTAGCAAATATATTCTGTAGGTGGTCCTGAGCTCACATTCTACCAGGAGACTGTGGGACAAATTCAAATTTGGTGCAATTCTATTGTGCTCAGTAGACTTGCATCTATTTACACCAAGTCTGAATTTTACCCATCATCCTTAAAAATGAAGAGAAATTGGTGTATGTGGCCAAATTCTATGATGAGTAGGTCAGTGAGTAGTTTTAGTAGTGCTATCATTGTTAGATTGCATGACTAAATTAAGGGTTTGTAGAAGGTTATATCCTATTTTTGTAGAAGTCAATGACATTGACAAGATAAAGACATTGACAAGACATTAGGAGTACAATCAGGCCCAAAAGAAAAAAATAATTACATTTTCACATGGATCATAGCTGAAGGTGTTCTAAATAAATTCAGGACCACTAACTGGGGAAAGATGCATGCATACTTCTAAATATGCACACCTAGACACACTACACAGAGGTACAATGAGCATATGAGTGTTCACACATTTCATTGGTACATATGGCCAGTGTGCAGGCTTACTAAGCAATTCCAGTTTGAGTGCAAAGATTCTGAAGACAAGTATATAGGTATTACCATTTTTGATACCTATGTATAAATGCTTTCCAAGTGACAGATTCCAACACACAACTGCTGCCATCTGGTCAGTTTATGCTTTGTATTCCATCTTTTGTCTTTTCTCCCTAAGCATACTATTCTCCTTAATGGGTTTTGCATTTACAGTGATTAATTCTCCTTAGCCCCATGTCACTGCTATCAAGTTTTTCTTCTTTAGAAGTGCATCTGTGTTATCACAGCTCCTCCAAAATTTCTCTAAATACCTATTGTTATTGGAAAGGGAATGAAACCAATTCCTCCCAGATCCAATGCCACTGTGTTTGCTTACACGTACGTACCTGACGATAAGGATGCTTAAAAGTTTAGTTTCAATTGAAGCTTAATTTCAAGATAATTTAGTCATTAGTATTAGAGATTTACAGAATGAAGGGTAGTCTGGTTTTGCAAAATTTCAAGGGCTGTTTTTTTTCTAATCACTATTCTTAAGTATTCCTAAATTAAACCTGAAGCCAGACATCATGTCTTCATGCTTCATATGTTTTCTTTTTTCAAGTTTAGTCAGTTATATTAAACATATAAATTCTTGAATAGTAACATAAGAACAGCCATAATGGGTCAGACCTATGGTCCATCTAGCCCAGTATCCTATCTTCGAACAGTGACCAATGCCAGATGCTTCAATGGGAGTGAACTGAACAGGGCAATTATTAAGTGATCTACCTACTGTCATTCAGTCCAGCATTTGGCAGTCCTGGGCTAAGGGACACCCAGAAGATGGGATTACATCTCTGACTATTTTGGTTAATAGCAATGATGGATCTATCCAACATGAATTGATCTAATACTTTTTTGAGCCTAGTTATACTTTTGGCCTTCACAACATCCTCTGCCAACAAGTTCCACAGGTTGACTGTACTTCTATGAAGAAGGACTTCCTTTTGTTTGTTTTAAACAAGCCTGTTAATTTCATTGGGTGACTCCTGCTTCTTGTGTTATGTGAAGGGATAAATAACACTTCCTTATCCATCTACTCCACACTATTCATTATTGTATAGACTTCTAGCATTACCCCCCTTAGTCATCTCTTTTCCAAGATGAACAGTCCCAGACCTTTTAAACTCTTCTCATATGGAAGCTGTTGCATATCCTTGATCATTTTTGTTGCCCTCTCTATACCTTATCCATTTCGAATATATCTTTTTTGAGATGGGGTAACCAGACCTGCACTTAGTATTCAAGGTGTGGGTATACCATGGATTTATATAGTAACATTTTGATAGATAATAAAACAGTAAATATCTCTTTCCTAATGGTTCCAAACATCCTGTTAGCTGTTTAGATTGCTGCTGCATACTGAGCAGATGTTTTCCACAATGACTCAAAGCTCTCTTTCCTGAATGTTAACAGCCAAATTAGACCCGATCATTTTGTGGGTATAGTTGGGATTATATTTTCCAATATGCTTTACTTTGCGTTTATCAACAATGAATTTTATCTGTCATTTTGTTGCTCAGTCACTTACTTTTGTGAGTTTTGTCATACCAGTAAACAGTTCTTTGCAGTTCTATAATGTGTTTCATTTGAAAATCTCCAAGTGCTTTCTAACTATTAATCAATTACACCTATCCTGTGACATAGATGAGAGATATATAGGGGTCACTTCACTCAACATTGAAATGCAGCCAACTGATGTGCAGGACTCAGCAGCTGTTTAACAGTGTACAATAACACAGTTTAAGATAGAGAGTGAAGAACAATACTATAATTGCAACTACAGGGGGGATTTTGTAGACAGCAAGCAATTACCTGAGCTAGCATTTATGGCCCAAATATTTTTCTTTCAAAAGGAGGTAAATTAGGTCTCCCGTGCAAATAATAACCCAACCCATTTAGCTTAAAATAGAGTCTATTCTCTTCAGATTTTTATTCTAGAGTCATCACCTTAGCATCTGAGTGCCTTTTAGAAATGTACAAACAATGTGACCCACAGCTGCCATGTGATTCTCTGTCTCATTTTCTTTTCCCTCCAATGGAGAAAATTAGGTGAAGTTTTAAAAAAAAAAACAAAAAAACCCTTATTTTTATTTATTTTTATGCCTGCTGTGCTGTGTGTGTATATTAGAGTAGGCAAGGTCACAGTGCTGCACCTTGCACTTGGAATGAAAAGTGGTGAGGTTTGAGATTCTGTGAGAGTTAGCTCTAACACCAGACAGAAGCACCAGAGAAAATTCTGCTGCTGCACACAAACAAGTTTTGCCATTGATGTGGAAATCTCCATTATGCCTGAGGAGAAGAGCTGCCCCCAATGTTCCTTCGAGCCTCAGGCAATCATTTAGATATCCTGGACATATACCATTTGCAGCTTGAAAATAAGGACTGAGATCTTGAGTTTTACTTGATATTCAATAGGAAACCAAAGTACAGAATGGACGACAGGTGAAATGTGTCATGGTAGCCCATGTTGCTGAAGAGAAATGCTGTAGCTTTCTGTACTAGCTCAAGTTTCCTGAAGGCCAATTACTTGATGCCCAGGTATATGCATTGCTGAAACCCAAAAAGGGTTACTGAGGCCAAGTCATCATTTGCCAGGATGAGAAAGAATCCTCTTGCCAAGGCAGAAGCAAAATACTACAAAAATCATACTGTTCTAGATGTTAGTCTGCCCTGTACCTGGAATTAGTTGTACAAAAGCCTGATATATAATCATAGAAGATTAGGGTTGGAAGGGACCTCAGGAGGTCATCTCAAAGCAAGACCAACCCCAACTAAATCATCCCAGCCAGGGCTTTGTCAAGGCACAAACTCTAAGGATAAGGATTCCACCAGCTCCCTTGGTAATCCATTCCAGTGCTTCACCACACTCCTAGTGAAAAGTTTTTAAATATCCAATTTAGACCTCCCCCACTGCAACTTGAGACCATTGCTCCTAGTTCTGTCATCTACTACCACTGAGAACAGCCTAGCTCCATCCTCCTTGGAACCCCCTTTCAGGTAGTTAAAGGCTGCTATCAAATCCCCCTCATTCTTCTCTTCTGCAGACTAAACAAGACTAGTTCCCTCAGCCTCTCCTCATAAGTCATGTGCTCCAGCCCCCTAATAATTTTTGTTGCCCTCTACTGGACTCTTTACAATTTGTCCACATCCTTTTTTGTAGTGGGGGGCCCAAAACTGGACATAGTACTCCAAATGAGGCTTCACCAGTGCTGAATAGATGGGAATAATCACTTCCCTTGATCTGCTAGCAATGCTTCTACTAATTCAGCCCAATATGCCGTTAGTCTCTTGGCAATAAGGGCACACTGTTGACTCATAACCAACTTCTTGTCCACTGTAATCTTCAGGTCATTTTCTGCAGAACTGCTGCCTAGCCAGTTGGTCCCCAGTCTGTAACAATGCATGGGATTCTTCCGTCCTAAGTGCAGGACTCTGCACTTGTCCTTGTTGAACCTCATCAGTTTTTTTTTTGGCCAAATCCTCTAATTTGTCTAAATCACTCCGTATCTTATCCCTTCCCTCCAGCGTATCTATCAATCACTCCCTTCATCTTAGTGTCACCTGCAAACTTGTTGAGGGTGCAATCCACCCCATCCTCCAGATCATTAATGAAGATTTTGAACAAAATCAGCCCCAGCAATGACCTCTGGGGCACTCCGCTTGTTACTGGCTGCCAACTAGACATCAAGCCATTGATCACTACCCGTTGAACCCGATGATCTAGCCAGCTTTCTACCCATTTATACCATTTATCCAACCCATACTTCTTTAACTTGCTGATAAAAATACTGTGGGAGACCATATCAAAAGCTCTGCTAAAATCAAGGTATATCACATCCACATCCCCACATCCACAGAGTCAGTAATATCATCATAGAAGGCAATTATGTTGGTCAGACCTGACTTGCCCTTGGTGACTCCATGCTGACTGTTCCTGATCACCTTCCTTTCCTCCAAGTGCCTCAAAATGGATTCCTTGAGGACCTTTTCCATGATTTTTCCAGACACTGAGGTGAGGCTGACTGGCCTGTAGTTCCCCGAACCCTCCTTCTTCCCTTTTTTGAAAATGGGCACTATATTTGCCTTTTTCAAATCATCTGGGAGCTCCCCCAATCACTATGAGTTTTCAAAGATAATAGCCAATGGCTCTGCAATCACATCAGCCAATTCCCTTATCACCCTCATCACAGAACTGCAGCATACTATTGCCATACCGTATTAGGAGCACATGGTTTAGAGAAGACAATATCCATGCCAGGGAAAACTGCTTCGGATAATATGTTTTCCTAGCTGAAAATAACCACCATTACAAACCTGCCAACAAAAAACCCTCAGATTTTATTCTGAGTTTGTTAAAAAATTTCTATAGTTTATTTTAGCATATCTCAAGATATTGACAAGGATGAGAAAAAATAGTGACATACCCATGTCAACAAAAAGTGATTTATGAAACAGTCCTTCCCTCACATTTTGGGAGGAGTGGGGAATGCACAGACTATATTTCATCATCATTCTCAATTTAACAGTGAGATTGTAGTAATCTTAGTCTGCTTTTCTAAGCAGGGAAGCCCTCTCCTAGGTGCTAACACTTCCTCCTTCACCTCACCCCCATCTCAGAAACACTAGGTGTATGAAAATTAAAAATAGTCCATTGCTGTTGTTCTAGTCCCACCTCTCCTAGTAAGCATTTATGTTTAACTTCATTTAAATGTTTTAAATTAATTTAAGATACAGCAAGAGCTCCCTTTTCCATTCTGGTTGGTACAGTTTCTTTATCTTTTCTTGTATTTCCTTTATTTTTCTTAAGAGGAAAGACAAGGAATAAGGAATAATGAGGGAACCATACATAGATCAATATACAATTTGATCCCCATACTTCCTAGAATCTATCAAATGGAATGGGTTAATACAATATTCAAAATGTGTACCTCTGACCTTTAACCAAAACCAAAGCTGTGCATCATATTCTAGTAGAGTGAGGTAGCCAATGTGAATTAGTTAGGTACCTTGGGACTTAGCTCTTCCCTCAGCACAGGGGCGAGAGGGCTGTTAGGGAGCTGGTTATGGCTCCCTGATTCTGTGCCATTCTGGCTCCTAAGTCAGTTAAGTCTCTGTAAGGGTTTTATGGCAGTAAAACATCATTGTTGCTCTGCTCATTCTGACATATCCTGTCAACACATTGCACAAGAGACATTTTCACCAGATTTATGCCAGCAGAGCATTCTTCTCTGCAAGAAGAATTTTGGTTGCTCACTTAACATGGACAGTATCCAGCCCTCTTGTGCTACTGGACAACACAAGTGTCTGGATCAGATCAGAGAATCTAGTCTTCTTTTTTCTGACTGCCATTTGCCAAAGTAGTATGTAAAAACATTAAACTCCAGCTTTTATTTTCATCCTTCTGCTGGGGATATAATCTGAAAAAAAAGAAGACAAATACAAATTTTAGCCATTGTTTGGTAACGAAATTGTTAATCATGGAAAAGCAGCAACTGCATATTAGCTACACATTTTGAACCTTTTTTGGGGGGACAGATATTTTCCTGAAACTCCAATAACAGATTTAGATCTAATATGGCTTTGGCATAAGCAGACTCCATTGATATTAGTGTAGTTCCACCTGAGTGAATTGGGTTTGTAGAGTATAGGCAAGTTATAATACCCTATTGTTATAGTATTGTAAATATATTTGACATAGTAAAGTGAATAGATATTGATCTCTGAGTCAGCAAAATTAAATTCAACTAGCAAAGGGAGAAGTGCATACTGTTGCCCTACAGCTGCTATGGTGGATAGTTACTCAGCAGAAATCAATAATGGAATTAAAGAATATTGTTATAGTGATGTAACAGGCGTTTGCCCACAAGTATGATTTTAAAAAAAATTTTTATCTGCTTTCTGCCAGTTATGTATCCACTTATGGATAGCAAGAGAAAACTTATCTTGATTAGAGACTGAAATTTAGCTTATTGGTCTGATACTATGAGTATCAACAACTTCCATTAAGTTCAGTGGTAGTTAAGAACAGCCAGCTTCTTTTCACACTCCAAATCTCTCAAGAAAATTCACAGTCAGATATTTTGAGAACATCTGGATAAAGATGAACTCCAAGTTTTAAATTAATTATTTTTATAAATATCACTCTACAACTTTGTTGGGGGACTTTTGGAAGTTTTGATCAATAATATTTGATTTTGTCTTCTTTTATTTACTGTTTGGAAAATATTTATGAGGGTCTACGTGGATACAGGGAAAGATTTTAATAGATTATCTGGACAATTTGGTCTGTATAGTCCTTTCAAGATTGATTTTGATGTACAAAATTTTGGACACTTTATTAATATCTTTATTTTTTATTATTTTCCTCAAAACACTGCATGAGTTGTTTGGATATTAGTTTCTTTATTGAGGCAGCTATTTTGTTCACATTTTGAACATGAACTGATAAAAGTGGAATTTACACATGAACAAGTGTGCTTAAGTAACACGCATCATATTTACTCTAAACAGATAGAAACAAAGGATCATTTGTCTATCTTGTCATGCAGTTTCTCTAATACACCCACTGCAGGAAGGATATTTCCCCCCCACACACACATTTGCCAGTACATCAGACAAGAGCTTTGACTTTCTCTTGTTAAGGCATGCCAGAAAAGGCACTCAGTAAATGGCTCTATATAACAGCTATATCCTCTGGGGTTACACTGCTATTGTCCAATTAAAGGCACACTAGAATGTTCAGAGTGGTTACTGTTTTCTTCTGACACTGTTCTGCAGTGCTGACACTCACTATTGCCATTAGAAAACACATGTAAAAAGATTACATTAAATTATAACCATAAACAAATCCACTTGAAGCATGTTCTCAGAAAGCCATGATACACCCTTTTGTTTTGTGCTCTATGAACAGAAAATTGACCTTGATACTGAAGCACCTTCTTCCTATCTACAGTGTGTATGAACTGCAACAATAATATTTAGGGCCCAATTGGCCCTGGTTGCTCCGTGGATGTGCAAGGGAAAAAGCAAGGCACAATAACGCCATATGTGCATCCTGCATAGCCAGGAGGGATTAATCCCTGCTCCCTCAGTATGCTCCATGGGGGTGCAAGACATCACGAAGAGGAATGGGATCAGGCCCACAAAGAAGAATATGCCATAGTCCCTGAAGAAATGTGGCATTGGTACACACACACACTATATGCCAAGATTGGATATTTGCTCTGCACCACCCCTAAAGCTGGGCTGTTCTATAAAAGGATAAAGGAGCCAGTTCTTCATCAAAAAAACCCTTATAACTGACTACTAATTAGTGCTCACATCCTAGGATGTAGGTCATTATTATTGCCATTACACATACATGGCAATCAGGACAGAGAGATTAAGGTAAACATTTTTAAAATTTTCTATTAATTTTGGGTGCCCTCTCTGAGACACAGGCCCCATAGAAGTCAATCGGAGTTTTGCTACTGAATATAAGTGGAAGCTTTTTAAAATATATCCCCTAGTGACTTGCCCGTGTCAGATGACGAATCAGTAGCTGAGCCAGGAATAAAAATGAGTTCTTAATTCCCAGTCCTATATTCAAATTAGTAGTTTGTGCCTTTTCTGGATGCTGTGTGCTATGGAATGCAGTGCTTTCCTGTTGCGTTACATACTCTAAAAATGCAGTACATTTTTTTGGTACTAATTAAAACATGTGACCTCTAAAACAGAGTAAACTGCTGAAAAGGGAAGATGTGTTTCAAGTTACGTTTTTAAAAATGTCCTTAATTTCTTACTTTCAAGATTATATTTTACTTTCAGTAATTTACACTTAGAGGAGGTAAAACTAATCTGGAAGGAAAAATAGTCTTGTGAATAAGGGATGGAACTGGGAAATATTTTATGCTTAGCTCTTCTGCAGACCTCTTGGGTGATCTGAAGTCACTTAACCTGTCTTTGCCTCAGTCTTTCCATCAGTAAAATATGTTTGAATGTATTAATTTAACCTTTCTCAAATGCTAAGTGAATAATAATAAATAACAACAAGGCTGCCTTGGCTCTTAAAGGTGTGGTGAGGATTAATTCATTAACACTTGCAAAACACTTTGAGCTCCTCAGATAGAAGGTACTATATAAATCCAAGTTATTATAAATCATCTTGGCATTCCATAGAAAGATCCTGAATGGATAAATAAGATTGAAGGATTTACAATCCAAGATTAACATTTTCATAACAGACCCAAACCGATGGAGTTATGGGTCTGTCAGCCATGATGACCACATCTATGTGCTAAAGTTCCACTTCAAGCAGTTTGAGTTGTTCCTTGGCCCAGATAACAATGGTTCAAATCAATCAACAAAAAAAGGCAGTGTATAAACATAACATCAAAAAGAGTCAAAGATCCTCAGGACTTTAATTTCCATTTACCATCCTTGCCCTTCCAAGAGGGTTAATGGTGTCTCAGGCTAGATCTACACCATCATGCATACTCAGTTAGTTGACCAGATACATGACCACACATGTTCTCCATATCCACAATAGGTGTCCTCATATGCTATGAAAGACACTTGTATAACACAGTTTACATACATATGTGTAAACACTGTCACTTTTGCTATGTGATGTTACCACTACCATTTCAGAGGTGGCATCCCAGGATTCTGTGCATTGCAACAGATACTCTGGGAAGCTTCTTGCTATATGTTGTTGGTACTGTCCCCTGCCTTTCCACATGTGCTGATGGCAGTTCCTGCTCACCTTTCCCTTCTGTCAAACCGGATTGAAGACATAGAGCAACTGGATGATGATCTGGTTCTTCTCCTGCTCCTTATTGTGAGACAAAGGGGGTGGAGTAGGTGATCAGCAAGATGCAAGAGGGAATCTGGACAGAACTTTCTGATATGCCAAAGACAGCTGACCGTAACAGTGAATGACAATCCATTCAGGACCAAAGGAGCAGATATGTTGACTGGGTTTTTTGCCACAATAAGTCCATGATGGACTGCTGCTTTCAATGCAGGAGAACCAGCACAGTGTGGTGGGATCACATCCTTTTGGAAACCTGACAAGAGGGGCAGGGGAAAACAGTGGAAAAATTGTTCTTGGGAACAACCAGAATATCTCCCACATAGGATTTGGTGGGTGGATACTTCATGGGCCTTGGGGAACCCCACAGGTTCATTGTTCCCTTCCTGGATGTTCAGGGAGATCCTGCTGCAAGGGATTTCAGATACCAATGGAGGGTGTGATTGCAGGAATCCTGCAGGATCCTCTTAGTCGCTCTGGGGGTGGGGATCTGGAAATGATGGTGGAAGACTATTCAAACTTGAGACTTACCCCCATCCACACTGCGCACTGGCAGATACAGGCTTGTACCCACACCCCTCAGGCAGGTTAGTTTACCCACTCTTTATTCACCTTCAGATAAGTGCTTCTGGGATTTTGATGTGGACAGTATGTGGGTTATGACATAACCATGCACATGGACACACATACAGTTGCTAATGCTCACATATCTTCAGAGGTAGTCTGGTGCTGGTGGCCTGGGCCTGGGTGTCTTCCTCCATAACTGGCATTTCTCACAGGTGTGCTGGGGTATGGTTAGTTTTGCTGTCTGCAGACAGGGAGGGTTCACAACCCTGTCTGTGTTTTATGTGGCATTTGTATACCCCATCACAGTGTACCAGAGGACTGTGGTTTTTGTTTTGTTTTCAACAGAATCCAAGTATTCATGAGATCACCTCCTGGAACAAATCGGAGTAGCTCCCATGACTTCAGTGGAGATATGCCAGTTTACACCAGCTGGGGATCTGGCCTTAAGTTTCTCATACAGGAATGACTAGCTAGCAGTTCTTGCAGCCCTTTAGAAATAAATAACAGAAGCATAACAAAACTGGGGATTAAACCCTCCCATGCATCTTCTTGCTGCAAGGATGCCTCTGTATTGTCCTGCCCTTTGTTCTTGCTCTTCCAGACCCTTTTATAGAGACTCCATTCACATATTCTTCAATCACCACACTTATTGGGGTCTGGGTTTATTCAGACAAATAAACCAAAAGTAAAACTCAAAGTCCCCAAAATCTGTCCTGGGGCCTGGCTCTTACCTCAGAGCCTGGCTGAGCAAAAGGTTTCCTTCACAGAGTCCTTTTTTATGAATTCTGAGGGGGTAATCCACCCTGGGGTTCAGCTTTTCACTGTTCTGCTCAGAGCTCACTCCCCTGTAGACTTCACAGAGTCAGTTCTCTCATAGAACTGCTTCAGTTCTCTGATAAGGAGCCAGCTCCTTGAGGTTCCCTCCCTGCACCAGGCGTCTCTGGTTAGCTCATTTAACAAATCTGCTTCACATCTCCTGAAGGCAGCTCTCTCGCTCCCTTTGCTCTCTCACAGCAACTCCACTACCTCTTCTACCACCATTCATCTCAGTGAGATGCTAGTTTAGACTCTGATCCAGCAAAGCACCGTAAGCATATATTTAACTGAGTAGTCCCATCTGAAGACAGTGCATGTCTTCTTCTCTTTTACTCAGCAGTTCCTCACATGACAGCTCTCTGTGGTGCACCTGCTGCTGAGCCTGTCAGTGAGGTAATGGGCTGCATGTTTCATAAAGCACCACTTTAGGCTTATTGCCATTTAAAATGAAACTCCCACATTCTGAAGTCTAAATTTTCCAACCTTTTCCCCCCCAGTTTTTGTTGGCCCTGCTGTCTAAAGTATAATACCAATGTTGGTATTTCTACTGTCCGATGACACCATAATCTCGTTGCAACTGCTTACATACTTCAATATTTAAATAAAAATGCATAAAAATAGAAAAAGCAAAATACTTTTTTTGGACAAGGGCCTCAGTTTTACTAGTTTCTAAACCAGATGGAATGTAAAATTGGCTTTAAGCAAATTAAGAATCCCATAGTACTTTTTGCACAAATTGAAGTTTTAATCTGTGTCCTTACCAAATTCTAAATGAGTTCTGCCTAGCTAAATTCCACCAGTAATTTTCCTAAACTATTTATAAGGTTGTTGGGTTCTGTTAAATAGATATTGTACCATGTTTCACCCCAGAGGCAGCTGCATTTCAGTGATGGATGAAATTATTCTTATGTAATGTGTATAGTTTGAAAGGCCATTAGTACCTTTCATGCAGATAAGTGCTATAAAAATTCACTCAAGCTCTGCTTTATCACTGCTGCTGCTGCCTTCAAACAAAATATTACAATGCATACCAACTATCTGTTATTGAAGACAGTTAATCTGGACTGTATTGTGTCTATTAGGGACACACCCAGAGTGATGCGCAGTGCAGAACTACACCACTTTAGGGGGGAGACTGGAAGATATTCTGCCTCAAAAACTCCCCAGTACACTGTGGTTATTAATTATCTATAGACCCCAATATCATTGTGGTAGGAATTATACATATATATAGTAAAAGAATGTCTGCTCCAAAGATCATAAAGAAATACATTAACTTGTCCAAGATCACACAGGACATGTATGGTAGAGAGGCGTCTCTGAATGCTAGTCTAGCACCTTAACCATAAAGCCATCCTCCCTTGGTCTGTGCCCTACCATGTGCTGATCTCACTCAGTCAGCTATTATAAAGATAGGGATGGCTTTACTCTTCCCCATGCCTTTTGGGGCCTTTTTCTTACAAGGCCTGCACAAGGAGAGACAATGCTCTTTTGCTCCCTCCTCCACTACTGTTCCCTTCATTATGACCAGGCACAAACTGGTCTTATGCTATGTTACTTTTCCCAGTACAGTTTTGTGATCTACTGCAGACTTGACCGACACATGCACTGAGAGACATGCTGGAATTTCCCCTGAACAGCTGCTTGTTGCTGAAAACAAATAGAATGACATATAATCAAACTTAAAAAATCATGGCATGCAGTTTATAAATGAATATCTAATAGTATGTACATCCAATTATTCTAGTCTCAGAGAATCTTCTGGATGAAAAGTGCAACATATATATATATATATAAATAATTACAATTGCCATTCATTCCTTGGTGTTATTGCAAGGTCAACAGAATTATCTAAAAGCAGTAAAAGAGGGTCAGTCCCTTCACTCCATTCAAGCTTCATGCAGTCTTTCATTATACAAGGGGCTACATTCTGTCCATAGGATTCATGGGTTAAGTTCAAGACAGAATTTGATTTGGAATCTACCAGGAGATAGTGCTAGGCAAGATACCTTTTCATTTATCAGATTTATATTTACTTTCTCAGTGTACCCAAAAGCTATTATGATTTACATTCTAAGAAAAATGTGAAAAGAAATAGAAATTAAACTTTAATTTTTGCATAAGAATATGCACGTTTCTTTAAAAATGACTTCACTCCATCACTATGTTGTTGCTTTTGAGTATTTTAAGTAGTTCGGTTTGATAGCTCTTTCTACATAAAAGTAAAACACAAAATAAAAAGCAAAACAAAATCAGACACTTCTGTAAGCAGAGCATCAAAGTTTACTTTCACTTTATTTTGCTTTTCATGTGAACTTTGAAACTCATTCCTGCATTTCTAATTTTAAATAAAACACATTTTGTTATACTCACAAAGATGCACCAAACTGTGAATTCAATATACCAAGTTTTAATTCACTTTGCTTCACTGTTCATTCAATACAACATGCTGTGATTTCACTGCTGAAATTACTGTCAGTAAATTCACCTTTTGACAGCATCTATATTAATATAATTACTACTTGCCATTCAAGGACACCAACAATCAACTTTTTGCGTGTGTAAAGTAGTTGAATATTTGTACTGGGAATTTTAAAATGGTCCTTGATTTTGCAGTTAATTTATATTTAAATGTTTGCATCAGAAGATATTTTAACTCTAATGGATTTTTTTCTTTCTTTCTTTTCATTTCTATGAATACTGAAATGTTATTTTTTTAACGCAGCTGTTTTGTCATACTTTGGTATTCCTTATAAAATGCTCCTGTTTTGTACAGTACTTGTTACCCATCATACCATCAACAATCTTCTGAAAATTTGTGTTTGCTACAGTTAGTTGCTGTTTTTTATACTATTATATTTGTCCTTGGAACTGTCTTTGCCTATTTGCTAATATGCCAGCTGTTAACTGCTAGTAACAGATTTTAAGAAGCAATTTCTTAAGAGGGGAACTAATAGTTAATTAATTTACATGTTTTTTAAGTAGCTGAATGTTCTGTTTATACTGATGTTTATTATTACCAACTTTTAATCTTAGGGTATAAAATGAGGTAATTAAGTTGCATTTGTTTGTGTAGCAGAGAACCTGATAAGAATTCTAGCACCAAGCTTATTTGTCAGACCACATTTTGCTCTCTAGTGTGATCTTCAGTTACTGGAAGGTCAGCTAAAGAAAAGAAAATCAGTTTACAGACTCTATAGTAACTTCTTCTTTGCAGCAGTAAGGAGACCATTTAGTAGAGCTGGCTGAATTATTCACTCATTATAAATAATCTTATTACAAATATAGCTCCTCTTTTGGTTAGCAAATCTCTCACAAACTGTTTGAACATCTTTGTTATTCATAACTGTTCAGTAGATAGTCTGGATGAAGCATTTTCAATCTACGCATCCTTTGCAAGCTATTCACTTGAGCTTATCATTCTTTAGAATTCACAATGTGGGCTGTTCACTTAAGTATTTTTTTTCTGCTACCTGATGAGTGATTGAAACATTTTAAAAAGGAGACTACTTAATAAGAAACCATGACTAGTCAATAAACATACTCCGGGTGTAAATAGTTAGAGGTATAGCTATCAGTGATCGAATTCATGTTTTTTTGGCCTTAGGAACAGCAGAAAGTTCCATTGCTGACTGAGCCATTCCTTGCCACAGGGCACTCATGTGTTAGTGTACCTGTAACCATCGATCCAGAGTGCTGGGCCTGTGTCTTGAGAGCAATAAATCTGACTGAGTG
Organism: Emydura macquarii macquarii; assembly: GCF_026122565.2. Taxonomy (NCBI): domain Eukaryota; kingdom Metazoa; phylum Chordata; order Testudines; family Chelidae; genus Emydura; species Emydura macquarii. Next base: position 189,566 of record NW_027132543.1, on the reverse strand, counting down.
CCTTTATCACTAAATCGTACTGGTCATTCTTTCTGAATAGTACTATTGAGGTCTGTGGAACCAATTACTTACGCAGGGCTGGGACAACATTTGGAGAGCATACACAACGTATCTAACTGACAACACTGTCTTCCTCCTAGTCTTGAGTGCTTGATCTTCCACTGGAGGATAAAGATGGTTGATTAACGTTCTGCCACATATGTTCTATTAATGCTCTGCCACATTCTGCCTCTGACTCAATGCTTTGTCCAGACCCTGTCCTTCCACAGACTCTAGATCTCAAATGTTATATGTTTCAGGATCCAACCCTGTACTATAGACCATAGTGTTATATAGGCTGATTTTCCCCCTTCACCCGAAGGAATCTGACAACAGATAGCTTCATATATTTGGTAGCTTATGAACAGTATGGTTACTTTCATTTTGCTTCTATTGTATTGACACATGGAAATTGGAAGAAAAGTATAAATACCCTGTGTATTACTGAAATGGCATTTCTAACAGATTTTACATCTTATTTTCAGGTCTGACACTATAATCAATCTGCATTTAATATTCAGTTTAATTTCTAACAGAGAGCAGCGATTTTTTTTTTTTAGGACTCAATAATGCCTATGTTTCTCTGCAATATACAGTTTTCAGTATTATTACAGTGTAATGTATACTCACTTTTTCTGTAGAGTAGGGGTAGTATAGTCAATACCAATGAGTCTGGTTTTGAGAGTATATTAGTTCTAATTTGGAAGTATAATTAGAAATGCTGCTGGGAAGGTCATATTTCAAAAATAATGATGCTAAATCTCTCCTGTGGGAAAGGTCTTCTAGTCTGAGAATCTCTTTCCTTCTGCTTAGCTGACTGGTTAATTCCTTATCATTATTATGAGTACATGAGCACTGCCTGGTAGAACAGTCAAATATTCAAAGCTTTTGCTGCCAACTGTTTTCTGTTATTTCCTTCTAATGTAAAACATAAAGTTTTGATTGTTAGGTTTTTAATTATGAGAGGTTTAACCAAATACAAAGTTTAGTGCCACAAGTTTAGTGGGGTGATATTATAAGATGCTCCTCACTTCTTAAAACTGAAATGAAAAGCCAGGGTTGCTCTTTAGGCAAGTTATTGCAGTATTTAATATAAAGATTATACAAACATAGATGAAAAATGTTTTGCCTTTGAGCTCCAGTTTTCTGTTCCACTCTCTACTTCCATTTACTCCTCCACCCCACCCAAAAATTATTGATCATACAGTATAGTCACATATAATCTTTGTACATAACTCTGCTGTCAGGATTTTATCTGGGAGAAACCTGACAGCTAGACTAAGGGTCTGTCTACACAGCAAAAGGAAATTACACTATAGACCTACCCTTAGGCTATTTAAACTTTTCATATGGATTCAGAGGGAAAAATAGAATCATCCTTTTCTCCCGCTATCCAGAATTAAGATAATGATTAAAATAAAGTCTTTTTTTTCCTAAATAATTTGAGAATAACAATTGAAGTTACAGATGGCTGGTAACGGCAAGGTATCTTCCCCCCACACTGAAGTTAATTGGAGCTGAGAACATGCGCAGAAATTTGCAGGATTGAGCCCTATAGAGATCACAGCCCTGCTTCCAGAAGCGAGGGGTATTGTCTTGAAAAATAAACAAATAAAGTGGAGCTTTTATTGGAATAATTGTTTTTATCTCTAAGCTACCTTGTGTGTTTGGTAATAATAAAGATTTTAATGCAAAGCCATAGAAAAGGGAAGAGCACTTAGGATGAAAAATATGAAGAGTAAAATCTGCCAGAAGGAGGTAGGCTCTTTAAAATAAAGTAAAAACTTCAACAAGTTTTACAAGCATTAAACATTTTTAGTATAATGGCAATATAAAGTTATTTCAAGACAAACTCAGGAATGTAGGAGCTGGATTTTGAGCATTTACAAAGTAGGTGAATATCAGTTGTGTTTTTCCTTGGTCTATTTTTTTCTGTAGAGGTCAGAGAGAGTATGGAACATAATATGTTGACTTGTGTATGTCTTAGTTTTCCAACTGTCAAGAAAAATATTGATCAAGCAGGGAGTGCTGAAGTTGTCTGTTAGTAAATGTGCAACTGGAGGGGTTGAGGGAGTAAAACAAAGAGTAAATTATTAGAATAGATACTGAGCAGAAAGTTAACTATAGACCTGTTCAAAAGCCAAGAAAAGTCAATGGAGAGACTCTTATTTATTTCCAGGAACCTTTGATCAGAACCTATACCTCTATCGTCTCCCGATGCATTTTCTTTTTCCAGCCAAGTAGAGAGTTTTCCATGTTTTCTAATATAAACTCATGTTCTTACCCTATTTGTTGCCATAATTTATTTTTTTCTGAATCTTCCCTAGTATTCCCAGACCATTACTCTTTGGGACTTGCACAGAAGATGTAACCTTGAAAGCTATTTGTAACTAGATTGTAAAATTTTCACAGCTAGGACTTTTTCTGTCTATAAAGCATCAAGCACAATTTTGCACTATAAAAATAAATCCCTCTCCTCCTGGATGACAATTTTCAGATTAGGACAATTTTCAGATTAGGAAATTATTTTTGGCTTGCTCCTTCAAGTTGCTGAGTTCCCTCAATCCCCAATGAAGTCAGTGGGAGTTGAGGACTCTCAGCACCCTCCAGAAATGAGCACTCTCCTCAGGCAGTTTCATTTGTATAAGGAATTATTCTTCATCTCCTGTCCTAAATATTTGTGACATATTGATGTATACAGTAAGCAGTAACCACATTTTACTGAAAAGAGGGCAGCATTTTGGTAATAACTAAAGTGCTCCTGTGTGTTGTTTGCATATCTGCTTGTAAAGCGCGTTGGCATTGTTCAGGAGGAAAGATCTACGTGAATGTAAGATCATTTTCACTGTCATATAAATGTATGTGTAATCTTATAAAACAAAAGAAGGATTGGGAGAACAACTTTCACAGAATCCACATCTAGGTGACAGTGACAAGACAGAATTTTTAAACAGAATTATTGTCTAATCTTAATAATAGGAAAACAAGCATTTCATAAAAGATGTGATCATCATGTGATCATCAGCAAGTCCTGGGTGTCAGTCTGAACAGCTCCCTAATGGCAACTATCTGATCCCTTGACAGAGAGAGAGACATTTTGACTGTTTATAGTATGTTTGATCTGCTGGCTCCCAGAAGTGGCTCCACATAGCAAAACAAGTTTAGTAACTTGGCTGGAACGGGGAAATAGGATTTTTACAGCTAATATCTCGGGCATTGTTTCTTGACAACCTGAAGTGTTTAGCAGAGGTGGCTTATCTTGAGCCATTCTTCTTGTTTTCCTTGCAAACCATTATTAAACTAAACCAACATATTCAAAAAGCGAATGTCCCAATATTTAAGACAATACAGTCAACAATCCAATAACAAAGTTATCATACAATATTATTAAATTATCATAGAGCAGCTCCTCAACAATTACAGAAATTTTGACCTGAAATTTAGTATATGAGGATCCATAACTATATAGATTGGCATCAATCTCTTCAGAAAAGTACTGTGGAAGGGGCAAGAGTGCTTATAGATAAAACAAGAAAAACTACATGTACAATTCTTATGACAGCTCCAGAAAGAAAGCTGTAGACACGTAGTTAGTTTATTAAAGAACATGAGCCCAAATTTTCAAAAGTGATTAATGATTTTGTTTACCTAGTTTTTGAGTCTCCTATTTGAGACACCTTAATAGAAAAGCACCTAATTTTCAGAAGATGCATTTTCTGAAAATCCAGATCCTTTTAAGGGCTACGAAGTTGGATATTCAAAAATTCAGCTGCCCAAATCACTCGTGACATCCAAAAATTTAGGAAGTTCTTCTGACTACCAAAGACACTAGATGCACCAAGAACAAATGGCTCTGTGAAAATCTCATTACTGTATTATAATATTAAAGGAGAGTGAAGACACTGAAAAAGCATAGAGTTCAAACAAAATTCCCTGTATCTTCTTGGTCTTTGTGACAATATTACAGATAATTAGTAATATAATATCTAAACTTTCAGCAATACGTTAGAATGTTTCTACAGTATTGGAACAGTGAGCCAGATGCTTAGCTGGTGAAAATAGGCACAGCTCTAGGAAATCCAACCACATAAGGCACTTATTGGTAGTAACCTATCTACCTATTCAATTGTAATCAGAATTGAAATTATGGCAACTGCACGTGTTCAGTTTGCTAATCTAATAAATCCAACTCTTCTTCAAATCCCTTCATAGTTTTCATTACATTTTCCACATCAGATTTAAATTCTTTGTCCAAATCTTCAAGTACCCGAATGACTCAGCTCCTGCCTATCTCTCCACCATCTCAAAAAAAAAAAATAGTTTTTGCTTCCCCATTACTCTCTTCATTCCATTCAAGATGTACAACTAACCACCCTCTCTGTCTTTTTCCGATGAAGTTATTCTGATTTAAACCAGCGAGGATCTGGCCAAGTGATTTTTTGAATCAATGCTGTTTTGTGAAATAACCTAATAGTTGTTCCTGGGAATCAGAGGATGCCAAATGAAAATTATCTTCCTTTAAGGGAAGACCAGGGTTTAAATGTGTATGCTGGAGTCTACCGAGAAAGTGGAAAGAAGAGGGAAGAATGACTGATGTCACTTTTTACTGAGCATTCAGAGGAACCTGAAGAAAATACTACCATTAATTTGCCATTAAATATGTCACAAATTCTAGACCTGTTAAATCAGCAACTTTTACAAGCTTGTTCTTTATAAACAATCACTAGAATTGATTAAACAATCACATAGAATTGGAATGAAAATTACGCATAGACACACACAATTAAATAATGTATATATAACTTTGATTTCTTTTGAATGGGATACTTTCTCAAATGCACCAACAACAGAACCATCAATGATGCTGGGATGTGAGTGTGTGTGTGTGTGTGTGTGTGTGTGTGAGAGAGAGAGCGAGAGAGAGAGCGAGAAAGAGAGAAATAGCAAGTGAAAAGATCATGACAAATTATCAAGATTTCTATTAGTGTATTTGCATCATTTATCTATGGTCATATGTTACTCCCATTCATTTTTTGAATAAATAACAGAGGTAGAGCATGTCACCAAGGTTACACTCCCCCCAAAATCTTTAACATAGGTGAATTTTCCATATAGTTAAAAATAATTTTCATATTTTCAAATATTGCTGATATAAAATACCAGAAGAGAGTTCATCACAAAGTCACTGAGTGGACAGAAGTGTTCTAGCTCCTGTCAACAAATGTGTGTAAAAAGTTAGAGAGAACTATTGACAACAATTACGTGGCTGGCTGATCAAAGAGCATAACTGGCGAGCTTAAACTAAAATGGCATTCACTGTCTCTAATGGAAGGATGGAGCCAGTCGCACCATGCCCCTTCTGCCTGCGGCCCCACTCCTCCCATCTCAGGGCCTGTCCCTGCTCCACCCCAGGCCCCACCCCTGCTTGGCCAGCTCATTGCCATGACCCTCCCCCCCCATTGCCAATTGATGGTCCACCTTGTCTCCCACACTTCACCTTCCCCCCAGGCGGCAGGTGACACCTGGGGGGACTGAGGAGGGAGTGGGGAAGCAGTGAGCAGAGTGCGAGAGGAGAGGTGGGATACATGCAGTGTGTGGTGGTGAGGGGCTGCTTGGGGAGGGGGACATAGCTTCAGGGAAGCCAGTCAGGGAAAGGGGGTGTGGAAGAGAGGAGGGCGGTCAAGCAGGGAAGTTGGCTAGTGAGGAGGGATGCAGCAGTGATCAGGCCAGAGCAGGGGTGGACTGTGTGTGGATGCCACAGGCAGAAGAGGTGGAACCAGGAGCTAGCATCCATGAGAGGAAGCTTTCACCCTTCTCATGCTGCTCATGGCTCTAGCCCCTTTTAAAATCGCCAGGCCCCTGGGCAATTGCCCCCTGCCCACCCGTTGGCAAGCCTGCTGTTATATATCAGCAGTGTTCCAGGCTGTTGATCATGAAGTATACAGAAACAACTGTAGAACTGACAGCGGTATATTAAATAACTTTAAGGTGGCATCATTCACTCCTTTTGGTGAGAACTCAAAGGGTTATGGTGAGACAAGTCATTGTTCTTCCACTCTGAGGTCTCTCCTATGTGGTATTGTATATGGTTCAGTCGTATCACTTTTCTTCTTGTATTTGCATGAGAAACGCAATGAGGGAGATTATGAGGAGCAATGGGCTTCAGTATCATCAGTATTCCATTGATGCTCAATTCTGTGTTTGCACATCAAACACAGACAGAGCTGATCCACTGCTAACCCAGTGCCCAGCAGAGATTGAGTCCTAAGGGAAAGCTAGCTGATTTAGGCTCTATCCTAATAAAAGAGAAAACAGTTGGCAAGAAAAACTCTCTGAAGACGTGGCTGTTGGCTGTGACTACACCTCCTGCTAAGGGTATCTGCCAATAGATTCTCAAGGTTATTCACAGTCCCGGGGTCTTATTGGAATCATTGTTGATCTTGGGTTCCCAAAGAGCCATAGTGGCTGGAAAAAAATGGTGTCTTCAATTGGCCAAGAGATTTTGCTGTTTCTTCTCATATGTACTTTTGTCCGTGGTTTTTCCTGCCCTTTTCCCCTCAAGGCCAGGCTGTTATAACACTCTCTAGTTAGGACAATACATTTATTTATTTATTTATTCACATATAGAGTGCCAACAGTATGCTTGATGCATTATAGATAGGAACTGTAAGAAGATAAAGACCCAGATTCTCTGGTCCTTCTCAGTGGCAATTGGAGGGGAGAGGACAATGGATGCTTTACTGCATCTTTATGTTCCTCCCATCCTGGGGCCACCCTGTGGCTCTAATGCAAGTCCAACTGTCAACATCCCCCAAGGGACTATTCCAGTAGTGAGGGATCAGCCAGCTGCAGCAATATCCATGCTATGCTCTCTTTTTTCTGGCCATATCATATCCCCTATACTAGAGGTTATGAAGGAGGTATAAAGCCTCTGAAATAATCATTTGTCACCTAGAGAGTCATCCAAGTTAGGGGTAATCTTGAGGTGCCCAGTGGGGATGTGGATGCTTTGCACTACCAGAGCAGTCATAAGAAACTGGCTCAAGGTCTTTGTCTCAAATAGTTGACAATCCCAAGAATGATGTAGGATGAGATATAATTAAAAAGCAGTATGATCAAATGGTGAAGTTTTGTTCACATCATCTTAGTTCTAAATTTTTTAAAATAGTTTAGTAACCTAATTAGTTGACAGTTCTCGGCACTGAGGCCTAGCATGTACTGGCTATTGTATGGAGTGCCTTGTTTGGAGAAGTAGAGGGTAAAGGCCTAATATATTGGATCTGAGACTTAGGGTGTCCCAAATGTTCCAGTTATATGGGTATAGACTGGTGTTCAGATTCACCAGCCAGGAATGGAAAAATAACATCCAAGCTATAGATCTCTTCAAATCCTTTTCTTCAGGACTTCTTTTATTTCCAAAACAAAAACTCAAAACCAGAGCCAATCAGATCAAACAACTGGGTTCAAGCCACCCATATCCTTTTCTTCTTCAGGCCTTGCTTACACTTAACTAACTTGCTTAACTAATTCAAGGTAAAATTCCAGTGAAGACAAGGCAGTTTTTAGCTTTCACACAAATTAGTGAGTCAAGTTAAAGACTATGGGAGACCCTAGCTACTATGACACACTAGGGCATCCCTGACTCTGGGTCTCCACTGTCTCCTGCCTCTGTCTAAGTGTCAGAAAACCTTATATTTGGCTTCTTGCTTATAACATGCTTGGTTCTAGTCATGTATATGGAACTGGAGCTCCCAGTATTAAACGGGTTTACTAGAATGTATGCAAGTGCCTGTTACCCTGAGGCTCAGATATAAGAATGGGAGAAAAATATAAAGAGGATGTTTATTTATGAAGTTTGGTCAGAATGAAAGGCAGATAAGGGGAGCAAAAAAACAATGACAGCAGACAGGTAGGCAGAAACTAAATTGTGCAGGTGACAAAGAGATCAGGGCAAGGAGCTGAAATGTGATGTGGAAGGAGAGGGGAAAACTGTGAGGGGATCTGAAGAGAAGGCAGACATGGTGAGATTAGCAAAACAAAAACCTCAAAATCCCAAACAAACAAAAAATTACCACCACCACCCCCGCCAACTCTGCAAAAAACCACAATTACATCTATGCAGCCTGCTGTGGTGTGATTCTCATTGCAATTGTGGTTATAACTGAAGGTGCTAGTTATGATCCATAAATCTCCTAAATGTTATACTTGCCTATTACATCAGAGGCTACCTTTCCTTTTTGTGCCCCACCAGTACACCTGCATTCAGGGTGGAATTCAAAGGAGCCAGGGGCAGGACTTTCTCACCAGTGGGCATTTCCTCTGAAAATTTGTCAGAGTCTAATACCAGCCTCTCTAACACTGCGGAACAATATATACCTTGATTTTCAAGACATTTTCTATCCTCTTAATCTAGTTTATGTGAAAGAAATCCAGGTGTAACAGTAATGGACACCTTAAAAAAGGGAAGCATGCATTATATTCATTAATTAACTATAAATGGTCATTTTTGTGGACTAAATATAAACATGTCATGTTCAATTCTTCCATCCATCCCCTGCAGGGCATCTTTTTGTCCTTTTGGAACCTGTAAATCCCTACATTTTTATTTGTTTTATACATTTTCCTGTATTTGGGGTCCCATATCATCTGGAATGCCTGTCATCAGGCTTGTATAATAGTATCTGCATGGATACTGACCTGAGGAAATATAAAACCATAGAAATGTAGGACTGGCAGGGACTTTGACAAGTCATCTGTTCCAGTCCCCTGGACTGAGGCAGGACTAAGTATTATCTCTAGACCATCCCTGACAGGTGTTTGTCTAACTTGTTCTTAAAAACTTCCATTGATGGAGATTCTAGGTAGCCTCCCTAGGTAATTTGCTCCAGGGCTTAACTACCCTTACAGTTAGGAAGTTTTTCCTAATGTCTAACCTTCGTGAAATGTATGCCCATTACTTTCTTGTCTTGTCTTCAGTGGTTAAGGAGAACAATTTATCACCCTTCTTTTTATAACAATCTTTCACATACTTAAAGACTGGTATCATGTTCCATCTTAGTCTTCCCTACTCCAGACTAAGAAACCTCAGTTGTTTTCAATCTTTCCTCATAGCTCAAGTTTTCTAAGCCTTTAATCATTTTTGTTGAGCTTCTCTGGACTTTCTCAATTTGTCCACATCTTTCCTAAAGTGTGGTGCCCAGAACTGGACACAGTACTCCAGCTGAGACCTTGTCAATGCTGAGTGGAAGAATTGCTTCTTGTGTCATGCTTACAACGCTCCTGCTAATACATCCCAGAATTATGTTAACTTTTTTTACAACAATATTACGCAGCTGACTCATATTCAGTTTGTGTCTATTATAACTCTCTAGATCCTTTTCTGCAGTACTCCTTCCGAGGCAGTCATTTCCCATTTTGTGTTTGTACAACTGATTATTCCTTCCTAAGTATAATATTTTGCTCTTGTCCTTATTGAATTTTATCCTACTTATTTCAGACAATTTCTCCAGTTTGTTCAGATCATTTTGTAATCCTGTCGTCCAAAGCACTTGCAATCCCTCCCAGCTTGGTACTGTCTGCAAACTTTATAAGTGTATTGAATAGAACCAGACCCAGGACAGATCTTTGCAGGACTCCAATCGATATGTCTTTCAGCTTGACTGTGAGCCATTGATAACCAATCTCTAACTATGATTTTCCAACCAGTTGTGCACCTACATTATAATAGGTTCGTCTAGGCTATATCTCTTTATTTTGTTTATGAGATGGTCATGAAAGACAGTATCAAAAGTGTTATTAAAGTTGAGCTATATCTCAACTAATGCTTCCCCCTCATCCACAAGGCTTGTTGCCCTGTCAAAGAAGGATATTTGGTTGGTTTGACTTGATTTGTTCTTGATAAATCCCTATTGACTATTACTTAACACCTTATTATCTTCCAGGTGCTTACCAACTGATTGTTTGATTATTTTCTTCATTATCTTTCTGGGTAATCAATGAGACTAGGTCTTGCCATACAGAAGTCTTCTGTTTGGGGGTCTAGTTGATTAGAGGATATCTGATTCTGTTGGAGTCAGCTTGTCACCATCTTTTAATTGACTTTCAGAAAAAGTAAATTAAAAATTGGAGTCTAGAAAGTAATTTGTGAGGAAATTGACATCAAAAGACAATACTTTTGTGGTCTTTGAGCTACGCTGCCAATTTACTGGAGTTTTCTTTTGGGTGTGTAAGCAGACATTTGCATGCACCGTTTATTTAGCTGTACTATCAGACTGCATACATAGTTTCACTACTTTTTGTGTATATATTCCTTATTTTAGTACATGCATATGGAACTTTCAATAAACAAATCGGCATATATTTTGACACTGCATTTATCACAAGTATTTATCTACTTGGAAAATCTGGTCTGTCTTGGAAAACAATAGGAAAGATTCTCCTTTTTTACATGTAAAAGACTTTATTTTTCAGTTAGAAACTACTTTACATCATTTTAAAATCTGTTAATTTTCCCATTTTATTCTATGTTTCTGAAGCATTTTTATCCATCCATAAGAAATATGCATTCATACCAGCAAAGATGAGATTTGAAGTGTTGTCAGTTTTAGTTGGGGCTGCCCTTCTATATCCATTAAATAACCTCAGGGAAAGCTAGTGCTGCCGAAGCAACCTACATTTCAAGCAAACTTTTGTCAGACAACTTTTTGGTACAAATGGGACAGCTGAGCATGGGCAGAAGACATACTGCACTTGCCACATTTTTTTTTCAGGCTATAGAGCAAATACAGAGTTTTCAGACAACAGTATGCAGAGTTGTCAGCATTATTTTATCCAGAATATAAAATAAAAAATTATGCATGTATTTTCCTGTACTTTCAGCCAATGCTTACTGGATAGTTGCAACTTTTGTAAATTGTGTACCTGTAACAGCCAAGCCTAATCCTCCTTTTCCCTCTCTCTATAATCTTCCTCCACCGCTAGTGAGCTACTCAGACAAACAGTAAATTGTTCGACATTTTGAAGGTTGCTGTTTTAGCATTTTTATTTTACTTGAAAGTCAATACTTTTCAAGATGTCATGACATTTTCATTTTCCTGTAGGATAGATATAATGCCACTGAAGTAAACAGTGACAAGATTAAAGCTTATTCTCTTCAATCCAATTTTTAGGAAAATTTTCTGAAGAGACTAAATGAGTTAGAAACAGACGTTTTGTCAGGACTCATGAGCTTCAGTAAAGCTAAACACCAGCTCTCTAGCACATTTCTAATTGAATATGCAATTAAAAAGCTTTCAGTGACCCCCTAAGGCTTCCCAGGCTAGTTAATAGAAAACTTCTCATTCTACTTTAACAAGCAAGATAAAACTTTTTTATTTTAAAATACTTTGTTAAATAAAATACTCTCACACTTTGTTTCCTGCTTTTGTTGAAAGGGTTTGTTAGACATAGACTCACATGGCTGGGATGTTTAAAAGCAAAATGATTATGATAGCAAATACATTAAGCAACATGCTCAAGAATTTTACAGTAATTTGCACATAATTATAACAATTCTTTGGTATGACACAAAACAAATGTGAGCTGTCCTAAACAAAGCACTGTGCATTAAGTGACATACATAAAAGGTCTGGTTATTTTAATATATTTGAATACTTGCATTTGTCTGTTTAGAAAATTCAGACTGACATTGCAGAGGCATTATCATTTACTTTATTTTATTTTATTTTTGCTTAGTGAAAAAGACTGTACAGGCTGAATAATAATAAATGTTAAGTAAACTATAATAATATAATATTTTGTAGCAAAGCCAAAGAACTTAAGAAAATATATAAATGAAAATTAGAGATTTTACAGTGAAACATGGGAGCTATTTAACAGTGCAAAAGCAACACTACACAATAGTGTAGTACAGAGAGTACAGAATCCCACACCCATTTGAAATCATGGGGGACTTAAGGTAAATCAAATGAAGTTACCTAAGCAGGAATTTGGCTCGGATACTAGGACTAGCACCCTTACATTTGGAAAAAGGATGTCTAATAAGTAAAAATGGTCAAAACCTGAGATTAACTGCATGTTTTACATCAGGAATAGTCACTTTAACAGCACACTCTTCCTTGAAGCACCTTAGTGGAACACTGTTTCCACCTCTTCTGCAGCATTGTAAGTTTTCCTTCAGGATTTCTCATGCAAGTATCTACCAGGCCAAACAGCTTGGTTTGTGATATCAGAAAAGATTAAAGCTTGTAGTGGCATGCTCAGAGGCAATGTTAGAATTGTTGAATTTCCCAGCATGCTCTGGAGTCAATTTGTAACTAAAATCCTGTTTAGAAACTCAAGTGAACTCTGTGCACTCTCTGTCTCTCTCACATATGAAATCTGTAAAGCAACAGTCTATAGATGCAGTTATAGGTCTATAAGCCATTTCAAGGCCTCCTCTGTGACATTGTAGATATCATCCAATCCACATTTGAATCCATATTTGGAGCACTGCTTTATGATGTGTTTGACGATTGGGATATTCTCACCACAGTCACAAGAAGGGGAGTCTTTGATTTTCTACTTGTACATCAAGTAGCCACATCTTTCATGGTTTGTTTGGATGCAGTTTAGTGTGGTCCAAAGTCTGAGTAGCAGGTCAAAACTAGGATGGTGGCTTGCTGGGTCAGTAGTAATGTGCTTGTCTGGAATGGTAGATGAGGTCCAGACACTTGTAGGATCCAGAGACATGAGGTGGTCACGTTTGGTCCATAGTGGTTTTCGTGATTTTAGGAACTGTAGGGTATGTTATCCATAACTTACCATATGGGAAGTTCGGGGTAGTCTTCAATGTGCTTACGTTCTTGTGATGTGGCTATATCTTGATGGATACCTGGAGGTCCCATGTTTGCTAATACAGAAAGCCACAGTAGAGGTTTTGGTTTTAAAGTCCCTATGGTGATTCCCATGGTCTGATTCAGCTGCCTATTCACAAGCTGGGTATGCTATCTTCTTGTCCATGCTGGTTCACAGTACTTTAGAACTGAGTACACCAGGGCCAACTCTGGCAATCGTAGCACCAGAGAACTTGATCCCTAGTTTGTTCCTGCTAACCTTTGAATAATGTTGATGTGAGTCTTTGCTTTAGAGACTACTGTCTTTTGGATAGAAGATGATGACTTTCACACAGTCGACCCTGTTAAGTGGGGCACCATAACTAATGTCAGCAAACCAGTGACCAAATGTCAATTGTCAACCTCCCAGTCAAAAAAGCAACAAAATAAATGATCACTTTGTGTAAAATACCTAAATGGAGAATGGCCTATAGTAAAAAGATTTCTGTTAAGATATGTATATCTCTTATTTTTATTTTTATCATTCCCTTAATTTTATGGTGCTCATGAGTAAATATGATAAAGAGCTAATCCTATGACTCCAGTTTGATACCTTGGCCTTTTCTCCTAGATTTTCAACAGTAGCTTAGGGTTTTATTGGTAGTACACTGAAAGATATTTTATGGAACATTTTCCTTCATGGAGAGAAAATATGTTTAGAGGGAGACATTATTTATGTATATTTATATCAGATATACAATAGTATGGCTGCAAAAATAATTACAATACTGTAAAGCTTGAATGTAAAGAGGACTCCATGCATGACTTTCAAAAGTCCCCAATTACAGACTTCATTCCACATAAATGTGGCACTTGCTTGTATGAATGATTTACATTAGACATGTAGGACTTTAAAAAGGGATTATAGAAAATGTTATTTATGCTAAAGACATTAATCCCATCTCATTAGAACAAATTAATTTTAGTTCTCATGAAAGGTGTTGGATTAACAACCTTGGAGACATAAGTACTCTATCTGTAGAACAGGTATAGCATAGATAGCAGGGGTGCACATTTCCTCACAGTGCAGTGCTAATGTGCCCTTGGAGTGACCTCTAGGGTTCAGAGTTGAATTCAGTATATATTTGGACCTGCATGCTAAGATTGAGTGGAGTGCAACAATGCAGTGATAGTATTCAGAGATCAGAGAAAGCTTGTTGATGACTATAAATCAGTGGTGCCCAAACTTTTCCTGTTGCATGCCCCTTTCCAATAAGGGAAGCTGTCCGCACCCTCCACCATTACTGAACATATGGCTCAACAGCAGAGCTGGGGGCAGAACGGGAGATGGGGGAGGAGCTCAGGCTAGAGGCAGAGCTGGGCTGAGCTGGAGGGCAGAGCATGGGGTTGGCTAGGAGGAGAGTTGTGGCTGACACCGGAGCTGGGATGGGGGCAGAATGGGGCTGGGTGGTGCACACTCCCCTCCCCACATCAGGGCTGGCCCGGGCCCTATTAAGTGCCCCCTGGACATTCTTCCATGCCCTCCCCACACAGTTTGGGGACCACTGCTATAAATCATATCAGCATTTCTCTACTGCTTCCACATTACCTCATTTGATAGTTCCTTCATCTCTTATGGTTCGCTCAAGTCAGTAACCATCTCGGTCTGTGATATGTCTGCCACTCATTATACCAGTTGTGACAAATTTGAAACCCAGTCTGGAAGTGAATATGTAATAAGAGTCTAGAGTTTCTCACTGGCCGTCCACTACTGTACCCTACCAGACACTGAAGAACGAAGAATGCTGACACTAAAGCTGCTGTTGCTGTTGCATTCAACTGCCTAGACCCTAGTGAGCCACGTAGTCAGTCTAGGGAAGCTATGGAAGAGATTCTTGGGGGTCATGATGGTAGGAGACAAGCAGGGAAGTAGGGATAAATAGAGTTGAGGGGGGCAGACAGACTGAATAATTACTGGGGAGGATATGGTGAGGTAAGATAGATCCTTGAGTAGTAAAAGCATTTTGCAGGGTGTGCAGAGGCCTAAAAAGGGGAAGAGGTTTTTTTGGTGTGGAGGGTAGGGAGTGGTAATTGCTGTTGGCTTGAGTTATTCAGAGCCTACAGATACTGCACTGAGGCATTAGTACTTGAAAACATGCCTCTCTGAAATTGCCTTGGCCCCCAGTGAACTGAGGCAGCAATTCCATGCGGCAATCTTCAAGTGTCGATGCTTCACTGAAGGGTTTGTTGACTTCTTGGATGCTACTACCTCCAGCTCCTGGGTGCATTAAATCACTGGAGAAACCCTTCTTATGACACACTCCAGAGAAGTTGAGGGATAGAAGGGAGTGGTGGTGTGTGAGTAGGGATGAGGAGACATGTCTTGGAACAGGGCACCTCTGATGGGAGCAGGTGTGGGTAGATGCAAGAGGACAGTCCAGGCACATAGGGGATATCAGAATTCTACAGTGAGACATGGGGGAGAACTGAAACTCCCTGGGTCAAGGATTAGAAATGAGGCTATGGAGTTTGTCCTGAAATATATTGGTATTTTTCAGGGGACAAGCAGGGGATAATACATATTAGCATTAACAGATATCTATGTGAATCTACATCAACACTGATACATGCTTATTAAAATTCTAGGACATTCCCACAGAGAATTTGTTAACTTTTCATTATGGTTGCTAGACTTCAGATTATACCAAAGTCTACCTAATAAGCAAGGAAATAAGCAGTCAAGCCATTTAGCACCCCATCAAATTCCACTTGTAAATTCCCCATTTACAACTCAACTACTTCACTTCCTTAGCCTACGTTGAGCCTCAGATTTGTGGCTTGGTAATTTTAAAGGCATTATCCAGTATTTCCACTCAGGGCATATTGATAGGGAAGGAGTCACCAGGAAGCATGTTACACATAGTCTTCCAATTTCTTTTTCTCGTGGGCAAAGTCTTGGAAGAAATGATTGTGGTGGTGTCAGTTTCAGTGACAGGCTCTGTGTAGAGGGAGCTGTATGAGCAGCAGAGAGTTTGCTGTTTGCTTTGGTCTCTGATATAGTCAATCAGTCAACATACCTGATAGTTTTTGTCTAACCTGTTCTTAAAAACCTCCAGTAACAGGGATTCCACAACCACCCTTTGTAACCTATTCCAGTACGTAACAACCCTTATAATTAGAAAGCTTTTCTTGATACCTAATCGAAAACTCCCTTACTTCAGTTTAAGCTGATTACTTTTTCTCCTGCCTTCAGTGGACATGGAGAATAATGGAGCACCATCCTCATTATAACAGTCTTTAACTTATCTGAAGCTATCATCGGTCACCCCTCCAACTTCTTTTTTAAGACTAAGACATGTCCAGATGTTTTTAACCTTTCCTCATAGGTATTATTTTCTAAATCTTTTATCGCTTTTGTTGCTCTCCTCTGGACTCTCTCCAGTTTGCCCAGTTTCCTGAAGTGTGGCACCCAGTATTGAACACAATACGCCAACAGAGACCATACCAGTGCCAAGCAGAGAGGGACAATTACCCCTCTATATTAGTCCTTCTTGCAACTGTATCGCATTGTCAGCTCATATGCACTTTGTGATGCACTATAACCCACAGATCCATTTCAGCAGTTCTGCCACCTAGCCAGTTATTCCCCATTTTGTCACTGTGCATTTGATTTTTTGTTTCTAAGTGTAGTGCTTTGCACTTGCCTTTACTGAATTTCATCTTGTTTATTTCAGATGAATTTGTCTCCAATTTGTCACAGTCATTTTGAATTCTAATCCTGTCCTCCAAAATACTAGCAACTTTTCCCAGCTTGGGGTCATTGGCAAATTTTATAAGCATACTCTCCTCTCCGTTATCCATGTCATTAATGAAAATATTGAATAGTACCAGACCCAGGAGAGAGCCCAATGGTGTCTCACTGGATACAACCTCCCAGTTTGACAGTGAATCATTGATAACTACTGTCTGAGCAATTTTTCAACCAGTTGTGCACTCACATTATAGCAATTTCATCTAGAGCACATTTTCCTAGTTTGCTTATGAGAATATCATGTTGAACTGTCAGAAGTCTTACTAAAATCAAGATATATCATGTCTACTGCTTCCCCCATCTACTAAGCCAGTAACCCTATCAAAGAAGGAAACTAGACTGATTTGGCATGATATGTTCTTGACAATCTATGTTGGTTATTACTTATTACCTTATTATCCCCCCAGTGCTTACAAATTGATTATTTAACAATGTTTTCCCTTTCCAGGTATTAAAAGTTATTCTGATTGGTCTATAATTTCCTGGGTCCTCTTTGATCCCCTTTTAAAATATATTTACTATGTTTGCCCTTCTGCAGTCTTCTGGGAGCTCACTCGTCCTCCATGAGTTTTGAAGATCATCACTAATGGTTCTGAAATTAATTCAAATAGCTCTAAGTATCCTAGGGGAATTTCTTCAGGCCCTGCTGGCTTGAATGCATCTAACTTATGCATTTAACCTCTTTAACCTGTCTTTCCCTACTCTGGCTTTGGTTCCTTCCCCCCTGTTATTAATATTAATTGTGTTAAGTATCTGGTCACAATCAATCTTTTTAGTGAAGATTGATGTAATTGGTTGTTAGCTCTCTTTCCCCACTAAGTGGTAGACCTACACTTTCCTTCATCTTTCTCTTGTTCTTAAAAAACCTCTTTTTTAAGATCTTTTGTGTCCCTTACTAGGTATAACTCATTTTGGGACTTAGCCTTTCTGATTTTGTACCTGCACGATCATGCTATTCTCTTGCATTATCTTTCGCAATTTGTCCATGTTTCCATATTTTGTAGGATTCCTTTCCGATTTTCAGGTAGTTAAAGAATTCCTAATGGAACCATATTAGCCTGTTACTATTCTTCCTATCTTGCTTTCTGTAACACGGGGTCCGGTCCCGCAGTTGTGGCCCTTCTTCGGGCCCCAGCTCAGAGGAAGGCCACCACACCTTCCTACCAGGGGAACGTTCGCATCTGTGATGAGTCGGTGCACCGACCCTGAGACAGGGTGGGCAGGCAAACAGTCTATTGCCCCGGCCCTCAGGCAGGGCGGGCGGGCAAGCAAGCAGTGTCCTCTAGTCAGGATAGCAGGGGACGGTACTCACTCTCTTGGTGGCAAGGATAAGGGGGAGGGAAGGGCCCACCCACCCAACTCCACTGCATCCCAGCCCAGGGCCCTACTAGTGGCAAAGACGCTGCCACTGAGTCAGCAGGGATCCCGCCGCAACCTGCTGATGGGGTCTCACCCCTGTCTCAGCCTTGGCTATGGCTGTCCCTGGGCCACTTCCTCCCCGTATCCCCAGGTACCTGTATCGGTGAGATCCTCGGTGTCACTAGGGTACACAGCCCACAGCAGGCTTACCAGTCCCTCTGAGTCCACCAGCGGCAAGGCGGGGAGCTCCTCTGCGAGAGGGGCAGCTCCTCCAGGTCACAGGGCTCAGGGGATGGCTCTGCCTCAGGCAGCTCCTCCAGGTTCTGTCCCATCTCGGGAGATGGCTCAGCCTCAGGCAGCTCCTGCAGGTCAGGTCCAGCCTCGGGAGGGATCTCCCAACCCTCAGGCTCAGGGGAATCGGTCCAGTTCTGGGGGCCTGTAGGCCTAGGCCTAGGACAATCTAGGGGGCCTAGGGGCCTTATCCAACCCTTAGTGGTTGGTCGCTGGGGCCACTCCCAGGTACTCGCTCCAGGAGGCGCTCGCTTGGGGCAGCGGCCTGGCCTGGCCCGGCCCGGTTCGGTTCAGGCCTTTGCTGCAGCCGGCGGAGCAGCACATCTGCCTCCGGCAGCAGCTTCCTCCCTTCTGAGCTGTGGGCCTGCTTTTTATACTCTCAGCTCTGGCTGAGGCCCCGCCCCTCTGGTACTGGATTGGGCGGCTGGCTGGATCTATCGCTAGCCAGCCTCCCGGTTGCCGGGCAGACTGGGCAGCCAGCCCTTTTACTGTCCCACCCCGTGGTGGTGGCTCTTCTTCGGACCCCGGCTTGGAGGAAGGCCACCGCACCTTCCTACACTTTCACATTGAGATAGTTTGCTGTTGTGTCTTTAATACCATCTCTTGAGATACTGCCAGCTCTCTTGAACTACTTTCTTCCCTTAGATTTTCTTCCCATAGGACCTTACTTACCAGTTTGTCAAAGTCTGCTTTTTTGAAGTCTATTGTCCTTATTCTGCTGCTCTCACTTCTTTCCTTCCTTAGAGTCATGAAATCTATCATTTCATGATCACTTTCACCCAAATTGCCTTGTCCCTTCAGATTCACCATTTACTACCTCCACCTTCTGAAACAAGAAGTTGTCCTTAATACACTCCAAGAACTTATTGGAAAATTTGTATTTTGATGTATTACTTTTCCAACAGATGTCTGGGTAAAGCCCCTCATTACTACAAGGTCTTGTGTTTTAAATATTTCTATTTCTCCTATAAATGACTAATCCAGCTCTTTTTCCCCATTTAACTCTTTACAACTAAATTCAAGGGAATAATGTACAGTTAGTGTACCTCAATCTAATGTACCTCTCTACATACTAGTGTGCAGGTGTGGTGAGGACATATTCTCCCGGCTCAAGTGAATGTTAGCCAGCCAGGGAAAAATTTTAAAGGAGTTGTAGGACCTGATGATGAGTTTCTTGCTGATAGATTTATTCTGGGTTTTAGACAAGGAGAATAAATAATTTGAAATTAACAGATGTTTTCATGTGTGTAATCTAAATTCCCTGACTGGAGTAGCATAACTCTTGGAATCAAATTCCAGTTATGAATACACACATTTATGATTTAAAAATTCATGTTTCACCAGTATTCTCTAGTAGTCCCTTAAAATGTGCTCTTTCAGTGAACATTCCTGAGAGTAAAATAATTTACTGAAATATTAGGGTAAAGGGAACATGAGAGAGAAGCCAATTAAATTAACAAATGGATATTTGTAGATTTTTGTTTGAGATATTTACCCTGTTCTATAATTTGCACAGTTCATCACAGTCAAGTAAAACACACGGTGCTTTACCCTGAGAATTTACAGTTTAAGGCCCTGATCCTGTACACATGAATGTGCATATTTTTACACAAATCAGTAGTTCCATTGCAGTCAATGAGACAACATTATATTAGCCATATCAATTTAATTATATATGATACATACAATATATATTATTAATATTTATTTTCTTTCTTCAATCATTGAAATCCTATCCAAAAATTGTATTTAACTATGGTGTAAAATAAATGTTACTAAGAGAGTAAAAAAAACTATATGGTAGACTTCTGTAAATGAATAAAAGATAAATTAAAATCTCCTATACTGGAAAAAGGTCCACATGCTTTAGGGTTAAGTGTTAAGACCAATTAATGAAATATTTTACAAAGATGTTCAGTGTATTAATATATCAGTGTGATTGCATGTTACCAATCTGCAGTTACCTAAAGGATTATGCCCACTAAAATTTAGTGGAATATGGTTAAGAACTGTTGAGAGGACTTTCTGGACAAAAAAATGTATACTTTAGAATGCGTAAAACTGTCAAGGCAGGGGGCAACTACACTGAAAGAAAGCTAGTAGGATTGATACTGGAACTGAAATGTCTGAAATTGGCATGTTGCTAATATAGAAATGCTATGGGAACATGACCAAGCATTTCAACAGAAGAATGCATCAATTGAATGAGCAAAAATAAGGATAATTAATCAAGCTTTAACTGTATATAATACACATGATGTTGTAACTGCTTTTAAGAAAGTGTTAAATTAAGTTGATGTGCTCCAATAATAACAGCAGGTGTACTAAGTAGGAGTTACATGCTATACAAAACTAAGAATGGCCTTAAGTGATACGGAGCAAGAAAACTTACCCTTTTTTATCACCACAGAAAAGTTAAAAAATTGGTTCCAGAGAGGTGACACCACATGGAGCAGGATAAGAAAATTAACAAGGGTCCAATGCCAGGAAGGTAAACCTGAAACCATTTCAAACCATGCAGAGTGGAAGAAGTTTGTTTTCCGTCCTCAGATATTGTTGCTAGACAGTGCAAGGACTGGAAAGCCCCAGACTTGTATTGCTGTTTGTACCTGGAGGACACTTACATGTGCAGGTGTAACGTCTTACAGACAGTCACTGACATGTGGGTTCACTCTGGGGGAACAGTATCCAAATTGCACTGAACATTTGAGATGCTGGGATGTTGGTAAAGTAAAAATTGCCTGTGCTAGTGATAACAAGTAGCGGCTGAAGAGGACAATTTCTTCTATAGACCCAGGGAATGTTATTTTAATTGGCATATGTTCTGTTTCACACCTAAATTTCCTGTGGTGATAAATGGAAAGATTTTTATATTTTGTACCACTTTTTGTATAATGTAATAAAAGCAAAGTTAAAATTACAGAAGAATGCTGTAAAGGCAGAGCAACTTTATAATGTTTACACCCTACTGGGCTCTATCAGAGGTGATGAACTTGGTTTGTACTTTGAGTCTAGCATTAATGGTGGTTCAAATGATTACTACTCCTGTGGTCTTGAGAATGTGTTGCTGGGTAGTGAACTTAAAAAAGAAAGCACAAAAAGACAGGAATATGTTGTGAATGAAATGAATGCTGATATGAAAAAGAAAAACAAAGGCAGTGGAATGTAGGCCTGGCTTGACATGAGTAATTAATTATGGGGGAGGCCTCATTTCTTGAAAGATAGGATTAGGGAGGTAAACAGATCAGCAGGCTGAAAACAGAATGTCTGTGCTAATTAAGATAGGTAAGTGGGTCACTGAGTTAAGAGACAGAATGTCTGAACTATCTAAGGTAATGATAGGGAAAACCCAGGGAACCATTTACAAAGAACAAGATAACAATGGACAAGATGAGTCGGGAAAGTAAAGATGAGGTAAAAAGTTGGTCAAACATGGACAATGTGTGGACAAAACATGCTGTACAGGGATTGGTTTCCACAAAGTAACCAAGCCAATCCCATAATGTGTGGTGAAGTGTATAGTTGATGTGATGTGCAAGTGTATATAAAGGAAGAGGGTTTCTGTGTAATTTTGGATATGTGATGTAACCTGAATCCACCCCCTGCATTTGAATCTGATCAACTCAGCTCCGCTTTGCTGAATGCCAAATAAAGGAAACTGGGTGACAGTATTGCAGTCCGATTGAACTCTTAGGGAACCAAGATAAAGAGTCTTGGGGGAACCCCAACAACACATAAAACTAAAGTAACAATTTAGTATAAATCCTTTTCCTGTTTTATTACAGTACTAACAAATCTGAAGTTACAAAAACTTTTCAAAAGTGCATAAAAATGGGCATACAATAACTTTTACTGAAAAATGCTTCTCCTTTTTAAATTAGTCAGATCAGTTATTTTGAGGAAAGCCTCATTTAACTGGGTGTAATGTTTATAAATGGGAATCAAATTCATTCTAAGAAGACAAGGATATATGTAATGCAAAGCTCGAGTCATTCTCAAACAAGGTTTTGTAATGCTAAATCTAGGGCATCTTTGCTTCATCTTTGAATATTACCAGTCTAAGACATCCATGGAACATCTTAATACCCTGTTCAGGCTACCCATTTCATTGGCCACAAAGCAAGGGTGTGGGAGGACCTGCCACCATGGAGCCACTATGGAGTCACTACTCCCCTTCTTGTGTAAGTGGGTAGACAGGAGATGAGGAGTGGGCTGGCAGGGGACAACCTTGAACCCATTCCCCTGATGCTTCAACCACTGCTGCTGACTTGACATGAAGGAGGAAGTAAGCTTTGCCAGGAAAAGAGACAGTACAACTTGCCACCCCCTTGGACAAACAAGGAACCACTTCCATGGTGCCGCTTATTAGGTTATATTGCAAAATGTTTCTTTCTAGCCTTAAAAATGATTTACTGTTTCACTTCCCACATATTCCCCAAATTTTCTTTCAGAAGCTAAATGAATATAACCGTCCCTTCTCCATGCTATGCTTTATAAGTTAGGAAGAATGACTTCAACATCCAGGCATATAGATACGTTTGAATGAATCTAGATGGCAATAGTTGGCTTGTATTCATTTTTTACATTTGTTTTGTAACCATGTTTCGAGTGGTGCACTAAATAGAAACAAATCTCAAGTATTTTAAATACCTCACAGAAATGTTGTATATCATTGGGTTTTTTTTCTTTATGGACCTATAGAGTGGCATCACATTTATAAAACAAATAGAATTTCATCAATAAGATTAAAAAAACAGAAGTACTCAAAGAGCTCTTCTTTTCACTGAGGTCCCTTTTTATAGAAGTCTGGCAAAGAAGTGACCTTGATATTTTTAAATATATATATTATTTGTGTATTGTTTTCTTCACACTTAGGGATTCCCTACTGAATGTCTCCTATTTGCAGTCCAAAGAGATGGAGTCTCCCTAACCAATTAGACTGGGGTTGAAGAATTCATTGCTCTGAAAGCTAGGTCCTAAAGTGGAGAAGACCTAGAGGTACTGTCTCTTATCTCCTCCTCCCAGTGGTCTATTGAGGAGCAACCTGGGGGGGGGAGGGGCGGAAGACCACTGACAGTTCTGCATTGAGGGAGCAGGCATATTTATTGCCAGGGTTTCAGTAACCAGCCCACTGAACTTCCTCACAGAACTTCATAGATTTCAAGGCCAGAAGAGATCATTCGAATCATCTAGTTGGACCTCTCATATAATACAGGCCACAGAACTTCCCCAAAATAATTCCTAGATCATATCTTTTAAAAAAACATGCAATCTTGATTTAAAAATGACCAGTGATGGAGAATCCACCATGACACTTGGTAAATTGTTTCAATGGTTAGTTACCCTCACTGTCAAAAATTATGCCTTATTTCCAGTTTGAATTTGTCTGGCTTCAACTTCCAGCCATTGGATTGTATTATACCTTTCTCTTCTAGACTGAAAAGCCCAATGTCAAATTTCTTTTCCTCACTCAACTTCTTATAGGTGGTAATCAAGTCACCCTTTAACGTTCTCTTTTTTAAGGTAAATAAATGGAGTTTCTTGATTCTATCACTATAAGGCATATTTTCAAATCCTTTAATCATTCTCGTGGCTCTTCTCTGCACCTTCTCCAATTTATCAACATCATTCTTGAATTGTGGAGGCCAAAACCGGACACAGTATCCCAGCAGCAGTTGCACCAAGGCCAAACACAGAAGTAAAATAATTTTTCTAATCCTATTCAAGATTCCCCTGTTTATTTCCCCTCCCCACTGTCATATCTTCTTCTTTTTGGGATCTTCTCCTTATGCTCCAGATTGCCCCAGTTCCTCTTGGGGTGTCACGCAATAACGGTGAAAAATCCCCAAGAGTTAATTTCTTCTAACACTGAAAAAGGAACTTTATTAGAATAAGGAAAACAGTGTTATTCTTAAAGCAGCTCTGTCTTCTTTGGTCTCTGCTTTTTTGTAGATCCTCTGTTTAAGCCTTACCCACCCCTACATCTTCTTTGCTTCTTACTCTAGGTTTAAAGCAATAATACACATATCCCCAGGGACCTTTCTCTCCCATCCTGACACCATTCCTGAGAGGTAGTGGTTGCAACACAGGTGCTCTACCCTAACCTCTCTCCCCTTGGTCTTGAGGGAAGAAAAGCTAGTCCTCCAGATTCCTTTTTAGGAGCAGGGGCAAGTGCTCTTTTCTCCCCATAAAGATCTTAGACCTGCTGCAGCTGCTGATGTCCCTGAAGATAATGTAGGAGATTACTTGGCTTGGAGAGGGAATTGTGGGGAGTTATGGTTTGGCTCAAAAATAGAAAGGAAAGGAAATGAGCAGTCAGGGTACCCTAAATGTAAAAAAATAGCATATAGATAAAATATTTATTTTAACAAAAAACATAATAGGCCATTTTCTCTGTCTGAACCTCATTTTTATGAAAAGTTATGGCCAGTAAAACAAAACTGAGTTCAGCTATGCTTTAATTCTCAGTGAAAAGCAGGACACTTCAGCTGATTTTTTTTACTGACTGAAAAATCCATGACTAGGATTGCCAAGAATCTCTTAGCCTTCTTCCTTCTATTTTATACATTTTAAAGGAAATTTGACAGTTAAACAGTTGCAAAGAGTTCTCACATAAAAAGATAAAACTCCCTCACCACTATAGCCTGCGGCCTACTGCAAGAGAGGGAGCTACAGCACAGTTACAGGTGAGAGGAGCAGGTTGATGAAAGGCTATAACACCTTTACATCAGGCAATAATATAAAATGTCAGCTCCATATTCACTCCCATTCAGATGACCATGCAAGATGTGTCTTCTGAAATTATAGCCTCTGTCACTTTTTCATTAGGCTTCTTAACCCTTATTGCATTGAGGATAATGATACTCTGTACTAGGCTGAAGATGAGCTACAGAATTAAAATGTGACAACAGGTAGATAATAAACTATGACAAGCATATAAAAAATCAGCCAAACACAGTGCAGTGTTGTTATCTTCAGACAGTGTTCACACTGCGGAACATATCAAATCTAAGAGGGTTAAATCCAGTCCCCACAACTAAGGCTATTGACTATCCCCCCAGGCAGTAGTTCTGTTAGACCAGGGAGGGGGCTGGATTCCAAGGAGCCAAATGGGAGGTTTGCAAGCTTTGTGCAGCATGTTCACTCCTTCTTTCAAGGAATACAGTAAGAGCCTCACAAGTGCACGTTGATGGAATCCTTGCCTTTTTTGGAGATAGTTTGTCAAAAAGAGCAAGGAGGAAACATGACTCCTACAAAGTGTGCCTTTAAATAAAAGGGCAAATCTGGTTCCCTCCTGTGGAGCCATATAGAGCCTCTTGCCAGTGCACATGCTCCTTCCTTTCTGTGGATCCCCCAATATGAGGTTATTAATAGAGTGGAACCTTCAGCATCTTCTGAGGATGGCATTTTCCGTCCCTTCTGTCAGTCTAACAAAGAATCTGCTCAGGAATTAATCCAGAATCTATACATGGTAGATATCTCTCTTTCCCTTGGATCAGCAGCTCCAGGAGAAGCAGTTACAATTGTGTTGAATCCAGGAAATCAGGGGAAAACCTAAGGGTGATAGAATGCAGCATGGGATTCCTGGCCTTCGTTGAATCCCGTGAAATCTACATGGATCAGGGAAAATCCAAAATATTTGGGAGCCAAATGTCCTGCTTCTTCTTCTGGGGGAACTTTATTTCCCTCTCTCCCATGGAAGAATTCAAAGGAGAGTCTTGCAATGGAAATATCAGAATTTGCAGCCCAGCAGAGTTCTTCTTGTGCATTTTTCCATGGGAGGGGCAATCTGGTTCTATGTCATTGCTTTCCAGTTTGTTTATTTTAATAGAATTAACGCAAGCATTTTTGCTCAACCAAAGATACAACAACAGCAGCTTCCTTTAGATTAATTTGAATTGAATATTGAATTGTATGTAAATCCTTAGAGCACACATGTAATTAAAATCAACAGCCTTCCATTAACCCACTGATAAAGATAATACATTTTATAATGGTCAAAGAACATAGAATACTGTACAACAATCTAACAGTTTTAAAGGGCCACACCAAAGAATCCATGGTGAGTAGAAACCATTGATGCATTGCACACAGAGTGATTGTGGTCCTGCAACGTTTTGAACTTAATGATTTGCAGCCCTCCTGGTTTCATATGGCTGAAGTCAATGAAAGTTTTGCCTGAATAATGACTGCAGGATTATGCCTTCTGGCTGTAACATTAAATAATCCCTCCTTCCAGCAATTACAATAAAATTACAATCTAGTATGGAGATAGCACATATACTTCTATAGCTATTCCACTATAAACATTAACAGACGGCCAGTAAAATACAGCATTACCACAAATCTCTCTGAAAAAAGCACTCAAATAGTACAATAAAAACTAGAGTAATTATTTTACTGTCTTAAGAGTTTTGTTTTTCTTGAATGGAGGTTGTTGTTTTTTTAAACACACACACAGTACATGTTTCATTTGTCTTCAGGCATCAGGTAGCACAAGATTTAAGGAAAACATTACATTGTAATGGTACACTGCTGCATTGCAGTGGAATTCCCATGGAAGTGATATTGTAACATTTACATTTGTACCAGATTAGTTCTTCATGGTTCATGTTACTGAAATGAATACCAACGGGAAGAGTTACAGCATTAGTGACAATCTCCAGAGATTGAACAACTTCATCTTCTCATGCTCCTGTTGGTATTCTTTGAGTGAAACACCCAATATCTCTACAGTGAAAGAATTGCTTTGCACTCTGGTGCAGTGGCCTGAATAAATTCTGTAGTTGTAATTTTTTCATGGTATTTTTTGCCCCAATTTTAAAGTAAGTTAGCCATACCAATATATTTGGATTATTATTAGTGCACTACAAAAATACCAGGATCAGATTGTGACAGATCATCCAGCAAGTTAGCAGAGAAGAGGGAAAGTACGCAAACAATACCACATGCAGCCTGCATAAAGGTATGTCACAGCTGTAGATCCTGTATCTGGTGCTGTGCAGGGTCTGTTCGTCAGTTGCTCCCCAGGGCATTGAGGCAGGGCTCTGGCTCCATCTCTTTCCTCCACATGGGTCTGCAAAGCAAGCCAGCTGCACTGAAAACAGCTGGTTTCACCCCTTAAATGATGCTGCAGGTTGACAGGTTTCCTGTGTACCAAGCCACTTAGGATAGCTCCAATCTCCCCGATGCACCATCCTTTTCTGAACTCCATATTGTACCCTATTGAGTAACTCCATATTGCATCCTACTCAGGTCAGTAGTTAAATGCCTAAATTAGTATTAAAATACAAAACCTGATACATTGCTTTGTCTTACTCTGAGTCTTGGGCCGGAATAAATGTTTTTCTCTATCTAATAACTATCGAATCATGTTTCTCATTTGGTTTCTGTTTAATAACCTTGTCCCCCACTGGGTCTGAGGCTCCAGAGCTAATATTTTCAGTTGCCGGCATTACACATTTCACTGTTGGCTCGCCTTCGTAATAGCCTTCTTCACAACTACGCTTTGTGTTACTTTTTATTGTCTAAACCACCAAATCAGAATTTACTAAGTTGGACGTTTTGCGTCCTTCCACACCATTTATGGATGTGTGCAGTGCTTATTTCGAGGGACATTTTGCTTTTGAAAACACTACTTGGTAAATGGCTACTGAATCACAAAATCATAGATGTTAAAGATGGAAGAGATAGAGTAAATTACATAATCCGTCTCCCTGACAATCCAGGGCTGTTCCTGCAAGATATTTTCTAGAGTGTTGTTCAAACTGGTTATAAAAGTCCCAAGAAATTCAGTTTCTATGACTTTCCCTGGGAAGTTATCCCCACAGCCAACAACATTTCTCTGTCAGAAAATGCTTCATGATATTTATTTTGCATTTTCCTTCTCTTAACTTCAGACCATTGGTCCTAATTGCAGCTTCATTTATCGCCCAAAATAATGTCTCTTTCTCATTGGTGTTTAAACTCTTCAGATATTTGTAGTCTACTATCATGCTGTAGTTGTTTCTTACACAAATTATATTTACTTAACTCTTAGTATTTCCTCAGAACTCATTCTCTCCATCTTCCTGATAATATGTGATGATGTTTTCTGAATTCCATGCTTTTGTTAGAATCTTTCTAATAAGGTGTTGCTCAGAACTGAAAGCAGTATTTTAGCTGTAGTCACGCTGAAGAGAGGGACTCTTACTTCTGTGATGGGAAATAAAACCTTTGCATATAGTCCAGTTACACTAGTCCTCTCACATTGCAGACATATGGTTGAAATGTTGTCCACTATCACACCTAGTCTGTTTCAACATTTCTTCTTCACAGGTTTTTCTTTGTCGTTGGATATGTGCTTTTTTTTATTATTATTATTTCCTATCCTAGACGCACTCTTTCAAGTGAATCTCATTTGTAATTTTGTGTCCATATCTCTAGGGCCCCTTTTTATTATTCATTCTCCTCACTGTGTTCACTATGCCTCCAATATTATCACCACATTTCTTTACCATGCTGTATTTTATCTTCTAAAAATTGAGTTCTGTTTCTGAGTAGATTTCAGGGGAGAGAGATTATGTAATGCACCTCTAAAGAGTTCAGCACAGAACCCTCAGTCAAGGGGTAGGGGAAAGGACTACAAATTTTAAGCCAACTTTTGCACCCTCCTCATCCTGGGCTGTTCTGGGGCCTGAGGAGTCCCCAGCATCACTTAGACAGTCCTGAGGCCTAAATTACAGCAGCCTCCAAGGGCTGCACAAAATCTCCTGTCCCACCTCCAACTCCTTAGAACACCCACTACACCAGAATTTACAAAGTGATTCTCAGAAAGCAGTCTTACAGCTGTTTGTCCCAGTGCCTGTGCCAGGGGAGTCCTCCCCCCAGCTGGATATGGGGCTTTTAGGGCACTTATACCCAGCCCTTTTACCCAGCATAAAGAGTGAAGGCGAGAATGTCACCTCTGGTGTTAACATTCACTATGTATATCCATGTAAAGTCTGTGTTTAAAATATTCAGTATACTTTAATTTGTACCACTATATTTTATTGCTGTACTCTTAAATCACTGTACATGCTTTTAATGCCTTGTTATATATATATATACAAAGATAAAATTACAGATCAGGAGATTGGATAGCTCAGAGGATTGTTAAAGTGCTTATTATTATTATCATTCATTATTCTATGGTACACAAATGTGCTGGGTTCATCAAAGCACAAATAAAGAACACAACCGAGAATTACACAGTAGCATTACACAGTTACTCAGCAATGGCTAGTGCACAGCAGAATAGAACATAAATGTGTTCCTTTTAATGTATAAATAACAATTATTTCATTCAATAACATTTCATTCAATAATTGCTTATTCAAAACATTGGTGCAAGTGCTGGAGGAACTTGCTAAGGGACGTGCTTCTCTTGACCGGCTGCTCACAAACATGGAAGAATTGGTAGGGGAAGTAGAAGCAGGTGATAACCTGGGCAGCAGTGACCATGAGGTGGTCATGTTCAGGATCCTGACAAAAGGAAGAAAGGAGAACAGCAGGATACAGACCATGGACTTCAGAAAAGCAGACTTTGACTCCCTCAGGGAGCTGATGGGCAGGATCCCCTGGGAGGCTAATATGAGGGGGAAAGGAGTCCAAGAGAGCTGGCTGTATTTTAAAGAAACCTTATTGAGGGTGCAGAAACAAACCATCCTGATGTGCAGAAAGAACAGCAAATATGGCAGGCAACCAACTTGGCTTAACAAAGAAGTCTTCAATGAGCTTAAACACAAAAAGAAAGCTTAGATGTGGAAGCTTGGTCAGATGACCAGGGAGGAGTATAAAAATACTGCTCCAGCATGCAGAAGTGAAATCAGGAAGGCCAAAGCACAATTGGAGTTGCAGCTAGCAAGGGATGTGAAGGATAACAAGAAGGGTTTCTACAAGTATGTTAGCAACAAGAAGAAGGTCAGGGCCCCTTACAGAAGGGGGGAAGCAGATGAGGAAAAAGCTGGAGTACTCAATGCTTTTTTTGTCTCTGTCTTCACAGACAAGCTTCCAGACTACTGCACTGGAAAGTACAGTATGGGGAGGAGGTGAGCAGTTCTCAGTGTTGAAAGAATAGGTTCAGGACTATTTAGAAAGGCTGGACATACACAAGTCAATGGGGCTGGATGCAATCCATGCAAGGGTGCTGAGGGAGTTGGCTGATATGATTGAAGAGCCATCGGCCATTATATTTGAAAACTTGTGGCAACTGGGAGAGGTAATAGCTGATTGGAAAAAAGGCAAATATAGTGCCCATCTTCAAAAAAAGGGAATAAGGAGGATCCAGGGAACTAAAGACTAGTCAATCTCACCTCAGTCTGTGGAAAAATCATGGAGAAGCTCCTCAAGAAATCCATTTTGAGGCACTTAGAAGACAGGAAGGTGATCAGGAACAGTCAGGATTTGATAGCGGTCTTTAACTACCTAGAAGGGGGTTCCAGGGAGGATGGAACTAAGCTGTCCTCAGTGGTAGTAGATGACAGAACTAGAGCAATGGTCTCAAGTTGCAGTGGAGAAGGTCAAATTGGATATTAGGAAAAAGTTTTTCACTAGGAGGGTGGTGAAGCACTGGAATGGATTACCTAAGGAGGTGGTGGAATCTCCATCCTTAGAGATTTTTAAGGTGCAGCTTGACAAAGCCCTGTTTGGGATGATTTAGGTGAGGTTGGTCCTACTTTGAGCAGGGAGTTGAACTAGATGACCTCCTGAGATCTCCTCCAACCCTAATCTTCTATGATTCTATAACGTATTAATTGACTCATTTCTTATAGGAATTGTCATAGACATGGGTCTTAGTAAGATCGTATGGTACTTTTTACTTAGGGCCTGATCCAAAGCCCAATGAAGTCAGAGTATTTTCATGGACAGCAGTGGGCTTTGAACCAGACCCTTACACTGGAGATCCTGGTCTGAATCACTCCCTAATCACAACTTCATTACCAAGTCATTCATGTCCGATGGATGTTTAATGTCCTTCTTTATGTGAAATGAGTTGGTGGTATCAGTCCCATTGTTAATGGACAAATGTCTATATCACAAAAGCCAATGTAATTTCACATTTTACATTTCACATTTCTACTCTAACAGTTTTATCTTCAAAAATCTTTAGTAAGTTACATGGGCATGACCACCAACTCAAAAAAACTACTGACTGTCTCTAATCAAGTTATGTTTTTCAGAGTGCTTCCTCACTAAACTGTAAAATTGTCTTCAGTAATTTTCCTATTACTGATTTAATGTAACCAGACAATACTTACCTGAAATCTTTTCAGGTCACTTTTTCTTATGTTTTGTGACTTTCCAATGCTTACAAATATGACTTGCAATATTTATTAAGGTTTTAAATATTTCTCTTCACTAGTTTCTATCATTTCCTTTCTGATTTGTTTGTGAATCTTACATTGACGTAGAACTTTGACTAGCTTACTGGCTCTCATTCTTAAAATCAGACATTATCTCATGTGCACAGAAAACAGTGCTTAAATATTTCCCTTAATTATTGTATTGATTTTAATAGGAGATTAATGCATGGAATGAGAGAAGAATATATAAACTGGAGCATTGTCATCCTTCTTATTCTGTAAAGATGTAAAATAACTAGGTAACAAATTTATCAGTTTTTATAGATCCATAGATTCCAAGCTCAGAAGGTACCACTGTGAGTATCTAGTCTGACCTTCTGTATAACAGGCCACAAAACTTCCCCAGAATAATTCCTAGAGCAAATCTTTTATAAAAACATCCTATCTTGATTTTAAAATTGCAAGAATCAACCATGACCCTTGGTAAATTGTTCCAATGTTTTATTACCCTCAATGTTAGGAAAAAAGGTGTAAATTCCTATTTGAATTTGTCTAGGTTCAACTTTCAGTCCTTGGATCATATTATAACTTTCTCTGGTAGATTGAAGAGCCCATTATCAAGTATTTGTTCCTTTTGAAGCTACTTACAAACTGTGATGAAAATCATCTGTTTACCTTCTCTTTCTTAAGCTAAATAAATTGGGTTCCCTGAGTCTGTCACTCTGAGACACGCTTTCCAATTCTTTAATTATTCTTGTAGCTCTTCTCTGGACCTTTTCCAATTTATCAGTATCCTTCTTGAATTGTGGACAACAGAACTGCACACAATATTCCAGCAGCATAACACAGTGCCAAATATAGAGGTAAAATAACCTATACTTCTCAAGTTCCTCCTGTTTACGCTTCCAAGGATTGCATTAGCCTTTTTGGCCACAATGTCACACTGCAAGCTCACGTTCAGCTGGTTATCCACCATGACCCACAAATCTTTTTCAGAGATACTGCTTCCCAGGATAGATTCCACCATCCTGTAAGTATGGCCTATATCTTTGTCTATAGATGCATACATTTAGCAAACTAAAACACATATTGTTTGCTTCAATCCAAGTGATCCAGAATGCTCTGTATCAGTCTAATTCATTATTTACCCCTTTTCCATTTTTCTGTTATCTGTAAACTTTATAGCTGAGGATTTTGTTTTCTTCCTGATTATTGATAAAAATGTTAAATAGTACAGGAACAAGAACCATTCCCTGCAGGACAACACTAAAAACACACCTAACTCAATGATGGTTCTCTTTTTACAATAACATTTTGAGACCTGTCAGTCAAACAGCTTTTAGTCCATTTAATGTGGCCATGTTAATTTGATACCGTTCCAGTTTGTTTAAGCAAAATGCCGTGCATAACCAATTTAAATGTCTTAAAGAAGTCTATGTATATTACATCTATACTATTAAGGTTACACATTTGGTTTTTAAAGTTATCAAAAAAGATAAGTTAGTTTCACAGCTATTTTCCATAAACCCAAATTCATTGGCATTAGTTATATCACTCACTTTAATTCTTTATTAATCAAGTTGTATATCAGCTACTCCATTATCTTTCCTCAATTCATAGATTCTGAGGTCAGAAGGGACAATTGAGATAATCTAGTCTGACATACTATTTAGCACAGGCATAGAACTGTCACAAAATAATTCCTAGACCATATCTTTTAGAAAAGCATCCAATCTTGATTTAAAAACTGTCAGTGATGAAGTATCCACAATGACCCTTGGTAAATTGTTTCAAAGCCTTAGTAAATTTTTCCAAATCCTTAGTAAATTGTTCTAAATTGTTTCCTAGGATCGATGTCAGACTGACAGGTCTATAACTACTTGGTCATCCCATTTACTCTTTTTTAAATATTGACACAACATTAGCTTTCTTCTGGAACTTCCCCAGTGTTTTTAAGACTTATTGAAAATCAACATTAGTGTTTCAGTGAGCTCCCCAGCCAGCTCTTTTAAAACTCTTGGGTGCAAGTTATCTGGATCTGCTGATTTATAAATGCCTATGTCTACAAATGCTTTAGGAGCTGCTGTTTAACATCATCTTTATTTACTGGTGGAGTGGGAAATGTTTCATCATCATATGATATGAATATATCAACTGTTTTTTCCCCAAGAAAAACAGAACATAGTATTTATTGGACAGTTCTGCCTTTTCTTCATTACTTTGATAATTCTACATTTCCCTCTAGTAATTGATCAATTGTCAGGATTCTTTTTCTACCAAATACAATTTATAAACTCTTTTTCATTGACCTTAACTCTGCTGGCCACAGATTTCTCCTTGTGACCCTTTGCTTCCCTTATCAATTTTCTAAAGTTTCTATTTTCTGATTTATATTAATATATCCTTCATCTCTTATTTCTGTTTCTCCAACATAAGAGGGAAAATATTATATAATGTGTTTACTATGAATCTATTGGAAAAACCTTATTACTTGATATATGTTTGTGCAGGGTGTCATTTTTTCTCTTTGCGATTTTGTATTGAACTTGCTTTTGGTTATTTTGATTTCTGCAGTAGTCTTCCCTAGTAGCAAATCCTTTAAATTATTTAAAAGTCTTCTGCTTAATATTACTTTTTATATTCCTGATGAACTAAATTGACCTGTATTGTCTTTAGACTTTTCTGGAATACATTTCAGTTGGAGAGTTTCCAACTGTTTCTTAAAGAGAAGCTGAAATCTCATGGAGAATTTTTGAAAAACATTCTTTTTAAAAACAGTAAAAGTTAAGTATTAACATTTTTGGCATTTTTCCATTCTTTAGTGTTTGAGACATGTACATGAAAATGATTTCTTTGTTTCTTAAGAATTTACTTGATCCTGTTTCCCATATCTGTCTGTCATCCCTGTATTTTACACCAGTCAACATAATATTTTGGAGCTATAAAAGATTAAAGGGATCAACTGAAGTCTTGTGGTGGACTATTTTCTCTTCTCCTTTTTCAGGTTGGTCATGCTTTTGTGAGTTCTTTAAAAGGCACCATCTTGGTGGAACAGAGTTCTCCCGTGTTACAATGTAACCTTTCAGTTGTAGTTCATATTAAAAACAGCTCAACCTAACTTAGAGTAATAGGCCAGAGGTCTGGAGAAAATGCCTTGCAGTGTGACCTTGTTTAAAGAGGAGTATATTAATGCAGACTAGGAACCTTTAAATTTGCATCTGCAGTGTCCACATATGGGAATTACAGCACAGTTGGCATATACAGTTATTAACACCTCTGTAGCCTGAACTGCAGGGCAGTGCAGACATACCCTTAAAGAGCTGCATCTGTTTAGCTTATTAAAAAGAAGATTGAGGTGTGATGTGATTTGATTTAATTAAACTGTATAAATACCTTCTTAGGGAGAAAATAGTGGGTACTAAATAGTTCTTTAATGTAGCAGAGAAAGGCATAACAAGAACCAATGGCTGGAAGCTGAAGTCAGACACATTCATATTAAAAATTAGGCATAAATGTTTAATAGTGGGGGTGATGAATCACTGGAACAAACTACCAAGGAAAGTGGAAGATCGTCCATCTCTTGATGTCTTCAGATCAAGACCAGATGCTTTTCTGGAAGAGATGATTTAGCCAAACACAAGATATGCTTTTGACATATGCTTGGGCTCAAGGAGACATTATTAAGTGCACAAGAGCAAACTATCCCACTGCGTAGGAAAAATAGGAAGTGTGGCAAGGAACCACCCTGGCTTAGCCAGGAGATCTTTAGTGATCTGAAATTCAAAAAGAGTCCTACAAAAAGTGGAAACTAGATCAAATTACAAAATATGAATATAAACCACACACACAGGTAGGGATAAAATTAGAAAGGAAAAGGCACAAAACAAAATTAAACTAGCTAGAGACATAAAGAGTAACAAGAAAACATTCTACAAATACATTAGAAGCAAGGAGAAGACCAAGGACAGGGTAGGCACATTATTTAAAGAGAAGGGGGGGTAACAATAAAAGAAAATGAGCAAATGGGAGGAGTGCTAAATGACTTTTTTGTTTCATTTTTCACCAAAAAGGTTAGTAGTGATTGGACATCTAACTTAATGAATGCCAGTGAAACTGAGGTAGGATCAGAGACTAAAATAGGGAAAGAACAAGTTAAAATTACTTAGACAGGTTAGATGTCTTCGTGTCACCAGAACCTGATGAAATACATCTTAGAATACTCAAGTAGCTGACTGAGGAGATATCTGAGCCACTAGCTCAGTCATGGAAGACGGGAGAGATTCCAGAGGACTGGAAAAGGCCCAATATAATGCCAATCTATAAAAAGAGTAATAAGGAAAATCTGGGGAATTACAGACCAGGTTGCTTAAATTCAGTTACTGGAAAGATTATGGAGCAAATAAGTAATCAATTTGCAAACACCTAGAAGATAAGAAGTTGATAAGTAACAATCAAGAACAAATCATGTCAAACCAATCTAATAGCTTTCTTTGGCAGAAAAACAAGCCTTGTGGACGGGGGAAGTGGTAGATGCATTATTTCCTGTCTTTAGTAAGACTTTTGATACTGTTTCACATAACCTTATCATAAACAAACTAGGGAAATACAACCTAGATGGAGCAACTATGAGGTGAGAACATAACTACTCTCGAGAAGGATTTTCCAACTAGTTATCAGTGATTTACAGTCAACAGCATATCAAGTGGGGTCCAGCAGGGATTGGTCTCAGGTCCAGTTCTGTTCAATATCTTCATCAGTGATTTAGACAATGGCATAGAGAGTACACTTATAAAGTTTGCAGATGATACCAAGCTGGGAGGATTTGCAAGTGCTTTGAAAGATAGGATTAAAATTCAAAATGATCTGGACAAATTGGAGAAATGGTCTGAAGTAAATAGGATGAAATTCAATAAGGATATTGCAAACTATTCCATTTAGGAAGGAACAATCAGTTGCACACATACAAAATGGGAAATGACTCCTTAAGAAGGAGAACTGTAGAAAGGGATCTGGAATCAACAGTGTAACATGCTTGCAAAAAAAAAAATCATCGTTCTGGGATGTATGAACAGGAGTGTTGTAAGCAAAACACAAGAAGTAATTCTTCCACTCTATTCCATGCTGTTTATAGTAAGTATAAGATCTGTTATAAGACCTGTAAAACAGGCTAAGGCCTAAGTGAAAAAAGCTGAATGAACAGAAGTATAAGTGGAAAAAACCAAGTTAACTGAAACTGGCACAGGAAAGTGCTGATACTGAAAGCATATGTATTGCCAAAATATTATTAAAATACAAATTATGTAGCGGGTGCAGGAAGCACCAAAATACTAAAGAGAACTAACTCCCTAAAATAACACTTTGATGAATAGAAATGACTAAAAGGTGATAAATAAAGTGGTTTTGCCCAAATCAGCCAATTAACGGAAAAAGGTAGTATTAGACTATGTCAAGAGTGTGGCAACTACCTACATCATAGGGGGCAAAACAAAATTGTAGATAACAATGTATAAGAGAAGTTGTCAGAGGGAACAAAGCTATCTGGTCTAGGGGATAATGGAAAGTCCCGCCGTTGGGCCGTGGCCATTGTAACATCGCCTATACAAAACTGACCCAAAGATACTCTGTAGGTCACTTCTTATTGTGCTGCATGCAATAAACCTGGCCTGAGTGCCTTCATTGCTCAGCTAATACATGGTCATATTGATTCATTTGATTGTAAAAGCTGTCTCTGTTTTCTGATCAGAGCTGGGACAGCATCTGCCCAGGGACACACGCACGCAGCCTACACTGATCAACACCATGCCAACACACCGTACCACACTGTTTAGGCCCCAATTGGTGTATTGTGTTCGGTTCTGGGTGCCACATTTCAGGGAAGATGTGAACAAATTAGAGAAAGTCCAGAGGACAGCAACAAAAATAATGAAAGGTCTAGAAAACATGACTTATGATGATGGTCAGGAATGGTGTACATGGTACTTACTCCTGCCTTGAATGCAGTGGACTGGACTAGAAGACCTCTCGAGATCCCTTCCAGTTCTGTGATTCAATGGGAGAAACCACAGAGGTGTTTGTCTGAACATGTATCAAGTGGGCAGTGAAGGCAGTGCAGAGGAGGAGAGTTGACATCTTGATAGCATGTAAGGAGGCTTGGAAGAGTTAAATTTTTATTTTTTCCAATTTTGATTATTAATATCAATTCTTATTTTTAATACTTTTTTATTTTTAACCATTTTTATTTTTACAGGTTCTGGAAATGAAGGGGAGTAGGGTTAGGGTCAGGGCACCCCTGATGGCAGGGCTGCAGGGGGTTCCCAGCACCATCAGTGGGGCTTCAGGATTCATTCTGCATGGCTGAGAGGCCCAAGAAAACTGGGTGAAAGATGTGGGGAAAGCTGTGGTCCTGGGCCCACAAAGCAGAGACCCTCAAGCAGGACTTCAAGGAAGAGGACAAGCACCCGGCTACAGGGTGCTACTTAACAGTTCCTGCCTGGAGATGGCTCCACACTTCTGGCTGGTAAATGAGTGAGTGACAGCCATGACAGCGGAGCTGCAGAGGGCTCCCTGTGCTGCCACAGGGCTGGTGACATCCAATCACCACAGGTGGTTCTGGCAGGGCAGAAAAGAGATTCCCCTGCTAGTACTCTGAGGAGAACCTGCTGCTGAACGGCTCCGCCTCCAGGTAGAAGCCATTTTGCAGTGGGGTGGCCTCCTCCAAGGCCAGGGACTCATCCTTCTCCTTGCAGCCCTGGGTAGGGGCTCTGCTTTTCTCCACCAGGACCACAGCCTGCCCAGCACCCTTGAGCCTGCAAGGATTGGGTGTCACTTGTGCAGTGCAGGGAGCTCCCTGCAACTCCACTGTGATGGGAATGAGGGAGCAGATCCATGACAGTGAGGCTGCAGAGAGCTCTCTGTGTGATGCTACAGGACCAGACACTTAGTCGCTACAGGCACAAGTAAATGCAGGCTGCGTTTTTGACGACTGTTACCAATCGATATTTTTTTCGTTGATTTGAGTGTGTCAGCTGAGATTGACATTTACCAATACCTATCAATTTAAATCATATCCATTCAGCAGACCATGGATTTTCCTCTCTGAAGCACTCTACTGCCTTTCCCTTGTCCAAGGTATCAAGTTTAAGCTTCTCATCCAATCTGTAAAGATGCTGCACAACTAGGCTCAGCCAATATTTTATATCTCAGCCTATATTTTATATAGCATGTGATATCAGGGTATCTTCATTTTCTTTGTTCGCTGATGAGGGCAGCCTCTTCATTTTCTTCTCCAACTCCCATCTTCGCACCTTCTTTCCTGTTAGCGCTATTACTGGAATCACCAACCGATCTACTAGACTCAATCTGCCACCCTTCAAACCTTTCCCAGGGGCTCATTTCTTCTGTGAGATGCAGCATAAACATATTAGATTATAACTCTTCTGCCAGTTGGAGTTGGCAGCAACAAGAGCTGGGTTCAATATCTAGGGGTTCCTTTTCAACAGTGAAACACAAAATTGGCTTGAGTAACCTGGGACAATTCCATACCGCCCCTTGGGTGCCTCTAGAGGCAATACTTCCCCTCTTACAAGCACAGAGACTGTAGAAAAGAAACGTTTAATAAAAGGGGAAAGTAACCCTGCATTAATTTGGGATAATACCCCAAATAGGATTCACAAGCATAAAACACAAGCAAAACACCCACACCAGAGTACATTGGGCAGTTTCCATTTGCCTCAGGTTCTTAAGTCCAGCAACCACATGTTCCTTTAATGTGTCCCTCCCCTCCCAGCATTTCACTCACAGTTGTTGTCCTTAGTAAGTGCGGATCCAGAGTTCAGAGGTGCAGCTGCAGAGTTCACCTCCCACCCTGACTGGGAAAAGGGAAAAAGAAGGCCCTTTGCTTACTCCGCTGGCCACCCTACCACCCGCTCTGCTCCACTGGCTGCTCTGCAGGCCACTCACCGCTCCTCTCTGCTGGCCACCCCGCTCCGCTAGCCACCCTGCTGGCCACCAGCTGTTCCTCTACGCTGGCCATCCTGCCAGCTACCACCGATGCACCTGCTTTTTTACTGTGGCTTCTGCAGGTCGGACTCTTGGGAGTTCCTCCCAGCTCTTAGTGATTTTCAGCGGGGGAACTTCATTGCTGAAGCAGGCTAAGCACGAATGCTGTCCCACAACCAGTGATTTCACTCTAGTTACCACTTAACAAAACAAAAGACTCCTAATGGAGCCTTAATTAGCTCTATTTTTTAAGATAGGGGCAAATTAAACCATACCTAGGACTCTTAGGCAGAGCCTACACCTCCTGGCAAGGACACCTGCCTCCGCCTCCTCTCTCTTTCACAGGGGTTTGGCATCTGAGACTTCTGCTTAGTGAGTTCAGTTCAGTTGAGGGTGACCCCCTCAATCAGGACTGGATATGCACAGTTCTGCTGCCCTTTACTCATACCATAAAGATAACAACATTTTGTTACCTCTGCATTCAAGTGAAGTGAACTTGTGAAGTGATTTGTAACCCAACACCAGCCAAAGTAGATGACTTTGGCAAAACAGCTGTCTGCTGAGTACCTAGCCAGAGTGGGTGTGTTCAGGTAAATACAGTCTGGTCCTGAATCCTTTTCCCCTTCCTAGCTAGCTGTCGGGAAGAGCTCATTCAGACACTGCTTACAAGATTAAGTGATACAAGGTGTTTAAGCATGTGAGTAGTCCAATGGCTTTTCAAAGCAGCAGTCAGTGCCATTAAGTAAATGTCAATGGATGTATAGATCTTATCCAGGAACTGGTGTGGGAAGGATTAACACTTTGTCTCTGGAGTAAAGTAAAAAAAATGCAGCTGAGGGTATGTCTATCCTGCAATGTAATCCCACGGTTTGAACTCAGACTCAAGTCTGAATCCCCCTCCATCTACACACAAATTACACTAATTCAGAGTTTGGACTCCAGGTCCTGGGACCCCATAGGACTGGAAAGTCTGAGCTTGAGTCAAGCTGGAACCCAGTATTCAAGCCCTATTGCTTTGCAGTGTGTATGCAACCCCATTGGACTTGTACTCTGGGATTCCACCAACAGTATCTCACAATGGCTCGGACCAACTTCCTTTGTACACTGGACCGTCAACTTTGGTGAACAGTCAAATTTTCCTACACTGCTTCATAAACAGAGGGCTAAAAAGTTTTCAGGGTTCTAGGATATATGGGATGTGGGTGGTTGAATTTAGGCCTTCATAATGCAGTGTAGATGCTGGAGACCCAGAATGGGCCCCAATTCCTAGCCTAGGGTTACAAATGAGTGCAGGATCTCATGCCCTACATTAGCAAACCCAGAGTTTGCTAACTCAGGTTCTATTTACCCCAGGCTTACATTGCAGTGTAGATATATCCTGAATGTCTTAAATAAAAGATGGTCAGAGTTGCAAGGGTGAGCTAGATGATATGAATTAAGTAATTCCTTAATAGAGTATTAAACACAGATGCTCTGGAAAGTTAAACTATAAGAGACAAGCAGCAAGCTACTAGGAGTCAGAACCACCTTGGAGAAAAATATTAATTAGTAAAGTTGTCTTTCTACTATACCCTGACTGCACATAATCTGTTTGAATTCCTTGTTAATCCCTGACAATGGAAAATTTTGTTTATTTAGTTTGTCAGAACTGTGACACAAGCAGAAAGAAAAGCCTCTCTAA
Source organism: Emydura macquarii macquarii (assembly GCF_026122565.2). NCBI lineage: Eukaryota > Metazoa > Chordata > Testudines > Chelidae > Emydura > Emydura macquarii. The sequence continues at coordinate 148,253 of NW_027132543.1, read as the reverse complement.
AGTCTGAGCTGAAACCAAGCCTGTGAAAAGCTCTTTGGTTATTTTGAATATGATCCAAAATGTGAGTGCACTAGTTGAGCAGGCTATGAGACGCTGGGGTATTGCTCATGAACCCAACTGCAGCTAATCTGACACTTCACAGTGCCCTTATATCTAAATTAATACCCTGGTTGATAACCTGATTAAGCCGATTTCCCATTTTAGCAGGTTCCAACTGAGTGTACTCTACTACATTATTAATTATTAAGCAGAGACTTATTAGAGTGCTTTATACCATTACTTACAGAAATACTAATAATTCTGACAGTCTCTGCAGACAAATCAACTGCCTTCTTGCTGTTAATTAGAGATGGGCAAATAATGCAAATAAAAAACTATCCACAAATATTTATTTTTAAATGATTTTGCTATGCACCCTTTGAATTTCATCCTCCGATAACATTCAAGGGATCAGTTTTTGCTAGTTTGCAGACAGCAAATTTGAAAGCCCTATGTGAGGCTATTCTCAGAAACAGAATTTTAAATTTGCATGCATACATATTTAATCCAGAAGTGTTTTTAAGATCACCCACTAAAGGAACAGAAACAAATACCATTTACTTGATCAATGATTTATCTGACCAATCATTACTAAGAAATAGTCTGAACTTTAAATGATCATGATCAATCCATAGAGGAAAAAATATCTTTAAAAAAATCAATAGAATAAATTTTCAGAAATCATGATCTGGCCACAGATAATCTAGAGGCAGAAGAATCATCTAAATTAATTGTATACATTATTCATTGTGAATTATTGCACAATTCTACCAACTCTAAATTGTTTCACAAATACATATCTATCAATATCAATATATATCGGCTTATTCCTAGTAAACCAGGTACCAAATGAAGATATCAGGTAATTAGTTGTATACTGTAAAAATGGAATGTGTCAGCTAATTAGATATGCCTGAGACTACAACCCTTATTAAGACAATATGTACTGTGTGGCAAAGATCCCTGTATTTATTGTCTTACCACTTGTATGTTCTAAGACCTTCACAATAGCAACTTAAGACTACAGCAGTATTGCACTTATTGTAATAAAAATTTTAGGACTTACAAAATGTCATAAAAAATGTGTGCACTATTACTACAAAATTCGTGAATTATTTACAAAGCAATGTTTGAATTTAGGTTGGCTGCACTGCTTCCATTTAAATTATGTGTTAGTGGGTCACCAATTTAATTATTTTTTTTTTTTAAACTTATGAGTGACGACCTTTCACTCCTGCAATGGAAAGCAATAAACTTCAGGCACAGTGTTAGAGAAAGGAAAATAAGAGCATTAATAATACATATGCAAGATGTGCACATTAACTAAACAGAGACTTTTAAAAAAGCAGGCACAGGAAGTGGACACTGCTTCAAGGCAGCTGAAAACTCAAGTGCTGACAATTTTTGGGTGCTTTACAAGAAGCTTCTCCAGTTTGGTTTAATAATTAGAGATGGGTGAAAAAGTGGCAGTTGATAATTTATTTGGCATAGTCACTTCCTTTTTCTACTTCTGGATAAAATAAAAAGAAATGAGTATCAATAGCAAGAGGCTGAAAAAGATGTTGTGCAAACACTCCCATCAACATAAACACACCAGGAGATATGGCAATGTTCCTTCATCAAGCCTTGTTATACTTCACCTCGCTATATGATGGAGAAATCATTCTCTAGCCTTCCTCCTGGGCAAACTTCAGGAGTTCAGCCCAATAAAGGGCCGCCAAACTAAGAGCTTCTCTCTTTTGCTTCTTCTGGTGATGTCAATGATGTTGCACACCATCCTCACTTTCTGTGCGCCTCATCGCTACTACCACTCATGTTATTTTACTTTGCTGTGTTAATTATTTCCTCTTTCCTCTCTATAATAATGTCACTCTTCCCTTCTTCTTCCACCTCTCTCCACAAAAACAGTTGTGGGAGCACTTTTTAGTGTGAATGCTCTGACAAATATTTGTTGGGTAGAGTATTTGTGACAGTTTTGCTGTTCTCAGTGTTCTTCTAAATAAAATCTCATCAAGTCTAAGTAAGAGCTATAGGGCACCATTTAGGAACAGGCTGTGGGAAGGAGTAGCTTAATACGTCCTGGCAGTGCATGGAGGAGATAAAGCCAAGGTCTTGTCTTTTTTTTTTTTCTTTCTTTTTTGCCTACTTTGTATTACCAAGCCCCAGGAGGAGATTATGGATGAAGCAATCCATGTGCTCCCTTGATTGTGATGGCCCAAATAGGAAATGAGACCTCTAATAGAAAGTGCCCTGATATGCTTTCATAAGACCATCAGAACAGCCATACTGGGTCAGACCAGTGATCCATCTAGCTCAGTATCCTGTCTTCTACCAGTGACCAATGCCAGGTGTTTCACAGGGAATGTACAGAACAGGTAATTATCAAGTGATCCATACCCTGTCGCCCATTCCCAGCTTCTAGCAAAACAGCTCATTAAAACAGGTGACTGCTATTAGCTCATGTATCTCCACTGCAACAGCAAGTTTCTCAGCCAAGGGAGAAGTGGTTTCGCAGCCACGGAGTCTATTTTTTTCTCAATACATGTCATGCCTGTTGACATTAATGTTCAGTTTTCCTTTAGAATACTGTTAAACAGGTCCAGCGATGGCTGTTGTGCTGGCTGCCTGAAAGAGGCGGGGAGAATGGGCTCTTTATTTAGACAGGCTTAATCAAGTCTTTCAATTTTCTGAATCTTGTCCATTTAGCTGAGAGGATAATTGATTTTTGAATGTGCTCTCACAGTCAAGGGTTCAGATATGAAATGTCACTCCTAGAAGCCTGAGGAGACCGTGGAGTGATGCAGACATCTGACCCCAGGCAACACAGCCTGACTAAGAGATGTTCACATATGAGAGTTTACTGGCTCCAAAATCTAGGTGAGAGACATCTGCACAGCAATGCTACTAAGAAAGATGAAAGGGCCATTTCTGGAGTGTGGTTATGGCTGGTCTAATGTCTAGGTAGGGGAGCCAGGGAAATGCAGGGGTTCCATGGTGAAGCTTTGATTTCAAATTGGGGAGTGCTGTATCCTGTGGAAGACTGCGCTGCAGTTCAGACATCCGGGCCTGACCACTGCTGGCTGCCCTGACTCCAGAACCCAGGGGCAGAGGCCTTCAAACTATGGCTGCTGACATGATAAGAGCTGGAAAAGAACTGGTATTCCACAAGGAATGCCCAGTTCTGCTCGGCTCTCTGATTGACACTGGATCCTGAGGAGGCAGTTTGACAAAAGACTGCTGAAAACACTGGTCTGAAGGTAAGTGTCCATGGTCTATGCCAGCCTGACGTTGGTCTTTATTTTGAAGCTGCCACCCATGGTAAAATGTTGCTATAACCTAGCCTTAACATGCTAAGAAAGAGTTATTAGTGGAGCAGTCATACTGCTGTACTACTGTGGCCAAGAGTTTGTTGCTTAATGAAAAAATTGATGAGTCACCTGGCCCTATTTTGCACTGATATTGCCATCTGTCTCATCAATGGCATGGTGCCTGACGCACTGGGTTCCATGTCAAATAGCAAAGCAGCCTAGAACAGTAATCCTCAGATGTACAGAACACCAAAGAAAGACCTGCAAATAGGTTGTCAGTCAAAGCATGAATTAACCACAAACCAGGTAGGTCAGCAACAGTCTGGAAAAAAAAACACCACGATAACAATCCAAACAGCAGATATGTAACTTCAAGTCCTGAATAGCTGCACATGCCTGACACTATGCAGATGCCCACAGCCTTAAACTGGATCAGGAACACTGAGTTCAGGGAGCAGGAACCAGGAAACAAAACAGGAATAGGGAGCAGGAAGCAGGAAGGAAACACAAACACCAGTCAACACAATTACCTTCCCTTCTCCCCAAGAGTTCAGCAGTACTTTGCTGCAGGCACCAGGTAATCCTGGGGCCATAGTTTATAGCTCTGATTCATCTGAGGTTGTTACCCTACACTTTGGAACCCATGAGACCCTATTCTGGCTTGGGTATGAACTAATGAACCAATCCCAAGCCTTATTATGCCCTGGTAACCAAAAGCAATCCACCCTTGGAGATGTACAAGGGTTCACTAGAGGTTTCCATTTAAATCATTGGAGAATTCCCTAACCCTCTGTGCCTCGGTTTACCCCTGTGAGGATACGGCTACAGCCTCAAAGGATTGACACTCAGACAGTAATTTCTTTGAAAACAAAATGTCTCTTTATTAAAAATACTAATTCTAATACAATTTTTAAATTGAAAATCAACACTCTGTAACATGAAATAAGCCGCTTAAGACAACGCAAGACATTATAAACTATATAACCTAATGTGGTGCACCAACAAATATAACAAACTCTAAAATTGCAATACAGCACTCATAACAGAATACAATATTTCCTTAGCACATATTACAATACTATGAATACTTAATTGTGGCACGGCATAATAAACATACTATGTTGCAACATATAACAAAGAAATCCTGCATACATATATATAAAGCCTTAATATAAAGTTGCATTAGAATACCAAATATTACAATATAACATACAATTTCCTTATACATATGGATACTATTCTACAAGGACAGCAAAGGGGTAGGATGAACCTTTTCCATCAGCACAGATAATCTGGTCCTCATAGTTAGGCTGAAGAATGCTAAAAATGGGTTTCTGCAATACCTTCATGAGGTATGCTCTGAATATTATATAAAGTACAACTTAATGCTGTAGGGAAGGGTGTATCTCAATGTTCCTATAGTATGCAAACTACACACTTCTTCAGAGTCCCAAGCAATTTTCCCACTATCCCATTTCCTTGGGGTTGGTACACTGCAGATTTATAATGTACTGTACCAATACTTGTCAGAAATCCTTCAAGCTCTCTTGATGCAATAGGTGTCCTATTACCTGGGGGGAAAAAGGATCTCTAGTATGCCAAACATAGTGAATTAAGTGGTTAGGCAAGAAATGAGCTCCTCTGAGGTGACTTGTGAAATTATAACTACAAAGGAGTAATGTGAGTAATAGTCTCTAATAGTTGGTGTGTAACCATGCAGTGTAATCAAGGGGCCAGTAATATCCACTGCAATTTTCTGCCATGATATATCTATGACTACTGGTTTCAAAGGGGCTAGAGGAACAGTAGTTCTATGCACTATGCAGGCTGAACTTGCCTTCATGACATGCTCATTGTCTGAGTGCAGCCTTGGCTACCAAGCATACCTACACAGAAGTTCCTTCATCTTCATAAATCCCAAATGTCTTTCATGAGCCACATCTAGAACTGCTTGTTGCAATGCTGCTGGGCTTCTCTGAATAAGATATGTCAAATAGCAAATGTCTTTACTGTGAGCTCAGAACAAATTTGGTAGAATGTAGACAAAGTTTTCTTAAGGACTGGATCCATACAACATTTTTACAACATGTATCATCTTGCATATTTCAGCATGTTGAAGAGTAGCATCAGCAATCCGCTCTAAGTCAACTGGCATATCTTTCAGTAAAAAGCATATCGTGGACTCTGCTGTTTCTGAATACGAGGATGCCAACCTAGCAGAATTTCTCAAAAGAGCATTGTCAAGTAAATTATATCTTCCTTAGATATGTACCAAATCAAAGTCACATTGCTGCAGCCTCACATTCAACAGGTCATTTGCCTTGTGATAGAGGCCCAAAATAGGGGAAATTTTCAGTTTCTAAGTTGAAATGTCTTCCCATTAAGTAGACCTTGTAGAGTACAATGGCAAAAACCACTGCCAAAAACTCTAGCTCAATCTGGGAATGTTTCGCTTCCATCAGGCTAAGAGTACTTGATACTAATATAACAGGCCATTCCTACCGGAGGGGAACTGTGCCCAGAACCAGACAGCATAAATAAGTTAGAATCACTTGAGATTCCCTGTATTAAAAATAAGCAAAGTATTGGATCCAGCACAGGGCTTGAAGCAGGGTTTCAAAAGCCTGCTTTGCTGCTTTATTCCAAACTAACTGTCCCTGTCCCCGGGTTATTGCCACAGCAGCCTGGCAAGGGTATTAAAATGGGGCAGAGCATGACCACAAATGTATTGAGCTGGGCCAAAAACGCATGTAAACTGCTTTGATCAGCAGGTAACAGCAGCAAAGCAATAGCTTGTAGCCATTCAGGCATCAGTTTCACACCATTGGCCAACAGAGAATGCCCATATTATAAACTCCCCAGCATCTTTTGCAAAACTGCAGCTGGCAGCATTCAACTTCATGCCAGCTTGTTGGAGTTGGGTTGGTACTTGGTCAAGAATAGCATTATGCTCAGGAAGGGTCTGAGCAAAGACAAGAATGCCATCCATATAGCAACATTCACCATGCATATTATCCAAGAGCTGAAAGACCACTCTCTGGAATACCTCAGGAGCAGAGACTAAGCCAAAAGGGAGTTGTTGATAGCAATACCTCACAAGTGGTATGCTGAAAGTCAATAACAGCTGTAAACTTTCATCCTCATGTATTTTCAATAACCAGATTGGTAGCACGACACAGAAAATCTGGGATCCACTAACCTGGCAAGTCACCTCTTCAAAGACTGGCAATTGAAACAGTTCATGTTGCATATATTTATTAATTTCCCTTTCATCTGTGCAGTCAAATATCACCATTCTTCTTGTATAAAATCACCATGGGTGAGCTCCAATCTGTAGTTTCATCCATATACCATTGATGATACCATTATCTTTCATGCTCTGCAGTTCTGCTTGGATCTTGTGCACAAGCATAGGAGGTACACAATGTGCAGGACATGCAAAGTATGCATTTCTCATGGACAGAACACTATTTGTTTAATAAATCATGGGGTCTCTGAACAAAACTTGTGTATTCCCTTCTGTTCCAACTGACATAACCTCACATGAGGTGCCTAGTGTGACTTCATGCATACTGTGAAGCTGTAAGCACAGACTGTATGATAATAATGGAACAGCATTCACAGCCACGCCTTGAACAATGTGAAATTTTGCAGTGAAGACTATGTCTTTGTAGAACATAGAGCATACAATCTCACCCACTGTCTGCAAGATATGCAAATTCCAAGCTTGTCTAATCACTGTAGTCAGGCAAATGTCCAGATTGTGAACTAACCCAGAGAGAAGAATGTTAACTTCAGCACATCATGCGCTTCAGCAGTGTACCATTAATTTCCATGATGGTGTATACCAGCTTCAGTGCCTTGTCACATGAAAAGATCATTCTGAAGGAAAATTCAGGATCCCTGGTAAAGGTGATCTCATGAGTCTCCATTCTCATAATAGGCACTTCAGGCCTCCCATCTCTGTGAATTAGTGCATCTTGGCACACTAACTTAAAGTCACCATCCTTCCCACAAGCCCAGCACAGCAATTCTAGCTGGGCAGAAGAGAAACTGGCCAAGTGACCCAGGCTACCACAGTGAGGAGCTGGCAACTTATATTGCTGAGGGCACAGAGGGGAAATAGGTAGGATCCTATGACTCTGGGCAATGAAAGTAGGAGGAGCACCTGATAGTTTAAGCATAGACATGGAGATAACATCAGTCTGAGACATAGAAGCCCTTCAGCCCCAATGTAACAGTTTGTGTCTGGCCCTCTTGCTGTTCAGGCCCTTGGCCCCCACAAACCACATCCAGACCACCCTATCGTGCTCCACCAGTATGTTTTATTTACAATGGGCTACCCACCACCTTCTATATACACAGTTCCATGCAGTCTCAGGGATCTTACAGATTCAGCCCTTAGTCAGCAAGGTTCCCAGCCTTTCCTTACTGCAGCTTCTCCTGCTTTGGCTACTTGCCCCTCCTAGCTGCCCCTTCTTGGAAGTTTTTATAGCCCTCCCAGGTTCTACAGCTGTTCCTAATTCCCTCCTTCGCTGCCAGCCTGCTCAACTGGCTCCCACTTACTCTTAATTTGGGCTCAGTAGCAGGGGCTAGCCCAGCCTGGCCAGTATCACTGTGCTACACCCAAGCTCTGTCAAATGCCTCAATCTTAGCCACTGTGGCATCAGAAGTTAGCATTCTAATATCGTCAGCCAGTAACCGTTCAGCCTGGTGGTCATAGGCTACACCAATCCCCAAAATATCCCTGAGCATGATCATCAAAACATCTCCAAATTCACAGACATGGGCCAACCATTGCAAATAAGATGCAAACTCATTTATGGTTTCATTGGGCTCCTGGCAAGCTTCTAGAAACATTTTCCTCTTTAAGAGAAGAGAATCTCCAGTGCCAAAATACAAGTTTAGGTGCTGCACAGCTGCACCAAAGCAGGAGTTGGGCTCCAGAAGTCCATCATAAATATCAATGTCATCATGGCCTAAGCAGTTCTGCAGCAAGGCTTACCTGGAAACATTGCAGAGATGCATAGTCTGCACATAGTTCTGAAAATTCTGAATAAAGTATTACCATTCATTAGCCAAAGGATGTGAAGGCAGCATGGGTTGCAGAAAAGCGGCACTCATCACAATTATATTATTCTCAGATGCACCACAGAACAGCAATTCCAAAACACAAAAAAAACCCAAAGCAAGACATCCAGGTAGGTTGTCAACCAACACATGTAATAACCATGAACTAGTTAGGTCAGCAACAGTCTGAATAAAACATAATAGTCAAATATGTAGCAGCAAGTCCTGAGTAGTTGCAAATGCCCAAAGCTATGCACATACACAACCTTAAGCAGGGAGCAGGAAGGCAACAATAGCAACAGTCACCACAGAGTTGTAAGCCAATTTAAATAAGCAATGCCTTGTTTTACAGTGCTAGAAAGATCATTGTGTCAGCTCATGTCAAAGCTCCGGTCTCACTGACAAATACATAGCTGAAAACAAGTCTAGTTTATCAGTGGGTTAGTACAGTTAAAATAGATATTAGTGTTATAAGAATGCGTTTAGTGTTTAGACTTCACCTAGTGCAAAATGCTGTGTTCCTACCGAAGGTATTATCTCCTGCCCATCAGCAAGGGCTATTGAATCCAGATGGGCCGCCCTTGTGGAACAAAGAATTTGTCAATTGCTCGCCCATGAAGGGGTTACATGCAGAAGTGCTCATCCTAGCTTAGATTCTGGGGTGAAGGGAATAAAAATCCCTGACAAGGAAAAACTGAGATCTTTGTGTTGTCTGGACAAAGACAAGAGGGGCAAAGATCTGGGCAAGATTTGGACACATGGGAAGTCCCGTCTCAAAGGGTTTGATAGGCAGGAGCCTAATGTCTCCTAATTGGCTCCCCACTCTACATAAACACAAGGGGCATTCCAGGAACTGTCCAGGCAACAGTGTGGCTCTCCTGAAGATGTCATGATCATGTCTGTTTCTGAACTTCTGGCTTTAACTCTGGATTTGGATTTGGCTTCCTGACCCAGACCTTGAAACCTGACTTGAACTCTGACCCTTGGTATTGAGCCTGTACTGGAACCTGACTATGAATTCTTCTGCTACCGCCAGCCTCAGATTTGATCTTCCTCTGACACTTGGTCTTGACTGCTCTTGTCAGGATCCTGACACATGGAATAAAAGTAAGAAATACATTTTACAGAATTTATAAAAACTACTACTCATACTCTACACTCCGTCTGCTAGTTGGACTTCCCTATACTTGGTCTTGTATAATTAGGCAAAATATGGCTTCTGGACCATAAAGATACCTTGGGCAAGTTGTAATCTATCTTCTCCGATCTAAAATAGATCAGAATATACAGCCCTGCTTCCCAAAGGGAACAGAGAAAGAAAGTGAGTTATCTGGAACAAACTTTTAACTCTCTGATTTCTAGTTAATCTTTCAAGAAATGAAAGTAGTCAAGTAAGACAATGCAAAATTATCCCCAGAAATGGAAAATTAAAGTAATAATATGCAGGTTGCATGATGGGTTGGGACTCCCTGGAACCTCCTCCCCCCCAGGCTCCACTATCCTTCATTTACCCTCTCCCGTGCCCTAGTGGCTGCACTTGGGGGGAGTTCTCTGGGGCAATCATTTCCTGGCAGAGGGCTGATTCTTCTTCCTCCCTTTCTCTTGTAAGAGACGAGAGTGACTGGAACAGGGATCAGCCTCTCAGACAACTGCTGAATAGGGCTTCACAGGCTCAGTCTCTGAAAGTTTTCTGCCCCTTCACAGGATTTTCCTCCTACTCCTCTTCCTGGGGCATGTTGCTTGGCTGTCAGCCAGGGCAGCTCTGGAAGCAGTGTGTGGCTGGTCTGCCTCTGTTACTAGCAGTCTCTACATGAAGCAGTCTTCTTCCTAGTCACCTCTTCCTACGGTAAACTTCCCCTTTTAAGCCCCACCTCCAGGAGGCACAAGCTGTGCAGGTGCACCTCATTAGCACAGCACAGGCCCAGAGGAGCTAGTTAGCCTCCTCCCGGCCAGTGGGAGGGTGTGTCTCTTCACACAGGAAGTCAAAACTCCATTACTGAACTCACTGCGCACACTTCTCATGCTGAAGATAGGATTGAAAATCTTGAAGGAGATAACACAGTTCTTAAGGAGGAAATCAAGTCACACTGGAAAAAATTGCTTTTTTTCCTTCAATAAATATTATTACCAAACTAAAAGCCACAGAAAGTGAAATAGTTCTAGAAGGCTCCACAATATGGATGTGACTAATTAATTTTGTAAATCAGATTACTGACTTCTTGGGATCTTGTTTACATGGAAATTGCACCTGAAATAACTAGATGGATTGAAATTCACATCTTCATTGTTTCAGTGCAACTCTGTGTGTAGACACTTTTATTTGGGATTAAAATAATTAAAATAATTTCAATATAATTTGAGACGTGTTTTGTGTGTGTGTGTGTGCGTTTTTTTACCATTACAAGTAGGAGCTCCAGCTACTATTTCTAGTTCTCAGAGTTTGAATTACACCTAATAATAACTGTATGCAGCATTTGTGAGGTTTTTTCTCTTTTGTGCAGGATATTGTTTTAATTCTTCCATTTCTATTTGTTTGCACCAGCAAATGACTCTTCCCCTAAGAACAAAATTAAGTTTTACCATTTAATTTTCTCCTAACAACACAACCAGTCCGTGAAAGAAGTAATGAGAATTTTACACTCTTTTTAATGTCAGTTTTGTAAATAATGAGCTAAGGTTGAAAAGCCTGAAACTCCTAAATCTTGGCCTGAATTGGTTTCTTAGTCTTACTTGTGAATCCTCATTGTCTGAGATAATCAATCATGAAAAAAGTATTTGGTATTATACTGCTGTGTCTTCTACTGATACCACAATCACCCTTTTGCAGCCAGTGGAGGAGAAACTGGTGACTTGGAGATTAGATATATTCTAAGTATAACTTGCTTTATTTACACATATACACTATTCCTGAAATGTGGCCATCAAACAGCATGCAAGTCAATCCCTTTTCCAAAAATCCCAACCCAACACCAGTGCTCAGTTCCCAAGGATCAGTTATGTCAATAGTTGACTCTAACCAGAGCTGAAGGCAAAGAGCAAGCTTTCCTGACTCTCACACAGCTTCCTTTTCCCCTATGTTGCCTCTACACAAAAGCCTTGCAAAACTGACCCATCCCCTCCAAAAAAACCTCAGGTATACTCTAAGAAAATGGAAGACTATCTGTAACAGTTCCACGTGGTAGTGCATGCCATAACTATATTTTGTGATGAGTGCTAGAGGGAAAATTTGCCAATGAAAATGTTTGAGTTGAGCTAATCAATAAACTCCTTGCACAGCCTGATCTGTAAATGTAGCTTTTTTGGATATGAAAGGGTAGTAATGCACTGGAGAAGTTTTACAGATACTATGGCATGGAAGGATCTGCCATTAACTTTGCTACTCTTCATGCATTTAACAACTCAAGTAAAAATGAGTTTGGCCCAGATTTACAAATGTTATAGTTGTGAATTCATTTATATATTTTATATTTGATTACTGTTACACCTTACCTACAAATTAAAAATTGTATTTTTGTACATTTCATGACTGAATTATTGGGAGACATCAAATAAGCAAAACAAAATTAAGTTGTTAAAATTTGATCAAATTAATTAAAAGGGGATTTTTTTTTTTCAGAATAGTTCTGCAGTGAAGGAGTCCAAAAGCCAGGTAGAAAAGTCTGTATCACTCTTATATTGGAGTTCACACCAGGCAGCATCTGCCAAAAAATAGTTTGTCCTAATTTTGTGTTCCATATCCATTGCAGCTAAAAAATATGAATCTACTTGGTGAGCAATACTGTTCTACAGTTTTGTAATACCTTTTAAACAGATATTCATTGTAGACTGTGACAGCCTCAATTATTTAGAGGCCTCTTGTCCCACAAAAATCTTTTTTAAACATGAGCAGACACAGGGGATGTTTGCTTGTAGTATGTCTGCTACAGTTTTATATGCAGTTTTCCAGAATCTATATATTGAATCAGAGGAAAAGAATATGTGCATGACATTTCTTGGTTCTTTGATAATCTGCCAAAACATGTCAGACGCATTTCCAAAGGATTCTAAATACAAGGACATTACGTTAGCCCACTGCATCAAATTGAAAACAGTTTTAACCTTTACATTTTTTGAAGGTTTTTAATAGCTTTTCCCATATTGCTTCCCAATAATTCCCATTTCCATGTCTCTAGATAACTTTTATATGTTTCAGACATTGTGCTGCATGTCAGGTTTTTCAAAACTGAACATAACTCATTGTATATGGTGCAGATCATACCATGTGACATGTGGACTTGACTTTTTTAGTTCCTCTAAAATTGTCTATTCCAGGGCATTTTATTAGCTATTTGCCTTCCACTCATAATATTCCTAACAATTTGTACATATATACAAACACGTAAGAACTATAGGCTATATTATGCTTTTTAATCCACATAAACAATACACTTTGACATCATTGGAAGTTGAATGTAGGGATCAATGGAACAATATGGCCTAAATATGTTTGTTAACATAAGGCCATAGCTCCACTGACATAAACAGAGCTAGACCAAGTTATAGCAGCTGAAGATCTGTCCCTAGCCATTTAGTAGTATGGCATTGCAAATCCACCTGCAGTTTTAAATGTTTATTGCTTTCAACAGGATTTTTATTTAGGGATCTGCTTCTGTTATCCCCAAAATCCAACCCAAGGCACCTCCTCAATGGCCTGCTTATATCAGTAATTGAATTGCCAGGGTTTTATCGAGGATTTCCCTCTGACTTCTGGAAAACACCCCAAAACAGACTAACTCGGTTAACTCTGGAGTGGACACAGATACAGCCTTTCATTTGAAGGACTGACACTCAGGCAGTAATCTTTTAAAGCAAAATACTTTTTATTTAAATGTACAAATCTTTAATATAATAGATTCCAAAATCACATATTAAGGTAACACAATATAACACAAATCACCCGCAGCACAAATACACACATTAAAGTAACCAATACTGTAATGCCATATAATAGGAAGAACAGTTTTAAATGGTTACAGTCTACATGTGTTGATCAATCACATGAAGGATGTTAGCAGCAAGTTCTTATTTATACATTGATACAGTATGCAGAACAAACGTACATACACAAACATCCAATTTTATTAACCCATGCATTCATATTCATATGTTACAATTATCTTATATTTGACTCATCATGCTTACTTCTTTACAGTCATCTTTCCCTCTAACTTGTCAATAGGTCCTTCTGATCTGTCACGGCTGTTGCCACTTCCCTGTGCTTCTGGTCTGCTTTCTTCCTTCTTTGTGATTTCAGCTCTTTTAGCTGTTCTTGATGAATCTTTGGTTACCATTCACTTACTCTCCCTGGTACCTTCCACTCACATGACTCAGCTTTCTGCCTTATATTCAGATTTTGGTCTATTTTTATTGGCTGCTTTCTCAACCCTATCCATTAACATCCTCATCTACCAATCAGTTTAAATCTTCCCTGATTGGTCCATAAGAATGGACCAGTCGCAGCCGCTAAACTCATCTGTCAATCAAGCCGGACCTGTTTGTGAACCTGCAGTACTGCCTGACTCATCCCTTCCTTCAGATTTTGGAGTGACCTTTATTTCACCTCAGCCTGCTTGTGTACTATTGACTGAATTATTCCAAGACCACCATTTTAGTTTCTCTGGTTGTGTTTGCCTGTGATCACCATCTTGTTTCTCCTAGCAGTTACCGCTTAAAACTATCTCCATTAACTATTAGTAAAACCTTTAAACTATAAATATATATTTATATGTGCTTTAACATTATGATTCACTGTTACCACCTAAATTCTGTTAATTTAAATAAGTTTAATTTCAATCTTTCCTTTGCTTCAGCTAGTGGTGGCAGGGCAATATCCTGAATGCTGTATTCCTCACACAGAACAGAACAACTGAAAAATCTCTTGTATCAGATCTAGAGAAATGCTGCCAGTATACTCAACTTACATTATTGATATTGCAGGAGTGCCTTACCAGCTCTACAGTAAAGGATGCGTTGAGACTTTCACTCAAAGTAGGACTAAAATCCTTCTATTTCATATTTTAATTATTAAATTTAGTCTCCACATTTAACCCACCCATTCTTCAAGGGGGAATTTAATTTTCAATTATATTTTATGATCAAAGATTTACTAACTCTGGCAAAGAGAATATTTAAAAATAAATCCTTGTTGAAATTTCCCATGAGATTGCAACACATTTTTAGTTTCCTATAATTAACAAACTATAATCCCTGAAATAAGGATGTGACAAATAGAAGTACTGGTAAGAGACTGAACTTTATTTCCTGGCCATAGTCACCTGCTATGAATGAAGGTTACAACGGTTAGTACCCTTGGCTCATCTACATGGGAATTTAGTGCACAACAAGCAAGGGAGCAAATTTACAGTGCAGTAGCTCTTCCCACGTACTAAAAGTGCCTTTATATGCTTTAGCTTAGCTCCCTTTAAAAGTGTACTAATCTAAATCACCTGAGAACGCTCATAGGCCTGGTCTATACTTATAGGGAAATTTGGTGGCAGTCAACAGGAGTTATGCAAGCTACGTAGAGTAGCTTGTGTAATTTACGTCGACTTCCTAAATCCTCTTCTGCACGCTCTCTCCACTACACTGCCCTGATGGGAAATGCGTACCCATGGACACAATGCTACACTTTTTGGGGAGGTGGTTTTACTAAATCGACTCCGGATCGATTGAGTGGGTCTTCACTTCCGTTCAATCAATCCAGCAACATCAGTGTGTGCATACCTTTAGTGTGCAGTAAGTGTCAATGCAGGGAGTTAGTGCAGGGTAGCTAATGCACTGTAAATTCACACACTAGCTTGCTGCATATTAACTTCCTCATGTAGACAAGCTGTTTGTCTCATGACAGCATCAGCAGTAATGGATTCCAGTGGCTAAGGGTTCCAGGGCCAGATTTTTAAAGGTCTGCAGATGCCTAAAGATACACATAGGTGTCTAGTGGGATTCCCAAAAGTGCCCAGGCCCAATGAAGCTGTCAAAAATTGCACTAGGCACCTATCGGCATCTTTAGGTGCCTAAATACCATTGAAAGCCCTTAGAAAGTCCAGCCTTCACACGTGCACACTATTCCCAGTCATAGGCCACTTTTTAAACACTAATATTTAAACCTCACAAAGCGTTATTCTCCTGACTCATTATAACCTGTATTAGCTTCCCAATGAGAGGCTGGCCAGGTCTTTCAGTTCCCTAACACTGCCAACCTGCGTCGTCAGCTCTGCTCAGCACATGCTGTTCAAGTACCCCTGATGTTGGGGAGGCAGGCTGGCAGCAGTGAAACTCAGACCTGAGGGGGAAGGTGAATATAGAGGGGTAGGGAAGGAAGAAAGAAAGATTTTTGTGGCAGGATAGGGAGAAAACAGAGCTCTGCAGAGAGGATCTTCTGCGCAGGGAGCTGAGTGGCACTCGGCTGAGCCATCAGTAATTGACTGGCTGCGCCCAGTGTAGGGAGTGGCAGTGGCAGCTAAGGTCTCAGCAAAAAGGAGCATTTCTAGCCAGAGACCTATACACAGATATGCTTGGTTTTCTAGACACTACTGCATCAAATCGCCAAATATGTATACTTCAAACAAATGGTACTGTGTACAAACAAGCACCTGACTGAATTTTTTTTTTTTTTTTTTTTTTTTGGTTCTATTGATACCCTACTCTGTATTCACCCAGCAGGTAGATTATCCAATTATCTAGATTTTGTCTGAGCCTCTGATCTCACAAAAGAGAGCCCAATGACTGAATACATAAAATCAATTTAGACTGTAATTACTAAATTAGCAGGACACTCAGTCACATTGTCATCTCTGTGTCAAATTATGCCAGTAATTAAAGTCATCAGAAAAAGTGAAAGCAGCAATCCCTCAATCTTCTCCATTTCCCATTGGCATGCATGTTTCATTTTCACTAAGCCATTTATAAAAATATTTTCTGGCTGTCTATAGGCTGCTTAGGGATTTATTATGTGTCATGAAAGAATCTGATGGCCTATATAGCACATGTGATGGGGAAATCCCAGAAGTTCTTTGTACAGTTAAAAGTCATATCATTGCCTATTTTAACGGCACAAGGTACTTGAACTGAATCTGTTATGTTACTGCTGTCTTGCCACCAGGCATTTTTCTTACCAAGTATTGAGGTGCTTGTTGCACAAGAATTCAACTAATTATATATCATTTATTCTTTTTTTTGTCATATTTTATATCAATCACTGTATGCACAGGACATGTACAATATTTATAAACCAGTGAAATTACAGAAGAAAGACAAATACAGTAAGTATTGTCTTGATTAGACCATTGTTAATATAGTCTATATTTCTTAATTCATACAAATTAAGGACCCAATCCTGCAGCCTTTAACAGGGAAAGTACTCAATAACCACAATTAGATTCCCTATATGATTAAGGATTTCAAGATTTAGTCCTCAAACAGATTAAATTTAACAAAAAATGTCCAAATATAAAATGTGAATATAATGCACTTCTCAAAGGCCATTTGACACAGAAGAAAGGAAACATTGGACATGATCTTGAACTCCTTGTTCCAGAAAAACTCCTAATGAGGCCATTAGAAATGTTGTCTGAGTAAAAGGTACATGATTGGACCCTATCTGTCTGGATAAAGCAGGAAATGCAGAAATCCTATTTCTATCAATCCTATTACTGGTGTGGAGAAAGCCAAAATATTAGGTGCTGAAAGGAGATACTGCTATTTCCAACTGGTCTACTTACGGTGTAGGTGGTTGTCAGAGTTAATTTGTTTTATGGAACAATATAATGTACTATACTTATTTTAATACACTGGCCACCATTTCACAGTGTTTATTTTCCTTTGGATCATGGCTTTGCCTAGTAACTGGTGTTATCAGAGTAGATTTCTTCTTCCAATTGCAAACATTTTATAAACACATCACAGGCTTTAAGATCTCAGGGGAGCCTCAGACTTCTAAGAACTTTAGCAAAAATAGATGCCTCAGTCAAAATACCAACTCAACAGGTAAGTTGTTTGAAGTGCTTCAGCTCAGACAGAAGTTCACCTTTCAAGAAGTGCCAGCAATTTAGAATAATGTTACAAGTTCACTATCAGAGCCAAATTTATAAATTCTTCAAAATCAAACTTTTTAAAAATTCTACTTTTACACTTTTTAGAACTTGCAAAGATGATGTTTTATCTAGTATTGATTTTACTGCTTTCCATTTAGCAAAATTAAATTCATTTTTCAGTTTATCCTCTAATGCAACTGAAATTGATACCATTGTCTCTGTTGCATGACTAAACCTCTTTGTTTATGCCTCAGCACCACTGAAAATATCAGCACAAAACTGGGACAATGTTTATCAACTAATATTGCAGAAGCAGAGGAGAGAAAAACAAAACATATTTTTACTGAGCCAACCAAAATGGCCTTTTTATTAAAATTTCTTGCAAAAGCTCATAAATAATCTATATTTTTAAGATAGGAAAAATATTGGGCCAAAACCTGGTTGGTTCTTTTTTTCCTAATGGATTTTAAAAATTAACACAATTAGATAGAGCAATATGATGAGCATCTGAACCAAAAGAAAATGTTGCTTTAGAGTGTGTTGAAGAGAAATGCAAGGTTTTTTGGTATGTTAACACAAAGTCCAGGGAAAGATATTGAACAGACCTTAATACCTAAAATTAACACAAGAGCATCTTCCTCTGCAACTACCAGGCACTGGAAAGCTTAGGTGTATCATACAGACAATCATCAGAAATACCAAAAGTAGAAGACTTGCTTCCTCACTTAACTAATTCTATCAGAAAGTACAACATACCTATTTCTAAATAGGATGAGATGTCTGTCGTGCTCATGTGAACATGGAGTGGTCTTATTCACTTCATTTTGGTGGTGGTGCTTGTTTTCCAGATTATAAAATGAATCACAGTATGTAAAAAAGCTTCATACACCTCAAATAACTGTGTGGCTTAAATATATCAGGGTAACCACACCCAACCAGCTACAAAGTCTGAAATGAGTGTCTTCATATAGTAAGATTTTAAATCTACTAATTCACATCAGCCCAATTCTGTAGCTGTTATGTGGTGAGCTGACATTAGCTAAACAGTTTTCATTTACCGAGGTAAATGAGCTGCCCTGGCAAATAAGGCTGCAGTTCTCCCTTTCAGGTTAACATGACCTACCCATTAGTCTTTCTTGGAAGTTATTGCTGAATTGCTTGGGTTTTTAAAATATATAGTGCACTGAATAGTTCCAAAGAATATCACACTGTGCTGGAGATCCATGATCACTTCTGTACAAGGAAGTACAGAAAATTAAGGCAAGGGAGACCCCTTGTGGACTGATTCTCTTACCATAGACAATGTTATCAGTTCAAAATCAGTGATTTCAATATAGGCTGTAAAATACTGTTAAAAGGATTACAGAATCTTCTCTAAAGGTAAATGTGATTAATAGTCCTTAAGTGTTTTTAAATTAATTACACAAACCAGCATAACATGATTTCTACTAATGGGATGAATATGTATATATGCAAGTTCTATTTTCAATCTCTCTTTAAAGGTAATGATACCCTTACATCTTTTAGTTAATTTTAGCAGCTTTCATTATGAGT
The DNA here is from genome assembly GCF_026122565.2 of Emydura macquarii macquarii. Taxonomy (NCBI): domain Eukaryota; kingdom Metazoa; phylum Chordata; order Testudines; family Chelidae; genus Emydura; species Emydura macquarii. Next base: position 129,211 of record NW_027132543.1, on the reverse strand, counting down.
GTACTAAAAACTATTATTGTTGTCATTAATAATTATAGGGACACCCATGTTATTGCTTGTGTCATTGCACACACACAGGGGCTCTTTGTATTCCTCCATTTCCTCCCCTCCCTCCGTCCCTTCCTTCCTAGCTTCCTGTGTTCCACCCTCTATTTCAGTGACTCCCTTCAACCCACGCCCTCCCTCATGCCATGGGCTTTGTGTGCCCCCTTACATTTTATGCCAGGGTCTCTACATACCCCTGTCCCCCCCACCCAAACACAAGCTAGGGTCTGTGAGTGTCCCCTTTGTCCCTCTCCCCCCATACCATTGTTTCCCATTCTCCCCCCTTATGACAGGGACTAGTAAACTAGATTTCAGCACTTGCTATAAGAGGCAGAAGTGGAAACTGGACTCATATTTTCAAAGGAGGGCACAAATGGGCTGCCCATGAATTGTGGTCATGGAAAGTTGCCCTGCTGGGAGAGGTGTGGATAGAGGAGTCAGGGGAGGCCAGAAAAATACATCTGCCAGGATTTTTTCAAACAGCTGCAACATGAGAATTCTGTACCAGAACATGTAGCCTGCCTTGGATGAAAAGCCCACTCATAGCAGAACCACTGCTTTCCTTTATTAACCACGTTGGATGACCAGAGGCAAAGAGTCAATCACTATTGCTGCCCTGAAAGACATTGGCCTGGGGGGCCGGGATTGTCTGGAGGCAGCGTAAAGTCCATAAACATTTTGGGCAACTTCAGACACCAAGCAAGGTCTCCTGAGGAGAATAAGTATGAGAAGGAAAAAGAAAAAAGTATGGAGAGTAATGAAGAAGGCCCAGAGGACATTGCAGTCAGACCACAACCTGCAAAAAAAATTCTGTAGAAACGGTTTGTAAGTGAGGGGAATGTGGATTGATGGACTTATTGGGGGAGGAAATATCCCACAGGTAAAGCTTTAATTCTAATCATACTTCAATTCTATGGAAAGTTACTAAGGGATTGGGGCAGCCACGTACAAACTGTAGGGGACACACCTTCTCTGTGCTAGTCAAAGTTATAACTGCTCCGGATTCCTAGCCATATCAGCTTTTCATATAGTAAATGGGACTGCCTCAAGGATAAACCACTCTGCTATCGTTGATGGCACTGAGCAGTTTCTGCATGTCATTTTTCAGGGGGGTTAATTATATTGATTTCCACACAGATGTACGAACAGCAAGTCATGAGAGTCCTTTGATATTTCACGGTTCCCATCCATCCAAGGTGCTACTGACTGCATTAATGTTCCCCTCAAGGCAACCTCCGGCATTGAGGGTGCCTTCAAGAAGTGAAACATATTTCACTCTGTCATAGGACAATGGTAAACAATCACACAAACAGTTAGTCCCTAAAACAATTCTGTCTCTCTCTGCTTTACTGCACGCACTCTTTAGCCATGCAAGTCTATGACATTAATTATATCACCTACATAATTACACACTATCCCGGAGCATGTCATGACTCCTATGTTATCAGATACTTTGGACTGGCTGGGGAATTTGAGACCAGCAGGAAATCAAGAGGCTGGCTTTTGGGTAAATATATGGATTGAAGCTATAGTACTATGAGACTTGCGGTGATGTCAGCAACCACATGACAAGTTAACTTTTTATGTGGGAGACTTGTAACCACTCAAGATTGATACACATACTTCTCTCTCAAGGTTTATTAGGCACTCAGGTATTATGTTGATGGGCATGATTTAAAAAAAGCTGGTACAATAGAATGGAATAGAAAAAGGAACTGTTTCTAAAATCATGATCATGTAATGCATACATGCAAGGAAGGTTTAATTTAAGCTGCATAGGCAACCTTAACTTGACTTCACAATTTTAAAGTTCTTTTAACATAATTAAATACATCTTCTTCTATACAGAAAGGCAAATCTGTATAAATGTCCTCTCCTCATTATCTGTATATATATTGCTGTATTTGTAAGAAGAGATACTTGGAATTAGAAGTAGAGAATGTTTCTATCCCTTATAAATACCCTGGGAAAAAAGGTGAATAGCCATGCTATTCCCTAGCTGGAAGGTGAGCCTGGCAGTGCTACTTTCTCTTTCTCATTAATAATACAGGGAAGCTATTTTCGGAGCAGATCTAGGCATGCTCCACTCCCACTGGTTAGCTAGCTGAGCCTGCATCTGGCCCTGGATATTTCTGCATACAAACCATAATAAATCCATAGATCTAAAGGCCCTAAAACTTGAGGGCAATGCTGAAGATATTTGCATCAATGTTATGGAACAATGATATTACCAATTTAGTACTTTTTAGCTTAACTTAAGTAGATATTTATAACAGAATTGTCATTTCTTTCACCTTTCACTCCATGCTACCTCGCCTCTCAACCAATATGCTCTTTCACCTCTACCATCTTCTTGGTTTCTTGGAATATCTCCACTGTGTCCAAGCTTCACAGATATAGGGGAGCTGGCATATGAAGTGATATGCCACCTCTGTCAGTATTCCTCCAACACAAGGAGAATTTTCAGCTAGTTAAATTCACTTTGCATCACATCAACAACACAAAATGCATTTAATGGACTGTAGAATAGGGCCATCTTTCTCCAAAGTAATAAAACAGAAAAAATACTTCATGTATTTTTCCCCCTAAAAAACCCCAGATCTGCTACTAAAGAAAAGGTGATTTAACAGACTACCCTGTTTAACTGCAAATTTCTTATAGCTTACTTTAAGTGCCTTTCTCCTGAGGTGCCCAGAGTTCCTTAGTTCCTTCTAAACTATCCCTGTTGGGACAGTTATTGTTACTGAACACATGGAACAAACTCAGAGCATAAATATATGAGGATATTTGTGCTCTTGATTGTGAATTGATGCACATGCTTTTGCTAAGGACAAGCCTGTTTCACTGGCAAAATAACTATCTTCCATTTACAGTAAGAACTAAAAAAATATCAGCCAACTTTTTGTTAAAACAGTGAAATTCATTTTCCATGCAATGGTGCTGAACTTTTGATAATTTATTAAAAGAGAACATAGGATAAGGATAAAAAGCCAGATTTGTAAAGGTATTTAGGTAACTACCTTTAAAATTCTGGTCCAAAGTGTAGGAAGTAAAGAACATATCTTGTATAATGAGTGATGTAGCCAAACTTTTATCTCAAACACACTGGATCATTTGGAATAAGTCCATTGAGTTAATGCAATTGGATTTATACCAGTGTGACTGAAATCAGAATCTCTGTCATAGCCTTTGAGATACAAGCTATAGTTCAAAAGTAGGGTCTATTGTGCCATTTTTGCACTATTGAAATTCTTTTGGTTTCAGCACATTACTCATTAATTACATTGATTTGTAAGTGAGAGCTGAATCAGGCCCGTATTTCAAACATGAGTCCTAATTCTCCACTGTCTTGTATATTTTGTAAATGTCTACAAACATTTACACCTCTACAAAGTGGGTACAAACACTACTAGGCTGATTTGGTAGCATTTCACAAACAATTTGCACAGGTGTAAATAGGTACACAAGGTGTAAGGTAGTGGAGAACCATGCCCAATACATAGAGGTGCCCAGGAAGTACACACTTGAACAGGTTTTATAACGGCAAGAAATGTAATATATATGGATTCCTATGAGTATTTCTGACTTTCTCGCCATCCTTTCTTTCCCATTATGCTTTTGCTTGAAATTATACAAGCACAACATTTGATGTAAAGCGAGCCTTTTGATTTTTGCACTTTTAAGTTATCTGATATGAAAATTAACTCCTGTCTGAACTGTTCAGACAAAGTAAAATCCTGGGGGTACAAAATTGTCCAAAATGGAATGGACTAAATGTGTACATGAAATTTGATTTCAGAAATTACCTTTTGCACAACTCTCCATCAAATACTTCTCCCCAGAGTGCAGTACATTGGACATGCTGAAAAGCTTTGCTTCAGGAGAACAGTTTGACTGCTTAAGTCTTTCAGGCAGGCTAAGAATTCTGATGATTATGGTGCCTTTTCTAAAATGTGACTCTTAGTGCAGTTTTGCAGGAGTGGGTACTGTTTATCTCTTTCTTCATAGTTTGAAGAGACATTTAGATCTGCATGAGCTAAAGCATTAAATCTAATACACCTTTCTTTTCAATAGTTCTAATGGCTTTTGAGCCAGTATGTTACACTCTCTGGGGCATTACATATCTGGAATTTATGTGCTGCTGCTCATATGTCCCTTTGTAGAATATAAATCAAGAAAAATATATGACCATTCCTTGTTTTCTTGAAATGTTTACACTTTCAAATGCTGTATTTTAAAGCTCTACGCCCATTACCTTTGTAAGTCTCATTTACCTTTCTTGCCATTAAGAATCTATCTTCAGCATTAGCTGTTTTTAAGTTTCTAAGATCATGCCAAAGTAATAGCATCATTCACAATCACAGTGTATATTAATTGCCCCAGCATATCATGTTACTTGATTAATTATACTGTGGTGGCCCCTTTGTACAATGCTGTCTCCATTATAACATATGCTGAGAAACTAGAGATTGAGACTCTCTTCAGTCTCTTAACAAGAGCTTGATTGCAGCAGAAGTGACAGATTAATTCCCTGAGTTTAGCTGGAGGAAATGTACAGTTTATATGTGTGACAAGTATTGCAGCCACATGCAGTGTCTTTGGGGACCATGTTGTATTAAGTTTATGACTGCTTTACGTATTATTCTGGGCCAGGGATCGTATGCAACTCCAAGAGGGAAGGATTACCTAAACTCATCCAGTAACTGAAAACAGCAGGGGACCCCAATTGTTGTGTATTTTGTGTCTTGCCTAATTGCCTAGGTTGCCGTAGCAACAGAGTTTAGCTTGTTCCCATGGCAATAGAGTTAGACTATTAGGGGATAGCTCAGCCAGTCCTGGCTGCTTTTAGTGTTAGTTCAATAAAGACATTCCCTCTGTTGCATCTCTCTGTGTTCCTGTGCTGGTTTCTCTCTCTCTGAATACAAGCAATTAAAAGGATTCAAGAGAACACCAACCCTTGTTGAAAAGTTGGCAAGATTTTGGCCTACTAGGGCTCCATATAACTGATGGGTGATTTCTGGTGGATTTATATGAATTTAAATCCATTTACTGTTTTTTGTTTTCTCCATAACTTTTCCCCCCTAAGAATAAATGTACTGTGCTGCGTGGTCGCTGGTAAAAACATTGTCCTCCGAGAGAAAGCAAAGCACAAGCACTGGCCTTTAGGCATTCTGGCTTGCTGGAGACATCAGGATATGGCAGGGAGCTGTGGAGCCTTAATACCCGCAGTTGGGAGGGAGAAAGACATGGGTCTTTGCCCTAGAGAGATGATGGCTGGGAGCCTGGAACCTCAAGTGAGTGTCCTAGAGGAACCACAGATGGGGAATACAGGTGCAGTTGTCCTGAGACTTTGACAATATGTATCTGCTAGTTTGTTATACTTTCACCTTTCTGATTCCCCACAAGCAAACTTCTCGTCCCTTGCTTTGCCTTAACCTCTCCCCTACCTGATATTTTCCCAGGAGGCTGGGTGCAGTACCTCTTAATTCTGAAATGCCTATAGTTTTTTATTAAGTAACTAAAGATTTTCTTTCAAGGAAAAATATACGTAGCCACATTTACTTTTCATAGAATCATAGAATATTAGCGTTGGAAGGGACCTCAGGAGGTCATCTAGTCCAACCCCCGGATCAAAGCAGGACTAACCTCAGCTAAATCATCCCAGCCAGGGCTTTGTCAAGCAACAGCTTAAAAACCTCTAAAGATGGAGATTCCACTACCTCTCTAGGTAACCTATTCCAATGCTTCACCACGCTCCTAGTGAAAAACGTTTTCCTAATATCCAACCTAGACCTTTCCCACTGCAACTTGAGACCATTGCTCCTTGTCCTGTCATCTATTACCATTGAGAACAGCCTAGCTCCATCCTCCCTGGAAGCTCCTTTCAGGTAATTAAAGGCTGCTATCAAATCCTCCCTCATTCTTCTCTTTTGCAGACTTTTCTTTAATTGTAGTTTCCTTAATCTTTTTTAAAAAAAACATGATTTTAGCAATTGCTAAAAACATCCTCAAGCAAGGATCCCAATCAGTTTCTATCACTACAATCCAAATAATTTTACTGATTTTTTTTCTCTTAACCAAATGGTGTTCATGGTGTTTTGTTTCTTGAAAGAAGACATTCACAGCACTGTAGCATTACCACTTCTTTTTCATTCTAGCCACAGGGAAAATAGCATTTACCATGCCATGTTAATTAGCCTTATTGTCGTCTTTATGCATTATGTCTTATCTTATTTTGAGGAAACAATACAAAATAACTCAGAAGAACTCTCATGTCTGATTTTTAGTGGGAACTATCATATTTGCTAATGGGTGGAGCTGCTCCAAAGTTTTTAAATTTTAATTTTTTGATGGACATTTTCATCCAAATTTTAACCAAAAAAGATTATTTTTCCCTAAATTGTTCACAGTGTTCCCATTTTTTCAACCAGTTTCGCTAATGGGGCTTTTCATTCCATTCTGTCAAATTCACATTTAAACACATTTTTAAAAAAAAAAATATAAAAAGATACATGCAGTCTCTTAATCTTCTAAATGTAGCCCTTGTCCTCTTCCACAACTCACTCTCTCTGCACGCTCTTCATTTGTCTTGTCATGTCTTTAGTTAAACCATAAGCACTTTGGGGCAGAGATCTCAGGCAACATTTTCTATAGTGATTTTGTGTATCTCATTTTAGTACAAATTAAGGAGGCCAGATTTTCAGAATAAAAGGTCTTTCTGGAAATCAGACTCATTTAAGGCATCTCAAGTTAGTCACCCAAAAATGGAGGTACCCAGAATAACTAGACACTTTAGAAATCTTGGCCCAGGACTTTTAATTCTCAGTAGAAAGCCTAATACATTTTGAGTGCCATAAAAGTCATTAATTAATAACAACCTTAGGAAGGGCATAGTTGCCAACAGAAGAATTAGAGGACCATTACATTCTGTATCCATTATTCTATACAATATGAAAATGCATCAATGTCTGGGGCTCCTCTAATCTGACCTATAGTTAAATATTTTCAGGCAGTGTCCAAAGGTATTTTCATCTATTTGTGTTCATTTGTTAAGTGCTGGAATAAGTTACCAGGGGAGTTTGTGGAATCTCCATCACTGGATGTTTTAAAAATAGGTTAAATAAAACACTTGTCAAAGATGGTCTAGGTTTACTTGGTTCTACCTCAGCATGGGTGGAAAGAACTAGATGACCTCTCAAGGTCCCATCCAGCCCTACACTTCTATGATTCTGTGATTATTCAGCCTGTTATAGAATACCAGTATAAAAATGCAGTTCATTGTTTGTCAACTAAAACCATCAAGTTTAGGCTAGAATCCAGCAAAGAATGTGGGCTGGGACCTTCAGAGAGGACAAAAAGAGCTAGACACATAACTCCCAAGTACTTTCAATGGGAACTGGGTGCCTAACTCCTCTGGACCTCTTTGAAAATCCCAGTGTTGAGCATGTGAGTTTTTCTATTGACTTCATAGGGACTATTCACATGTGAAGAGATAAGCATGTGCTTAAGTGCTTTACTAGATTGGAGATTTATAGCTAAGACGCATAAAATGAACAAGTATTTACAAGTGCTGCACAAATCACAAATTGATTAACTCACATCTCTTGACAGCAGAAGAGTTTTTCAAGGAGTAGTGCTACAGATGGCTGAACTCTGAGTGGTTTGTACTGCTCTGTTTTAGGAATTTCTGAAACAATCATTACTTTCTATTAGAATTCTGTGGCAATATTTTAGACTGGCTACAAAGCGAAGATTTCAATTCTCAGGAGGTGATTAGATTTAGTTTACTAATTTCTCACCATATAATATTCCAATAGAGTGTATGTAATGCAAAAATATATCCATTTTTCTACTACACTGTACATTTACAAGATTATATTCTAGATAATATCACATTTTGTTATTTAAAGGGGAAATTAGAACAGACTATACTTCCAATTCTTATCAACCATTCCTTAAAGAATTGTAAGGCTATAACAATTGAAAAAAGAACAAAAATGAATCATTATGTTGTAAGCAATGAAGAGACCAATAAGGACTAAGAATTACATTAAAGAGGAAAACCTCAGTGGTAAAAGATTTATGGAACAGCATAATGAATTGTGAATTAAAGCTATATCCAATGTAATTACAGGATAATGGGGGGTTAGAATCAAAATTCAAGAACAACACTCTAACCTCAAGTAGGAGTACTGAGTCAGTGCAAATCATACAATGGCAATAATCATTTATCTGGTGTTTCAAAACTATGAATGATTTCTTGCACTTTTTATATGCTGCAGTATCTAGGTAATGAGATAATGGCTGCCTTGCCAAACTTTGAATGTCCCCAGATCACAACTTCAGCACACGAGATGGAATTACTCATAGCAAGTAATTTGACAAAGGTAGCGCTATGTTTTCTGTTAATTAATTCCAGACACATGGATTTTTACAATATGTTCATTATTCAGAAATGATCAACAGATATTTTATATTAACATATTTCAGCTTGTGAACATTACTGACTATTCTCGTTAACTATTCACTGTTCATTATTCATTATGTGATTGTCACATGATATTGTTTGTTTCTCCTATTAGATGACTGAATCTTTTAAAGCAGAAGCAGAGAAATCAAAGATATTTCAACTGTGGCATAAACCTTTGCATTAACATTCACATGGTTTTTGCTTTCTGATAGCATTTTTGTTGAGAAAAAAATTAATAAATTGCATGAATGTTTATGAGAAAAACAAAAACATCGAACATCTATAAGTCTTCCTTGGGGAGATGATGCATTGTAAAGCATCCTTATACAGTACTATTTTTTAAAAATACTTCATTACGGACAATACAAAAAATTGTTAAAATATTTAATTTTTAACACAAAAGTGGACATTTTTTTAAATTGATGGTTTTTGCTATGTTGCAACGTTGTTTCAGTGAGGGACACACACAGCATAGTGAATGAGAGGACAGCATAAGAATGCCTTTTCAGGGGATGAATACAGATGTCAGAAGCTGAGAGTCAAATACTAATGTAAAAAATTGTTCCAACTAATACTGGTGAAATTTCTTCACATTCTGAATCAAATAAAGGACCTCTTTATCTATGTGCACATAATTAACTTTTGGCTGGTGTTCATGAAGTGCCTGGTCTTCCACAGCCATCAAGCAGACTTGGCAGCATCGCTGGTCCAAGTCGGTCTCCTAGAAACTGCTAGGTCATCATACTGCATTAACACTACATCTGAAATTATAAGACTTCTGGATTTGTTGAATGCTTTAGAACAGATTTTCATCTACTGCCATTCTCTACAATTCTGGAGCAACCAAAGTTTGGCAAAAAATAATTTAACAATTTATACATCCTAAAAAGGAATGCAGCTCTGTAATGTTTGTAGGAGATAGAGCATTCTTTTACAGCAGTTATTTTATCCTGCCATTTGTGCAAGTCATCTATTTCATGGCCACATTTCTGCATTATCTCTTGATAAATTTCCATTTATTTATCTCTGCTCATACTGTTAGAGTCTCAGCAATATTCTGCCTCGGTTTTCTAGGTGCACTTCATCTGTTTTCAGCATAATGATGATATCCTCTAAAAAGTACCGAGTTGCATGGATTTTTTTTATAACAGTTGTTCCATGGCACATTGTCATATCTCATGAGTTGATGTTTCTTCAAAGTGCGGTCTTTTAAACTGAAGCAGTCCCTAATAGATATTTACTATGAGCAGTGCACAAGAGTCAGGACTTATCTGCATAAATAAGCATGCACTGAAATCATCTTTGTGAACTCCTGGAAATCTGCTAAAGTAGTGCAAATATCTTTGTTATGTGGCAAGAGATTTGCTTATTTTTAAAATATGAGTAATCATTAACTTAAAATCATCCCGAATCCTCACATTCTTCTTCACAGGTACATCTGTGGCACTGCCCACTCACTGTGATCTACCTTACTTATCATTCTTTCACAGTTTAATCTCTCCAACTCTAGTTCAACCTTTGACTTGAAAGCATATGAATTGGGCTGACATCCTTCTTCTAGTCTTGAATATCTTTTCATCTGTCCTGACTGGCATCGAAAACTGAGGCATGTTTTCCAGAAGTTTTATTGTCACTTTTCTGTTCATTATATATTATATCATTATACTAAATTATTATAATAGTATAAGATTATTTGTTATTATATATATAGTATATTTATGCTAGATATTGTAATGGTGGTTTATATTACATCAGTTTAGTTTAACCTTGGTAACTGACATTTTGATATTTGTGTTCAGTTGCAACATGTACTGGCTTTATTCCTTCTCTTTTTTCCAAACATATACTTTAATATACACAAATGAGAGAGCTCTAAACAGCAAGGTTGTTGTAACTTTCCCCAATCAAAAAGAAGCCACTTTTATTTTCCCAGGAAAAAAGTGAAAAAAATACATAGCCTTTATTAAACAAAACACGAACTATATAATGAGACTTACAGATAAGATTTTTTTTGTTCTGACTGTAAATGGCTGATATTCTTGAAAATGACAGCAGTTCCATGGAGAAAACTGACAAGGTGGCTTCCCTCTTGCTCTGCTTGTGTTTGCTTTGGTTTCTCTTTAAAAAAATATATATTTTCCATTCCATGTTATCAGTCTGTGGGGTGTACAGCCTGGTGAACTTCAGAGGTCATGGCATTTCTCAGGTTTAACCACATAACTTAAGCAGTGTCTTTGCCTATTTATTTGATGCTATTCCGATTGGTTAATGCCACTAGGAAAAAGGAAGCAACTGACTCAACAGCTGAGCCTCACTTCTCATCCAGCCAGATTTCAGATTGACTTGGACACTACCTGTCCTGAAAATGACTTCCCTCACCTACCTTCTCTTTTATTTATGTTGTCTGATTGGGTTTGGTTGTTGAAATTGATTTTGGGGGAAAAAACAGCTTTTAAGAAAGCTGAGAATGTTTTGGTTCACACATTTATCACTGAAGAAAAGGACTAACAGACAAGTTGGTTTTGTAACTTTTTGCCTGCTTAGTTATGTAGATAAGAATAGAAGCTTTAACATTATATGTGGTAAAGAAGGCAAAGCCTCAAACCCTAACATTTAATACTGGCTATGGGGAGCACAAAACATCTAATTAACCACAACAGATGGTTACTTTTTTCTATTTGCTATAGTCTTAGCATAAGAAAACTTCTGTGGTCTTTCAATATGTTGTTCCCAATCATCACAGTGATCCATGTGTCTAATAAACCAAACCATTTTGTTTAGGCCCAGACTTACTACTGTTATGTTCACTAATTAAGGAAGTGTTAACACAAATTGTCTTTCCAGGAATCCCATTTTAATTCCCAATTTTAGGCATATTGAGGCTTCCTTGGATAGAAAAATCAGCATGAGATTCTACACAAAAACAGTCTTCTCCTACTGTATCACACACAAGGACTGAGCTGTCCTATTGTCTCCATACCTTTCAGTAGCTGCTGCCACCCTTTTCTTTTTCCCATACTGGCTGCACAGTGCTGCCTTACCTCAGCTCTTCTCACACTGCCTCTGATTCTACCATTTTAGGAGGAGTTGAGGGCTGGGAGGGGAGAGCCTGTTTACCCTAAAACTCCAGGACACAGAAGGCCCAACGTTGGCTTGAGTATACTAACAATACCATTCCCAGTCTTACTTCTATAAGCGGATAGTTACTGTGGTCCGCCCTAGGGGACTTACAAGAATTTACCAGAGGTTCCCATTTATAATCATTGCGAAACTCCCCAGACCTGCCTGCCTCAGTTTACCCTTGAGATGACATGGATAGAGCCCTCCGCTCAAAGGATTAAACAGTAAATTCTTCAAAAACAAATGTCTCTTTATTAACTACTAATTCTAATACAATTGGTTTTAAATTGAAAGTCATACAGTAAAACATATAGAAATATGCCTCTTAAGACAATACAAAACACAATAAACATAAAATTCTAAAGTTGCAATACAGCATTCGCAACACAATATGGTATTCTCTTAGCAAGCTGCAGGCATCCAGCTTTATTTACAGTCATTCCCATACATTCCTTATTGTTAAGGAAAGATCATACTTTCTCCTCCTGGATTTAATTCCTCTGGGAACCTTCTGTTCTGTCAAGGAGCTTCCCTGTCACTTCTGCTGGTGCTGCTAGCTGCTGTTGTCCAGGTCTTCCGCTGCTGCCCAGGTCATCATCTTCATCTTCGTCTGCTGCTGCCCAGGTCTTCTTCAGCAGTCACAATCATCCACGCTCAAGCCTGTCAGCTCTTTGCCTCATCTATAGTTTTTCCGACTTTTACAGATCCTTGCTAGTTGATTGCTTTCTGAATGTCAGTCAACACCTTCTTTCCCATCTAGGGGTGAGATCATGTTGGGCCAATCAGTTGCTCACTATGCTAATCAGTTTTACCCTGTTTACTTCAAACTCAGACCCCCCCTGCTCCTCCTCAATAGTGTATTACCTTTATCCAATCAGCTATCTGATATGCTAATCAGCTTCACTTGTTTACTCCAAACCTGACTCCACCTTGCTCCACCTTCTCACTTACGGACCTCTTCCCTCAGGTATCAGGAGTGAACTTTATTTCACCCCCCATCCTACCATCCTACCTTCTTTGGTCAATTTCTCAATACCTCCATTGTTGTTTCTGCTCCCTCTCTATTTCATGACATCATCAGCCACCATTCTGATTTCTAACTAAAACTTACTCAGCATATGCTAACTGAAGGAGTTTTTGCGGTACCAGAATAACACCACCTCTCCAAACGAAAGAGACAATCTTTGGCAAGCATAGTTGTGCCTGTACTCAGGGGTTGGTCAGCATAGCAATGTTGGATATATAGCATGTGGCTTTTTTCACCCCCCTGACCAACATAGCTATTCCAACAAAATTTTGTAACGTGCACATGGTCCTGATTTCAGTCCCTTTTCTACTTCCCCCATGTTCTGCTTCTCTACTTCTCACAATATTTCCCTTAAACTCTTTCTTTCTTTTTTTTCCTGTCATTCTCTTCATATCCCCACTAGCTCCATGCTAGCTTTTCACTTCACAAAGGCAGCTGGAAAATAGGAGAGGGCTCAGAGGAGAGCTACAGGAATGATTTGGGGTGTGGATAACTTGCCTTACAATGAGAGGCTAAGAGACTTATCCAAAGCACATTAATATTAATGAGAGCCTTTCCACTGACTTACATGGGCTTTGGATCTATTTAGGGAATGTTAAGAGAAAACTTGATTATGGCCTACAGAGGAAGAAAATACCTGATGTTACAGACCAAAACCTAACAAAATCAGGTGTCTCGAAGTTCAAGATACAAAAATTGATATGGGAAATAAGCCTTATTTTTAAGCATGAGGGCAACTTACCAGTGGGGAAGCTTACCAAGGGTTGTTATAAATTCTCCATCATCTGCAGTTTTTAAATCAAGGTTGGATATGTTGCTCTAATTTAGTGCTTAATTTGTGCCAGGTATGAGCCCTGGCACCTCTACGACTGGCAATTCATAGCCCCAGCACCTGTGCACTTGCTGCATCAGCTATGAATGTAAAAAAAATTACTTGAGCCTCTGCAATTAATTGATTGAGCCCCGGCACCTCTTTCATTACAAATTAAGTACTGCTCTAATTCCACCAAAGTTTTGAGCTTGATACAGGAATCAATGGGTGAAATTCTATGGCCAGGGTTGTGCAGGAGGTTAGGCTAGATAATCATATGGCTATTCCTGCTGCTAAAATTATGGCCAATTAGTCAAGTTTCCCCAGGCACCACAAGTCAGCCAAACTCCCCTCAAATATCCCTAGTCTAATTTCCTGCAACTATGCTTCCTCAAGTAGGCTTGCTTCAGCTCTAAAGGAGTTTTCCCTAGAAGGCCCGCTCCTTTTATTTCTGTTACTCCCATGCTCCTTTCTCTCCCTAGGCCCATGGTACACAGGGTTTCACCTTATCATTGTAGTAACAGGCAGTGCTACATGATGGGGGAAGTGCTGTGAGGAAGCACCTGGGGAGAGAGAGGGGGAAGGATCATGGATCAGTCGGACTGATCCCCAGAAAGATGCAGCCAAGCGCCAATCACATGATTCCCTGCTTCACTTGTGACTGAGACCTGGTCTACACTTATCTGGAGATTTGGCAGCAGTCGACAGGAGTTATGCAAACTACACAGAGTAGCTTGCGTAACTCATGTCAACTGATCTGCTTCCCTTCTGCGCGCTGTCTACACTGCGCTGTTCCCGTCGATGCAGCGCAATGCTACTTGAGGGGGTGGTTTACCAGCGTCAACTTCCTGATCAATTGAGTGGGTCCACACTGACTGTTCAATTGATCCAGAAATATCGATCTGGTGGCAGTGAATTTGCCGCCTTCAGTATAGACATGGCCTGAGTTTTGCAACAGCAAAAAATCCATGAACGAGGGCATCCATTTGCATAACTGAGAGGTCACCTGAAAAACAGTAAAAATTCCAAGAAAAAGCCATACAAATTGAGAAATATAATTTGGATATCATGGAAACATGACCCATACTGATAACATCAAATGGAGGCTGTATGAACAGCAATCTTGCTATGTTCCATTATGGTAAAATCTTCCCTTTTTGTGACTTAGGAATCCAAGCCGACTTACCTCTGTCATGTTCACCAATTAAGGAAGTGAATGCTAAGAAAAGAAACAAAAGCTAATACATTGCTTCTGATTACAGATACAAAATATCACTGAAAATGGTTCCTAAAAAAGTTCTATGTCATTCAAAAACATCTGATTAGGATTAATCTAAAGCTTTTTTAAAAAAAAATCTTCAATTCCAAATGTCTATGCAGCACAATCATAAAACTGAGGGACCTAAAAAGGCATAAAAAAAGAATGAAGGAGAAAGCTGTGGTACCATTGGCATAGCATTAATGAGTTAACCATAATGAAAATATGAGGAAATAGGAGCATGTGAACAACAAATATCTCAGATCACACCCTAAAGCACCCTGGAGCAGGAAAAGAGGATGCATGCTGTAATTAATTAACAAAGTAATATTGCTTAAGTTAGATAAAGATGTGAGCCAGGACAGAACAGAGCCAAGAAGGCCTACAAGGTGCTTACAGTGATGTAAAATGATACCAGGGTCAATGATATCTAGAGGAGATATTAAATTGAGTAAAATGAGCCATGAAAGGACATTGTTAACAGCCTGAAAAGGGAGGTCATTATAAATGCTCTCAAGGGCAGTTTCTGTAGATCACTCCCATTTGAGTTCACAATTGTAGTCAGGAAGTGGTAGGTACTAAAGTGAATCTATAATTGTATTGCTACGACTTTTTTCCAGAACATCTGCAAGAGAAAATGATCAGTTTTATGTTGATTATTTTGTAAACAGTCAGCTAGGAGAGATCACTTAAGATACCAATATTAACATATCTGTAGTTGTAAATATATAAAGTACAACACTGCCAAGAAAAAAAAATTCTTACTGAAATGATTCCATATATAACTATATAACATGTGTCGATGTCTCAAGCTACCTGGTGAGAAACACAATACACATTTCTCCCTCTGTAAAATGGGGTTAATAGTACTTATCTTAGAATAGGGTTGTGAAGAAAAATTAATTGATGATTGCATAGTCATTTTGAAAATGGAAAAGTGCTATCGTATACTAATGGTAAGTATTATCATTTTATTAATATGTTTCACAATGGTTTGCTTGGAACAGTACAAAACATAGACAACACATAGTCCAGGCCCCAAAGAGTTTATTATCTAAAATTCAATGATGAAAGCACTATGTCCATGCTAGGTGTTGTTATTTTCATTTAAGATTAAGAGTGTACAGATCTGGTCAATACAGTAAGCTAGCTGCCAGCAGGATTTGACTGAAAATATTCCTCAGTCTCAAACAACTCAGAAACTACTGTGGAAACAGGCAGCGGGACAACTCAAACAAAGATATAACATTATTTCTAGGTAAATGTTGATTATCTAGAATCAAATTCACTGAGGGTGAAGCTTGGGAGTCAAAATGTAACTGACAGTTTGAACAAAAATAGTGACCAATATTTCTGAAAATAAATAGGTATTTTAGGCATTTCAATTTTTGGGTGCCCAACTTAAAACTCTTTAAAGGATTTTCAGAAAGTTCTGATCACCTGCCCCATGGATATCAGATCCCTTTAAGTTTTTATCAAGTCAGTCACCCAAAACCAGTTATCACATTTGAAAACCTTAACCAGTAAGTTTATTTTATTTCTACCATTTATGATATAAAGTTAGAGTAATAAAAGACAGACTCCAAAATATCCAGAGTTTCATATGCACACGGAGATCTCAAGTCCCTCATAGTTTTTTCTAACTACATCCTTTTGTCAGCTTTGTTGTGCAGCTAGTGCATGCTTGTGTGTGTGTGTGTTTGTGAGTGCATTTCTGTTTGTTTTGCTGCAATAAAATAAGTACCCCTGTCAGAAGTGCTAGTGAGAACTGAATGATGTAATCCCATTACTTCACAAATGTTAGTCGATGATAGATTAGCCAAAACACAGTCAAAACTCTGGAGGAAATAAGCAGGTGTCATTTTAGATAATTAACACTTTCAGATGAAAATGTACAAACAAAATATATTTTAAACTTTCATAAATATTAAATGGAAAAGGCACATGGAATTGGAAATAATTATTTACCAATAAATTATAAGTGTGTGTGTGTGTGCGTGTTTGTGTGTAAGGAAAGTAATGGTATTTTAGTGGTTGGTTACTGGGATCTTTTTATAATTCATCTTCTAGATATAAAGAATAGTTCCCTTTTGATGGTTAGTCTGGGGTCAAAAGGATAAGCAAGAAATCTGACCAAAATTAGACCAAAATAAGCAAAATCTTCACCTTGTTACCAGTGTTAGTAGCTGTAAGTAGGAGAACCTTAAGAAAACACACCTAGCATAATAACCTTCAGTACCTGCTCCTTTATTAACTGTCAGCAACAGGGAGAAAACCCTTACACTTGAAAACTTTATATAAGTGAAATAATGGCTATTATTATGGAAGAATAAATTAATCTAATTTTACCTTCTAGATATTACCAATAATTTTTAAATGGTTGACTTGAGAGTCTAAAGGAGTCATGATTCAGAATTTGTGTAAGCATCTAGAAATTCATATGCCGTAACTGAGCTTGCTGAATCTTCTCTCTCACTGCAGTCTTGATCCCGCAAACACTTACACATGTGCTTAATTTTACTACAGTGATTAGCTCCACTAGGGACTAAAGCTAAGCATGTGTGGGAGTTTGCAAGATTGCGACCTTACCACACAAATCTTAATACGAGTTTGGTTTCTGAACACTTTCTGCTTTCCCACTATTTTCACAGAAACCAGTTCTGATAATGGATACCAGTGGGCTGAAACAATGGTACATTTTGTCTTTGCTGGTCATGTCTTGTGAGAAGAGATTTAGTATTCTGCATTTGATAGTTTTACTATATCTGAAGCTTAAAACTGGATCAATGTACCAATTATCCCTTTTTTTTTCCTTTTTGATTTTATAATCTGAGCTAACACCCTGAATTTCACGTTTCAAGCCCGTGTTGTTAAGAAAACATCAAATAAAGGGTATATAATTGAATTGCTGAGAGATCCTTACGTTTAGTGGTGCTGTTGGGTTATATTTCTTTTAGTGTTTTTTTATAATCATTTTCATAGTATCAAACAGTATTGCAATAGAAATAAATCCATAGAATCTGATACATGTAAGCTTCTATTTCAAAAGAGAATTTGATATCAAGACTACAAGAGAAAAAAATTAAACCACTAGATAAAATTCACTTGTAAGGCAACTGGCTAGATATCCATGCTGTTATTATATTTGATGCTTGAGAGAAGCCCAAATCAAAACTGCAGATTTGAACAACCAAAACTTTGAAGGTAGTAAGACTCTTGGACTCAGATCAGAGCTGTGTGCAGTGATTTTGCTGGTGAAGCACATATCCAAAAAGCCTGCAGGAGACTGGAAGTTCAAGCCTATCCAAATAATATTTGAATAGCCTTTATTGGGGTGAGGTGGGAGTGAGCAGGATCTGAACAATCTCATTGGCGTATGGAGGCACAGTTTTTGAGGAAGGCTCTGTCTACGTGATAGGGCATGTTAACAGATTTGCACTGCAGCTAGTAATAATAATGCTGTGACATCTGTCTATGTGTTCTGACTCCTGGACCCATGTTTGCCCAGCTCTGCCATTGCTCCAACTTTGCCTTTCCCTCCCTGCAACTCAGACTTTGCAAAATAGAAGCACGAGGACAAAGATTGTGCCAGGCCCCTATACAGAGATACAGGGAAGTTGAAAGAAATCTTTCTCTCCCATGCATACCTAGGAGCACTTTAGCCCATAATTCAGAGTCATCCACTCTAGGGATAGGGGAGTGGTTTTTTCAGGATTTACTGGTCATGCCTGACTCATAAACAAGGCTGACAGAATTTCACTAATACCTCTGCTCACAGATCAGAGCATTTCCTTTCACTTCATTGATTAGATCTGGCAGAAAATTTTGCAATTTATTTATTTAGCAAACATACCCTTTTTCCCCTACTCACATATTGGCTGCAAGCAGATTTTGATTTTTATACATTTGATCACCATTGGAAATTTGGTGTGGATAAGAGTTGCCAACTCTCCTGATTTTATCACAAGTCTTTCTCTATATAGTATTTTTCATAAATTACAAGCTCATGGAGTCATGTGGTTATATAACAATTTCAACTTCCTTTTTTTTAATCCTTTTATTTAATTTTGGTTTACAACCCTCATGGTTGCAGAGTAAAGCCTAAAATTATGTGCCTAAAGGATCAAACAGAATCACATGTATAAGCACTCTATCTCCTGAGTTTGGGGTCATGACTCATGGTTGACAGTACTTTTTGATGTTGTAGGTGGATATATTTCAGCTTAAGTATCACTTATCAATTGATCATTGCATACATTCCTTTGTGTACTCAATATTCAAGATTTGCTATTTGAGCTGTGTGGTTTGTCACATATGTCACATACTGTTGTTTCTGTTCCCAGGCTGGGAACAAATTGCTCTCATTTTTGCTCAAAATGAATTTTTTATTATGAAATGAATTCAGATTCATGATTAAATGTGTCTCATCTGAAGGTCCAAAATTTGCTTCTTATGAGCATATGCATAAGTTTCAGTCACCGTGATGTTTATTAAAACCAAATAAAAAGGGATACAAATATGATTAAAGCAAAATTATATTCAGATGGTGCCAAAATAGTTACAAATTATTTATTAGTGTGGATTCAATTCAATATATGTACAACATGAACATAGTTATTCCCAGGTACAGTTGCTGCTGCTATTTGAGTTATTCCTAAAATAATTTCTGTTGGTTGTTTCCCTGCAAATATGCTGCAGATTAAATATTTCCTGTGATCTTTTAATGAAGGTTTAATTTTAATTATGTTCACTTACTATGCAAATTATGTCAAAATCAAGTAGTTTATTAATATCATATCTGGAGTTGCAAAATAAATATGCTATTTAAATTTCATTAAACAAGTTTCCAGTTTTGAGCTATTGCAGAATATGCATTTTAATTATATTACAAATTAACAGATTGTTTTACTAGTTAATACAGTGTTTCTTATTAGCTGATGCAAAGATTTGTAAATATAGCACAGATGTAGACTTATTTTCCTCTCTCAAAGGAAACATCTTTTTATAAAGTTCATTTTCATTTAAAAATGCAGATTAGGCCCAAGTGTTACCTACTTATATATGAATCACCAATCATACACATTGAATTCAGTATCCCTTCATGCTTTTAAGAGTCACAAATTTTGTGATTCATACGCAAGTTCATAATTCTGTATTCAACCATTTCTAACAATGCGTCATTATATCTTAACCTTTGAGATGTACAGAAGGATATTCATTTTCAACCTCTCCAAAAACTCAAGTTGTTGTTTTTAACATGGGAGAATTTAAATCTAGTTAGATGTATATGATAAAATACATACAATTCATAAGGCAAAGTTAATTATTATAACGTTTGCTTTTTGTAATCTAATCATGGAAATATAGTGTAATAATACTTTCCATTCCTATATTGGCTTCTGTCTGAGAACCTGAAAATACTTTGTACATGTTAATTAATTAAACCACATGAGTTAGATTACAAACCCCATTTTTCAGAGTAAAAAAAAATGGCTATGCAGAGAGGGTAAGCAATCTGCTTAAGGCGACATGGAAAACTGTTAACAGAATTGGACATTGTATCCAGATCTGAATTTTTCACAGCAGTGAGCTTAGGCTAGAGACCTTTCCTAGCCTTCTGCTTACTCCCTGAGCTGTCAGTAAACTGATAGGCCCCAAGTCTACAAAGACTTACGTTCATAATTAATTATACCCAATGGAAGTAGCCCAAAGGGCTAGCAGTAGTCAAAGAGACTGCTTACAGTATGTAAAGCTCAGTTCATAAGTGTTTGCAAGATTGGAGCTATAGTTCCCACAACCCTATTCTCAGTCAGAGCTATGCCGGCAGTTTCATTAACAGGGGAAGTGGAATACATCTTTCCACTGCAAACCATGGTGTTGGTCCCAAACAAAATGTATTGTGTGACAGCAGATGGATTTGACCCTTCATTTAAAAATCTTGGAGACTTCTAATGCTTTAAAAAAAAATTCTACTTTTCAATGGCTGTTATCAAAAGGCCATATACCCTAATGAAAAAGTGTCAATTTATTAATTCTGAGAACTGGTTTAGTTTGCTTTTGTTTTTTTTCAGCTGATATCCTATGAAGGTTCAATTCCAATAACCTGTTTGTTAATAATATTATATTAGTATACTTTAGAAATGTGGTTAGAACTAAGGGGGAATATCAGATCCAAAATCATTTATAAACATAACGGAAATATGTTGTAGCTCAACTCTTTATAGATAGATAGATACTTAAAATTAAGCAAATCAATAATTGAAGCAGAAATTGTTAGTATTCTTTAGTGTTAAAAATGTAGAGTTAAGAACAACACTCACTAGGTGATTCCTAAATTGAAGTGAAAGAGAACATCAACACAGTTGTTGTTTTGACTGTTTCAATTGCTTCACATTAATACATTTGTGGAGGCATAATCTATTAAATTCACTACCTTGCAAAGAGCTCAATCAAAGATCTAATTTTGTATCATTTTACATAGAGTTTAAGTGATGCACAGAGCCTGATGTGACTCCTCTGCATTGCAATGCATTTCACCCCATATCGGTGTGACAAATTGCCTAATCTGCTATGGTGGGTCCCACGCTTTGTTCTCGTGTATTGGGTCGGGCACCAACTGTTGCCCCATCTCTGGATGTCGGTGCCTCTGTAGTGCACAGTAATAGGCCTTTCCTGGTCAGCTGCTTGCTGCTGCTATGGCTGCCTGGGATCCTGCTTCCGGATCTACTGCCACCACCACCCCCGTAGGGGCACCAGCAGAGGCAGGCACAGGAGGTGCCTCCACCACTGCTGCTACTGATTCCTCAACCGGCAGAAACGGAAGGGGCAAAAAGAAGGGCAAGAGCCCTGCCCAGAAGGCAATGCCCCCATGGTGAGGGCCACCCTCCCTGCCACAGCCCCACCATCAGCCACAGCCACCTCCTCCGCCGCCATCCCCTCCACCAGCTCTGGAGGTGCCTCTGTCTCGGTCCCCAGGGCATATGCCCAGGTAGCTGACATCCCTCCACCTGCCGCCTCATCATCTGCCCCCGCCGCCTCCTGTAGCACCAGCTCTAGTGGCCGGGGCCCCTTCCCCAACCTGACCAGGAGGCACGGTGTCCATGGAGACCTATATGCAGGCATTGGCGTTTGGCGTGGATTGTGGGGCCCTTGGCCATTGCAGTGGCCTTCAAGATGTAAGGCAAAGTCGTCTTCTTTCTGCCACACAAGAGGCGGTAGAGAAGAGCCTGGTGGTGGGGACTATCTATGTCTCCTTAGAGCCCATGGAGAAATTGGGCGTAAGGGTGCTACTTACCTCCATCCCACCCTTCCTCCCTAATGCTGCTCTGCTCCCCTTCCTCACCACCCTGGGGAAGCCCATTTCTGTCATCAGCCCTCTCCCACTGGATTGCAAGGACCCCACCCTCTGTCACATTTTGTTCTTCCGCTGGCAGGTCCAAATTCAGCTGCTGCCAGCGGTGGCAGGTAACAAGGAGGCCCTCGAGGGGTCCTTCCTGGTGCCCCATCCAGGGGCCCAATATTGGATTAACTATTCCTCAGGGGAGGCCCAGTGCTTCCTCTGCCAGGCGATGGGGCACACCCGGAGGGACTGTCCCCTGGCCCGGCATGGAGGAGTGCCCAAGGTCCTGGTGGGCGCAGGCCCTGCCACTGCCGGCCACCCTAACCGCCCGACCCCCATGGTCAACCCTCCTCCTATGCCTGTCTCCAACTTTGCTTAGGACATGGGAGTGGCCCCCTGTAATGCCCAGATGAGTGGCGAGGCCCCGTCGCTGTCACAGAGTTCTGGGGTGGGGCCCATGGAGGAGAGGGCAGCCGATTGGCCTCAGGTTTGGGAGAGAGCTTACCCCAGGGGGAGGTTTCCCATCCACTTGCTGCCCACCCTTGCCCCCTCGACTCCCGACACTATCACCCCTGCCGTCTGGCCCCAATCCCACTGGCCATCCTTCTGCTAATACCTTAGAGGGCTGGGTGCTTGTTGAGGGGAAGTGCGGCAAGTGGAAAAAGGCTCAGAACATCCCCACCAAATCAGATGGGGAGGAAGCCTCCTGAAAATCTTTGCGATGGGTTGCCATCAACGAGCCCTCTGACGCGTTCCCCGGCAAGGTCCAGTGGGCTGTGCTGGTTGAGGATGACTTCGCAACAGCGAAGAGGGGCAGCATAGCCCCCCTCCTGGAGGTCCTTCTAGATTCCCTACTTCACATGAGCCTGTCCTGATGACTCCTCAGGTCTGTCTTTTGGTTCTCGCCTGGGCCCCTGGCCTCTGTGAGTGTCTTAATGGGCCATTGAGCAGGCTATTGTGCTGCCACCATCCTGTCTATGGTGTGTCTCAGGCATTACAATTTGAAACACAGGTATATCAAATATATCCATAACTTCCATTACATATATCACACATGAACATAAGTATTATCATCTTACCTAATACATTTTTACCTTTCTAACAGTACCTGATATGGCATATCTCACATGAATTATTATGATTTTAACATATAGATGTTAAACCATATACTAAACGCCCCCCCCCCCCCAATCTAACCAGCGTGACACCCCCAACGCGAGACTGGTGTAGAAGGGAGTAATCAGAGCTCCTGAATACACCTTAAGGGCCCCCCTGATCCAGCCAACATGACACATGGCTTCCTTCCGGAAGTTCTGGCTGGCCTGGCAGAAACAGAGGTGCGCCTTTCCCTCAGCACGGCGCTGGTGGGACGTGGGAAAATTGTTCCCCCAGCTCTTCTGCCGCAACTATACTCAGGGGGTTAGCTGGCGGAAGAATTCAGGGATAGAGCAGCTGGAGCAGGAGGTCTTAGGGCTGGAGCGGTATCTGGCCACCAGCCCCAAGGATCCCTCTGTGGGCATGCCAGGAAAGAGGAGGAGCTCCGGGCCCTTGAAGACCTTTGGGCTCAGGGCTCTTTCATTCCCACATCCATCTCCTTCAGGAGATGGATCATGACTCCCACTTCTTCTACACCCTGGAGAAAAGGAGGGGGGCCAAGAAGCACATCACCTTACTTCTGGCAGAGAACGGCACCCCCATCACCTATCCGGTGGAGGTGCGTAGAAGGGCCAGGGTCTTCTATGCTACCCTCTTCTCCCCAGATCCGACTGAAGCCATCACCTGCAGGGTGCTCTGGAATGAACTCCCCATGATCGGCGCAGGTGACTGGGACTGGTTAGAGCTACCTCTCACTCTGGCTGAATTCTCGGAAGCCCTCCGTCTCATGCCCATGAACAAATCCACGGGCATGGACGGGCTGACCATGGAGTTCTACCGCGTTTTCTGGGATGTCCTCGGCCTGGACCTGGCCACCATCTGGGCCAAGTTCAAAGGCAGAGGTGTGCTCCCCCTCTTGTGCAGGCAGTCTGTGCTCATCTTGCTGCCCAAGAAGGGAGACCTCCGCGAACTTTGAAATTGACGTCCCGTCTTGCTCCTCAGCACAGACTATAAAATCATGGCCAAGGCCATCTGGCTGAGGCTGGGATCTGTGCTGCAGGACATGGTCCATCCCGACCAGACCTACACCATCCTAGGCCGCAAAATATTTGTAAACCGCTATTTGGTCCAGGACCTTCTGGAGCTCGGTTGTGGGGAAGGTCTGTCATTCGCCCTCCTGTTCCTGGACCAGGAGAAGGCATTCAACAGGATGGACCATGGGTATCTCCTGGGCACCCTGCAGGCATTCAGCTTCAGGCCCTATTTTGTGGGCTTTCTCTAGATGCTGTACGCCTCCACAGCGTGTCTGGTCAAGCTCAACTGGACCCCAACTGAACCAGTCCGCTTCAGGCAAGGAGTGCATCAAGGCTTTCCACTGTCAGGCCAGCTGTATGCTCTGGCCATCGAGCCCTTCCTCTGCTGGAGGTTGCCAGGGTTGGTGCTCCATGAGCAAGAGCTGAAGCTGATCCTGTCTGCGTACCCCAATGACGTAATCCTCATGGTCCAGGACTTGGGAGACATGGTGCGGTTGGAAGCCTGCCTGGCCATCTACTCAGCAGCCTCCTCTTCCCGGGTCAGTTCGGTGAAGAGTTCTAGCCTGATGGTAGGGGCCGGGTGGCGGGAGAGCTCCCTCCCACCCACACTTCAAGCCATCTGGTGAAGCATGGGTCCGCTGCTCTATCTGGGTGTTTACCTTTCCGCCACCCATCCTTCTCCACCGGAGAACTGGCACGTTTTGGAGGGCAGGGTGTCTGAATGGCTGTGGAGATGGACAGGACTGCTACGGTGCCTCTCTCTGCGGGGGAGGGCACTGGTGCTCAACCAGTTAGTCCTGTCCATGCTCTGGCACTGGCTCAACATCCTGGTCCCACCACCAAGCTTCCTGGCCCACCTCCAGAAGACAATTCTGGAGTTCTTTTGTCCAGGACTGCACTGGGTCTCTGCAGGGATCCTGAGCCTCCCCCTGGAGGAAGGAGGGCAGGGCCTGTGCTGCCTCCACAGCCAGATCCACACCTTCCGCCTCCAGGCCCTGCAGAGACTCCTTTATAGGGCAGGTTGTCCAGCATGCCTCCGAGGGCTCTGATATGACCAGCAGCTCTTTTATCTCCATCCAATAGGTCTTCCACGAGATCTCGCCAAGCTGCCAGTCTTCTACCAGGACCTCCACTGCACCTGGAGGCTGGTCTCAGCCTCCAGGCCCGTTGCGGCCACCGAGAGGGAGGATCTCCTTGTGGAGCCCCTGCTACACAACCCCCAACTCCAATCCCTTCATTGTGACAGAGGTTGGTCCTGGCAGGAGTCACCAAAATCGGAGATCTCCTGCACTATGACCAGGGGGACTGGGTGGATCCCCTCACGCTGGCTTGTTGAGGTTCTGGCTGCACTTTTCTCCACACCTGTTGCTCTACACACACCCCAACCATGGCTCCACAAAGTTGTGGGACCTCCTCGTCAACCTGCTCCTAGCCTTGGCCAAAGTGGCCATCTACAAGAACAGGGTGAGGAGGCTGGCTGAGGGGGTGCTCTGTGACTGTGGGGCCTACTTCCGTTCCTCCATCCACTCACGCATCCAGGCAGAGCTCCTCTGGGCAGCGTCCGCTGGTTCCCTAGATACCTTCCAAGAGCAGTGGGCGCTGTCCATGGTTCTCTGCTCGGTGTCCCCTTCCAGTGCCCTTTGTTTGACCCTGTGACCTCCACGCCTGCTCCTACTTTTTCATTAGTTGTCCGATGGAATCAGTTGCGTTCTGGGTCCAGTGACTCCTTCCCCTATGCTGGGGGGCCTTTAGCAGTGGGTGGGCTTGTGCCCTCTTCCCAGAACACAAATAGCATGACCCTCCTGCTGTTGTCTGGCCCTGCTGTCTCACATCGGTCATTCATTTATGCAACATTTTCGATATTCCTGTTAAAATCAATGAGAAGGCACAGGTAAAAGTGAGGGAAGAATTTGACTCCATAAAAGCCATATTATGCCAGATGGGCACAGGGGGACATTCCTGAAGGATGGTTAAAGGTAGCCTAGGACTGGAAGGACTTGAGATAACTATTTACTTTCATTACTTTGGTTGATTATTTGCCTGCTTTATAAAAATAATAATTAAAACTAAAAAAGAAAGTTCCATCCTGGACCCAGTTCTTTTTGGACTCCGGAAAAAGGACTCATGAGACTGTTGGCTGCATCCTGGCAACATGTAACTCTTCTGTTAATCAAATTTCTTGTCTGATCAGCCTATAACATGAGGGGTTTCTTTAATTAAATGTCATTTTTAAAATTTGAAACTGCCAGGTTATAGGACAATATTGCTTACGCACGAGTTTGTGTGTATAATTTCTTTGCCTTTTTATTGAAAAGTAGATGCATTATATTAATCTTTCTTAATAAACATTCAAGTGGAAAGCCAGTGCAGCCATGAGTAAATGCTGTTCAAAGACATGGCCAGCTGGCATATTTGGAGCTCATATATATCAGTTCCAAGTCATTCACATTACCCACTCTCCATGGTACACAGCACATGCATTTTTAAAATGGCTAGGGAGGGGAAAGCAGCAGAAATATTCAGGGTAGACATCATGGTGAGAAAGTAGGGGATAGGAAGTATATGATACTATATAGATTTTTATGGTCCATATGTTATTTAAAAAATTAAACAATGTATAATATTTCCTATCTGCCAACCCATTTTAGGTTTCTCGTGGAATTAGTAAAACATTTCTTTATTCATGCTGCCTTCCCCTCCTCCCCATTTCTCCCCTTGGAGTGCAGCTTATTCCTCTGAGAGACATTGCGTGGGCAGTCTTAATCTAAGGAATGAAACTCTCTCAGCACCAATACAATGTTTTCAGCAAAAGTAGAAATATTTGCTCTTGCTTCCTATTGCTCCTGCTCTTTAAGCAATGCCAAGTGCGAGAGGAGGCACGGTGAGCAGAACAGAACAAAGAAAAAGAAACCAGAGGGTACAGAGAGATGGAGCTCAGAGAAAGCTCCCTGAAGCGCTTCATTTTCAGCCGGTGGCTTCTCCAAACAATGTGTGTCTCCTGGAAGGGGAGAGAACAGAAGGCAAAGTTTATGCTTGCCTGCAGAAAAATGGCAAGATTGGGCCTTCAGTAAGTGCTGAGTTTCAGTTTACTAACAGTGGTGTGGGACTGCAAATACCTCATGTTCATACAATGTTTTTAGCACAAAATGGTTGAACATGAAAAACTCAGCACTTGCCCACCGTTGCCACATATTCATATGTGATATAATGCAGTTATTCTTGTTACTTAAAATAGGAAATAATAGAGTTAAGTCAAATTTCATGATATGGTAACTAGTGCCTAATGCTGACCCTTTAATGGTAAGCAGTGGTGTGGCAGTGTGTCTGCAAAAATAACACTCAGCTAGCCAACACAGTATTATAGGGGTTCTCTACGTCAGGAAATACATAAATAGTTATCAGTGTCATTCAGTGGCATTTTTAATAAGGCATACAACAGCTTTTTAGCTGAAAAGATTTATTTTCTAAATGCACACATAGCAATTAATAAACCAATTAATTTTGGTAAATACTAGTAGTCCACTATAAACTGAGAATATACAACTATGTAATTATTTAACGTTTCTACTGCAATTGAAAATTCATTATTCTGTCTCTTTAGTCTCTTGCACTAAATGAATTAATTTACAACTTTTTCATTAAACTTTCCATCCTAATGAAGAGTTTGAGCTGGTAGCTGTGTTCTGTCACAGATGATTTTATATTGCCTTGTATATTCCATTCTACACTTGTAGCAGGAGTGCTGTCTGGGTAGGCCTTAGATGTAACATAGCACTGGTTAGGAAAACACAGGTAATGGTGATCACTGTCATTCTCTGCCTGGTCATATTTGATATTCTCTTTACTTTTCCACACTTTTGGGGGGCCATTAATGAGACTTCATTATTCCAAACTGAGACTAATACAGCAACCTATAGCAAAATTTGAATTTATGCCTTAAGCTTTTACAGAGAAATATTGTGTTGCAAAGCTAAGCAGTGGCTGGTGCGAGAGTATATGGTGCAGAACAGAAAAACATGTGAAAGAGAAGCATATAAAAAAAAAAAGCAATTTTCAAGGATGCACTTCAAAACAGGAAAATAGTCAGGAGTCCTAAGGAAGTGAAAACAGCAGAGGGACATTTTGTTTTAAGTACTTTAAATATTTAAATAGGATTTTTTTTGTTTTGGAAAACAGTAAAGTTTCAAATAAATTAATTATGTGTGTAGTTATCTGAAGGTGTTGTTTAAAATGGCAATTACAGTGCCCATATAATCTTTCTATAGTAAGCACTATGAATTTCTATTTTGTCCTGCGTATAAGTTTAATGGCACTTGGCCACTGGCCACCACTGACCGGTGCTTAACTTGGTCCCTCCCTCCTGTGCATGCCTTGTGTATTCAATAATACATTTGAATGCCTGACACTCCACAAAATGGCATCCTCCATAGAGTGCGTGCAAGGCTCCCAAATGAGCGTGAAGGACCCCATTTTAAAATAGCATCTTCCACATAACGTTACCTTGAACGTACATGTGAGGTCACACTCTATGGAGGACCCCATTTTAAAATGGCAGCTTCCATGTTTATACAGGAGCTGGGCAGAATTGACCTGTGGGCTGGACCTGGCCCATGAGCCACCAGTTTTTTGGGGGGCATGCAATGCATTTATTGCATGCTTTGATTACACAGATAGTTAATAAATGAGGTGCCAATAGATAGTGCTGAAGAACATGTAACATAGTTCCTGGATTATGTAGGACTGATATATCTTGCTGTTGTGCACTATGAGTGCACTTCCTCTGTGCCCCTCTTTACATGGAGCTCTTAGTCTACGTTAAATCTTCTACAGACTTGCTTTTAATTATTTGGTTAACTTGCATTTGAATAGTAATTGAAGTTTAATTATTTCAAGTTAATTCTGAATTAAATATAACATCTATTATACATAACATCCATATGAATATCAATGATCTCATCATAATCAGTAGTATTACAAAGAATAGCTAATGAATGCACAATTAGAAGATGCTTAAAATGAAATATTTATGCTATTTCATTTCCTATTTCAAAATAGATGGGACATGTCTCTATAATGGCTTGTCTACATACAATTTTTCTACCCCTTTAACTATATCAGTTTAAAAACCAATAAAGCATCATAACACCTTAGTATGGATACACTTATATTGCTATAAATGATCCGCAAGAGACTTAGGCATTGCAATCCTAAATGCCTAGAAAATCACAGGTATTACACTGTGATCTAGAAAGCTGGAGTTAGGTGCCTTGACTCCATATTCAATGAATGGGGAAAGAGAGAAGCTCCTGATAATGGGATCTACAAAGCCATTATGCTAGGCAGGGAGCCATCCATGCTAACCAATGGGAGATGCAAGGAAGAGAGATGTTTCTTCTCTCAGAAATAAGCCTCTGGCTCTAGTCTGAAGGGAGGTGACTACCTCTGCTTGGGGTCTAGAACACATCTCCTGGAGTCAGGTAGCTCAGGTATCTAAATAGTTTCTTGTAAGAATGAGTCAAGCAGCTCCCTTACGCCACACAAAACAGCTGATGAAGGTGTCTACCTTATAACTTTTATTCCACTGCCTAGAGAACACGGTTCAATCCCCCCGCCTCTTTAACAGAGGGAGAAAGAGGGAGATTTGAATCGGGGTATCCCACCTCCTAGGTCTGTACTCTAACTAACTACTGAGCTATGGGATAGTTTGATACGATGCTTCCTCAGTCTCTCCTGTTGAAGCTGTTCCACTATGTATAACTAGAGTCATTGAGCCAGCAAATGAGTGAAAATGATCTGTAGCCTGTAGTTAGGGCACCTCCTTGAGAGTAGGAACCCCTACACTTTAATTATTTAGCCATAGTGGAACAGCTTCAATTATCCCCTCCGCTGGTCTCATAATATCCCATAGCTCAGTGCTTAGAGCACTCTCCTGAAAAGTGTGGGACATCTCTGTTCAAATCTTCCCATTGCCCTGACGGAGGGGGAGTGGAACTGAACCCACATCATATGTGAATCCTCAAATCACTGAGATAGAGGTACCTCTACCAGTTATTTTGTGTGGAGTGATGCAGTGGCCCCCTCTGGTATTGATCCCCATTCAAATGTTTTCTCTTCAGGCAGAGTTGGTAATTGAACCTGGGTCTCCCACATCCCAGGTAAGTTCTCTAACTACTGGACTAAAAGTTATAAGGTGGGCAGTACCATCATCACCATTTCCTCTTCCTGCTGCCTGATTTTGAATGGGCCTTGATCTGGTGGGCAACCTCTGAGTACACCTATTGGATTTGGCCCCACATGCACTTTAGAAGGACAAACACCTATCTTCCCCATGTTCATGGATCACTCTGGGGTTTGGGCAGGAGATGGGTATCTGAGTGTCCAGAATGGGGCAATAAAGTGAATGCCCAGAGGCGGAAACATAGGAACCTAAGGAACTTTTACTGAAAAAACTGAGGCACCGAGTTAATTTAGGTGCCCACAGCATTTGACAGTAGCCAAGCAGGAGTTTTGTGAATTGCAGTGGAGCCTTAAACTGAGATTTAGGTGCCTAAATCTGGGAGTTAGGCTCCTGAGTAACTTTGTGGATCTGGACCTTATATTTTAAGCTATGTAGTGATATGACTGCACCCACACTAGGGATTTAATTAAAATGACAACCTAACCAAACTAATTAAATCACTGAAAAAATTTGCCTAGACTAGGCCACAGTTGGTAGGAAATAGAAATGGTCTGGGAACAAAGCTGTTGTGTATTTTCTGTCTTGCCTAATTGTCTAGGTTGCCGTAGCAACAGAGCTTAGCTTGTTGTCATAGCAATAAAATTAGATTATTAGGGGATAGCTCAGCCAATCCTGGCTGGTTTTAGTGTTCGTTCAATAAAGATTCTTCCTGTGTTGCATCTCTCTGTGATCCTGTGCTGATTTCTCTCTTTGACAACAAGCAATTAAAAGGAATTCAACATAACAAAAGTGGATCGACCTGTGCTGCACTGGCAAAAAAGTAAAAGTCAATGTAAGAAAAAACCTTTTTGTGTTTTAGGAGCTAGGCTGTTTACACTAATGGTTCAAATTGAAACTAAAACAGGCTCTGCTTTGTTCTGACCAAAGTGAAGCAGACAGAAACAAAGCAGTGATAGTGAATGGAAATCACCAGCAATTGTGTGTGAACGACCCCGACACACATGAATAAAAAACTCTAAAAGACAAGAGAAAGAAAGGAAGAAAAAAAAAATAAAAAGAGCGGCAGCAATGGTTGTATTTACAGGGACCTTTTGATGAAACTCTAGAGAACTGGAACTCATATATTGAGCTTTTTCAGCTTTTTGTTATTGCATATGAAATTACAGATGCAAAGAAAGTGCCCATTTACTTAAGTGTTGTAGGAGCTAAAACCTATAATTTATTGCGCAGCTTAGTGCACCCTGATAAGCCAGAGACAAAATCTTAAAGTGACATTGTGAAAATCCTGGAGGCACATTTATCTTCAGAACCACTGGTAATTGCAGAGGGATTTAATTTCCACAAAAGGAATCAAAAAGGTGAAAGAATTGTGCAATTTGTATCAGCTCTGAAGAAGCTTGCTGAGCACTATGAATTTAATGATGTGTTAAATGACACCCTCCATGATAGGGTTGTGTGTGGTCTG
Organism: Emydura macquarii macquarii; assembly: GCF_026122565.2. NCBI lineage: Eukaryota > Metazoa > Chordata > Testudines > Chelidae > Emydura > Emydura macquarii. The sequence goes on along the minus strand of NW_027132543.1, from coordinate 97,369 downwards.
CACAACCAAGTAATACAGAAGCGCCAATTGACAGAGGCCCAACTCACCTGTCAGAAGGCCATTGAAATTGCAATCTCTATGGAGCTGGCCGCAAAGGAAGCCCAACAGCTCAGTGCATCAAATGGAGTGCATAAGGTGTCACAAGAACCTATCTACAAGACAGTGGGGAGCCAGGAATGTTACCACTGTGGAAAGCCGGGTCACCATGCAGCGGAATGCTGGTGTAAAGACCTAGAGTGTCGACAATGTGGCAAAAAGGGACACATTGAGCGTGCCTGCAAACAAAATAAAAAAGAGTCAAACAGAACAGGGAAACTGGAGAAAAAGAAGCCTGCTGTCTGGCGGACCAAAAAGGAAAATCTGAACGCGGTAGAGCAGATTCAGGATGATCATAGTGACACCCAGTCAGAAGAAGATGTGCCACTCCATGTCTTGTCCATAGCAGTTGGCTCACATGAATACTGGATAACCCTGCTGCTGGAAGGTAAACCTGAACGCATAGAACTGGACACCAGCACAGCAGTTTCACTGGTCTCAGACACTGTGTATAAGGAGAAGCTAAAGCATCTCCCGTTTAAGCCAACAAAAATTGTTCTGAAGACATACACTGGAGAAGCTGTACCCATGTTGGGCATTACTGATGTTAAGGTGGAGTTCAATGGACAGACTGATAAATTGCCACTGTTTGTGGTGGAAGGCAATTACTCAGCCTTAATGGGAAGGTCATGGCTTAGGAACTGAACTGGACAGAAATGCACAGGATGACTAAATAAGAAACAAGTCTGACAGCTGTATTAAAGAAACATGCTGCTGTTTTTGGAGAGGACCTGGGAAGTATAAAGGGAATCACTGTGAAATTGAACATTAAGCCTGACAGCCAACCAATATGTCTGAAAGTCAAAACTATACCATATGCCATCAGGCCAAAGACTAAAGCGATCCTGGAGCACCTGGTCAAAAATGGAGTTCTAGTACCAGTTACGCATAGCCAGTGAGCAACCCCAATCATTCCATTATTAAAGAAAGATGGCTCCATGCAGATTTGTGGAGATTTTAAGGTCACTGTTAACCCGGTGTTGTGTGCAGAGCACTACCCTCTTCTTCGCATAGATGACCTCTTCGCTGGCTTGGCTGGTGGACAAAAGTACAGCAAGATTGATCTGAGTCAGGCATATTTACTGATGCACGTCGATGAGAAGTCCCAAGAGCTGTTGACTACCATGACGCATAAAGGGCTGTACCGATAATGTCGCTTGCCCTTCGGAATAATGTCTGCTCCAGCTTTGTTCTAGAGTGCTATGAACCAGAACTTGAGTGGTTTGCCAGGAGTCCAGTGCTATCTTGATGACATTCTGGTCACTGAGAAGAATGAGGAGGATCACCTTAAGAACTTGGAGGCTGCCCTACAAAGAATGGAAGAGTATGACCTACAAGTCTGCAAATGTGAATTTTTCCAGACCTCTGTTGAATATTTGGGACATATCAGAGATGCTACTGGCCTTCGTAAGGTTCCTGCAAAAGTCAAGGCTATTGTGGAAGCTCCACCTCCTCAAAACGTAAGCCAACTTCACTCTTTTTTAGGGCTATTGAACTATTATGGAAAATTTACTCCACAGTTAGCAACACTACCAAAACCACTACATGAACTCCTTGGCCAGAACAAGGTCTGGAAGTGGACTGAAAACTGTGATGTTGCATTTAACAAGGATAAATGCACATTGTTAAATTCAGAGGTTCTGATGCTTTTAGATCCATCCTTACCTCTACAGTTGGCCTACGATGCCTCCCCTTATGGAGTGGGAGTGGTCATGTCACACATTATGCCTTCGGGAGAGAAGAGACTCATTGCTTTTGCCTCACGCACCTTAAGCAAAGCAGAAACTAACTATGCCCAAATCAAACTTGAAGCACTGGGAATTGTTTTCAGAATTTGGAAATTTCACCAGTACCTGTTTGAACAGACGTTCACACTTCTCACTGACCATCAACCTCTAACATCAATTTTTGGACCACGCACAGGCATTCCACCTTTGGCTGCTATTCGTATGCAACGATGGGCATTGTTGCTTTCTGCACATACATATGAGATCAAATATCGGAAATCCACTCTGCACTGCAATGCAGATGGTCTCTCAAGCTGCCTTTATCAGTTAAACATCAAGATATTGGCCAGAAAGAAATCTTCTACTTTGAAGAGGTAGAGAGCACACTCATCACTGCTACTGAAGTAAAGAAGACAACTCACGTTGACCTAGTACTGTCCCAAGTTATGGACCTAGTGATGCATGGAACATCTCTACGGGACTCTCAGGTCTCACCCGACATTCTTCCCTACATGTCCAAGAGGATGGCATTATCAATCCATTCTGGTTGCTTGTTGTGGGGGATGGTGTCATTATTCCACCACTACTGAAATCACAGTTGTTATAATAGCTACATTTAGGTCACTGTGGAATAGTGTGCATTAAAGAAATTGCACGAAGCTACTTTTGGTGGTCTGGCCCGGACAGAGCCATTGAAGAGAAGGCAAGAGCTTGTACTTCATGTCAGAGTGTGAGGAATGCACCTCAGTTGGCACCTCTACACCCATGGGACTGACCTGAAAACCCGTGGTAGCATATTCATGTTGATTTTTCTGGCCCATTTGAAGGAAGCATGTTCTTAGTTGTAAACGCCCACTCTAAATTGCCAGAAGTCTCTGTAATGTCATCCACTACTGCTGAAAGTACTATCCAGAAACTGCGTGAAATCTTTAGTCATTTCAGTCTGTCGGAACAACTTGTGAACGACAATGGACCGCAGTTCGTCTCTCAGGAGTTTGAAAAATTGAAAGGTTTGTGCAGACCATGTAAGAAGCGTTAAGATCTGCAAGGGGACATTCGTCCATTCAAAAGCATCTGGACACCTTACTATCCTACAGAAACACACCTCTTGCTATGACCAAAGCGTCCCCAGACTTTCTAATGATGGGATGACAGCTTCCCAATTGCTTTGATCTGCTGAAACCCGCCAAAGCACTACAAGTTGTTTAACGTCAATAGCAAAACCAAGTCATCAGACATGCACACAGAGCAAAAGACCAAACCTTTAGTCCTGGACAGCCTGTCCTAGCTCGGAACTATGATTCTGGAGCTAAATGGGTCCCTGCTACTGTCATCACCCAAACAGGACTTGTTTCCTACAGTGCCCAGACTGCAAATGATCTCACCTGGCGGTGGCATGTAGATCAGTTGTTGCCAGGTCATACGTGTCCCATGGACATGTCTCCAGTTGAACTGCCTGACCTCACCATTACAATGAGATATCTTCGAGTCAAGAGTCACCTGTTCCTGACTCCCTTCTCCATCTACCTCTGCAGCAGAGACAGCCCTCCCCTGGTCGAGCAGATACAACATCCTCACCTGTTTGAGCTACGAGTCCTGAGCCCATTGTTAGACCAGCAACAATAACACCTTCTGGTGCAAGAACACCAGAAGTCCTCCATAATCCACCTAGAGAGAGAAGGTCTTCTCAACAGCTGGATCGTTAGCTAGGGCAAACCCATGTTACAGAGCAGAATAATCCCGGGGGTTAGCCAGGAAATGAGGCATTCTACCCTCATTCCCTAGTTTAGTGATTGTTCTGTTAAATGGGCGTTTTCATTAAGGAGAAAGGAATATGTTGTGTATTTTGTGTCTTACCTAATTGCCTAGGTTGCCATAGCAACATAGATTACCTTGTTGCCATAGCAATAGAGTAAGACTATTAGGGGACAGCTCAGCCAGTCCTGGCTGGTTTTTAGTGTTAGTTCAATAAAGACGGTCCCTGTGTTGCATCTCTTTGTGATCCTGTGCTGATTTCTCTCTCTGAATACAAGCAATTAAAAGGAATTCAACATAACAAAAGCTCAAAAAAACTGGAAGATATGGTCACATCAGTGGGAAAACTGTTGAGCTGCTTTTTGAAAACACTTAGGTTTCAGGCATCCTTTTACACAGTAAGGCCAACTTCAAGCTCATTAATCCACATTTAAATACCTATGTGAATCCAGTGCTCTAAGGTGTTCTTTGCCAACTGTTTCCTCCCATTGCAGTCAAAGGTCCCAGTGACTCAGTGGGGCTAGGGTGCTTTCCACATTTTAAAATCAGGCCACTTAGAACCAGATCTAAAGCCCATTGAATTCAAAGGAAAAGATCCCATAGCCTTCAATGGACTGTATTGGACCCTCATTCAGGTGCCTAAATATAGATTCAAGTACCAGACTTTATATCCTCATTTGGGAAAATAATTTTTTTCTTTTATTTCCCTCATTGGAATGAGATAAGGTTTAGTTCATAAATATTTGTCATGCTATGAATATAAGAACATAGAACTAGAATAGACGTCCTGGGTCATAAAGTCCAATCCCCTGCTAAAGCAAACAACCACGTTATATAATCCCTTTCCTAAATGCATTAAGCAACATCTTAAAATCAGCTTTTTGTCCCCACTATTCTTACTGAAAATCTGTTCCAGAACCAAATGCTATTTCAGACCTCAAATCTTTGCTATATAAGTACAATGTATTAGTATTATTTGCTGTTAGTTTCTTTTTAAATACAGCTGACTGTTGATTATGGAATTCCGGCAATACTAAGTAATGCCTTTGTTTGAAAGTTGCATATGAAATCTGTTCTATCTAAACACCAAATGTATATTTTTGGTCTCCGTGTGTCGTGTGTGTTCAATGTAAGCTATCTATGTATTGGTTGCTAGGTGACAGCACGTTTTCAAAAATGGCTGCTATTCTAATCAAAAATGGAATTTCACATTAGCATATGTCTTTGCTAAACATCCTCTGCTTTCAAGTTAAATTTTGCTTTTGTCAAATTCTGTTAAAGTGAAAGCAAAGTTAGAATAGAAAAATCAAAGGTACCTCAACGGATGTGAAATTGTTCCTGAAAGAAATTCTACAAAAACATTCTGAAAAGAAATTGGAGACTTTCTCTGAGCACCACTTCTTATTCTTTATAGCACACTACACATTACATAAGTTTGACCATTTGAAAACAAGAATGAAACAATGATATACTGTTATTTTAAAAATCAGGAGCCTGAAAAGCTATATATTGCCAATAAAAATAGATCAGCACAGATTTTCCAGATCTCAGTAATAAGCAATATACCAAAAGTATGGATTTAACAAACAAACCACAGTGGGAGAGAGAGAGAGAGAGAGCACCGTTTAGTCAGATTATCTGTTTCTAGGAGCTACTTTCAGGACAATGAATCTCTCGGAGTTGTTTTTATTATTTTTTTCAAGCTGTATACAACATCTGTATTTATGATTTGTATGACATTGTTAACTTTCCATTTGTTGTATATGCCACGGAATGTGCCCTTTATCCACCACCTCATGATTAGGTATATTTTTTAAACAAAAATAACTCTTTACACCATCGTAGTTTAATGGTGTAATCTGAGGCCCAATCCTGTAGAAGCAATATGGGTACATCTAACTTTGACCTGGAAGGTGTGCTTCGCAGTTCATAATGTATGTGTACCCTCTCCAGCTCAGCTTGAGTTAATAGACTGAAAATAGCAATGTAGCTGGGGCAGGAAAGGCGGTGGTTCAGGTTAGCTGCCCGAGTACATACTTGAGGGGATGGAGGTAGGTAACTACTCAGGTGGCTAGCCTAAGCTGCAGAATATGCTACCCCAACCACACTGCTATTCTCGCATGCTAGCTTGAGTTTAGGTGAGCTAGAAATCACACCTCTTAGCTCAGACAAGTCTGATCATAATATATATTTGCAGCATCACACTCCTACTCAGAAAAAAACATGAGCAGATTTTGATCCTGTGGAATTTTTTGGATATCATGTGATGACCATAGCCAATGAGGCCCAGACCACAGAAGTTTTCGTTTCATGAGTGTATGTTTTCCAGATTGCTCATTGGACTAATTACCTCTCATACAGACAAGTGTTAATCCAGAGATCTCACAAGTAAAATGCATGTTCCAGAGCCACAGAAGATACTCTTTTTACTTCTGAAATGAATTTTGCTTTGTTAGAGTGCTAATGGTATGTGCCATTAATCATTGACCCAGAACTTCTGCATAGATGGATTATTTGACAATGCTAGATAATAAGCAGGATGAGCATCTGATTCCCTTTCAAGGGTAGCATTGCAGAGTCCTGCGAGGATAAGATAGCATACTGTCTCCAAAAGGACAAAGGTGTGAGTCAAAAACACCATTTTAGAAAATCAGCCTTTGGTGAAGGAAATTCATTTACAATGTCTTCCTTGAGATGGGCAAAACAAAAGAAAGACCAGATCCTGGAACTCCTCTGGCTGCTTTCAGTCACTCTAGCAGTACAACACAGCCATGAAGACTGTTCATCCAGTCACCTGAGAAGTCCCCAGGGAGGTGAATCCCCATGTGGGGTAAGGTTGGTGTAGCAGCTCCGATGGTGCTTATCTCCTCTTCTGTGGCATAGAGTATGTGGCTAGGAAAATGAGGCTTGACTTGGACATTTCTATATCCAGTTGACCCCTGTGGGATGTTGGCAGCTGGTTGTAAAATGATCCCTTGCTGGCCCCATGATCGGGGGAATATGAAGGTGGACCTTTTAAAATGCACTTTTGGCTCTTCCTACCGAGTCCTGTGCTTTTGTGGTCTGGGCGTTGTTGGCTATGGTCATCACATGGTATCAGTAAAATTCTAGAGGACCGTTTTGGAGAATCTTGCCCTATGCATCATAGCAAGTGTTTTCATTTGTTTAGACATAAAGAAGTGAGATTTTCACAGCCACTCTATACCTTTACACAGGATAAAGGGGCCAGAGCAGCAACAAGAGGGTTTTGGATCTGGATCTGGCTGAGGAAGGATCCCTTCCAATGTAGGAATTGAGGAAAACAGATGCAGACTGGCCTTTGAGGATTAGGAGGAGCATATTGGGGTGGAAATGCAGCACATAGTGCTGCTGAGATTCTAGGGACATGGGAAGTTGTGGACATGCTAACATAACATAGACAGCCCCTCAAGGCTCTCCAAATTATGTTAAATGCGTCTCAACGCCCCCAGAACAGCCTAGAAACAGAAGAGTGGCTTAAACCTACCATAGCCTCTTCCTTCTGGGCTGCAATTTTTGTGCTACACCTCTTAGAGGTGCAGCAGGGAATCTCATTCAAGATGTTGTTACACCATAAATGAGCTCTGTGCCCTCCCACCGATTATTAGGGAGGCTCATGCTCCTTCCCCCCCCCCCCCCCCCACTTGTGCACACCCCTGTTCATCAGAGAGACCAAGGCAAAATAGTTTTAGGGATGGAAATACTCTTTCTTCTCTACACGGGGTGAGGATTGAGGTAGTTTGGTGGTGGGAAGCTTGTACTAATACTGCCTGTCCTCTTATTATACTATGGATAAACAGAGCACTGCAATTTCTTATGCTGTCAATCTGGCAACTTTCTGAAATACTACATTGGGGCATTTTAAATATTATCTTTATTTATGATTAATCTAAGGACCAGACTAAGCCTGGCTAATGTATTCCTAAATAAAGGGGAGTGAAGGCACAAGAAGTGCTTCCAGAGTTACATTTCCTGTGGTTTCCTTAATACTGTGTAGTGCCCGAGGGGTGCTAATCACATGAAAGAGAATAACCCCACTCCCTCCTCCACAAAGGTTAAAAGAGCTGGTTAGATATAGAAGGGATCAGTGTTGTACCCCATCCCTCACATGCCAGGGAGCTTCAGGATGCACTGTGCCTTTGGGATGACAATGCCTCCTACAACTGACCTCTCACTCAGCGCTTGTTTGCATCATCCCCATTATAGGACTTAGTCTTAAAGGCCCTATCTGGCCCCTACCTTTTTATTTGCAGACTCTTTTGAATAGGTTTTTTTCTCTGTTTTTTCCATTGCTGATTCTCCCTTAGTTTTTATACTAGTCTTGAAAACATTCTTTTGGTGTGCAAATTAAATATTAAATGAAAGTCAGGGGAAAGAGAGCAAAAAGAGCTGTAAAAAGGTATTGCCAAGAGACTTTCCACACAGGGAAACAGAACTTTGGATGCACCTGTTCTCTTTACACTTTCCTTTCCACCCAATTTAAAATTCATTGGTTTGAAAGTTTTCCTGACGGCTTGCATTGCTTAATCCATACATGTATTAAACAGTTCAAAGTTTACTTGGCTTGGATGATGAACTATATATATTGAAAGTAATTCATCATGTATAGGTTTAAAGATTTCTAGCTTTTTTGTTGATGGGCTATAGAGCATAAAATGTGCAATGAAAAATTACATCAATGTGACTTTTGAACTATTCTGTCAAAATACTTTATCTCCAAGCTATTGGGACCAGTTTTCATTGGTGTGAATTAGCCCCTTTCTTTCTCTCTTCTCTGTCTCAGAATCTCTTGATGTGAAAGGGTGAGTGTTGTCACATTAGTCATTATTAAAGAAAGGAACAACAGCTTAATATTATAAATAAAGTAAATTACATTATGGTGCAAAGTGCTATTTTAGTAACATTAAAAAGAAATGATTTTAAATTGGTTAGGTACAGCATTGGGTCAAAGTTATATCTATGTAGCCAGAAGCACAGAACAGCATACATCTGCCTACTATATTTGCCATCTTGTAAGTTTAGCACTTGTGTCTGATCCATATAAATTGATTTATTTCTGTTTCCTTAATTATCCATGCCCTATAAAAACAATAGTTTCAGCTTTAAAAAAAAATAAAATTAATATAACTTAATTTAAACATTGTTCACAAAGTGAACTTAATTAGCATTTCTATTGTGATAACCACATTATTTTGTATACTATTGTGGATATATTTGAAATTTAGATGTCTAAGACCGTGTTCTCCATACCCTGTGCATTTTGAAATGGGTCTCTCTTTTATAAAATGTGAACTAAACATTGGTCCCCTGTTACTTATGAAGTCCTATTTCTTTTCATCAGTGGGAGATGTAACTGAGGAAGAGTTACATTTAAGAAAGGGGTTGAGAATTAAGGGAAGGGTATAACTGTGCGTAAAAGCATATTGCACATGTTCTGCACTCCCAGTACAATCAATTTACATGTAGTACTCTCAATGAAGTCTAGGGGAGCTTTGAGTCCTGATCAGTTACAAAATTGGGTCGTACTTCCTTTAGGATCTGTCACTACATCTCCACTTCCTCCTTTTTGTATTACACAAAATACAGCACTTAAAAACATTAAAGGACACTGATACCCATTTGTGGTTCAATACTCTGTGCCAGCAACTCTTGTCAGTCCTGACATAGTCACTATATGCTACTGCAACAATATTTGTACAACATATGCCTTGTGTGGTGTCCTATTAAAGCTAATAACACACTGGTTATAATTGTGATATGCATGTGTTAACTTTGTATATGAAGTTATGAGTTCCCTCTGCATGATGTTATTAGAATATGTTTAAGACAAGACAGCCTAGCCTAAGTAAAGATGACAAACAGGTCTGTCCTGGACAAAGAATGTGGGTTTACATCAGTTTACGTATTGGCTGTGAACAAAGCTATTTAGCTAAACCAGCGGGGTTATTCTGAGTCTGAACTCAACAGACAGACAATTAACATGGCTCCTGCACCCTAGAAAGTCACAGAAGACTGAATCCCCAGGAGGCCTTCCTGACTTGTAAGACAAAGACATCCCTTTTGGAATATAAGGAACAAAGAGGGAGACTCCATCTTTATCCTTCACCTTAAGAAGACAAAGAACAAGCAATTTGATGGGTCCTGCCTGGCCAGACTGGCCAGTAAGAAGCTGGAAAGGAGACTGCGTAAAAAAAACTCTATCTTGCTAAATTAAGTTTTAGATTTGTAGGTGTGTGTTTTAGCTTTTATTTGCTTGTAACCATCTTACCATTGTCTCTTTTACTCGGTATCACTTAATCCATACTCTTTTGTTAATAACCTTGTTTTACTCTTACTATATACTAATTCAGTGCTGTTTGAATGGAAGGCTATATTTACCCACATTAAATTAATAAACTGTGATGTACTGACCTTTAACAGAGCAGCAAAATTAATATAATCTGTGAATGTGCAGTGGTAGGGGCTGTGCATTGCAGAGAAACATCTCTGAGGAGCTCAGGGCTGGAGTTCACTAACTGTTACCTGCTAGACGAGGTTTGTGCTGGGAGAACCTTGAGGAGTCTACTAGTGAGGAAGACAGACTGGGGTGACTGTGAGCTGACACACTGTCTAATCGCCAGCAAAACTGAGGCAGAGAGGTAACACAGTGGGTCACAGCTCTGGGTAGCACCTGCAGTGTGTTACAAATCCGTATGCTATAAGTCTTAGTTCTCAGATATACACACACACAACCCCAACTGACTTTACTGGGAACTCTGAATGCTCAGTATCTTTGAATAACAGGCTATTTATTCAAGATGCCTAAATATGGATTCAGGTACCCTGTGTGTAGAAATTTTGTCCTTCACCTACCTAGGTTTCAGCATATTTACCCTGCAGTGTTGTGTCTTAATTTCACATGTATAGCCACTGACAAATAAGCTTAATGACACTAGATATTTGTAACCTCCTCACTTTGGGATACTTAACATGGATCGTCTGGGAAGCCATAATTTAAAGTAAGGTGAAGTTTATGTGTAAGAGAGAAACCGCTGCATCAAAACAAAATCCCTACTGTGACTCAAAGGAATACCCTTTGAAAGCGGAAAATCTTTTTCTGCAAGAAGCTGTCCCTACCTTTCTCTTGAGCCTATACCCACCAAGGGTACATCTACACTGACGGCGGCAAAGTCACCACCGTCAGATTGATTTATCTGGAACGATTGAGTGGTCAGTGTAGACTCGCTCAATCGATCCAGAAGTTGCCAATGTTAATCCACCCCCTCAAGTGGTGCAGTGCAGTGAAGACGTCGTGCAGAAGGGATGCATAGCAGTCGACAGGTAAATGTAGACCAAGCCCAAAACAAGCTGCATGGGAAGACAGAATGCACAAGGTCTCATTGTTTATTGCTCATTTGACTGACGTTCTCTTTGCCTTATTAATAATCCCCTCTTCTCCTTGTTTCTTTCTCTCAATAAACTTTATACCATACTGCTTTGCACTGGGACAATTTTTTATATACCATGACTAGTTCATTACTTCCTTAGATCACTGGGTAAACTATACGGCAAATTGTACTCAGAGGTAAGATTGTACAAGGCCAAGGGCATCACAAAAATACCACTAATCCAATGTTTTGGACAAGATTTTTACCCCTCCAAGTTCCCAGAACCCTAGTAGTCATCAATTAGCACCACCTAGTGAAAATCAGGGAACATAATAAAAAATATCACTATTGTAATAGTCAAATACATAGTCTCAAATAACTTACATATTAATAATTACCTATAATTATTTTATAACATCATATGATAATAAATATTTATTTTAAAATATTGATATTTATTTACTTAGATAGCTGCAAATCAAAACTAAAAGTAGCAAGCATATATACGTATATTCAAATTTGTGTTAGTAGTATTTGATTTTCTCTCTCTCTCCTACATCCTTTATATGTTCCTTGTCTTCTTAGGTTCTGTCTCTGCAGCTGAATACACTAGTGCAGACCACTGTGCTTATGCAGATCTACACTAAAATCAATGGGACTCCACAAGTATCAGTGTACATTCTGTCAGTTGCAGGATGGGCCTTGGATTATAAAGACTTTCAGGCATGGATTATGTGTGCCTTGAGTTTGTGCAGGACCCAGTGGAATGCAACTCTAATCTTGAACTGGGTCTTTGGGAACAATCATAATATAAATATTAAATAAATAATATCTGTGGACGTAAAAGCCCAGTGCCATTGTAAATAGGCTTACTCACTTGAGCAGAAGAATTACTAATATGCAATGTAAAGAATCAGCCCCGTGAGCACAGAATTTGGTCCGCTTTATACATGGAGTCAAGTTGAACAAAAACACACCAGTATCAAATTCCTAACCAAGTATTCTTCACACACTATTGTTTAAGTACAAAATTCCACTGACAAAACATCTGTGATAAAAGAGTCATTTTAATGTGTGTGTTTATACATGTTTAGCCTCGTTTCATTCATTAAAGCAAAATAATTAGGATATTTAATCAGATTAAAATTATGATGCTGCTAAGCAACACATTTTTCTTTGTTGAAAGGCACAGCAATCTGGGCTTTGTTTTTTATTTTGTTTTTTTGCAGTTTTAGAGGAGGCTGTATCTGCTTCAGAAATAATTAACTCTAAATACTCTCTCAGATCATTTCATCACCCAGAGAAATACAGCTGCTTAGTAATAAGTCTGGATCTAGGCATGTCTTAAATTGTCAGCTTTTAGCAGTGTATGATACAACCAGTGAACTAATGGACTATTCCAATTTTCATTTTGCCATTTATAGCCCCCATACAGGTTTCTGTAGTGTGCAGTCAGCATCACAATCTTCAACTAGATAATCAACAAAGAGATCCATGACTAATTCATTGTCTGAAAGTGTGCTGAGGTCCTGATCTGAAAGATGCACTGATTTGGGGCCTGATCCTACAGCCATTGAAGACATTTGGCGTTTTGCTTCTGACTTCAGTGGGAGACAGAACAAGTCATGAGTATTTTTCCCATTTATGATCCAATGTCCCTATTTCCTGCTGCAAACATAGTGTAAATGACTTTATTACATAAATCTTGAATTATTTAGAATTTGTCTGCCTGATGGATCTTGTTTTGGTGGTATCTGAGGTTGGCGGGACTGGGGCTGCTGATCATTCTGAGATACAAAGGCGAAAGCCATTGTCTAAAACTTATCCCTGTGAATCATCAATAAATCCTGACCATGAACCGATGCCATAGGTTTGGGTAGTCAGGAGTTTTGTTAAACCCTTCACAGAATTCCTGCATTTTAGGTGCTCTAAGGACTCATTCTCCTTTGACTTTCCTTAAAATTCTTGCAGTGCATAAGAAAACTGTCTTCTGGAGATCTCTGATCATGAAGTCTTGCACACTTAGCTTGAGCTGTTCATTAATGCCCTTAGGGATTGAGCCAATAATCACTGTAATATTTATTATTATTAATATCAGATGTTGTTGCTGAATGATCTCTGATGCATTTTCATATGGTTCTTCATGAGATTCTATTCTGGTAATTATTTTATTAATATCTACATGCTGCTTTTGGAACCAATTTTTAGTTGGTTTAAGTGAAAAATAACAATAATAAAGGTGGTTGGATTATTCACTGCAAACAAATTATCCAATGATTTCAGCCCTGTGCTCTCCTAGTGAATTGTTTGAAAACAAATCCTGATTCCTGTGAATGTATTAAATATTTATAAATATTTACTGAACAGTCTGGGTACAACAACATACAGTTTATGATATGATTAGTAGTGGACATTAAAACATAAAAATTATGGCTAGTGAAGCATATTAAAAATAATCAAGTATTTTATACATTACTAAAAAAGGGATCTTACCTTTAAACAGCAATGTCATCATGACTATGGCAATGGTTTACTGCCCTCGTGTTGTTGAACAGTGCATGGATACAAATGCTAATGCACTGATGTGTGATATGAAGGTCTTGCTCTTCTGCCCTTCAATTAAACCTATGATCTTGGTTCCAGTTTATAGCTATGAGCTTGAGATATTGTTAATTTCAAAGTCTGCAGTGTGAATTTTACATTTCTTTGTTGCATGGATAAAATCCCAAAGCCTTTTATTTGGATCCTATTGTGGCAATCTCTTTGCTGTCTAATTGTCAGAGATTTACTCTTACATGGTTATAGGGCTGAATTTAAAACAATTGGGATTGACTTTATAGTTAGGAACTGAGGCTAGAAGGATGAATATACATGATTCAAAGTTTGATAAGCTAGACCTCTTCACCTCTCATTCTGTAAAGAATGAATGCAATACCCTCAGTTGTCTGGATTAAAGCATATTGCTGCCATCTGCCTGGTACCATTTATAGATTATGGCCCTGGTGAAGCTATGCTGATTTATATCAGATGAGGATCTGGCACTTTAGTTAAAGGACAAGGTGTTTTCTTCTGATAGCTGGTAAGGAGATTCATCTTCATGTTTTCTTTATAAGTGAATTCATTTATAATAATTCTCTCTATCTTGGCTTTCCTCTTTATGGAAAAGTTCCATAGAATTTAGGAGATTAAATGAATAACAGGTATATATAACTCTATACAATTTTATGGGATGGGTTAAAAAAAATCTAGTGAAAAGATAACATTTCCATTAAATTGTATTGGTGTTTTCTATACTGCCAAAAGTTGTTTTCAGTGGGTCCCAAAGACCATGGCTAGATTTCTTACAAAGTCTAGCCTTAGTCGTTGGTTATGTCACAAACTCATTTCTGATTATCATATGTGATTATGTATTGTTCTATGTAATATAAACAGGTCCTTTGGAGAGGACTAGCAGATATGGCCAATAAAACCAGAAAGCCTTAAAAAAGGTTTATGGTAGAGAACATCGAGCAAATATTTGTACCATCAAAAAATGATAATAATTCCAAGACCCTTTTTATTTTATAGTGCAGCATATGAATTTGCTTTTCTGGTTCAATATGAAAGGAAATCAGACATAAAACAGAGAAAGCATGGCTTTGTATGAAAGGAAACCCACAGAGAACCGAGGAAGTGTAGAAGTTAACCAAAAAGCTGCAATTAATCTCAAAGCTGAACTTGAATAAGAACACACAGACATTATTTTCCCCCCTATGAGCAGAATGTTTGTCAGCTGACAGTGACTAGTACTGTCACTGTATAAATATTAATAAACATGGATTTTAGGTGCCCTGCTGCCTAATATACTCCACAGACCTGAGTTTGGCACCCAGACTCCCTATACTATGCATGAGTAGAATTAGGTGCTTAAGAAAGAGATCCACAAATGCCAGCACAATGTGCAGGGAGACGTCTACACTAGCTAGCTAGGATCCGGCATAGGGATTCCAAGCTCCTCTGTTAAGTCAACCTGTTATCAGGTGTTGTGTCCCTCATGAAGGTGCTGGGTATTTGTTGCTGAGTCATTCTGAGGTTGGGTAAAGACAGAGAAGCCCTTCGGGGACCCTTATGAACAATTAAGCTTCTGAAAAAAGTTTAGGTTGGATTTTATGTTCTGCAAAGATCATGGAACAGAGTAAGTTAAGATTTTTATGTAGTGTGTGTGTACTCTGTTCCATTTCCAAGCAGGGTAAAATACCACTCCTGTTAAAACCAGGATTTTGTGGAAGAAAGTCTCAAATTGAGTCCATCTCCTGCAAGTCCT
The DNA here is from genome assembly GCF_026122565.2 of Emydura macquarii macquarii. Classification (NCBI taxonomy): domain Eukaryota; kingdom Metazoa; phylum Chordata; order Testudines; family Chelidae; genus Emydura; species Emydura macquarii. Next base: position 82,103 of record NW_027132543.1, on the reverse strand, counting down.
CAGGTGTTCTTGCCAAGTCTCATAAGGGTAGTTGCTACTAAGGTATTTCACAGGTGCTGGAATATTCAATATTCCAAATCAAACTCAGAACAGAATTCTGAGTTCACTAATTCTGGTTTTATTCAGTTCTTGATCAGGCAAGCTGCCTCTAATGTTGATGGGAGTTTGCCAAGTGAGGACTGAATAAAGCTTAAATAACATCCTTGGGATCTGGTCCAAAGTTTTGCATATAAACAATGGGTACTTAATCCAGAATTGGGCAATTAAAATGTAGGGCAAGGAGTAATGTTGCACCATCTCTGCAAATATTAGAGCAGCAACATCTGTTGAGTTTTTGTGGGGTGGTCTGGAGATGCAGTCTCCCATGCACTCTTGTCCATCCTCGACTACTGTTGTCATGGATCCACCTGCTTTGCCTATATATTTTCTGTGTAAAATATTCCTTACTTTTTCCTTCAAATATCATCCCAGATGTTGCAATTGCTTCCTCAATAACTTTGTCCATTCCAACAGATGAGCCTAATGAGGATGTGGATTTCTGACAGTTGATTGTTTTTGATGGATTGGACTGTAATGGATAATGCTAGGTGCTGTCATGGGGACGGATAAATATCCCATATAAAGGGGAGATTTCAAAGACACAAAGAGCAGTTAAGCAAACTGCCATTTGGGCCTCTGAAAATCTCCCCCTCAATCTTTAGTCCATTCCAGTAATAATCTCTGGGGAAAGCAAATCATCAAATATGGGGTGGCAGAAGAGTTTTATCTGAGAAACTGTCAATGGCTATTAGCCACATGGGTAGGGATTGCTGTTTGCCAGAAGCTGGGAATGGGTGATGGATGGATCACTTGATGATCCCTGTTCATTCCCTCTGAATCACCTGGCATTGGCCACCATCAGAAGACAGGATACTGGGCTATATGGACCATTGATCTGACCCAGTATGGCCATTCTTATTTTTGATGTCTGACGAAATACCAAAAGAGAAACACATCAATATATTCCACTCCCCCCCCCCCAAACTCAGTGTAGCCCAAGGGAGCATTCCATTCAGATTAAGAAGGTGCCAGATGCCATTCAGCACAGCTGTAATACCACCAGAAATGAAAAAGCCCCTAATAATACTTACCTAGAATGTGGGACTCTGATTTCACTATAGATGTCCTAACAGAAAAGACAGATTCCAAACTGCATAATGCATATATAGAAAGCTTTATTAAAATATAAAAACAAATGTGTTAACTCACATAGATTTATCTAGTGAGCTATGGATTTGACAGTGTCGGATAAGTGGCCAAATCTTACAGAGATGTCCAGACGGTAAAACTGAATCTCTTCAACCATAAATGGAACTATCTCACTAGTTATTTGCATTAATCTAGAAACACAGGAAACATGCCTTCCCATATCAAAAGGATTGGGCTTTATATCAGATGAGACAGGAAGCTGTTGAGATGAAACTCTCCCTGCAGCTGCTGCAAAAAGACCCTGAATACAACACAAACACTATTATAATGATGTAAGCCCTATGGCCAGAGCCTTAAGAGGAGAAAGTTTCCTATTGCCTTTATTGATGAGAAGGGAAAGTACTGCCATAGAGTGCTCCATTTATATGAGCAAGCTACCCACAGTCCCTCTAGTAGCACTTGGAAAGTCAATATAACTATATATGAATTTGGATTAGGCAGGGCTGTCCACAAAGGGGGGAAAGCAGGGGCACAGGCTCAGTTATTTGCAGAGCACTGGTTGTGAGTAATTGTTCTTTAGCCCCACGGACTCTCTTTTGCAGGGTGCCTGAGAGCCATTTCAAGGATTCCAGAGGAGTCATGGACTGAGATTCACTCAACACAGTTATGTCACCTAGCTCTTTCTCCATCACATCAAACCTGACCAAAATTGTGGAACAAATAATGCTGTGTTTGTACGCATTTGAGGTTTGAAGTGGCTGCAACTTAATCCGGAAGGATTTAGATTATGTTGCAGGGCTGGGAAAATCAGCCAGAAGAGTTGGCAGAATTTATTCAGATACTTTTGGGTAAGGGTTCAAGTGCTGGACATTTTATTTCTGTACGAGCAGTTTTTTACATTGTACTTTTCATTGTGTGGACACCTTAAGAGATTTTTATAAATCTATCAAAATAAATATGTCAAACACCACTGGCTTGGTAAAATCCCTTTGGATATTTGTCCATTGGATTACTACTCAGGAAGTATTTTCATGAGCTACACAATATAGGAATCTCCTTCCCCTGGGATCTCGTCCTCATTCTTTATTCTCCTTCTCAAATAATTTCCTCATCTTCCATATCCATCAGCTATGAATATTTTTGGAAATGAAGTGCAGTTTGCATGCACAAATAAAAATACATTGAGTTTTCCCTGGGATCATCAGTATCATTCTCTCACTGATGCAAGCATGGAAGTCACAGCAGCAGCATCAGAACAAATGTTTTCTCAATCAGTGAGCAAGTCCTCTTTTAGGACTTATTATGTAAATCTACCCATCATTCTGTGGATTACCAATGGTGTCAAAAGGTGAACAATGAAAAGGGTATCTGCATTCTCAGAAAACAAATAGGCATAACATCCTTTAATTAGGAATCATTTAATCATTTTTAAGAGAGCAAACAGAAGGCTTTCCAACCCTCTGAAATGCATGGAAATCATGTAATATCTGAGCCTGTCAAACAGAAACATGGGGCACATCTTAAAGCACAGCAAAACTCATATTCAGTATCCATCAAAAGTTATTTTTAATTTATTCAGTAGAAAGCCGTGGTTAATAAAAACCAAATTATTTTTTAATATCCTACAGCTTTGAGATGTGCCTACAGCCTGTGCAGAGATACTCGCCTGATAATATAAAGTTCATGGTTTATTCAACCACAGCAGCTGTTGTAAACCCTAGGTTGTCATTTATTTTGCAGCTCTTGAAAAAGATTTATAATCTGATTTCAAATGCAGCATGTTTTTAGCCCTCATATCTGTAGCAAAAGTAGTCATACTGATAATTTATTAGATATAAACAAGAAAGGGGAAATGTCATGGTCATAAAGAAACAAACATAAATAAATGGATTTTTTCAAATATTATTTTATTTTACAATAGTTTTCATAACATTCTTTAGTTAAAAAAAATAAAAATCTTCCTAATTTATCTTTCCCACTTGCAAATCCTTTCTGACAAACAAAGACAGGTAAGTGTGGTCATGAGGACCCAGATCATCCCCTTGCTGGAGGATACCAGGATCACTGGGTTCAAATAGTAGGGGTTTGCTGTATCGTGAAATAAGCCATGGAGTTCACTCCAAAACTTGAAAATTCCCAGAGACTGGTAGCAAGCCAAAACCTTCTGTATAGAGGACCTGGGCCTCTGTGCTAGCTCTGGCCACCAGCTTTTGTGTGCTACCTGGTAGTGCTGACATACTGAAGCTGCACTTCCAAGAGCTAATCCTTTCTGTAGCTGCCCCCAGAATACCCCATGTGGGACCCTGCTCATCACAGGACAGCCTGTAAAGTCTACCTGACCCACTGCTGGGTTTCCCTCCTCTTAAATCCAACCCTGCACAGCTTTAGAGGGGTGGAGCTAATTGAACAGCTGACAGGCTCAAGTCTTCTTGCCCTTAACGTGGCAGGTCACCCAGTTACAGAAAGAAATAGAAAATCTTATACTTCCTGATTCAGAAAAGTATACCTATCCAGATATGTGCTTAAATGCTTTCCGGAGTCAGGGCCATGGACCATTACAGAGGTACACAAGATAATCTCTTTGAAATATAGGTATTTACTGTGTGGGATGTTTCTTCTGTTTCCTCTGAATATAGGGTCAAAATCGTCTACCTTGTAAGACACAAGTAATTCCTGAAATAAATAGAAGTTACTCAAACCCTGTAGCAGGAGAATGGGATCCTTGGATAACAAAATGGTATGGGTGTGATCGGTATTTTTCTTCTTCAGAACAGTTTTAAAAAATGCAAAAATACTAAAATACAGTTGAAAACTCACAAATAAAAACATCTCACAAGAAAACATGGATTTGTAATGAATTTTGTCAGACATTTATCTAGAATCTTTTCTGAATAGGTGGGTGAGGAAGAGTGAATTAATAGACTTTTATTTTAAGACTATTTTAACATGGTAGCCTTAATTGAATTTGACAATTAAGGCCCAATCCTGAAAACATTTATGCACATGCTTAAGTTGATGCACTGTGGATAAAATCCTGAGCCCACTGAAGTGAATGGCATCTTGTGAGTAGTGTCAATGTGACTATGCACAGTGCATAAAGTTAAACACATTATGAAGATTTTACAGGACTGGGGTCATGGTTTAGAAAACTAGAGACATATGTACTTTTAAAAATTTGGGTCCATAAAAATATTAAAGAATGTTTGTGTACTCAGAGAAATTTCCCTGCATCTGTATGTAAGTAGAATAGTAACAATCCATAAATTTAAAAAAAGTTCTAAAACAAAGACTAAATATAAAACTTAAAAGCAACTTTTTTTTTTAACTGAGTTGCAAATTGAGTACCGCATTCCAGTAATGCATTCTGAGTTACATTCACACCAGATGCATATCCAGGCCCATTGTGCAGTAAGCTTCATCCAGGAGCAGTAGGCCAGTGTCAGGCAGATTAGTGCAAGATTAGGACCCTGGTACTTCTGACACATCCCAAACTCCCACTGAACTAACTGGGAGCTTTGGGTGTGCAAGGACTGCAAACGTGGGTGTCTAAGAATAATAAAGGAAAAATCTGTATCTTCTACCAGGTCTTTCTGAGGTTTAGGTTGTAGGGAATATAAACCTTTTAAGACAGGGCTAAATATATGGTAGTTTCATATGTTCATAGTCAAAGAGAATAAAATGTCAGGAAAGTGGTCATATCATACTTACCCTCAATAGCCTTTTCAGAAGTTGTCAACCCTTCACAAACTGCTCTTTGTTGGTATAAAAATGTTACTGTAAAAAAGGACACAACAAAAATACTAACAATAGCTGACACATTCAGTTGGGGATTCAACAGCAGATCAGGTATACAGGACAAAGATACTGTTATTCTGAGATACAAGGTTTATAAAATGTGCTTTTAATGTGTGCTACCAACAATAAAAGAATATGATTCCACTGAATTCCTAATCACTCACTTTGAGACAATGGCAAAACCCCAATTAAATTCAGTGGAATCAATACATCTCACCCCACTGCCAGCAGAAAGTCAATATAGCTACATGTGAACTAGGGGTATGATACTCAGTTCACATACACATACTCATGCCAGCTCTCATCTGAGCTATCATGTTAAAATTGGAGGGTAGCTATGGTACCACAGGCATCAGCAGCACAAGCTAGCTTCCCCAAGTATGCACCCACAGGGTCCAGGGAGGTCTGTACTTAGGGTGGCAAGCCCATGCTGCTGTTGCCCATGTGATCACTGTTACACTGCTATATTTACATGCTAGATCAGATGAGAGCTAATGTATGTACATACAGGAAATCACACACGCAGTTCATATATGTCAAATCCTTTTTGGCAAATGTGTACTATCATATTTCTATTCACTTACACCACAGGATTAATCAGTTAATGACTGTTAGTAAAGCTTTTTGAGTTTCGCTGATGAAACGTGCTATGTAATTGTATATATATATATTTATTTTTAATAGGTATCTTTTAGCTTTAATGGGTCTAAAAAGTTGTACATACATACACAAACTCACACATAAAAATACTTTATCATCTCTGGCCATGATTTTTAGAATGAGCCTAAGGTTAGACTCATAAACCCATATTTGGGCTTCTAAGTAAGTGGCCTGATTTTCAGAAGTGCTGTGACAGGCAGATATTGGGTATTCAGCAATTTGAAAAAAACCAGACGACTGATTTAGGAGCCTAAATCTGGATTTAGAAGACTAAAATTTAAACATACTCTCTTGAAACTTCTGCTTCCCTAACTTTGTTCTTTGCTGGCATAAAAATAAGAAGTATTTTGGCACGCTTATAGAACCATTTAATCAACTACCACCAGCTAACTAGACTATCCCTAGCAAAGAGCTAGATTAAAAGCAAATTTAGGCATCATCACACCACACTTTTAGGTGTCTAGAAAATCACTGGGATGAACAAAGTCTGGGTTTGGCCCTACATTTCCTACATTTCCTGACTGCCTTCTATGATGAGATGACTGGCTCTGTGGATGTGGGGAAAGCTGTGTACGTGATATACCTTGACTTTAGCAAAGCTTTTGATACGGTCTCCCACAGCTTTATTGCCAGAAAGTTAAAGAAGTATGGGTTGTATGAATGGACTATAAGATGGATAGAAAGCTGGCTAGACTAGCAAGCTCAACAGGTAATGATCAATGGCTAGATATTTAGTTGGCAGCCAGTAACAAGCAGAGTGCCCCAAGGGTTGGTCCTGGGGCCAGTTTTGTTCAACATCTTCATTAATGATCTCAAGGATGGAGTGAATTGCACATTCAGCAAATTTCCAGATGACACTAAGCTGGGGGGAGTAATAGATACCCTGGAGGATAGGGCTAAGATACAGAGTGACCTAAAGAAATTGGAGAATTGGGCCAAAAGAAATCTGATGACGTTCAAAAAGGACAAGTGCAGAGTCCTCCATTTAGGACGGAAGAATCCCATTCACTGCTACAGACCGGGAACCGACTGTTTAGGCAGAAGTTCCCCAGAAAAGGACCTGAGGGTTACAGTGGACAAGAAGCTGGCTATGAGTCAACAGTGTGCCTTTATTGCCAAGAAGGCTAATGGCATATTGGGCTGCATTAATAGAAGCATTGCCAGCTGATCAAGGAAAGTGATTATTCCCCTTTATTTGGCTCTGGTAAGGCCACAATTGGAGTGTCCAGTTTTGGGCCCCCCCCACTACAGAAAGGAAGTGGGCAAACTAGAAAGAGTCCAGCCGAGGGCAACAAAAATGATTAGGGGGCTGGAACACATGACTCATGAGGAGAGGCTGAGGGAACTAGGCTTATTTAGTCTGCAGAAGAGAAGAATGAGGGGAGATTGGATAGCAGCCTTTAACTACCTGAAAAGGGGTTCCAGGCAGGATGGAGCTAGGCAGTTCTTGGTGATGGCAGATGACAGAACAAGGAACAGTGGTCTCAAGTTGCAGTGGGGGAGGTCTGGGTTGGATATTAGGAAAATCTTTTTCACTAGGAGGGTGGTGAAGCACTGGAATGGGTTACCTAGGGAAGTGGTGGAATCGCCATCCTCAGGGGTTTTTAAGGTGCAGCTTGACAAAGCCCTGACTGGGATGATTTCATTGGGGTGGGTCCTGCTTTGATCAGGGGGTTGGACTAGAGACCTCCTGAGGTCCCTTCCAAGCCTAATCTTCTATGACTCTATGAAGGAATTTGAACAGGGACCTTCCACCTCTCAGCTGAGTGCCTCACCACTGTGTCATGGGATATTCTTGTGTGGGGCTCCCACCCACCAGTCTCTCCTGTTGAAGCTGTTCCTCAGTGGATAAATAATTTTTAAAATTCATTGGCGCAGAAGTCTCCTACCTCATATATGAGTGCTCTACCCACCAAGCAACAGAGTCATTCTTGTGCTTGTGGTCTCCCTCATTTGTGTTTTTTCTCTCTCTCTCTCTCCCTCTCTTTAGCCCAAAGATGTTTTCATAATTTATCCACAATGCAAGAGATTCAGAATGGGGCCAGAATTGGTGGAGGAATGCCTAACTTCTCCCAGTTTGTGCGTCACTCTGGGGCGAGCCGCATTTCACATGTTCAGAGGAAGAAACACAGACACCTGGGGAACTTCACTGCAAAAAGGTGTTGAGTCATTTTAGTCAATTACAATGGTCAGGGACAGCTAAGTGGGATTTTTGTTGATCCCAATGGGGTCTAATTTGGGAACATAGGCACCTAAAGTGGCAACCAGATGCTGAAGTTTTTTTGTGACTCCAACCCATAAAGAGCTTCTTTTCTTCAACCAGCTGGCAAATCTGTGTCCAAGCCACTTACCTGGAAAAAAAAAAATCACATGACTTCAAATAATATGCTAAATTAAAGAGTCTTCTACTATCAGAATTCTTCTCCTTTTAGGTATAGGGAATATCAGGTCACCCTATAACCTTCTATTGGATAAATTAAATAGCTTAGCATCTCATGTCTCTGATTGTAAGGCAGGTTTTCCAGATTTCAGATCAGCTCTTTTCTGAACCCTTATCAATTTGACAGCAATCTTTCTAAACTATGAACACCAGAACAGGGCACAGTATTCCAGTAATGGTCTCACCAGTGTTGCGTACAGTGATAATGCCATTTTGCTCTCTAGGTGGATTTATGCAAGGAAACACACTGCTAACTAGGAGACCAGAGGATAAGTCAGGCAGAGGCACCATTTCAGATTTTGGTAGGGGGTAATTTTAACCATGATTCCAGGAGCTAGTTAGGTACCTGAAAATTCTATTTTTAAAAAAAAGAATTTGCAGATAATAACTTAGAAATTAGCTGAAAGGAGCACTTTATCTAATTCCTATATAAAGAAATAAAATTAAATAAATATTAAACCCACTCACCTCTAATACTAACATGTTCTGACATCTTATGTCAAGTCACTTAAGGGATACTGGTTAGGTGTGAAATTTTAATGTATATTCTTACTTTGTTACAAACTCTTGAATACAACAATTGAAAGAATGGTAGAAAAATCTAGATTACTTTCTATCATTTAGGCAATTTACTTTTTGCAGTTCCCCAAGCTTGGAATAGATCATTTAACTTTTGGAAGCATCCTATTAGGGCAAAGCCCTGTGAATTTATACTGCACCTGCCTGGAGTTATAGGGGGGTGTTAAAAGTTGGAGGGCCAAATCTTCCAGTCCTCAGTCAGGTAAAACTTCTATTGCCATCAATGTCTCCACTAATAGATTCACATCTCTCTCTTTTCTGAATGTAACCTTGGCTCAGAGAGGGCTTGACTGTATTTCTTCTGAGTCCCCTGGGTTCTCGCTTCAACATCTCCCCTCCCAGAGAGGGATTCCTGTCTACAGGTTCATCTAAGGATTTTCAGATCTTTAATCTAATCACCAGCCCTTTCTTATGTTAATCACCCTGCCTCTGTGTGTAAACAAAATACTGACTTCCTGCCCCAGGGGCAAAAGCTGGGAGAGAACTCACATTCCACATTCAGGTTGCCTAGGGCTAGGACATGTGCTGCAATCAGACCTCCTGGACAAAATTGGGGGGCTCCTGTACGCCCTACCCCACAACCCCTCTAAATGGCATCCCTATGTCATTTCAGATGTTGTAGGCCAGTCTGATATGATATACCCAGCATAAAAATAATTTTATTTGTAAAGGTTGAGAAGATACTGTTGCTCATCTTTATTTCCAGAAGCAAAATCATTTTCTTCCCTTGTAATCAGTACATAGTAGATAGCTTTGTGTGTGTGTGTCTTTTAGGGCCTGTTTCTTGATTTCACTGACTTAACTCTATTGACGTCAATGGATTTGCTAATGACTTACACCTGTGTAAGTGAGATCAGAATCAAGGCTCACCTACTCAAAGGCCTTTCTAAACACTGAGGTGTTGTTTCTGGGGTTTTTATCAGTAGAGTCTTTAAAGCTCACAATGCTCTCAACATGTAATTATTCATTTTAAAGCACAAGGAGGAAAGTCTGTTCTCACTACTATGTAATAAAGGGGTAGAGCAGTCATCCAAGTTTTCATCCATTGCAAAACTATGAAAAAGATTTACATTTTCTTATCCTGTACAATAATGTATAGTCTTCTATTTACTGCTTGGAGGAGTTAAATTTAAAAAAAAAAGAATTATCTTGAATATAGAAAGATGAGGATTAAAAGAACATCAAACACATTAGTACAAGATATTTTTACCTAATCTGAAAATTTAAGACAATTTCAATTACCTCACAGTTAATTATGAATAATTTGAAGACTTCCAAATAGATTTCTAGAGGACTATGGGGTGACCTGATCTTCCCCATGCCTAAAAGGGACAGCTAGATGCTTAAGTCCTTTTGTGACTCCAGCCCATAAAGAGCTTCATTTCATCAACCAGCTGGCAAATCTGTGTCCAAACCACTTACTCTTTTCAGATGAGCTATGAAAACCAAATTCCTTACTACCTGTAATTTTTCAAAGATTGCATAATACTTTTTATAAGGGTTGTATTGTGCTGGCTAAATCCCAATTTAGACAATTATGGTCTACCTGTCTAAATTCCCTCTGCAGTTTGTGTTAAATGTTACTCTTCTTTATTTCCCAACCTAAATTGTTATGTAATGTTGCTGTGAACAATTAAACAGCTGCAGATTTCACATCAGTGAAAATTGTGTTTCTGTAGTCAGTGAAACTATTCCTATACATCACTTTTGTACCTCATAGGGGTGTTATGAAACTTAATTAATTAGTGTTTGTGGAGCTTTTGAAGAATTCACATGAAAACCAATGGAAATGCCACATCATTTTTAAGTGTTTGGGGGGTATCTAAGTGCTTGTCTACGTGGGAAATTGACAGGCATAACATATCTATAGTGAAATAAATTATCCCACTATAGCTATTCCAGAATAATTCCCTTTGCAGAGACTATTGACTAAAAGTGATTTTATTCCAGATTAATTAATCCACTTTGTGCAAGCCCTTATATCCTGATCAGTGAAATGAGGGTCCATGTTCCCCAGAGATACTGTTATTGACTGGGCACCAGGGTAACTGTGGAAAAGGATATTGGGCTCGGAGCAACACAGTCATATGGACAAAGTAATGCACAGGGTTTAACAAAGTTCCACTTCCTCAACTTAACCTAAATTCAACCTCACTGTTTGCTAATGAAATATTGTGTCAGCATCTTAGTTGAACGTTCTCTGAAGTTCAGTAGCTGGTAGCGTGAGCCATAGATAGAGCCCATCCCTAAGGTACGGCGAATCGAGGTAACCACCCCGGGCCCCAAGCTTTGGGGGGTCCCACATGTCACTTCAGGATGAGAGGTGGGCAGATGCAGCCTGCCTCCCCGCTGCGTGCTGAAACCCAGCGGGAGGCGGGCAGCTGCAGCCTGCCTCCCAACTGGGAGTGGAGACCGGCTAGGAGGAGGGTGGCTGAAGCCCAACTCCCGTTGGGATGAGGTACTGGATGGGAGGTGGCGGCTGCAGCCTGCCTCCCGGCTGCACATCAAGACCCAGCGGGAGGTGGGCAGCTGCTGCCAGGGTCCCAGCTTTGCGCCGGAACCTGTACTCCCCTAGGGATGGCCCTGGCTTAATTCAGTTGTAAACTGCACGGTGCCTTGGCCATGTAGGAGAACTACGACAGCAGGAAAATAAAATTGTTATTTTATCTCATTGGGGATCAAGGCAGAGACATCTGCACCACTCCGAAGCTTATCACTGTCTCAAGCCTCACACCAGTTCTAGGAGCCATGGGGAACCGTTGCTTCCCAAAGTAGAATGAAACTGTGGAGCGACCAAGGTTTTTCAGTAGAGACCAGTCTGAATCCCCATCTTCTTTCCCTTCACTCCCTTAGATTCCATTCTCCAATCCCTGAGGACAGTGGGGGCAAAGTTGGGGACTGGTGATAATAGCAAATAGGGGACTGGGATAATAGCAAATAGCAAGGACGTTTCCCAGGAAAATCAAACTGGCTTGCATAGTCTGATCCCACTTTACTCTGTGTATTAGTGCAGCCAGTCCATAAGGATGAAGATTCCTAACTAGTAATCTTTGGGATAGTCTCCCTGTATTAGTGTGTAAACAGACATTTCTCTATGTGACACTGGGAGCTCTGACAACCTACCTCTGCTGAGAACACTTGGGCTGAAAAATCTAGAGACCCTGGGCAAAAATTAAACACATGTTGTATTTGACTAAGTGTGAAATAAACACCTTTAATCTTACTCTTTCCAAAGTCTCAGGAAAATAAATTATTCAGTTGTCCTAATTTAAATGTATACATTTGAAAATTCCATTAATCTCAACAAAAACAAAAAACAAAAAAAACAAAAAACCTCACAGGGAAGAGGAAATAGGGCTTAGAATGAATCTAAATCTAGATCCAGCCTTAATATTGACTTATGACCAACTCCTCCATTTTGCTTAATATCATTATATGAAGGGCTGTGTGTGGCAGGAGGGTTATTTGTTCATTTTATTCTTACTGAACTGACATCATTATTGCTCACTTTCTAAGAGCACAGCATCACGACAATGTTATCCTGCACTATTATGTCTTCTCTCACAGTTGCCTTAAAAAACAGGTTTCCATGGCTTCCATTTCCTACACAGAAAAACTGCACAGATTTGTGCCAGTTAAATAGTATTCAGTGAGCACTCTATTGAAGATAATTGCTATCGTGGCAAATCACTGCAAATAGTTCTAATATTCAGCCTGCAATAAATTTTCAACCCATTTATCAAACTCATGTTTATATTTATTATTTTCTCCTGTTATATGATGTAAAATGCCAAGAAAATCAATGTACTAGGAACAACCTGTAGATACCATGCACAGTTTCCATTGTAGTAAATGGAAGCCATACATGTGCACCTGAGGTCAGAATCTGGACCACTGGGAAAGCTAGTATCAAACTATGCAGGCAAGAGAGAACACAAAGTAGAAAATATCACTATGGTTTCCATATTCTACTCTACTAGGTCAATATTCCATTAAAAATACAAAATTAAGAGAAAATTCACATCATACAGTTAAGCACTCCAAAGTCAGGAAATGCAGTCTGTTTACAATGCAGCTGACTTCGTAAGACAATGATTGGTATGCAAGAGTTGCCTGGCTGCTAAATTACTTAGAATTGGTGAAGGAATTTCACGAGGTCTGGTGCACAGATAATTGCTTTCATTGCTGGTTAATGATGAGCTGTATGTCAAATGACAAAGATGCTGGCCATACTATTTCTGTTAAAAAATGTGTACCTTCATCGTTTTTAAAGCATGAACATTCAAAAATGTGTGAAATACTCACAATGCCAGAGTAACAAAACACAAAGCCAAACATTTCTGTTAAATGTTTAAATTTTTGCACAATTCTTTTTGCAATTTCATTCTAAAATTTTAAAATATTTTGCAATGCATGTGTAGTATTCAAGTGTGAATTATCACACAAAGCTTTGGCATCTTTTATATGGACGGTCCTTTATAAATGTATTAGTTATTAGTATTATGTATAATTAACCTTTTGTTTAGTGACAGCAATTATAACTAAATTAGCATTCTGAACCATATAATCTTTCCAGTTCACTTGCAGCAGTTGATTTCATCTCACTTCAAATGTAGCCAAGGTATTGAAATAGACTGTTTTCCCATTACTATCTTATTAAAATAATTATAGGAGTCTTTAAAGAATTAAAATCTCAATGAACTTACATTAACTTTTAATTTGAGCAACTGCTTTTTGTCAATAGTACATTACAGATGTGGTGGCTCATCATGATACAGAAAATGTCTGAGAAATTTAATGAGACAAGTAATTAAAATAAACTGTGCAGTACTTCCTACAAATCCAGGCAGTGTCCAATTTATTCTGCTTCATATTGTCTGTCGGATATAGCCACTGCTCTTTGTTCTAAAGACCACTAAAATTCTTGGACAGGCCTTCATTTTCTTCTGTTTTGACTAATATTCTGTCCTTGTTGACACTCACTTCTCTTTTCTTCGGCCCATTCAAATGATTGCCACTAAGATTATCCTCCCCCATCATTCTGACCATGTCATCCCTTCTCTCTTTGTCTGTCCAATGACTAATCTGTTCTGCTGCATCAGAGACAAGGTCCTGATCCTTACCTTAAGGACTGTCAAACTTCAGTTCCTACCTATTTATCTGTTGTTGGGTCTTTACATGTCATCTCACTTCTCTCTCTTTCCATAAACAGTGCCAGCTTCTGTTGCCCACTGTCTGCTTCTCCCACAAACATTTTCATGCCTATTTCAATTCCAACCCTTATGCATGGGACATCTAGTCTGAACCAGTGCATAAAGCCACTTCCTCATTCTTAAAATCTTTCTTTCCAATCAGTTTCTACCATAATGCCTTCAGGAAACTTCAAACTCATCAGAGCTGGTTAGATGTCCACTCAGGACATTTGATACTTAACTTATGTATTAGTTTATTGGAACCTAAAAAAGTAATTATCACAAAACACATGCATATAATCACACATTATTATAAGTGTTTCTCTCATCCTACTTCCATCATTCCTTCCAATAGTTTGTTACAGCTACTCAACGAGTCTTGTCTTAATTAGATTGCAGGACAGGGACCATCTTTTAGTCTGTTTGTACAGTGCCTTGTACAATGATGCCCTAAGTACTCCAATATTTTTTAAATGATCACTTCTCTATTATTTTTCCATGGCGATTACTATGACTTCTATATATATTTTTGCATGATTTACGTTTATAGTGGAACAATATGGAAGTTTAAGAGAATCACTCATGTCACTACTATTCTAATAGTACTTTCCCACCAAAAGTTTAGCTAATCACAGCCACACACAAAAAATGTACTCTGTTCTTTTTAATATGGCTACTGCTGGTGACAACAACAAAAATCTTCTGAAAATAGATTCTGCAGATGAAAGGACAGTGGGAAATAGCAGCAGCATGGCAATTCCACTAACTCTCCTGGCTTAAAACCACTTTGACTTATTTATTAAAGATTTCCTATGTCTTAGATTTGGGACCATCTTTAGCTCATAAAAACATGGATGGGAGAAAAACTATTATTATTATTTATTTATATTTCATATCAATCCCGTCAAGGAGCAGATCCCAACTGCCTGACCCAAAGATCTTATACAATTAAAGTATAAGATGAGAGACAAGAGGCAGATACAACAAACAGATGGGACAGCGTAAGGTAACAGTGAGACAATATTGGTCAGCGTGAAAAACAGTGGTTTCAGCACACCAGCTGCCTCACCATTCTCAAGATTTTTGTAGGTATCATGGCAGAAGAGAATTTCAAGGAAAGATATGAAGGAGGACAATGACATACGGACAATAAAATCCCTGCAAACCTGGGTAGAGGAAGCTGGACAGCACATATGGAAGTAGTAAAAATATATATTACTTCCTGGGCTGTCTGGCATTCACATGTGGGTCAGAAATACAGAAATTCAGAAATGGAAACATAAAAAGGTGTATGTCAAAGCTTCTTTGTCCCATTTACTAAACAGTTCTTATTCCCTAGATAGAAGCAATTTCTCATCTCATGGGAGCATACCTGGATAGCAGGAAAATAAACTGACTTTCAAAAACTCTCAAAACTTCGGGATTTGAAATTCTAAATTTGCATAACACCCAACAAGGCACCTTTCAGCTATTCTATACTTTGACATTACCTCCAAGAACTAGTGAACAAGTTTGAAAACAAATTGTAAATATTTAGAAAAACAGGTAGAGCTAAAGGCCAAATTGCAGTTCTCTATGCAGCTGAAATACGTGCCATGCAATATTTTTTTAAAAAGAAGCAGAATTTCAGAGTATAATACAATCTGATTACTTACCAGGTATCCCCAAAAATGTGCACATGACCACCTTCTCACCATCATAAGGAAAATTCCAATGGAAAGGAAGCATGTGCTTTTTGTACATGCCATCAACAGAAGGAACTCAATCAATCCCGTCATCTTACACCATTAAAGTCCATGAGAGCTTTGCCATTAACTCCAATGGAAGCAGGAGCCTAGAAAGGATGTTAGCAAGAAGATTACAACTAATGCAGGTAGGAAACTAGAAAAATTAAAATAGAAAAACAATTTTCTAGATTTTTGTTCTTGAGTTGAGACATTTGGCATTTCTTGATACATGCACTTCCTAAGACTGCCCACAGAAATATGTCAATCTTTCATTTATTTAGAATAAACAACAGATATACATATTGTCGTATCAGGGCCTAGAAGAATTGTTCCATGTCACCTGGTTCTCCTGCTCAAGCATTTTTACTCTGCATATTCAGTTTTCTTCCTCATGTGGGGACTGCACAGGCTATTGAAGTTATTAAGGCTGTGGTACCATCATGCACATATCTGGGGTAGAAATAATAATGCTACTTGGTAATTTCAGTTGAAACCACTAACTTTGTCAAAAATTATACCTTGTAGGAAAAACATCTGGAGTAATTACACATGCAACTGCAAATTAAACAATATCAAATTGTTACTAGTATACATATACAATCAACCTGTTTTGTGCTCAGAATTTAGGGACATCTTTTGTAACATTTAGATCGAAGGTGTCTGATGTTTTCTTTCTATCCTTTCACTATCAAATGTTGTCCTTTGCTGATTTAAAATTCAATGTACATTCTCATCTTTGCATATCCTATCTTCAAGGCAAATATGTCAAAGCCAGGTACAAACACATTTATTATGTCCACAGTCTTAAAAAAAGATACAAATTTCAGTTAAAGAAATTGGCCTGTACAACGAAACATATTTCTAAACAAAGTAACTTATATTTTAATCTCTCCTCCTCCCCCCCATTAAATATATCAAAGACTCTAATGAATACTCAGTTTTCAGGTAGACAAAACATATCAGGCTTTTATTATTTTGAGTATAAACAGTCATTATCAATATTTTTTTAAACCTGATATAACAAAAATACCTGCATACATTTACCAAGCAGGTATGTTTTCATGATTGAGTTAGAAACCTTGACAATGAAGAGTACACATATTAGAATGTTCTCTGTCTGTGAGCTAGATCCTTCAAATAGCACTCTTAAGCAGGATTTAGCTGTATTGTTTCTTCACTATTCTATCTCAGCGCCCACCAGAGCATCAGTGCTGGTGGCACAAATGACTAGTAGTCCAAAGTGATATTCTGCAAGACATTTTTTTTTGCATGGTATTTGAAAAGCAAAGGGCTGGGATTATAATTGGATCTTGAGATTTGAAAGCCATTCTAATGCTTCTGAGATAGCTAAGTGAATCCCCCTGTGCACCACAGGGTGAATGGAGCAGTTGTCTGTGATGTGTCACATGGTTTGTACCTCACCCCAGTCACAATTTGATGGATATCTGATTTTCCATTTCCATTTCTGGAGAAGAGATCCACACATTGTTCGAATGTGGTTAAGTCCAGTGCATTGCCTATGGGGAAGGCAGAATATTTTGTTGGATCTTGGGACTTCACAAGGGGCGCCACAATCAGAGCCAGCAAGTGCCAGCATCCTTTCTGTTGGCCTCTAGCATTAACATGTGGATCCAGAAAGGCTTCCTGGCTTTGAGCCAGGACAGTGGCGAGGAATTGAGGTCTTGGTGTATTGGCAGGTCTGGAGTAGCCAGGATCTTGCTGTACTCCCAGACCACAGCATCTCAGCTGATGTTGGCTGGCACAATGCAGTAATATTCTTTCAGATTAAATGAATCCTATTTCTTTGGTAAAAAGTACTTGTAGCACACAAAACTAGGTAGAATGTCAGAGCTCCGTAACTCACCTCTCTGTCTCTTTATCTGGGATTGGGTTGGAAGGGTAGCACAGAAGCAGTGAGCCTGAAGTGCTGTGTTGCTGAGGTTCCAGCTCCCAGTAAAATTTTTATCAGAGGGTACTTTTTTTTTTTTTGCAGGTACGGTAGCCCTTCCTGTTATTATTTCATTGTTAGCCTGCTATGTAGAGCTGTTCAAAAGATGTAATAATCCCAAAGAGTGAATCTGAGAAATGGAATGTTAGTTAGTAGCAGCAAAAAGCTGCAGCACATGATTACAAAGAGGGAAGCATTCTGACTAAGTTTATTACCCAGAAAAGTAATTATTGTATGAAACAAATATTTATACAGTATAAATGGTATTGTCAAGAGCTGAATTCTGATAGCAATTTTAGTGTAAGGGTAAAATTCTCAAGAATGCCTTCCAGATTTAGGCACATAAGTCTCATTGAAAGCCAGTAGCTTCTAAGTCACTTAGACTTTTTGAAATGTTTGCCCTTTGAGACAATTGACTTTGGCCAGTATTGACTAACGGTTTGTCCATTTCAGTTTTCAATTGTTCTAGTGAAGGTCCCTCCATAAATCCCTCTAGAGACTATTCACCAGTTTAACAACTCACACTGTAAAATGTATCCACATACTTTAAGCTACATTTTCTGTTTGGTTAATTTAATCCCTAAAGATTCTCAAACGTTACTGCTTAAATTCATGCTTCAAATAGAATACTATAGAAACAGTGGGTCTGATTGTATTCTCACTAATGTTGCTATAACTCAGATGTAGTTACTGTTTTATATTAGTGTGCCTGCAGAGACAGCCTACCATATTTGTAAATTTTAATTATCAGAAAGACAAAACCTTATGCTAGCAAACTAACCAAAGTTAAAATGAGCTTTGTTGTGTATAGGAAGTTCTCTTGATGGTTTGCTTTAGGAGTACTTAGACAACATAAATAACTAGGATTGCTGGTTGCCTAAATAATTGAGATTGATCTAAATATAACCTTTCATGTTAATTATCTGCAATTCAAGCTAAGAAGTATTTCACGAAACAAATTGGACAAGATACAGCTGGAATAAATCTGCATGGCTCTAGTAAAGTCAATATAGATAAACTGATTTATAGCAGCTGAGAATTTTGCTCATTGTTTTTTTCCCCTCGAGGCGAGTTGGGCAGTTTGGGTAGACTGAAGTTTACTACACACGTTGGCTTTGTTTTCTACCTGGAGAGGAGCTACATTATGCAATGAAATTAGGTTGGCTTGTATTGCTAAAGAAGAGACATCAGATAGGCCTGGGAGACATTGTTTTGTTACATTGCCTTTGAACTAGACAAAACAATTAGCTGACTCTGAAAACTATTCATGTTTATTTCAAATTAGAATCCCCTATTAGAATCCTCAAAGGAACCTATGAGACTGATTTGATATTCTATGGGAAGCCAATGTAGAGAGTGGAGGAGAGGTTTGGTGTGCTTGCAGTAGCCTGCACTGCTTAGGATAATTCTGTACTAGTTGGAGTTTCCTAAATGCTGAAGGCTTCATGTCCAACCAAGTGGTGATGAAGGCATTAATAAGTGAGGCCAGGATAGGGCAGAGCATTTTAGCCAAATTGAGATTATGCATTAATTAGGGAGGCTGCTATGGGAGAGTCTGGCATCAATGGGAAATCCAAGAGGATTCATCAATATAAGGTGAATCTGTGGAAACCAGTAGATAGCAGAGCTCCAAGTAGCATTAGCTCCCTTAGGAGCCCTGCTGTGGTATGCTGTGTAGAGCCACTGGCACGGCAATTAATGGCATCTGTGAGACCCATGTTGCCTAGAGGAATGAAGGTCTTTAGATCATTATGAAGGGAAAGCCTCTCTCCATGGAGACTCTACAACTGTGATCTAGAGATTCCAGATATTACAGGAGTGAGGGAGATAATATCTCCTCCTGTTCTCCTCCCCTACACAGAGAGAATTAGAATGAAACTTTGGTAGGTGATGCTTGCAGTGTCCCTAGTGTTTCTGACCCCTTCACCTCCCATGGGAAAACACATAGTACAATATAGTCCTTCATCTGTGTGAGACACTACAGACATGTTGCATGCAGTGTAGTTGTAGCCAAGTCAGTCTCAGGATATTAGAGAGACAAGGTGAATGAAGTAATATCTTTTATTGGACCTTCTTGTCTCTCTCACCAATAGAAGTGGGTCCAATAAATGATATTACCTCATACACCTTGCCACACTACAGACATGAGCGTAGTCCTTAATTTATGTATTTGGTGTCCCATGTAGAATTAAAAGCTCCTAGTATTAGATTTAAAGATAATAGTGGAAGAAACTCACTGGAGGTGTATTTTGGAAAAGAGCTAGGGGCTAGTGATCACATTTGGCTAGAAACATCAGTGTTTTTTTCCTACTACTCAATACCATGCTCACTGGTATCTATGAGTCATCTGAGAACTGCAGTTGTGACACCGTTTAGTAATTTAACATTAAGGCAGAGTTCATTTTTACGTAGATCATTCTTAATGTAACAGTTTCATATACAGTTTTCCACTACTAAAGCACAGTTTCAGGAATGTGATATGTTTTATTTTATATTGCTGCTATTTGAGCAAGGAGGCCTCTTACAAAACCAAGGCTTTGTTTCAGCTAGATATATTCAACATGAACGAATAAGTGACATAAATGGGCAAAAGACTCACTTGGGAAGTTGACATGTCTATCAGAGTCATTATCTTGAGCTGCTACCTTGAGTTTGCTACAGTAGTTGCTAGGAGAGAGAGTAATGCAAGTGATAAGCTTTTCCCTCTTTGTTTAGAATCTGCAACTAGCTAAAACATTTTACAGAAGAGATCTGAAGTTCATATCTGTTTCTGAAACTTCCTCATCAGGAACTTTTTAAGAATCCCGATGATTTGGGGTTGTCAGAGTGAATTGCTTACGTTTGACTTATAGTCACCGTAATATGTACAGTGCAAATAAATAAAGTAAATATAAAAAAAATTAAAAATAAATAAATAAATAAGGTAGTTAGATGGTCGAATGGCCATTTAAATTGCTTCTAACTTGTCAGCATACATTTTAATGAATACCTATAGAAATGGTTTCTCGTATCAAAGCAAAACATGGCCATGTTATTTTAAATGGTCATTTCCTTAGCTACGTTATATCTTACTGGAGAGAAAAGGCATTAAATGATCATTCATGGCATGTACATAATGTGTATATATCCATTTATCCAATGTCATATGCTAACATTTTAAAAAATAAACAATGGCATAAATTGGCATATGTGTGGACATATCAGGTATGTGCCAATTTGTGTTACTATTAATGCTATGTAAATCTCCATTATCTAGTGCATCAACATTACTGTCACAGATTTTCTTTCTCAACTGACAAAACTGTATTTAGTAGTTTTACAATTAATGAAATACTATCTACCTTTCCTGTACAAGCTTTCCTCACATAATTATCCCAGTGTATGTCAATCCAGACCTGCAGCCTTGAAGTCTTTTTAAAAATACACTATGTGGTATAGTCTTCGGACCCAAACTTAGGCAAGTGCATAAATAACTCTATGCATAGTGAGGAGTCCCGTAGAAGTGGGTCTCCTCACACTGTTTAAAGATAAACACATCTATGCAGGATTGTAGCATCTGTGTGTCAGTTTAACTAATCTTCATGAATTGTATGCACAACTCACCATGTCATTGCAAAGAGGCTATCCAGTTTTGCAAGTCTGCAAGACTGCTTGTAGTCTTGGACAGAGGTTGCGACAGGATGGTCTATCCCCTTGAGGGTAGTAGTTGCCTAGCAGTTGGCCCTTTAAAATTTTGAGTGGTCTGATATATAGAAGGACTTAGGAGATATTGAGAGAAATGGCCCCAGGAATAAGCAATGTTGTTTTGGAAGAAATATTATTACAGTTTCTTTAAGAGTCTGAAAGCCTGCAGAGATGGTGGGTCAAAGCTCCTCTCTCTCTCTCTCTCTCAGAAAATTGGGATGATCTTTTGGAGGGGATCCAACATATATGCTGTCTCAGCGGCAAGAAAAGATTTCCAGCTGAACCTTCTGAGCCTGCAGATTAATTGGTCATCAGCTGAAGAAGAAGTTGACTAAAACCCTACAGCTGGCTTAAGTTACACCCTCAGCTCCAAAGAGGAGGAGTGGGGGGACACTCCTTTGTGAAGGAGGGAAACTAGAAGGACTATTTGAAATAGAGCCAGCTGCTGCCAAGAAGTGACTTTAAAGAAGCTCCTTAGTAGCTGGCTGGGGAGAAACTAAGAGGCACCACAAATCCACTGTGGGAATGATGCATAAACACATCTGTGGAAGATGCTGACAAGCAGGGAAACATAGGAACAGCCCACGGAAGTGGCATGGGATTGATGGAACAGTTCTTAGTCACCTAAAACAGCATCTCTGGGAAGGAATCCAGAGGAGAGGGTGGGCCTAGGTTCTCCTACCTCTTCCCCAGACCAAGAGGGGAAGTACAGGCTCCAAGACTGAAAGAGGCTAAGAATGACCAGTCCCAGGGCCCGGCACAGAAGCCACTAAACTTTGGGTTTTTTGGGGGTGGTTGGGTTGGATTTTTTTGTTAACCTCAGAAGGGGACTGGCTTGAGAGGTGACCTGAATGGAAGGCTAGGCTGTAGAAGCAGCAGACTAGTTCAGAACCAGATAACAGGGGGTGCCACATGTATATGGGGGTGCTACAGTGGAAGAATCCTAGCAACACCATGAGAGGGCACTCTAGTGGTGAGTACATGCTGTAACAGAGGTATGTTGTCTTTTCTACTCTTTCTGAAGCCTTGGCAGACGTAAGCAGTTTTCTCTGGTACTTCCCTAGGCTGATCACTCAAGGTGGCCTGGAGGAAGAATTAGAATGAGAGAACTTTACAATCAGTTCAGGGAAACCATTCAATGTGGAAATAGTGAGGTATAAGAAAATGCAAAGACAGTTGTGGGAGAAGCAAGCAAACAGATATTTGAGGTTGGCATCATTAGCAGAGTGAAGGGTTCTGGTGGTGGAAAATATAAGAGAAAAGCAGCTAAGCAGAGAAGTGGTGAAGGGCCTTAAAGACAAGGATAACAAGTATGAACTTGATGCAGTAGAAAACAGGGAGCCCAATGAGAGGTCTGGAAGAGGGGAGTGATATGGTCAGAGCAGTAGGCAAGAAAGATGATTTTAGTAGCTGCATATTTTTTTTATGGCAGGACATGACCATCAGATCTCAGAAATATTATAGAGGAAAATGTGACAGGGCTTGGACATGGCCTGAATGTGTGGGGTGAAGAAGAGGGAAGAGTCCAAGATAAGAACCTAGGATATGGACTGAATGAGAGGGAGGATGGTGGCCTTGTCAACAGTGATAGATAATGGGAAAGAGGGGAGCTTTTGGAGATGGAAAGAGAGTTACGTTTTGGTCATGTGAAATTTGAGCTGCTGGTGAGTCAGTTTGATTTAAAAGTCACAAAGTAAATAAAGTTACATGAGCAGATGAGATCACTCAAGAAAAATGTGAACAATGAGAGGATGAAAGGGGCCAATGTTGGAGCACTATAGTTATGTCTATCTGCAGCTAGAAGTGAGTTTCCCAACACGGGTAAACAGACTCATGATGTCTTTGTTCAAACTAGCACTCTGAAAACAACAAATACAGCAATCCAGATGGTGGCTCAAGCAATCCACCCAAGTCCAAGCCTGCCCAAACTCCTGGGTCCACAATGTCCACACTTAATATTTGCAGGCATAAGCTTTCAAGAGACTTCAGCTCTCTTCTTCAGATGCATCTCGAAAGCTTATGCCTGCAAATATTAAATTTGTTAGTCTTTAAAGTGCCACAGAACTCTCTTTTGCTGTATACAGACTAACATGGCTACCCCTCTGGAACTGATGTCCACACTGCTATTTTTAGCATGCTAGCTCGAGTGGAGCTAGCACAAGTCTGTCTATGCATCCTGGGAGGCTCAATCCCAACTCCAGTGTAAACGTACCCTGTGAGACTCCCCCAAAAAAAATTAGAGAAGAGAGACAGGCTAAAGAAACAACCGGGATAAGGAGAGAAGAAGGTGATAGCACCACAAAAATCAAAGGAGGACAAGATTTCATGAAGGACAGTATAAATAAGAATGTCAAAAGCAACAGAGAAGGCATGCAGGATGAGGACAGAATAGAAACCTTGAGATTTGACCATTGAGGTAATATAAGTCCACTATCATAGTTTAAATTAGGCTTAAGGTATATGCATTCTAATTAAAAATATTAAAGACTATAAAAAAGAATCAAAGATATGAAATACCCATTTTCGAATACTAATTTCACCAGACAAATTTGTCATTAAAGTGGAATTCAGATTACAACTACACAGAACTCCGTGGCTTGCTGAATGTGAAAGTTCAAATGCTGGAAAACTAGGAAATGTATAGCAAATATTTTCTCCACGTATCCCTTCCAAAATGTTAATCACTATAGATTTTAGAGAGGATGCAAAATTTAATTTCAGACAAATTAAGCTGCAATCTCTATGATACAAATTAATCTATTTCTTTAAAGAGTACCCTCAATGTTAATTTCTTTGTATTAATATTCACATTTTTTGAATGGTCAGTGGGTTACACTGAGAACAAAAAAAAATCCAGTTCAGGTACTGGCAAGACAAGAGAGCTAGACAAGGTAGACCGAAGTGCAGATTTGATGGATATAGCTACAGTGCATATATAAAGGAAATGTATAGATTAGAGAATAGATTCATCTGAAGGGATCTGGAAACCATTTTTTGAAGGATATAAGAGGACAGCCACTTCATTTTAGATCAGGATCTTGGCTGCTAGCATATGGCTTAACAATTTGTGCGGTAAGTACAAATCCTCATTGTCACAGATAAATCAGGGTTGTTTTTTTTTATTTTTCCTTCATTTGTTCTGTGGTTTATTCTTTAATTTTTTATTTGTGTGTTTTATATGTTGGAAGAAGTGTTTATTTCTGTTCAGAAAAAGGAAGCAACAAAACTTTTGGCTCTAATCCTCCCAGAACTTACTCAGGTAACTTTACACAAGTGAGGATTCTTTCACTTACTAGCTACATAAAATCAGTATTGAGATGCATAACTTTCTGAATTCAAACTTAGGAGATATTGGCCTCAGTGTCAGCTACTGTGATTTCTTTGAATTCTCCTATTTCTGAGGCCAGGTCTACACTACAAACTTACATCAGTATAACTGCGTTGCTCAGGCATGTGAAAAAGCCACAGCCTGAGTGATGCAGTTATACCGACCTAACAACTGTCCACATAGCTACCACTTCTCACAGAGGTGAATTAACTATGTTGACAGGAGAAGCTCTCCCATTGGTGTAGTAGCATCTTCCCTAAAGGGCTACAGCATCACAACTGCCATCAGTGCAGCTTTTTAAGTGTAGACCTGCCCTTAGAGTTACAGCATTGTTACTTTCAGAGGAGTCTTATTGAGAGCCAGTTATTCAGATGAACATCTTGTGTTTCTTTCCCTTTATTTTGTGTTCTAGCTATTTGTATGGAAACATTGGGCCCAGTTCTATATTGACTTAAATGCCATGCAATCTCATTGACTTCTGTGGGGTGGGGCTGGGTTTAAGACTGCATGGAATGTCACCATTCACCTTTTTTATTTAGTGTATCAGCGTCTCCTGTTTCTTCCTGTATAAACTCATTTTGATCTCTTTAAACATTGTGACATAATGGTTCCTATAAAAAACAGTGTGATTATTATGTCATAAAAAGGATTCTAACGTCAAGTGAGGAAAAATGAGGCAAACTTAGAGGCTGCCTAAGAGCAGGCCTACCAGCTCAAGCTCTGAATAAAACACAGCTGAGTAGGAAGTGCCCTCCCCCACCCCTACATTATACACAATACCCAGTGGTTAGAATGCTCACCCAGGATGTGGGAGACCTGGGTTCAGATCCCTCCTCTACTACCTGATTCAGAGGCAGACTTCCCAGATGAGTATCTTAATCACATAGGACGAGGGAGAGCTAGGTTTTCAAGTCCCTGCTCTTCATCAGGCAGAGGAGGGATCTGAACATGGATCTCCCACAGCCTGAGTGAATGCTCTATCCACTGGGATTTGAGGCAAAAAGGGGGAGGAGGGACACTGTCATTACCAATTCCGCTGTCTCCTTTTTCTTGAGGAAGGACTGACACGGCTTAGAACCCTAATTCCAGGATGGTTCACAGCTGTGAATCCTAAGTAGAAGGAGGCATCCCCTGTGGTTTGGTAATAGGCATCTAACTCCCTTGGAGGGGGATGCATAGGTCACATCCCTCTCCTTGGCATTTCCTACCAGCTAGCTTAGGTGGCTCCCCCTCAGCTTGCTGGCTTTTAACCAACTAACACTCCCCATGTGTTGTATTGTGAGCCTGGGCAACTAACTCAGAGTGTGGATTCCAATAGGCGGCAGGGCACCTAAAATAAGGCATTGCAGTGCTCTAGTCTTTTATATGTAAAACATTTACATAATGATTCAATCAAATCTAACTGTAAAAGAGGAAAGACAGTGTAGTGATAGCTATGCCAATACATGATTCTAACTGAACTCAGATTCTATACAGTAAGTCTTCTCTTTTGGTGCAAGAAGCCATAACTCAAATGAACTCAACAGATCTAAACTACTTTGTGGTTAGTCAGAGTATGCTGTTTCACTCAGTAACTTTCTAGCCTTAAACGAAATCCATCAAGCTTAACCTATATTTTTTCATTATTGATAATAAAATATTAGAACTCATACTCATTTTTAAATGCCAAAATAAAGGAGGTGAAAACTTAGCTCTCTGGATATGGAGAAGTTTCATATCATCGAAAAATACTTTATTTATCCCTCTTTCAACAGCCTGATTGGAGTCACCTCTGATTTTATCAAGTTAGCATATGAGATTTTTTTTATACCCCGAAAAATATACACTTCTTTTTACAGACAGCATATAGTTTAGCTGGGAGCAATAGTTCAGGGTCTTTGATAAAGACCTCTTTGATAAAGCCTTTCTTGATCTTTCTAAAGTCTCTTCTCCAGGTTTGTGTCATGGGGTTAAGGTCTGGAAAGGAGAAAATATTTCACTCAAATGATTTCTCTCACTTCTGAGTGCCCTTAAAATCCTCTAATGTCCCCAGCATTGATTAGGGTGCCAAAAACATTTCACCTGAGTATCCTTCACTGCCTAGCTTTGCTATTGGCATGTGGAAGCATTTGCCATCACAGAATGGATTTTCTTTTAAGTTTATGCTTACATCAGGGAGTTCTCTTTTTAAACTGTTTCATAACTGTAACAGTACCAGGAGGTTTCCCATCAGCCTGGACCCCAATGACTTGCATTAATGTTTCACCTGGTTCTTAAATTGTTCAACTCTCCGTTCCAGAATGTTATCACTTTGTATGTTATCTGGTAATTT
The DNA here is from genome assembly GCF_026122565.2 of Emydura macquarii macquarii. NCBI lineage: Eukaryota > Metazoa > Chordata > Testudines > Chelidae > Emydura > Emydura macquarii. The sequence continues at coordinate 55,251 of NW_027132543.1, read as the reverse complement.
TTTCAGTAAGAACTGACACAAACAGTTGGCCAAAATTTCAAATTAACTCAAAACTTGTTACAGATCTGAAACCATCTGGAAAACTTATTTTGCATGGAGGTATAGTATAGAAGTTAGAGCACAAGACTGAATGAAGCAGGACTCCTGATGTCTTGACTGCATTCTGCCACTAGTTCAGCATATAACCTAGACTTTTCTTTGCCTCTGTTTCCTCATCTGTAAAAAGGGGAAAATAACTATCCATCTCACTGGGGTATTATAAGAATTGAAACCTATTTCTAGCCTGAAAAGCGATTGTAAAAATTACATTTTCAGGTTTTATGTTTATTGTGTCAATGTTTCAGATCAGGTATGCTCAGGTTTCAAGTAAAAAGGTGTAGTGTTGGGCTGTACATAGGGTTTTTTGTGTGTGTCTTTTTAACTGCCAGTTTGCAAATTTACACTGGGATCAGAAAATCTTGATGGATTCCTTCCTTTTGTGCATATTATTACTAGCAGTAAAGATTCTCTTACGCTGAAATCTTCCCCTCTTCCTCACCTATCTGTGCAAATCTTGAGTAAATTAATTTACTTCAGGATGACCTAGTTTTACAATAGAACGGGAAGTAGAATGTGGCTCTGTATGTCTACCATAGCTGCTGTTTGCTGCTACCATGCTCATCAGCAGTCAGCCAAAGAGCTTAACCTGAGCACAATACAGCTTTAGTGTCCATACACCTAATAACTGTGGCCCAGTCCTCTTTTTATTTTCTCCTCCTTGAAGCTCAGTTATCAGCACTACCTAAGGCCAATACCAGAGAGTCATGTATTGCAAGGGGACAGTACCAAATTAAAGTAACTGAAGTAAAATACTAATTTGTACTAAAGGGCTGCTTGTATGTACACACACATACACAGTTTGAAAATGGCAGGTTTAGTGAGTTCTCCTCTACTTCTGACTCTGATCTTCACCTTATATTATCTAGTTCATCAATAGGATCTCCATAGCAACATCATTCAAATTGTAGTTTTCCTTTTCCATATTCCCGTGGCAATGGATAACTTTTCATTTACTCAGGTTCTAAATGCCATAATTTTCATCATGTATTTTTGCATAATCTAGCAAGTGAAACTTTTTCACAGATTCAGTGATGGGCATTATTTTCAGTGATAATGGGGCTGAATTAATGCTGTCAAGGATGACACGTGATATAAAGGATTCTGTTCTCTCACTGATATATATGGGGAATTAACGTAATACATCTGGGAGTTACCCATGTATAGTAAATCCTTCTTTGTGTGCATGCAGTTCTAGAATTATGCAATATTTTCCAGTCTGGAAATTTGGGGATTATATTTTTGACAATTGCACAGTTGCAGGATTATAAATAATGTCAATGTCTTAAAACAAGAGTGCCCGTTTTAGACTTATTTGATATGCTTATTAAAGGTAATGATGTACCCAATGTGTTTGGATTTGAATTTATATAAGATACAAACAAATTTGGTCTGTTCTAAACTGGGGTTTGGGTTTGACTCAGTGTAGAGACAGGAGCCAACTGCAGCACTTGAATCTGGATCCCAGTTTGGATTCTTGAATCTGCCCCATCAAAGATTAAGGCTGTTCAGATCACATGTTTTCGTGCAGAAGAAGCTGTAATGGCATACTAATTGCAGTGGAATTCAAAGTATATGGTTTAAAAAAAGTTCAAGATTCACAATTTTGGTGGGAAAATATTTGATGCAAATTTGTCCTGTTTTTCAATCGGACTGTGTGAAAAAAAATTTAAAACTTTCATTAAAATGTCAGCCAAAAAGGATGAGAAATTCATGTAAATAATGTCATGATTTTTTACCAGGTCTAAGATTCTGTGGCCTTGTGGAGGCCTTAGGATAAGGTAAAACTGATGCCCAAATTCTTGGGTTTCTGAATTATTTTGGAATTCTCCTGCACATTAAAGGGCGAGGGGTGGGGTTTTTTTTGTTTTTTTGGTTTTTTTCCTTTTTTGTTTTTGAAAAACTCCTAGATATCATGTGTTCCCAAAACAGCCATGCCATGGGAGCTAGTACAAGGAGAGTCTTGCCCACAGCTGGCACTTGCCCCAGAATCATCAACTTTTTCCTGATGCTTGATATATTTCCACACTTTGTGGAACCACAAAAATTCAGACAGGATGCCTTAGACTGGAACTGTGATAGAAATGCTAAATTCGGGCAGGATGTCTTAGAACTACAATAGAAATGCAAAATTGTTGGTCTATGTTGTAAGACGTTAGCTACCTTTGTAACCGCACCCAGCCATACCCTGTCAGATAGATAACAAGTGACTGTATGTGACTCGGGACTCACTGGCACCGGGAGAATCACCGGGACAATGCTGGCACCGTGAGACCCCCATTGTGTGTGATAAGTACCCTATGTGCGGTAAATGACCTGTTAAGTATCAGAAACCCCACTATACGATCTATATGTAAAAAGGAATCTTAAAAACCTATATAAACCATCTGTATTTTGTACCAAGGTGAAGTTCCAGAGATCAGCACAGGGACGTGCTGTCTGGGCTTCCCTATAGCTATAGCTTCCTGTGTGTATGTCACAATTAAAGTTCTGCTCGATCCAACCCTAAAAGAGAAGCTGCGTGATCTTTTCCATGACAACACCAACCTTGCCAAATCTGGTTTATGGGCATACTTCTTAGATCATGTAAGGTGCCACCATATATTGTGTTTAACTATATCCTCTGGGGTGATATTTCCCAAAGATTCAACTATTAGTCAGAACTCTGTCTCCAGATTGATGCCTAAAAATGATCAAGACCAAAGTATAAACAAAGATTTTGTAATAAATTACTTTGGGATTGTAACTGATATATATCTATTGGCATACCATATATGGAGGGATTCCAGTAATTTCTGACTAGATGCTCATATCTTAACAGGTGTCTCATTTCAATTCTTGGCATAATAAACAAAGCCAATAATCAATACCATCGAACTGCTTCTTTTGTACCACAAGGTGGCAAATCAACATGAAGCATTTCTTCCATTTGTGGTAACTGTAACATTAAAAAAAAATCAATCTGATATAATGTTTTAGCATTAACTGATAACATGGTACTATGAGTGGAGGGCCACAATTTAACTTTGTGAGGGCGTGCTGTGTTAAAGTATCATTTCAAAAAGTTGTTTTAAAAATATTTTCTTGAATACATATCTATATTATTGTTCTAAGTTTGTCATGTTTGGTACTGTTGTGGTCATGAGAGAAATGGCTTTTTAATGATACCCAACTCAACCCATTTCTGATTACACTGTATTATCAAAATTTCCACCCACCGGAGGACCTGGAGCTGAGGGGAAAAAGGGGTAGTGAGTCCCCCCTTCAATGCTGCAGAGGGTGACACCATTGAAATTATGACTCTCTAGATTTTTACTAATCAAATTACACCTACCTTACCTTTTGATCATTAACTTCCGCACAGAATTGCATGCACTCCCAGACTAAAATGTCATCACTGCATTCTGGGTTTTCCAAGAAGGAAAGACTTACGGGAACACAGGTTCTGTGTTCCATTATGCACCAATCTCATGCTCAAGCTCAGACACGATGGTGATGAAGAAGGTATAATGATTTGGGGAGAGAAGGCCCAATCACAGCTCTTGGGCTTCTGAAGCTGAAGCCCTGCACGAGAGTAGCAACCACACCACAAAGGGATGTGAGGGGAATTGGAACCATTGCCCTGCCACCCTTTACCATAAGCAGCAAAGCAGGTTCCCCTACAGAAAGGAGCACATGCTGCATCCTCTACAGAGGTAAAGCCATGGACATATTGCCCCATGCTCCCTGAAGTTCTGGGATACATTGTGCCTGCGTGAGGCAAAGTGGCTCCTATAGCTTCCACAGCAACATTATGGCCACAATATTAAATCACAGAAGGCCAGTATGAGGGAACCAGGCTGATTTAATGCAAAGGTGTTTGTTAAAAGTGATGGGTCGTGGATTTTTTAAGTCCGTGTATTATTTGATCTGCCTCATATATTTATTTAATGCTCAGGACAGCAGTCTGTGTGGATCTTGGTTAAATTATGTCAGAGCGCCCAGAGCTTGGGATGGGCACCTCTTTAGGTTTCATCAGTCTGAAGAATAAATCAAGTCTGAAATGCTCTTTTTCCCTGAGAGAGAGAGTGCATCAGTAAGCAATATCTGCCTGACTTTACAAAAGCAATGCTGGTAAATTATCATGGTCAATGAAATGGATTATTCAGCAACTTGTGGGAGGTAATCTATGAGTACCGCTTCTCACATTATAGTTCACATTTTCAAATGGAGTAAGCTTGCAAAAGCCTTTAAAGACAGAAATATCCAATTAAATCTCTGCATGACAGGTAACTTATTTCCATAATGCAGTGTCTCCAATCAATTTGTACATTACAAGTTTAAAGAAAAAATTAGAGCTCAATGCAGATGTAACCCATTGTACTAAGTAAGCACTTTTAGTGCATTTATTGAAGTTCCTCTGGATTCAGACAACATGTTAAGAAACAAATCTTTTAAATAGATGTAGAAGAAATTATCTCTGAATTCTCCTTCTTTGTAGGGTGACTATACATTCTGTTTTCCCAGTACAGCCCCTTTTTAAGCCCTGTCCCACAACTTTTTTGACAAAACTGGGCATTTGGCCCACTTGCTCTTGCCAACAATTATATATCCCCTTGCCGCAGAATCTGATGTTCAACCACTGCTTTGACATTTGCCAAAGCAGATATGAAGAAAAAGTGAAGTCTTTAGTACAAAACAGACTGAAAAGCAGACCATCAAATGTGGTGGATTGTGTCCCATAGAAGCCTAAGATCTCCTGACAATTTTTAGACTGTTTCCATGGTAATCAGGACACCCCAAGAAATTGACAAATGTGTCCATTCTGTCTTAATTGCTTAAAGTTACATGATGAAATAATGAAAGGAGGATGATTGCATAAATGATTGAAACATATTAATGAGATGAGCATAAACCTTCTCTCATTTAATACAATTGGAAAGTTGCCATTGATCTCAATGGTACCATGATCACACCCAGTGGGTATTGAAATCAGGAGAATAGAGGATAGCGTGTAAGTTGTGATTCTCAAACTGTTCATCAAGGATTGAATCTTGACGTTCTTAGAGAGTTTTGCTTGACTAAGTTAATTGGGAATTTTGCTTAGTATAGACAGACAAAATAGTGCAGAATTTGCTTCTTGCTGTAGTTTTACAAAATGCATATATAACTCACTGGTTAGTGTGTTATGTGTCCTGCTCTGAGCTCCATCCACACAGGATGCAAACGTGATACTCTCCAGAGTCTCAAGCTGTAGGAGATTCACATTTTTAGCTCTGAAAATTCCCAATGGGTTGATCAAGTTTGTATGGTCTTATCAGGGATTCGAACTGTTGTGGACTTCAGCTTCTTGGAATTAACACCATCTGTCCAGAGGAAGTCTGTAACCTTCTCCCCTCTGTGTATTATATATAACTCTCTGTGCTTGATCATCAGAAGATATGGGTCTGTTACAACAGTTAGTTCTAGTGATTGTTTCTTTAACTCAAGCTGCAAGGACACATGCTTTAAGTTCTGAAGGGCACTAGTTCACTCCCCAGTGTCAACCAAAATAGCAGCTGTTCACATACAAATGGCAGGTCCCATGGTTTTCATCTGGCTCTGCAAATGTGTGTGAGGTAACATCAGTTCAGCTAAGATATTGCGTGGGGGCATACTTCAATCCTGTTCCTAGATCTTCTGGAAAAGTCTTTGGAAGTCTATTTCAGCAATATACTGACTTTACTCGCACTTCATAAAAGCATAGTTTTCATATGTCCTATTTATTTAAAAATATATCAAATTGTACTAACTAAAACCACAATACAAGAATATACAATACACTAAAAGAATACTTAAAAAAAAAATACACTCCTCTGCAACCACCACATTGACACACCGAATGCAAATCAGTGTTCCCAACCCATGTTATCCCATTAGACAAACATCCCACCCCCAACACCCTCCCTTCTCACTCATGGTATCATGCCAACAATCCCCTCTTTTTAATAGTAAAAGGGTCTCCAGTTTGAGCATCTCCATTGAGCTTAACTATACCAGTATGTTCCAGGGCGAGAGGTTGGTGCATCCTAAACTATTGACTGAAAAGTTAAAATTCAAACCACATGGCAAAAAAATGTATTTTTGTATATCTTGTTAGCCACAAACATTGTGGACTTTACCACTAAACGAGCAGAGTGGGCTTTAAAACATCTGTAGTTTATCTATATAACATATTTTCAAGGAAGCATACACTTAGAGTAATTATGGTTTGAGTTATCTTGGCTAGAATTCATTAAATTCTTTCAGCAGAAGGAGTTGCAAGTACTTTAGATACCATAAAGGTTAAGGAGATAGGCTGGAATTTACAAACAGCAAGTAAATCTTGTAATTTATTATGAAAACTAGAATGAAAATGGCTTTATTATTAGAAACTTATCTGAAGCCCAATTTGGATACCCTTATTCACTGTAAATACTACTTAACTCTATAAATTGATTAATTTCAATGCGACAATTTGCAGAGTAAGATGCTATTCAGCTTAATTAAGATGATCAGAATCTGGCCCTTGATAATGCTAATGTAAGAAACAACAAAAGCCAGCTGGAAAGGGAAGATACATAGTAGTATCCAAATTAACTGGACGCCTCATATCTAAATCTTTTGTGGAGCAACAGACTGTCATCCTATCTCCCCATTGTCTTCATTCCCTGTCTGATTCTTGATTAGCAGAATAGCTGAGTATGTGACTGAATAAGCACTGCAGGATGGGGTATAGTTTGTAAAGAAAAGGCCAATAGAGTCTAAATTAAATCATCATAAATGATGATGGTATTAAAAACAACAAAACATAAATAAAAGGGTTCCCTTGCTTTTGCCTTTATAACTCCTTTGTTTTTTTAACTGGATTAAATAAATTAGCATCTAAGCAGGCTTTAAACAAACTGTCACAATCTCCTTTCCAGTCTTTGAATGCACCTCCTCGGTTGTTAGGCCTTGCACCCTTACCTGTCTTGGAGTAGAATCAAACATTTATTTATACATGGGGGCCTGGCTGCAATACCCTATATATACCAATCCCTTATCACTTTAGAGTTCTGAATTTATGGCAACTGCATTCCCTCCCTTTGGATCTGTGACTAGTGGGATTGACAGCCAGTATTTTTATTCAGTAGTTGAAACAAAGCATGGATGGATGGGAGCAGTAAAGAACTGTAAAACAACAAACGACCTATATGCATGTATATCTTACCTAAAGGCCTATTATCCCATAATGATTTCTGTATCTTTTCAATCTGGTTTGCCCCCTACACTCCCCAAAGAGTGTCCCTTTAAAGCTTGCAAAGTTTCCTTTTCTCTGCAGGAGGTTTCTATAAGCCTTGGGAAACCTTTGCTCCTCAAGTCAAACCAGTTCTACAGGTTCAGCTGAGATCAAGCCAAAGTCTTCAGCCCTATTAGTTCTGGCATTGTCTATGTCTTCAATGCAGAGTTAAGTCAAGTTAGCAGAGATCAAATGAAATTATCCACACTGAAATAAATAATAAAGCTGCAAGGAGCTATTGGCTTAGCAACAGAGCTGTTCTGTTGGCAACTGATGACTTGTGCTAACTTGAGCTGTATCCCATACAGGCCAGCACCATCGCACTACAATTAAAGGTGTTTGTGGAGGAACTCAAGTAAGGGCAACACAAGCTATAACTTAAGTTAACACAAGCTCATTGTCTCAAGTGGAAGCTAGTAAATGACCATCTTGCGCCATCTTCTCCTTCCAGCGTGGTGGTTCGCAGACACACCTTTTGTGAGAGGCATTTAAATCAAAATTATTTGTATAAGGAAACATTAGAACAGAGCAGACTAACATACACAGAGCAGATCCATATTCAACTCATAAACATTTCATTACAATTACTTCTGAAGTTAATGTTGGTACGCAGACTGTGAAAACAAGCTTCTGTGGACTACAAAGGGAGACATGCATAACACAATTCCATAAAGATCTCCTTTTCCATGTTTGTGAACAGAATTAGTTAACCAATAACTGGGATGAGAACTGATATAACTAATGCTGAGACATTCAATTAAATACTTTTTCTAATAATTGAAATGCCAACACTTAGATTAAGTTAATTAATCAATCACTTTTTGCAAATTCAGATTCAAGACATCAGGGGAATGATTGCAGTCTATGCTAACACTTACAGTAAGCTGAGTTAGCAATAATGTTACATTCCAGTTATAAAAATGAAAGCATGTGTGAAGTATCAAGGAGAATAGCAAAACGTAGGCTACGTATTGTTCAGAGTTATAAGAGTTTGAATACAGGTGGGAATTAGCATACTGACATTATAGACAGGGATAATATTTTTATCTGAACTGAAAAGGCATCATTCAGGAAAGATTACAAAAAGTCACCTAGGAGTAGGAGCTGTGTCTAGTCGGTGAGTTTCCGTTCTGTCTCAGCAGGTGTGAGCTTTGCTGCTACTACATTGTGTATAAGTTCCTTAGCACACCAGCTTGTCTGCCTTGCTAACAAACTTTTCAGGACTCTGCCATTCCAAACCTTGCCTTGCATGTAACAATCAGTGAATCTCAGTTCCTAAGTACTTCACAGACATCTGCCTGCAGTGTCCAGTCCCTCTCATTGGACACATCAAAGTTATTAAGTTTGCTGCCTCCAAAAAAAGAGCATACATACCTGCCTGTTTGGTTACCTCAGGACTGAGCCTTTCCTGTTAATACACAGCGCTGATATGTTTTGTAGTAAAACAGGAATGAATTTATTAACAAAGAATGGTGATTTAAGTGATACTACCGAAACAAAAAGAGAGAGATATGCTTACAGAAACAAAACAAAACATGTTTTCTAGAGAACAAAATGTAATTACAAATTATAGTAAATTGTATACAATATATTTATATATAGTATACAATCTTTGCCTAAGCAGTTTGCTATTTACATCAAGTTAACAGCTTCTCTTGCCTTTCAGGTCAAGAAGATCCAGCTTTCATAGGCTCACAGGGTGCTGTCCCCTACCATCCCCGCAGTGATGGATAACAAAAATCTCCTTTTTGCTACCTTTATGTTACTCTAAATCCACTGCCTCAGCCTCAAGAGCCAGGAAGGTTTCCTGAGGTGCAGATTCTGTCCCCCTTATATGATTATTAAACTTTCTTCTCCCCTGCTCCTTTAGCTTGATGGCTTGTTTACCTTGCATGTAAATGTACTTCATTCTCCTTTACTTGTAATTAAAGCAGGTGAGACAGGTAAATACAAATTCTTTTTTCTAGGGCAGACTGGTTTTATGCTCTGCCTCCCAAAAACTTTTAAAGAAGATATATCTCCAGCATGCTTTTTTTGTACAGTCAGTACATAATTCACAAAATTATTTTCAGAACTAGCATGTCACCAGTTTTTATATGATACAGAGAATCATAGAAGATTAGGATTGGAAGGGACCTCAGGAGGTCATCTAGTCCAACCCTCTGCTTAAAGTAGAAGCAACACCAACTAAATCATTCCAGCCAGGGCTTTGTCAAGCCGGGTCTTAAAAACCTTTAAGGATGGAGATTCCACCACCTTCCTAGGTAACCCATTCCAGTGCTTCACCACCCTCCTAGTGAAAAAGTTTTTCCTAATATCCCACCTAGACCTCCCGCATTGTAACTTGAGACCATTGCTCCTTGTTCTGTCACCTGCCACCATTAAGAACAGCCTAGCTCCATGTTCCCTGGAACTGCCTTTCAGGTAGTTAAAGGCCTCTACCAAATCCCCCCTCACTCTTCTCTTCTGCAGTTAAGCCCAGTTCCCTCAGTCTCTTCTCATAAGTCATGTGCTCCAACTCCCTAGTCATTTTTGTTGCCCTCCACTTGACTCCCCTCAATTTGTCCACATCCTTCCTGTAGTGGGGTGCCCAAAACTGAACACAATGCTCCAAATGTGGCCTCACCAGTGTTGAATAAAGGGAAATAATCACTTCCCTAGATCGGCTGGCAATGTTCCTACTAATTATACCTTACATGACAACTTCAAGATGTATATTATGACAAGTGTTTTGGGCAACGAGTATGTGTCAGTATGTGAGTTACAACATAGTGGGGTATCTACCAGTTGGCATGGAGTGGCTCCCAGGGTCACAACCTGCGTTAAACTAGTAACCAAAAATGTGTAACTCATTTTTATCAATCAAACAAGTCACACAGTGTCCTTTAAAACCTTTTCCTTAACATCATATTCTTTTCTACAGTTTAGGTTGAATACCTCTTCTAGTATAAATCCTTAGCTTTGGTAAACAAATTACATTTGGGCTGAAATTTTCCATGCTTAGACTTGGCCAAGGGGTACATTTATTTATTCTAAGATCTGGGGAAAAAATCTGTATAAGCATTTTTTAGTTCTGCATATATACTTAAAAATCTTGCTTCTCCCATATGTTCTAATCAAAACTTTTGCACAACCATAACTCAACAGCTGATTTAATTTGTTCAGACTTAGCTTGTTTTATAGCTTTCATTGTGATCTAATGAAAAAGGCAAGTACTCAGGAAACTAGCCAGCAAAGTTTTGAAGTTATGAGCAGTTAAATTTCTATTTGTTTGTTTTTATGGATGGAAGACTTTGTTTTTTCTTCTCAGTCTAAATAGGTTCAACCCTGCAAGACTGCAGGAAGCCCCTTTTGCTCCTCCTAAACTTACAAAGACTTTCACAATCCATCAAACAAACCAAAAGTTTAGGAGTTATGGGAGTCACTATCATATGGTTTGTGCGCTAGGGAAGTGAGCACAAGTTTAGCAGCCAGAATTCTGCAGTTCTTTTCCCACTTTTGCCACTGATTGTCCATAGCAATGTCTTGTACTTATACAGAGATATTTAATTTAGGCTTCCTAGCACTCCAGTCAATTAAATATAATTATCCCCATTTTACAAATGAAAAAACTGAGGTAATATCTGTAACCAGGATGTGGATAGTCAAGCTAAGCAGTCAGAGTCAGAAACCAGGTGTCAAGCCAAGAGTCAGGAACAGGTAGCAAGGCTGGCACAGGCAGGATCACAGCTGCAGGCATAAACATTAAGCAGACAGTAACCTGCCGTTGAACTTAAAAGCAGAGCAGCTGTCTCCCCTCAACCAATCAGGCAGGCTGGCCAATCAGGTGGTTCTGCTGAAGCTCAGCTGTGTTCATTAGTCAGCCTGGAGACTTACTCAATTAGTCCCAGGCTCAACTGCAGCTCCTCCTTTCTGAGAGGTAAGTGGGAGACCCTAAGAGATTAGGTACTAGGAGACGAGATGGGTGTGGTAAAATTTTCAAAAGCATCTAAGTATCTTGTCTCCTTATCTGTTGGCCTGATCCAATGTCCACTGAGATCAAGGGGAGACTGTCCACTGACTTCACTAGGTTTTGTGATGAGTCTCATCTAATCTTATCTAGGTATTCAACACCGTGCTGTTATCCAAGACTGATATGTTTCATACTCCTACGGGATCTGGTTTTTCCACTCTTGTGAAATCAATGGGATTGTTCGCCTAGTAAGGTACTACTCACCACGAATAAGGATGTCAGAATCTGGTCCACGATACTTTATGTATTCAAAATCCTGTATTTGTTTTTTCTTTTTTGCAAATGAAATGGAAGATGGCCTGTGTCTTTCTTATTTGGCAGTAGAAAAAGGAGTATTTGTAGCTTATCTAAGGACATGAAAATAAAGTGTAAAACTGTTACCTAAAATAGGCATTAACCACAGGGGATGTGAGCATGACAAGAATAGAAAGGTTCTATAGTAGATGAGCAGAACTTTAAACAACATCTAGTGCAGATTTCTGCATTAAGAGATAAGAGTTATTAACTTTTATGCCCCCAATGCACTTCCTAATACTCTATTTTCCTTACCTTGCAAAGTACACCTATGCCAATCTTTAAAGGCTCTGATAACTCCAATAATGAATTTTCTAGAATCAAATGGCATAGTAGTCCTACGTGTATTAACGTGCTAACAAGTATGTAATCTCTACCTTTATCATTTTCAGTGTGAAAGTAAAATGTCAATTAAGAGCTATGCTTTTACAAATAATAGGAGAGCAAAACAGAAAAGCTAAATTGTCCAGAATGATAGGATGTATTCTTCAGGAAAGCTGAGTACTTACTCTTTTATCCTGAAACCTTTGGTTTACTCATTAACGAATGGGTCTGAACAATCATGTTATTGGTAAAATTTAATTATTTCATGATGGCTTCATAGCTTACTTCCAGCATGGTAAGACATTATTAAAAGCCCTGCTCTCTCATGGAAATCTCTCCTCAATTTATTCTTGAAAGCAATTTATTTCCATTCCAGATGGTTGTTGATAACCCATAAATAAATTAGTCATTTGGGGCCAGATCTCAGCAGGGTTTTGTGTGCATAGGGTGAATTTCATCATGAGTATAGCATTTCACAAACGCTAACTACTCACTTACCGTACTCCTTCCATCATGAGATACACAAACATTACTAGCTCTATTTCATAGATAGGGGAGCTTAGAGCAGAAAGTTTAAGTTGCTTGACCAAGACCACAGAGGAGGCTGAGTTCTTCAGATCCAGAATTTAAGTATAAGATTCCCTTGGTTTAAGTCTTGTGCCTATCCCACTAAACCAGGAGTTACCAAACTATGGGACATGTACCATAGGTGGTATTGGAGTTTCATGTTCCCTCCATTCATGTCACAATCGTTTTTTGGGGTTGTTTTTTTTTTGTTTGTTTTTTTTTTTTGTTTGTTTGTTTGGTTTTTTTTTTTGTTTTTGTTTTTTTAAAGACTATAGTATATGAACCAATACAATTGGGGAACCACTGCACTAGACAATGAGTTCTCATGTCTGGGGGTTGCAAACAGGTTCAGGAAATTATTTATGGCAAGGTAGGCAGTGGATCTCAAGACTATGGAAGACATCTCAAAATGTTTTTCCACTGTAATATGAGGGCCCAGGATAAAAAAGCATGAAAGAACCATTGCACTGCATATCAAAATTTTGAACTGCCTCTCACTTTGGCATGACATTAGTCTCTATACAAAAAAAAAAAAAAAAAGAGCTAGCAACTTTGAAAAATGAACACTGAGATTATCCTAACTTCCCAAATGTATGTGTGTATGTATGTATATGGTTGGGAAGGAGAGGGGGATGCTAGGGATTTTGCAGGGCCGAATTGCAGCTGTGGCCCTCTGTTCTTACTCAGATACTTCATTAGTATCTTCAGTGGTCATTATGCATGAGACCTGCTCCAACTTTTCTCTCCTCTTTTTTAAGCATTGTGTCCCTAATGCATTGATATTGTATTAAGAAACAATTCTTCTTCTCTGGTTGAAATGATACCAGTAGGAAATCAGCCATTTTTGGGCAAGCTCCTTGTAAACAGTCACATGAGTAAAGTGAATCTTATGAAAAGTTTGAGTGGCCATACATCAAAATAGTATAGTAGAACCTCAGTGTTATGAAACCTCGGGAATGGAGGCTGTTCGTAACTCTGAAATGTTCGTAACTCTGAACAAAACATTATGGTTGTTCTTTCAAAAGTTTACAGTTGAACATTGACTTAATACAGCTTTGAAAATTTACTATGCAGAAGAAAAATGCTGCATTCCCTTTATTGTTTTAGTAGTTTAACACAGTACTGTACTGTATTTGCCTTTGGTTTTTGGGTTGCTTTTTTTTGTCTCTACTGCTGCCTGACTGCGTACATCTAGTTCCAAATGAGGTGTGTGGTTGACTGGTCAGTTTGTAGCTTTGGTGTTCATAACTCTCAGGTTCTACTGTAATACCCATGCATAAATCTGTGCAGGACTGAGACATTAATTAGCATTCTTCAGTATGCCAAACCTTCTTTGGATGCTTGTGAAGTTGGTGTTTGCATAGCATGATTATTTTTTATTAGTCAAGCTTAAGGATTCTAATAACAAACCCATTATATGCTGTCTTGTGTTTTGCATAGCCAGAAAGTGCTTCCTCCAAGGAGATTTTTGCCTCCTACTATTAAACAATATTCAACACCAAAATAAATAAAAAACAAACAGGACACTGATAGACACATCTATTTAAAATAAATAAAAGGTTGTGAATTCAGTCAATCCTTCTCTTATTTATTCTGTTATTGTGTATCCATGATTTAAAAAAAAAAAAAAAAAGAGAATACTTCAGGACTACTTTAAAAAAAAAAAAAAAAAGTAAACCCTTTTGCAATCCATATTATTGAATAGTGACATGCACTGTGCTTTTTATATTATGCCACACACTATAACTTTTTTTTTTCACAAAGTGACAGGGTACCTAGGGTGCAACTCCATATGTACCAACCTGGGCTGCCTCTGACATTGTGATGCTGATGTCAAGCTACAAACCTCTGATACACACTGCACTTACACAGACATCCACAGGCAGGGACACACCCAACTGAGTTACATGAATGATTTCCCAGTCACTCATGAACCAACAATAGAAAGGGACCAGCTAATTTCCCACCACTCCTGTTCTACACCCCAGGAAAGATGTTTCTGGGCTGGCAGGAGGGAGGGTGGATTCCCTTTTAATAGGCCATTAGCACATGTCTGGCTGATCCTTTGTTGCCACTGAAAGGTTAGCTGTGGGCATCTCTCAATCTCACAATATATTTCAATAATGCACATTGCAATACTTCATAACTCCACATATAATGATAGCACATACAATCCAACAGGATATTAATGTTCAACCAGATCAAAACTTTTCAAATAATACCTCACAAGGCATGCATTGTACAAAATCTATCATAATCATATCACAGTGGTGAATATGGGGGTTCCAGGATGTTACATTGAAGCATTGTATTACATTGAGTGTCACAACTATAGCTTCTTCAAGTTCTTTAGTGTAAACTTAATACAGAGATGGGCTGAAGATGCTCTTTAGCTCTGGATTAGATGTAGTCTGGGGTCTGGGTTCAATGCTAGAACATGGGCTGCATTAAGATATAATTGAGGCCAAAAGCTTTCATGCAGTTTTTGCAATGTTTTTAGAATAAAATAGTAAAAATCTGGCAAAATCACCCATTTCATCTGTATGTTAAATAGAAATAAAAATAGAGCCTTTTTAAATTTTGAATCCAACCTATAACTAAATATTTAGGGCAGTTTCAGAACTGAAGATCAGAAAACACCAAACCTGATATTTAAAGAGGTTTGGATTGGATATTTGGATTTTTATCTAATCTCTGATAGCTGAATAGCTGCACTGATTATTGCAGGATCTGTAAACCAAGATTCTTATAAACCTTTCTTCAAATCACTTTTCTGCTTAATTGTAATTTAATTTATTTTTCAAGAGGTATTTAATCATGTTATATGCCATGTGCATGGAAAAAGGACATTTTTTTTCATTCCAGATTAGCCCTTTTCAGTGTGATATTTTGAGAGCATAAGAAAGAGATGAACTGCTAGTGCATGTATTGTGCTTGGATAAAATTCATTCTGTACATTCAGACTTCTAAGATAAGTGGCTTACATGTAGACAACTGAAAGATTTAAAAAAAAATTCTGAATGGCCTTGGACCAAGCAAAAGAAAGAAGGAAACTCTAAAGCTTGCAGCATAGTTTCTAGGAGCAGTAATAAAGCAAACAATAGTGAGATGCATAAATGGAGCTGCTGGATACAAATTAGGAGAAAATATTTATAAAACTCTTGTGAGTAAGCGCTTGTAATTCAGCCTATTCATATTTTTGGTCACTTTCTGCTTGAGAGGAAGATTACTGGAAGGAAAAGTAACAGAGGAAGCCCTGCAGGATAATGCACTAACTCGGGATTCTTAGACTAGCTATTAAGAAAGTTAGGGAAAAGTTTCTATTCTATAGAAAATCAATGTGGGAGGAGGCAAATCTAAGGCAGGCAAAATTCTGAAGGTATTGGAGAAAGTCTGTAGATTTTACAAAATTGTTATGAACTAGTGCCTTAAGATACAAAAAGGACAAGAATTAATAGTTACAAAATATTTTTAAATTGCTTAAAAATAATGCATGCACATATATTCCTAAATTAATATAGAGAATGTGGTGTACAGAATGTAGCTATGTACAATATTTGTTTTTCTGTACACTCTAACACTTCAGATTCAACTGCAGAGGCAGCTTCCATTTTGTAGTATAAAGTAGGTGATGCGTTATAAGGAACACACATACTGTGTTCTCCCATGAAGACTTACATTTTCCTGTTTTCTATTTTCTTGTTTCCCTTCATCTAAACTGAATTAATTCCCTAATTTCTCCTAAAAATACTTAAGCACGTGCCTCTTTCAAGCATGTGAGAATTCCCCCTGACTTCAGAGTACTCATATGCTTGAGTACCCTGCTGAATTTGGGCCTCAGACTAAAAAAATATAATTGCTTTATGGGTATAGAGAAAACAACCAAAAAGGTGGCTTTGCTGGATTTAAACAAGTGTGAACAGGTGGCAGAGGGAGTTTTTAGAATAGTTTTCACAGCAGAGATGGGGATTGCTTGGCACAGAAGGAAAGATGATGGCAGCTTGTGAGCTGAGACTACTGCCTTTCATACCGACCAGTTTTGTCTCACTGTTTCCTTAAGACATGCCATACCCTATTTGTCTGTCAGTCTGCACTTGTCTTATACTTAAATTGTGGTAACAACTGTCATTTTGGGGCAGGGACTGTCTTGTGTCCTGTGTTTGTACAGTGCCTAGCATAATTAGAGAGGGATGAAAAGAGGAAGGAGAATTAATTCTGAAAAGAAATTGAGGTTGTACATTGTGAGAGTCTACATCAGAGTACTGAAGACATCTGGGTTCTGTTCTAAGCGGTGCCATTCATTTGCTGTGTTACCTTAGGCAAGTCCCTTAATTGCTCCGTGTCTGTTACCCTATTTCTAAAATGGGAATAGTAATATTTAATCACATTTATAAAATGCTTTGAGACATACAAGTGAAACATTGTATAATTGCTAAGTACTGTAGTTGATTCCTATCTAGCACATAGCAATGTCAGATGGCAGTAAAGAAGGAGCCGAGAAAGATGTATAATTGATATGCTACACTATATACATATAGAGTGTACCCATATGTGAGTGGGAAGTTGTAGGGTTTATCATCCAAGTTGTGTTAACATTAGGATGCTAGTAAAATAGTGAAAATGAAAAGTTTGCTGCTGTGGCTTAACTTCAATCTAGCTTAAATAATAATGGCAGTGATCTCAGACATGACTGCACCACTAGTAGACATACCTCTAATTGCAGTATAGACATACTCAGAGAGAATAAGAACCTATTACTGAAGTTAACTAACAGAGTTACTACTTTAGATCAGAATGACTACTCTTTGTTGCTATAGGTCTTGGGTCCTGTCAATGTAGATAATATTGCTTGTTTGTCATGAGGGTTGGCCTTGGTTTGGTTTGTTTTAATGAAAATATGCCTTCCTTAGGTGCATTTAACAGTGATAGTTTTTGTGGAAGAAGTGTGGCAGGAATTTGAAATGGACACAAACACAGGGATAGCACTGGAGCAATCCCAAAAACATCATCAGTGCCTAAGGGAATAAAATCTAATACAATTTTCAGAAAGTCAAGTGCTTAAGTTAAACCATCCTCTGACAAGTCCATACAATCAATATATAAGGATGACACTTACCTTGGCATGATTCCTGAAGAAATCCATTTTCAAATTTCTTGTATGCTTCTACAATGTCTGATGCATAAATATTATTTGGCCTAAACTGTCTTACCCGTCCCTCCACACAATACAGTCCTTGACTTTTATGTATATTTTTTGTATTCAGGACAAAGACAATGTCTTCACTCCACTGCTGTTTTTGAGTTAGTTTCTCTATACTATATAACACAGAGTTCTAAATTATTGGTGAAGTGTAAGATTTTATGTTTGATAAGATCAACTTAAAGGTTCTTTTAAAAAACAAAAACAAAAAAAAACAATGCTTATCAGTCAATTTAAAAAAAAAATGACAGTACATATTAGCCATTACAATGAGAATAGTAGCATGCTGAATTCTTTATTTTCCAAGAGGAAAATATAGGTGCCTGGTGTGTTGTTACTATCTAGTATAGTCACGATACCCACTTGGTTCTGATCCTACAAAAACTTAAGCAAATGTCTAAACTTTACTCACATGAGTAGTATCACAGAATTAAGTGAGACTTTTTCATGCAAGTAAATTAAATACTTGCTTAAATTAAACTCTGGGGTGTGGTGTTCACCTAGTGCAATCTGGACTGGTGTATTGCCATATCACCCCAATCCCCCACTCCTGGAGCCCATCTTGCGCTGCTCTGCTGTGAGAACCCCCACTCCTGGACAGTTACATGCTGAAGGCTGTGCATGAAGTGACTCCTAACCAAGTGAGTGAGTGCTTCTAGCCAGTCACTGTGTGGGTTCTACAACAGAATGACCCCAGACACACCCTAGTCCCTTTGTTCCTGGAAAACTGAGCTGGGTTTTTCCTATACAAGCCTTGACAAGATATGTACTGCCCCATTGCTTCTGAAGAGCTTTGCCTGGATATGTTTCAAACCATGAGGACACATATTTGGGAATATTACATAGCGAAGCCTCACAGCCATATACTTGACATTGCAATAAACATATTCCTATAACAATAGTGCTCAGTACGTCAGCAGCATTCCAAGAACATCTTATATGACATACTTTGCATTAAACAATACACAATTACACTATAAGGGTAAACATGGGGGTACAGAGCATCACGTGGGGTTTTTAGCCTTTCAATACCTCTTTCCTGCTCCTGTTTATTTTTCAATTTTGTTTTAGTTGCAGCTGCTAATTTGGTGTCCTAAACTATATGGTGCCAATTCATTATGAAAACAGAAATATAAAAGCTGGGATACAAGTATTAACCATGCCCCAACAAGAACATGGAGATTCAAAATATAGTTTAAAATACTTTGGATTTAACTAGCCACCAATGGGAAGTGTAAAAGAGCATAATTTATTTCACTCTCTAGCCCGGAAGAAATGGGGGGGGGGGGGGGGGGGGCGGCGGAGGAAGAAAGAATTAGTCATACACATTGTTAAACTGGTTTCACTACTGTAGAATTAATGAAAGATGCACTACATTGAACTTTGGCATTTTCATTACATTCAGAAAGCCAGAAAGCCAGCCACATATTTACATGAAAGAAATCAACGAGAATAAGATTGCCATAAAGCACTGCAACTTTAAAAGGTGTACAGAGGTTAGAATTACTTTATTCATCTTCAGTCAGATGTGCATAATGCAATGGCTGTCACCCTTATCTTTATCAAGCTATGCTTTTTAAAAATTTCACAATATGATAAGGATGGTAATTGTTTTCCTTCTAGTGCAGAAACACTGTGAAACGAGAGAGACTAACAAACAGTTAGGGCTCAAAGAAAGAATGTTTACTGAATTAAATGTATAGTTTTGTTGACTGTAAAGTGGCCTTCCTCATCAGAAAACTGTGTGCAGCATCTCCATGTTGAGATTAGAATTGGGGTGTGCTTCCCTGATTCAATGGCTTGATCCATCTTTTTCAAGCCAGAATGATAAAAGGCAGGAAATGGTGTATTGTTAGATTCTTATACAAAATACTGTTTGTTTGTTTGTTCTTTTTCTTTTTTCTTTAAAGCCTCACCTCTTAACAAATCAGGGTCTATTCCTGTAAGATGCTGTGTGCCCAGAGTTCCTACTGATTTCTTATGAAGTAAATGTAAACTTCTTCACTAGAAGACATTTTTCTAGGAATCTGGAGAAGCCTCCTGAAAATGATGATAAATAAATCATTCACTCCAGGATTTATACCACAGAAAAATGTATTAAAATGTTGACACTTAAACAAGACAAACATTTTTATATATAAAGTTTGTAGTATAGAAATGTGGTGGAATGCAGAACCCCTGGGGTACTGACTGGTAACTGGGATACCATTCAGCCCTCTGTCTGACCAGCTTGGGCTCCCTCTCACAATGTGATGCTGTGAAAAGCCACAAACCTCTGACAGGTACTGCACTTACATAGCTCTCCATAGGCAGGGACCACACCCAGATTAGTTCAATGAATACTTTCCAGCCATTCACTAACCAACAATAGAGAAACTCCAGCTGATTCCTCAGCCAATGACCACAGGACTGCACCATCTACCCTGGTCAAAAAGACCGACCAGTTCTCCTTTCCCTCAAAGTGGAAGGAATGTGCACCAGCTATTGTTACTGAGTAGTTTGTCTAGACACTTCCCTCAAAGACATGCTTGTTAAGATAAAACATTAAACAGGTTTATTAACTGCAGAAAAATAGACTTTAAGTAATAAGTGGCAAGTGTAAAGAAATTAAAAGTAGTTACCAAATGAAATAAACATAAGATTGCATTTTAAGTTCTACACACTAACAAGCTCTTGAATTAGCAATGTTTCAACCTTTTTAGCTGGAACAAAGTCTCTTAAATGCAGGCTGAGCAATCTTCCCTGCCTGGGACCCTCTTCTCCCGCCCTCCCCCCAAAGTCCTTTCATCTTCCAGACAATGCTTCAGATATTGAGTTGTATGGGAGTGGAGCCCAGCTATGATGTCACACCCCTTCTTTTATAGTTCGTTCCAGCTTGCTGAACAGTCCATGCATGTGACACGTGGGCTGTTCCCTGTTGGTCAGTCAGCATATACACTATCTTGGTGAAGTCTCCAGGGGTGGGGGTTGAAAGAGTAGATCCTCCTTAATGGGCCATTAGCATGCTTGGCCGCTTCATTGTTGCACCTGAATAGCTGGTTTATAACTTCACATACAATGATAGCACATACAATCCAACAGGATATTAATGTTTAGCAGATCAAGACTTTTAAAATATCAAAAAAGGCATACCAAACATATGACACTGGTGAATATAGAGTTTCTGGGGTGTTGTTCTCAGATACAGAGTCTCACAATAAATATTCAGAGTATAATAAAGTTGTTGTTAATGTCCACATTGTTACAGCATCATTTAATCTCTAAACGGCACACCAATGCATCATATAGAACACTGGTGATTTTTAATGTAATCGGGTATAACACCACATATAAAAGCCAAGTAGAAGTGTGACACCAAGCAAAAATTAAACAAAAAGGGATGGGGACTGGTGAAGGGGTTAAAAAAGACATTTACTGACAATAAATCAAATGTTTTTGACAATAAATCAAATGTTTTTCAGTACTATAGCATATTGGGCCTGACCAGAGCTGGACAGATACTCCATAAATGATTCATGGACATTTCTTTGCATTTGATTGTGATCACGATCCACAAATGTTCTGTCAAACAAGTTTTCTGATAGTAATGTTAAATGAAACAGTGAGTTTTATGCAGATATTATAGAATATTCAGGGAAAGCAAATTCTGAATTAGTAATCTATCCACCTTTAATTTTGAAATGTGAATATCAAACATTCTATGCAATTCTTTCAGTGACTGTTTTGTGACCAATCTCTAAACCAAAATGTTTAAATAAAATATCTGTTTAACAACTTCAAACAATGAACAAATAAACGGACAATTTAAGACAAGGAAAAAAGGGTCTTTTTATTCAAAAAAAAAATTAAGACTCTTGACTTTCATGAAATCAATAAGAGCAGGATAAGGCTCAGTAAAACTAGACTAATAACCTGAGTTCATTTACAGTCTTTTCTTTTAATCCTGATTTAGGTATAACTTTTGCCAAAGTCAGGAATGGAGCATCAGGCTGTAACTTATCTAGCGGATGTGATGGCAAGCAAGTAGTCTGCCATTTGATCTGACTCCATCTTTAACCAATTAATGGAACTCAGACTGAAGTTTTTGGGACACAGGAAACACATTATCTCTAGTGAAGTATTGCCAATATTTTAATCAAGCTTTTGCCAGCAATTTTCACCCATAGCTACTTATTGCTTTTTCAGTCACCCCTCTAACCTCAGCATGTCCTGCCTCTCCCATGCTACTCTGTCCCACATTTCCTCTTTGATCCTGTGGTAATTTCTCTAGATTTACTACAGACTTTGCATTGAACTAATTGGCTAACAGTGTGTGGTGCTCCCTGGTAGAGAAGAAAACATCTCCATAAAGGTCTCCATCAGGATGCAGGATAGCCATCCTTTTTGGGCAGTCAGGTTCTCAGTTATGGGTACCTCACCTCCACTAGGCTCTAAATCCTCCTTCCAAATTTAGTACTGGCATTAGGATTAAAATTGTAACCCCAGGCTAAAACTCTTCATCTCTTTTTTACTTTCTTATACTGCCTGGCCTGAATCCAGCAGTCTAAGGCCAAGTGCCACTCATTCTCTCATTTCAAGGGTGTATTGGAGCACATTCATGACTCGAATGGACCGACTCTCCCAGTTTTCCTTGCCTTTGTCTAATATTGCCTAGGGGTAGAGTCCATATAGTAATTCAAATGACCTCAGTATCACTGAGGCCTGGGGGTTCCTCCTGAACTGCAAAGAGCAGATAGTATAGGCATCGGGTACAGGTTTTGGCCTCGGTGTCTGCAGTTTGTATAGCCAGTCATGCCACCTTTAGGTCCTTTTGTCTCTTTCTGACACTGTAACCCAAAGCAGCATACTGAAAACCCATATTCATCATTTCTGTACAATTGTAGTAATTTATATTAAGCATGCCATATATAAGATATCTAATGAAAGGTCATAATCTGCTAAAACCCGTTGTGTTGTCAAAATATGCAAAAATATTGCTAGTATATATCAAGTTATAAGACTTTGCTGTTATTACAATATGTTATAAGCTTGCTAATAATAGCAGAGGAGGCACACCTGCCCAGGAGGGGCTCAGCAGCCATCAATCAGCAAAGGAATTGTAAACAAAGGATTTACAACGCACTTGCACAGACTATACAATAGAGATTGCTCAACTCTATGGCTCAGTTGCATGGGAGAAACTAAGCAACTTGGTGACTCAGCAGAGCCCACCTGGACATGTCTGAGCTAATGTCTACTGGTCACATGGTCAAAAGATATAAAGAAAGGAACAGAGGCTGTAGGACTTGTCCTTTCTCCTCCCCCATCTACACTGAAAGCAACAGAAATGCTGGAAGACTAAGAGACTGGACCCAGACTTGAGGGAAGCCTATATACTGAGAATATACTGGAATATTCAAGTGGGATTAGAAAACTGCCTAATCTAGATACTGCCAAATGTTACAGGTTTAAGATTTAGATTACATGTACATCTTTATTTTCTTTGATACCTATCTCTGACCTTTTATGCCTATTACTTATACTCAAAGTCCACCTTCCTGTAAATAATACACCTGTTTTATATTTTCAACTAAAACTGTGTGTTTCAGTGAAGTGTTTGGAAAAATCCCAACTCAGTTAACAAAAATGGGTGTATGCCATCTGCATGCTGAGGGAGGGGTGAACCAGGTGTAAACTTACTGGTCAGACTTCTGACCAGGACAGGACGACTTGTGGATGCAGGGCAGGAAGCTGGGGCAGACTCGTGGCTGCCTTTGTTTGTGGGATTTATAAGTAGCTCTGGGAGCATTCATGCAATCTAGCTGGGTGTGTAGTGTTGGTGTTTGGTGTAGTGTGTGGTGTTTGGTGTGGTGTTGATTCTGGACACTTTTTCATCAGTGTGGATACCAGTGAGACACGCTACGCCTGATTTGCAGATCAATAAGGTTTAATGTACAAGGTTTTCTATAAATATACCAGTTAGATACAAAGCCTAAAATTAACTACAATATATCATATTCACTAAGCCTGGAGAGCTAAGCAGTTACTCAGAAGGCTGTATACAGGAACGGCTTTCTTCAGGGGCCCCGCCAGAGGCTCAGTGGATCCTCTGGTCCAACCTGCAGCACCTCCCGCAGAGTCAGGTGTTGATGGCGCGCCCCCCTTTGTCTAAGTGGTGACTATTTATACCCTTCCATAAACAATCTTCACCTAATTATCTCTTTCTCATCATCATATATGCTAATTACCTACTTTGGGTTTTGCACCCTAACTACATTCCATTCTCACCATGATAATTGGGGTCATCAAAACAACATCTAGTGATAGGAGGGGCAGAGTAAAAGTATGCCCCTTGGCAATAAAACAGTGTACCCCAGACGTTCAAGGATAACTTGTTGTTCCCATCACCATTATCTATGTGCAACTGCAAGCAATACAGTATCTGTATTTTGTCTTATTATGTGCTGTGGTGTGCGGAAACTGAGACATCTATAAGGTTATTCAGTCTCTGCCAAGCGGAAGATGTCATGCTACAGTGGTCATAATAGCCAAGCAAGCAACTGAAGCTATGCTAGGCCTGTAGGACAGTGGTCAAGCAACTCAAATTGTACTGGGCCTCCAACATGTGGCTTCACAGGCTCTTGCGCAGAGTGATAACATCACCTTGGGAGGTTTGCTGCTTTGCAAAGCATTGTGAGGAACAGCCCAGGCTGGAAAGTTAAAGGGGCACAGTAGTACTCCAGTGCCAGGGAGGACCTCTCACACTTGCCTATTTAAATCATGAGCTCTTCAGGATAGGATGTCTCTTACTGTGTGTCTGTAAAATATCAAGCACAATGGGGCTGCGATCTCTGTTATGGTTTGTAGGTGCCACTGTAATACAGCTAAGACATAACATTAATAACTGTTCATAAGATACAGACATATGGATATGTTCACAAATATTCTGATATTTACTGTGATTCTCAAAATGGTTGACCAGATGCAGGCTGATGCTAAGTAGAACATATCTGTATGCCTGCCACACTAATGGATCATTAGTTTCACTGCTTCTGTTACTATACGGTTTGTACTGTAATGGTCTAATTTGGCAACTGGGAGCATGCTTGCACTTCCCCCTCACCCATACATTGGAAATAGCCAGTGGATCTGAATAGCAGTGAATCCACCCCTTTCCCCTTCCCTGACATTCAATCCTTGCTAGACACACACACTTAGGGATAACCCATGGAACTGGTCTCCTAGGTATGCATCTCTCTCTGAGCTACTCCTCCTCAAGACCTACACCAGTTTTACTGATGCAGGCCCTCCATTTTTACAAGGAGACAGAGTAGAGTGAGGCCACTTCTGGAATTTACTTTATTTTCCCTTCAATATTTGATGCTCAAAAATAACTATTATAGAAACAAAAGCCAAAAAGGCAGATCTGACCAGGATGAGGTTCCTCTGTTCAAGTGAGTGAAAAGAATTGGAGTGATATGTGCTGAGAAAGTATGCTGGGTTCTCTCCAAGTCTATTTTTTTTTATAGAGAGTTGAAGTACAAAGTTCTAAAGAGACCAGATTTTGAAAGCATTCTGGGGGGAAAAAAAACAAACAAAAAGCCCTTAGCAACAGTAACAAAATGTAGCGGTGTGTGTGTGTGTGTGTGTGTGTCTCTCTCTCTCTCTCTCCTCATGTTATGCTCCACATTTATTGAAAAGTTTTCTTATTTTCATGTAGGATCACAGTATTATCCACTCAAGCTACATGTAATCTAAACAGGTCATAAAGCAAGAGCCAAAACTTTTTATTTAATTTTTTGTAAGACATTTCCTGCAACTCCCACATGAAAGGAAAAAGTTATCAACCGAGAAGCCACTAAATATACACATGACTGGAATACTTTTTAAGGCCTTTTTTTCAAAGTGCATTCTAACACAATTAAAGTAGTAGTTACTTCTGCCTAATTATCAGGATGAACAGTTGGTGGTACTAATTATTCAATGTATCTCACAGTTCCTACCTGAGAAAAGAATCTGCAGCTACTTTCCAAAAGCAGTTTTGATGGATTGAGCCAGAAGCATGTGCACTACAATTTTTCACTGCATTATAATAAAGTGAATGTTTTCTAAATGTCACAGTTTAAATTTCATGGAGCATGAAATCCACTTTAGAAATAAAATTTAGAGCCCTTTTCAAGTAAGAAGTCTAATCTTATGGTCAAAAAACACTTTGTTCACAGACATTATTAACCTTGGAGAGCTGCCTGAAAAATAACACTATCTGGCATATTAAAACTGAATTTGCTTCTATAATGATGTTACCAAATATTTAAAATAGATAAGATTGCAAAGGAAATGTTAAATATGCACATTAATAGATTTATTCTTAGTAAATGGAAATGCTAACTGCTCTTCATTTTTACATGTTAATGTTAATATTTGTGTTAACAGATCACTTCTAAAGAAAACTATTGTGGACCAATCATGGTATTTAATGTCAAATGATAACACAATCTCAGAAAGGTCAAAATTAAATGCTCTGACCCTCTCTTGAAATTCTATTTGTTAAAAAACAAATATAAAGAATAATAAGTAGTTGTGATGCTTCCTGGGGGTATCTGGGGTTCTGAGGCACCTTGATACCACTTGCCTTTAGCATAAGGCAACCAGGGGTCATCTCCCCAACTTCACTGGCCACAGGCAACATAAGCACTCCCCTCTAGGCCTTATCAGCCCCCTGTAAATCTACAGGTCAACAAATGGCACACCCCAACCCCATAGGCGGCCTCCCACTTCTAGGGATCTTTACTTCCAGCACTCCAAAGGTGGTGGGCCGGCACACCTCAAATGGAGGTCATCTGTGTGGCATTTGTCCTCCTGCATGGCCAGCCTTCTTTGGGGGGGGATTAGCCTCCCCCAGCCTCTTAGAGGGTTTGGCATGGGCCAACATATGAGTGTCTCCCTGAAGTGTCCAGCCCCTAGTACATGTGACACTCCCAGTATCTCATATTTGCTGCTTCCAAAGAAGCAGTACACCTCAGTTCACAAGTACCACACAATTACTCTGCTTAATTCACAGTACTTAGATAGGTTTATAATGAAATTAAGCATAAGTTTATTTAACAAAGCATGGAGATTCAAGTAATAGCAAGTAGAAATGTTGGAAACAAATGGATGCATTTAAAATCACAAATGCCTTCTAGAACTTAGCCCTGGTCCAAACTCACCTGGCGATTCGGCGGCAGTCAACGGGAGTTACGCAAACTGAGTAGCTTGCGTAACTCACGTCGACTGCTCTGCTTCTCTTCTGCGCGCTGTCTACACTGTGCTGCGCCAACGGCGTTCCGGTCGACGCAGTGCTACACTACTTGAGGGGGTGGTTTTACTCAGTCGACTTCCTGATGGATTGAGCGGGTCTACACTGACCACTCAATCGATCCAGAAAGATCGATCTGGCGGCGGCGAATTTGCCACCGTCAGTATAGACATGGCCATAGACTTAACTAGATACTCGTGTCTTGCAAAGTAGTGCTCACCCAAAGTCCTTGCAGTATTTTACAGCAATCGTCCTTTCATGAGACAGACACGCTGACAGCTTGTCTCCTGGGTGAAGGGCCCAGTGTTTTCCTTTGCCTCCCAAGATATACAAGTCCCATCCTTTGTCTTTATTCCTAAACAGGTCACCCCTCTGCTGTTTTATTTCTTCCTGTAGATTTTTCTGTCATAGATTTCACAATCTTTTGACTGCCTCCTGACTCAGCATGTAAATACGACTCCATTGTGTGGCAGGCAATACACATATGACCAGACACAGAGATGAGCATTTGTTATCTCCTGCCTGAAAGAAACATTTCTGAGGCATATCACCTCCTGGTCACTGGCCTTAATTCCAAGACATTAAGAACATAGTTTACTATAGATACCTAACTTTTTAAAAATTGTCCATACATACATTTCACAACGATTATGATGCCCAGTGAGCTGTGGGATCTCGATAGAGACCTCACATGCCACATTTTGCTCAAGTGTTATGCATACATCTGTGACCTCTGACAGTTGGAACCAAGAGGTCCGTGGGTCACCATGTTCATCACACTCTAAAGACCTATAATACTTCATTTTTATATAAACAATTCAAAAATTAATCAAGTGATTTTTAAATATTATATGGGCAATAAAATGTAAAGAAAACATGCAAACTGCTGAAATTTCAACACCAGTCTCATCTGTCAGTGTCAAACTTTCTGACACGTGAGAATACTATTAAAAATTACATCTTTTTGGAGGCCATTGTGATGCTGGCCCAGGTGCTAGCTCTTGCTAAGACATTAGGCTTCAACTAAGTGCTGACAAATTCATTCATGGAAACCTGTCTGTTTCACCTATGTGTTAGTATGGTTAAGATGGGTCTTGGACTTTAATATGTTTAGACTTTGCAATCATTTCATAAAGCATACAAGCACAAATTGCTGCATGCATTAATCTCACTTATCATTTCTTTATCATATGCTCTAAGGTAATATTTAAGTTTTTACTTTTGAACTGTTAAAAAAAAAAAGTGTGCTTTGAAACTGTGAACCCAGTCAGGAGGGCTCTTCCTCTGCTCATCAAGAAAGCAATCAAAACCAAATGTGCCTTTGTGGAACATCACAATACAAAGACTTTGATGCCCCTTACGCCCATGAAGAGGTATTTGTAAAATAGTTCATCCCATCAGCTTGAATCCTGGAAGAAGGAAATAAAAATAGACAACAACAAAATTTTGAATCTCTTTTGCTGTTTGGACTCTTACAGAGCAGGAGCTACAAAATAGAAGCAGAGATCCCGAGGGTCAAGGTGGGTTAGCCCTAAAAGTCATTCAGAGTTGACAGAGTACTACAACTTTGTCACCTTTTAAAACCATAGACTATAACTCATGTGTATGTAGATTTACCTGCTTTAAACTTGTGGTAACTCTCTCATTTCTTTTCTTAGTTAATAAATCTTTAGGATTGGCTTTGGTGTGAGATCTAAGGTACAAACTGACCTGGGGTAAATGACTGGTACTTTTTGATTGTGATTCATCTGAATATTTTGTGGTCTTTGGTGTATAGCAGCTATTTATCATAAGTCTAGCTTGTCTGGGTGGCAAGACAGACTGAAATAGCCAAGGGCACTGTCCAGGACACCATGGTAAGACTGTTATGCTGCTTTAGGAGTTCATCCTTGTTCCTGGGTTGGTGAAATCTAATTATAGAACACACAACCAGTTTGGAGTCTCTGTTCTGCTTCTTGACAGCTAGTCCTGAAGTTGGCATTCATGGTCGTGAGCCACTCCAAACAGCATGACAGCCATCAAATTACAATAATTTGCTTCTCCCTCTACTTTTTTTCTTTATCATTCTTGATGGTATTTTCCATTTCAATAATCTTTGTCTATAAGCAGAGCAAATAAACAATGAGAGACAGAGAAATAAAGATCACTCTTGCTAGCAACATAGCATTCTCTCCTGATACAGAGCAAACAGTAAAGCCTTTCATGCCATGCTATTTAACATGTCGCTTCACAATAATGAAGCAATTGGTTTAATACCACAGATACATGGACAAGACAACTCAAGAAAGTAATATTATTATTAATCATGAACTCTCAACTTTTACATATAAAAAAAGTTGAAAAGTTACCAGCCTTTCCCAGTGGAATTAATACATGTTTCCAATGGTGTAGATGAGACACTCATCTGCTGAGTCAGTTCATAAAGAGAAAAATGTGCCTTATATTCTAGTGGAAGTTTGTTTAATTTGCAGAAAAGTTCCAAACTGCCAAGACTCTTGTGTCATCCATATTTTAATATGTTTAAATGTGAAACATTTTAGCCATCTAGACTCAATGAAGGAAGCTTAAGATTAGAAGGTAACTGATCACTTCCAATTATCAGGTCAGTACTTAAAGTTTTTTGAAAATTCGATGGAATTAATGTGATATGTCACAGTTGACTGATAAAACAAGTATATAACGAGCTAGAGGTCACCATTTGATACAGTTTTTGATGGCTTAGTGATTTTCATGGAAGACTTATAGTAGGTAGGTGGACTTATCTTTTTATATGATAACATAAAATCCTTTTGTGTGTGTGTGTGTATTTACAAAGGGTCCAATTCCTTGAAGTCAGTGTAAAGATTGCCATTTGTTTCAGTGAACTTTGGATCAGGACTCAGAAATCATTATGAGGATTTAAAAAGAGGGGGAAAAGCCCACCAACCCTTGGGTATGGAAAAAACAAATCATGACAAATTTTCTGACCTCAGGTCCAGTTGGCTAAGGCTTATATGTCTATTTAGCAACAGCTAATCAAGCCATCTGTTTTGTTTGTACAATGTATAGGTGCCTAGTACAATGGGCCTTATTTGTTTTCAAAGTGTCCAGCAGAAGGCATGTGGTATTATGGTCATGCTATAAAAGCTGCCAGAGATGCTCAGAGTAACAAAGTGATATTAAAGCATAATGTACCTTAGTGAAGCAATGCTACTGTAAATGTGCAGTACCCAATGTAATTTTTCAATGAACTCGTCATATATTAAAGTACATAATTGTTGTTAAAGATAAAGCCACAGTACTTGTGAAGTGCTGAATATTTATGGATACCAGAACATGCTTGACAACTATGACATAAACCTGTAACAATGCCCATATATACGTTATATTACATTTAATAAGCAGAACAAGGATAAACTACAGATTTCTTACATTATTAATTCTTCTTATACCATTAAACACTGAATCATACAATCCAGTATATAATTAGATCAGATACACCATGGTATTTACATTCAATTAGAAGACAAAAATTAGGATGTCATTGCACAGCAGTTCATTGAGACACATTACAGGAATAAGCCCCATAACATGGTCATGATCTGTGTGATTTCCTATGGTAAGATGTTTTGCAGTTGATAACCCACCACAGACAATGCTCTGCCTACTTCACCCAAATTTTCTATCCTGGGCCACTTTTCTTGAAGCATCACTCTACAGTGTAGCTATCTTGAAGAGCTGTGAATAGGTATACAATATTTGGGGTAGTTCAAACCCAGCAAGCCCAACCACTTGAAAAATGATTTTTTTCTCAAACTCCAAAAGGAGGGTCATATCTGGTCTGGGAAAGGATGGATGAATCTGAAGCCTTTAGACCAATTTCTGTAGTTATTAATTTAGCAAAACTCCCATCAGCTTTAACTCTTTTTGCTGCTTCTCTGGGAGGTCAATGAGTGAAATTTTAGCTCCAATAAAATCAGTGAGAAAATGCCCATTGCTTCAGTGAAGCCAGGATTTCACCTAAAATGTTTCCAGAGCTGCTCTCAGTAGAATAATCATGGTCCACACTCATTTTCCTGCAAACACTTGATCTTTCTTCTAAGTTACCTAGATTTACTGTGTTGAACAGAAGTCAGAACACAATGGACCTCAAACTGACCCAACTAAATGACTAAGCTCTTCAGCACACTCCTTCCATGTTTAAACAATAAGTTCTGCTTTTTAGTTCATGCTTCATTTGTTCTCAACATTTTCCAGAATGCTACAGATGCTCAGCATAGATTTCACTCCATGTCATTACATTTCTGCTAGAGTACTTTACAGCTAGAGAGTAGAAAACTGTGGACCTCTGACCTACTCACAATGCATTGCTTGAATTCCTCTATCCATCCTGTAGGGATATAATCTGTTTTGATTTCAGAAACAATACTTTTCAGTCATTTCAGCTCCCCGGCCATTTTGTTTCTGAAGTAGACCTATTTGCACTCAATTGCATTTTACTTCTTTGATCAACTCTGATGATTCTGGCAATTAGCCTCAAATTATAGAAATAGGAAAAGGCAAGAGAGGAGATGCCATGTTACAATCACCCATTCTCTAGGCTCTTGCACAGGAGAGTCTATTTTGAGCAGATATACTTTTTTATGGACACTACTGGTAGCTATTTATCTAAGTAGGGGATATTTTAGTGGATATAACATTTATTTTTAAGTAGAATTTTTGGAGATGGCTATTTTAGAGGAAGTAGTGGCTGAGGCGAGCGTTTCTCATGCTGCCATCTTGTTCAATTTCAAATATTTTTTTAATCTAATCAAAAAGGCCTTAAGCTTATAACTATGACCACTAATCGCTTCCTTCTTCCCATCCCCCTCCTCCATTTTTTCTTTTTTGATAGCTCCACCTCCAAAAGTTTGGAGGTTCACTTGTGTGGCCTAGTGGATACAGCACAGAATTGGGATGCAGATCTGGTCTTTCTACTGGACTCTGCCCTTGGCTGGGTGACTGTGGGGAAAATACTTCGCTCCTCTATACCTCAGCTACTCCATCTATAAAATAGGGATAATGGTCTTGAGATCCTTTCTAAGGCTCTTGGAGATCTATATAAAAAGCACTATACAAGAGTGAGGTATTTCCCAGGATCTTTGGTGTGCAAATTTAGGCCCTGATCCTGGAAACACTTACGCACATGAGTAACTTTACACATATTTGCTTCAAGACATTACAACTAATCAAAGCCCCAAATTGCAATTTATAGCATTCTATGCCCATGCAGAATCCCATTGACTTGGTGCAAGTGCAGCAATCTTGTAATTGCAGGATCAGGACCCACATGAATAAAATTACTCATGTTCATAAGTGTTTGCAATATCAGAAAATGAGTGGGAACCAAAACTTGTCTATGAAAATAAATCCATTTAAGTTGTAAGCATAAAAACAAAAGCTTTAAAGGTGTCTTTGAAGGTGGCTTTCATTTTGGATGAGACACTGGTATCACGGAGCAGGGTATTCTTCATGTGTGTGGGTTTGGGGTTTTTTGCACTCATAAAATGTAAGCATGTCCAGTTTTCTTGAACAGCAGCAGGAACAAAACTGCAGACAGGCCATTCTTTAGCTGACATTTCAGACCAGGCACCTCTGACCTATTCCAAGAAACAGTTCTGTGTGTTTCACCAGGGGCCCAAATAGATTATATGCATAATGAGACTGTCCTCTTCACTGGCTCCACAAGTTTTGTCCCAGTCCTTGAGTTTTAATGCATACTTTAATGAGGTCTGTGATCACCTTTGTTTCCAAGGCCCCTAGTAGCCGTAACATGGGGTGCCTCCATCAATATCCTGAGTGCTGTACTATCTGGTCTGTTTCTTGATCTCTTAACCACAGACACATACCAAGTTATCACTATGTGTATTTATTCATCACTTACATAGCATAACAGAACATATTGCGAGCTTGCAGTCAGGAAGAGACTTCCACACAGCCTTCTCATGCCCTGAGCTCCTCCTACTTCCTGTTTCTCCCACTTATAGCTTCATTTACTAAGTCAATTGCCACGTTAGCCCAGCAGTTGCCACCCATGTGTTAGTAATCCCCAAATTAGTTAATTGACTTGAATTAAGCCCATTCTCCTCCCCAATGGTGCACCGTAGTTACCAGGGTGCTACTAATAGTGCCCTTATTTCTCTGAGACATTTTCTTACCTTCAGAAAAGGGTTTCTTTGCTGCCCACCCTTTTTTCTGGGATTGGGGTTCTACTGAGGGTTCTTGTACCTTTCAAGACTGGCCTTCCATGGACCACGGGTAATTGTCTTCTGCCTTCCACCCACAAAAGGTGCACTTAAAGTGTGGAGGTTCATCTCCCCCATCTAAACCCATTGGTCATCACATTAATCACATCCCACAGATCTTGCCTCCAGTTTAATTTGCTTCTGTCTTGTAATTACCCACATGGATTGTTCCTCTAGAGGCACAGGCTCAGGATCCCTGTATTCCCTTGACTTATCCTGCTTCTGATTTGAGACTATTAGGACATGTCCACCCACCAAGTTTTGGCTTCCTTATCAGAACCCCCTCCCCGTAGCTTGTTTGTCATCCTTTGCACTACCGACCGCTTGCTCCTCCTGGGAGTTAGCTGATCCTCTGCCCTCCTTCTCCTCTAGGTGTTCTTGATCTACCATTCCCTGCTTCACTGCCTCCTTATCAAGTTTTCCTCAAGTTTCCACAAGTCCTCCAGTGTGTTAATTCTTTCCAAGTTTGTTACTATATGTCCAGGGTTATTACACAGTGAACCTGGTGGACTACCTAGATGGATCTACACTTGTGACCTCTTTACGTAGACCCACTGGTTGGGGTCTCACTCTCTATAGTATCCCCTTTGTACTTCAGTTAAAATGGGGTCCAGTCAGTTCCTAGAATTACTGAGTAAGGCAATGACTTTACTATCCCCAGTCTCTGCCATTTAAACTTCCCTTCTACTATTGCTGGATGCCCCATCTTGCTGCATCTGCAGCCTAACTTAGGTGGTCCATACTAGAGAACACACTGCCACTGAATCCACAAATCTCCTTGTTGTTGTTCTGCCTACTTTGAACAGAATTGTCCTTGTCTTAGGTCCCCCTTCTACACCTGTCCAGCCACAAAACTCTGCAAACCCACAGTCCTTTTCCCTCTACACTGGGGGTAATCCACTGAGGAGGTAGATGGGGCACCCTTGTTAGTCTCTTGCCTCCAACCCTGAGCTTTGATGAATTAGGTTCCTCCACCTTCTGTGTCTCCTCCCTGGTTGAAACTTTCCATGGAAAGTTTGCGTCCATATACTCCTCAATTAATTTTACAGCAGCCTTTAATGATTCTGGTTGATGCTGTGATGCTGGCAGACCAGCTGCCAGCTCATGACAAGCCTCTAGCCCTCACTGAACACTGACAAATGCATAGCTGGAAACCAATCTGACTCACCTATGTGTTAGCATTGTTAAAATAGATGTTTTTAAGAATGTGTTCAGACTTGACGAAATGCTCATAGGATGCTGCATATTATAAAGTTATATTGATTGTTTGCATTATAAACTTCTGTAACTATGTAACTCACCAAACAGGAAAGAAGCATTAATTAATGTAAAATGCTGGTCCTGCACACAAGAAGGCCCGTTGAAACCAAATGAACCATTGTGAAACATCAAAAGACAAAGCATTTGTTGATTGCCTCCACACCCATGAATAAGAGATGGGTGCAAGGACTTGTCCCATCAGTTTGAATTCTCAGTAAGGGAATAAAAATCCCTGACCAAAAGAAACTGTATCACTATACTACTTGGAATTTGAAGAGGGCAATATTTCTAAGCATAAGCAAAGGATCCCCAAGCTGCTTAGCTTGGGTTAGCGCTAAAGGACATAGAAAGCTTGAATTTTGCAGCAGTTTCTATTACCTTAGGGAACCAAAGACTGTAACTCATTTGTGTGTGTATGTTTACCTGCCTTAACCTTATAACTAACTCTCATTTCTTTTTCTTAATTAATAAATCTTTAGTTAGTTTATTATAGGATTGACTACAAGCATTATCTTTGGTGTGAGGTCTAAGGTGCAATTAACCTGGGGTAAGTGACTGGTCCTTTCGGACTGTGAGCAACCTGACTATCGTTGAGATTTTTGGTTAAAGGGACCATCTATCACAAAGACAAGTTTATCTAGGTGGCAAGATAGACCAGAGTACCCAAAGGGCCTCCTATAGTGCTTAAGGAGTTTACAGTTGTTGGCTGGTGAAATATAAGTATAGAACTCACAACCAGTTTGGGGTTTATGCTCTGCTTTTTGACAGTCTGCCATGAGTTACTCCAGACAACTTGACAGAAGCTTTCACAGCCAGACCTTTATTATCTCATCAAGGCACTCAGTGAGTATAGCAGTAGTGGTATACTATCGGCCACCTGACCAGGATGATGATGATGGTGATTTTGAAATAGTCAGGGAAATTAGAGAGGCTATAAAAATAAAAAATTTAATAATTTCAAATATCCCCATATTGACTGGATGCATGTCAACTCAGGCAGGATGCAGAGATAAAGTTTCTTGACACCATAAATGACTGTTTCTTCGAGCGGATAGTCCTGCAGACCCCTAAAACTGCTGGTGTGGTGGTCCACCCTATTGGAATTTCCAGGGAGACAACCCGCCTTCCCTTGAAAGGACATAGATACAGCCCTCTGTTCATGATAGGATACACAAGCTGTGGTAATTTGAAAACAGATAGCAAGTTTATTTAGAAGTAAATGGTTGCATTAAGTAGAAAGAGAGAGAAATCATGCATGACTTGTAATCATGTAATAATATATTTAATATGTATATATATACATTGACTAGAATACAACTTTTAGAAGATACACGGTACAGAGAATAATACTTAAACTATTAGAAACTATACAGTACAAGAAATAATACTATTACTATAACTTAACACTATAATAACTTATAATACTTGACACTATTAATTTAACAATACATTCATTAATCTTATACATTAATTCTTAACACTCTATGCATATATTATTACTAAAAATCCTTAACAGTATATCATCCAGCAAGCGTTAGGCCAAGCGGTTGCTGAATGGGTAGAGAGGAAGACTCTCACTCAGACCACGAGCATCCAACTTCATTGACATGCAGACTCTGGTGGCCTTTTACTTACACAACCTTTAAAACATCCCTCTGTTCGTCAGGGAAGGTCCTTCTGCTCCACCCAAAAATGGCTCAGAGCGTTACCTCAGGCTCAGACTCAGTTAGCCTGGTTGTCTAAGGCCTAAGGAGCACCTTTGCTTCAATGATGCTCACCGCTCTTCAGGTCTTGCCACGGAGCTCCTTTCTTTTGCTGTTGGTTTTTGCCACCTCTTGATCGTCTCTTCTTTAGGTGGTCAGCTCCGTGAATTCGTCTCCTCGGGTGATCTCAGCTCTCTACAAACTGCCGGCTGACAGTTGGCTATCTATAAATAGCTAGCAATTTCAGGTAGGGGAGGGGTGACGTTAGGAGCAAGAACGTCAAAATGGAAAGGGGAGGGGCTAGGAGTGAGGAGGAGGGAATCCCCCTTCCAACTGCCATTCTCAACGGTCACTTGCTGGATCTTTCTTATTACTAATCCTTATCTAAGAATCTCATTCCTAAAATTAATCATCATTCCAAATGCTACAAAATGTCCTGAAACTGATACCACTCTTTTCAGTTACCCAAATATTCAATCCATCAATCTCAGAATTTTTTTAAACCCCTTTCAAGGCTTTTCTGCAAGCCTTTATTTCCACATTTTTTGGCCATTTAGACCACTAAAGCAAAAATCTCTGGCTACAAGGCAGCATATTTACAACTAAAAGGAAATATTTCTTCACACAATGCACAGTCAACCTGTGGAACTCATTGCTAGGGGATGTTGTGAAAGCCAAAACTATAACTGGTCCATCAAATGCTATTAGCTAAGATGGTCAGGGATGCAACCCCATGCTCTGGGTGTCCATAAGCTTCTGACTGCCAGTTGCTAGGACTGGACGGCAAGGGATGGATTGTTTGATAATTGCCCTGTTCTGCTCATTTCCTCTGAAGCATCTGGCATTGGCCATTGTCAAAAGACAGGATACTGGTCTAGCTGGCCCATTGGTCTGACCCAGTATGGCTGTTCTTATGTTTTTATAATTCCATTAGGGCCTTAATGTCCTGGTTATCTGGCCTCAACTACGGAGTGGCCCAGTTTGACAATTAGTACATAAAAGCCCTGAGAGGTATTCTGCCGTTCCATCTTGCTGTTCTGAATTTTTGGCAATATTCCTCCGCTGATAGGCCAACACTGTTCAAGATAGTGGCCTTTAGTGTATCATAATCCTTGGTGCTTGCTCAGGATCACATAGGCCATCTGAGTCATATCAGTCAGACTAGGGAGTAACTGAAGTGGCCAAGCATCCTTGTCCCATCCAGCACTAGTAGCCACCTGCTCAAAGTTTAGTAAAAAGGCATCGGAGTCAACCCTGGAGCCATCTGACATAGGCCCAGGCCCACACCCCTACAGGAGTTGTTGCTGTACCTGGGCCTGCTCTTTGATGAACTCTTGTAACATTCACCACTTCTCTGCCTACCTACCCAAAAGTCCCTGTCTCTTCACCTGCTGGGTCTTCTGTATCCCTTTTTATTATACGACTAGCCAGTGTGGTAGCTTGTCCATTGTTCCTGGATCTTCTGACCTCAGGCGGGTCACTGCTAGATTCTCCTTTTCTCAACTGAGATGGTTAAAGCTCATGGACAAGCCACAATGGGTCATGGGGTGCCTCTATCACGATACAGGGTGCCATACTGTCTGGCCTCTTTCTTTTATCTTTTAACTACAAACACATACCATGTTGTTACTCTTTCCCTGTGTGTGTATTTATTCCACAGTACCTCAATACGTGCAGTGACCAGGAAGCTACTAATAGTGCCCTATCACGGGCAGATGTCACCTGCACCCCTGTCCCCTCCATGACCTCCTTGTGGGTGCCCTCTTAAGTCTCAGGCCTCTACCCATCACCTCTCAGATAGGGAACCTGCATTTCTCTTTCTCCAGACCATGCATTTCTTCCTGCTCTTCATTTCAATCATCTTAAGAAGGCTGGCAGTCCTGTTCTCTCCCTCATGGACAATGACAGAGTTAATGAGTGACCAGCCAGCTTTCACAAAGCACAGTACATCTGTTTAGGACAAAAGCATTACACAGAAAACATCATAAAATCTACATACATGCCAAGCTTACCAGGTGTCCCTGGTAGGAAACCCTGGTATTTTAAAAGACTTTTCTGCAGCATGGGTCCCTCTTGCCTGAAGTGAGAGTGATCCCTCCTCAATATCAGGCTGGCCACTTTATACAGTTCCCAGTTCTTTGTTTGCTGGGCTTTCAGAACCCAATCAAAAATGGTATATGCAATTTCCTTCAGGAGGTGGTACTTCTGCAGAGTTGTTTATTTGTCTAGGGCCTGCATTAATTGCCCTTTGGGGATGATAGTTTCTGACAGTCCATTCATGCTTAGCGACTTCCCTCAGTCAATGGACTGCTGGTCTTGTTTCAAATTAGGAATTAATCCCTTCTCACTCTATGGGTAACAATACAAGATAAGAGGGGAAATTGAGTCACACATTCTGTCATTCAAATAAAAGGTTTCCCACTTCTCCATTGCAGACTGTTAGCACCTCTTTCATAAGCCTATTATTGGTAAGACAATACAATACAATACAAGACAACACAATACAATAGAGCCTAGACATCCCAACTAAGATTGGGCTCCGTTGTCCTTGGCACTTCACATGCCCCTAATAAGAGACAGTGCTTGTTCGGAAGAGTTTGCAATCTAAAGAGATGAGAGAGGTAGCATTACCCTCATTTTACAGCTGGAACATCAAGAGCCTGATCCAATGCTCATTCTTGGAACGTTTCCATTGACTTCAATGGGTATTGAATTATACCCTAAGTGACTTGTCTGTAGTCACATAGGAAATCTGTGTCGGAGCCAAGAATTGAATCCCATCTTCTCAGATTTTCTGTCCAATGTCTTAACCACAGGATCATCCTGCCTTTCTCAGTTTTTTTATTTTTTTTATTTTTGCATCCAACGCCTCTGTGTCAATTTAAAAGTATAACCTATGTGTGCAAATAAAAGAAAAGAAAACAAGGTATCTGATATATTATAACCCCCTCCTTAGTGACATGAAGTAAGCAGAGAAACAGAAAGCTTGTATGCCCTCTGTTATGGATCAAATAGTATGTGCTAGCATGTCTCATGGTAGCTATGAGGCACAGTAGTAAAAATATGTTTTTAGCTTCAGATTAAGGAAAGTACATGCCTTTGTTATTTGAAGCATTTTCAAATTACAATGCTTTTTTTACTATTGCGTTACCAGGCTATTGTACTCTGGCTTCCTGCAATACCTCACTGAAGTTAACAATAAAATGCCCCTTAGTGACAATCAGCTTGATTGTGACATGCTGATCTTTGTTTCCCA
Organism: Emydura macquarii macquarii; assembly: GCF_026122565.2. Lineage (NCBI taxonomy): Eukaryota > Metazoa > Chordata > Testudines > Chelidae > Emydura > Emydura macquarii. The sequence continues at coordinate 15,720 of NW_027132543.1, read as the reverse complement.
AGATCAGTTTTATCAAAGGGGAGCAGATAAACTTTTTATATAGAATAAAGTTGAATGTCTATTTCAACCTCACTGTCTCTTGTAAAATGTATTATGTATTGTCATTTCTACTGCATTCCCTGCTGCAGTACCTGAGCAATTAAGAAGGAGTAAATGGAGTGCTTAAGAAAATGAGACCCTTGCAGCTAGGCTTAAACCAGGTATATTTCAATCAGGCCACGGTAGAAGTTTCGCCCACACATTTCCACATGGCCTGTAGCACTCTGCTATTCAATTGCTGGGTGTCTCGAGCACAAAGAGTCACTGATGCTTCATTGTGTCACATTGCATGATGACTAATGTGTACAAATAAGATGAATACAGCAAACTCAATTTGCTTCTGGCCTAAGTGATGTTGTGAACTTAATCCCAAGAGGTGAAAGGTGAGTTCTCACCCACAGTGTAAACTAACCACTATAAATAGCATCTGTTCACTTACAGATATTTTGTGGAAATAAAGGGATGCAGATGTTGCAAAGGAAGCAGATAACACTACATCAAACCTGAGTTTTCTTTAAGTGTTTGGATAGGATTTTTGAAGAGTGGAGTAAGGAAATGCTGCTGTTCGTTTTATGCCTACTAGGATGTGACTTCATTTCCTCTCTTATATTCCAGATATGTCAGAAGAAGGACTTGTTTATATGTTCAGTGAATAAAGAGAACAAGAGCTTTAACCCGAAATTAGGGTCTATATTTAGGGTCTTAATGAAATACTACTTTTATACAATATTTTAGACTGTAAGTAATTTCCTATGTGTTGACATTCAAGCTTTTAATTACTTATTACAATTCTTCTTTGTGAGACTGATAGTTCTGGCTAAAACCACTAATTCACAAAATAAACATAATGGGCCTGATCCTCAGGAGATGTATATCTGCTCATGACACTTGACAATCTGTCCCAATATTTTAAAGACATTAGGTCATAGAGCAGGGGTGTCAAACGTCCTGACCGCGGGCCGGATATGGTCCACCAACGTTTTTGGTCCGGCCCCTGGCAGCAGTGCGTGCTGCCACGACATCTTGAGGCATTGTACTCTCTGGCGGCGTTGCAAGATCTCGCGACAGTGCGCGCTGCTGCCAGAGAGTACGCCGCCGTGAGATCTGCGTACTCTGGCAGCAGCGCATGGAGCTCTGTGTGCATGAGACACAGCACTCCAAAAGTGTGTAGTATTTTGATTTATGGTATGTATTGCCCACTTGAAGTACATTTACTTCAAATCTGGCCCACCATAACAAATGAGTTTGACACCCCGTCATAGAGGATCATTCTTTACTTCACTTGTCCATGGTGTCTACTCTAGGGGAAGCAGACCATTGGCTCCTTATAGTCTGTCGGACAAAGTTATATTATTGAACTGACTTGTTTTAAAATGCTCTTTGAGCCTTGCAGTATTTCATACTGGTAAAGAAAAATCAAGAGCAGCTGCACAATATGGGCAACACCAACAAACAAGAGACAAGCAAAACTACTGAAGTAGGAGGATAGATTAGGTTCCATGTTTGAAATCTACTTTTTTCTCCTTGGTTAATTAAAGCAAGTACAAATGAAATCTGTACCTCCTTAAGGAAAAGTACATTTCCTGGAACATCCCTGGAAGCTTAGTGGAGAATAAGGTCCATTATTTATTTATTTACTTTACTTTCTCTTGGTAAAATTGATGATGGGTGGAATGAATCCTCGTGCCACAAACTTTCTCATCAGGGCCCCACATAAAAAAGAACTTACCTTCCTCATATAATTAATATATTAACTAAATGCTGCAAGAGACACTAGATTGCCTGCAATATCCCTCATTTTTAATATTTCCAAAGGGGAGTTCCATTAATTAAATATAATCTTGCAAACAGTTTGAGAGACAGTATTATCTAATGCATAGGGCAAGAGACTGGGAGTCAAGGTTTTATTTCCTGTTCTGCAAACCTGCAAGTCACTTCACCTCTCCATTTCCCCTCCCAACTTTTGTCTGTCTTGTCTATGTAGAGTGTAAGCTCTCCAGGTCAGGGACTGTCTGTTACTATGTGTTTGACTAGTGCCTAACTAGTGCCTGATCTTGCTTGGGGCCTTCAGGCATTACTGTAATACAGATAAATTATTCATAGTAAACATACAAACATGTCTTTATATATCAAACTAGAAGAACACTTCTGAATATGTTTGATGTCTGAAACTTCGAAGAGATACAATGCTTTTTAAATCTTCCACTTGTATTTGAGAGACTTTAGAGGACTGGTGACCCCTTATGTATGCAATAGATGTTCTAAAAAAATCACTAGTGCAAATATCAAGAATTTTTAAAAAGTCCCTGTACTACTATTACTTTAGTTTACATGGCAACTGAGAAATTGTATATCATCTGGAAAATATTATAAACCACCACTACACCTTCCAGACAGAAGGGATCCCTGCAGTCATATATCTGCAGTCGTACCACATTACATTTTGCAACTGGTTATATCTGGTGCCAAAAGAAAGTGATGGCAGCTTCTCTGCAATATTGGGATTGCAGTCAAGCATACTGATCCCAGCTTTGTTACTGCCTGGAGTTTAGGATAAATGTATTTCAATTCGAGCACTGTATACCTGCCAACAGCATGGAAACAATTTCTGTCACTGAGAGGAACTGCTGCTCCTGGGAAGAATGATGAGCTCAGTGGGAACACAGCTGTAAACAGTAAAGATGCCAAGAGACATTAAGAAAAATAGTTTTTTAAAATTCCTTTCTTCCTATCATTCCTCTCCTACCCTTTCCATCTTTCCTCATTCCCACAGCATAAAGGCTTGAGCAGTTGTTCAAATTAAGATTGTCTGCAAACAAAACCAAGGCTAGAGGTGGCATGTTATAATGGCTGAGGTAAAAAATATTACTGCTACTGGGCATTTATTGAGTGTGATTTATCCAGGGATCTCAAAACACTTCACAAGTGTAAATTAAGCCTCATCGTACCGCTTTGAAGTAGGTAGGTATTTATAATAGTGATTTTACAAATGGGCAAGCAGAAGCCCAGAAGGACACAGATCAACACCTTTTCAAAAGCAATCACTAATCTTCAGTTTTCAACTTGATACACAGAGCCTGGTTTTTAAAGGTGCTGAGCATCAGATCCTAGGTGTCGCAGGATGGGCACTGAAAAGCAGTAGATGCTTTTGAACATTCTGGCCTAAGTAACTTGTCTCAGGTCATGTCGCAAGTCAGTGGTAAAGCCAGGAATCCTGTCTTCCAGGATTTAAACAGCACTGAAAACAAGAAAAGCTGGGAATAGAACCTAGGCTGTCTGACTTCATCCATTATATATCTAGATTCTTCTAGGTTCTTGTATTGGTAACTATCATCATAGAATCCAAGTGCTTCCCACGAGGCAACATTGCATCCTTGTGACATCAGTGAGAGCTGACCAGGGTGGTTCAAGTAGATTGACACTGGAGAAGGAAATCTTGCCACAACAACATGAAAACTTGAGCAAGAGCCAGAGAGGTGAGAGAGCAGCCAACTCCACCTCCCCACTTACCAATACCTTAACCCATGGCTGTGCATGCACATGCACATGCACGCGCACACACGTATGCACACACACACACACACACACACACACACACACACAGGGCAACATTTGGCCATATACATAAATATCAGCAAAATCATCTCACGTAGAACCAGCATAACAAGTTACTGGAGACAGTGCTGTAAGCAAAGTGGTCTAAAGATACATCCAGTGATTGCTGAAGAAGGAGAGTGATTAATGTAAAGAACAGAAAGGTCACAAGATGGTGGGATGAACGGTCTGGTCATATTTGAGAAATTGTGTATGTTGTTATGAATTCTGAATTTTCTACTACCGTGTGACTTAAAGATCTATCTACATCTGTTTTCACTACTCCTTCATTCGAAATCAGTCTCTTTCTCTCAGGGAATCTGAAAGTCATACTTTTTTTCTCCCACCTTCTTTGTGATAACTTATTACCTAGCTTTAAAATATTTTTTTTCATTTTTCCCCATATATTTAATGAAATAATCAGCTCTTATTGCTTAAACTCATTGCAGAAAATTTGCAGATGGATGGAGTTTACCATTTTTATTTCAAATTTAATATGCATTTTTGTAATTGTGCAGAGTAGTAATGCAGTTCAGTCTGGAGATGAGGTCTGGGGTTTAAAACAATGCCTCCTTGACAGAATGCTACAGTCATGTCACCTGCAATACAAAGTTTTGCTCTTATTTGCATAAATAAAGTGATGGTTATGCAATGATCTTCTGAGAATTGCATTGTAGCAATGCTAATATTGTTCACTGCATTTTATTGCTATAATAGAAAGCCTCTGGGAGAGGGTGCAAACTGCATGAAAACTACACACTTTAATTTTAAAAAAATCTTTATTATTTCCATCATTTTTCTATTTAAGATACTTTGTAGCCCCTATTACCATAATATAGAATGTCTCACAATTTTTAGTATAGATAGTCTCACCATCCCTGTGAGGTAGAAAAGTGCTATTTTTTCCATTTTACCAGTTGGGAAATTGAAGCACAGAGAATCTAAGGCCCAGATCCTCAGAGGTATATACACTCATAACTTACATTGAAAGCCAATGAAAGTTAAGAGCCAAAAATGAGAGACCTTAGCACAATAACTTAAAGCATAACAAGCAGAATGCAGAGGAGTCTTTTCAACAATTGTAGCAGCAACAGCTATATTTCATTTTAACATAAAAAGAGAATGAAATCACATCCTGAAAACTGGGATAACCACAGTGTCTTGTAGGGCAACCAGATTTGAAGTCTTAAGACTTGTCTACTCAGTGTGGCAATGTGCACCAGAGATGTCTAAATTGTAGAGCACTGTAAAGTGTTTCATTCTGGCTGCCCCATGTAGACCCCACTGACAAATTCTAACAAGTTCCTAGTATGTGTTAATAGTACTGTTTCAAAGGGGACTACATCAGCGCACACTAGATATCTTTCAGAGCATATTAGCAGGTTCTGCATGGAGCAGTTAGAGCACATTTTTGAACACTTTATAGTTACACCCCTCTTGTGTGCCTTGCCGCATTGTGTTAGTTGCCTGTGGACAAATGATCAGTCTGTGGGCACCCAGAAATGGAGGCAACTAAAGTCCATGACCATCTTTGTAAATGCTCGCATTAATTTTTTTGTGTCCTGTTCTCTTCATTTGTAAAATGGGGGTGTGTCATAAGCTAGCTGGCCTTTCGAAGAAAGTAGGGTTCAGCCTTTCCCATGCCTTAGCAGCTATCCCTCAGCCTCACCGAAGAGCTGGCAACATGAAGACTAGTTAGTGACCCCAGCTGGATATAATGGGGCTTAATTTAAAAGACTAAACCTAGCTGTGTTGCTGCAGCAATGAGACCACTACTTAAACAGAGCTGGGAGCTCAGAAGTGTGAGAAAGACCTTGGAGGGAAAGAGTGAACAAAGGAAGTGCCCTCCCTGTGAAGAGCCTGAGGAAGTCATGCTGAGGCAAACACAGGGAGCAGAGAAGGCTCTTGTGGGGGATCACTGAGTTAGGGCCTACAAAGATAAGGGAATGGAAGAGAAACCCAAGAAGTGTGGAAGACCAGTTTATGTGGTATTTGGACTTCCCAGTGGGGAAAAGCATGGGGAGTCAGTGCTCTGACAAGAGTGAGCAAAACTTGAGAAAAGCTTAGGAGGGGCAAAGGACCTTTGGTGTATATCAACTGGGACTTTGAGTATCCCGAAAGAGGAGTGAGCTGTTATGTGACTCAGCCAGAGGGCAACCAGATTTGAAGTCTAAACCAGAAGGGAGTCGAAAGAAGACACCAGCTGGCTGTCCAATGCGGCCAAGGAAGTGGCCACTGGGGTGGGTAGAAGAGGTGAAATCCCCTACAACGCTGTGTCCACGCATGATGGGTGCCTTAGAAGTGAGGATGCATGCTTACAGGATAGTTATACCAGATTCCTAGGGTGCGCTGAGGTTACCTTAATAAAATGCTTAATAATTTAGTGGCATTTTTTTTTTAAAGAAATCTGGAATTTCAGAATTTATTTGAAAAAAAAGGTAAAATGTGGATGACATTTTCATGTATTATTTCCCCATTTTTAACCAATTATAGAGCTGGTTATTTTTTTAATTATGAAAAAGGTGGGATTTTTTATTATTTCTACCTTTCTGAACTTTTTTTACTGGCCAGGTTTATTTGTAAAGCTATTTATGACCTTCATTAGGAAGGTGATGTGGAAGTGCAAGGTATTATGATTATCAAAAGGTCATTTGGTGGACTGCAGGAGCAGATTTGGGGATCCTAGCTCAGTTCCTGGAAAGTTGTTTACTTCATGCAACCACCAATATAGGTCCCAGTAACTGGCATTCTCAGGGATGCCAGTAAATGAATGGGCATGATGGAAATGAGAACTAACCTCCCATCAGGTAGACATAGTCCTGCCAAATCAGACCTGAAGAAAATGGACATGTCATTGTGTGGAAGTTTTTACTGATGTTGCTTTTGCTTTTACTGTTCTATGGCTAAATGAAGGCCCCGAATCTCCCTCATGAACAGTTACTTAATTAAAAATATATTGTTTCAAAATATTTTAAGTCCATAATCCAGCAGGCTAGAAAAATCTCTTCATAGACAAAAAAAAAGAAAAGAAAAGAAAGAAACTGTAACTTAACCACTCATAGATTCCAAGGCCAGAAGGAGCCATTGTGATAATCTCATCTGACCCTCCTCTGTAACACAAGCCACAGAACCTCCCCAAAATAACTCGTAGAGCAATAATTTCCTTTTTTTAGGAAGGTTTGTTTATTGTTTTTGTTTTTGAGTTAGTCTGATTGCATTCCTTCAGCTTGATTACACTGAGATGCCAGATTGCAACAGTGTATTGGCTAACAAAACAATCATTGATAGGAAATAAGACATACAATTGATTGTGGAGTTTGTAATTCTTCTATCATGTGTCTCAATGACATTGCAATATGTGCCATTTACTTGCTAAATACAGCAGACCAATGTTACCACAAAACCAGTTCAAAATAGATTCACCTCTAGGTAATGTTTCTCTTTGTTGTTTTGTTTTTGAATGGAGGGTGAGAGAGACAAGACTATAGAGGGTAAGAAAAATAATTCTAAGCAGAATGACCTCACTTTATTAAATCACTAAAAGAGTCTATTTCACTTTCTGAGTAGTATAAGAAATCTGAACACAATTGTCGCTTTAAGAGATTTTGTTCTTTTGTAAGTGAAGAGGTCTCATCCATTCCATTCACAATGATAATTGTTATATAAAATGATCAGGCCACTAGCTACACAAGAGGAACATATCATGCATACAAATTTCATCATGTATCCTTGATTTCCAGCAATAATAATCATACAAACATGTAATGCCCTTGGCTAGTGCTACAATATGACAATCTGATTAGTAAGGACATGGGGAATGGTCAAGAAAGGAGACTGAATTTTCAAGGTAACATGCTTGCTGTATTGCACTATATGGAATGTAATTAGCTCTTTGAAAAATAGTATAGCGACACTGTAATACATCAACCCAATATGAATTGTTTAGAATGTAACACCTATGGAAGTTTCTTCTAATTCCCACTGCTTAGCTCTATTGATTACTTTACCAATCTGTTAAATGACTTCCTGGACAGACAGACAGACACACACACACACACACACACACATATTTAAATGTCTATAAATGATTGTTATGCATATCGGTTTTAAACAATGGAACACTGTACAATAAGGGTAGAGCTTGTCTGTGCAGCAGATGGAGCTTTCTGTGGAAATGACACAAGACTATAGAATGAATTCCCACATCTCTAAGGACCATCCCTCCCCCTCACTCTAGGTGCAAGGCTTCTTGACCTTGTTGTCTCCAACATACGGTAACATGTCTGTGTGCATAATAAAAAAAACAAAATCCAAAACACTCCACTGCACTTACTTCTTGCCCTGAGGAGAGGGTGAAAGAGCAAATATGTGATAGATGTTAATGATGTGCTTTATACACTACTGCAAGGTGCTCAGGTGCTACAATGACAAGCATGGTATAAGAACCTACATTAAATGGAACAGAAACCTTGAACATATTAATATTTGCAACAGCACCTGAATAATTTAAATGTAAGTGTGTACACGCAATCACAGTGAAATGTTCTTTAGTGTGATGCCCATATCTCTTTCCTGTCACTTTCATTAACACTCATCTTCTATGTTTGCCTTCCGTTAATTGTCTCATCCTTATTGGTGCTTCTAGTAAAAGTCTATAAGAACAAGTGCCTCTGCAATGTTGTGTATGGCTTGCACAAGCCTTGATAGTGTCTGTCACATTCATAGATTCCAGGGCCAGAAGAGACCATTGTGATCATCTAGTCTGATCACATATATCACACAGACCATAGAACTTCCCCAAAATAATTCCCAGAGCATATCTTTTAGAAAAGCATCCAATCTTGGTTTCAAAACTGCCAAAATCCACCATGACATTTGATAAATTGTCCCAATGATTAATTACTTTCACTGTCAAGAAAATGTATGCTTTATTTGAATTTGTCTGAATTTGTATAGCTTCAACTTCCAGCCTTCAACTTCCCTAACTATACCATAGAAAATGTATTTGTAATACCTTACTCAGTCTGTTCCTTAGGTTTAACTGAAAAAATCTTACTTTAAATTATGGGTATTCTATAACATTATAACCAGAACTACCAAATGAAACTAGACTGAAATCAAATAATCTAATGTATACTAGATCTAGCATATTGCTTCTTGAACATGCAAACAATTACTCTAACACACATATATTTTCCTCTTGTTTAACTCAGGAAAATGAAAACATAAGACACAAAGAGGTTTGACTTCAAGGTTAATGCAGCAGACATGATTTAATTCCATTTCATTCCATTCACATTCTGACACAGTCTTCTTATTATTATTCTGCATTGTATCCATTAATGCTACTTAAAATGCCACAGATTCAGATGGAATATTTTTTTAACATACAGAAACTCCTAAACACAAACAATAGACATTTTTAGAAAATAGATTAAATCACTTGTTTATATACAAATATTTTAAATGATAAAGAATACGTAATCTATGTCTGCCATCTACTGAAAGAAAGATATACTACAATTCTTCTACTTGGTCATTTATTATGAGCGAAAACAATAGATTCTCTATTAATAGATACTGTACTACACATATGGGCATAAATTTGAAGTCAGATCCTTACAGGCAAACCCCAGTTTACTTCAGTGATGCTCTGTGCAGACAAAAGAGTCTACCCATGTGGATCTGACTGTAGGAGCACGGCTATAGGCAGAAATAAGGCTTCAGTTCATCCATTAAAGGGTTGCTCATATAGGCATGAATATGGTTTGCTATTATAGCTGCTTAAAAAATGGGAGGGGGAAAGTCACAAAATTCTAAGTTGTTTCCAGTTCACTGGGGTTGAAATGGACCCATTTTGCTTTTTCTTCAAAATGTAGATACAAATTTGCCAACATTTTTCTTATAAAGAAATCCATGGGTTTTGGTAAATGAAAAAATTCTATAACTAAGTCTAAAACAATTTTGAGAACATTTTGATAGACATTGTGATGTGTCACAAACAGTTCATGAAAGATGAAACTTTTTTAAAAGTTCAAAGTTCCTCAAAAAAAATAGTTTTGAAAAAAGGGTGAGAGACGTTCTGTTAAAAAAAAATTCAACCACATCCCTTTAATATATGTAAAATAATAAGCATTTACTTTTCAGACATTTTTTTTCACTTTCCATAACTGGTAAAAAATTATTTCAAATGGTAAATATACAAAATGTCATTTGGATTAATCTTATGTCATGCAAAATAAACTCAGCCCTTTCCTTTTTACTTCTCTGTATGTGGCATATAGGCAGTGTCCACCCTACAAGTGATTTGATCAAAATATCATGCTGGCATATTTCCGAGAAGAAATGAGATATTGACCAAACTATCAAAGAGTACAATGATATACTTTCATCATTTATTTCAGTTAACCTGATAATAGTCAAGAGATATCAAAGAAAAAGTCCCTTAAATATTATTGACATTATCCTCAATATTGCCATTGGGGCAGGCCAACATGCTTCTGCCCATCACAATGTGTTTCCTTTGTTTACTCATCAAAAGTGAAATCATAAACAACCTTGCTGGACATTGCAGTCATTCCCATAGAGAAAGACATATGTATACAAAACTCCATACTAGGACTCCAAAAGGGACACATTCAGCTTTGGTGAAAAACCCAATATGAAAAAAGAGCGGAGTTAATTTTGCATGAGATGAGGCCCATCTAAATGATGTTGTTACAGGCAGCTACACTACTTCAATAATTAGAATTCTGGATGAGATCAATCAGGGGAAACATACAGTCTAATGCATGCATATATAATGCTTCCCTTAAAGTCCAGAACATACTGTATCAAGCAGAAATATCTAAATTTGGCTCAAGATTAATCCACACACATTAGGAGAGATTAGGAAAGGTCACCATGTTTGGGTTCAATCCCATTTTGCACCTGGGGAAGCTGTTCTAAAAATTGACAGTAGTGTCCAGGGCACTAACTGAGTACTCTCTTGGCAGGACAGCAAGCACAGCATGCTTTATAAAGTATTTGCCACTATAAAAATGCAGAAAGCAGTGATGTGTATAACTACATATTAAGGTAGTTATCCAAGTTTTGTATTCATAGGATTTTTTTTCTCTTCTCTCTCTCTGAGGAAGGGCATTTGAATTGCAAATAGTATAACTCACTATAATGGAACACTGTTAAAGAGCAAGTCTTTAAAGCAGTCAGCACTAATTTTCTTGGGAAACTACTGTATTAGAAGCTCACCTAATAGCTAAGAAAAATCCCCTTCAGTGTTCCAGACCGGAAGAAAAACCTGCTTTTTCCAGTTTCTGAAGGCTCTATTCCAGATTGTATATCAAAACCAATAAATATATGCTGAGACAAGACACTTTGGGCCCTGGTAACACTTGTGAGGAGATTGTGTTTAAAAGCTACAGTTGAACACAGTTCAAACATTCAGAACATTATAGCTCCTCACTAAACCAGTTTCTAATGCCGATTAAAGGACCATGTGGATAGGCCAAAACAATGCTAGAAATATCACACCCAGCCCCCACCCCAGCCCCACCTGCTGATTAACTAGACATCTGCTGATTTTAAGGGTAGCTTTGCATTGACAGTGCACCACAAATCAACCACATCGTAGGTGAGGATTGGGCCCTTGTCTGCACTACTTTTTTTTAAACCAAAACTGGCTAAAAAACCTGTCCCATCATTGCTATGACTGGTTCAGAACCAGAGGCAATAGCAATGGCAGAAGTGCTTAGACAAGGTGCCAGCAGCTGCTGGTGTTTTCACCACAAAGTAATCTAGATCTCCTGGTGAAATCACTGGAGTGCTCAGCGCCTCACAGGATTGGGCCCCAAGTTTGAATTCTCACTTAACATGGGCTTTCATATTGATCTGCAAAGTGTGTGTGTGTGTGTGTACAGTAGAATCTGTAGCTGAGTTCGAATTATATATAATAATACACCATGATATGCTCAAAAATGTCCTCTAATGTATATTGTAGAAATAATAGTAAAGTCTTAGGCCATGTCTACATGACAAGGACTATAGCAGCATAGCTACTGAGTGGTAGCTATGGTGGCATAACTTTGTAGTGTAGCCTGCATCCCTCTAGGGCCTGGGGGGCTTCTACCATCCCCTAAGAGATGGTAGCTAGGTCAACAAAAGCATTCGTCTGTCAACCTACCTGCGTCTACACCAGGGGTTATGTCGGATTTTTCACACCTCTGAGTGCTGTAGCTATATTGACCTAAATTTTAAGTGTCGACTAGGTCTTAGAAACATAAGCCTCTTTACAATGGTGCTGAGAGGTGAAGAGAAGCCACCAGTTTTTCCTCAAGATTATAACCTGACACACAACTCATATGGCTCTTTTATAATATGTACATAAACTAGACTATCTTTGATGCTGGCATTACTTAGCTTCAATTGAATTACATTGTATCACACACGGTATCTTGTTCTAAATGTTCAGGACAATCTATATACTTTACCTTACCATTACTTTTAGAAAAAGCTGATAGGCCACTTGACCTCTTTGTCGTTGGGTCAGCACATCTTTAGGAATGAGTATAAACAGGTGAGACATAAGTAAGCAGGATAAATTAGTGTAAAACAAAAATAAAATCCTGAACAAAACTAACCAGTGCCTTTCAAATTTTTTTTTCTGATGTATATTTGTGGGTTTTATGTGTCACGTAAATTAATCAACTACTGAAGAAATAATAGGAAATACATCAACCCACTGAGTATCATGGCCTCACAAATCCAGGGCTATGTTATAAAAGGACTTTGTGCTAATAAATCATCAGGTCTCAGGGTTACGACTGTAGAATGTAACAAGAACATCCCTTGAAAACCAAAATGTGCATTGTTACAATCACAAAGAATGAACTAATTCCCCCCACTCTCTTTTCTGAACTCTGGTCATCTAAACGTTTTTGCTCCTAGTTACAAGGACAATATAGCAGCATAGTCTCACTTTACAGTGCCCTCAGATTATAAATAAAGGAAGAAAAAACTTGAATGCTTTACTTTATTTTCTGCACTTTGTCAATAAAGTACTGCTACACTCAAAACATTTATATTTTATTTCCCAAACTGAGTGATCATCTTAAGCAAAATATATCTGGAAATCTGGGCCCTGATTTTCCCCTCCTGTAAGGCTGCTTTATTTTGCTCCTGAGGTGCAAAGCAGATTTTAAGTCAGTGGAACTGGCCACTTGAGTCCCCTGGTAGGAGCAATCAGGTGACAGAAAGCTGATGTAGTGGCTCCCATGCCACATACTCATCCTATTACCTGGTACTGAGCACATGGTCAGGGTGCCCCGAAACTCAGCTGATCACCAGTATGTGAATGTGTTTACAGATACTTCTTTAGTTTAGTTTAGATGTGAATAACTTAGAAAGAGAGTCCTCAGAACAGTGACATGTGTAGATTCCTGCCATCTGGGTTTTGTGAAATGAATTCTTAACAGGTGGTGGTTTTAAATGGGACACTAGCTGTAAAAAGACTGTTTGGGACACACATAAATAAGTTGTTAAAAAGTTGAACATCTGTTGGCCAGAATCTCCACTGCCTTGCACAGACACATCTATGCAGAATAGGTTTCAAATGCTAAAAAAAATCAGAATAATGTAATGTCTGCATAAAGTGCAAAACAATTCAAAATTTGGTCACCTGTGTCTATTTCTGTCAGTATCCATCAACCAGCGGAGGGAGCAAGACAAACAAGATGCATTCAGATAGGCTAAAGGCCGCTTGTCCGCATTTATACCGGTTAAGGATGAAGACAACAGCTCTAAAATGAGTGGGAGTCACTGAAATTGGGGTTGCAAAATAACTAGTTCATCCAGCTGATGGTACCTTCCCCATTCAAAATTCTGTTATGTATATCACTTATTTAGCAGTTCTGCGGTAGACTGTACATTGCTCTTTTGCTCTGGAAATGGAGAGAGACTAGAGGGAAAGCACTAATTTGACAACATTCAGGATCATTAAACTAGCCACATAAACAAACAGATGTTGTAATGATGTGCTAAAAAAGAGACATGTGGTCCTATGCAGCCACTTACGGTGCACCAACGAATCATTCTTCAACTAATTATATTTTGTTTGAAGTACTCTTCCCATTTGGTTAGGGTTTAAATGTCACTTTAAAGCTGAAAGGCATTACACAAATGATAATCGCTATTATTTTTATTACAGACAACAAAGAACTCTTACTGGAAAGGAAGCAGTTTGCAAATAGGACTTGACAGAACAAAAAATTCACAAGCCTTGGTTTTGCACTCTGTTGTTATTGGGATTGCAGGCCTAATACTCATGTGTAATAATACGTAGCAGCACTGTGCAGATGAGGGTCAGAGCACGGAGCAGATGTAAAATGTTACAAAATCAGAATAGTGGGATTTATATCAGCACAAATGACTACACATGGTGCAAATCCATGTAGGATCAGGCCTCAGCTGTGTCCCATTACAATGGTGAAGGATCCCAGAAGGATTATTATTATTTATTGTACGGTAACATTTAAGGACCCAATTGAGAGCAGCCCTACTGTACTGTGTAAAAACACATAGGCAGCCCATGCCATGAGAGTTTATAGTCTAAATAGATAAGACAAACAGAGTACAAGTGGGGGGGAAAGACACAGATGCATGCCCAAGTTCACACTGTAAGTCAGTGGCAGAACATCAATCTCCTGACTCCCAGTCCAGTGCCCTACCGAGTGCTCTACAAGGAGAGAAAGGGGGAGAGTAGTTTCAGGAATAATACTCTTTTCCCTATTTAAAAACAAGTCCAGGTCCTACATAAGTAAGTGAATGTACCTCTATCACTGAAAAAGGAACTGTATTAAAATAGGGAAAACAGTATTCTCCTTAAACTTCACACACACACACACACACACACACACACACACACACACACACACTAGAAGTTTTGCCTAAAACCTTCCCCAGAGGAGGCATCCCCATCCTGGATGGCTTCTTACTGCAGATGTAAAGAAACAGTACAAGAACAAGCATCTTCACAATTTGTGCTATCGTTACCTCTTTGCCACAGGAATATTAAGGCTGTAATTTCTTGGCTATTGTGAATTGGCCTGACTTGGAATATCTTCACGTAACCATTTTACCAAAGTGCCTTAAGCATGAAAACACTGTAGTGATGATAAATGGGAAAGGTCTGGGATTCCTGACAATCAGCTTGAATTCAAACAAAATCAGTTCACAGTAGGTCGGTGGGGTTAGAGTGTGTGGATGGAAGAGTGATATATATTTCTGCGGGTTGCACAGTATAGTTAGGTATTACACTTTTAAAAAGTTTTTGGAGGATTAGAAGTGACATTTGTTATCAGCGTTGAGACAGCACTATTGTTGAATAAATCTCCATATGAAATTCTGGCTGCATCCAGTATTTGTTGTTGATGAGGACTCTGTGCACATCCTCAGGATGTTAGGGAATATCCTGTTTAGTTCATGAGTTGTGTCATTTTTCCTCTTTGTTTTAGAAGTAATAGCAGATTTTTTCCATTCCAATAGGGCTATTTAAGAACTACTGACTAATGTAATGACTGAGCAGGAGATATCATGTGCAATATTATTTTTATTATTATTTTTAAGGGGGTTTAGGAAGTTCTTGGTTTCTCTGCTATTTTCAGCCACTAGTAGAGTTAAGCAGATTTTACAGTGGTATATCATTTATTAAAATGTTGATGTCTTTCCCTTCAATCAAATCTCATAGTTAAACGATGTTGGAGATCAAGAGAAATTGATATTTTTTATTACTTACACCATCTCAAACTTTTTGAAGGAAAAGATGATGAAACTCCAACATAATGACCTAACACTATTTCTCACCATTATTTTTCCTATGTATCAGTCATATTTTTTTAAATGTTGCTCCACTTTCTTTTTAGGACTATTCAAAACAGTAGGAGTGTAGACGTTTCAGGTTCCGTGGGAGGCCACGGTGGCTTCCTACAAGGGGAATAGCTCACTCTTGGCGAGGGATTAGTCTTGTTAATTCGCCCTCAGGCCGGGCGAGTGAGCAAGAGTCTATTGCTCCAACCCCTAGGCAGGGTGAGCAGG